>NC_090450.1:973978266-975343850 GCF_031143425.1 Pleurodeles waltl | reverse complement strand
CGCGCCCCCATTTGCCGCTCCCTCCCGCCTCCCGCCTCCCAGCTGCTCCTCCCTCCCCCCTCCCTTCTTAATGGCTGGCGCTGCGCGTCGCCAGTGAGCGAGTTCGGACCTGGTTCAGGTCCTGAACTCGCCCCTCACGACCGCAGCACCAACCTGCTGCCTTCTGCCTCTGCCCCACGACCACGCTGCCGTCTGCGTGTTCGAGGCCCTCCTCCACCCGCAGGCATCCTCCTGCGCCTCATCCCTGGTGGCTAGTGGGCTCACTTGACCCGAGTGCCGCTTCCGCCGTCCCGTAAGTTTGTTTTTTCAGCTTTTTTCCGCTTTTCTGCGCCTCGCCGCCGGTGCTTTTTGCCCCATTGTGCCCCCCTGATTGCTGTCTCCCCGATCGTATTTAATCCCAGTATTGTGTCCATATTGTGTTTTTTCCTGCATTTGTGACTGTTTTTGCCCGATTTCTGTGCCTTTCGCCCCTTGTGCGCTCCTCGACCCCAGCCGCTGCTTCCCTGCGGCCCCGCCCCCCTCGCGCCCCCATTTGCCGCTCCCTCCCGCCTCCCGCCTCCCAGCTGCTCCTCCCTCCCCCCTCCCTTCTTAATGGCTGGCGCTGCGCGTCGCCAGTGAGCGAGTTCGGACCTGGTTCAGGTCCTGAACTCGCCCCTCACGACCGCAGCACCAACCTGCTGCCTTCTGCCTCTGCCCCACGACCACGCTGCCGTCTGCGTGTTCGAGGCCCTCCTCCACCCGCAGGCATCCTCCTGCGCCTCATCCCTGGTGGCTAGTGGGCTCACTTGACCCGAGTGCCGCTTCCCGCCGTCCCGTAAGTTTGTTTTTTCAGCTTTTTTCCGCTTTTCTGCGCCTCGCCGCCGGCGCTTTTTGCCCCATTGTGCCCCCCTGATTGCTGTCTCCCCGATCGTATTTAATCCCAGTATTGTGTCCATATTGTGTTTTTTCCTGCATTTGTGACTGTTTTTGCCAGATTTCTGTGCCTTTCGCCCCTTGTGCGCTCCTCGACCCCAGCCGCTGCTTCCCTGCGGCCCCGCCCCCCTCGCGCCCCCATTTGCCGCTCCCTCCCGCCTCCCAGCTGCTCCTCCCTCCCCCCTCCCTTCTTAATGGCTGGCGCTGCGCGTCGCCAGTGAGCGAGTTCGGACCTGGTTCAGGTCCTGAACTCGCCCCTCACGACCGCAGCACCAACCTGCTGCCTTCTGCCTCTGCCCCACGCTGCCGTCTGCGTGTTCGAGGCCCTCCTCCACCCGCAGGCATCCTCCTGCGCCTCATCCCTGGTGGCTAGTGGGCTCACTTGACCCGAGTGCCGCTTCCGCCGTCCCGTAAGTTTGTTTTTTCAGCTTTTTTCCGCTTTTCTGCGCCTCGCCGCCGGCGCTTTTTGCCCCATTGTGCCCCCCTGATTGCTGTCTCCCCGATCGTATTTAATCCCAGTATTGTGTCCATATTGTGTTTTTTCCTGCATTTGTGACTGTTATTGCCCGATTTCTGTGCCTTTCGCCCCTTGTGCGCTCCTCGACCCAGCCGCTGCTTCCCTGCGGCCCCGCCCCCCCTCGCGCCCCCATTTGCCGCTCCCTCCCGCCTCCCAGCTGCTCCTCCCTCCCCCCCTCCCTTCTTAATGGCTGGCGCTGCGCGTCGCCAGTGAGCGAGTTCGGGACCTGGTTCAGGTCCTGAACTCGCCCCTCACGACCGCAGCACCAAACCTGCTGCCTTCTGCCTCTGCCCCACGACCACGCTGCCGTCTGCGTGTTCGAGGCCCTCCTCCACCCGCAGGCATCCTCCTGCGCCTCATCCCTGGTGGCTAGTGGGCTCACTTGACCCGAGTGCCGCTTCCGCCGTCCCGTAAGTTTTTTTTTTCAGCTTTTTTCCGCTTTTCTGCGCCTCGCCGCCGGTGCTTTTTGCCCCATTGTGCCCCCCTGATTGCTGTCTCCCCGATCTTATTTAATCCCAGTATTGTGTCCATATTGTGTTTTTTCCTGCATTTGTGACTGTTTTTGCCCGATTTCTGTGCCTTTCGCCCCTTGTGCGCTCCTCGACCCCAGCCGCTGCTTCCCTGCGGCCCCGCCCCCTCACGCCCCCATTTGCCGCTCCCTCCCGCCTCCCGCCTCCCAGCTGCTCCTCCCTCCCCCCTCCCTTCTTAATGGCTGGCGCTGCGCATCGCCAGTGAGCGAGTTCGGACCTGGTTCAGGTCCTGAACTCGCCCCTCACGACCGCAGCACCAACCTGCTGCCTTCTGCCTCTGCCCCACGACCACGCTGCCGTCTGCGTGTTCGAGGCCCTCCTCCACCCGCAGGCATCCTCCTGCGCCTCATCCCTGGTGGCTAGTGGGCTCACTTGACCCGAGTGCCGCTTCCGCCGTCCCGTAAGTTTGTTTTTTCAGCATTTTTCCGCTTTTCTGCGCCTCGCCGCCGGCGCTTTTTGCCCCATTGTGCCCCCCTGATTGCTGTCTCCCCGATCGTATTTAATCCCAGTATTGTGTCCCATATTGTGTTTTTTCCTGCATTTGTGACTGTTTTTGCCCGATTTCTGTGCCTTTCGCCCCTTGTGCGCTCCTCGACCCCAGCCGCTGCTTCCCTGCGGCCCCGCCCCCCTCGCGCCCCCATTTGCCGCTCCCTCCCGCCTCCCAGCTGCTCCTCCCTCCCCCCTCCCTTCTTAATGGCTGGCGCTGCGCGTCGCCAGTGAGCGAGTTCGGACCTGGTTCAGGTCCTGAACTCGCCCCTCACGACCGCAGCACCAACCTGCTGCCTTCTGCCTCTGCCCCATGACCACGCTGCCGTCTGCGTGTTCGAGGCCCTCCTCCACCCGCAGGCATCCTCCTGCGCCTCATCCCTGGTGGCTAGTGGGCTCACTTGACCCGAGTGCCGCTTCCGCCGTCCCGTAAGTTTGTTTTTTCAGCTTTTTTCCGCTTTTCTGCGCCTCGCCGCCGGCGCTTTTTGCCCCATTGTGCCCCCCTGATTGCTGTCTCCCCGATCGTATTTAATCCCAGTATTGTGTCCATATTGTGTTTTTTCCTGCATTTGTGACTGTTTTTGCCCGATTTCTGTGCCTTTCGCCCCTTGTGCGCTCCTCGACCCCAGCCGCTGCTTCCCTGCGGCCCGCCCCCCTCGTGCCCCCATTTGCCGCTCCCTCCCGCCTCCCAGCTGCTCCTCCCTCCCCCCTCCCTTCTTAATGGCTGGCGCTGCGCGTCGCCAGTGAGCGAGTTCGGACCTGGTTCAGGTCCTGAACTC
Source organism: Pleurodeles waltl (assembly GCF_031143425.1). Classification (NCBI taxonomy): domain Eukaryota; kingdom Metazoa; phylum Chordata; class Amphibia; order Caudata; family Salamandridae; genus Pleurodeles; species Pleurodeles waltl. The sequence goes on along the minus strand of NC_090450.1, from coordinate 975,340,626 downwards.
GCCCCTCACGACCGCAGCACCAACCTGCTGCCTTCTGCCTCTGCCCCACGACCACGCTGCCGTCTGCGTGTTCGAGGCCCTCCTCCACCCGCAGGCATCCTCCTGCGCCTCATCCCTGGTGGCTAGTGGGCTCACTTGACCCGAGTGCCGCTTCCGCCGTCCCGTAAGTTTGTTTTTTCAGCTTTTTTCCGCTTTTCTGCGCCTCGCCGCCGGCGCTTTTTGCCCCATTGTGCCCCCCTGATTGCTGTCTCCCCGATCGTATTTAATCCCAGTATTGTGTCCATATTGTGTTTTTTCCTGCATTTGTGACTGTTTTTTGCCCGATTTCTGTGCCTTTCGCCCCTTGTGCGCTCCTCGACCCCAGCCGCTGCTTCCCTGCGGCCCCGCCCCCCTCGCGCCCCCATTTGCCGCTCCCTCCCGCCTCCCGCCTCCCAGCTGCTCCTCCCTCCCCCCTCCCTTCTTAATGGCTGGAGCTGCGCGTCGCCAGTGAGCGAGTTCGGACCTGGTTCAGGTCCTGAACTCGCCCCTCACGACCGCAGCACCACCTGCTGCCTTCTGCCTCTGCCCCACGACCACGCTGCCGTCTGCGTGTTCGAGGCCCTCCTCCACCCGCAGGCATCCTCCTGCGCCTCATCCCTGGTGGCTAGTGGGGCTCACTTGACCCGAGTGCCGCTTCCGCCATCCCGTAAGTTTGTTTTTTCAGCTTTTTTCCGCATTTCTGCACCTCGCCGCCGGCGCTTTTTGCCCCATTGTGCCCCCCTGATTGCTGTCTCCCCGATCGTATTTAATCCCAGTATTGTGTCCATATTGTGTTTTTTCCTGCATTTGTGACTGTTTTTGCCCGATTTCTGTGCCTTTCGCCCCTTGTGCGCTCCTCGACCCCAGCCGCTGCTTCCCTGCGGCCCGCCCCCCCTCGCGCCCCCATTTGCCGCTCCCTCCCGCCTCCCAGCTGCTCCTCCCTCCCCCCTCCCTTCTTAATGGCTGGCGCTGCGCGTCGCCAGTGAGCGAGTTCGGACCTGGTTCAGGTCCTGAACTCTCCCCTCACGACCGCAGCACCAACCTGCTGCCTTCTGCCTCTGCCCCACGACCACGCTGCCGTCTGCGTGTTCGAGGCCCTCCTCCACCCGCAGGCATCCTCCTGCGCCTCATCCCTGGTGGCTAGTGGGCTCACTTGACCCGAGTGCCGCTTCCGCCGTCCCGTAAGTTTGTTTTTTCAGCTTTTTTCCGCTTTTCTGCGCCTCGCCGCCGGCGCTTTTTGCCCCATTGTGCCCCCCTGATTGCTGTCTCCCCGATCGTATTTAATCCCAGTATTGTGTCCATATTGTGTTTTTTCCTGCATTTGTGACTGTTTTTGCCCGATTTCTGTGCCTTTCGCCCCTTGTGCGCTCCTCGACCCCAGCCGCTGCTTCCCTGCGGCCCCACCCCCCTCGCACCCCCATTTGCCGCTCCCTCCCGCCTCCCGCCTCCCAGCTGCTCCTCCCTCCCCCCTCCCTTCTTAATGGCTGGCGCTGCGCGTCGCCAGTGAGCGAGTTCGGACCTGGTTCAGGTCCTGAACTCGCCCCTCACGACCGCAGCACCGAACCTGCTGCCTTCTGCCTCTGCCCCACGACCACGCTGCCGTCTGCGTGTTCGAGGCCCTCCTCCACCCGCAGGCATCCTCCTGCGCCTCATCCCTGGTGGCTAGTGGGCTCACTTGACCCGAGTGCCGCTTCCGCCGTCCCGTAAGTTTGTTTTTTCATCTTTTTTCCGCTTTTCTGCGCCTCGCCGCCGGCGCTTTTTGCCCCATTGTGCCCCCCTAATTGCTGTCTCCCCGATCGTATTTAATCCCAGTATTGTGTCCATATTGTGTTTTTTCCTGCATTTGTGACTGTTTTTGCCCGATTTCTGTGCCTTTCGCCCCTTGTGCGCTCCTCGACCCCAGCCGCTGCTTCCCTGCGGCCCCGCCCCCCTCGCGCCCCCATTTGCCGCTCCCTCCCGCCTCCCGCCTCCCAGCTGCTCCTCCCTCCCCCCTCCCTTCTTAATGGCTGGCGCTGCGCGTCGCCAGTGAGCGAGTTCGGACCTGGTTCAGGTCCTGAACTCGCCCCTCACGACCGCAGCACCAACCTGCTGCCTTCTGCCTCTGCCCCACGACCACGCTGCCGTCTGCGTGTTCGAGGCCCTCCTCCACCCGCAGGCATCCTCCTGCGCCTCATCCCTGGTGGCTAGTGGGCTCACTTGACCCGAGTGCCGCTTCCGCCGTCCCGTAAGTTTGTTTTTTCAGCTTTTTCCGCTTTTCTGCGCCTCGCCGCCGGTGCTTTTTGCCCCATTGTGCCCCCCTGATTGCTGTCTCCCCGATCGTATTTAATCCCAGTATTGTGTCCATATTGTGTTTTTTCCTGCATTTGTGACTGTTTTTGCCCGATTTCTGTGCCTTTCGCCCCTTGTGCGCTCCTCGACCCCAGCCGCTGCTTCCCTGCGGCCCCGCCCCCCTCGCGCCCCCATTTGCCGCTCCTCCCGCCTCCCGCCTCCCAGCTGCTCCTCCCTCCCCCCTCCCTTCTTAATGGCTGGCGCTGCGCGTCGCCAGTGAGCGAGTTCGGACCTGGTTCAGGTCCTGAACTCGCCCCTCACGACCGCAGCACCAACCTGCTGCCTTCTGCCTCTGCCCCACGACCACGCTGCCGTCTGCGTGTTCGAGGCCCTCCTCCACCCGCAGGCATCCTCCTGCGCCTCATCCCTGGTGGCTAGTGGGCTCACTTGACCCGAGTGCCGCTTCCGCCGTCCCGTAAGTTTGTTTTTTCAGCTTTTTTCCGCTTTTTCTGCGCCTCGCCGCCGGCGCTTTTTGCCCCATTGTGCCCCCCTGATTGCTGTCTCCCCGATCGTATTTAATCCCAGTATTGTGTCCATATTGTGTTTTTTCCTGCATTTGTGACTGTTTTTGCCCGATTTCTGTGCCTTTCGCCCCTTGTGCGCTCCTCGACCCAGCCGCTGCTTCCCTGCGGCCCCGCCCCCCTCGCGCCCCCATTTGCCGCTCCCTCCCGCCTCCCAGCTGCTCCTCCCTCCCCCCTCCCTTCTTAATGGCTGGCGCTGCGCGTCGCCAGTGAGCGAGTTCGGACCTGGTTCAGGTCCTGAACTCGCCCCTCACGACCGCAGCACCAACCTGCTGCCTTCTGCCTCTGCCCCACGACCACGCTGCCGTCTGCGTGTTCGAGGCCCTCCTCCACCCGCAGGCATCCTCCTGCGCCTCATCCCTGGTGGCTAGTGGGCTCACTTGACCCGAGTGCCGCTTCCGCCGTCCCGTAAGTTTGTTTTTTCAGCTTTTTTTCCGCCTCGCCGCCGGCGCTTTTTGCCCCATTGTGCCCCCCTGATTGCTGTCTCCCGATCGTATTTAATCCCAGTATTGTGTCCATATTGTGTTTTTTCCTGCATTTGTGACTGTTTTTGCCCGATTTCTGTGCCTTTCGCCCCTTGTGCGCTCCTCGACCCCAGCCGCTGCTTCCCTGCGGCCCCGCCCCCCTCGCGCCCCCATTTGCCGCTCCCTCCCGCCTCCCGCCTCCCAGCTGCTCCTCCCTCCCTTCTTAATGGCTGGCGCTGCGCGTCGCCAGTGAGCGAGTTCGGACCTGGTTCAGGTCCTGAACTCGCCCCTCACGACCGCAGCACCAACCTGCTGCCTTCTGCCTCTGCCCCACGACCACGCTGCCGTCTGCGTGTTCGAGGCCCTCCTCCACCCGCAGGCATCCTCCTGCGCCTCATCCCTGGTGGCTAGTGGGCTCACTTGACCCGAGTGCCCGCTTCCGCCGTCCCGTAAGTTTGTTTTTTCAGCTTTTTTTCCGCTTTTCTGCGTCTCGCCGCCGGCGCTTTTTGCCCCATTGTGCCCCCCTGATTGCTGTCTCCCCGATCGTATTTAATCCCAGTATTGTGTCCATATTGTGTTTTTTCCTGCATTTGTGACTGTTTTTGCCCGATTTCTGTGCCTTTCGCCCCTTGTGCGCTCCTCGACCCCAGCCGCTGCTTCCCCTGCGGCCCCGCCCCCCTCGCGCCCCCATTTGCCGCTCCCTCCCGCCTCCCGCCTCCCAGCTGCTCCTCCCTCCCCCCTCCCTTCTTAATGGCTGGCGCTGCGCGTCGCCAGTGAGCGAGTTCGGACCTGGTTCAGGTCCTGAACTCGCCCCTCACGACCGCAGCACCAACCTGCTGCCTTCTGCCTCTGCCCCACGACCACGCTGCCGTCTGCGTGTTCGAGGCCCTCCTCCACCCGCAGGCATCCTCCTGCGCCTCATCCCTGGTGGCTAGTGGGCTCACTTGACCCGAGTGCCGCTTCCGCCGTCCCGTAAGTTTGTTTTTTCAGCTTTTTTCCGCTTTTCTGCGCCTCGCCGCCGGCGCTTTTTGCCCCATTGTGCCCCCCTGATTGCTGTCTCCCCGATCTTATTTAATCCCAGTATTGTGTCCATATTGTGTTTTTTCCTGCATTTGTGACTGTTTTTGCCCGATTTCTGTGCCTTTCGCCCCTTGTGCGCTCCTCGACCCCAAGCCGCTGCTTCCCTGCGGCCCCGCCCCCCTCGCGCCCCCATTTGCCGCTCCCTCCCGCCTCCCAGCTGCTCCTCCCTCCCCCCTCCCTTCTTAATGGCTGGCGCTGCGCGTCGCCAGTGAGCGAGTTCGGACCTGGTTCAGGTCCTGAACTCGCCCCTCACGACCGCAGCACCAACCTGCTGCCTTCTGCCTCTGCCCCACGACCACGCTGCCGTCTGCGTGTTCGAGGCCCTCCTCCACCCGCAGGCATCCTCCTGCGCCTCATCCCTGGTGGCTAGTGGGCTCACTTGACCCGAGTGCCGCTTCCGCCGTCCCGTAAGTTTGTTTTTTCAGCTTTTTTCCGCTTTTCTGCGCCTCGCCGCCGGCGCTTTTTGCCCCATTGTGCCCCCCTGATTGCTGTCTCCCCGATCGTATTTAATCCCAGTATTGTGTCCATATTGTGTTTTTTCCTGCATTTGTGACTGTTTTTGCCCGATTTCTGTGCCTTTCGCCCCTTGTGCGCTCCTCGACCCCAGCCGCTGCTTCCCTGCGGCCCGCACCCCTCGCGCCCCCATTTGCCGCTCCCTCCCGCCTCCCGCCTCCCAGCTGCTCCTCCCTCCCCCCTCCCTTCTTAATGGCTGGCGCTGCGCGTCGCCAGTGAGCGAGTTCGGATCTGGTTCAGGTCCTGAACTCGCCCCTCACGACCGCAGCACCAACCTGCTGCCTTCTGCCTCTGCCCCACGACCACGCTGCCGTCTGCGTGTTCGAGGCCCTCCTCCACCCGCAGGCATCCTCCTGCGCCTCATCCCTGGTGGCTAGTGGGCTCACTTGACCCGAGTGCTGCTTCCGCCGTCCCGTAAGTTTGTTTTTTCAGCTTTTTTCCGCTTTTCTGCGCCTCGCCACCGGCGCTTTTTGCCCCATTGTGCCCCCCTGATTGCTGTCTCCCCGATCGTATTTAATCCCAGTATTGTGTCCATATTGTGTTTTTTCCTGCATTTGTGACTGTTTTTGCCTGATTTCTGTGCCTTTCGCCCCTTGTGCGCTCCTCGACCCCAGCCGCTGCTTCCCTGCGGCCCCGCCCCCCTCGCGCCCCCATTTGCCGCTCCCTCCCGCCTCCCAGCTGCTCCTCCCTCCCCCCTCCCTTCTTAATGGCTGGCGCTGCGCGTCGCCAGTGAGCGAGTTCGGACCTGGTTCAGGTCCTGAACTCGCCCCTCACGACCGCAGCACCAACCTGCTGCCTTCTGCCTCTGCCCCACGACCACGCTGCCGTCTGCGTGTTCGAGGCCCTCCTCCACCCGCAGGCATCCTCCTGCGCCTCATCCCTGGTGGCTAGTGGGCTCACTTGACCCGAGTGCCGCTTCCGCCGTCCCGTAAGTTTGTTTTTTCAGCTTTTTTCCGCTTTTCTGCGCCTCGCCGCCGGCGCTTTTTGCCCCATTGTGCCCCCCTGATTGCTGTCTCCCCGATCGTATTTAATCCCAGTATTGTGTCCATATTGTGTTTTTTACTGCATTTGTGACTGTTATTGCCCGATTTCTGTGCCTTTCGCCCCTTGTGCGCTCCTCGACCCCAGCCGCTGCTTCCCTGCGGCCCCGCCCCCCTCGCGCCCCCATTTGCCGCTCCCTCCCGCCTCCCGCCTCCCAGCTGCTCCTCCCTCCCCCCTCCCTTCTTAATGGCTGGCGCTGCGCGTCGCCAGTGAGCGAGTTCGGACCTGGTTCAGGTCCTGAACTCGCCCCTCACGACCGCAGCACCAACCTGCTGCCTTCTGCCTCTGCCCCACGACCACGCTGCCGTCTGCGTGTTCGAGGCCCTCCTCCACCCGCAGGCATCCTCCTGCGCCTCATCCCTGGTGGCTAGTGGGCTCACTTGACCCGAGTGCCGCTTCCGCCGTCCCGTAAGTTTGTTTTTTCAGCTTTTTTCCGCTTTTCTGCGCCTCGCCGCCGGCGCTTTTTGCCCCATTGTGCCCCCCTGATTGCTGTCTCCCCGATCGTATTTAATCCCAGTATTGTGTCCATATTGTGTTTTTTCCTGCATTTGTGACTGTTTTTGCCCGATTTCTGTGCCTTTCGCCCCTTGTGCGCTCCTCGACCCCAGCCGCTGCTTCCCTGCGGCCCCGCCCCCCTCGCGCCCCCATTTGCCGCTCCCTCCCGCCTCCCGCCTCCCAGCTGCTCCTCCCTCCCCCCTCCCTTCTTAATGGCTGGCGCTGCACGTCGCCAGTGAGCGAGTTCGGACCTGGTTCAGGTCCTGAACTCGCCCCTCACGACCGCAGCACCAACCTGCTGCCTTCTGCCTCTGCCCCACGACCACGCTGCCGTCTGCGTGTTCGAGGCCCTCCTCCACCCGCAGGCATCCTCCTGCGCCTCATCCCTGGTGGCTAGTGGGCTCACTTGACCCGAGTGCCGCTTCCGCCGTCCCGTAAGTTTTTTTTTTCAGCTTTTTTCAGCTTTTCTGCGCCTCGCCGCCGGCGCTTTTTGCCCCATTGTGCCCCCCTGATTGCTGTCTCCCCGATCGTATTTAATCCCAGTACTGTGTCCATATTGTGTTTTTTCCTGCATTTGTGACTGTTTTTGCCCGATTTCTGTGCCTTTCGCCCCTTGTGCGCTCCTCGACCCCAGCCGCTGCTTCCCTGCGGCCCCGCCCCCCTCGCGCCCCCATTTGCCGCTCCCTCCCGCCTCCCGCCTCCCAGCTGCTCCTCCCTCCCCCCTCCCTTCTTAATGGCTGGCGCTGCGCGTCGCCAGTGAGCGAGTTCGGACCTGGTTCAGGTCCTGAACTCGCCCCTCACGACCGCAGCACCAACCTGCTGCCTTCTGCCTCTGCCCCATGACCACGCTGCCGTCTGCGTGTTCGAGGCCCTCCTCCACCCGCAGGCATCCTCCTGCGCCTCATCCCTGGTGGCTAGTGGGCTCACTTGACCCGAGTGCCGCTTCCGCCGTCCCGTAAGTTTGTTTTTTCAGCTTTTTTCCGCTTTTCTGCGCCTCGCCGCCGGCGCTTTTTGCCCCATTGGGCCCCCCTGATTGCTGTCTCCCCGATCGTATTTAATCCCAGTATTGTGTCCATATTGTGTTTTTTCCTGCATTTGTGACTGTTTTTGCCCGATTTCTGTGCCTTTCGCCCCTTGTGCGCTCCTCGACCCCAGCCGCTGCTTCCCTGCGGCCCCGCCCCCCTCGCGCCCCCATTTGCCGCTCCCTCCCGCCTCCCAGCTGCTCCTCCCTCCCCCCTCCCTTCTTAATGGCTGGCGCTGCGCGTCGCCAGTGAGCGAGTTCGGACCTGGTTCAGGTCCTGAACTCGCCCCTCACGACCGCAGCACCAACCTGCTGCCTTCTGCCTCTGCCCCACGACCACGCTGCCGTCTGCATGTTCGAGGCCCTCCTCCACCCGCAGGCATCCTCCTGCGCCTCATCCCTGGTGGCTAGTGGGCTCACTTGACCCGAGTGCCGCTTCCGCCGTCCCGTAAGTTTGTTTTTTCAGCTTTTTTCCGCTTTTCTGCGCCTCGCCGCCGGCGCTTTTTGCCCCATTGTGCCCCCCTGATTGCTGTCTCCCCGATCGTATTTAATCCCAGTATTGTGTCCATATTGTGTTTTTTCCTGCATTTGTGACTGTTTTTGCCCGATTTCTGTGCCTTTCGCCCCTTGTGCGCTCCTCGACCCCAGCCGCTGCTTCCCTGCGGCCCCGCCCCCCTCGTGCCCCCATTTGCCGCTCCCTCCCGCCTCCCAGCTGCTCCTCCCTCCCCCCTCCCTTCTTAATGGCTGGCGCTGCGCGTCGCCAGTGAGCGAGTTCGGACCTGGTTCAGGTCCTGAACTCGCCCCTCACGACCGCAGCACCAACCTGCTGCCTTCTGCCTCTGCCCCACGACCACGCTGCCGTCTGCGTGTTCGAGGCCCTCCTCCACCCGCAGGCATCCTCCTGCGCCTCATCCCTGGTGGCTAGTGGGCTCACTTGACCCGAGTGCCGCTTCCGCCGTCCCGTAAGTTTGTTTTTTCAGCTTTTTTCCGCTTTTCTGCGCCTCGCCGCCGGCGCTTTTTGCCCCATTGTGCCCCCCTGATTGCTGTCTCCCCGATCGTATTTAATCCCAGTATTGTGTCCATATTGTGTTTTTTCCTGCATTTGTGACTGTTTTTGCCCGATTTCTGTGCCTTTCGCCCCTTGTGCGCTCCTCGACCCCAGCCGCTGCTTCCCTGCGGCCCGCCCCCCTCGCGCCCCCATTTGCCGCTCCCTCCCGCCTCCCAGCTGCTCCTCCCTCACCCCTCCCTTCTTAATGGCTGGCGCTGCGCGTCGCCAGTGAGCGAGTTCGGACCTGGTTCAGGTCCTGAACTCGCCCCTCACGACCGCAGCACCAACCTGCTGCCTTCTGCCTCTGCCCCACGACCACGCTGCCGTCTGCGTGTTCGAGGCCCTCCTCCACCCGCAGGCATCCTCCTGCGCCTCATCCCTGGTGGCTAGTGGGCTCACTTGACCAGAGTGCCGCTTCCGCCGTCCCGTAAGTTTGTTTTTTCAGCTTTTTTCCGCTTTTCTGCGCCTCGCCGCCGGCGCTTTTTGCCCCATTGTGCCCCCCTGATTGCTGTCTCCCCGATCGTATTTAATCCCAGTATTGTGTCCATATTGTGTTTTTTCCTGCATTTGTGACTGTTTTTGCCCGATTTCTGTGCCTTTCGCCCCTTGTGCGCTCCTCGACCCCAGCCGCTGCTTCCCTGCGGCCCGCCCCCCTCGCACCCCCATTTGCCGCTCCCTCCCGCCTCCCGCCTCCCAGCTGCTCCTCCCTCCCCCCTCCCTTCTTAATGGCTGGCGCTGCGCGTCGCCAGTGAGCGAGTTCGGACCTGGTTCAGGTCCTGAACTCGCCCCTCACGACCGCAGCACCGAACCTGCTGCCTTCTGCCTCTGCCCCACGACCACGCTGCCGTCTGCGTGTTCGAGGCCCTCCTCCACCCGCAGGCATCCTCCTGCGCCTCATCCCTGGTGGCTAGTGGGCTCACTTGACCCGAGTGCCGCTTCCGCCTTCCCGTAAGTTTGTTTTTTCAGCTTTTTTCCGCTTTTCTGCGCCTCGCCGCCGGCGCTTTTTGCCCCATTGTTCCCCCCTGATTGCTGTCTCCCCGATCGTATTTAATCCCAGTATTGTGTCCATATTGTGTTTTTTCCTGCATTTGTGACTGTTTTTGCCCGATTTCTGTGCCTTTCGCCCCTTGTGCGCTCCTCGACCCCAGCCGCTGCTTCCCTGCGGCCCCGCCCCCCTCGCGCCCCCATTTGCCGCTCCCTCCCGCCTCCCGCCTCCCAGCTGCTCCTCCCTCCCCCCTCCCTTCTTAATGGCTGGCGCTGCGCGTCGCCAGTGAGCGAGTTCGGACCTGGTTCAGGTCCTGAACTCGCCCCTCACGACCGCAGCACCAACCTGCTGCCTTCTGCCTCTGCCCCACGACCACGCTGCCGTCTGCGTGTTCGAGGCCCTCCTCCACCCGCAGGCATCCTCCTGCGCCTCATCCCTGGTGGCTAGTGGGCTCACTTGATCCGAGTGCCGCTTCCGCCGTCCCGTAAGTTTGTTTTTTCAGCTTTTTTCAGCTTTTCTGCGCCTCGCCGCCGGCGCTTTTTGCCCCATTGTACCCCCCTGATTGCTGTCTCCCCGATCGTATTTAATCCCAGTATTGTGTCCATATTGTGTTTTTTCCTGCATTTGTGACTGTTTTTGCCCGATTTCTGTGCCTTTCGCCCCTTGTGCGCTCCTCGACCCCAGCCGCTGCTTCCCTGCGGCCCCGCCCCCCTCGCGCCCCCCATTTGCCGCTCCCTCCCGCCTCCCAGCTGCTCCTCCCTCCCCCCTCCCTTCTTAATGGCTGGCGCTGCGCGTCGCCAGTGAGCGAGTTCGGACCTGGTTCAGGTCCTGAACTCGCCCCTCACGACCGCAGCACCAACCTGCTGCCTTCTGCCTCTGCCCCACGACCAAGCTGCCGTCTGCGTGTTCGAGGCCCTCCTCCACCCGCAGGCATCCTCCTGCGCCTCATCCCTGGTGGCTAGTGGGCTCACTTGACCCGAGTGCCGCTTCCGCCGTCCCGTAAGTTTGTTTTTTCAGCTTTTTTCCGCTTTTCTGCGCCTCGCCGCCGGCGCTTTTTGCCCCATTGTGCCCCCCTGATTGCTGTCTCCCCGATCGTATTTAATCCCAGTATTGTGTCCATATTGTGTTTTGTCCTGCATTTGTGACTGTTTTTGCCCGATTTCTGTGCCTTTCGCCCCTTGTGCGCTCCTCGACCCCAGCCGCTGCTTCCCTGCAGCCCCGCCCCCCTCGCGCCCCTATTTGCCGCTCCCTCCCGCCTCCCGCCTCCCAGCTGCTCCTCCCTCCCCCCTCCCTTCTTAATGGCTGGCGCTGCGCGTCGCCAGTGAGCGAGTTCGGACCTGGTTCAGGTCCTGAACTCGCCCCTCACGACCGCAGCACCAACCTGCTGCCTTCTGCCTCTGCCCCACGACCACGCTGCCGTCTGCGTGTTCGAGGCCCTCCTCCACCCGCAGGCATCCTCCTGCGCCTCATCCCTGGTGGCTAGTGGGCTCACTTGACCCGAGTGCCGCTTCCGCCGTCCCGTAAGTTTGTTTTTTCAGCTTTTTTCCGCTTTTCTGCGCCTCGCCGCCGGCGCTTTTTGCCCCATTGTGCCCCCCTGATTGCTGTCTCCCCGATCGTATTTAATCCCAGTATTGTGTCCATATTGTGTTTTTTCCTGCATTTGTGACTGTTTTTGCCCGATTTCTGTGCCTTTCGCCCCTTGTGCGCTCCTCGACCCCAGCCGCTGCTTCCCTGCGGCCCCGCCCCCCTCGCGCCCCCATTTGCCGCTCCCTCCCGCCTCCCAGCTGCTCCTCCCTCCCCCCTCCCTTCTTAATGGCTGGCGCTGCGCGTCGCCAGTGAGCGAGTTCGGACCTGGTTCAGGTCCTGAACTCGCCCCTCACGACCGCAGCACCAACCTGCTGCCTTCTGCCTCTGCCCCACGACCACGCTGCCGTCTGCGTGTTCGAGGCCCTCCTCCACCCGCAGGCATCCTCCTGCGCCTCATCCCTGGTGGCTAGTGGGCTCACTTGACCCGAGTGCCGCTTCCGCCGTCCCGTAAGTTTGTTTTTTCAGCTTTTTTCCGCTTTTCTGCGCCTCGCCGCCGGCGCTTTTTGCCCCATTGTGCCCCCCTGATTGCTGTCTCCCCGATCTTATTTAATCCCAGTATTGTGTCCATATTGTGTTTTTTCCTGCATTTGTGACTGTTTTTGCCCGATTTCTGTGCCTTTCGCCCCTTGTGCGCTCCTCGACCCCAGCCGCTGCTTCCCTGCGGCCCGCCCCCCTCGCGCCCCCATTTGCCGCTCCCTCCCGCCTCCCGCCTCCCAGCTGCTCCTCCCTCCCCCCTCCCTTCTTAATGGCTGGCGCTGCGCGTCGCCAGTGAGCGAGTTCGGACCTGGTTCAGGTCCTGAACTCGCCCCTCACGACCGCAGCACCAACCTGCTGCCTTCTGCCTCTGCCCCACGACCACGCTGCCGTCTGCGTGTTCGAGGCCCTCCTCCACCCGCAGGCATCCTCCTGCGCCTCATCCCTGGTGGCTAGTGGGCTCACTTGACCCGAGTGCTGCTTCCGCCGTCCCGTAAGTTTGTTTTTTCAGCTTTTTTCCGCTTTTCTGCGCCTCGCCGCCGGCGCTTTTTGCCCCATTGTGCCCCCCTGATTGCTGTCTCCCCGATCGTATTTAATCCCAGTATTGTGTCCATATTGTGTTTTTTCCTGCATTTGTGACTGTTTTTGCCTGATTTCTGTGCCTTTCGCCCCTTGTGCGCTCCTCGACCCCAGCCGCTGCTTCCCTGCGGCCCCGCCCCCCTCGCGCCCCCATTTGCCGCTCCCTCCCGCCTCCCAGCTGCTCCTCCCTCCCCCCTCCCTTCTTAATGGCTGGCGCTGCGCGTCGCCAGTGAGCGAGTTCGGACCTGGTTCAGGTCCTGAACTCGCCCCTCACGACCGCAGCACCAACCTGCTGCCTTCTGCCTCTGCCCCACGACCACGCTGCCGTCTGCATGTTCGAGGCCCTCCTCCACCCGCAGGCATCCTCCTGCGCCTCATCCCTGGTGGCTAGTGGGCTCACTTGACCCGAGTGCCGCTTCCGCCGTCCCGTAAGTTTGTTTTTTCAGCTTTTTTCCGCTTTTCTGCGCCTCGCCGCCGGCGCTTTTTGCCCCATTGTGCCCCCCTGATTGCTGTCTCCCCGATCGTATTTAATCCCAGTATTGTGTCCATATTGTGTTTTTTCCTGCATTTGTGACTGTTATTGCCCGATTTCTGTGCCTTTCGCCCCTTGTGCGCTCCTCGACCCCAGCCGCTGCTTCCCTGCGGCCCCGCCCCCCTCGCGCCCCCATTTGCCGCTCCCTCCCGCCTCCCGCCTCCCAGCTGCTCCTCCCTCCCCCCTCCCTTCTTAATGGCTGGCGCTGCGCGTCGCCAGTGAGCGAGTTCGGACCTGGTTCAGGTCCTGAACTCGCCCCTCACGACCGCAGCACCAACCTGCTGCCTTCTGCCTCTGCCCCACGACCACGCTGCCGTCTGCGTGTTCGAGGCCCTCCTCCACCCGCAGGCATCCTCCTGCGCCTCATCCCTGGTGGCTAGTGGGCTCACTTGACCCGAGTGCCGCTTCCGCCGTCCCGTAAGTTTTTTTTTTCAGCTTTTTTCCGCTTTTCTGCGCCTCGCCGCCGGCGCTTTTTGCCCCATTGTGCCCCCCTGATTGCTGTCTCCCCGATCGTATTTAATCCCAGTATTGTGTCCATATTGTGTTTTTTCCTGCATTTGTGACTGTTTTTGCCCGATTTCTGTGCCTTTCGCCCCTTGTGCGCTCCTCGACCCCAGCCGCTGCTTCCCTGCGGCCCCGCCCCCCTCGCGCCCCCATTTGCCGCTCCCTCCCGCCTCCCGCCTCCCAGCTGCTCCTCCCTCCCCCCTCCCTTCTTAATGGCTGGCGCTGCACGTCGCCAGTGAGCGAGTTCGGACCTGGTTCAGGTCCTGAACTCGCCCCTCACGACCGCAGCACCAACCTGCTGCCTTCTGCCTCTGCCCCACGACCACGCTGCCGTCTGCGTGTTCGAGGCCCTCCTCCACCCGCAGGCATCCTCCTGCGCCTCATCCCTGGTGGCTAGTGGGCTCACTTGACCCGAGTGCCGTTTCCGCCGTCCCGTAAGTTTGTTTTTTCAGCTTTTTTCCGCTTTTCTGCGCCTCGCCGCCGGCGCTTTTTGCCCCATTGTGCCCCCCTGATTGCTGTCTCCCCGATCGTATTTAATCCCAGTATTGTGTCCATATTGTGTTTTTTCCTGCATTTGTGACTGTTTTTGCCCGATTTCTGTGCCTTTCGCCCCTTGTGCGCTCCTCGACCCCAGCCGCTGCTTCCCTGCGGCCCCGCCCCCCTCGCGCCTCCATTTGCCGCTCCCTCCCGCCTCCCGCCTCCCAGCTGCTCCTCCCTCCCCCCTCCCTTCTTAATGGCTGGCGCTGCGCGTCGCCAGTGAGCGAGTTCGGACCTGGTTCAGGTCCTGAACTCGCCCCTCACGACCGCAGCACCAACCTGCTGCCTTCTGCCTCTGCCCCACGACCACGCTGCCGTCTGCGTGTTCGAGGCCCTCCTCCACCCGCAGGCATCCTCCTGCGCCTCATCTCTGGTGGCTAGTGGGCTCACTTGACCCGAGTGCCGCTTCCGCCGTCCCGTAAGTTTGTTTTTTCAGCTTTTTTCCGCTTTTCTGCGCCTCGCCGCCGGCGCTTTTTGCCCCATTGTGCCCCCCTGATTGTTGTCTCCCCGATCGTATTTAATCCCAGTATTGTGTCCATATTGTGTTTTTTCCTGCATTTGTGACTGTTTTTGCCCGATTTCTGTTCCTTTCGCCCCTTGTGCGCTCCTCGACCCCAGCCGCTGCTTCCCTGCGGCCCGCCCCCCTCGCGCCCCCATTTGCCGCTCCCTCCCGCCTCCCGCCTCCCAGCTGCTCCTCCCTCCCCCCTCCCTTCTTAATGGCTGGCGCTGCGCGTCGCCAGTGAGCGAGTTCGGACCTGGTTCAGGTCCTGAACTCGCCCCTCACGACCGCAGCACCAACCTGCTGCCTTCTGCCTCTGCCCCACGACCACGCTGCCGTCTGCGTGTTCGAGGCCCTCCTCCACCCGCAGGCATCCTCCTGCGCCTCATCCCTGGTGGCTAGTGGGCTCACTTGACCCGAGTGCCGCTTCCGCCGTCCCGTAAGTTTGTTTTTTCAGCTTTTTTCCGCTTTTCTGCGCCTCGCCGCCGGCGCTTTTTGCCCCATTGTGCCCCCCTGATTGCTGTCTCCCCGATCGTATTTAATCCCAGTATTGTGTCCATATTGTGTTTTTTCCTGCATTTGTGACTGTTTTTGCCTGATTTCTGTGCCTTTCGCCCCTTGTGCGCTCCTCGACCCCAGCCGCTGCTTCCCTGCGGCCCCGCCCCCCTCGCGCCCCCATTTGCCGCTCCCTCCCGCCTCCCAGCTGCTCCTCCCTCCCCCCTCCCTTCTTAATGGCTGGCGCTGCGCGTCGCCAGTGAGCGAGTTCGGACCTGGTTCAGGTCCTGAACTCGCCCCTCACGACCGCAGCACCAACCTGCTGCCTTCTGCCTCTGCCCCACGCTGCCGTCTGCGTGTTCGAGGCCCTCCTCCACCCGCAGGCATCCTCCTGCGCCTCATCCCTGGTGGCTAGTGGGCTCACTTGACCCGAGTGCCGCTTCCGCCGTCCCGTAAGTTTGTTTTTTCAGCTTTTTTCCGCTTTTCTGCGCCTCGCCGCCGGCGCTTTTTGCCCCATTGTGCCCCCCTGATTGCTGTCTCCCCGATCGTATTTAATCCCAGTATTGTGTCCATATTGTGTTTTTTCCTGCATTTGTGACTGTTATTGCCCGATTTCTGTGCCTTTCGCCCCTTGTGCGCTCCTCGACCCCAGCCGCTGCTTCCCTGCGGCCCCGCCCCCCTCGCGCCCCCATTTGCCGCTCCCTCCCGCCTCCCAGCTGCTCCTCCCTCCCCCCTCCCTTCTTAATGGCTGGCGCTGCGCGTCGCCAGTGAGCGAGTTCGGACCTGGTTCAGGTCCTGAACTCGCCCCTCACGACCGCAGCACCAACCTGCTGCCTTCTGCCTCTGCCCCACGACCACGCTGCCGTCTGCGTGTTCGAGGCCCTCCTCCACCCGCAGGCATCCTCCTGCGCCTCATCCCTGGTGGCTAGTGGGCTCACTTGACCCGAGTGCCGCTTCCGCCGTCCCGTAAGTTTTTTTTTTCAGCTTTTTTCCGCTTTTCTGCGCCTCGCCGCCGGCGCTTTTTGCCCCATTGTGCCCCCCTGATTGCTGTCTCCCCGATCTTATTTAATCCCAGTATTGTGTCCATATTGTGTTTTTTCCTGCATTTGTGACTGTTTTTGCCCGATTTCTGTGCCTTTCGCCCCTTGTGCGCTCCTCGACCCCAGCCGCTGCTTCCCTGCGGCCCCGCCCCCTCACGCCCCCATTTGCCGCTCCCTTCCGCCTCCCGCCTCCCAGCTGCTCCTCCCTCCCCCCTCCCTTCTTAATGGCTGGCGCTGCGCATCGCCAGTGAGCGAGTTCGGACCTGGTTCAGGTCCTGAACTCGCCCCTCACGACCGCAGCACCAACCTGCTGCCTTCTGCCTCTGCCCCACGACCACGCTGCCGTCTGCGTGTTCGAGGCCCTCCTCCACCCGCAGGCATCCTCCTGCGCCTCATCCCTGGTGGCTAGTGGGCTCACTTGACCCGAGTGCCGCTTCCGCCGTCCCGTAAGTTTGTTTTTTCAGCATTTTTCCGCTTTTCTGCGCCTCGCCGCCGGCGCTTTTTGCCCCATTGTGCCCCCCTGATTGCTGTCTCCCCGATCGTATTTAATCCCAGTATTGTGTCCATATTGTGTTTTTTCCTGCATTTGTGACTGTTTTTGCCCGATTTCTGTGCCTTTCGCCCCTTGTGCGCTCCTCGACCCCAGCCGCTGCTTCCCTGCGGCCCCGCCCCCCTCGCGCCCCCATTTGCCGCTCCCTCCCGCCTCCCAGCTGCTCCTCCCTCCCCCCTCCCTTCTTAATGGCTGGCGCTGCGCGTCGCCAGTGAGCGAGTTCGGACCTGGTTCAGGTCCTGAACTCGCCCCTCACGACCGCAGCACCAACCTGCTGCCTTCTGCCTCTGCCCCATGACCACGCTGCCGTCTGCGTGTTCGAGGCCCTCCTCCACCCGCAGGCATCCTCCTGCG
Organism: Pleurodeles waltl; assembly: GCF_031143425.1. NCBI lineage: Eukaryota > Metazoa > Chordata > Amphibia > Caudata > Salamandridae > Pleurodeles > Pleurodeles waltl. Next base: position 975,323,961 of record NC_090450.1, on the reverse strand, counting down.
CCTCATCCCTGGTGGCTAGTGGGCTCACTTGACCCGAGTGCCGCTTCCGCCGTCCCGTAAGTTTGTTTTTTCAGCTTTTTTCCGCTTTTCTGCGCCTCGCCGCCGGCGCTTTTTGCCCCATTGTGCCCCCCTGATTGCTGTCTCCCCGATCGTATTTAATCCCAGTATTGTGTCCATATTGTGTTTTTTCCTGCATTTGTGACTGTTTTTGCCCGATTTCTGTGCCTTTCGCCCCTTGTGCGCTCCTCGACCCCAGCCGCTGCTTCCCTGCGGCCCGCCCCCCTCGCGCCCCCATTTGCCGCTCCCTCCCGCCTCCCGCCTCCCGCCTCCCAGCTGCTCCTCCCTCCCCCCTCCCTTCTTAATGGCTGGCGCTGCGCGTCGCCAGTGAGCGAGTTCGGACCTGGTTCAGGTCCTGAACTCGCCCCTCACGACCGCAGCACCAACCTGCTGCCTTCTGCCTCTGCCCCACGACCACGCTGCCGTCTGCGTGTTCGAGGCCCTCCTCCACCCGCAGGCATCCTCCTGCGCCTCATCCCTGGTGGCTAGTGGGCTCACTTGACCCGAGTGCCGCTTCCGCCGTCCCGTAAGTTTGTTTTTTCAGCTTTTTTCCGCTTTTCTGCGCCTCGCCGCCGGCGCTTTTTGCCCCATTGTGCCCCCCTGATTGCTGTCTCCCCGATCGTATTTAATCCCAGTATTGTGTCCATATTGTGTTTTTTCCTGCATTTGTGACTGTTTTTGCCCGATTTCTGTGCCTTTCGCCCCTTGTGCGCTCCTCGACCCCAGCCGCTGCTTCCCTGCGGCCCCGCCCCCCTCGCGCTCCCATTTGCCGCTCCCTCCCGCCTCCCGCCTCCCAGCTGCTCCTCCCTCCCCCCTCCCTTCTTAATGGCTGGCGCTGCGCGTCGCCAGTGAGCGAGTTCGGACCTGGTTCAGGTCCTGAACTCGCCCCTCACGACCGCAGCACCAACCTGCTGCCTTCTGCCTCTGCCCCACGACCACGCTGCCGTCTGCGTGTTCGAGGCCCTCCTCCACCCGCAGGCATCCTCCTGCGCCTCATCCCTGGTGGCTAGTGGGCTCACTTGACCCGAGTGACGCTTCCGCCGTCCCGTAAGTTTGTTTTTTCAGCTTTTTTCCGCTTTTCTGCGCCTCGCCGCCGGCGCTTTTTGCCCCATTGTGCCCCCCTGATTGCTGTCTCCCCGATCGTATTTAATCCCAGTATTGTGTCCATATTGTGTTTTTTCCTGCATTTGTGACTGTTTTTGCCCGATTTCTGTGCCTTTCGCCCCTTGTGCGCTCCTCGACCCCAGCCGCTGCTTCCCTGCGGCCCGCCCCCCTCGCGCCCCCATTTGCCGCTCCCTCCCGCCTCCCAGCTGCTCCTCCCTCCCCCCTCCCTTCTTAATGGCTGGCGCTGCGCGTCGCCAGTGAGCGAGTTCGGACCTGGTTCAGGTCCTGAACTCGCCCCTCACGACCGCAGCACCAACCTGCTGCCTTCTGCCTCTGCCCCACGACCACGCTGCCGTCTGCGTGTTCGAGGCCCTCCTCCACCCGCAGGCATCCTCCTGCGCCTCATCCCTGGTGGCTAGTGGGCTCACTTGACCCGAGTGCCGCTTCCGCCGTCCCGTAAGTTTGTTTTTTCAGCTTTTTTCCGCTTTTCTGCGCCTCGCCGCCGGCGCTTTTTGCCCCATTGTGCCCCCCTGATTGCTGTCTCCCCGATCGTATTTAATCCCAGTATTGTGTCCATATTGTGTTTTTTCCTGCATTTGTGACTGTTTTTGCCCGATTTCTGTGCCTTTCGCCCCTTGTGCGCTCCTCGACCCCAGCCGCTGCTTCCCTGCGGCCCCGCCCCCCTCGCGCCCCCATTTGCCGCTCCCTCCCGCCTCCCGCCTCCCAGCTGCTCCTCCCTCCCCCCTCCCTTCTTAATGGCTGGCGCTGCGCGTCGCCAGTGAGCGAGTTCGGACCTGGTTCAGGTCCTGAACTCGCCCCTCACGACCGCAGCACCAACCTGCTGCCTTCTGCCTCTGCCCCACGACCACGCTGCCGTCTGCGTGTTCGAGGCCCTCCTCCACCCGCAGGCATCCTCCTGCGCCTCATCCCTGGTGGCTAGTGGGCTCACTTGACCCGAGTGCCGCTTCCGCCGTCCCGTAAGTTTGTTTTTTCAGCTTTTTTCCGCTTTTCTGCGCCTCGCCGCCGGCGCTTTTTGCCCCATTGTGCCCCCCTAATTGCTGTCTCCCCGATCGTATTTAATCCCAGTATTGTGTCCATATTGTGTTTTTTCCTGCATTTGTGACTGTTTTTGCCCGATTTCTGTGCCTTTCGCCCCTTGTGCGCTCCTCGACCCCAGCCGCTGCTTCCCTGCGGCCCCGCCCCCCTCGCGCCCCCATTTGCCGCTCCCTCCCGCCTCCCGCCTCCCAGCTGCTCCTCCCTCCCCCCTCCCTTCTTAATGGCTGGCGCTGCGCGTCGCCAGTGAGCGAGTTCGGACCTGGTTCAGGTCCTGAACTCGCCCCTCACGACCGCAGCACCAACCTGCTGCCTTCTGCCTCTGCCCCACGACCACGCTGCCGTCTGCGTGTTCGAGGCCCTCCTCCACCCGCAGGCATCCTCCTGCGCCTCATCCCTGGTGGCTAGTGGGCTCACTTGACCCGAGTGCCGCTTCCGCCGTCCCGTAAGTTTGTTTTTTCAGCTTTTTTCCGCTTTTCTGCGCCTCGCCGCCGGTGCTTTTTGCCCCATTGTGCCCCCCTGATTGCTGTCTCCCCGATCGTATTTAATCCCAGTATTGTGTCCATATTGTGTTTTTTCCTGCATTTGTGACTGTTTTTGCCCGATTTCTGTGCCTTTCGCCCCTTGTGCGCTCCTCGACCCCAGCCGCTGCTTCCCTGCGGCCCCGCCCCCCTCGCGCCCCCATTTGCCGCTCCCTCCCGCCTCCCGCCTCCCAGCTGCTCCTCCCTCCCCCCTCCCTTCTTAATGGCTGGCGCTGCGCGTCGCCAGTGAGCGAGTTCGGACCTGGTTCAGGTCCTGAACTCGCCCCTCACGACCGCAGCACCAACCTGCTGCCTTCTGCCTCTGCCCCACGACCACGCTGCCGTCTGCGTGTTCGAGGCCCTCCTCCACCCGCAGGCATCCTCCTGCGCCTCATCCCTGGTGGCTAGTGGGCTCACTTGACCCGAGTGCCGCTTCCGCCGTCCCGTAAGTTTGTTTTTTCAGCTTTTTTCCGCTTTTCTGCGCCTCGCCGCCGGCGCTTTTTGCCCCATTGTGCCCCCCTGATTGCTGTCTCCCCGATCGTATTTAATCCCAGTATTGTGTCCATATTGTGTTTTTTCCTGCATTTGTGACTGTTTTTGCCCGATTTCTGTGCCTTTCGCCCCTTGTGCGCTCCTCGACCCCAGCCGCTGCTTCCCTGCGGCCCCGCCCCCCTCGCGCCCCCATTTGCCGCTCCCTCCCGCCTCCCAGCTGCTCCTCCCTCCCCCCTCCCTTCTTAATGGCTGGCGCTGCGCGTCGCCAGTGAGCGAGTTCGGACCTGGTTCAGGTCCTGAACTCGCCCCTCACGACCGCAGCACCAACCTGCTGCCTTCTGCCTCTGCCCCACGCTGCCGTCTGCGTGTTCGAGGCCCTCCTCCACCCGCAGGCATCCTCCTGCGCCTCATCCCTGGTGGCTAGTGGGCTCACTTGACCCGAGTGCCGCTTCCGCCGTCCCGTAAGTTTGTTTTTTCAGCTTTTTTCCGCTTTTCTGCGCCTCGCCGCCGGCGCTTTTTGCCCCATTGTGCCCCCCTGATTGCTGTCTCCCCGATCGTATTTAATCCCAGTATTGTGTCCATATTGTGTTTTTTCCTGCATTTGTGACTGTTATTGCCCGATTTCTGTGCCTTTCGCCCCTTGTGCGCTCCTCGACCCCAGCCGCTGCTTCCCTGCGGCCCCGCCCCCCTCGCGCCCCCATTTGCCGCTCCCTCCCGCCTCCCAGCTGCTCCTCCCTCCCCCCTCCCTTCTTAATGGCTGGCGCTGCGCGTCGCCAGTGAGCGAGTTCGGACCTGGTTCAGGTCCTGAACTCGCCCCTCACGACCGCAGCACCAACCTGCTGCCTTCTGCCTCTGCCCCACGACCACGCTGCCGTCTGCGTGTTCGAGGCCCTCCTCCACCCGCAGGCATCCTCCTGCGCCTCATCCCTGGTGGCTAGTGGGCTCACTTGACCCGAGTGCCGCTTCCGCCGTCCCGTAAGTTTTTTTTTTCAGCTTTTTTCCGCTTTTCTGCGCCTCGCCGCCGGCGCTTTTTGCCCCATTGTGCCCCCCTGATTGCTGTCTCCCCGATCTTATTTAATCCCAGTATTGTGTCCATATTGTGTTTTTTCCTGCATTTGTGACTGTTTTTGCCCGATTTCTGTGCCTTTCGCCCCTTGTGCGCTCCTCGACCCCAGCCGCTGCTTCCCTGCGGCCCCGCCCCCTCACGCCCCCATTTGCCGCTCCCTCCCGCCTCCCGCCTCCCAGCTGCTCCTCCCTCCCCCCTCCCTTCTTAATGGCTGGCGCTGCGCATCGCCAGTGAGCGAGTTCGGACCTGGTTCAGGTCCTGAACTCGCCCCTCACGACCGCAGCACCAACCTGCTGCCTTCTGCCTCTGCCCCACGACCACGCTGCCGTCTGCGTGTTCGAGGCCCTCCTCCACCCGCAGGCATCCTCCTGCGCCTCATCCCTGGTGGCTAGTGGGCTCACTTGACCCGAGTGCCGCTTCCGCCGTCCCGTAAGTTTGTTTTTTCAGCATTTTTCCGCTTTTCTGCGCCTCGCCGCCGGCGCTTTTTGCCCCATTGTGCCCCCCTGATTGCTGTCTCCCCGATCGTATTTAATCCCAGTATTGTGTCCATATTGTGTTTTTTCCTGCATTTGTGACTGTTTTTGCCCGATTTCTGTGCCTTTCGCCCCTTGTGCGCTCCTCGACCCCAGCCGCTGCTTCCCTGCGGCCCCGCCCCCCTCGCGCCCCCATTTGCCGCTCCCTCCCGCCTCCCAGCTGCTCCTCCCTCCCCCCTCCCTTCTTAATGGCTGGCGCTGCGCGTCGCCAGTGAGCGAGTTCGGACCTGGTTCAGGTCCTGAACTCGCCCCTCACGACCGCAGCACCAACCTGCTGCCTTCTGCCTCTGCCCCATGACCACGCTGCCGTCTGCGTGTTCGAGGCCCTCCTCCACCCGCAGGCATCCTCCTGCGCCTCATCCCTGGTGGCTAGTGGGCTCACTTGACCCGAGTGCCGCTTCCGCCGTCCCGTAAGTTTGTTTTTTCAGCTTTTTTCCGCTTTTCTGCGCCTCGCCGCCGGCGCTTTTTGCCCCATTGTGCCCCCCTGATTGCTGTCTCCCCGATCGTATTTAATCCCAGTATTGTGTCCATATTGTGTTTTTTCCTGCATTTGTGACTGTTTTTGCCCGATTTCTGTGCCTTTCGCCCCTTGTGCGCTCCTCGACCCCAGCCGCTGCTTCCCTGCGGCCCGCCCCCCTCGTGCCCCCATTTGCCGCTCCCTCCCGCCTCCCAGCTGCTCCTCCCTCCCCCCTCCCTTCTTAATGGCTGGCGCTGCGCGTCGCCAGTGAGCGAGTTCGGACCTGGTTCAGGTCCTGAACTCGCCCCTCACGACCGCAGCACCAACCTGCTGCCTTCTGCCTCTGCCCCACGACCACGCTGCCGTCTGCGTGTTCGAGGCCCTCCTCCACCCGCAGGCATCCTCCTGCGCCTCATCCCTGGTGGCTAGTGGGCTCACTTGACCCGAGTGCCGCTTCCGCCGTCCCGTAAGTTTGTTTTTTCAGCTTTTTTCCGCTTTTCTGCGCCTCGCCGCCGGCGCTTTTTGCCCCATTGTGCCCCCCTGATTGCTGTCTCCCCGATCGTATTTAATCCCAGTATTGTGTCCATATTGTGTTTTTTCCTGCATTTGTGACTGTTTTTGCCCGATTTCTGTGCCTTTCGCCCCTTGTGCGCTCCTCGACCCCAGCCGCTGCTTCCCTGCGGCCCCGCCCCCCTCGCGCCCCCATTTGCCGCTCCCTCCCGCCTCCCGCCTCCCAGCTGCTCCTCCCTCCCCCCTCCCTTCTTAATGGCTGGAGCTGCGCGTCGCCAGTGAGCGAGTTCGGACCTGGTTCAGGTCCTGAACTCGCCCCTCACGACCGCAGCACCAACCTGCTGCCTTCTGCCTCTGCCCCACGACCACGCTGCCGTCTGCGTGTTCGAGGCCCTCCTCCACCCGCAGGCATCCTCCTGCGCCTCATCCCTGGTGGCTAGTGGGCTCACTTGACCCGAGTGCCGCTTCCGCCATCCCGTAAGTTTGTTTTTTCAGCTTTTTTCCGCATTTCTGCACCTCGCCGCCGGCGCTTTTTGCCCCATTGTGCCCCCCTGATTGCTGTCTCCCCGATCGTATTTAATCCCAGTATTGTGTCCATATTGTGTTTTTTCCTGCATTTGTGACTGTTTTTGCCCGATTTCTGTGCCTTTCGCCCCTTGTGCGCTCCTCGACCCCAGCCGCTGCTTCCCTGCGGCCCGCCCCCCTCGCGCCCCCATTTGCCGCTCCCTCCCGCCTCCCAGCTGCTCCTCCCTCCCCCCTCCCTTCTTAATGGCTGGCGCTGCGCGTCGCCAGTGAGCGAGTTCGGACCTGGTTCAGGTCCTGAACTCTCCCCTCACGACCGCAGCACCAACCTGCTGCCTTCTGCCTCTGCCCCACGACCACGCTGCCGTCTGCGTGTTCGAGGCCCTCCTCCACCCGCAGGCATCCTCCTGCGCCTCATCCCTGGTGGCTAGTGGGCTCACTTGACCCGAGTGCCGCTTCCGCCGTCCCGTAAGTTTGTTTTTTCAGCTTTTTTCCGCTTTTCTGCGCCTCGCCGCCGGCGCTTTTTGCCCCATTGTGCCCCCCTGATTGCTGTCTCCCCGATCGTATTTAATCCCAGTATTGTGTCCATATTGTGTTTTTTCCTGCATTTGTGACTGTTTTTGCCCGATTTCTGTGCCTTTCGCCCCTTGTGCGCTCCTCGACCCCAGCCGCTGCTTCCCTGCGGCCCCACCCCCCTCGCACCCCCATTTGCCGCTCCCTCCCGCCTCCCGCCTCCCAGCTGCTCCTCCCTCCCCCCTCCCTTCTTAATGGCTGGCGCTGCGCGTCGCCAGTGAGCGAGTTCGGACCTGGTTCAGGTCCTGAACTCGCCCCTCACGACCGCAGCACCGAACCTGCTGCCTTCTGCCTCTGCCCCACGACCACGCTGCCGTCTGCGTGTTCGAGGCCCTCCTCCACCCGCAGGCATCCTCCTGCGCCTCATCCCTGGTGGCTAGTGGGCTCACTTGACCCGAGTGCCGCTTCCGCCGTCCCGTAAGTTTGTTTTTTCATCTTTTTTCCGCTTTTCTGCGCCTCGCCGCCGGCGCTTTTTGCCCCATTGTGCCCCCCTAATTGCTGTCTCCCCGATCGTATTTAATCCCAGTATTGTGTCCATATTGTGTTTTTTCCTGCATTTGTGACTGTTTTTGCCCGATTTCTGTGCCTTTCGCCCCTTGTGCGCTCCTCGACCCCAGCCGCTGCTTCCCTGCGGCCCCGCCCCCCTCGCGCCCCCATTTGCCGCTCCCTCCCGCCTCCCGCCTCCCAGCTGCTCCTCCCTCCCCCCTCCCTTCTTAATGGCTGGCGCTGCGCGTCGCCAGTGAGCGAGTTCGGACCTGGTTCAGGTCCTGAACTCGCCCCTCACGACCGCAGCACCAACCTGCTGCCTTCTGCCTCTGCCCCACGACCACGCTGCCGTCTGCGTGTTCGAGGCCCTCCTCCACCCGCAGGCATCCTCCTGCGCCTCATCCCTGGTGGCTAGTGGGCTCACTTGACCCGAGTGCCGCTTCCGCCGTCCCGTAAGTTTGTTTTTTCAGCTTTTTTCCGCTTTTCTGCGCCTCGCCGCCGGTGCTTTTTGCCCCATTGTGCCCCCCTGATTGCTGTCTCCCCGATCGTATTTAATCCCAGTATTGTGTCCATATTGTGTTTTTTCCTGCATTTGTGACTGTTTTTGCCCGATTTCTGTGCCTTTCGCCCCTTGTGCGCTCCTCGACCCCAGCCGCTGCTTCCCTGCGGCCCCGCCCCCCTCGCGCCCCCATTTGCCGCTCCCTCCCGCCTCCCGCCTCCCAGCTGCTCCTCCCTCCCCCCTCCCTTCTTAATGGCTGGCGCTGCGCGTCGCCAGTGAGCGAGTTCGGACCTGGTTCAGGTCCTGAACTCGCCCCTCACGACCGCAGCACCAACCTGCTGCCTTCTGCCTCTGCCCCACGACCACGCTGCCGTCTGCGTGTTCGAGGCCCTCCTCCACCCGCAGGCATCCTCCTGCGCCTCATCCCTGGTGGCTAGTGGGCTCACTTGACCCGAGTGCCGCTTCCGCCGTCCCGTAAGTTTGTTTTTTCAGCTTTTTTCCGCTTTTCTGCGCCTCGCCGCCGGCGCTTTTTGCCCCATTGTGCCCCCCTGATTGCTGTCTCCCCGATCGTATTTAATCCCAGTATTGTGTCCATATTGTGTTTTTTCCTGCATTTGTGACTGTTTTTGCCCGATTTCTGTGCCTTTCGCCCCTTGTGCGCTCCTCGACCCCAGCCGCTGCTTCCCTGCGGCCCCGCCCCCCTCGCGCCCCCATTTGCCGCTCCCTCCCGCCTCCCAGCTGCTCCTCCCTCCCCCCTCCCTTCTTAATGGCTGGCGCTGCGCGTCGCCAGTGAGCGAGTTCGGACCTGGTTCAGGTCCTGAACTCGCCCCTCACGACCGCAGCACCAACCTGCTGCCTTCTGCCTCTGCCCCACGACCACGCTGCCGTCTGCGTGTTCGAGGCCCTCCTCCACCCGCAGGCATCCTCCTGCGCCTCATCCCTGGTGGCTAGTGGGCTCACTTGACCCGAGTGCCGCTTCCGCCGTCCCGTAAGTTTGTTTTTTCAGCTTTTTTCCGCCTCGCCGCCGGCGCTTTTTGCCCCATTGTGCCCCCCTGATTGCTGTCTCCCGATCGTATTTAATCCCAGTATTGTGTCCATATTGTGTTTTTTCCTGCATTTGTGACTGTTTTTGCCCGATTTCTGTGCCTTTCGCCCCTTGTGCGCTCCTCGACCCCAGCCGCTGCTTCCCTGCGGCCCCGCCCCCCTCGCGCCCCCATTTGCCGCTCCCTCCCGCCTCCCGCCTCCCAGCTGCTCCTCCCTCCCTTCTTAATGGCTGGCGCTGCGCGTCGCCAGTGAGCGAGTTCGGACCTGGTTCAGGTCCTGAACTCGCCCCTCACGACCGCAGCACCAACCTGCTGCCTTCTGCCTCTGCCCCACGACCACGCTGCCGTCTGCGTGTTCGAGGCCCTCCTCCACCCGCAGGCATCCTCCTGCGCCTCATCCCTGGTGGCTAGTGGGCTCACTTGACCCGAGTGCCGCTTCCGCCGTCCCGTAAGTTTGTTTTTTCAGCTTTTTTCCGCTTTTCTGCGTCTCGCCGCCGGCGCTTTTTGCCCCATTGTGCCCCCCTGATTGCTGTCTCCCCGATCGTATTTAATCCCAGTATTGTGTCCATATTGTGTTTTTTCCTGCATTTGTGACTGTTTTTGCCCGATTTCTGTGCCTTTCGCCCCTTGTGCGCTCCTCGACCCCAGCCGCTGCTTCCCTGCGGCCCCGCCCCCCTCGCGCCCCCATTTGCCGCTCCCTCCCGCCTCCCGCCTCCCAGCTGCTCCTCCCTCCCCCCTCCCTTCTTAATGGCTGGCGCTGCGCGTCGCCAGTGAGCGAGTTCGGACCTGGTTCAGGTCCTGAACTCGCCCCTCACGACCGCAGCACCAACCTGCTGCCTTCTGCCTCTGCCCCACGACCACGCTGCCGTCTGCGTGTTCGAGGCCCTCCTCCACCCGCAGGCATCCTCCTGCGCCTCATCCCTGGTGGCTAGTGGGCTCACTTGACCCGAGTGCCGCTTCCGCCGTCCCGTAAGTTTGTTTTTTCAGCTTTTTTCCGCTTTTCTGCGCCTCGCCGCCGGCGCTTTTTGCCCCATTGTGCCCCCCTGATTGCTGTCTCCCCGATCTTATTTAATCCCAGTATTGTGTCCATATTGTGTTTTTTCCTGCATTTGTGACTGTTTTTGCCCGATTTCTGTGCCTTTCGCCCCTTGTGCGCTCCTCGACCCCAAGCCGCTGCTTCCCTGCGGCCCCGCCCCCCTCGCGCCCCCATTTGCCGCTCCCTCCCGCCTCCCAGCTGCTCCTCCCTCCCCCCTCCCTTCTTAATGGCTGGCGCTGCGCGTCGCCAGTGAGCGAGTTCGGACCTGGTTCAGGTCCTGAACTCGCCCCTCACGACCGCAGCACCAACCTGCTGCCTTCTGCCTCTGCCCCACGACCACGCTGCCGTCTGCGTGTTCGAGGCCCTCCTCCACCCGCAGGCATCCTCCTGCGCCTCATCCCTGGTGGCTAGTGGGCTCACTTGACCCGAGTGCCGCTTCCGCCGTCCCGTAAGTTTGTTTTTTCAGCTTTTTTCCGCTTTTCTGCGCCTCGCCGCCGGCGCTTTTTGCCCCATTGTGCCCCCCTGATTGCTGTCTCCCCGATCGTATTTAATCCCAGTATTGTGTCCATATTGTGTTTTTTCCTGCATTTGTGACTGTTTTTGCCCGATTTCTGTGCCTTTCGCCCCTTGTGCGCTCCTCGACCCCAGCCGCTGCTTCCCTGCGGCCCGCCCCCCTCGCGCCCCCATTTGCCGCTCCCTCCCGCCTCCCGCCTCCCAGCTGCTCCTCCCTCCCCCCTCCCTTCTTAATGGCTGGCGCTGCGCGTCGCCAGTGAGCGAGTTCGGATCTGGTTCAGGTCCTGAACTCGCCCCTCACGACCGCAGCACCAACCTGCTGCCTTCTGCCTCTGCCCCACGACCACGCTGCCGTCTGCGTGTTCGAGGCCCTCCTCCACCCGCAGGCATCCTCCTGCGCCTCATCCCTGGTGGCTAGTGGGCTCACTTGACCCGAGTGCTGCTTCCGCCGTCCCGTAAGTTTGTTTTTTCAGCTTTTTTCCGCTTTTCTGCGCCTCGCCACCGGCGCTTTTTGCCCCATTGTGCCCCCCTGATTGCTGTCTCCCCGATCGTATTTAATCCCAGTATTGTGTCCATATTGTGTTTTTTCCTGCATTTGTGACTGTTTTTGCCTGATTTCTGTGCCTTTCGCCCCTTGTGCGCTCCTCGACCCCAGCCGCTGCTTCCCTGCGGCCCCGCCCCCCTCGCGCCCCCATTTGCCGCTCCCTCCCGCCTCCCAGCTGCTCCTCCCTCCCCCCTCCCTTCTTAATGGCTGGCGCTGCGCGTCGCCAGTGAGCGAGTTCGGACCTGGTTCAGGTCCTGAACTCGCCCCTCACGACCGCAGCACCAACCTGCTGCCTTCTGCCTCTGCCCCACGACCACGCTGCCGTCTGCGTGTTCGAGGCCCTCCTCCACCCGCAGGCATCCTCCTGCGCCTCATCCCTGGTGGCTAGTGGGCTCACTTGACCCGAGTGCCGCTTCCGCCGTCCCGTAAGTTTGTTTTTTCAGCTTTTTTCCGCTTTTCTGCGCCTCGCCGCCGGCGCTTTTTGCCCCATTGTGCCCCCCTGATTGCTGTCTCCCCGATCGTATTTAATCCCAGTATTGTGTCCATATTGTGTTTTTTACTGCATTTGTGACTGTTATTGCCCGATTTCTGTGCCTTTCGCCCCTTGTGCGCTCCTCGACCCCAGCCGCTGCTTCCCTGCGGCCCCGCCCCCCTCGCGCCCCCATTTGCCGCTCCCTCCCGCCTCCCGCCTCCCAGCTGCTCCTCCCTCCCCCCTCCCTTCTTAATGGCTGGCGCTGCGCGTCGCCAGTGAGCGAGTTCGGACCTGGTTCAGGTCCTGAACTCGCCCCTCACGACCGCAGCACCAACCTGCTGCCTTCTGCCTCTGCCCCACGACCACGCTGCCGTCTGCGTGTTCGAGGCCCTCCTCCACCCGCAGGCATCCTCCTGCGCCTCATCCCTGGTGGCTAGTGGGCTCACTTGACCCGAGTGCCGCTTCCGCCGTCCCGTAAGTTTGTTTTTTCAGCTTTTTTCCGCTTTTCTGCGCCTCGCCGCCGGCGCTTTTTGCCCCATTGTGCCCCCCTGATTGCTGTCTCCCCGATCGTATTTAATCCCAGTATTGTGTCCATATTGTGTTTTTTCCTGCATTTGTGACTGTTTTTGCCCGATTTCTGTGCCTTTCGCCCCTTGTGCGCTCCTCGACCCCAGCCGCTGCTTCCCTGCGGCCCCGCCCCCCTCGCGCCCCCATTTGCCGCTCCCTCCCGCCTCCCGCCTCCCAGCTGCTCCTCCCTCCCCCCTCCCTTCTTAATGGCTGGCGCTGCACGTCGCCAGTGAGCGAGTTCGGACCTGGTTCAGGTCCTGAACTCGCCCCTCACGACCGCAGCACCAACCTGCTGCCTTCTGCCTCTGCCCCACGACCACGCTGCCGTCTGCGTGTTCGAGGCCCTCCTCCACCCGCAGGCATCCTCCTGCGCCTCATCCCTGGTGGCTAGTGGGCTCACTTGACCCGAGTGCCGCTTCCGCCGTCCCGTAAGTTTTTTTTTTCAGCTTTTTTCAGCTTTTCTGCGCCTCGCCGCCGGCGCTTTTTGCCCCATTGTGCCCCCCTGATTGCTGTCTCCCCGATCGTATTTAATCCCAGTACTGTGTCCATATTGTGTTTTTTCCTGCATTTGTGACTGTTTTTGCCCGATTTCTGTGCCTTTCGCCCCTTGTGCGCTCCTCGACCCCAGCCGCTGCTTCCCTGCGGCCCCGCCCCCCTCGCGCCCCCATTTGCCGCTCCCTCCCGCCTCCCGCCTCCCAGCTGCTCCTCCCTCCCCCCTCCCTTCTTAATGGCTGGCGCTGCGCGTCGCCAGTGAGCGAGTTCGGACCTGGTTCAGGTCCTGAACTCGCCCCTCACGACCGCAGCACCAACCTGCTGCCTTCTGCCTCTGCCCCATGACCACGCTGCCGTCTGCGTGTTCGAGGCCCTCCTCCACCCGCAGGCATCCTCCTGCGCCTCATCCCTGGTGGCTAGTGGGCTCACTTGACCCGAGTGCCGCTTCCGCCGTCCCGTAAGTTTGTTTTTTCAGCTTTTTTTCCGCTTTTCTGCGCCTCGCCGCCGGCGCTTTTTGCCCCATTGGGCCCCCCTGATTGCTGTCTCCCCGATCGTATTTAATCCCAGTATTGTGTCCATATTGTGTTTTTTCCTGCATTTGTGACTGTTTTTGCCCGATTTCTGTGCCTTTCGCCCCTTGTGCGCTCCTCGACCCCAGCCGCTGCTTCCCTGCGGCCCCGCCCCCCTCGCGCCCCCATTTGCCGCTCCCTCCCGCCTCCCAGCTGCTCCTCCCTCCCCCCTCCCTTCTTAATGGCTGGCGCTGCGCGTCGCCAGTGAGCGAGTTCGGACCTGGTTCAGGTCCTGAACTCGCCCCTCACGACCGCAGCACCAACCTGCTGCCTTCTGCCTCTGCCCCACGACCACGCTGCCGTCTGCATGTTCGAGGCCCTCCTCCACCCGCAGGCATCCTCCTGCGCCTCATCCCTGGTGGCTAGTGGGCTCACTTGACCCGAGTGCCGCTTCCGCCGTCCCGTAAGTTTGTTTTTTCAGCTTTTTTCCGCTTTTCTGCGCCTCGCCGCCGGCGCTTTTTGCCCCATTGTGCCCCCCTGATTGCTGTCTCCCCGATCGTATTTAATCCCAGTATTGTGTCCATATTGTGTTTTTTCCTGCATTTGTGACTGTTTTTGCCCGATTTCTGTGCCTTTCGCCCCTTGTGCGCTCCTCGACCCCAGCCGCTGCTTCCCTGCGGCCCCGCCCCCCTCGTGCCCCCATTTGCCGCTCCCTCCCGCCTCCCAGCTGCTCCTCCCTCCCCCCTCCCTTCTTAATGGCTGGCGCTGCGCGTCGCCAGTGAGCGAGTTCGGACCTGGTTCAGGTCCTGAACTCGCCCCTCACGACCGCAGCACCAACCTGCTGCCTTCTGCCTCTGCCCCACGACCACGCTGCCGTCTGCGTGTTCGAGGCCCTCCTCCACCCGCAGGCATCCTCCTGCGCCTCATCCCTGGTGGCTAGTGGGCTCACTTGACCCGAGTGCCGCTTCCGCCGTCCCGTAAGTTTGTTTTTTCAGCTTTTTTCCGCTTTTCTGCGCCTCGCCGCCGGCGCTTTTTGCCCCATTGTGCCCCCCTGATTGCTGTCTCCCCGATCGTATTTAATCCCAGTATTGTGTCCATATTGTGTTTTTTCCTGCATTTGTGACTGTTTTTGCCCGATTTCTGTGCCTTTCGCCCCTTGTGCGCTCCTCGACCCCAGCCGCTGCTTCCCTGCGGCCCGCCCCCCTCGCGCCCCCATTTGCCGCTCCCTCCCGCCTCCCAGCTGCTCCTCCCTCACCCCTCCCTTCTTAATGGCTGGCGCTGCGCGTCGCCAGTGAGCGAGTTCGGACCTGGTTCAGGTCCTGAACTCGCCCCTCACGACCGCAGCACCAACCTGCTGCCTTCTGCCTCTGCCCCACGACCACGCTGCCGTCTGCGTGTTCGAGGCCCTCCTCCACCCGCAGGCATCCTCCTGCGCCTCATCCCTGGTGGCTAGTGGGCTCACTTGACCAGAGTGCCGCTTCCGCCGTCCCGTAAGTTTGTTTTTTCAGCTTTTTTCCGCTTTTCTGCGCCTCGCCGCCGGCGCTTTTTGCCCCATTGTGCCCCCCTGATTGCTGTCTCCCCGATCGTATTTAATCCCAGTATTGTGTCCATATTGTGTTTTTTCCTGCATTTGTGACTGTTTTTGCCCGATTTCTGTGCCTTTCGCCCCTTGTGCGCTCCTCGACCCCAGCCGCTGCTTCCCTGCGGCCCGCCCCCCTCGCACCCCCATTTGCCGCTCCCTCCCGCCTCCCGCCTCCCAGCTGCTCCTCCCTCCCCCCTCCCTTCTTAATGGCTGGCGCTGCGCGTCGCCAGTGAGCGAGTTCGGACCTGGTTCAGGTCCTGAACTCGCCCCTCACGACCGCAGCACCGAACCTGCTGCCTTCTGCCTCTGCCCCACGACCACGCTGCCGTCTGCGTGTTCGAGGCCCTCCTCCACCCGCAGGCATCCTCCTGCGCCTCATCCCTGGTGGCTAGTGGGCTCACTTGACCCGAGTGCCGCTTCCGCCTTCCCGTAAGTTTGTTTTTTCAGCTTTTTTCCGCTTTTCTGCGCCTCGCCGCCGGCGCTTTTTGCCCCATTGTTCCCCCCTGATTGCTGTCTCCCCGATCGTATTTAATCCCAGTATTGTGTCCATATTGTGTTTTTTCCTGCATTTGTGACTGTTTTTGCCCGATTTCTGTGCCTTTCGCCCCTTGTGCGCTCCTCGACCCCAGCCGCTGCTTCCCTGCGGCCCCGCCCCCCTCGCGCCCCCATTTGCCGCTCCCTCCCGCCTCCCGCCTCCCAGCTGCTCCTCCCTCCCCCCTCCCTTCTTAATGGCTGGCGCTGCGCGTCGCCAGTGAGCGAGTTCGGACCTGGTTCAGGTCCTGAACTCGCCCCTCACGACCGCAGCACCAACCTGCTGCCTTCTGCCTCTGCCCCACGACCACGCTGCCGTCTGCGTGTTCGAGGCCCTCCTCCACCCGCAGGCATCCTCCTGCGCCTCATCCCTGGTGGCTAGTGGGCTCACTTGATCCGAGTGCCGCTTCCGCCGTCCCGTAAGTTTGTTTTTTCAGCTTTTTTCCGCTTTTCTGCGCCTCGCCGCCGGCGCTTTTTGCCCCATTGTACCCCCCTGATTGCTGTCTCCCCGATCGTATTTAATCCCAGTATTGTGTCCATATTGTGTTTTTTCCTGCATTTGTGACTGTTTTTGCCCGATTTCTGTGCCTTTCGCCCCTTGTGCGCTCCTCGACCCCAGCCGCTGCTTCCCTGCGGCCCCGCCCCCCTCGCGCCCCCATTTGCCGCTCCCTCCCGCCTCCCAGCTGCTCCTCCCTCCCCCCTCCCTTCTTAATGGCTGGCGCTGCGCGTCGCCAGTGAGCGAGTTCGGACCTGGTTCAGGTCCTGAACTCGCCCCTCACGACCGCAGCACCAACCTGCTGCCTTCTGCCTCTGCCCCACGACCAAGCTGCCGTCTGCGTGTTCGAGGCCCTCCTCCACCCGCAGGCATCCTCCTGCGCCTCATCCCTGGTGGCTAGTGGGCTCACTTGACCCGAGTGCCGCTTCCGCCGTCCCGTAAGTTTGTTTTTTCAGCTTTTTTCCGCTTTTCTGCGCCTCGCCGCCGGCGCTTTTTGCCCCATTGTGCCCCCCTGATTGCTGTCTCCCCGATCGTATTTAATCCCAGTATTGTGTCCATATTGTGTTTTGTCCTGCATTTGTGACTGTTTTTGCCCGATTTCTGTGCCTTTCGCCCCTTGTGCGCTCCTCGACCCCAGCCGCTGCTTCCCTGCAGCCCCGCCCCCCTCGCGCCCCTATTTGCCGCTCCCTCCCGCCTCCCGCCTCCCAGCTGCTCCTCCCTCCCCCCTCCCTTCTTAATGGCTGGCGCTGCGCGTCGCCAGTGAGCGAGTTCGGACCTGGTTCAGGTCCTGAACTCGCCCCTCACGACCGCAGCACCAACCTGCTGCCTTCTGCCTCTGCCCCACGACCACGCTGCCGTCTGCGTGTTCGAGGCCCTCCTCCACCCGCAGGCATCCTCCTGCGCCTCATCCCTGGTGGCTAGTGGGCTCACTTGACCCGAGTGCCGCTTCCGCCGTCCCGTAAGTTTGTTTTTTCAGCTTTTTTCCGCTTTTCTGCGCCTCGCCGCCGGCGCTTTTTGCCCCATTGTGCCCCCCTGATTGCTGTCTCCCCGATCGTATTTAATCCCAGTATTGTGTCCATATTGTGTTTTTTCCTGCATTTGTGACTGTTTTTGCCCGATTTCTGTGCCTTTCGCCCCTTGTGCGCTCCTCGACCCCAGCCGCTGCTTCCCTGCGGCCCCGCCCCCCTCGCGCCCCCATTTGCCGCTCCCTCCCGCCTCCCAGCTGCTCCTCCCTCCCCCCTCCCTTCTTAATGGCTGGCGCTGCGCGTCGCCAGTGAGCGAGTTCGGACCTGGTTCAGGTCCTGAACTCGCCCCTCACGACCGCAGCACCAACCTGCTGCCTTCTGCCTCTGCCCCACGACCACGCTGCCGTCTGCGTGTTCGAGGCCCTCCTCCACCCGCAGGCATCCTCCTGCGCCTCATCCCTGGTGGCTAGTGGGCTCACTTGACCCGAGTGCCGCTTCCGCCGTCCCGTAAGTTTGTTTTTTCAGCTTTTTTCCGCTTTTCTGCGCCTCGCCGCCGGCGCTTTTTGCCCCATTGTGCCCCCCTGATTGCTGTCTCCCCGATCTTATTTAATCCCAGTATTGTGTCCATATTGTGTTTTTTCCTGCATTTGTGACTGTTTTTGCCCGATTTCTGTGCCTTTCGCCCCTTGTGCGCTCCTCGACCCCAGCCGCTGCTTCCCTGCGGCCCGCCCCCCTCGCGCCCCCATTTGCCGCTCCCTCCCGCCTCCCGCCTCCCAGCTGCTCCTCCCTCCCCCCTCCCTTCTTAATGGCTGGCGCTGCGCGTCGCCAGTGAGCGAGTTCGGACCTGGTTCAGGTCCTGAACTCGCCCCTCACGACCGCAGCACCAACCTGCTGCCTTCTGCCTCTGCCCCACGACCACGCTGCCGTCTGCGTGTTCGAGGCCCTCCTCCACCCGCAGGCATCCTCCTGCGCCTCATCCCTGGTGGCTAGTGGGCTCACTTGACCCGAGTGCTGCTTCCGCCGTCCCGTAAGTTTGTTTTTTCAGCTTTTTTCCGCTTTTCTGCGCCTCGCCGCCGGCGCTTTTTGCCCCATTGTGCCCCCCTGATTGCTGTCTCCCCGATCGTATTTAATCCCAGTATTGTGTCCATATTGTGTTTTTTCCTGCATTTGTGACTGTTTTTGCCTGATTTCTGTGCCTTTCGCCCCTTGTGCGCTCCTCGACCCCAGCCGCTGCTTCCCTGCGGCCCCGCCCCCCTCGCGCCCCCATTTGCCGCTCCCTCCCGCCTCCCAGCTGCTCCTCCCTCCCCCCTCCCTTCTTAATGGCTGGCGCTGCGCGTCGCCAGTGAGCGAGTTCGGACCTGGTTCAGGTCCTGAACTCGCCCCTCACGACCGCAGCACCAACCTGCTGCCTTCTGCCTCTGCCCCACGA
This sequence comes from Pleurodeles waltl, assembly GCF_031143425.1. NCBI lineage: Eukaryota > Metazoa > Chordata > Amphibia > Caudata > Salamandridae > Pleurodeles > Pleurodeles waltl. Next base: position 975,305,909 of record NC_090450.1, on the reverse strand, counting down.
CCACGCTGCCGTCTGCATGTTCGAGGCCCTCCTCCACCCGCAGGCATCCTCCTGCGCCTCATCCCTGGTGGCTAGTGGGCTCACTTGACCCGAGTGCCGCTTCCGCCGTCCCGTAAGTTTGTTTTTTCAGCTTTTTTCCGCTTTTCTGCGCCTCGCCGCCGGCGCTTTTTGCCCCATTGTGCCCCCCTGATTGCTGTCTCCCCGATCGTATTTAATCCCAGTATTGTGTCCATATTGTGTTTTTTCCTGCATTTGTGACTGTTATTGCCCGATTTCTGTGCCTTTCGCCCCTTGTGCGCTCCTCGACCCCAGCCGCTGCTTCCCTGCGGCCCCGCCCCCCTCGCGCCCCCATTTGCCGCTCCCTCCCGCCTCCCGCCTCCCAGCTGCTCCTCCCTCCCCCCTCCCTTCTTAATGGCTGGCGCTGCGCGTCGCCAGTGAGCGAGTTCGGACCTGGTTCAGGTCCTGAACTCGCCCCTCACGACCGCAGCACCAACCTGCTGCCTTCTGCCTCTGCCCCACGACCACGCTGCCGTCTGCGTGTTCGAGGCCCTCCTCCACCCGCAGGCATCCTCCTGCGCCTCATCCCTGGTGGCTAGTGGGCTCACTTGACCCGAGTGCCGCTTCCGCCGTCCCGTAAGTTTTTTTTTTCAGCTTTTTTCCGCTTTTCTGCGCCTCGCCGCCGGCGCTTTTTGCCCCATTGTGCCCCCCTGATTGCTGTCTCCCCGATCGTATTTAATCCCAGTATTGTGTCCATATTGTGTTTTTTCCTGCATTTGTGACTGTTTTTGCCCGATTTCTGTGCCTTTCGCCCCTTGTGCGCTCCTCGACCCCAGCCGCTGCTTCCCTGCGGCCCCGCCCCCCTCGCGCCCCCATTTGCCGCTCCCTCCCGCCTCCCGCCTCCCAGCTGCTCCTCCCTCCCCCCTCCCTTCTTAATGGCTGGCGCTGCACGTCGCCAGTGAGCGAGTTCGGACCTGGTTCAGGTCCTGAACTCGCCCCTCACGACCGCAGCACCAACCTGCTGCCTTCTGCCTCTGCCCCACGACCACGCTGCCGTCTGCGTGTTCGAGGCCCTCCTCCACCCGCAGGCATCCTCCTGCGCCTCATCCCTGGTGGCTAGTGGGCTCACTTGACCCGAGTGCCGTTTCCGCCGTCCCGTAAGTTTGTTTTTTCAGCTTTTTTCCGCTTTTCTGCGCCTCGCCGCCGGCGCTTTTTGCCCCATTGTGCCCCCCTGATTGCTGTCTCCCCGATCGTATTTAATCCCAGTATTGTGTCCATATTGTGTTTTTTCCTGCATTTGTGACTGTTTTTGCCCGATTTCTGTGCCTTTCGCCCCTTGTGCGCTCCTCGACCCCAGCCGCTGCTTCCCTGCGGCCCCGCCCCCCTCGTGCCCCCATTTGCCGCTCCCTCCCGCCTCCCAGCTGCTCCTCCCTCCCCCCTCCCTTCTTAATGGCTGGAGCTGCGCGTCGCCAGTGAGCGAGTTCGGACCTGGTTCAGGTCCTGAACTCGCCCCTCACGACCGCAGCACCAACCTGCTGCCTTCTGCCTCTGCCCCACGACCACGCTGCCGTCTGCGTGTTCGAGGCCCTCCTCCACCCGCAGGCATCCTCCTGCGCCTCATCCCTGGTGGCTAGTGGGCTCACTTGACCCGAGTGCCGCTTCCGCCGTCCCGTAAGTTTGTTTTTTCAGCTTTTTTCCGCTTTTCTGCGCCTCGCCGCCAGCGCTTTTTGCCCCATTGTGCCCCCCTGATTGCTGTCTCCCCGATCGTATTTAATCCCAGTATTGTGTCCATATTGTGTTTTTTCCTGCATTTGTGACTGTTTTTGCCCGATTTCTGTGCCTTTCGCCCCTTGTGCGCTCCTCGACCCCAGCCGCTGCTTCCCTGCGGCCCGCCCCCCTCGCGCCCCCCATTTGCCGCTCCCTCCCGCCTCCCAGCTGCTCCTCCCTCCCCCCTCCCTTCTTAATGGCTGGCGCTGCGCGTCGCCAGTGAGCGAGTTCGGACCTGGTTCAGGTCCTGAACTCGCCCCTCACGACCGCAGCACCAACCTGCTGCCTTCTGCCTCTGCCCCACGACCACGCTGCCGTCTGCGTGTTCGAGGCCCTCCTCCACCCGCAGGCATCCTCCTGCGCCTCATCCCTGGTGGCTAGTGGGCTCACTTGACCCGAGTGCCGCTTCCGCCGTCCCGTAAGTTTGTTTTTTCAGCTTTTTTCCGCTTTTCTGCGCCTCGCCGCCGGCGCTTTTTGCCCCATTGTGCCCCCCTGATTGCTGTCTCCCCGATCGTATTTAATCCCAGTATTGTGTCCATATTGTGTTTTTTCCTGCATTTGTGACTGTTTTTGCCCGATTTCTGTGCCTTTCGCCCCTTGTGCGCTCCTCGACCCCAGCCGCTGCTTCCCTGCGGCCCCGCCCCCCTCGCACCCCCATTTGCCGCTCCCTCCCGCCTCCCGCCTCCCAGCTGCTCCTCCCTCCCCCCTCCCTTCTTAATGGCTGGCGCTGCGCGTCGCCAGTGAGCGAGTTCGGACCTGGTTCAGGTCCTGAACTCGCCCCTCACGACCGCAGCACCGAACCTGCTGCCTTCTGCCTCTGCCCCACGACCACGCTGCCGTCTGCGTGTTCGAGGCCCTCCTCCACCCGCAGGCATCCTCCTGCGCCTCATCCCTGGTGGCTAGTGGGCTCACTTGACCCGAGTGCCGCTTCCGCCGTCCCGTAAGTTTGTTTTTTCAGCTTTTTTCCGCTTTTCTGCGCCTCGCCGCCGGCGCTTTTTGCCCCATTGTTCCCCCCTGATTGCTGTCTCCCCGATCGTATTTAATCCCAGTATTGTGTCCATATTGTGTTTTTTCCTGCATTTGTGACTGTTTTTGCCCGATTTCTGTGCCTTTCGCCCCTTGTGCGCTCCTCGACCCCAGCCGCTGCTTCCCTGCGGCCCCGCCCCCCTCGCGCCCCCATTTGCCGCTCCCTCCCGCCTCCCGCCTCCCAGCTGCTCCTCCCTCCCCCCTCCCTTCTTAATGGCTGGCGCTGCGCGTCGCCAGTGAGCGAGTTCGGACCTGGTTCAGGTCCTGAACTCGCCCCTCACGACCGCAGCACCAACCTGCTGCCTTCTGCCTCTGCCCCACGACCACGCTGCCGTCTGCGTGTTCGAGGCCCTCCTCCACCCGCAGGCATCCTCCTGCGCCTCATCCCTGGTGGCTAGTGGGCTCACTTGATCCGAGTGCCGCTTCCGCCGTCCCGTAAGTTTGTTTTTTCAGCTTTTTTCCGCTTTTCTGCGCCTCGCCGCCGGCGCTTTTTGCCCCATTGTGCCCCCCTGATTGCTGTCTCCCCGATCGTATTTAATCCCAGTATTGTGTCCATATTGTGTTTTTTCCTGCATTTGTGACTGTTTTTGCCCGATTTCTGTGCCTTTCGCCCCTTGTGCGCTCCTCGACCCCAGCCGCTGCTTCCCTGCGGCCCCGCCCCCCTCGCGCCCCCATTTGCCGCTCCCTCCCGCCTCCCAGCTGCTCCTCCCTCCCCCCTCCCTTCTTAATGGCTGGCGCTGCGCGTCGCCAGTGAGCAAGTTCGGACGTGGTTCAGGTCCTGAACTCGCCCCTCACGACCGCAGCACCAACCTGCTGCCTTCTGCCTCTGCCCCACGACCACGCTGCCGTCTGCGTGTTCGAGGCCCTCCTCCACCCGCAGGCATCCTCCTGCGCCTCATCCCTGGTGGCTAGTGGGCTCACTTGACCCGAGTGCCGCTTCCGCCGTCCCGTAAGTTTGTTTTTTCCGCTTTTTTCCGCTTTTCTGCGCCTCGCCGCCGGCGCTTTTTGCCCCATTGTGCCCCCCTGATTGCTGTCTCCCCGATCGTATTTAATCCCAGTATTGTGTCCATATTGTGTTTTTTCCTGCATTTGTGACTGTTTTTGCCCGATTTCTGTGCCTTTCGCCCCTTGTGCGCTCCTCGACCCCAGCCGCTGCTTCCCTGCAGCCCCGCCCCCCTCGCGCCCCCATTTGCCGCTCCCTCCCGCCTCCCGCCTCCCAGCTGCTCCTCCCTCCCCCCACCCTTCTTAATGGCTGGCGCTGCGCGTCGCCAGTGAGCGAGTTCGGACCTGGTTCAGGTCCTGAACTCGCCCCTCACGACCGCAGCACCAACCTGCTGCCTTCTGCCTCTGCCCCACGACCACGCTGCCGTCTGCGTGTTCGAGGCCCTCCTCCACCCGCAGGCATCCTCCTGCGCCTCATCCCTGGTGGCTAGTGGGCTCACTTGACCCGAGTGCCGCTTCCGCCGTCCCGTAAGTTTGTTTTTTCAGCTTTTTTCCGCTTTTCTGCGCCTCGCCGCCGGCGCTTTTTGCCCCATTGTGCCCCCCTGATTGCTGTCTCCCCGATCGTATTTAATCCCAGTATTGTGTCCATATTGTGTTTTTTCCTGCATTTGTGACTGTTTTTGCCCGATTTCTGTGCCTTTCGCCCCTTGTGCGCTCCTCGACCCCAGCCGCTGCTTCCCTGCGGCCCCGCCCCCCTCGCGCCCCCATTTGCCGCTCCCTCCCGCCTCCCGCCTCCCAGCTGCTCCTCCCTCCCCCCTCCCTTCTTAATGGCTGGCGCTGCGCGTCGCCAGTGAGCGAGTTCGGACCTGGTTCAGGTCCTGAACTCGCCCCTCACGACCGCAGCACCAACCTGCTGCCTTCTGCCTCTGCCCCACGACCACGCTGCCGTCTGCGTGTTCGAGGCCCTCCTCCACCCGCAGGCATCCTCCTGCGCCTCATCCCTGGTGGCTAGTGGGCTCACTTGACCCGAGTGCCGCTTCCGCCGTCCCGTAAGTTTGTTTTTTCAGCTTTTTTCCGCTTTTCTGCGCCTCGCCGCCGGCGCTTTTTGCCCCATTGTGCCCCCCTGATTGCTGTCTCCCCCATCGTATTTAATCCCAGTATTGTGTCCATATTGTGTTTTTTCCTGCATTTGTGACTGTTTTTGCCCGATTTCTGTGCCTTTTGCCCCTTGTGCGCTCCTCGACCCCAGCCGCTGCTTCCCTGCGGCCCCGCCCCCCTCGCACCCCCATTTGCCGCTCCCTCCCGCCTCCCGCCTCCCAGCTGCTCCTCCCTCCCCCCTCCCTTCTTAATGGCTGGCGCTGCGCGTCCGCGCAGCGGGCGCGCCGCTGGCGCGCCAGAGGCGCGCCAGAGGCAAGCCCGTCTGCGCCCGTCCGCGCCTGTACTGCGCCCAGCGCCACCCCCCCTGGTCCTCGCGCCTCCCGCGCCCACTTCTCGGCCGAAGAGCTCCGCGCCCTCAACCCCGGGCCCTCCACTGAATGCTTCCGGGCATCCCCGAAGCTCCTCAAGACCTGGCTCTTCGACCGCTAAACAGCCTCTCCACCCCCCCCCACCTCAGCGCCTCGAAACCCTAACGGGTACATAGCGCGCTTTATAAATACTATGATTGATTGATTGATAGCAGATGACTTGTGTGCACCTTTCTACAATAATCATGTGCAGTTATAAGAACCATTGTCTATTAGCTAGCAGTTTGAACGTAGACTGAGCTCCCAGAATCCTCAGGGAATCCGAATACTTTCCTATAACTGCACTTGTAGAGTTTTTTGTTTACAGCTGCCATTGAAATGTTGTTCCAAATATTTATCTTATCCTGATGTTCATCCATCGCTTCCTTTTTTGCTTCAGGCTGACACGATGAGAGATGAGCAAACATAGCTTAATCTTAATTTCTGAAGCAGTCGTTTTTTGTGGCTGCTTCGAGTTCTTTACTGCCCAGGACTCTAATGATGGTGAATCTTTTGAACCATACTTGACTCCATGGCGGAAGTGCCGAATAAACTCCTTCCTAGGATGTAGGAAAGTACCATCTTGCCTGGCATGTTACCCCCATATTTCACTGTATATATGTTGTTTTAGTGTATGTGTCACTGGGACCCTGCCAGGCAGGGCCCCAGTGCTCATAAGTGTGCCCTGTATGTGTTCCCTGTGTGATGACTAGCTGTCTCACTGAGGCTCTGCTAACCAGAACCTCAGTGGTTATGCTCTCTCTGCTTTCCAAATTGTCACTAACAGGCTAGTGACCAATTTCACCAATTCACATTGGCATACTGGAACACCCTTATAATTCCCTATTATATGGTACTGAGGTACCCAGGGTATTGGGGTTCCAGGAGATCCCTATGGGCTGCAGCATTTCTTTTGCCACCCATAGGGAGATCTGACAATTCTTACACAGGCCTGCCAGTGCAGCCTGAGTGAAATAACGTCCATGTTATTTCACAGCCATTTACCACTGCACTTAAGTAACTTATAAGTCACCTATATGTCTAACCTTCACCTGGTGAAGGTTGGGTGCAAAGTTACTTAGTGTGTGGGCACCCTGGCACTAGCCAAGGTGCCCCCACATTGTTCAGGGCAAATTCCCTGGACTTTGTGAGTGCGGGGACACCATTTCACACATGCACTATACATAGGTCACTACCTATGTATAGCATCACAATGGTAACTCCGAACATGGCCATGTAACATGTCTAAGATCATGGAATTGTCACCCCAATGCCATTCTGGCATTGGGGAGACAATTCCATGACCCCCCGGGTCTCTAGTACAGAACCCGGGTACTGCCAAACTGCCTTTCCAGGGTCTCCACTGCAACTGCTGCTGCTGCCAACCCCTCAGACAGGGTTCTGCCCTCCTGGGGTCCAGGCAGCCCTGTCCCAGGAAGGCAGAACAAAGGATTTCCTCTGAGAGAGGGTGTGACACCCTCTCCCTTTGGAAATAGGTGTGATGGCTGGGGAGGAGTAGCCTCCCCCAGCCTCTGGAAATGCTTTGATGGGCACAGATGTTGCCCATCTCTGCATAAGCCAGTCTACACCGGTTTAGGGATCCCCCAGCCCTGCTCTGGCGTGAAACTGGACAAAGGAAAGGGGAGTGACCACTCCCCTGACCTGCACCTCCCATGGGAGGTGCCCAGAGCTCCTACAGTGTGCCCCAGACCTCTGCCATCTTGGAAACAGAGGTGTTGCTGGCACACTGGACTGCTCTGAGTGGCCAGTGCCATCGGGTGACGTCAGAGACTTCTTCTGATAGGCTCTTACCTTTCTTACTAGCCTATCCTCCTTCCTAGGTAGCCAAACCTCCTTTTCTGGCTATTTAGGGTCTCTTCTTTGGGGAATTCTTCAGATACCGAATGCAAGAGCTCACCAGAGTTCCTCTGAATCTCCCTCTTCACCTTCTGCCAAAGGATCGACCGCTGACTGCTCAGGACGCCTGCAAAACCACAACAAAGTAGCCAGACGACTACTGCAACCTTGTATCGCTTCATCCTGCCGGCTTTCTCGCCTATTTCCTGGTGGTGCATGCTCTGGGGGTAGCCTGCCTCCTTCTTGCACCAGGAGCTCTGAAGAAATCTCCTGTGGGTCGACAGAATCTTCCCCTGCAACCGCAGGCAACAAAAGACTGCATCACCGGTCCTCTGGGTCCCCTCTCAGCACGACGAGCGTGGTCCCTGGAACTCAGCAACTCTGTCAAGTGACTCCCACAGTCCAGTGACTCTTCAGTCCAAGTTTGGTGGAGGTAAGTCCTTGCCTCCCCACGCTAGACTGCATTGCTGGGTACTGCGTGATTTGCAGCTGCTCCAGCTCCTGTGCACTCTTCCAGGATTTTCTTTGTGCACAGCCAAGCCTGGGTCCCGACACTCTAACCTGCAGTGCACAACCTTCTGAGTTGTCCTCCGGCGTTGTGGAACTGCCTTTTCTGACTTCGGGTGGACTCCGGTTCACTCCTCTTCTAAGTGCCTGATCCGGTACTTCTGCGGGTGCTGCCTGCTTCTGTGAGGGCTCCCTGACTTGCTGGGCGCCCCCTCTGTCTCCTCATCCAAGTGGCGACATCCTGGTCCCTCCTGGGCCACAGCAGCATCCAAAAACCCTAACCGCGACCCTTGCAGCTAGCAAGGCTTGTTTGCGTGGGAACACCTCTGCAAGCTTCTTCACGACGTGGGACATCTATCCTCCAAAGGGGAAGTTCCTAGTCCTCTTCGTTCTTGCAAAACACCAAGCTTCTTCCATCTGGTGGCAGCTTCCTTGCACCCTCAGTTGGCATTTCCTGGGCTCCTGCCCACTCTCAACACTGTCGCGACTCTTGGACTTGGTCCCCTTGTCTTACAGGTACTCAGGTCCGGAAATCCACTGTTGTTGCATTGCTGGTGTTGGTTTTCCTTGCAGAATCCCCCTATCACGACTTCTGTGCTCTCTGGGGGTTGTAGGTGCACTTTACACCTACCTTACAGGGTCTTGGGGTGGGCTATTTTTCTAACCCTCACTGTTTTCTTACAGTATCAGCGACCCTCTACAAGCTCACATAGGTTTGGGGTCCATTCGTGGTTTGCATTCCACTTTTGGAGTATATGGTTTGTGTTGCCCCTATACCTATGTGCTCCTATTGCAATCTATTGTAACTTTACACTGCTTGCATTACTTCCTTTTGCTATTACTGCATATTTTTGGTATTGTGTACATATATCTTGTGTATATTTGGCATCCTCATACTAAAGGTACTCACTGAGATACTTTTGGCATATTGTCATAAAAATAAAGTACCTTTATTTTTAGTATATCTGTGTATTGTGTTTTCTTATGATATTGTGCATATGACACCAGTGGTATAGTAGGAGCTTTGCATGTCTCCTAGTTCAGCCTAAGCTGCTCTGCTATAGCTACCTTCTATCAGTCTAAGCTGCTAGAAATACCTCTTCTACACTAATAAGGGATAACTGGACCTGGTACAGAGTGTAAGTACCCCTTGGTACCCACTACAAGCCAGGCCAGCCTCCTACATAGGACCATAGCAGTTGCTATGTGCAAAACAGGAGGCTGGAGTGCTTTACATAAAGACCACTTCCAGTGTCGGCTAGTGTATCCCTACTACTCGTCCTATGGTTCTGCAAATATCCCATAATGTAATTGTATTTATATAGCACTTACTACCCCTGATGAGGCATCAAAGCACCTTTCGTCGTGTAGCACACTACTCCAGAACCAAAAGGATTAGTGGTAGATTAGTGTAGGAAAAAAAGAGTTAATAATATGTAGTGAGAAATGGGATTGATTATGGAAGAGGTAGTTCTTTATAATATAGTAGGCATGTATAACATAGGCCTATCCATATAGATTTCCATTTTTTATTTGCTCTTCGCAGCAATGTTGCATGGCCTGTGGTTAAGCAATAGCCGTGTGGTGGAGTGTGCATCAGGTTATCCCTCCTTATTGTGTTTGTGATTGACAGCATTGTACAGATCCCTTACACTTGCAGACCCTTTTGGTGTGCTAACAACTCCTTTATTCCTATACACAAGTAACAAACTGGAACAAATTACTCCGCGGAGAGCTCACCACCAGAAACATTGGCCACAGTTGGCTCCCAGAGGCGGGGGGAACCCATTCAATCTGATATGTTTCATTCTAATCTTACTACCTGGGTGCTGGATATCAACACAGTCTCAAATGCTATTGCTGCAGGTGCTCATATACCATCTACGTGGAAAGGGGCAGAAAAGGTGCCAATCCACAAACAGGGGTGTTATAATCTCCCAAACAATAACTGCCCTATCAGCTTGCTTGATAATTTTTAGAAAATGTTATGCAAACAGGTTTTTGGGCAACTAAAATCTTGGATTGAGGCTAACAATGTCATTTTTCAAGTCCAAGAAAGATTTAGGACAAAAACTGGAACCGTTGACCAGGCCTTTGGGCTCCTTATGGCTAAATGAAAGATGGTGAATGTTGGAGATGATGTGCTATACGTTGCCTTAATCGATCTACGATCAACATTCGATCTGGTCTCAAGGGCAAAACTGTGGGAGGTTCTAGCCGAGACAAATATCCCGGGCAATTTGTTAAGCACCATTATGCATCTGCACAAGGGAAACTATGCTAGGATTCGATGGGGTCCAAATGGGGAATTAACAAACACGACCAATGTAGCTAAAGGAGTTAGCCAAGGCTGCGTCTTGGCTCCCACCCCTTTTCTTTTGTTTATAAATAAATGCATAGATTTTCTGTCAAACTGCATTAATGACTCTCCATCTTTGGCAAGCAGAAAGGTACCAGCTTTGTTTTTTGCCGATGGCACCTTAATGCTTTCCAAAACATGCTCATTCCTAAAACACTCATCAACAGGTTCCAGCTATTTCGTGACACCTATGCAGTAAAGATAAATGTCAAAAAAATAAGTTTATTGTTTATTCTAACAAGAAGAGACTGACTGGTAATTTTAGATTAGGTGATATTCCATCAGAGAAAGTAACAGAGCTTGACTATTTGGGGATTTGACTGTCCAATTATGAGTCGTGAGGACCCCAAATCCAAAAGAGTCCCTCATTAATCAATGCTATTGTGAGATTTGCTAAAAAAGCACCATCTCAAACTGATATCTCCTGCAATCCAAATCTACAACGCACAAGTAAAGAGTGCCACCTTATATGGCGTGAAATTATGGGGACACTGCAGTTCTTTTCTACTTGGTGTGGGTGAAAACAACTTTACAGGGGCTATTGCTAGCTCGGGGCACAGGACTCCTCTTCACAAACTTGGACTTAATGTATCCCTTTAGGCCTTTCACAGAAGTGGCAAGATTGCAACCCTTAATGTATTGCCTTTGGGTTTGGTCCATTCAGGCTTTAGAAACCTTACAGCAAAGCTTTAGATGAGATCCTAGCCTCACAAAATTCCCTGGCTAGTACATATTAAACAGATTCTTAGCAGCTTGGGGCTGGGAGGCTTGTGGAAAAATCCTTCAGTCATTATTAGTACTGCTAAAGGCACCATCAAACAAACATACTGGATAAATTTTGTAATACATAGCGACACTTCCAACTCCACAGGCAGTAGGACCAAGGTCTTTCTTACATACATAAATGTATTTAAGTTAGGGGACATCCTGGATTATATACATCTTATTTGGACACATTTTCTTTTCCTTCAGTTTCACTATGGTGTTCTTCGTCTGGCAACCTGTACGTCATCTTGGGATTCGTCTATCGATAAGCCGAAGCTCTGTCCATTCAATTGTTCTACATATGAATCGAAGGAGCATTTTTTGTTTCTGTGCATGATATATTCCCGAAAGAGATCCAGGTGGATCGTAGCCGTATGCCAGTCTTTGGGGTTGTCAGATCTCATTAATTCACTGAGAATATGTAAAGGGTGACTGTAGTGTCTGCAATGGCTAAATCCATCATATCTGTGTGGCTGATGTGCCAGAAGGTTTTAGCCTCTTTGCATACCTTCAGTTCCTTACAGTAGCCAATATAGCGTCTATTTATTTATTATCGCCCGTTGATAGATGTTATTTATGGTTGATGCCTAGAAGGTCATTGCCGCTTAAAACATTTTTTATTTCATATTGCATTGATTTGGATATTTATTATCAACTGTTTGATGAATGTGGTTTGCCTGCAGTTTCCTTTTAAAAACTGAACTTGTATTTTATGTAATACGTTTTTAATTTTTGTATTTGTCGATGAATTGCTAATTCTGAGCTGACAAAAAGTTGATAAACTGCAAAAAACGGACTGAAATAGAAGTAAGGGCCAGATGTAGCAAGATATGCTTTTGCGAGTCTGAAATTGCGAGTCGGTGCAACTCGCAATTTCAGACTCGCAAAAGCATATGCAGAATGGTGTCTCAGACACCGTCTGCGACTCGCTATGGGGTCGCAAAGACCCACCTCATTAATATTAATGAGGTGGGTCGCTTTTTGCGACCCCATAGCGAGTCCCTGCACTCACAGGGATGGTGGCCTGCTGAAGTCAGCAGACCTCCATGTCTGTGACTGCTTTTTAAATAAAGCAGTTTTTTTTTTCATTTTGCAGCCCGTTTTCCTTAAAGGAAAACGAGTTGCAAAATGAAAAAAATACCGAAACCATTTGGTTTCGTTTTTCAGAGCAGGCAGTGGTCCATAGGACCACTGCCTGCTCTGAAAAAATATTTTTGTCGACATTCACAAAGGGGAAGGGGTCCCATGGGGACCCCTTCCCTTTTGCGAATGAGTTACCACCAGTGTGACACTGGTGGTAACTGCGAGTTGGTTTGCGACCGCATTCGCGGTCACAAAGCAACTCTGAATTGCGATGCGAGTCGCAAATAGGAAGGGAACACCCCTTCCTATTTGCGAGTCGCATTCCCAAATTGCGAGTCGGTACCGAATCGCAATTTGGGAATGAGCATCGCAGGAGGCCGTTTGCATGGCGCAAACTGCGTTTTTCGCAGTTTGCGACATGCAAATGGCTTGCTACATCTGGCCCTAAGTGTAGTGCTATGCAGCCACACTCTGTCGCAGACTGCCTTATTAAAAGTCAATCCAATCTGAGCAGCCAGTGGAGTGCGCTTTTTAGGTAGAGCGTGCAAGCGCTCTGACCTGTTGTAATCTATCTGTGGGCTTTTAACTACACCCACCGCAGGCCCATCACTATCACTCGTTCCTGGGCTTGCCTTTGAAAAATCATTTGTTATCATTGGTAAATGCTTTACGTTTGTCCCTCCTTGGGGCCGTTTTGTTACCACCTTGCAGACTGCCCCTCTTACATGGCTAATAGCACGATTGCTGATACATTTGACTGAGAGCAAACTTATTTTCCTTTTTTGTGTCTCTCCTTCATGCTCATGCTCGTGGTGGCCATGGCGCTTTGAATCAGCTCGCTAATGTCACCTGTTTTACTTTTCATTTTCAATTTATGTGGCAAGAAAAGTCCAGTTAGAAATTTACAATGCTAATAGCTCTAACTCGAGCAAATGCAAGACCCATTGCAATGGAAATGCTTGTTAACAATTGTATTCTAACACCAGATTAGTGAACTACGGTTAGAGTAATAAACAAATCCTCCATCTTTTGAAAAATAAACTGCACAGCATTAACATTAACTATGGGTTGTGGCAAATCCTTCATGTGTTACATCCTCTTCAATCGGTGTGCACACAATTTTTGTAATGGCTACTGACACAAATTTAACTTCCAGTTCCAACCACGTGCCACAAACCTCCATCATGATCTCATACTTCAACAGTGGTGGCAATACATTCACAGCCCCAGTGATGCCCATCAGTTACATGAGCCCCAGGTCTACTGGTCCTTGCTTAGCTTGACATGTCTTCTTTGATGAATGATGATGATGAATGCAATAGATAGCACGCACAGCTACTACCAGGAGTGTCTGGGCGCAAAAAAGGGAGGTCACTCAGAAGAAACAGGCATAAGTTATTGCAGCACAAAAAGCCATGTTTTGAGCTTTTTCTTGAACACCGTGGAGTCCATCACTGCAGCTCCAGCAGCAGCTGATTCCATAAAGTTGAACCCAGATAGGTGAGAGATCATCCACCTGTTCTAGCACACTGGATTCGAGGAATAACTGCCATCAATTTATTTGCGGATCTCAGGTTTCGCGTGGGATTATAGAACTTAAATCTGGCTTCGAATTTATCACTGTCAAAACATTTCATACACTTTTCAAAATCTTCACCAATTTAGCAGTTGTGGGCCACCAGCAGCCCTCTTTAACCTTTTTGTTGGTTGTTTCATGCCCAACCTTTGTAACAATTTCACTAAATGATTGTTTTGCCACTGATTTTTCAGCATGCAACAGCTGTCCATCATAATCACAACCATCCTGCAAGAATGACTTATCTTAAACTAGATCACAACCTTCACTGGGCCGTGCAAGCTTGATGAATTTGCACCTAGTTTTACCGCTCGCTAGAAGTTTTCCTGGTTGACCGTATCTATATTGCTGGTTCTGGTGGTACCAAATTCAGCTCTTTAGAACAGATTTGCATCCGCCACTGGGTACTGTAGAAGTTACTTTGCCTTAGGGAAAAAGAAGAGAAAAGGGAGCCATCTCACTGCCTTTGTTGGAGTTAAAGAACAAGACGCCTTGCATTTGCTCATAGTGTTAGAACTGACAGAGTAACTCATTCAATTAATGTTCTTATAGTATTAATTTGCAGGAAACCTGAAGTCATATGTTTTAATCTTCATTTTGTTAACCCAGCCTTTCATCCTTCCAGGGTGATAAAGTGAGTGCCACTGAGTTGGGTAATATGTTGGCATACATCTATGCAACTTAAAGCAGTAGGCGGCTGAACACATTGGGGCTCTTACAGCAGGATACAGTATTAATGGCAGATGTTCACAGTGGCGGAGATAGAAGAGCTGTGGTGAAGTTACAGTGGGGTTGGAGGGCCAGTAAGGGGAGTGTCAAAGGTGCAGGTTGGAGAGGGGATGGAGTAGGAATGGATGGTCGTGAGAACTCTTCGTGGGTAGTCCGAGTGGTTATCCTAGGGCGAGATGTCGCTTCACAAGATGGGGTTCAAGCTGCTTGTGGATGTGCAGAAGGGATGAAGCCTGGCAGATGTGGTCTGTGGTGGCATCTCAGATGTTAGGAGCACCTCATCGAACCCTTCCAGAGCACTGCTGCTGTGGTAATCAATGCATGCTCCACTGGAGTGTTGACTTGGCTGGGAACAGATGTTTACAGATACTTTACTGAGCACAGCTGGACACTGTCACACCACTCATGTCTTTACTAGAGACACAGCTCTTTTGCACACGCAGCCTAGCCTCATAAGTTGGAGCTAAACCACATTAGAAAGTGTTCTAGTATCTCAAACGTACTAAAAAAGAAAAAAACAGCTCAACAATATGTATGTTATGATACTAGAACAACGAAAGATAACCGGCAAGACAACTTACATCACTTGGTGAAGTAAAACCATAATAAAATCAATTTCACAAACTGTATGTAATTAATTGTATTCCTTTAGATGCATGTGTATAATTATAGGGATAATTATCATTTAAATAGCGATCCAATTTGATTTATGTTGGCATTTAATAATAGTTGGTGGTAGTCAACTCAGTCGAGCTGAAAGTAGGGACCTGAAAACACTCCCTGGGAGGAATACAAAACTGAGTAGTAGGGATTTAAATGCATGCCATCCAGAAGGAGATGCTTAAGGTACTCATTAGTTTTACCAGGGTTGGAACTGCTCCAGGGTATACATGGATATTTGCAAACCCGTTTGACTACCTTAGTAGTATTCACACCTGCAACAGTGCGTTTTACAAAATGATCTGCAGAAAGGCATGAAACCTTTAACCTATTTTATTATAAATCAAACTTACGATCTGCAGATTACACTCAGATTTCAGCAGCCAGTGCCTTGACCACCTGAGCTGCATTACCACTATTACAAATGGAGACCTACAGGTCCCTAGATTAATTTAGTGGTTGGTATTAATTTGCAGGAAACCTGAAGTCATATGTTTTAATCTTCATTTTGTTAACCCAGCGTTTCATCCTTCTAGTGTGATAAAGTGAGTGCCACTGAGTTGGGTAATATGTTGGCATACATCTATGCAACTTAAAGCATTGGGGGCTGAACACATTGGGGCTCTTAAAGCAGGATACAGTATTAATGGCAGATGTTCACAGTGGCGGAGAGAGAAGAGCTGTGGTGAAGTTACAGTGGGGTTGGAGAGCTAGTAAGGGGAGTGTCAAAGGTGCAAGTTGGAGAGGGGATGGAGTAGGAATGGATGGTAGTGAGAACTCTTTGTGGGTAATCCGAGTGGTTATCCTAGGACGAGATGTCACTTCACAAGATGGGGTTCGAGCTACTTCCGGATGTGCAGAGGGGATGAAGCCTGGCAGATGTGGTCTGTGGTGGCATCTCATATGTTAGGAGCACCTCATCGAACCCTTACTGACTTTCCTGATCTCCAGTCTGGCACTGCTGCTGTGGTAAGCCATACATGCTCCAATGGAGACCTTAATCTTTGTCACCAAGCACTGAGAGGGTTCAGAGTTCACTGCCTTATAAGAATGCAATAGTTCATGAATGGGAAGAAGAGATGCACTGGGGACAAGTGGGGTCATCTGAGGTTTAATATGATCCTGTTGTACTTGCAATGACCAGTGGCCCATGCTACTGCATGGAGGATGCTCTTCAGTAGACTCAGGTGGGTCTGAGAGATCTCAGCCGGTAGAGCCTTGCCTCCATCTTGCAAGCAATGTGAGTCCTCAACGCTGATGTAAATGTAGATGGCCAGGAAAGAGTTGACTAGCTGAGGAGTGAAGCCATCCAGATTAATCTCAGAGAGCCAGCCTTGTCCCTATTGTTCTTTGCAGGCACCGGTGATACACACAAGACCCGTCCTGATTTTGAGGTGAGCCGTGGACATGCAGGCCCATATTTTTTAGCTTTATGGCGCTGGGCAGTGCAGCGAGTCACCTTCCTGCGCTGCCTTGCGTCACAGGGAAAGGGCAGGAATGCGCAGTGTTTATCCAATATTGTTAATTCCTGTCCTTACCCCCTGAGCTGGCACCATTTTGGCAGCCTAGCACCAATGCAGGTACCCTTGCACAATGGTGAAAGGGTGCCTGTACTGCATGTAGGATTGTTTTTGAGCAGGAAGGGGCACCTTTCTGCATGAAAAGAATCCTGAGAGGCGTGTGCAGCACACATAGAAAGAGGGGGAAAACGGAGAAATAAACATATTTCTCGTTGTTGCGCCTCACCTGGGGCCAGATGTAGGAAGGCATTAGCGCCTCGCAAACGGCGAAAAACGCCGTTTGCGAGGCGCTAATGCCCTCACGCGATGCAGAAACACATATTGCGAGTCGGTACCGACTCGCAAAATGTGTTTCAGACTCGCAAATAGGAAGGGGTGTTCCCTACCTATTTGCGAGTCGCACCGCAATGTAAGTTGATTTGTGACCGCGAAAGCGATCGCAAATCAACTCGCAGTTACCATCCACTTGAAGTGGATGGTAACTCATTCGCAAATGGGAAGGGGTCCCCATGGGACCCCTTCCCCTTTGTGAATGCTCACAAGAATATTTTTTCAGAGCAGGCAGTGGTCCTATGGACCACTGTCTACTCTGAAAAAAACCGCAACTAAAAGGTTTCGGTATTTTTTCTATTTGCAGCTCGTTTTCCTTTAAGGAAAACGGGCTGCAAAGAGAAAAAAAAAACTGCTTTATTGCAAAGCAGTCACCGACATGGAGGTCTGCTGTCTCCAGCAGGCCACCATCCCCGTGAGTGCCTAGACTCGCTATGGGGTCGCAAACTGCGACCCACCTCATAAATATTTATGAGGTGGGTCTTTGCGACCCCATAGCGAGTCGCAGAAGGTGTCTGAGACACCTTTCTGCATTCGCTTTTGCGAGGTGCAAATTGCAAGTCGCTGGGACTTGCAATTTGCACCTCGCAAAAGGGAACCTTCCTACATCTGGCCCCTGGTGTGTTGTATTTTCTTGGCACATTCCCAGGTCTACCACTAATGCTAAATCTGGTAATGCATCAAAAACCTTGGATGTTGAGTTGTTGCACCCATGCAACACCCATAAAAATGCCTCCCCAGCGCAGTCATGCAACGCAGCGATTTGCGCTGTGTTAAATTCCTCCAGATTTATGAAGCCACGCAGGGCCACGTTGCTTCATAAATCTCACTTTAGGTTTGCATCGCTCTTCCACCATGTTACGTGGTGCAAAAGTGACGCACACCAGGCCATAAATGTGTCCCGTAGTCTAGGATGATAATAGGAGCCAGAGGAGACTTACAGCATCCTACTGGTGGATTGAAACACCTAAACTACTAGACTGCGGCGACCAGCTGCCTGTTAAAGACAAATGCTAGGGTGGGAGGGTATGCAGATAAATGTGTATTTGATGTGAAAAGGGACACTGCAGAGTAGCGTGCACATTTTCAAATGGCAAAGATGTTGACCCTATTCACATACCCAACACAACATGCCATTAGAATTATGCAAAACACCCTTCACTAATGCAAACCATAAAATATTTCTTTCCACATCAAACCTTCCTGTAATCTATTAATTAATACTAACTACTCACAAGCTCCATTTTGGACACCCCCTTGCATCTTTTCTACTTTTATTGCTAACAAAGGGATTGTTTTCCTAAACCATTATCCGCCTAGATTGTCACCATTGGTGTATGGTCTGTTCACAAGCTCCTCCTCTGAACTGATCACCCGCCTATCTTTAATTAGGCCCTTAAGGCCTGATTTAGAGTTTGATGGACTGGTTACTGCATCACAAATGTGACGGATATCCCATCCGCCGTATTACGATGTCCATATGATATAATGGCATTATAATACTGCAGACGTTTGTAACGGAGTAACCCCATCTGCCAAACTCTAAATTTGGCCCTTAGGTGACCGATATCCCATCCGCCGAAATCTAAATCCCATAGCCTTTAATAGGATTTAGATTTCAGCAGACGGGATATCTGTTGTGACGGAGTAACCCATCCGCCGAGTACTAAATCAGCCCTATAGTCTTTTAGTGATGTCCATGCTCTAAGTGTGTGATTTTATATTTGATGTATTTATGAGTGGGTAAGCACATAAGTGATTTGGGTGAATTTATGAGTGGATGACATGGACCAGAAGGGGCCATGGAACTCCTATGCAAACTTTTTGGGTAGTTGTTGACCTTCTATAAACAGTGTTATCATCTGGACTTGTCTCGTCTTAAGTTTTTCCCCTAATGTTTCCCCTCCAAAGACAGACTCTGTGTACTATTTTTGTAACATGAGACTGCCTCTGAGCTCTCAGGCACCTTGTTAACATGTAATGGTATTCACTGTAGGAAAAACCTATCTTGAAAAATGTCAGCGACCTGCTGGTGATTGCTACCTTTCTGCTCCTCTGGCAGGATCCTTCTTTTCAGGAACTAGACAATGTCCCCATTTGGCAACCAGCTCCTGTGCCAGGGGCTGAGCGGAGGACCCTGGGACAGACCACACTGGTGTTTCTGGGTAATTTGTACATTATCTGGAGACTGATGAGTGGCTCAAACATACAAGAGGCATATTTATGAGAGGCGTGTGCCGCCGGAGTGTCACTTTTTTGACGATCCAGCAGTGCAATCCTCTCAACCATATCTATGAGACCACGCAAGCCACTTTGTGTGGCTTTGCCTGGCCACCTAGATATGGAGTAAAGCAAGGCAGAGTAAGACACTGTGTTGCCTTACTCTGTGCCAGGGAGGCATTCCATGGGGATTTTGGTGGGATTTCCCACCCATCACCCATGGATTTTTGTGCTGCCCCATATTTACTTAATGATGTACACCTGGGACAGTGCCTAAACCTTACGCCTTCCCCAGAGCAGGCATAACAAGGAGACATGTTTTTATGTCTCCTCGCTTTTTCCTCTTCTGCAGCACACATAAAAAGACAAACACACCTCTCTGGACTGTTTTTGTGCAGGAATATGCCCATTCCTGCACAAAAAACAATCCTGCAAGCAACGCAGATACCCTTGCACCTACGTTGGCCCTAGGCAGCAAACTGCATCAGCTCAGGGGGAAGGGACAGGAATGCACTGTATTTCATAAATACGGTATATTATTGCCCTTTCACATTGACATAGGGCAGCACAGCAAGAAGACTTGCAGCGCTGCACTACACCAATTCCCCATAAATATGCGCCTAAATGCTTTTACAGAGCCTAACAGACTCTGGCTTGACTCCAGGCTGCCTCCTCTGCTCTGATTCCACCCACCTTTTCACAGGTACATATCCATTTTAGGACATCTTCATTTCTCACTCTTCATTTTCCATCCTTCACCCAATATTCCCCACTCTCATTCCTCATTGTCATTCATCACTCTCCATCCATCATTCCCACCCCTCATTCCTTACTCCCCATTCTTCATATAACAGCCTTTTTGTCATTTCTTTCATTTCTCTGTCTTCATCTATCTCTTCTCATCCCTTCTTCCTCCCTCCTCATCCCTCTTGTATCACTCCTCTTCCATCATTCTTTACATTTCGGCCCTCATCTCTCTTATCCATTAGTACTTATCCATCAGTCATCATCCCTCACTCTGCACTCATCATCCACTACTCCTACCTCCTTCTTCCCTCCTTACCTTTTCTAGTGTCTTGAGAGTATGAATGATAAAGCCCTTTTGGCTCTTGAAGAACTCTGTAGAGCTGTGACGCAACAGTCAGAACGTGACGAATTGAATACAGGTTTAGAATGTTGAGTTTGCGGTTTCACGCAGATGAATAAAGACGTGTAATACATAGCTTTGTGTGCATCATATTTATTGCCAGGTACCCAGACTCGGGAGGATGCTATACCTTTCATCCCTCGCTCTTCATCCCATGCTTCTCATAACTCACTCTAAACTCCACAGTGCGCATACCATAATCCCCGTCCTTGCTCGATCACTCGTCTCTCAGAAAACGTGTCATACCTCAGCCCTAATCACAATCATCCACTCCGCATCTCTCATCTCACTCCCTATCACCAGTCCTCATTCCTCTCCTTCCTTACTCATCCCTCACTTCTCTCCCCATATTTCTCATCCCTCACTCTCTCTACCATCCCTCATCTATCACACTTCATCCCGCAGCCCTTAAGCCTCCCCATTCTCCCTCAATCATCCGCTGTCCTCCCTTGATGGGTGATGAATAAAATGGGATACTACAAACATCAGCACAGTCATTAGGAGCGACGGATGAGGAATGAGAGATGAAGGGGGGAGAAGAGTGAGGAATGAGCTGTGAGGAGTGGAAAATGAGAAATGAGTGATGAAGGATGAAGACTGAAGGATTAATAGTGAGGGATATGGAATGAGTAGAGAGGAACCTCTCTATACTTTATCAAGAAACTCTGTGATCATAGGTCAACAATTCCATTCCTTAGAGAGCAAATGAAACAATTGAACTTTTATATAAAATTAACAAAGGCAACCTGGATAAGTCACAGTACCCAGAATTAAACTTAACAAGGCTACCTGATGGCACAATAGAATGTTTTTGACGAGTACCAATAAATTTGAAAATCCAATGGATGATTCCTTGACTTTTTGCTAAGTTACTATTCTTTCATCGATATGAATGTTACACGTTAGGATTTTGGTGTGCTTTTAAAGACACTTCACCTGACCTCATTCAACAATTTGGTATTTTTCTAGGGAATGGTTTGATTCAACTTAATCATGCTGGTGCTCCAAATGGGACTATCTTATATCTTAAATGACTCAAATTCTACATGTTATTGTGGGGTCCAATTATTCTCTATACCTGTGATTATAACTCTGAGTTGGCTACACATGAAACTACTTGAAATGCGCTGGCTACACTTGCAAAGCATTTGGGGTTGTTAACCAATTAAGCAATTATTCTCTCTTCCTCTTAGACTATTACTCCAGCCACCATACTAAGACAGCTTCAGAAATCACATCCCTTCTTCACATTACATGCACACTTTTGTAACCCTGCTTCTTAATACTTTTGGTGCAATCCAAAAATACTAGCACCTACACACCTTTAAAAAAACTTAGAAATGGAGTTGCTGTCAGATTGGCATCAACCTAATGCACAGGATCCTACTGGAGCGATGCTTGTTTCTACCACAAACTAATCCATTCAATAACCACATATATGGATACATGGATATATGAAGGCCCGGGGAAGAGGTGGGGAAAGGGGAATATGATAAGGAGAAAATGAAGACACATGATTCCATCAGTCCTCCTTCATCAAGCAGCTGGTCAGAGAGGTCCAAGGAATGTAGTCAGTTCTTACAAGGCAAAACAAATATCTTAAGAGTTCAGCAATACAGAGAATCAAATGTAACTATAATTGTGAACAGATAAATCTGACCTCTATCTTTGTGTAACCAATACTTGTGGTGAAACTAGTAGTTCCAGAAAACATAACATGCGAACAAAAAGTATCTCAAAACTGACATGTATGCATAGGTCTTTCTATGCTTACTAAAACTACCTCCAGTGTCATCACTGCACACTCTGTGCTAAAGATGAATAATAGTGCCTTCTTGAATTCTGTAATCTGGAAAGATAACTGCTATGCTGTTGTTCCTGAATTTAGTACTGATATATTCTTACTGAAATGTTACTACCTTGAAAGGAGTATATGCGTACTGAAAATCTAATATCTTATAATAATCAGCTAGTAATGGTCAGATTTATATATTTGGGGAAAGGATACTCTGTTGCAACAGTGACACAGTTTCCTCCCCGCCAAAATAGTGGTTTGCCCATCACATTTATATGTGGGGGGGGCTTAGGTTTAATCACAGCAGAGACTGCTCTACCTCTGCCATGATTAATCCCCTCTGGCGGCCCTGGGGAGTAAGGGCCATCAGAGAAATAGCTAAATCACTACAGGGAGAGTGTGGCATAATGGCATGAGCTGCTGACTTTGGAGCTGGAAAACCAGGTTTGAGTCTCTGCGTTGGCTCAACACTCTGTGATTTTGGGCACATCACTTAATTTCCCCATGCCTATTGGTGCCTTGAGACCCTCACAGGCGATTTGCTGCACGCTTTAAATCCTTGATTGAATGATACATGCCCTCCCACCCAATTTAGATGGGTGGACATGTAGTAATTTTTTACTGTCCCTTCCTGCCAAGAAAAACCTGGTGGTAAGGAACAGTAAAACTATTCTAATGCTCCCCTCACCATGGGAGAGCCCTCCTATGGCAAGGGGAACATGTTGTTTTACTATCAAAAAGAAAATTTCATTTTGGAATTTTCTGTTTGAAAAGAAAAAAAAGGATACTCTTTTCTGTGGGGTAGCGTCCCCCTGCAGCAAAGAGAAACATGCATTGACAGGAACCGCAATGACGATGGTTCCTGCCAATGCCATTACAAATGACCGCCTGCTAGGTGTTCATTTATAAATCTGGTGGGTTGATTAGTCTCAACCTGGTGGATGTAAAGTCCTCTGCCAGGACAATGGAGAATACTCCATCCACCAGAATATAATTCAGGCCTAAGTGTTCAAGAATAGTTCATTTACATGAACAGCACAACTTTAGAATAATCACTATTATTGTTTGTAGATTAAATTCCAGTTCAAGATTACATTAATTTTCTCAACAATACTACTTTAATTTAAAGTGTTCAGAGTAATACCTAGTGAACAAAACACAGTTTCAATAGTTGGAAATTAGTTCAAGTTCAATGTTCATGGATACAAAATAATCAACAGGCAACTGTTCCTTGCAAAGGAAATCAGGTATCAAGTAGTGAACCCTTGCTACAGCAACATCATAGTTCAATTGACTAGCAAGGCCACCATACCATGAACCATATACCCAACAACCTTAAATGGGTGCTGACTCTCTGGAACATGTGAGAGTTTGGCCTGCTGGGAATCATAGTTCACCTCTTGTGAACTGCGACGCAGGGCGTCTTCTATTCACGCACCACTTCAGTCCACACAACGCCAGCACTCTTCAATGGCCACATACCTTCCTTTGACTGCAAGACACCCACGGCGAGCAGGCTTGGCACACCACTTCCATGTGCATTAATCACACCCAGTGGTATACAGCTCCTCCAGCCCGCTTTCTAAATGTGCTCACGATCTTAAGACTGTGTTCAGCAATGTGTTCAGCAATGTGTTCAGCAATGCCACCTCAACATTTGAAACAAAATATTCTGTTTATATCCTGGAATCATGAGTTCCTGCTAATATGTGCTGTTATGTTTATATTTCTCCTACAAAGATGACTGCTTCGTATCTAGCCGTAGGTCAATGTTAACTCATGGTGGCAAGGATATTGGTACACCCAGAAATATCTTTCATGTGTGCCCCTTGTAAGACCTGACAGCCTCAGGGTGGTCATTCCCCAACTTTTTGCCTGCCTCCCTCCACTTTTCTGACACTGTGTTGCTGGTTTTAGGACTTTGTGCACTTTACCACTGCTAACCAGTGCTAAAGTGCATGTGCTCTCTATGTTAAATATGGTAACATTGGTTCATTCCCAATTGGCCTATCTGATTTACTTATACGTCCCTAGTAAAGTGCACTACATGTGCCCAGGGCCTGTAAAGTGAATGCTACTAGTGGACCTGCAGCACTGGCTGTGCCACCCACATAAGTAGCCCCTTAACCATGTCTCAGACCTGCCATTGCAAGGCATGTGTGTGCAGTTTCACTGCCACTTTGACTTGGCATTCAAAAGTACTTGCCAAGGCATAAAACCCCCTTTTCCCATATATATGTCACTCCTAAGGTAGGTAACCCATAGGGCACGGTGCTATGTAGGTAAAAGGCAGGACATGCACATGTGTGTTTTATATGTTCTGGTAGTGGAAAACTCCCAAATTCGTTTTCCACTACTGTGAGGCCTGCTCCTTTCATAGGATAGCATTAGGACTACCCTCATATACTGTTTGAGTGGAGATTCTGATCAGAAAGGGGTAACCAGGCCATATTTGGTATGGCCAGAATGGCAATAGAAAATCATGCTTATTGGTGAGGTTGAATTTTATATTAATATTTTAGAAATGCCACTTTCAGAAAGTGAACATTTCTCTGCACTTAAAATCCATCTGTGCCTTATAGCCTGTCTCCAATCAAAGTCTGGGCTGGGCTGGTTGACAGATTCCTTGTCCTTGACCTAGACAACCACACAGGACACTCAGTCACACCTGCACTCATCTGCATACTGAATGGGTCTTCCTGGGCTGGAAGGGTGGACGGCCTGACACTTACATTTCAAAGGCTAGTGGCTTGTTGTAGGAAGCTGGCCTGGTGTGTTGTGGGTACCCAAGGTACTTACACCTTATACCAGGTCCAAGTATCCCCTCTTAGTTAAGTGTAGGCAGTGTCTAGAAGCCAGGCTCTCTAGAGGTAGTTGTGGATGAGCAACCAAAGCTTATCTAGGAGAAATGCAAAGCTCATGCAATTCTACTGTAGTCACACAACACTTACACACATGAAAGAAAACACTCAGTTGTACAAACATAAAGGTACTTTATTTTTGGAACACAAGACCACAAAATGATAGAAGGACAACCCTCCAAAAGGAGGTTAGTAATACACTAAATATATACACTAGCAGTCAGAAATAGGCATAGAAAAGGTTAGAAAACAGTGCAAATAGCAATAACCAATAGTGAACCTAGGGAAAGCACAAACCATATACTAAAAAAATGGAATGCAAACACAGGACCCCCGCCTAGGGAAGTGGAAGTGCAGCGGGGAGCTGGGAGTACTAGAAAACCACAGAGGTAAGTAACACAGTACCCCCCAGCGACCAGGAAAGCAGGAGTAAATCACTTGGTTTTCCCCATACCACCCAAAAGGAGGATTGAGAAGAAAAGAAGACACCCAGAGAAGACTGCAAGAAACCAGTCGTGGATTCCTGAAGACAGAAGACCTGTGGAGAGAGGGGGACAAGTCCAAGAGTCACAGTGGAGTCGGCAGGAGTTGGAGCTACTACCCACCCAGCTGTACTTGTAGGAGTTGGTCGATGGTAAGGACCAGCAAGGCCCAGGAGGATTCAACACAGGAGGGTGAGTCACAGGGGACCCTCAGCATCACAGAGAGTCCACAGGAGCAGAGGCAGCACCCACAGGAGTCCCACCGGAAGGGGACAGCAGAGTTGCAAAGAGGCCCATGCAGCACTACGAGAAAGGCTCCCACGCTGCCGGAGAACCACTCAGGGTACTATGCGTCGCAGCAAGTAGTGCTGGGGGCTGGAAGTTCAAGATGCCTGAAGATCTTGGAGGAAGGATGCCAACAAGCCTTGGCAGCTGCAAAGGATGCAGTACATAGGGGTACTGCCCTGTGTGGGCAGGCAAGGGCTTACCTCCACTCAAGTTGGACAGTTGGAAGAGAGGACCGTCGTGACCACTTCAGTCCACCACTCGTGAAGCACGATCCACGCAGCTCAGCAGGAGCGGGGATCTATGCAGCGGTCGTCAGTGGAGCTGGTACCTGCAGAAGCAGGGGAGTGACTCCTTCACTCCAAGGGAGATTCATTCTTCCTTCTTATGCAGGCTGAAGACGGGCTGTCCTCAGAGGATGCACGACCAGGGAAATGTTGCAGTTGCTGGAAGGAGCAGTGGATACAATGTTGCAGAATGTGCCTTGCTTCTTTGTTGCAGCTTGCCGGGTCCTGGAGCGTCCAGATACAGTTTCTTCAGTCAGAAGTCAAAGTGGAGAGTTCAGAGGATTCCTGCTGGAGTCTTGCAATCCGAATCTGAGGATCCACCCAAAGGAGAGACCCTAAATAGCCCTGAAAGGGGGGTTGGTCCCCTAGCTAGGTGACCACCTATCAGGAGGGGGCTCTGATGTCACCTGCAGACACTGGCCACTCAGGTGCTCCCAGAGTTCCCTGCTAACCTTGAATCCAAGATGGCAAAACCCAGGGACCCTCTGAAGGAGCTCTGACCACCACCCCAGGGGTACTGATGGACAGGGGAGAGGTCACTCCCCTTTCCTTTGTGCAGTTTTGCGCCAGAGCAGGGACTGGGGGTCCCTGAGCCGCTGTTGACAGGTTTATGCAAGAAGGGTACCAAATGTGCTCGTCAAAGCATTGCCAGTGGCTTAGGGAGGCTTCCCCTCCCCAGCCTGTAACACCTATTTCCAAAGGGAAAGTGTGGAACACCCCTCTCCCAAAGGAAATCCTTTGTTCTGCCTTCCCGGGCTTGAGCTTCTCAAGCAACAGGAGGTGGCAGCAGCTTGGGCTGCCTGGAACCCATCAGAAGGCTGAAATGGCAATAATGGGGGTCCTCTAAGGAGTCCCCAGAGTGCATGGAATCATACAACCAATGCTTGCAAAAGCCTTGGAGTATGATTCCAACATGTTTGATACCAAACATGCCTATGTTCGGAGTTACCATTATGTTACCTATGTCCAGTACACGCATAAAATGGTGTCCCCGCATTCATGAAGTCTGGGAAAATGGGCCTGGAGTTTGTGGGGACACCTCTGCTAGTGCAGAGGTGGCCTCACACATAGGTGCCTGATCCCTGCCCTCTGGGCTGTGAGGGCCTCCCATAGGAGTGACTTACAATGACCTGGTGCAGTGACCTGATAGTGAAAGGGTGAATGCACTCTTTCACGCATGGTGCAATGGCAGGCCTGCAGAACACTTTGCATGGGCTCCCTATGGGTGGCATAATACATGCTGAAGCCCATAGGGATCCCTGGTACCCCAATTTCCCTAGGTACCTAGGTACCCTATACTAGGGACTTACATGGGGGCACCAGTATGCCAAATGTGGGGTGAAAAAGGTTCCAGCAATCATGTTTAAAAGGAGAGAGCATAATCACTGGGGTCCTGGTTAGCAGGATCCCAGTGAACACAGGCAAACACACTGACAAACAGGCAAAAAGTTGGGGTAACCATGCTAGAAAGAGGCTACTTTCCTACATAACCCCCACCCCCAAACGAAGGACAATAAGGCTAACCTTGGCCAGTTGGGACTATATTGTCTAAGTGGTGATAAGTGGAGAGTAGCTCTGCAGTAGAATGGTTACTCCCATTATCATCTACTGTGTGGCCTCTTCCCTGTGGGGAGGTGGACCACCCTGTTTGGTTACTTTTCCCTGAAGTATATTTAAACTGTGGGCCCTGTGATTCTCTATGTTCAAGGTGTGAAAAAAGTGATAGAGCAGGGCAGGATGACTGTCCCGGGGGCTCTATACTAAGAGAGAGTTGCTGCCCTAAGGGTTGTAAGGCTAGACAGGGGTGCAGACTCTAAAGGGGGACAGGTTTGCTGTCATAAGGTGTCAGGGGTGGTGCAGGGTTGCTGCACCAAAGTTTCTCTGGGAGGGCAAGAGGGATGCTCCAGGTTTTCTAAGAAATAATAGGTTTTCTGTTTTATCTTAAGTTACTTCCAGAGGGGTTCTTTTACCCCTGGGAATTCAGTGGTAGCAGCTTTTGGCTCCTGTGGTACATGCTCCACCGCGGGCGTGGTATCCTCCCTCAGAGGAGTGGGATCCTTAGTGGGACGGTGGGCAGGGGATAATTTGGTGTCCTGCAGGCCTGTGTTTTTAGGATTGTCCTGGGCCATTATTCCAAGTTCCAGGGCTCCTTCCCTACTTTGGTCTTTAGTCTGCTTGGAGCTTAAAGGAAGCAAATGTTTGGGGATGCCTAGCATGGCTGCATGGGCAAGGAACTCTACCTCAACCCAATCTGAGGTCTCCAGCTCATTCCCTAGGAGGCACTCAACAGGTAAGTTAGGAGAGACTACCACCTGTTTAGGACCAGTCAAGGAGGGACTCAACAGGTAAGTTAGGAGAGACTACCACCTGTTTAGGACCAGTAACTTCACCCCAGCTAAAGTGTACGACAGCTAAGGGGAGGGAACAGGTGGAGTTACTTACATCAGTGACTTGGTACATGTGACCAAGTAGGTGTTGTGCAGGTGACACTAACTCTTCAGTTACTAGGGTGACACTGCCACCTGTGTCCCTATAGGCCTCAGCCTCAGCCTCAATACAATTTAACTAGATGGGCTGCTTGTACTTACCCATATTAAGGGGACAAGCAGCTAGGGTTGCAAGGTCAGTGCCATCCTGAGAGACAGAAGCTGTCTTAGCGGTTCTCTACACCTACCCCAGATTCCATTGTGGTCCCAAATGTGAACCCAGCTACACCTTTGGGCTGACTACTGCCAGTAGTCCCACCACTATTACTACTAATACTAGGGGCATTAGGAGTGGAAGTGGAGGTAGTAGTGGTGGACGGCTCAGGGCCTTTACCAGGACAGGAGCTGTCCCCTGGCCTATGGCCTTTGTTTCTGCACACATAGCACCAAGGCTTTTTGACATGTGCAGAGGAGGAAGCGGTTTTAGTCCCTCCCTTAGAGGAGTTTTGTGGGCCTGATGGGGAGTCCTTACTTTTATATTTGTCCCCACCCTTGTCCTGACACTTACCTGTTTCCTTTTTCCTATCTGTGTAACCCCCTGTATGAGCTTTTCTGCTCACTCTTGTTCTGACCCATTTGTCTGCTTTCTTTCCCAATTCTTGGGAAGAGGTCAGATCTGAGTCTACCAATTACTGGTGCAATAAATCAGACACACAATTATTAAGTATATGCTCTCTCAGTATGAGATTGTATAAGCCCTCATAATCAGTGACCTTGCTACCATTTACCCAGCCTTCCAAAGCTTTCACAGAGCAATCCACAAAATCAACCCAATCCTGGGAGGACTCTTTTCTGGTCTCTCTGAACTGTATCCTGTATTGTTCAGTGGTAAAACCAAGAACATCCAAAAGAGCAAACTTCAAAACTGTGTAGTTGTCAGCATCCTCCTCTCTGACTGTAAGGAGCCTATCCCTACCCTTGTCAGAGAAGGAGAGCCAAAGGATAGCAGCCCACTGTCTCTGGGGACCCTCTGAACTCTGCAGGCCCTTTCCAGAGCAGAGAACTATGTGTGGATGTCACCCCCCACCTTGTAGGGGGGAACAACTTTACAAAGGTTCCTAGAATCAAAAGAGTCCTCCCTGACCCTAGGTTCCCTGAAACCAACATTGCTGCCACCATGGAGTACTAACCCCAATCCCTACCTCTCTTTCTCCACTGCCAATGCCTCCCTGTCTACGGCTAGCTGTTTCTGTTGCAGCCTCAGCTTGGCCTCCTCCAGCCTCAGTTTCCTGAGCTCCTTATCTAGAGAATCTTCTGCTGGAGTTGAGCAGCATGACCCCTCAGATACTGAGGTGACATGAGAGTGGCCAGAGGAGGATCCGACCCTAGTCTTCCTAACCCTCTGGACTAGCTCTCTGGGTACATAGGGGGGCCTACTGACATGGCCACCTGTGGCACTACCTGTAGTGCTCCCAGCTACACTAGGGGGTTTACTAGGGACCCTATGAATCTCTGAGGGACCCTCCTGACCCTCCTCAGTGTCCAGATCCTCTCTTTCTAACACTGAGGGGCGAGAGTCTACATCCTCCTACCTCCCCTCCTAGCTACCAGCTTGACCATGGTCATCCTGGAGGCGCAGGCCTAGGAGTAGACTGTTGTTAGGGTTCCTTCCTGTCTTCAGTTTCCTACTCTTACACACTTCCCTCAGTTCCTGAAAGGTAAGATCCTCATTGTGGGAGCCCATGGTCTGAGATGTGCTAGGACCTGAAGACATGTTTGTGTTAGAGTGGTGTAGGGTGTGCCTAACCTCCCTAACTTCTAGTCTCTCTTAGAGAAATTTAGAGCAAGGGCTATGCCTAGACCCCTCTCTTACCCAAACCCGAGCCTAGAGACGATGGCCCTCATTATGACATCGGCGGTCTATTTCGTAGACCGCTGAAGTCACGCCTGCCACATGACCGCCAGTGATGGCGGTCTTCAGACTGCCATATTATGGCTGCTGGCTGCTCTCTGCCACTATTTGGCGGGGAAGCTGCCAGCAGCCATACTGGCGTTCGGCGGTCTAGTGGAGCTTGCTCCGTCGCCACCGCCACAACACCACAACACTGCCCGCCGTATTACAACTTTGTAAACGGAGTGGCAGTGTTGTGATGGCGGGGCGCTGGTGGCGGAGCAAGCGCCATGGACCCTGTTTCCTCCCGAACGACCACCGCGACCACCAGGCAAGGTGATCGTACGACAGAGGAGGGGAGAGGTGGTGAGTGTTGTGTGCGAGAATGGCCGGGTGTGTGTGAATGGAGGGGGGTGGAGGGGTGTTGTGTGTGTGTGCATGTGTGCAAGTGTCTGTGTGTGCGTGTGAATGCCTGTATGCGGGGGTTAGGGGACAATGGGCATGTATGCGGGGCGGGGGGAGTATGAGTGTGTGTAAGCAGGGGCTGGGGGGTAGGGGGTGGATAGGGCCTCCTGCATGTGGGGGAGTCCTGTTGTGGCGACAGGAATGAGTATTACAGTCACCAGTATCCTTACTGCCAGGGATTTCGTGGCGGGGCTGCTGCCACAGAATCCCTGGGGGTAAGGATACTCAAAATACCGCGGGCAGTGTTAGGTGGACGGCCGGGTCGAAAGTGGTCAACCTTCGGCCAGGCGGTCCCACCCCCCCTGGTGGTACAGGTGGTGAGCTGGCTGCATGCAGCCAGTTCACTAGCACTGACAGAATTGGGCGGTCCTGCACCGCCACACTGTCGGCGGTCTGACCGCGACCGCAGGCTTAGCAGGGCAGGACTGCCAGGATCATAATGACCTCCTATGTTTTGAACCTAGGTATATGTGTAGACCCCTAGCTAGTAAGTGGTATTTCCTGTGGAAAGTGGCAAGTGACAGAGTGGTAAGGCAATTGCAAGTGCTTATCCCACTGCTGCACCACCAATGTAGGAAGCCCGGTGTGTGGTGGGTACCCAAGGTACTTACAACTTATACTAGGTCCAGGTATCCCCTTTTAGTGAAGTGTAGGCAGTGTCTAGAAGCCAGGATCTCTAGAGGTAGCTGTGGATGAGCAACCAAAGCTTATCTAGGAGAAATGCAAAGCTAATGCAATACCACTGTAGTCACACAGCACTTACACACATGAAAGAAAACACTCAGTTGTACAAAAACCTCCAATAGGAGGTAAGTAATACACTAAGTATATACACTAGCAGTCAGAAATAGGCATAGGAAAGGTTAGAAAACAGTGCAAGTAGCAATAACCAATAGTGACCATAGGAAGAGCACAAACCATATACTAAAAAAATGGAATGCAAACACAGGACCCCCACCTAGGTAAGTGGAATGTGCAGTGGGGAGCTGGGAGTACTAGAAACCCACAGAGGTAAGTAACACAGTACCCCCCAGCGACCAGGAAAGCAGGAGTAAATCACTTGATTTTACCCAAACCACCCAAAAGGAGGATAAAGAAGAAAAGAAGACACCCAGAGAAGACTGCAAGAAACCAGTCGTGGATTCTTGAAGACAGAAGACCTGTGGAGAGAGGGGGACAAGTCCAAGAGTCACAGTGGAGTCCGGCAGGAGTTGGAGCTACTACCCACCCAGCTGTACTTGCAGGAGTTGGTCGATGGTAATGAAGAACAGGTCAGCACTGCAGCCCTGGAGCTGGAGAAGAGTTCCTGATGGATGCAGAAGATGTCCCATGCTGGAG
Organism: Pleurodeles waltl; assembly: GCF_031143425.1. Classification (NCBI taxonomy): domain Eukaryota; kingdom Metazoa; phylum Chordata; class Amphibia; order Caudata; family Salamandridae; genus Pleurodeles; species Pleurodeles waltl. The sequence continues at coordinate 975,274,089 of NC_090450.1, read as the reverse complement.
TGAAGACTGCAGTAGGTGTCGGTGCAGGAATTCCACCAACGAGCCTTGGCAAAGGCAAACATGCAAGTAGTGAAAAAGTGGTGCTGCCGGGGACCAGCATGGCCCAAGAGGACTCAACCTAGCAGGGTGAGTCACAAGGGACCCTCAGCATTGCAGAGAGTCCACAGGAGCAGAGGCAGCACCCACAGGAGTCACACAGGACGGAGACACAGGAGTCACCGAAGGAGCCCATGCAGCACTACAGAAAGGGATCCCACACAGCAGGGGAACCACACAGAGGGCTCAGCATTGCAGGAAGGAGTGCTGGGGACTGGAGCGGCACGTCACCTGAGGAGCCCTTGGAGGAGATGCAAAGAAGCCTTGGCAGCTTCAAGAGACGCGGCGCACAGGGGTACTGTCCTGCATAGGAAAGCAAAGGCTTACCTCCACCAAAGTTAGACAGATGGCAAACAGGAACAGGAGGACTACTCCAGACTACCACCCATGATGTAGGATCCATGCAGCTCAAGACGAAGGGAAATCCACACAGCCAGTTGTCATTGGAGCAGGTGCCTGCGGATACAGGGAAAGTGACTACTTCACTCCAGGGGAGATGCCTTCTTTCTTCTAGTGCAGACTAAAGACACGTCACCCTAAGTGGATGCACAGCCAGTGGAAATGTTGCAATTGCTATCAGGAGCCCTGGAAACAATGTTGCAGAAGAGTTATTTTTCTTGGAGGCAGCTGGTCGGGTCCTGGTGGTACCAGTCACAGTTTCTGTGGCCAGAGGTTGAAGCAGAGGTTGCAGAGGAGTCCTGCTGGAATCTTGCAAGCCTAATCTGAGGACCTACCCAAGAGAGAGACCCTAAATAGCCCTGAAAGGGGGACTGGTCACCTAACCATGTAAGCACCTATCAGGAGGGGGCTCTGACATCACCTGCTTGGGCTGGCCACTCAGATGCTCCCAGAGTTCCCTACCAACCTTGGAAACAAGATGGCAGAACCCAGTGACCCTCTAGAGGAGCTCTGAGCACCACCGCTGGGGTGGTGATGAACAGAGGAGTGGTCACTCCCCTTTCTATTGTCCAGTTACGCACCAGAGCAGGAACTGGGGGTCCCTGAACCGCTGTGGACTGGTTTATGCATGGAGGGCACCAAATGTGCCCTTCAAAGCATACCAGTGGCTTGGGGAGGCTACCCCTTCCAAACCAGTCACACCTATTTCCAAAGCGAGAGGGTGTTACTTCCCTGTCCCAAAGGAAATCCTTTGTTCTGCCTTCCTGGGCTTGATCAGATCAAGCAGCAGGAGGGCAGAAACATGAAGGGTGGCAGCAGCTTGGGCTGCCCCGAAAACCCTGTAAGACTGGTTGTAGCAATGCTGAGGTCTTCTAAGGAGCCCCCAGAGTGCATGGGATCATACTTGCAATGCTTGCAACAGTATTGGGGTATGATTCTGACATGTTTGATACCAAACATGCCAAGGTGCGGAGTTACCATTATGCAGCTGGACATAGGTAGTGACCTATGTCCACTACACACGTAAAAGGGTGTCCCCGCACTCACAAGGTCCAGAGAAATGGATCTGGAGTTTGTGGGGGCACCTCTACTAGTGCAGGGGTGCTCTCACACACAGGTACCTGCACCCTGCCCTCTGGGCTGAGAGGGCCTACCACAGGGATGACTTACAGTGACCTGGTGCAGTGACCTAATAGTGAAAGCGTGCATGAACCCTTTCACGCAGGGGCTCCCTATGGGTGGCATAATACATGCTGAAGCCCATAGGGATCCCATTGTACCCTAATGCCCTGGGTACCTAGGTACAAGATACTAGGGACTTACATGGGGGCACCAGTACACCAAATGTGGGGTGAAAAAGGTTCCAGAAACCATGTTTAAAAGGAGAGGGCATAATCACTGGGGTCCTGGTTAGCAGAATTGCAGTGAAAACAGTCAAAAACACTGACAAACAGCAAAAAGTGGGGGTAACCATGCTAGAAAGAGGCTACTTTCCTGCACCTGCCCTCATACAATGGACTGCCAAACCCCCTACTGGGACCTTGGCAGACAGATCTGTACTGAAAGGGGAACGTGTGCACTTCAAAACCAGTCTTTGAAGTCTGCCCCACTTCAAAGGCATTTTTGGGTATATAAACTGGGTCTCTGAAATATCGCATCGTCTGTGCTGCATCGGGAAAATCCGACGCACACCCTATTTTTCTGCAGTTTCTCCTCTACGGTCTCCATGCGTGTTATTTTTTACACAAACCAAGTACTTTGTGTAATCAAGAGACAACTGTTGATTTCTAAGATTTAAGACTGTTTTTAAACCTGCAAAAGTGATATTTCAACTTGTGCTTATTGAATCTTTATTGTTTTGACCTTATTTCAACCAGATAAATATCCTATATTTTTCTAAATCTTTGTGGTGTATTTTTGTGGTGTGTTCACTGTGTTACTGTATGATTTATTGCACAAATACTTTACACTTTGCCTTCTAAGTTAAGCCTGACAGCTCAGGGCCAAGCTACCAGAAGGGTGGCACAGGATAATTTGCATTGTGTGTGACTCACCCTGACTATGATTGTGGTCCCTACTTGGACCAGGGTGTATACCTCTGCCAACTAGAGACCCAATTTCTAACACCCCTGAATATCGAAACAACAATATCGATGAGACACAATATCGAGGACAGACTATCGAAAATAAAACATCAATATCAGGCCACCATGCCTGCATTTGTAGCCCATTGTAGTGGGCCACAATTTGCTGCCTACCTCATTATTATTTATGAGGTAAGTCAAACGGCGGCCCAGTACGATTCTATATATTGTGAACTGACCTATTAACATGGTTGGTGGGCAAAATACAAATGCATTCAGTAAAAGTCAATGTGGAAGCTGAACCCACTTTCACCAAAGTTATTATTAGTACAAGAGGTCCTTGGTAATTTCAGGAGATATTCAGCCATCCAGTAGTTGACCTAATTGCAGATTGGTCCAATGCCCTACCTCCTCAATTATTTTCCAGTTTCCAAGATGCGTTAGCATAAGGGACGGATGTTTAGTCAGGATGGATGCTTAGTCAAGTCAGTGGCCCAGAGGCTTGATGTACACCTTTCCTCTCATTATCCTAATCCCAACATTGCTAGCAACCATTCAGAGAGAAAAAGGAGGGGTGGTTTTGGTATCCCCTTGTTGGCAAAGGACACAAGGATTTCTACTGCTGAAACAAATGCTAGTGGGAAATATATGGGGTCAGATGTACCAAGATTCCAGTTAGCGATTCTCAAATTACGATTTTTAAGAAATTGCAATTTAAGAAATGCAAAAAGCGATGTATCAAAATTGAAAATCGCAAATAGCGATTTCTTTAAATTTGCAAACGCAATTTGCGAGATGCAAATACCGAATCGCTAAAAAATTGCGATTCGGTAATTGAAAATCGCAAATAGCGAAAACGGCAAACCAGAACAGCCTGATGACATCACAACCAGGAAGTGAGTCAGCCCATGCTGTTTCCAGGAGCCACACCCACAGGAGCATGGAGAGAGACATAGCCCATCACCAGGGAGCCAGCATTGTGAGGAAGCCAGGATCAAACTGCAACATGGCCAATACTGGCAATGGGAAGGAGAGGGGGGGTGGGGGTTGGGGGGTAGGGTGAAGAGGAAGCTCAAAGTCACTGAGCCAGAATTGGAGGTGCTCATTGAGGAGGTTGTTAGGAACCATGATAGACTATTTGTCAAAAACTCACTCCAAGTACCTGAGAGTGAGAAGCGGAAACTCTGGTCTGACATCTAGGCAAAAATATGCGCAGTAGGTGTTGCGCAGCGCTCTGTGGAGGAGATACGCAAGCGATGGTACAACTTGCGGTCCCGTGCCAAAGAGAGGGTGGCCAGCAGGCTAAAGGAGGCTGACATTGACACCTCATGGACACCCAGCACCAGCAAAGGTAAGACCAGTAATTATGTGTATCCCCATAAGTGCATGTACAAATGCCCCTTAGGAAATAGATATTAGCCTGATGCACAGTGAAAAGTAGTCCATGTCACATCTTACATAAAACACAACTATGCCTTGTGGGAGTGGTAGTACACAACCCTAAGGTGAATACACAACATAAATAGCAAGACAGTGGTCAGCCACATAGAGAAACACCACAAACGACTTATGGTGACACAATTTAACTGTACATTTAAAGCAACACTGCGGAAATCTGTGAAAAATGCTAGAACTGACATGCTGCACATTGTCCTTGCAGATGACCCGGTCCCTGCTGCTGCAGGCTCTGAAAAAGTGGGGAAGCAGAAACACAGCCATAGTCAGACTCAAATACCAGGGAGTCCTACAGTATTGTTCCTTCTAGACGCAGGGCAAGGGTGTTACCACTGCCAGAGTATAACCTGGACTCAGATGAGATGCCAGAAGATTAACCCACACCACCATCAGAGGCTAGTCCCACAGGAAGACCGCAGTCCCAGCGCCAGCGACAGTCAACTCCCCTCAGGAGGCGCCACGATGCAGGCAGGCAGTGCACAGATGAAGGAGTCGGCCACTCAATCTTTGGTGGCCTTGAAGCGTCCATGCTGAAGGTGCAGCGCCTGCAATGCAAACAGTTGAAGTCACTGCACAGACAGTTTGTGTCTCACAATTCCAATATGGGGTTACTACACAAGCAGTTCACAACTCTGATTGAGGGACAGCAAACAGCAGTTGAACACGCCATTGGGGAACTCTGCACTGAGGTACGGCAGGAGCGCATCAGCCAGCGCAGGCGCCATCACCAATATTTGGGAAGGTTTGATAGCTTCTGTAGATCTGTCAATCGGCTCGCAAGTTCTGTGGCCACACAGGTGGAGATGGCACTTTGCAGTCAGGACGTTGCACAGGGATTGGTGCAAATAACCAAAGTACTGGATGCAATACAGACAGCACGCAGTGCCACAACCAGCGAACTGGGCGTTGGGGACGGTGAGGAGTCCTCTAGCCTCAACAGTCTGACAGTCCCTGTGATTGATCCGAGGCGTCGCAGTGCCAGACACAGTACTGCATGTGAACCCGCTACAAGAGGTGCCAGCGAGGGCACTGAGCACTCAAGTGGGGTGCGTGGACGTAAGAAGTGATGTTGAGGGCTAAAGGGGACTACCTAAACATGTAGCAATAACGTTATACTGTGATGCTAATAGTGTGACACTGTTAATCGTTCATGTCTGCCTATTGTAAATAGCTATGTCCTATTGTCACATTTATTACCTGAAGTCAAGGTAATAAAGAAGCTGACTATAGAAATACATTTAATTGAAGTGGAGTTGTCATTACTTACATCAAAAATGGTTGCGCGTGATGTCAGCACGTCTTAGCCTGCCCTCTGCTGCACTGGTCCTGTCTGCTTGTAGAAGGGGTGGTACGGGATCATCATCCTCATCTGAGTCCGGCTCCGTGAGTTCCACTGGTATGCCCCTGGTGGTTGCTATGTTGTGCAAGATAGCACATGTGGCCACAGTTTTGCATGTCGTCTTTGGGCTGTACTGTAGTGCACCTCCACTCTTATGGATGCACCTGAAGCAGCTCTTCAGCAGCCCAAAAGTGCACTCCACTACATTGCGGGTTGCCCTATGTGCAGCATTGTACCTCCTCTCTGCTGGAGATGCAGGGCTCAGGTACGGCGTAAGCATATAGGTGCGCACTGCGTAGGCACTGTCTCCTGAATGCACAGGGAGTAAAATGAGTACTTGTGATATCTGACGTCACACTTACATCAATGCATAATTCTAAACTATCAAATTACCTAGTAGATATTCTTCATCAAACTCTCCAGCTAGCAGTCTTGTGTGTATCCCGCTGTGGCGAAAGATGTAGGAGTCATGTGTGCTCCCTGGGTATCTGGCCACGAGATCAGTGTTGATGTAGGAGGCATTGCATTTCACCTGTATGTTCATTGAATGATTGTTTTTACGGTTGCGATACACATACTCACTGGCCGATGGTGGACAGATTGCTACATGTGTCTCATCGATGGCACCTAGGACATGTGGGAACTGTGCTATCTGGTAGAAATTAATTTTAGTTTGTTGTAATGCCTGTGGGGTGTTGGGGAATCTTCAGTACAGTTGTATTCTGCTCAGCATGGCATTGAGAAATGCGTTGAAAAATCTAGAGGCTAGTAGGTGCAGGGAGCATGTTACCTGCACATGGGTGGGTATGCTAATGGTCCTGTGTGTTGTGCGCTGCAGCATGGGTTGTAGCTCAGCTATCAGGTCAAGTATCATGGCTGAGCTTAACCTGTACTTCTCCTAAATTTCCTCCTCAGTCTGGTCAAAAAGGGTTATGCTCACTCTAAAAATATGCTCCTGTCTCCTCCTCCCTCTCCTCAAACCTGCCAAGATCCCCATTCTCCTCGCCATGACATAGAGTGCAGCCATTGTGGAAGAGCAGCTGAGGCATTCTGGGCCTCTTTACATGGGTTGCACCTGGTTACCACCTGGTTTCAGTTCGTGGTAAATTGCATGTGCAAACGGCCATTCTGCAAATAATCGCAAATTGCAATTTTTTGGTGCATTGCATTGCGAATTAATTTTTGCGTCTCGCAATCTGCGTATCACAAATAGCGTCCCGAATTAGCAGAACGCTATCTGCGATTCGCTTATCGTGACGCAAATTGCGTTTCGCAATTAGCGATTCGGTAATTCATATCGCTATTTGCGAAACGCTGTTTGCGACATTCAAATTCATGTCTCATTCACAAAAATTCGCTATTTTTGCGATTCCTTATTTTCGCACTGCGAATGCCTTTCATACATTGCAATAGGCATTTTTGCATTCGCAAATGGGCGATTTTTGTGATTCGCACCGTTTGCAAATGCAAAAAGCTTTGATACATCTGGCCCATGGTTTCTTCCTCAAGTTCCAAGTCCTCTATATACTCAGACCCGACCCTTAGTATCCTTTCAACGTCTCAGATTGGCAGTTTGGAGATAGAGAGGGAGAGGTTTAGAAATTTAGTAATTTCTATTTCAGTTTCCGCTTCTATTCAAGTGTCGAGAAGGAAGCCTACAAGAAAGTCTTGGAAACATCACTGGCCTTTTTTTGATACGTGGTGTCAGAAAAAACAATTGTCCCAGGTTCACTGTGCCCCACAGGTAATTCCTTAGTTTCTTAAATAGGGGTTTAATAATAGTTGGGCTGTGGCCACATTAATGTTACATTGGGTAGCCATAACGGCTTTTAGGTCTCCTTGCAATTCCCTTTCGGTAGTTAAGAGTCAGGTCTCAGAATTATTAGAGGTTTTGTGGTTCCCAGGACAAGACTTGATAGTTTGTTTCTTCTTTTGATCTGTAGTTGGTTTTATCACTACTACAGGACCCCCTGTTTGAACCCTTTGAAGAAATTTCAGGAATATTGGTGAATTCACTTCATTAATGTGTAATCTTGTACATTAAAAAGCACATGAAAGTCTATTGTGCAAATTATAGATATCACAGGTACATATGGTAATACAAATAAATTCCACTCCTGCTGCACTGCAGTAAAATAATGCCACTCCATTCTGGACCATGAACCATGAAAGTTTTCCTTGTAATGTTGGTGAAAGGGTAAGTAGACACAATAACACAGTGGACAGTGCCGACCTAGCAGAGATTTGTGGCCTAATCCATGTTATGCTCCCCTAACTAGAATTCCCAGAGCAGCTAGAAGACTGTGCTTCCAACCGTTTAATTCCACAAAAAGCAAATGAATATACCTCACACAACGAAAGAACACAGAGAAAGAAGTAGAGGAAAGCGCACCACACATCCTCCCAACAAAATTACTAATCACAAGCAATATGGTGGTGTTGAACTCAAAGTGTGACGTTTTGGCCATATATATTATTGTTAAAAATAAAAGGTGGAAACAGGAACTATTTCCAAAGAGGCCCATTGGGCAGTTCAGAGGTCCATGACCCTGTAGCTAAACAGTTCCAACAAGGCCCCAACTAGACTCCTGACACGACCATGGTCCCCACAGGGCAGGGGCATCAATGGGGCAGGCACCTCAGAGTGCAGGGGAGGGGTTAGTGGTGGGGATCAGGTTAGGAAGAGGGGGGACTTTGGCTTCAGCTTAGGAGGGGGGGCTTAGGCTTCAGCCTGGGGGGGCTTGATCTTAGCTTTTGATGGAGGGGGAGTGGGTTTAGATCGGTGGGTGGGAACGGGATCAGGTATCTTCACAGGAGTGTTCCTGGAGGGGGAAGGGACATGGGAACTGGAAGGAAGGTCTAGGGAGGAATGTAAAGCAGATGTACTGGGTTAGGGGAGGCCACAAGAACACGCAGGGACAAGACGGGGTGGGTTAGGAGGTTCAAACAGGTCAACGCGGGAAAGGAAATGTTTTTTAGGAGCACGTGGAGGGGCTGTGGAACCAGGCTTGGGAGTGAAGGTAGAGGGAGTGATCATAGGATATGTACGTGTGCTGGACGTGGATGCAGGTGGGTGCTCAGTCTGCTTGTGTGTGGTAGATGAATGTGGGGTGCCTGAGTGGGTGCGTTTACTTGTTTTGGGAGGAGGTGGGGGAAAAGGGGTGGGAGATGACAAACAGGTCATGTGAATGGAAGTTGTGGTGGTGTCTGCATGTCTGGTGTGTGTGCTGCAGGTGTCTGTTATGGTTGTTGTGGTGAGTGCGGGTGTGGTGTCTGTGGTACACGTCTGGGCGACTGCTATTGTGGTGACTTTGTCAATGGGGGCAGGATCTGGGAGTGAGGATGCAGTGCTTGCAGGTGTGTGTGGTGAGGTCACTGTAACGGAGGACGGGGTGGAGGAGACAGTGGAGGACTTGGTTGTTGTCATGTTTGCATCTGTCTGTTGAGTGTGTGCATGGCTGTGGTGCCTGTGTGTGTCCTTGTGTGGTGTGTGTGTTTTTCTGTGTGCATGCTGTTTGGTATTTGTGCTTGGGATGGGTGAGGGGAGAGGGGTGCTGGATGGGGCACAGGTGGTTGGAGGGGGGACGGAGGAACTAGGGACACTGGCTGCCGTCAAAGAGGAAGCCAGAGCCTGAAACGGTCTCTGGAGGCCAGACAAGTCACAGTGAATGCCTTCCAGGTAGGCATTGGTTGGCTGCGTCTGGGATGCCAACCCCTGGATGTCATTCACAATGGTTGTCTGTCCCACAGAGATGGTTCTCAGGAGGTCAATAGCCTCCTCATAAAGGGCAGCAGGGCTGACTGGGGCAAGGGTTGAGGTGGCCGCCGCGATGGAGATGCCCACACTCGTAAGCGGGCACAGGCAACTCATTGGGGAGCTACTGGGAGGGCAGTGCTGGTAGGGGGGGTGGCTGATGAAGATGTTGTTGAGGTTGTCCCAGAAGGGTCCGCCACCACCAGGGAGCTGCCATCGGAGGAGGAATCAGAGTCGATGTTGCAGTGGTAGTAGGCTGCGCTGTGCTGCTCCCCTCACCCTGCAGCCCACTGGTTCCCTCGGTGTCGGTGTACTGTGCCTCCTGGGTCCCGTGGGCTGCAGCTTCCCCACTTGCCGGTGCCTCTGCTCCTTCGGCTGATGATGCTGATGCACACAAGGACACAAGAAAACAGAGAGGGAGGGGGGGAGACAAAGAAAGGGATGCAGTCTGTGAGCAACACAATTATGATGCAGGCATACATGCAGTACATTTCAATCTCAGACCTCAGCTTACCATAGCCTTTGCACTACAGGAATGTTCCACTGATAGGGATTACACCTGCCTCTTTGTAGTACACTACACTGACAGTTGTGCCCTACAGATTCATTGTACATCTCCTGCAACTCCAACTGAGGTATCCATTTAATACTCAGATGTTTTGAGTCCCACTATGTCACTTTGCACGACAACAGGAACACTACCTGACTGACTGTACTACCCAATTTCCACCTTACCTGGGTACACATACCCCCTACACAACAAGGTAACGTAACCAAGTGAAGAAGCTGAACAACTGCATACCCTGACACCTGAAACAGCATGCTCTCTCCACATTGGCTACCATCCCCCCAATACAGTTGGCATGCAGGATAGTGTGAGAACTCACCCCCCTAGTGGTTGCTGTGATGCCTTCAAGCGCCCATACAATGCTGGGTAGGCCACTGCCAGTATACGGGCCATAAGGGGTGTCAGGGTCAGAGATTCACCCGTCCCTCGTTGGGAGGCCATCCCCAGCTGGGCCTCCACGGTCTTCCGGGCCCAGGATCTCAGGTCCTCCCACTGTTTCCTGCAGTGGGTGTTCCGCCGGATATAGACCCCCAGGGTCCGCACGTCCTTGGCGATGGCTCGCCATAATCCCTTCTTCTGATGGGCGCTGACCTGCATGGGAGACACATAGGAATAAACATCAATGTAGACTTACCACACGCATGCTGACATAGGGTACACTCATACTGACGAACATAGGCCAACATGCATTCCATCATCTTCCTACACATTGATGGCCTACTCTTGGTAATCCCACATATACACAGACATGCACCCAAGCAATCACACTCACTGCTAGGACACTGTTAATCCACCCACCTGCTCCTCTGGTCGCCCATACACCTCAGCATACAGGGGTAGGACCTTGTTCACAAGCCTGGTCATCTCCTCCTGTGTGAAGGCCGAGGCCCTCTCCCCTGTAGCACGTGCCATCTTCGCGACCAGATGCAGGACACAGCAAAACACTTAGTGGAGTTGTGGTCATGGTGAGTGCAGGAGTCAAGTGGTAAGGGAAATCAAAATGACAGTGACGACCACGGCGGTATGCACCGTCACCGCTGGCGCCGATCATGATCGGCCTCTGTTCCCCATAGACACCAATGTTAACCAATGAGGAATTGCACGGCGGTACAGACCACTTAATGCAATGACAACTATGGAGTCATGTCACTGCCATCGGTCCTCATCATGTAGGACAGGCGAACACAAATTGAAGTGTAAAATGTATTTTAGTGCAATCTCTATGTGCCGTCCATGCTGTCATATCTTCTTGTACATGTTAGCCACATCAGTCATACACAGCAATACATGCCATATGTGATATGTGGAATCAGTTAGCTGCATTTGTAGTTTGCATAGCACCTTGATCACTCGTCGATTGTCACAATGTTAGCTGTATACAACCCTTCCATAGTATTAAGGCTATGTTTGTTCAGTTGTGTGTGCATTTACATTATCCGTAATGAGTTGTTGTGGTGACATATGTGTGTTGGCCCTCCCTAGGTACTGACCCACGCAGAGACTGAGGAATGCACTGGTGTATCAGCCCCTAGTAGGCCTGGCAACCATGGAGGAACGACACATCATACTGACCTACCTTCTGAACCGGATGACCATACGGGAACTGTGTGCCCAATTGGAGCCAGATCTACTGCCAGCTCTGTGTAATCCCTATGCTATTCCCCCTACTGTGCAGGTACTATCTGTGCTACATTGTTTGGCAAGTGGGTAACTTCAGGCGACAGTCACCTTGGCAGCAGGTGTATCCCAGACAATGTTAAGTAACATCTTAAGGGATGTCCTCACTGCCTTGCTGAAACACCTTCAAAGCTACATCACATTTCCCCAAACTGCTGACTTGCCCACTGTGCAATCTGATTTCCACATGTGATTGAGGCCATAGATGGCACCGATATTCCCTTGATTCCTCCAAGGGGAAAATGAACAAGTGTACAGGAATAGGAAATGTTATCACACCATTAATGTACAGGTGGTGTGTTTTACAGACCAGTACATCTCCCAAGTAATTGCCAAAATTCCCTGGCTCTGTACAAGACTCTTACATTTTGAGGAACAGCAGTGTCCCACACCTGATGGCACAACTACAAGGAGAGAGAGCACGGCTTGCGGCCTATGCATTCCAGGTTACATGGGCACTTTATCATGTAGATTACATTTTCACTATTGGAATTGGAGAGATTCTTCAGTTCCCTCTGAGTCTTGAGACCGAGGTCCAACTTTGATGTCTTCTTATTTTAAGGGCAAACACTGCAATTCCCGCATGGTGCGTGGCCTGCCGGTGAGGGTAGGTTCCAAAGAGTTTGTTGACCTGTGGTAAATTTTGTTTTTCGTGGTCGTGTATGGACCACCATGTCTCTGATGCTCCTGGCTTTTTATAGGCATGCATGGGTGGTTCAAATGGAAGATCTCCTGAGGTCAAAACCCTCCACATCTTTAATAGCATTTGTTTCGGTGCTTTGTCTACCTAATAAGTGTATTTTTTTATTTTTAGGAAAAAATGATGAGACAAGAAGCTAGTAACACCATTACTGCCTGCTTTGCTTTCGTTTACCTTGGGTTTTATGGACAGCATTTTAGTAGCAGTGTTAAAGCATGTTATTTCCATGCTGTCATGGGATTTTACTTTGTTGAATGATTTTGCCTCTAAACGCATTGACCTCAGAGGGAAATATGCACGGGAATTGGTTTTTAGCACATAGATGCCATTTCAGGGAACACTCTAGAGGAGTGCAACTATCTACAAAAGTAAATAATACAGAAAACTAAGTGCCGGCCCTCAAAAATGAGTGCCGGTGCCCCACACCAGAAACAACAAGCACAAACTAGTTTTATAAGTATGTTGTGTGTTGTTGAGAAACAAACATTTCTCTGCAAAATGTTTGCAATAAACTTCCACACTTCACCAACCTTATAAATCTTTTAAAGGAAAACAATACTTAAAACAATATTTTTAAGAATTATTTAAGGTAAAAAGGGCAAGGGACTGCAGAACAGAGGTGACTCTATCAGGGAGACCCCTGAAAGCCTGGGGCTCTGGGCCAGGGCCCACTTTGCTCATGCCTTATAAATGTCTCTGAGAGCAATGTTAAATCAAAGAAGCTTTAACCAAGCACATTACCCAAATTACAATGATCAGGGGCCAGATTTACTAAAAAGTGTTGCAGCGCGGTGCTCCGCCAAAATCTGCAGCGCTGCACTGCGTCACTTTACAAATAGAGGGATGTGCTTTATTTACTAAAATATGGCGAAACCCTGCGTTTCCCCCTGCACTGGTGCTAAATTTAACTATAGTGCAAGGGTGCCTGCGTTAAGGGAATTTATTGTTTAAGGCAAGGATGGTGTATGGTGCAAGGGTGTCTGCATTGAGGGGATTTGTTGTTTATGTGCAGGAAGGTGTATGGTGCAAGGGTGTCTGCGTTGAGGGGATTTATTGTTTATTGCAGGAAAAGACTCCTTCCTGCACATACACAATCTACAATGGCGATTTGGTACTTCTATGTGTGCTTCAGAATGCAGCACACATAGAAGTAGCAAATTGTCATTTTTGAATGATTGTTTATGTGCAGGAAGGAACACCTTCCTGCACATAAACATTCATTCATGTTGTTTTCCTCTTTCTATGTGTGCTGCATTCTGCAGCACACATAGAAAAAGTAAAATCAAGGAGGGCTAAAATTATTCCTCCTTGTTGTGCCATGCTCACGACGGCCATGGGGTGGCCTTAGTGTTTGGCGCTGCCACAGATTTATGCCTGCTTGTAACTCTGGGGCATAGTCAAAAGCAATGGGTGCTACAGCACCCACTACACGCCCCTCTGACGCAGAAAACTGCGTTGGAGGAGCACATATTTAAAAGGTGGCATTAAGCCACATAAAAGTGGCTTACTGACATCTTGTAAATGTGGCACACTGCACAGTGCCACAGGAGTATCAAAAAAAGTGAGACTCTGGTGGCGCCAGGGCCTTGTAAATCTGGCCCTTAATTTTTGTTTCTGTTCCCACTTTTAATATTTGAAAAGTGTTCCAACACTATGTTAGAACAAAGAGAGAATGTGGTTCTTTCTTAGCGCCAGGTTACCTCCGTCGGTGATAATGCGCTTTACAAATAAACATAACATATTTTCTTGCTGCTGATATTATATGAAATTGTTGCAATATTTTATTTAGAAAAAAGCTGGGTTTTTTTAGAGGTGTGATAAAAAAATAGTTGACGTACAATGGCATTCTGCTTTCACTTTGGCCTCACTTTGTAGCCAGTAAAGGAGAGGTGGGGTACAGATTTCCATGAACAGCAACGATGTGTGTAAAGTTGCCTGCCGTTTACTAACATGTCTTTGAATGCAGAGCAATGCCTCAAGATACAAAATACTTCACAGGCATCTTTATTGCTTATTCTTAATATCAATTGTTTTAAGCATCGGCGGCTCCTCCGCTATGGCAGAGAATCGTCACCCCCCCACCACCACCACCAGCAGCAGCTGCAAAACTGTAAAAATAAAACAATAATAAACTGTGTTTATTATTGTTTTATTTTTAAAGGGACGGGGCCATGGGGGGATGACAGCCATGGATGGGAGTGATGTGCACTCCCCTCAGTGCGCATGTGTGTTTGGCCGGCCATCTCAGGATGGCCAAACACACATGCGCACTGAGCTCTCTCCAACCCGGCAGTCTGTTGCCAGGTTGGAGAGAGCAGGTGCAGGCTCCCAGTCTGCCTGGGAGGGCAGAGCCAGGGCACTCAAGCCAATCCTGACACTGCTGTCATACTACCAGCAGCATGAGTGCAGCGTTAGGATTTGTCGCAGGGCCAGCTGGAAGCCTGTGTGTGCCTGCAGTGTAATGGAGAGCAGAAGAGCAGCGGTGCGGCGTGGTCAAGGTAAGTTTTTTTTTTAAATTGATTTTGTTCTGTTCGCCCCCCCATTCTCACCCCACCACTTTGCCCTGCCGCCAGCCATGACTGTCTTTAAGGTTACCTGTGGGTGCTGCAGAACCTCTCTCACCCCTAGTTCCAGCATGTCTGACTACCTCCCAACTATCAGTACTGAGCTGAGGCGTGAGCTATTTTGAGTCGTGGTACAAATAACCCACATGTAATGGAGACTTGATGTGAAAAACAATCTCAATTGTATTACTGGCACAGGACTGCTGAGGACCAGAGTGTAGTGATGCCCCTAGTGAGGCAGTGGGCTACCATTTCAGCTTCTCTAAACAAGAGGACTGACTAACAGTGTACTTGGTTCAATGGCAGATGGAGCCTGTACATTCCTGGCATACAGGTTGACTTTTTGTCATTGTCTATCACCATTTGACACCCCTCAGACCACAGGGATAGGTCAGTTAGCCAGATAATAGGGTCTCCTTGGGTCCTGGTGAAAGCCCCAGGGGCGAATAAGTAGAGTCGAAAACTTGTTAACTATTGTCCGATGTGTCAGGATAATTCACTCAAGAAAGCACAAAACAGCCTTGAGGGGAAGTATCATTCATGTATCTAATACTGGCCCCATAATTCTCACGAAATCCTGCTCCCTAGCCAGGTTTGAAAATGAAGTTGCACTCTTGGAAAATGCGCAAAGTATAACAATGAGTACTATGGCTTTCGGTCTTCCTAAAGCTGTAAATATTTTGCAAACAATTCGTTGTCACAGAAAGCCTCAAGCAAACAGAAGTCAACATCCGCATTTGATTAATAGTTATTACATTTATATCTACATATGTGGTTGTTAACATGGCACTTTGTATGAATATATGAACATAAAACAAACAAATATTAAATATATTTTCCATTCTTCAGGGTACACAGAGGGGGAGACAAAGCTGTATCGAAGTCAAAACATCCCCACAGTAGAACCGTGAATCTGGCAATGAGTGATGCTATCTAAAAACTTAGTGATGCACATTTTTCACCTTTTTAACCCAAAGCTTTTGCCAATCCTGTGCCATATCCCTGTCACACAATACTGGAAAGGGATTAAGGTCACCCCCACTGATTCCCCTTGAGCACTCTTTGTACATATCCAGATAGGCCTTACACAGATCCCCACATGTGTAAATTATTCCGACATCCTTGTGGTGGTATTCTCGTTCTCAGGATGGGAGAAAGCATACCTCTGTGCCTCATGCAGATGCCATTACAGTACCTAAGCAGTTGCCCAGACATTTTATCCCCAGTTCGAGATGCCAAACCTAATCAGTAGTGATCGAGGGAAATACTTCGCGTCAGCAGAAGTGCATGCAGTTTGTAAGGCCCTAGGAGTAGACCAGAGTTTTCATTGTGCCTATCACTCGAGTCTGTTGGCAATGTAGAAAGGAACAATGCAACAATTGGACCCTGAAGACGAAGATTGCAAAGATATGCTTGGAGCAATAGTTAAAAAGGCCCGATGCTCTGACACTAGCTCTATGGTTCCTAAGAGGGATCCATTCCCAGAAGACAATATTGAGGCTGCATGAGAACGTCATGATCTATCCCATGATGCTCTCTTTAAATCCCCCTCTCTCTTCTGCTAAACTAGATTTACAGTTGAATGGTGACACCATCTTGCAACATTGAAAAAAGTTTATACAATATCTTTACAGATTATGTTCTCAGGTATGAACTACCTACCTGAGAGTCTACGGAGACCTGCCATTCCTTCAAGCCTGGTAAGTGGATCTATGCTTGGGTGTACCAATGAAACACCGATCTACAACCCCTTTGCCATGGACCATACAGATCCTACTTATCACAAACACAGCTGTCCAATGTCGCGGTCCAGCTACATATATCCACTGATTACAAAGCAAGCGAATCACTACTCCTAGAGACAAAGGTGCTCCTGCTGCTTCTAATTCAGGGCCTGGCCATGGACCTTCTGTTTAAAATGTTCCTGCTGCGGGCCCATCATTCATTGGTGGACCATGTTCTCTGTGTTCACCGTTTTTGTCTGCTTCGACACTGCTCTGTAATGCTACCCCAACAGCATTGTTACTACTGCCATTCGAAGTGAGCCGCGACCTTCTTCTGCATACCGGATTCCCCTGGGGGTCTGGCCTGTAATCTTTGCTGCTGCTTTGAACATCTGGCAAGTGGTGGGGTACATTCTTGCTGCAAATTGGTGAATTACCCCAAGACTGAACTATACTGAACCTATACCTATAAATGTAACTTCTTTATGTTGGAAAAGTACAGACAGACAATTAAGCCTTCTTCTTGTTAGAGTTCCACACTCAAGTCGGCTGATAGGGGAAACAGCATTCCTTTGATCGGAGTAGCCATCAGTTTTAATGACTCTTGCCTTCTTTTTTTCTACTTCGAGCACTGATTGCCAGTGTGCCAGCACCTCCTATTTTTTTTCCCCAAGCTTTGAAAAGTTTAGCAATACTTTGAACCGCAACATGCGACTCTTCTCACAATTACCCAGCAAGGATTTTTTTTGCAAACACCGAGAAGCAAATGTCCGTATTGGTTTTGTTTTCTGGGATATAGCAAATGTGATTTAATGGTAGAGAACATTCCTTTTGAGTTTCGTCCTTTCAAGTACCATTTTCTTCATGGATTGTTGTTTCTCCATCACTACTTGTAAGGAGGTCATGCGTATTTTGTTTGCCCATCAGGAGCCTACCCTTGCCTACCTTTAAATTGGACTGGAATTAGGTACTCATGGTACATCATTCCAGCTATGAGAAATTTAGATAATCTTAATTTAGAAGGAAAACGGGGTAGGTAGGCTGCTTGAATGACCTCTAGGTTCTTTTCCACTTTAACTTCTTTGTATGTAATGTCTGTTCCTTTAGACCATATAAAAAGAAATTCAGAATCCTAGAAGAGATAGCCAACTCAACCACAATACTTTTATGATTAGTAACAGAACAGTTAGATGCCAGCACCAAAATGCTGATCCCAAACAGAAGGGCTTTAGATTATCTCCTAGCAGCCAAAGTGGGAGAGGCCTCTGCAATTGACTGAATGTTGCACTCCTCTTCCCAACATTTCTCTTAGCATACACAAGCAGGCAGATAATATTAAGGAGAGATTAAAAAAAGTACATCAGAGTCAGTGCAGTCCTGATCCAAGTCCTAACAACATCTAGACATGGTTGGGGAAGGTTTTTGGCCCTTGAGGAATGAAGATATTGAACCGATTATTGGTATTGTTCTAACTGGGGATGTTATATACTGCTATGAGATCACAACTGTGCATCATCTAACGCTCTTGCAAAGAAACTGTCAATGCTTTTATGCTTGCTACATTTAAGGATGGTGAAGATATTGATAATTACAAGATTAATAAAGAAATGGCGAGACTGTATTCTATTGCACTGTTGCAACTGAAGTTTTTCCTCCAGGAAAACGGGGGCTGTACCAATCAATCAATCAATCAATCATTTGTGCGGTGCGTCGCTGTCACCCCCTGGGGGTTTGTGGGCGCTGGGGTGTGACGTCTCTGTCGAAGAGCCAGGTCTTGAGTCTCTTCCTGAAGTCTGCCAGTGCGGGTGCAGTTCAGAGGGGGCGGTCGTTCCAGGCCTTAGCAACAATGTAGCAAAAAGAGCATCCGCCGCTGCGGCTGCACCGGATTCTGTGTGTGTGTGCGAGGGCCAGGGAGGAAGGGCGCAGGTGTCTGGTGGGTTGGTCGAAGTGTAGCCGGTGGTTGATGTAGTCCGCTCCTTGATCGTGTAGGGCTTTGTAGGTGTGTGCGAAAGTCAATAGGGCACGCGCTGTTCCAAAAAGATGAAGGCACTCACCGGGGCAGGTGCCAAACTAAAGAAATACCCTCAGAGCAAGTAGAGGTGTGTAATGTTGTATAAATAACAAGCAGACACAGCAGGACTCTGTGACAGGAGATTTATTAGTCGTTTCCCAGCACAGCTTGCTCCCTGCTCCTCATCTCTCCACGCCAGTATAGTAAGGTCCATATTTATACTTTTTTAGCGCCGCATTTGTGTAGTTTTTGATGCAAAATTGGCGCAAACTTACAAAATACAATTGTATTTTGTTTGTTTGCGCTGTTTTTGCATCAAAAAATGACACCAATGCAGCGCTAAAAAAGTATAAATATGGGCCTAAATGCCTTCCTTCCAAACCAAACATTCTAAGTTACATTTAACAGCGATGTCATTCTATTCTAGACTGACCCTGCATCATCACAAGGTGGAGCGGCGATGGCGATGGCGATCTCACACTAGTCTAAGAGCGATCTAGAGATCTGGCACAGTGACGGAATGAAACTTGAGGGAGGCCCCCTGCAAAGTACATGGAGCCCTCTCGCCCCCATCCGCAGACCCAGTCAGGAGCTCTCAGCCCAGGGTCCAGATCCAATCAGTGTACTGTGCTGAGGGGGCACCCTGGAGCTCAGGGGTCCTACCTGCACCTCAGAGGCTGCGAGGACTAATCTTACGCCACTGATCTGCCAGCTGGCTTAAAGTGCTGAACTAAACAAACTGAAGAACTGAAGTTGAACAAGGTGAGAGACCTTGGGCTCAGGAATTGTCTCCAAATGTGGTGTGAATAAACCTCTGAAGGGCAGGTAGGGGGATATGAGTTTTATTGTTATAAAAGCACCCAAAACCATGGCACTCCTTACAAGCAAGGCACTTAGCTGTCGCTGGTTCAAGCATGTACAATCTATGGACCGCCAGCACCAGGAACACACTGAGCAAGCAGAGCATGAGAAAGACAGCACAGGATGGTCAAACATGGAGGGAGGAATATTCACACTCTAGCACAAGGACGAGAGGTGGATGACACGGCCACGCGACACAGAGGACACAGCGGAGCAGGGAGCGCGAGTGCGGAGATAGGAGATGGATGACACCGAAAGTCAAAAAGAGAACAAAGCACAGGCAGAGACATAAGAAATAAAATAAAGAAAGAAAGTGTGGAATCTGCTTCCACAATTAATTATTCTATGATCCATTTAATACTAAAAAATCACACAAGTAATGTTTTTACTGTGTTTAATTTGATAAAATCCTGCTAGCTTGACATTGGTCAGCCTTGGCCTACTAATGTTATCAGACTGCAAATGTTAAATGTGTGTGGAGTTCTCTAAATGACACTAAATCATCTTCTTTCTTCTCTCCTCTTCAAAACTGAGTTTAGATGTGACCTTGTTGTTTATTCAATAATACGAAATTCAGTTAGTTCTACGGTATTATTCGCTTTGTAACATTTATCAAATGTAATGTGTTCTGCTCCTGATGCCCTTGGAGAGAAATGATTTACAGTTGTATGCAAATCAAGGCCAATTCCTTTCGCCAAACTGAGGAGCTGTTTATATTTTGAATACTGCATTGTTTTCTGTGTAAGGCATAGTACAGAGTATTCATTACATGTTAGGCAAATGTGAATATTACCATGTGATGTGTTTTTATTTACCTGTTGCTTATTATATATAACTTGTTTTGTCACACTACAGGGACTGCACAGTTTCTTAGTCTGATAATGTGTAAAGTCGCAGTAATTTGGAAACAAGCCATGGTCTTCCACTGACCTTTTCAAAGAGCAGACTCCATGCTAGTTTGTTTATGTTTCTGTACTTAAGAATTTCTCTTGTGTTTTATTGAGCTTAGTTTCTGCTGCCAATGGTATTTTACATTAATTTACAATGTGCATATTTTGAAATTATTGACTGACCAATGTCTGTTTGTCTTCTGTATTCCTGCTAAAGTTTTGATAAACATTCATGGTTTATTCTTTAGCATCCTGTCTTGTGTGAATTTCCTAAGTGGCTTTTCTTTTGTCTCTGAGAAAAATTCTATGATAAATGTAAGGCTCTTTTCTGGAATAGACTCACACATAGCCCAGATCCATCAATTGGCCCATTAAATATAAAAAGCACTGATAAAAGATGATAAAGAAAGTAAACTACCACAGGTGTCCATTTGATCCCTGTGAACAAGCTGCACAAGATGGCAGTTTCCTTTGGGCAGGCTGCTATGTGTTTATTGGACACACAAGCCTGCATGCTCTCTTTTCCAGTCTCCTGTTGTGCTTGGTGGACGGGCGAAGATCACAAGCCCATTTATTTGTCCAGGGTACATTTTCCATGCATTGAGAGAACTGACTCACTCTTCCTCTCCTGCCTTTCCATTGTATTTGCCATCTCCATGACAACTGAACAGATGCTGGGCTAAGCATGAGATCTCTTCTCAAATCGCCTGAGAGAAGTCTAAATTGGTCTAACTGGGGACTTTATACTTAAAAGCTCCCAAAATATGTCCAGCAACATAAAGTTGTGCTGCTTCAGGATTGGAAGAGTGTATGAACTTTTGTAAAAGACAAGCACCCTCTGCCCCCTGATGCCATCAGGAGAGTACAAGTATGGAGAAATAACGGGTCATCATTGTTTGCGCGTGCACTGAGGAAGCCTGCACACCATTGCAGGTAGAACCTTGTTGCAAGGAGATAAAGGCTCCAACGCCCTTCAATATGGGGAAAAGTTCATTATTGAAGACAAAGTCAAGCTTCTAGCAGGCAGTTACTTGCCGACACCTGTAGCTCACCAGCACCTCCAACTCCACACCGCCCCGCAACATTATAAACAAATGTCAGTGCGGGCGACGCAGAGCAGAGGTGTCATGAGCCGGACAGGCCACAAGCCAGCCCCCCCTAACATTAATACATGCACTGGATATAACAAACCTCTCCTCAGTTGCCAATCTCCCTAAAGCCTGTGAGAGCAGCATGACCTTTTGCTACTGTGACCTCAGAAAGTACTTCATACAATCCAAAAAGGGAGCACCCTGTCTTACATTTCAGCTCGAATAGCCCCAAAGCATCATGATAAATGCATTCATTAGAATGAATTCGAATAATATTTCAAAAAGTCTTTCACCATAAATGGGTGCAGCAAGTGCTGTAACATTGTAGAAAGTTTTTCACCATAAGTTGCTGCGGCGAATGCCGTATCTCCGGACACGTGTTTCTGGCTTTCGCCCGTTATCAGCGGAGAGCAAAGTGTGGCAGACGGGGTTGCTTGCAAGCCGCCTAAACGTATTCTCTGGTTTTTGTACCACTCAGTAAGCGCACAGGTGCTTCACCAGAGCTTGTCAGCTCAATTTAATTTTTTACTTCAAATTTGTCTTAATTCTCACTTTTCACTTCTATATTTTTACTTACCCTCTTCACATTTTTGTTGCCCCATTATGTATGTTTTCATTTTAAATGTAGTGTTTTCCTTTGTGTAGTGTTCCCAGCATCCCCCTGTCGCCTTCTGAGGACCAACAGAAGCATAAGGTGGGATGAGGAGACTGCTTTTGCAAGAACTGGTGAGCCTGCATCTTCCCCACCTATAGCAGGCCTGTTGAATGCCTGTATCTACCCTCTACAGCCCAAGGAGGTCCAGAAGGTCTTTGGTCTCCACACCCCAGATGTGTCAGATTCAGTTAGTCGAAGGCGGCCGTCCTCATTCCAAAACTTTTTGATCCATCCTTCTGGCCTGTATGGTTCTAAAGAAATATATGTCCCGTTACTAAATCGTATCATCTCAAAGATCTAACACTCACTTGTGTCCTAGAATAATTGTGGGAGTCCTTAAATTTGGACTGTGTCTCTGACGGACACAGGTGACGAACCCCAATGTTATTGATTTTACCAGTGGATCTCCGAAGGACCGATGACCTCACTCAGATGGGGTACTTATTGTCTGGGTGGTGGGTATTTGTGATGCTTGATTTGTGGGGTGACACGTTTTATTTTTGCCTTGTTTACTGGAAATTCAGCTGCTGAAGCTTCAGCCCACTGAGTTGTCTAGTGCGACACCCAAGGTGGACCAAGGACCAGAGCGGTGACCCACCTGTCTTCTCTGCACAGCCTGACTGCAGAACATCTCAAGCAAAATGACTAGAAACATGCAAGTTCACAAAAATCCCAGAGCACACCCAAACAAAGCCCCATAGATGACACTGACTATAGGCCCAAAAATTTGAGAAATGTAGCTCCTAGTGGGTAGAAGCTATATTAATGTTCAGGGTCATACCTCTGTCCATGAACGTGGCAGTGCCTTCTGATTTTGTATGCATCCTGTCTTTAACTGGTGTATATGCCTATCTTTTCAATAAAAGCCATTTTTCTTTTCCAAAATAAAAGGCTGACTGGACAATGAGTGCTAGCTATTCACTATGCCTTGTTGGAGTTTCTATTCCCATCTACATCTGGAGTAAACCTTGGCTGCTTGTACTTGGCCCTGGGGCACCAGTGGTAAACAACAGTGCCTACGCAGGACAGTGCCCAGAAATAGAAGACGACCCCAGGACAAGGCCTCTCCCCATTGGACAGCTTTCCACAGGTGGGTAAAGGGTTTTGCCTATTAGACCAGTGGTTCCCAACCTGTGGTCCGGGGACCCCTGGGGGTCCGCGAAGCCTTCACAGGGGGTCCGCGAGAGCCTAGAAAATTAAAAAATATTAACAAATATTGACAAATTAGGTCTCCAGCTTCCAGTAATGACTCAGGCGGGGGTCCCCAGATTCCCATGATGATTCAGTGGGGGTTCCTGGGTTCCATTAATGCTAAAGTGGGGGTCCACAGAACTCAAAAGGTTGGGAACCACTGTATTAGACCATTATGGCAGGATGACTCTTCAATGGAAATAGTCCATTTATTTTCAGTGTGTTAGAGGTGTGTCTTTACACTCAAACTGTTCATCTTAGCAACCAACAGCGTGAGCACAAAGACTGCCTTAGGACCAGGATACAAAACAGGAATCTTCACTTTTTACAAGAAAAGGGTGGAAAAGAGCAGTTTCTGCCACACAGTTAGACCGATTATGGTGCTAATTGCAATGACATTAATTGTTCATTAATTAAGGAGCCTTTTCTAACACAATCGCACAAGGCGCCTGCGACGAAGAGAGATTTGCGAAGCTGGGCTCTTTTGACATTGGCACAGGCCTGCTCAGTTGGAAGCCGGCCAAGGAGACAGAGACACTTTCAGACACGTTTGCTCCTGCAGAGCATCATCATCAGAGAGGGGAGGGATAACCCCATGCTGGGGGCTCTTATTGTGCTGGGAATAAGGCATTTTTGTGGTCCTCGTTTTGAATGAGCCCTAGTGCTTGCCCAGTAGAACGGGGATGCAAGCATCTTCACTTAAAAGGTGTCCGTGCCTTCACCTGTACTTGATGGATTAACCTTTCAGTGTCCCCAAGAATAACAGGGTTAAAGCAACATTATAGTTAGGTGTGATAAAAAGATCTGTTTTTGTTTAAATTCACTGAAACAAACAAAGGCTAAAGTAACATTATAGTTAGGTGAATTTGTCAGTGAGAACATTCTGAACTAAAAAACATATATTTGCTGTTAACTACAGAAGGCTTCCAGGTTCATATTTAGCACTTGTAGGTGTTGTTTTGCTTATAAGACCGCATCTGCAGACTTGTATGACAGACGGTCATACAAGGTAGGTAGGTTGACATGGAGCCACTTGGCAGCTTTGTTTTTATATGCTACCAAGTTGTCAAGTTTCCTTATAAAACTGTGTTTCACATCCAACAAGAAACATAAACTCTTGACATACTGCATTGACAGCGTTCCGTAATTTGTATAAAAGTAGCCTGGCTAGTGGCAATCGTTTTCGGTCAACTGTAGTGAAAAAACACCCAACCTGGGCCTAGAGACCTGGTTTTCCTGCAGCCTGGATGGCCACCCAGGAAATGGATGGGGGCTGTTGACCTGACTGCGTGTCTGGAAGGCTGACTGAGTTTCTTGGGACGAGAGGTCCTCAAAGGAAAACTGAATGGCCATCCCCAAGATCTGAAGTAAAATGTAGGCCCTCCCTCTCCTTTGGTGTCACAGAAGCAGTGGTGTACCTACCACTGGGGCAGCAGGTGCAGTGGCACCAGGGCACATTGAACCCCTATAGTGCAGTATTTTATTGCCCCCAATAGCTGTCTATAGGTCCTTTTTTTCCTTGCTTGGCCAGGGCTGTGGAATCCTTGCTATGCTTCTGGGCAGCAGGCCTTCTCTCCACCACCCTTGCAGTTTGTATGGCACATCTGTATCACTCCCGACCCACTGGACAAAGTCAGCTCTGGCACTTCCCTCTTCACTGATGGACCACTCTGCAAGCAGCAGCAGCAGAGTCGCAAGGCTGAGAGCGCATACAACAAGGGAAGGAATCAGTGGTGTCTCTAGAAAGCTTTTTTAGAATGGGCACATCTGCAGCCATGTGTACATATTTTGCACAGTGGTGGTTTATTTTGTCAGTGACAGCTATGAATGTAGTAGCATTAATACGTTTGATCATGTGTTGTTGTTTAATTATGTTTAGGTTTTGTTATTTTTTGGTATAAAAATTGTGAGGTCATAAACATTGCATTTGGAGTTAGAGTTATGGCTTGCATGGCTGTTGAGTGAGTAGTGGATTAAGTGCCCCACCATAGCTTGCAAGATTCAGGGGGTCATTATGACCCCGGCAGTCGGTGATAATGTGGCGGTAATACCGCCAACGGGCTGGCAGTACATACCGCCACATTATGACATTGGCAGGTTGGCTGAAGCCAACCCGCCAATATACCACACCGACCGCCATGGCGGTAGCAGCCGCCAGGCTGGAGATAAGAATCTCCAGCCCAGCGGCCGCTAATGTACCGCCGGTGGCATTTTGACCCTGCCTACCGCCATGGTTTTCATGGCATTTGTAACATCACGAAAACCATGGTGGTAGGCCCTACCAGTGACAGGGAATTCCTTCCCTTTCACTGGTAGGAGCCCCACCCACCCCACCCTAACACTCCCCACCCTTCCTCTATGCATGCTCCCCCCCTTCCAGACCCCCACCCCCATACATACACACTCACAGACACGCACCACGCATACACACACTCACTCACTCACACAGGCATAAACGCATTCATACACGCACATACATCAATACATTCACACACACATCTGTACCACATTCACACTGACACGCAGACAAGCGTTCACATTTCCATTTACACACGCATTCTCACACATGCACACACACGCAAATAACACTACACACACATTCGCATTCACGCACACCCTCACACATTCATGCACACACCCCTGCACACACACACAACACCCTCCCCTGTCGGAAAACCAACTTACCTGCATCCAAGGGGTCTTTCGGCAGGGGACAGGACGGGGTGCTGCTACTGCCAGCAGAACCCCCCAGCAGAACACCGCCTGGCCGTATTATTTTTCATAATACGCCTGGTGGCAGTCTACTGGCGTTGCACTGCTGGTGGTAGTAGCGCCACCTTAACACCATCCGCCAGTATGGCCACAGCTGGATTTCCACCTTTCTTGTGGCAGAAATCTGTCTGTGGTCATAATTTGGCAGACCGATGTTAGCTGCGGCGACGGTCTTTCGGCAGCCGTTGCCGCGGCGGTAGGTGGCACTTACCGCCAATGTCTTAATGTGCCCCTCAATGTTTTGTTTTTGGTTTTGGTTCCATTTGAAACCAAACCTACACTTTGTGGTTTTCTAGATTCATTTCTGATTTTTTTCAAGTGTATGTAACAAAGTCTACTTTTAAAATGTCGACTACATTAAAGTTGAGTTGGAATTGTTGAGGTAATAACGTTGTTTCCTTCATTATTACTTTTGACATTACCAAAAATGCTGAATTTTAAAAGTTGTTTTTATTACATGTATTCTTTTATTTACCTAACATTGCCCTATTACCCACTTAGTGCAGCTTAATGCTTCCCATTCCTGAACCCTTAAAACCCTTTACTACCCCTTAATGCTATTCTTTCCTGACCCCTCAAAAACACTTACCACTGCTTAATGCTACCCTTCCTTGAACCCTAAAAACCCTTTTCTACCCCTTAATGCCAACCTTCCTTGAACTCTAAAAACCCCTTACTATTCCTTAAAGATTCCCTTCCCTGAACCTAAAAGGCTTCACTTTCCTTTATTGCTATCTGTCGCTGAATCTTAAAAACCCCAAACTACCCCTTAATACTTCAATTCCCTGAACATAAAACTCCTTAGTTTCCCTTATTGATACCCTTCTCTGATTCTTAAAAAATCCTTAGTACTCCTTAACACTACACTTTCCTGAACCCTCCCAATCCCTTATTATCCTTTTATGCCCCCAAGCCCTGAACCCTAAAAACCCCAATCCACGTCTTAATGCTACTCTTCCCTGAATCCAAAATAGACTTTACCAGTCTTCTTCCCCCTTTACCACCTCACTGTGAATGTTCCTCTCTTCTTTAGGATGAGGATGCCCCCTTGAACCTGCTCCCAGTAAACTTACCTTTGCCTTATAAGGAGTTATGGCTTGCAGGAGGGAAAAGGGGTGGTGCGGCACGTGGCGGGGGGGGGGCGACCAAAAAAAACCCAATCATTATTTTTTTAAACGTACCTTTCTCGTTGCGCCACTCAAATCCACTCCGGTCATCCACTGCAGACACAAGCTCCCAGCCTGCCCTGCGTCCAATCCTAATGCTGCTTTCATGCTGCTGGCAGCATGAAATGAGCATTAGGATTGGACAGAGTGTCCAGCCAGGGCGCGCCGAGTCAGAGTGAGAGTCTCTTGGAGAGAGCCTAGTGCGCATGTATGTTTGGCTGGCCCGAGACAGCCGGCCAAACATACATGGGCACTGAGGGGGAGTGCTGTGCACTCTCCCTCTATCCCTGTCATGCCCCATGCTCCTAGTTTATTATGATTTTACTGTTAAAGTTTTGCAGCTGTGGGGGGGGGGGGGGGGTGACGATCCTCCACCATAGCGCAAGAGCTGCCCCTGTTTACAAGGCACAACTTTTTTCATTTTTTTAGGCACAAATTTTCCCATTCTATTTTTTCAGTAGACAACATTTTTGCCACAACATTTTTTTGTCTACTTTTTTCCCTTCGTATTTCACTGCAAACTGTTTTTAAATACATGTTGAGGTGTAATAACCAAAACTAGCTATAACGTCATTTTAACATTTGTTTTTTCATTGCATTTTGTTTTTGACCGTATACTATATCCAAGAATTCACTGCGCCCACCCCTGTGCAGGAGGCCAACACCCACAGCGTTCAGCCATTCACATCGGGAATCACTGCAGCGCCTGACCTTCACACTCAGCACCCAACCCACCACCGGCAATAAACCCCTGCTTCGTAGAGATTTCAGAGGGGTGAATTGGGGTTGGGTCGTAATCCCCAGTCGTAATCTGGCGGTGCTGGCGGCCTGACCGCGGTGCTACTGCTGCGGTTATAATATGGTGCTCGGACCGCAGCATTGGCAGTGGTCCGACCGCCACTGCGACCCTGACAGTCAATGGACCGCCAAAGTCGTAATGAGGCCCATAATGTTCAAGGTTTGCTTATTTTTGATGGGTAGAATGCTAATTAAATAATGGGCAAATGTAAAGCTGTACAGAGCGGTCTAGGGTTGATATGAGGATAGCAAAACCCACTTTTCACAGGGACTAATACAATATTTTTCATATTTCACAAGAACCTGTAAAAATTTGAGAAAGGTAGATAGATAGATAGATAGATAGATAGATAGATAGATAGATAGATAGATAGACTTGGGTGGGTAGATAGACAGATAGACAGATGGATAGATAGATAGATAGATAGATAGATAGATAGATAGATAGATAGATAGATAGATAGATAGATAGATAAGCTTGGGTGGGTAGATAGATAGATAGATAGATAGATAGATAGATAGATAGATAGATAGATAGATAGATAGATAGATAGATAAGGTTGGGTGTATATTCAGATAGATAGATAGACTTGGGTAGGTAGATAGATAGATAGATAGATAGATAGATAGATAGATAGATAGATAGATAGATAGATACGCTTGTGTGGATAGATAGATAGATAGATAGATAGATAGATAGATAGATAGATAGATAGATAGATAGATAGATAGATAGATAGACTTGAGTGGGTGGCTAGACAGACAGATAGATAGACAGACAGACAGACAACGTATAGATAGATAGATAGATAGATAGATAGATAGATAGATAGATAGATAGATAGATAGATAGATAGATAGATAGAATTTGTTCTACTGGGAAAAGGCTGTTTATGCTTCAGCAAGCACAATGTGACGTAACGGGAAGCTTGCTTTCTATGAAAGGACAAAAAGGCTGAAAAGTACCATGGAAATACCTGAAGAGTTTTTTAACAAGCTCAGTTTCTTTAGTTAAGCCTCACTTGTGAGGAAACCATTGACTGACAATGATGGAGAAGGCTGCGCGCAGCAGGAGGGTGGATTTACCGGCTCCATCCAGCCAGCAGTGAAGGAACTGTTGGCAAGGGAACAGAAGTGAATTCAAGGAAAGAGCAAGGAATGTCATGAGACCAGGTACAGGCGGATTCAGAGAGCAAAACAGTTTAATATTCAATACACGTTCTACAGACTAAAAGGCTTTGCTTCCATTCCAGGAAAATGTGTCCATAATTAACCGAATGAGAACACCACCAGAAAAGCTATGTGCGAATAATTAGGTATAATTGACGGGCCGATAGGGAGAGTAGAAAGTTGTTAGTTGAGGACAAATCCGAGTTTGCACCGCTACCCCGTACCTCTGCTCCCTGGGAGCCAGCATCCCCTCTGTTTCCTAGGAGACTGCATCCCAGTTACGTCAGACCATGGAGTGAGGAGGACAGATGGAGAGCTGCAGACATCCCTGGACCAGTCTTGCCCTTTCTCGCTCTCACTGGACCTGGGTGACAAGGTGGGCCCCCATAACTCCGGCTGGACCACAGGACAAAGGTGAGAGCTTGACACACATACACACACACACACACACCACCACCCCCCCTTGGACGTAGACTTCTTTGGAGAGTTAGGGAAGCTAGGGGGGGTTTAGGGGTATCAGATGGATGTCATGAAAGGTAGAGGGCGGCAACCCCAAGCCATTGTGTATAAAACCAATACAGTGTTACATTCAGCAACACACAAACTTGTAGGTACACACAGTAGACTCCATAAGCACCACAGGACGACACAAATGGCAGTAGTGCACTGCACACATCCAGCTGTTCTCAAAACCTGCACTTGGATATACTGTGTTGTCAGAATCCTGTTTTACACCATGGAGCTCTTGCAAATATCTTTCTGATAAAAGCGCCCTCTTTATGGTGTGGCAGGCAAATTTTGTGAGTATTTTGTAAAGTCAGAAATCAATAGACACCAGACGTCAAAGGGACAGGCTGCATACACATCATTTCAGAAAATATTTCAATCCATTCAGTACATTTTTTGAGTGTATCAGCCTTTCTGCACCCTTGTGAGGGAGATTTTTTTAATTTTACTTTCCAGTGCACTCAAACAACTCAGAAACCTGTCAAGAGGGTCAAGTCGCCACAACTGTTTCTGTTGTAATGGCTTTGGGTTTTGTCAAACATGTCTCAAATACACAATTTGTCACTCCTTTTTTCTAGAATTGACACTGATTGTCAATCTTATCCCTCCATCTTGGTATCTTGATGCTCCCACCCCCATTCCAGAGGTCTGGAGTGCTGGCTGTAGGGTTTTACAGACTTAGAGATACTTTAATACTGAAGTTTGAGGTTGGAAGTGTTTTTGCAAGAGATGAAACAGGAAGAGTTATGAAACACCTAAAGATTTGCACTTTTTGAGAGAGTACAATGTTTTGCAACCAGTTAGATAGCTTTGCACTTCCTGTTTGCGTGTAGTGGTGAAGTCTTGTAATGTAAGCGGTTCTGTGTTATGCTCTCTACATATGCACTGGTCTCTTGTAAATTGTCTCCAATCAAGTCATTGTTTTGATGCACCCTGAACAGACATCTTCTAGTGGCCTTCAAGAGTTATTAGACCACCAGGATCAGATTGTAACACTCACAAAACCTGAATACATGCTTCTGCGATCTGTAGGTAACTCAGAGGGTACAAGTTCAAAGTCCAGAAGGACAGACTCCAACTTCCACAAACCAAATCGTGACAGAGTGAGCTGGATAATAACGGCAAAAGATATTAGATCTAGGGCTGGTTTTATCATAGTGTTGGTTCGCCCGTGCGCCACGCAAGGGGGCGCCTGGACGATGCAACACTAAAGTCAAATTTATCAAGCCACGCAAGGCCATCTTGTGTGGTCCTGCGTAGCCTGATAAATCTACAGCAACCCAAGGCAGTGCAAATTGCTGCCTTGCGTGTTAGTCGGCACCAGGGAGGCGGTCCATGGGTGGAGCATGGGTGTTACCACGCATCCACCAATGGACTTTGGCGCATTCCCAGATTTATACACACAGCAAAAGAGGGGTGAGAGGGAAAAGTTTCCTTGTCCGTCCTCCCAATTAACTAAACCACCATGACAAAAAGGACAAGAAACAACAGTAGATGCTCCTAAAAGAAACATAGAAATTGCCCTCACTCACTAATCGTGGCATGCTTCATCATCGGGCCTTGCTTTTACATCCCCGTGATAGCCAACGTCAGGGATGGAACAATAGGGAAGGGGAAACATAAAACATATAGGGATCTCTCATGCAGAAACCAACACACAACTGTTAAAACTATGCCATGGGTATGCGGTCCTAATCCAATCCTGTTGATTGAGACTATATGACAACAGGCCTGGGGCATGACATAGGGGATCTAATGTCCTGATGAAGGCCGATTGACCCTTACGGGCAACGGATGCAGCTGAAACATCTCGACTTAAGAGCAGATAACTTGGGGTAAATGGGTGACTGGGCCCCTATATCACCACCACAAGTCTGTTTTTAACCTTATCCAGGGGATTCCTGAATGAATATTAGGACCGGATACCCATGAGATAGTTTTAACAGTTGTGTGTCACTTTCTGCATGAGAGATCCCTATATGTTTTATGTTGTATTGTTTCGCATTCCCAGATTTACCATTAGTGGTTGACCTGGGAATGGGTCAAAATGCTACGCCGCCCCAGGAGAGGTGTACCAAGGAGAAATATCTTGTTTTTTCTCTTTTCTATGTGTGCTGCATTCTGGCCCAAGACCACATAGTGTGTAAAGTAACAACTTACATTAAAAAGCATCCCCCATCACACACATTGCATAACACCTAAAGCCAGGCCTCCAAGCACGTTATACCTGAAGATCCATTAAAATGGCTAAATGGGTTCATGCACTTTCCGCAGGAATTCGTGCATCAAAAATGCCTCAAATTTGAAACCTCTCTAAAGCCTTCAGTTACGGGAAGACTGGCACCTGTTTATTGAATTTGCAGAGACTGCTAAATACAGTGGTCTCATTTATGGGGAGATACGTATTTACCTGTGTCAACACTTGTTCATTTTTATGCATTTATTTATCTAAATGTTTTATCTAATGCTCGGAGACCAATGAGGGTACTACGGAGATTTAGAGACAGTACAAGAACAGAACATTTCAAAACAAATTGTGGAGTGTTATCCAAAATGCCTGCGAATGGGACTGCTGTGTTGTTTTACTGTGTGCTGCTTGGGCCCTGTTTCCTTTTTAGGGTCGAGCCTGCGTTACATGCGCTTGCGCATGCGTATAGCAGCGAGAAGCTTTAGTATTTAGAAAAGGGCTCGAAGCCCTGTCAACTTCACGTCAGTGTTTTTTATTGGTTCGTGGGCTCGCCTAATAAAATCTGCTTGCTTTCATTAGTCGAAGGCACGCATACGTCATGCCTTTTCCGGTGGCTAGCCCTCCTCGAGCGCAGCGACCAAGTACAGAAAACATGCAAGGCTCGCTGTTTTTCGTCGGGCTCATGGACTTCTTTTTCTCTAATTTACTAGCACGATCTCGCTTGGCAGAAGTCGGGCGCTTTACAAAGTTAATTTCACTTTTTCGGGTTATGTACATAAATGCACTTTTGCCCGATAGGTGAAAAGTCGGGTTAGGAGTTTACAACGCGATCAGCTCAAACATGAGCAAACGCGAGACCCGTTGCATTGTAAATGCTTGTTACGTTGAGCGTGCATGGGCTCTAGCCTGTTGTAATCTATCTGTAGGCTTTTAACCACGCCCGCCTCACGCCCATCACTATCACTCGTTCGTGGGCTTGCCTTTCAAAAATCATTTGTAATCATTGGTAAATGCTTTATATTTGTCCCTCCTTGGGGCAGTTTTTGTTACTGCCTTGACCATCGACCCTGTTAAATGGATAATTGCACATTTGCTGATACGTTTGACTGCGAGCGAACTTCTTTTCTTTTTGTGTCTCTCCTTCGTGCTCACACTCATGGCGGCGGTGGCACTTTGAATTGGCTTGCTTATGTCAACTATTTTACTTTTAATTTTCTATTTATGTGGCAAGAAAAGTCCAGTTAGAAATTTACAACGCTAATAGATCTAACTTGAGCAAACGCGAGACTCATTGTATTGGAAATGTTTGTTTCTTATTCCGATTTCTACATCAATCCATCTCCCACAGATGACCTCCATGCACATGCACATGGCCCCCGAGCTATGAGTCTGGCAGTAGTCACTGTGCCCGGTGAGCTGTATATGTGGCTGAGGTCGCATGTGCTTGCCGAGCTGTGAATCTGGCAGGGGTCACACTTGCCTGCCGAGCTTGGAATATGTCAGTGGGTCACACGTGCCCGCCAAGCTGTGAGTCTGGCAGGGGGATGTACGTGGCATCCGAGCGGTAAATGTGGCAGGGGTCGCACAGACACGTACCCGCCAAGCTGTGGCACATGGTCGCTGAGCTGTAAGTCCAGCATGGGGTAGCACGTGCACGCCGAGCTGTGAATGTGGCAGGAGTCGCACAGACATGTGCCTGTTGAGCTGTGAGTCTGACGGGGGTAGCACGTGCACGCCGAGCTGTGAATGTGGCAGGAGTCGCACAGACATGTGCCTGTTGAGCTGTGAGTCTGACAGGGGGTAGCACGTGCACGCCGAGCTGTGAATGTGGCAGGAGTCGCACAGACATGTGCCTGTTGAGCTGTGAGTCTGACAGGGGGTAGCACGTGAGCTGAGAATGTGGCAGAGGTTGCACAGATACTTGCCTGCAGAGCTGTGAGGCACATAGCCGCCGAGCTGTGAATCTGGCAGTGGTCGCACTTGAAAGAGTGGGTGAGCTTGGCACTGCTGATGCCACCCTGTAATCAGGGTAATGCACATTATTCCGCACTCTGCACGCCTGCTTCGGTTTCTGTGAAAATGCAGATTATGTTTGAGGCGCTGCACCTCACGGAGGGTCGCAGATGTGCTGTGGCAGAGCCTTCTAAGACTGCCTTTGGGGCGTCACACCAGAGTGGTACTTGGGTGGTCCACCACCTCTCGAGTCTGTCAGGTGCTACTGAATTACATTCAATGTATATGGCTCATTTCCATAGTGCATAGGTGCAGAGACCCTTGTTGAGAGCTGTGGGCGAGTGCTGAGACCAGTGAGTGCTTGCTGAGGCTCTGGTTGACTGCTAAGAGCTGTGGTTGGGTGCTGAGATGAGAGCTGTGGTTGGGTGCTGAGATGAGAGCTGTGGTTGGGTGCTGAGATGAGAGCTGTGGGTGGGTGCTGAGATGAGAGCTGTGGGTGGGTGCTGAGGATCTGGTTAGGCGCTGACAGCTGTGGGTGGGTGCTGAGAGCTTTGGGTGGGTGCTGAGAGCTGTGATTGGGTGCTGAGATGAGAGCTGTGGTTGGCTGCTGAGATGAGAGCTGTGGGTGGGTGCTGAGATGAGAGCTGTGGTTGGGTGCTGAGATGAGAGCTGTGGTTGGGTGCTGAGATGAGAGCTGTGGTTGGGTGCTGAGATGAGAGCTGTGGTTGGGTGCTGAGATGAGAGCTGTGGGTGGGTGCTGAGGATCTGGTTAGGCGCTGACAGCTGTGGGTGGGTGCTGAGAGCTTTAGGTGAGTCCTGAGAGATTTGGGTGGGTCCTGAGAGCTGTGATTGGCTGCTGAGAGTTGTGGATCGGTGCTGAGACTCTGGGTGAGTGCTAAGAGCTGTGGTTGGGTGCTGAGATGAGAGCTGTGGGTGGGTGCTGAGGATCTGGTTAGGCGCTGACAGCTGTGGGTGGATGCTGAGAGCTTTAGGTGAATCCTGAGAGCTTTGGGTGGGTCCTGAGAGCTGTGATTGGCTTCTGCGAGCTGTGGATCGGTGCTGAGACTCTGGGTGAGTGCTAAGAGCTGTGGTTGGGTGCTGAGATGAGAGCTGTGGGTGGGTGCTGAGGATCTGGTTAGGCGCTGACAGCTGTGGGTGGATGCTGAGAGCTTTAGGTGAGTCCTGAGAGCTTTGGGTGGGTCCGGAGAGCTGTGATTGGCTTCTGAGAGCTGTGGATCGGTGCTGAGACTCTGGGTGAGTGCTAAGAGCTGTGGTTGGGTGCTGAGATGAGAGCTGTGGGTGGGTGCTGAGGATCTGGTTAGGCGCTGACAGCTGTGGGTGGGTGCTGAGAGC
Organism: Pleurodeles waltl; assembly: GCF_031143425.1. Taxonomy (NCBI): domain Eukaryota; kingdom Metazoa; phylum Chordata; class Amphibia; order Caudata; family Salamandridae; genus Pleurodeles; species Pleurodeles waltl. The sequence goes on along the minus strand of NC_090450.1, from coordinate 975,239,123 downwards.
TTTAGGTGAGTCCTGAGAGCTTTGGGTGGGTCCTGAGAGCTGTGATTGGCTGCTGAGAGTTGTGGATCGGTGCTGAGACTCTGGGTGAGTGCTAAGAGCTGTGGTTGGGTGCTGAGATGTGAGCTGTGGGTGGGTGCTGAGGATCTGGTTAGGCGCTGGCAGCTGTGATTGGATGCTGAGAGCTTTAGGTGAGTCCTGAGAGCTTTGGGTGGGTGCTGAGAGCTGTGATTGGCTGCTGAGAGTTGTGGATCGGTGCTGAAACTCTGGGTGAGTGCTAACAGCTGTGGTTAGATGCTGAGATGAGAGCTGTGGGTAGGTGCCTGGGCTTTGGTTGGGTGATGACAGCTGGGAGTGGGTGCTCAGGCTCCGAGTTGATGCTGAGAACTATGGGTGGGTGTTGAGGCTCTGGCTGAGTGCTGTGGGTGGATGCTGAGAGCTGTGAGTGGGTACTCAGGATGTGGTTGGGTGCTCAGAGCTGTGGGTGGGTGCCAAAACTCTGATTCGGTGCTGAGAGTTGTGGGTGGGTGTTGGGTCACTGGTTGGATGCTGAGAGCTGTGGGAGGGTGCTGAGAGCTGTTGGGTGCTGAGAGCTCAACTTGAGTGCTGAGAGCTGTGGTTGAATGCTGAGAGCTTTGACTGGGCGGTGAGGCTCTGGTTGAGTGCAGATCTGTGGGTGGGTGGTGAGGCTTTGGTTGGTTGCTGAGAGGTGTGGTTGAGTGCTGAGTCTGGGGTTGAATGCTGAGAGCTGTTAGTGGCTGCAGGGGCTCGGATTAGGTCCTGAGAGTTTAGGGAGGGTGCTGAGGCTCTGATTGGCTTCTGACAGCTGTGGGTGAGTTCTGAGGCTCTGGTTGGGTGTGAGGCTCTGGTTGAGTGCTGAGAGCTGTGTTTGGGCGCTGAGAGCTGCGGGCAAGTGCTGAGTGCTGCGGTTGAGTGCTGAGAGCTGTGAGTGAGTGAGGAGTGCTGCGGTTGTGTGCTGAGAGCTGTGAGTGAGTGCTTAGAGCTGCGGTTGGGTGCGGAGAGCTGTGGGTTGGCACTGTGGCTCTGGTTGGATGCTGAGAGATATGGGCGGGTGCTGAAGCTCTGGTTGGGTGCTGAGAGCTGTGTGTGGGCGCTGAGGCTCTGAATGGGTGTGGAGGCTGTGGCTGAGTGCTGACAGCTGTAGTTGGGTGTTGAGAGCTGTTGGTGAGTGCTGGGAGCTGTGGTTGAGTGCTGAGAGCTGTGGTTGGGTGCAGAGAGCTGTGGGTAAGTGCTGAGATTGGGTTCGGCTGAGAGCTGTGGGTTGAGTGCTGAGTGCTGCGGATGAGTGCTGACAACTGTGGTTGGTGCTGAGAGCTACGGGTGGGTGCTGAGAGCTGTGTGCTTGTACTGTGACTCTGATTGGATGCTGACAGCTGTGGGGGGGGTGCTGGGGCTCTGGTTGGGTGTGGAGGCTCTGGCTGAGTGCTGACAGCTGTAGCTGGGAGCTGAGAGCTATGGATGAGTGCTGAGAGCTGCGGCTGAGAGCTGCACTTGAGTGCTGAGAGCTGTGTGTGAGTGCTGAGAGCTGCGGCTGAGAGCTGTGGTTGGGTGCTGAGAGCTGTGGATTGAGTGTTGAGAGCTGCACTTGAGTGCTGAGAGCTGCAGTGCGGTGCCGAGAGCTGTGGGTTGGCACTGTGGCTCTGGTTGGATGCTGACAGCTGTGGGCAAGTGCTGAGGCTCTGGTTGGGTGCTGAGAGCTGTGTGTGGGTGCTGAGACTGGTTGGATGTGGAGGCTCTGGCTGAGTACTGACAGCTGTAGTTGGGTGCTGAGAGCTGTGGGTGCGTGCTGAGAGCTGTAGTTGGGAGCTGAGAGCTGTAATTGGGTGCTGAGATCTGCGGTTGGGTGCTGAGAGCTGCAGCTGAGAGCTGTGGTTAGGTGCTGAGAGCTGTGGGTTGAGTGCTGAGTGCTGCGATGAGTGCTGAGAACTGTGGTTGGTGCTGAGAGCTACGGGTGGGTGCTGAGAGCTGTGTGCTGGTACTGTGACTCTGATTGGATGCTGACAGCTGTGGGGGGGGTGCTGAGGCTCTGGTTGGGTGTGGAGTCTCTGGCTGAGTGCTGACAGCTGTAGTTGGGAGTTGAGAGCTATGGATGAGTGCTGAGAGCTGCGGCTGAGAGCTGCACTTGAGTGCTGAGAGCTGTGTGTGAGTGCTGAGAACTGCAGTGCGGTGCCGAGAGCTGTGGGTTGGCACTGTGGCTCTGGTTGGATGCTGACAGCTGTGGGCAGGTGCTGAGGCTCTGGTTGGGGGCTGAGAGCTGTGTGTGGGTGCTGAGGCTCTGGTTGGGTGTGGAGGCTCTGGCTGAGTGCTGACAGCTGTAGTTGGGTGTTGAGAGCTGTTGGTGAGTGCTGGGAGCTGTGGTTGAGTGCTGAGAGCTGTGGTTGGGTGCAGAGAGCTGTGGGTAAGTGCTGAGAGCTGTGATTATGTTCGGCTGAGAGCTGTGGGTTGAGTGCTGAGTGCTGCAGATGAGTGCTGAGAACTCTGGTTGGTGCTGAGAGCTGTGTGCTGGTACTGTGACTCTGATTGGATGCTGACAGCTGTGGGGGGGGGGGGTGCTGAGGCTCTGGTTGGGTGTGGAGGCTCTGGCTGAGTGCTGACAGCTGTAGTTGGGAGCTGAGAGCTATGGAGGAGTGCTGAGAGCTGCGGCTGAGAGCTGTGGTTGGGTGCTGAGAGCTGTGGATTGAGTGTTGAGAGCTGTGGATTGAGTGTTGAGAGCTGCACTTGAGTGCTGAGAGCTGTGTGTGAGTGCTGAGAACTGCAGTGGGGTGCCGAGAGATGTGGGTTGGCACTGTGGCTCTGGTTGGATGCTGACAGCTGTGGGCAGGTGCTGAGGCTCTGGTTGGGTGCTCAGATCTGTGTGTGGGCGCTGAGACTGGTTGGATGTGGAGGCTCTGGCTGAGTACTGACAGCTGTAGTTGGGTGCTGAGAGCTGTGGGTGCATGCTGAGAGCTGTAGTTGGGAGCTGAGAGCTGTATTTGGGTGCTGAGAGCTGCGGTTGGGTGCTGAGAGCTGCAGCTGAGAGCTGTGGTTGGGTGCTGAGAGCTGTGGGTTGGCACTGTGGCTCTGGTTGGATGCTGACTGCTGTGGGCAGGTGCTGAGGCTCTGGTTGGGTGCTGAGAGCTGTGTGTGGGTGCTGAGACTGGTTGGATGTGAAGGCTCTGGCTGAGTACTGACAGCTGTAGTTAGGTCCTGAGAGCTGTGGGTGCGTGCTGAGAGCTGTAGATGGGAGCTGAGAGCTGTAATTGGGTGCTGAGAGCTGCGGTTGGGTGCTGAGAGCTGCAGCTGAGAGCTGTGGTTGGGTGCTGAGAGCTGTGGGTGCGTGCTGAGAGATGTAGATGGGAGCTGAGAGCTGTAATTGGGTGCTGAGAGCTGTGGTTGGGTGCTGAGAGCTGTGGGTTGGCACTGTGGCTTTGGTTGAGTGCTGAGAGGTGTGGTTGGGAACGAGAGCTGTGGGTGGGGCTCTGGCTGGGTGCTGAGAGCTGTGGGTGGGTGCTGAGAGCTGTGAGTGAGTGAGGAGTGCTGCGGTTGAGTGCTGAGAGCTGTGAGTGAGTGCCTAGAGCTGCGGTTGGGTGCTGAGAGCTGTGTGTGAGTGCCGAGAGCTGCAGTGCGGTGCCGAGAGCTGTGGGTTGGCACTGTGGCTCTGGTTGGATGCTGACAGCTGTGGGCAGGTGCTGAGGCTCTGGTTGGGGGCTGAGAGCTGTGTGTGGGCGCTGAGACTGGTTGGATGTGGAGGCTCTGGCTGAGTACTGACAGCTGTAGTTGGGTCCTGAGAGCTGTGGGCGTGTGCTGAGAGCTGTAGTTGGGAGCTGAGAGCTGTAATTGGGTGCTGAGAGCTGCGGTTGGGTGCTGAGAGCTGCAGCTGAGAGCTGTGGTTGGGTGCTGAGAGCTGTGGGTTGGCACTGTGGCTTTGGTTGAGTGCAGAGAAGTGTGGTTGGGAACCGAGAGCTGTGGGTGGGGCCCTGGTTGGGTGCTGAGAGCTGTGGGTGGAACTCTGGTTGGGTACCAAGAGCTGTGGATGGGGCTCTGGTTGGGTGCTGAGAGCTGTGGGTGGGTGCTGAGACTTTAGCGTTGGCTGCCAGACTTTTGTTTTTCTAAACGCTTATTTTGCTTTGTCATGGTTTTTGCAAAACATTATTGTTTGGGATGCTGTAGGCCCTCTCAATCTAATTGGCTAAAAGACAAACAATATTTTTTGATTTTAAAAAGCATCTATTACTTTAGTAGACCAGGAAGGGAACTACTTTTTGTGTGAGTGGTCTCCTTATGAAATCACTCACCGCAAAGTTAACAAATAGCTGAAGTGAGCTGACCCATTGCTCCATAGTGTAACCTGTAGCAGGATGAAGAAAAATGTGAACAACACAACAACAGACCGATGGAAGAAGAAGGGAGGCTGAAAGCTCCTATAAGTTGCGGCACGCCAGGGTTGCAGGGGGCGGGGCGGTGCGCCGGTGCGGGAGGGAAGGATTGGGGAATGTTAATAAAAAAAATTAAAAATGTAAAAAACTTACCTCCGCTCGCTCCTTCTTCCTCACAGGAGGCACAGGTTCCCAGCCTACCCTGCGCCAATCCTGACGCTTCTCAGAGCAGCATTAGGATTGGCTGGGAGCGCCTAACCAGGATGCTCCCAGGCAGACTAGGAGCCTGTGCCTGCTCTCTCCAGCCCGGCAATACAGTGCCGGGCTGGAGACAGCACAGTGCGTATGTGTGTTTGGCCGGCTGGATACAGCCAGCCAAACATACATGCGCAATGAGGGGGAGTGCTGAGCACTCTCCGTCAGTGTTGTCATCCCCAATGCCCCGCCGCTTTTACTACAAAATGATAATAAACGTTATTTGTTATCTTTTTCTAGTAAAAGGTTTGCAGCTGGTCCTGCTAGCGGGGGGGGCGATGCTCATCCGCCATAGCGGAGGGGCCACCACTGTCTGCGGGATGCACATATAGGCAGCTACATTCTACGTAGCAGCAACTTCACCAGAGGAGAACATCACAGCTGGGGTGGGGGAGAGCAGGGACTGTAAAAAGCTTCAAATATCTCAAAACAATACTGCCCGGAGAAAGTACCACCACCTTCATGCCTCTTAATTTAGATACCCTGCCACATAATCTAGTCTCCATCACCCCATAATCCTAATGTCCCTAGCAGTTGAAAAGCCTGCAGTGATACTGGGCTGTCTGAAGCACCGCATATGTGATATATTGATATATAATATACAGCACCGAATATGTGATATAGATATATAATATACAGTACACTGGTGGCGATAATGCCAGTGTAGTCATGGTTAGGGAAGCTTTTCCTTAGGAAAGGTACTGGTTTTTTCTTAATACATGACAGTTATTTTGTTTGACGAATTTGCACAAAACTACATCCACTTTGGGTTCTTCATTGCAAGTTTTGAGTATATCTGTCATTCGGGGGCCAAGAAAATGGGGAGCTGGGTGTTTCAAAAGTGCCATCTCCCATTTTAATTCCCGAAGTAAATTTTCCTTTCTATACAGAAAAAAACAGCTGAGCTCAAGTACACAACATTTGCCATGAAGGTTGAGCTTTACTCAAGAAACTGCTTTTCCTTGATTTGGTCTAAATCCATGCAACAGATTTTGAGAAATTGCTATTTGAAAACATGTCTCATTCGAAGAAGAAAAGGGTGCATTTTAGACATATCAGGATTGTATATTTGGGGCGGAACCATGGCTCCGGAACCACAGACCTCTTCTGCTGCCAAATTCAAAAATATACTTGCGTTTGATTGGTGGAGTGAGTTTTTTCTCCCATCGACCATTTCAGTTTCATTGGCTTCAAAGATGGGGCAGTTAAGCCGAAATTATCTGATTGGCTGGCTACAAGGGAAATGTTGCAGCCGTCATTACAGTACATGTGGATTCTGTAGGAAAGTGCCCTCTTTTTGGCATGGTTACCCCCACTTTTTGCCTGCTGTCAGTGTGTTTTGACTGTGTACACTGGGATCCTTCTAACAAGGACCCCAGTGACTGTGCTCTCTTCTTCTAGATTTGGTTGTCCCTGACGTTCTTCACCCCACAATTGGCATACAGGTGCCCCCATTAAAGTCCCTAGTATATGGTACCTAGGCACCCAGGGCATTGGGGTACCAAGGGTTCCCCATGGGCTGCAGCATGTACTATGTCATCTATGGGAGCCCATGTAAAAGGTGTCTGCAGGCCTGCTATTGCAGCCAGTGTGAAAAGGTGCATGCACCCTTTCACTACAGCTCACTGCACCAGGTCATCCCTAGGGCAGGCCCTCCTAGCCCAGAGGGCAGGGTGCAAGTACCTGTGTGTGAGGGCACCCCTGCATGAGCAGAGGTGCCCCCACGAACTTCAGCTCCATTTTCCTAGACTTCGTGAGTGTGGGGAAGCCATTTTAGCTGTGTACTGGACATACCTGCAACACACCTCGGCTGCAATTATTCCCTCAGGTTGCTAAGTGGGGGGTTAGGCGCCAGTGGACAGTGGGGCACTGCCCACCCTGCTGTGTAGCTGGGGTCGGACACCCATGGAGTGTGATGTAAAGGGCATGTCTAGAGGCTATGTGCAGCTGAAGTCAGCCACGCCATGGAAGGTGGATTAAAAGGCCTGACCATGCCCAGTTCGGTCTGGTATCTGGACAAGGCTCTGCAGTGCATTCCACCTCTACTGAGCATGTCTGAAGACTTTGGGGCCTAGTTGCCTGCAGAGGGTAGCTCACAGTGCCTGTACATGCACAGTGGGATATGACTGGCAGAATAGTCCCTACCCTGGGGACCACCCCTGCTGCACATTGGTATGTGTAGCCCTGGTCAGCCACCCTTAGAGGGTGGGTACCAAGGCCGCACCCCTGCTGTACATGGCCAAAGGCCGTTCGCATGTGGGTTGGCTGGGCATCCATGGAGCATGAGTCACAAGTCTTGGCCACCTCTTCTGCAGCCACCTCTGCTCCATCAATGATGTAATTTGAGAAGTCATCAGTGATGTAATTTAACGTGTCAGGAGTGATGTAATATGTGAATTGTGAACTCATACGTGGTGCATTATAGGGATTCGTCTAATGACCTATAACTGGTGAGTTTCAATTTGTTTTGTAACCAAAACTACCCTATAAACAGACATTAATTACAACTTCACTTTAACTTTTTTTTCAGAGAATAGATATGTATATTTATATGTATATATTTATTTATCACACAGATTTACACAGATTTTCAATTGCAGCTGGAATACAAGAGCATTGTTCTGTGAGCTCTGCAGATAGGCCAACTCACTGACAGGTACATTGCTTTGCCTTCAACCTCAGCACCACATCCCGTCATAAACACCTGGCACGGCTCAAAGTATGCACTACACAAGAGTAATAAGATGCACAAACAGAATACAGAAACACAACACTGTGCAATAGCTAACACTCTTGGGAAATGCAAGCCTAAGTAAAACATGTGAAATAAAAGATGAACATAATTGCTGCTATGCATTACCTTAATGTTTTTAACATTCATTGTTCGTGGATGAATCCATGTTTTTGGCATTAATGTTAAGGGCATGTAGATAGGGCATGTTTCAATGCCATACAGCATGTAACTGTCTTTACTATAAGCACATATTTCTCCCTTTGCCTTGATATATGGATCAACTTCACAAGAGAACAAAAATCCTGCTCGTCTTTTGGATCAATTTTGTATGGGAACCCCTTGGTAAGTAGGTTACCAGAACTCTTACACAAAAAAGCCATCTCCCTCACCTGCAAAACCATACTCAACAACTCGCAAGACACACTTCAACATCTTAGGCAGCAGTAGGAACGGGATCTGGGAGAGCTGGAGGAGGAGGAATGGGAGGAGGCACTGGCATCCCTGAGGGAGGTGGGAATTCGCTCCAGGTTTCACCTGATTCAGTTGAAAATGCTCCATAGAACCTACTTTCCATGTACACTCAGATTCAGAAATGGCAGGGCCGGTATGGCCTATGTCTTAGGAGATGCGGGATGGAGGGGTCCTTCATACATATTCTCTGGGAATGCCCGGAAATTAGATAGTACTTGTCCACCGAGCTGGCGTGCCTCAGTAATCTCCTAACAGAGGATCTGTCTCTATTAATGAAGAGATGGCTGCTTAATATATGGGAACCCACGGATCTGGAACAGTCAGAGAAACTGCTGGTAACGCTTGGCATGGTGGTCGCAAACAGAAACATTGCCAGACTATGGGGTCATTTGGAAGTACAGGGTTGCAAGACTGGAAGAGGGACATTAATTGGTGCATGCTTGCAGAGAAGGCTACCTAAATGAGTCAGGGGTGTCCAGCGAAATGGGGGAAGGTGTGACACCTGGTATGGACAGAGTGCCCCTGAGGAAAACTTCTAAAGACTAGAGATCGGGCTTGGGACTCCCTGGGATAGGGATGGCAATGGATACCAAGATCATGTCCTGTTTCTATAGCTCTGTGTCGAGAAAAACTTGTAATGTGCAAAGTATGCTTGTCAACCTTTCAATAAATATATTTTTTTTTTTAATTGTGTGGGAACAAATACAGCAGCTCCACTTCAAAAAGTGTCAGCAACCTGCTGCCAGGGCCTGGGGTGTCACAGTGCGGGAAGTTAGTGTGACCAGGGGACTCAGCACAATATACATAACACAAGATTAGCATTATAACACTCTTACGGAGGACAAGGTGCCAAATCACATGTGCTTGCATCCAGCCTACTGTGTGATGAATGAGAAAGGGTGGGGTCTACACCTGTGAATGACAGACATCTAGCCTCACACAGGGATGCAGTCTCCTATGCCTGAAACTGTGACGCTGACAGGGTCACTGGCCTACAGTGGATACCACCATAGACTACAATGGCAATGAAAGGCTTTATAAAGGTAAACCCTGTGTCGTGGGTCAATTTGCAAAAAGAAGGTTTACTACGTGGCTTCTGTCTCCTGCTTCAGAGCGAGGCGGGCAGGCAGCCTAAGACAGATAGCCCAGAATTAAATACATCGATTTATTTAGAGGCACAATTGTATCTCTAAATAAATCATTTGTTTAATATTTCTTTAGGTAAACGTATAGGAATTTTAGAGGGGTGCAGCTCCAGAGCCCTAACGAAGGAACCGCCCCTGTCTACCAGTAGTCAAGAGGCATTGACCAAACAAGTGTGCTAAACTTGCACAATCACTACTCCTATAGCTTCACACACTTCTGCATCATATGCAACTGACCCAACCTCAGTCCAATCAACCTTCAATAATTAAGATCAGGCCAGATGACCAACTATGCCTACCCTTACCCACCTTTTTGAGCGATCAAACAAGCATGTTACTGACTCTGCTCTACACTTCTTTCTGTGACCTCAGCAGAGTTTGTGACCAACTCTATCCCAAAGCTTTTGCATCTGTTGTGGCGCCGACTTACCCCATAATTGAATGTGTCTGACCCACACAATGTGACCAACTCTACCACATCCCTGCTACCTACCCACAGAAACTGACTCACTGCGTGACTAACCAGAAATTTGTACTGCTTTTCTTCCTGATAACTTTGTCTGCATATCACAAATAGGGGACTCACTAATGCACCTAGAATACAACAGAATACCTCAGGGCTACAGACTTTCTAGAGGAACAAATCTGCCTTAACTGATTTCACTCAGCTCTGCATGCCCTCCATGGGCCAGAGGCAGATGTGACATCTGACTGAACAGACACTTGTGCTGGGGGTCTCTCCCAGACATTAACTTGCAATGTTAACTGTGATATAGACATATTTGCCTTTCAGAAACACCTCAAAGACATATGGCTAACACTGCCACATTCCATGTCAGCCTTTTCTGTGAATGGACGTTACAGCAACTTTAGTTGTTTTTCTCATAAGAGCTAAAACATTGCTAGAGAATTAATGTTTTTTTAGGATACTTCATTTATGAAATGTGCAATGCATTATTTCTCCATATATTATTGTGTGGGACAGTGAGTTCAAAATTTTAAATTCTGAGTACCAGTGTACACATAATACAAGACTGGCAGGTGGATATTCCTTAATGTAATTCATAGGGTGTGGAAGATAAGATATTTACCCTGGTGAACAAAACACTATTGCACATTTATTTCAAAGCTGATTTGATTTCTACCACAAGAAAGTAGTTTATCTACATCTCTATGTATAGCTATATTTAGATATATTTTTTTATATGCTATATATATCAATCATATATGTGTTTAATACTACTGCATTTTTGGCAATGTGCATCAGTTGCCCTCGTGCTTGAGTCCATGGTTCCCTCATGTTAGAAACTAGCACTTGTATCTTCTTTGATAAAAAGGTTTCTGAGGATGTATCCATCTTGAGCAATTACAACCTTCTTTTTTTAAGTTAAAGTGGTAGTAAAAGTGGTGAAAAGACAGCTCTCCACCTTTATGGAGGACAACTACAGCTTTGAAGTGGACCAGGTTAGCTTTAGGCTTTCTCATGGCACTGAGTTGGTGCTAGTGACTATGATGAATCTGATACAGTTGATACAGGATAAGAGATGTGAGTCCACCCTTCTTGGACCTTCCAGGAGCATTCAACATGGAGTCTCATGAGCAATGGCCGCTCCTCCGTATGGGCGGAGGAACGTCACCCCACCGCCAGCAGCGACAGCTGCAAATCTTTTTAAAGAAAACAATAATATACTATGGGGGTCATTACAACATTGGCGGTAAAAGACGCTTACCGCCGTGCAGAAGACCGCCAACAAACCGCCATAGCAGCGGAATTCCGCGACAGTCATTATGACCCACAGCTCGGAATCCGCCAAAATTTAGACATCCACACAAGTCCGTCACACCAAAGGTCAGTGATAAACTGGTGAAAACAAAACCTCCACCGTCACACCAACAGGAATACGCCCACACTATCATGACCCAAAAAACCACGCGGCGGTCTTTCAACCGCGGTATTCCATTGGTGGTACACACCGTCGCGCTCAAAATACACACACTTTTACAAAACACAACCACATTGGACAATTCGAAATACACACACCTGATACACATACACACACCACTCCCACACACCCAATACAATATAAAACACACACCCACATCACCCACAACCCCCTACAACCCCTACGACCGAAAGAAGGCCATAGAGAGACACCACAATCTACAAACAAGTATCCACAGGCACTCAACACCATCACCCACATAATATCCATGCACCTCACACAACACACCACTAAATATCACCCCACACATCACAACACACACCAACCCACACATCACCCACACCACCCCATGGCACGGCAAAGACACCCCAGGTTTTCTGAGGAGGAGCTCAGGGTCATGGTGGAGGAAATCATCTGGGTGGAGCCACAGCTATTCGGAGCACAGGTGCAGCACACCTCCATAGCTAGGAAGATGGAGCTATGGCGAAGAATCGTGGACAGGGTCAACGCAGTGGGACAGCACCCAAGAAATAGGGATGACATCAGGAAGAGGTGGAACGACCTAAGGGGGAAGGTGCATTCTGTGGTCTCAAGACACCACCTTGCGGTTCAGAGGACTGGCGGCGGACTCCCACCTCCTCCCCCACAACTAACAACATGGGAGGAGCAAGTCTTGGCTATTCTGCATCCTGAGGGCCTCGCAGGAGTAGCTGGAGGAATGGACTCTGGTAAGTCAAATCTTTACTTTTACATCCCCCACCGTACCTGCATGTCATCACACACCCCCACCCTCACCCTCACCCCCATCACTCCAACTCCTCACAAATGTCCCAATATCACAAACCACCCATCCCAACACCAAGCCCTGCATGCAACAACAAAGCATGGACACCCATCACCAAAGCATGGCCACTGCACATACCCATACACCCCCCTAAACCATCATCACACAAGGTCCCACACAGGAATGCAAGCACTGGGGTACACAGTCACCCACCCATTGCACACCATGGCACACACAGATGCAATAATCATGCTTTTACACCCCTGCAGGACCCCTACCCAACGTCACCGGACAGGAGGGTCCAGACATGTCCACACCACCAACAGAAGAGGCCCACAGTGATGACAGCAGCTCTGTCCAACTGGATCTAGACGACCAGCCTGGCCCATCTGGGACCTCGGGACAGTCGGTTCCCCTGACACAGTCACAGGCCACCACAGAGCTTCCCCCCTCTGGAAACACCAGCACAGCACCCACCCAGCGTGCCCATACCTCTGTCCCCAGGACACGTCAATCAGCAGTGTGTCCACCACTACAGGGAACCCAGGCTAACCCACCACCCCAACAACAACAGGGACCTGGGGGCAGTGGCAGTGGGCACACGGTTCAGGGGACAGAGGCCCAGGGAAACAGGGGAACTGGGAGGGCTGCTGTGCGACAGGGGGAGGACATGCCCAGGGAACCCACTCTCCACGAGGCCCTCTCCAACATCATGGCAGCCTACCATCATTCCCAGGAGACAATGGCAACGGTACTGGCCAAGTTTCAGGAGACCCAGCGGCTGCAGGAGGAACAGTATTTGGGCTTCAGGGAGGAACTCAAATCCATCAATTCCACCCTGGGCACCATCATAGGGGTGCTGAAGGAAGTCCTCAATACCTGGAGGGACACTGTGGCACAACAAGGGGCCCCTGACACTAGCCTGGACGATGAATTGCCCACCACCTCCGCTAATGGACAGGAGGCACTGCCACAGGACCACCACACCAGCACCCCACCCCCTGCAGATGGAGAACCACCCGCAAACGGTCCCTGAGATCCAGGACAAAGACAGAGAACGACGCCAAGACCCCCGCCAAGAAATGAGACCACCCTGATTGTCATCCTTTTATCCCACCTTGTCACCCTGTCCATCCTCAAACTGCCCCAGCTCCACTTCCTATGCCTCTTTGGACAATGCACCTGTGAGACTAATAGCTTGGACTCTGCCATGGACATTCCTCCACCATCACCTCTCACCATTTTACATCCCCCTCCAATATTGAGCACTTAAATAAACACCCTTAAAGCACAAAACAATCTGGAGTCTGTCTGTGATTTCGAATTAGTGTATTAGCAATTACAGTGACAAAATGCTCTTTCAAATGTAATGTCAATATACCTATGTCACACAGCTCTAGTCCATGAGGAAACAAAGAAGATGTCACACAGTGGGACCCACATCTGTGAAATCGTAAGGGAAAGTGGCAACTCAGTGACTATACGCTGGGTGAAAAGGACAGACAGTAGAGAGGTAGTAGTGTTAAAGTACATGTAGCAGGCAGGTTTGTCTTCTTACCTGTATCTCACTGGAAGTATTGCAGGATCACCGAGTTCCTGTTGTTGATGTCCTCTTCTTCTGCTTCCACGTCTTCACTGTCCACAGGCTCCACAGCTGCCACAACACCTCCATCTGGACCATCCTCCTGCAGAAAAGGCACCTGTCGTCGCAAAGCCAAGTTGTGAAGCATACAGCAGGCCACGATGATCTGGCACACCTTTGGTGAGTAGAATAGGGAACCACCTGTCATATGTAGGCACCAGAACCTGGCCTTCAGGAGGCCGAAGGCACGCTCTATAATCCTCCAAGTTCGCCCATGGGCCTCATTGTAGCGTTCCTCTGCCCTTGTCCTGGGATTCCTCACTGGGGTCAGTAGCCATGACAGGTTGGGGTAACCAGAGTCACCTGCAAATAGCGAGGGACAACTGTTAGACACACACTAACTCTTAGGGACATCCCCAGACCCAGACACCTATTCCCACTGATTTGGTTCCAGGTGCTCACCTAATAGCCACACACCGTGCCTCTGGAGTTGGCCCATCACATAAGGGATGCTGCTATTCCGCAGGATGTAAGCGTCATGCACTGAGCCAGGGAATTTGGCATTAACATGGGAGATGTACTGGTCTGCCAAACACACCATCTGCACATTCATCAAATGGTAACTCTTCCAGTTTCTGTACACCTAAGGACACATATGTCCCATCAATGGCACCTATGATGTTGGGGATATGTCCCAGGGCATAGAAGCCACCTTTCACTGTAGGCAAATCCTCCACCTGAGGGAAAACGATGTAGCTCAGCAGGGCAGACAACACTCTGGACAACACATTGGAAAACATAGGCTGGGACATCCCTGATGCTATGGCCACAGGTTTTTGGAAATGACCCACTTGCAAGGAAATGGAGTACTGACAGCACCTGCACTTAAGGGGGGATTCCTGTGGGATGGCGGATAGCTGACATAAGGTCTGGCTCCAACTGGGCACACAGTTCCAGGATTATGGCACGATCAAGCCTGTAAGTGATGATCACATGTCTTTCCTCCATTGTCGATAGGTCCACCAGCGGTCTGTACACCGGAGGATGCCGCCATCTCCTCACATGCCCCAGCGGACGGTGCCTATGGAGGAGAACAGCGAGCACAGAGTCAACCAACTCTGCGGTACGTAAACACAGCTTACTCAGAAAACTATTCATAAAACCAAATTTGCCTGTATGAGTGTTGAGCCAAGGCCTAGGTATGTGTGACACAGTTAAAAATAAAGCCATGTGGGCCCCTGAAATGGCGGCTGCCTGACCTGTAAAGTGGGACAATGGGATATGAGTTAACTGCGCTGGCGTTGTACACCATCACGGTAGGCGGTCGAAGACCGCGGCGCAATTCTGCATTGGTTAACATTGGACCTTATGGGTCCCAGGAGCCAATGATGATGTACGCCGGCGGTGACGGTACGCACCGCCGCGGACGTGACCGCCATTTTCTATCTGTTCAATCACTCGATACCTGATCTTCGACAGGAGAGGACCTACACTGCAAGTGCTGCTGTGACCTCAGTCTGGAAGAGACAATGGCTTGTGCGTCTAGGGAAAGGGCCCCTGCCTTCAGCACAGAGGAGTTGGAGAAACTCGTGGATGGGGTCCTCCCCCAGTACATGCTACTCTATGGTCCTCCAGATAAACAGGTAAGTACACTGGGAGCATACTGTATGGGCAATGCCTGTGTGGAGTGGTGTGGATGAAAGATAGGGGGTGGGGGGGAATGAGGCGTGCATGAAACGACGGTGAGTGCATGTGCCACATGGCAAGTGTAGGGATGCGGGCCAATGACTGTGACGGTGCAGTTGGTAATAACTTCTCTTTTTCCCCTGTACAATTCCTGTAGGTCAGCGCCCACCAGAAGAAGGATATTTGGCGTGCCATCACCAAGGATGTCCGGACCCTGGGGGTCTACCACAGACGGAGAACCCACTGCCGGAAAAGATGGGAGTACATTCGCCGCTGGAGCAAGAAGACGGCGGAGACCCAGCTGGGGATGGCCTCCCAATGTCACACCATGACCCCCCTGATGTACCGGATCCTGGCGGTGGCGTACCCGGAGTTGGATGGGCGCTTGAGGGCATCACAGCAGCCACAAGGGGGTGAGTACACTCTCATTCAGCTGATTCAGCGTGCATTGTAGGTGTCTGGGTGGGGGAGGTGGGCTGTGGGTTCCCCTAGGCCAGGGCGAGTTTGCTAGTTAAGGCCTCTTTTTCAGGCAGACCCTGTGGCACCCCACCCCACCTGGGTACAGTGCCAACTACACTGAGTCAGGCTCCTGTGACATCCATGTGTGCAGAAATCGGCCATAGCCTTGTAAGCCATGTCCCAGGGATTGAATAGTGGACCCCAAGTGCGCGGCGTAGTGCAGGGGGCTTCTGTGTCTGTCGTGTCCGCTAACAGTAGCGGTATTGCATGCACTCAACATGTCTTTCTTCTGTCTCCCCCCCCACCCCTTTTTGTGGTCTCCCTGTACTTGTGTGCATTAGCATCATCAGGCAGAGGAGCAGTGGCACCGGAGCAGGAGGGAGCTGCATCCCACATGGCCCTGGAAGGCGAGACTACGGACTCCGAATTCACTAGTGGGACGGAGGGCGAGGGGAGCTCCACGGCGGGGACAGGAGCTGACACCAGCGATACGGACTCCTCCTCTGATGGGAGCTCCCTTGCGATGGCGGGCTTATCTGTGCCCCTCGCATCTACAGGTACAGCCGCCACCCCCCCTCCAGCACCGCCCTCCCAGCAGTCCCTCAGCCTTTGCCCCGTGCCCGCTCACCCAGGAGGATGGGCATCACCTTCGCCCTAGGCACCTCAGCCCCTGCCCCTGTCACCCCAGCTACCCTCAGTGAGGAGGCCATTGACCTCCTCAGGTCCCTCACTGTTGGGCAGTCTACCATTTTGAATGCCATCCAGGGTGTAGAAATGCCGTTGCAACAAACCAATGCATTCCTGGAGGGCATTCATTCTGGTCAGGCAGCCCTTCAGCGAGCTTTTCAGACTCTGGCCTCAGCACTGATGGCAGCCATTGTCCCTGTCTCTAGCCTCCCCCCTCCAACTTCCTCCACCCAGACCCACACCCCTGTACCTCAGCCTATCCCAAGCACACCATCAGACGAGCATGCACACACCTCAACAAACAAAGGAAGCTCGGGCAAACATAAGCACCACACATCCCACAGGAACTTACGCCAGCATCAGACACATGCAGACATACCAACATCCACTGCCTCCACTGTGTCCCCCTCCTCCTCATCTCCCTCATCCCTCCCTGTCTCGTTTCCACTCACACCTGCATGCACTACATCTTCAGCCACTACGTCCATCACCAGCACACCCACCACCACACCCCGCTCACGTGCAGTCACCACCCCCACTACCATTCACACATCCCCTGTGTCCTCTCCCAGTGTGTCTGTGAGGCCACCTCCCAAGGTACACCTCCTACGACCACTACCTCTTCCTCCACACCCAAACCCCCTCCATCTATCCGTCCCAGTGTTCCTAAGAAACTTTTCCTGTCCACCCTTGACCTCTTGACCTCTTTCCCTCACCTCCCCCACCCCATCAGTCTCCTAGGGCCCGACTCTCCAGGTCCCAACCTAGCACCTCAGCCACAACATTGGCGGGACCAGTGGTGCCAGTAGTCATCGGATTATGGAGTGCACCTGGCAGCAGGGCAGGCAGTGTCGCAAGGAGCCACAGCACGGACAGTCCCCCACCTGTCAAGCATCAAAAGTTGGCCAGTGCCCGTCGGGAGAGGGGGAAGACACCAGCCACCAAAGGCGCTCACAGGGGTATAGTTGGGATTGTGGAGTCAGCTGCGACACCTTCCAAGGTGGGGAAGGGGCACAAGAAAACCGGCAAGTCTGGGAAGATCAGCATGGCGGAGAAGACCGGCATCAGCCCCGCTGCCCAGGAGGCGACCGCCATCAGCCCCACTGCCCAGGAGGCGCGCGCCAGCAGCCCCACTGCCCCAGACAGGACCGCCAGCAGCAGCCCCGCTGCCCAGGAGGCGACCGCCAGCAGCCCCACTGCCCCAGACAGGACCGCCAGCAGCAGCCCGGCTGCCCAGGAGGCGACCGCCAGCAGTCACATTGCCCCAGACAGGACCGTCAGCAGCAGCCCCGCTGCCCAAGAGGCGACCGCCAGCAGCCACAAGGCCCCAGACAGGACCACCAGCAGCAGCCCCGCTGCCCAGGAGGCGACCGCCAGCAGCCCCACTGCCACAGACAGGACTGCCAACAGCCGAACCGCTGCCAATGACACTGCCGCCACAAGCACCGCTGCCAAGGACACCGCCGCCACAAGCACCGATGCCAAGGACACCACCGCCACAAGCACCGCTGCCAAAGACACCGCCGCCACAAGCATCGCTGCCAAGGACACCGCCGCCACAAGCACCGCTGCCAAGGACACCGCAGCCACAAGCACTGCAGGCCCATGAACGCCAAAAGCTCTGACGCTACTGAGGCCGCCACGAGCAGGATGAAGCACTCTGGGCACAAAGCCCACTCCAGAACCAGTGGAGACTGTTATCCACTACCTCTGTCCTTGGCAGGATGAAGCACTCTGGGCACAAAGCCCCCTCCAGAACCAGTGGAGTATCACATCCACTACCTCAGTCCTTGGCAGGATGAAGCACTCTGGGCACAAGGCCCCCTCCAGAACCAGTGGAGTATCACATCCACTACCTCAGTCCTTGGCAGGATGAAGCACTCCGGGCACAAAGCCCCCTCCAGAACCAGTGGAGACTGTTATCCACTACCTCAGTTCTTGGCAGGATGAAGCACTCTGGGCACAAGGCCCCCTCCAGAACCAGTGGAGATTGACATCCACTTGCCAGACTGTGGCTTTGCACTCCCCAGGATAAAGCAGTGGGCAACCCACCCACTGTAGAGACTTGTGAGACTGTGGCTTTGCACTCCCTAGGATTGAACAGTGGGCAATCCACCCACTGTAGAGACTTGAGAGACTGTGGCTTTGCACTCCCCAGGATACGGCATAGGGCAAACCACCCACTGTAGAGACTTGAGAGACTGTGGCTTTGCACTCCCCAGGATTGAACAGTGGGCATGTGGCCCCCTCGTGGATTTGGCATTGTGCACTCAACCGGCTGAGGTGCCCACCCTTTCTCTTCCCCCTGAGGTGCCTGTTTTATTTCTATCTGATGCCCCTGCAGTGTTCTCTCCGTCTTGTTCGGGTATCTTGTGTGGGGGTGTTGTGTGTGTGTGTCACTGTTTTTTCCCTCTCCCCTCCCCTGTGTCGTAGGTGCAGTACTCATCGTGGTCTTTGCCGCCGGCGTTCGTGCTCCTGGTAGAGGAGCAGGAAGATAAAGGCTGGAAAAATCTGGAGCTCTAGTTCCATGGCGTCCTGGTTCCTCGTGGGGTGTGCAGAGGTGAGCGTTTTCCCTTTGAAGTCCTGTCTCCGCCGCGTTTTTGTTCGCGGTGAATCCGCCCTGGAAAAGGTGGCAGATTGGTGGGTTGTAATTCTGTGGGCGGTACACTGTCCTCCGCCTGTATGTTGGCGGTGAACGCCGCTGTGTTTGTTTGGACCGCCGTGGCGGTCGGAGTGTTAAAGTGGCTGTCTATGTTGACAGTTTCCGCCACGGTCGTAATTCCATTTTTTTTCCCACCGGCCTGTTGGCGGCTTTAACACCGACCGCCAGGGTTGTAATGACCACCATAGTTTATTATCGTTTTCTTTAAAAGTGGCGGGCCACAGGGTGACGTGCACTGAGGGAGAGTGCTCAGTACTCCCCATCAGAGCGCATGTGTGTTTGGCCGGCTGTGTCGTGCCGGCCAAACACACATGCGCTGTAGGCTGTCTTGCCGTGCTGGAGGGAGCCTGCACAGGCTCCCAGTCTGCCTGGGAGCGCCCTGGCTGGGCACTCCCAGCCAATCCTAATGCTGCTTTGGGCAGCGTCAGGATTGGCCGATGGCAGGCTGGGAGCCTGTGCCTGCAGCAGCGACAAGGGACAGAGGAGTGCAGCGCGGGACCGCACTGAAGAGGTAAGTGTTTTTTTTTTTTTTTTTTTAATTTAATTTAATTCTTCTGCCATTCCCCCGCCTCCCCTGAGTGCCTCCTTCCCGCCCCACCCCTTTCGCAACCCCGCGAGCCGCTACTGCTCATGAGGTCCTTTCAACTCGACTCTATGGGGCAGGAATGAGAGTCAAAGCCCCTGATGGGCTGATGTTATTTCTAGAGGGTCACATGCAGGAGGTAACTAGTCCACATTTTACATCCCAAAAAGTTTATTCAACATTCATGTTTCCCTGCAACTAAAGTTGATTAGGCCCTTGACCTTAGAGGTGTATTTTCAGAAACTGGCAAGCTGATGTTTGCAAAGTGATTGCAAGGCCAAAATATATTTTAAGCTGATATTTGAGTGCAAGGCCACTCAGAGCTGGGAACACTTACTGTTTTTGTTATTTCATTGGTATCGCAAAGCTCTCGCTGCCATTGCTGTTACTTCGAGATCACCTGGAGGGATTTTGCATATTTACTAAATGCATTTTTTGGTGCATTATCTGGGCCTCTATGATTTGGTGTAACGTAGGGGACATATCTTTCATAAAAGCATATAAGGTCTCTGCAAACTGCAGAGAAGCTCTGTTGTGCGATCTGAAATAAATTCTCAAACCGAGGGCTAGCTGTAGTGTATGTGGGCTCACATTCTTATTGTCCTTTTCCCATCCCATTATTTCCAGGTAGCTTTCTAGGGGACGGTATAGAGTTTGGCAGAAAGGGTGCTCTGTCAAAAATAAGATGGACCAACTTGTTTGGCAGAATGATGGTGGGACTCCTTACTTAGGGTACAGGGGACTATCAGCTTTCTGTCAATGGAGCTTGCTCTAACAGCCCGATGGAGTAGGGGGTCAACAGACACAGGGTCTCCCACCGGCCACTCTATTAAGAGTGGACATTGTGATGTACTTTTTGTTTGATTGTCATCACAAGATTGTAGGGACATAAAAAAAACAAATATTGACCAAGGGAGAAAAGTCCCTCAGTGTGGAATTCATTAGTCCTTCAATAACAACTTCCAACTTTGGCAGTTTGGTTTTGACAAAGAAAAAGTTGGTAAAACTTTTTCTGGACAAGTTGTAAAAAGAAATGGGGATTTCCACCAAAGCTTTTGTACATTGACCAGGATCACTATTATGACGGTTTCTGCCAAGGTACGGAGATCACTACAGGGCCAGAAGTGATGTCTACATTTTGCAGACGGTAGTCCATCACGGTGGCAGTTGCAATGTCCTCCGCCAACCTGACGGATGGAATACCGTCCGCAAAACCCTAGATCTGGCCCTTAGTCTTAGAATAGGACTGAGAATTGACTTGCAAGGTGCATGATAGGGAAACAAAAGGAAGTGGAAGAGAGGAGTGAAAGAAAATACTATATGCAATTTTTTAAAAATGCAGGAGCTCATGCCAACTTGCATACCTAGATTATGTGAACAGACTGTAGGATCTATGCGTTTTCAAATATTTTTTATGGGAGCTATGCTAAAAAAGGGGCACTGTTTCGCTGTCATCTTCTCAAAGTGGTCTTGGGTGGCTCAAGTCCCAAACACCAAAGGGAAGAGTTTGAATATTTCATGAATGTCATTTTAGAACTACCTGTAAAACGCAATGCTTTTCAGGTCTCGCCTTAGCCACGTCCTTTTGCTTTTACTAAACTTATCCTTATAATATGCTTCCCACTAGGAGGCAAACTTTGCCAGCACAGTTCATCACAAAAATAGCAGTCTTTGTTTTAAAGTGCTGATGCTGTTTCTTGTTATAGCTCCTCTGCTTCGAAGTGCTGGCACTTTTCATACGGAAAAGCACCTCCACCAAACATTGTAGGCACTGCCCATTACAAAAATACCAGTCTTCGATTTGAACGACTGGCACTGTCTCTGACTAGTATCTCTTCTCTGTTGAGAAGTGCTGGCACTGTCCATGCTGGTACAGTCACTCCACCAAACATAGTTGGATCAGCCCAAAAGCAGTCTTTATTTTGGAGTGCTTTTACTAGAATGGCTTACCTGCTGGAAAGGCCTGGCACTGTTTCTTACTAGTATAGCTAACCTGCTGAGAAGTGCTGTCACAGTTTCCTAGCATAGTTAACCTGCTGAGAAGTGCTAACACTGTTTCCTAGCATAGCTAACCTGCTGAGAAGAGCTGACACTGTTTCCTAGCATAGCTAACCTGCTGAGAAGTGCTAACACTGTTTCCTAGCTAACCTACTGAGAAGTGCTGACACAGTTTCCTGGCATAGCTAACCTGCTGAGAAGTGCTGACAGTTTCCTAGCATAGCTAACCTGCTGAGAAGTGCTGACAGTTTCTTACCGTAGCTAACCTGCTGAGAAGTGCTGACACGGTTTCTTAGCATAGCTAACCTGCTGAAAAGAGCTGACACTGTTTCCTAGCATAGCAAACCTGCTGAGAAGTGCTGACAGTTTCTTACCATAGCTAACCTCCTGGGAGGTGCTGACGCAGTTTCTTACCATAGCTAACCTGCTGAGAAGTGCTGACACTGTTTCCTAGCATAGCTAACCTGATGAGAAGTGCTAACACTGTTTCCTAGCTAACCTACTGAGAAGTGCTGACACAGTTTCCTGGCATAGCTAACCTGCTGAGAAGTGCTGACAGTTTCCTAGCATAGCTAACCTGCTGAGAAGTGCTAACACTGTTTCGTAGCTAACCTACTGAGAAGTGCTGACACAGTTTCCTGGCATAGCTAACCTGCTGAGAAGTGCTGACAGTTTCTTACCATAGCTAACCTGCTGAGAAATGCTGTCACTCTCATTGTTGGCAGAGGCCATTAGAATAACAGCAGTCTTCACTTTGAAGTGCTTGGCCTGTTGTAAAGCTCCTATCTAAGAAGTGCTGTCACTGTCCACGCTGGTAATGTAACTCCACCAAAACACTGTAGGCACAGTCCATTGCAAAAATACCAGTCTTCGATTTGAACGGCTGGCACTGTCTCTGACTAGTATCTCCCCTCTGTTGAGAAGGGCTGGCACTGTCCATGCTGGTACAGTCACTCCACCAAACATTGTTAGTTCAGCCCAAAAGCAGTCTTTATTTTAGAGTGCTATTACTAGAATAGCTTACCAGCTGGAAAGGCCTAGCACTGTTTTTACTAGTACAGCTAACCTGCTAAGAAGTACTGACACAGTTTCTTGCCATAGCTAACCTGCTGAGAAGAGCTGACACTGTTTCCTAGCATAGCTAACCTGTTGAGAACTGCTAACACTGTTTCCTAGCATAGCTAACCTGCTGAGAAGAGCTGACACTGTTTCCTAGCATAGCTAACCTGTTGAGAACTGCTAAAACTGTTTCCTAGCATAGCTAACCTGCTGAGAAGAGCTGACACTGTTTCCTATCATAGCTAACCTGTTGAGAAGTGCTAACACTGTTTCCTAGCATTGCTAACCTGTTGAGAAGTGCTAACACTGTTTCCTAGCATTGCTAACCTGCTGTCACTCTCCATGCAGTAGGCCCACCAAACATAGTTGGCAGAGTCCATTAGAATAACAGCAGTCTTCGCTTTGAAGTGCTGGCCCTATTTTTTATTAGTAAAGCTCCTATCTAAGAAGTGATGTCACTGTCCATGCTGGTAATGCGGCTCCACCAAACATTGGTGACACAGTCCATTGCAAAAATAGCAGTCTTCGCTTTGAAGTGCTGGGTTCTGTTCCTTATCAGTACAACGCCTGGGTGGATAAGTGCAAATACTGTTCTGTTACAGACACAGAAGCTTTGGTGAGAAGTGCTGGTGATATCCATTACTTGCATTGCAGTCCTACAGAGAAGTATCAGTGCTGTCCCTCACTAGTATAGCTCCTCTGCTGATGCTGTTGCACTAGACACGCAGAGGCGCTGCTGTCCCACTAACCGTGTGGTTATCTGCAAGAAGTGCTGGTGCTCTGCATTGCTAGTGTAACTGCCCTACCTGGTGGAAGTGCCTATTAAAAATCCCCTGTCCCGCGGAGAGGGGCGATGTAGCTGATCTGTGAAAAAGTGCTGGTCTTGTGTGTTCATGACTAGTATGGCAGCCTTGCTAACAAGCATTGGTAAATTTATGTGAGGCCGCCATTTTGAAAGGCACTCATTTTTTGTAGGTCTGCAAAGACATATTTTTGAGGCCCGTGTTAGGAACAACTTTTAATTGTATTACACGTTTTATTGTAATCAGGCCTGTATAATGCCAACCAGTGCTTCATTTGTAAATAAAAACATGCCGGTGCCAAAACGTCTCCCCTGAAACACGCGGCTGCTGCAATTAAATGTGCGAGCACTGAATACTGAGGCAGTGTAATCCTGAAATCATCTTGGGCCTGTTTATCCCATTTACAGCCACTCCTAGCCCATTCAGCTCACTGATGCAACTTTCTGCTTTCTCCCTCTTGCAGCTTTCTGCTTTCTCCCTTTGCATGCTTTTCCGTCTTTCCCATGTGTCCTTTGGTCGCATTAAATGCCTGATGCAGACAAATAAGTGCCTGACCCCCAAAATAAGTGCTGGTGCCCCGCACCGGAAACCATCGGCTCAAATTAAGTATTGATGCCAAGCAAACTTTTAGAATGGGAGTCACTAAAAAAACAGAACTATGGGGCACATTTAAGAAAAGTGGTGCTGCACACAGTGCAGCACCATTTTTCTTGCACCTCCTAGCACCCCCCTAATGCCCCCATGTGTGCATCATATTTAAAATACAGTACACCATGGCTGTAGTTAGGGGACTAGCGTCAGAATTTTTTACGCTAGTCCGGCGCTTTGAGGATTAGCATAAAAAATGTTGACACTAATCTTGTACAGCATGCAGAAGCCCATTATAACCAAAGGAAGCCTCCTTTTAATGCCTGCTCTGAGCAGGTGTTGAAAGTGCCGGAATAAAATGACGCAAAGAAATCTGATAGGCTTCTGTGTGTAATTTTTTTGGCCGGCATAATGTAGCGCAAAGGGCTACAAAGTGGCACAGTGCATGCATTGAGTCTTTGTAAATATGGCGCAGCATTTTTGGCCTTCTAACGCCACATTAGTATAAAAAAATGGCACTAATGTGGCGTTAGAATGGCACTAGGGGCTCTTAAATATACCCCTATGGCAGTGCTTAATTTGTGCTTGATGTTTCCGGTGCGGAGCACTAGGACTTATTTTTGAGAGCCGGCGCTTATTTTTCTGCCTCAAGCATTTACTGCGAGAAAAAGACACATATGGGAAAGACGGAGGAAAAGAAAAACGAAAAAGCGTCACAATGGGAAAGAGCAGAAATCCACAAGAGTGAGCTGAGGGGGCAGGGAGTTCCTGTAAATGGATTGAAGAGGCCGGAGATGGCTTCAGGATTACGTTGTCTTTGTATTCCGTGTTCACACATTTAATTACAGCAGCTGTGTGTTTAAGAGGAGGGCTTTGGGCACTGGCACCTTTTTATTTACAAATTAAGCACTGCCCTATGGCGCATATTTGAAAAAAGTGGCGCTGCACACAGTGCTACGCCACTTTTTCTTGTGTGCCCCTTAGCACCTCCCCCTAATGCCACCATGTGTGCGTCATATTTAAAATATGGCTCACCCATGCGGTAGTTAGGGGACTAGCGTCAGACTTTTTATGCTAGTTCGGCGCTTTGCAGGATTTGCATAAAAAATTTTGACGCTAATCTTGCAAAGCACCCAGAGGCCCATTATAACCAATGGAAGCCTTCTTTTAATGCCTGCTCTGAGCAGGCGTTAAAAGTGCCGGAAAAAAATGACTCAAAATGCACCATTTTTTTGCCCCCCCCCCTAACGCAGGCACCACTTTGTAAATATGGTGCCGCGTTTTTGGCGTTGTAAAGCCACATTAGCTTAAAAAAAAATACACTAATGTGGCGTTAGAATGGCACAAGGGTCTCTTAAATATGCCTCTATGGGGCATATTTGAAAAAAGTGGCACTTCACAGTGCTGCACAACTTTTCTTCCACCCCTTAGCGCTCCCCTAAGACCACCATGTGTGCGCTGTATTTAAAATATGGCGCAATGTGGCAGTAGTTAGAGGACTAGTGTCAAAATCTTTTACGCTAGTCCGGCGCTTTACAGGATTAGAGTAAAAAATTTTAATGCTAATCCTGCAAATCACCCAGAGGCCCACTGTAACCAACGGAAGTCTCCTTTTAGCAGGCGTTAAAAGTGCCAGAAAAAAATGACACAAAAAAATCTGTCTGATTTCTTTGCGCCATGTTTTGGCCCCCCGTAACGGGGGAATGCCATCTTTGCACACATTATGCCTGGCGCAGGCATAATGTAGCGCAAGGGGATATAAAGTGGCGCAATGTATGCATTGCGCCACTTTGTAAATATGTCACAGCGTTTTTGGCCTTCTAACGCCACATTAGTGTGAAAAAAATGACGCTAATGTGGTGTTAGAATGGCGCTAGGGGCTCTTTAGTATGCCCCTATATTTTATGTGGCTAGCTGAGTGGATTAGTAAAGCCAGCCTTTACAAGTGCTTGAAAACACATGAATTTATGTGAAAGGGGAGCGATGGAGAGATGAGGGGCACATTTGCCAGGCGGTAGTGAGTGAAACCGAGGAGGAGGTCATGGGGTGGGGGGCGCCACAATAAACTGTCGCACAGGGCGCCACCAGTCCTAAAGCCGGCCATGATTGCACTCAGTCATCTCACACAACAACCTTACCCCTAAAACAGGCCAGACCTACTGCCTCTGCCAGTACTCGTGACCAGTTTCAGATAACTGAGTGACAACAATGATTTTGTTGTGAATATTAGGAATTGAAAATGTTTCAGTTCTGAAAGGGCACGAGACTGAATTAAACAGCACTAGGGTCCATGGGAGGAGAAGTGGTCTTCAGAACATCTCATTCACGCCCCTTCTTCCCATCACAACAGGTTCCTCTGCAGTATCTCACTCTGTTTGTCACCCACACCCTCTTCTCTCCACATCTTTCTGAAATCTTCCATGTGCATATCACTTCGTCTCCTTCCAGGTCATCGCGGTCTTTTCACTGTCATCTGAATGTAGTTCCTCGCATACACCCCGTTCACCAGGCCCTCTTTCACTCACACCCTTTGCTTGTGTTAATATTCCGACAGCAGTGTACCCCTTCACACACACTTACAGAGAATGGAAATTACAATTGGCGGGCACACATGATCGCATTGCTCCTGGCGCCTGCAGGGAGGCCAAGGATTGGATGGGCACGTAGAGTGAACACCTTTATTACCCACTGACAGGTACTGTGAGAAGCTCGCACTGCCTTCCGCCTCAACTCTAGAGCTCTCAATCCCGGCCCATTCTGCACACCCACCAACAACGTGAACTCACTACGGCACCTAGAGGCGACTCAGGCCACAGTGGGCGCTATACAAGGACTCAGTTCACAGTGGGCACTATGCAATGACTCAGTCCACAGTGGGCACTATATAATGACTCAGTTCACAGTGGGCGCTCTACAATGACTCAGTTCAAAGTGGGCACTATGCAATGACTGTTCACAGTGAGCGCTATACAATGACTCAGTTCATAGTGGGCACTATCCAATGACCCAGTTCACTGTGGGTACCATACAATGACTCAGTTCACTGTGGGCGCTATACAATGACTCAGGTCATAGTGGGCGCTATGCAATGACTGTTCACAGTGGGCACTGTACAGTGACTGAGTTCGCAGGGGGCACTATACAACTATAAATTGACTCAGTTCACAGTGGCCATTAAAAAATGACTCGGTTCACAGTGGGCAATACACATTGACTCAGTTCACAGTGGGCGCTGACAATGACTCAGTTCACAGTGGGCACTATACAACGACAGTTCACGGTGGGCGCTAGGTAATGACTCAGTTCACAGTGGGCATTATACAATGAAACAGTCCACAGTGGGCGCTATACAAGAGTCACGTTGCTTGAGAATACTACAGAAATACAACAGACATAAAAAGCAAACACACATAGGGTATGCAAGATGAAGTAAAACGTGAAATATAAACAGAGACTGCATCGCTGACGTGTCTTACCTTAAGGGTTTTTAGAGTTTTGTTGAGAAATTGATCAGTATTTTTGCTTATACGGTCCGATAAGAACCCGTTTCAAAGTCGTTTGGGAATTGCTGCCTTGTCTGAGACATGGCAGGACCCGCTCTACTTAAAGTCGTGACTATTGTCTATTTATTTCTGTATCATTTTTATATAGCACTACGCGTCACCGAATGGCGACTTCAGGGCGCTGCACACTGACGCAAACCGGTTATGGCTCTCCACGGGACAGGTGGTGGCGGTTTCCTACAGGGAGTGCAGAATTATTAGGCAAATGAGTATTTTGACCACATCATCCTCTTTATGCATGTTGTCTTACTCCAAGCTGTATAGGCTCGAAAGCCTACTACCAATTAAGCATATTAGGTGATGTGCATCTCTGTAATGAGAAGGGGTGTGGTCTAATGACATCAACACCCTATATCAGGTGTGCATAATTATTAGGCAACTTCCTTTCCTTTGGCAAAATGGGTCAAAAGAAGGACTTGACAGGCTCAGAAAAGTCAAAAATAGTGAGATATCTTGCAGAGGGATGCAGCACTCTTAAAATTGCAAAGCTTCTGAAGCGTGATCATCGAACAATCAAGCGTTTCATTCAAAATAGTCAACAGGGTCGCAAGAAGTGTGTGGAAAAACCAAGGCGCAAAATAACTGCCCATGAACTGAGAAAAGTCAAGCGTGCAGCTGCCACGATGCCACTTGCCACCAGTTTGGCCATATTTCAGAGCTGCAACCTCACTGGAGTGCCCAAAAGCACAAGGTGTGCAATACTCAGAGACATGGCCAAGGTAAGAAAGGCTGAAAGACGACCACCACTGAACAAGACACACAAGCTGAAACGTCAAGACTGGGCCAAGAAATATCTCAAGACTGATTTTTCTAAGGTTTTATGGACTGATGAAATGAGAGTGAGTCTTGATGGGCCAGATGGATGGGCCACGTGGCTGGATTGGTAAAGGGCAGAGAGCTCCAGTCCGACTCAGACGCCAGCAAGGTGGAGGTGGAGTACTGGTTTGGGCTGGTATCATCAAAGATGAGCTTGTGGGTCCTTTTCGGGTTGAGGATGGAGTCAAGCTCAACTCCCAGTCCTACTGCCAGTTCCTGGAAGACACCTTCTTCAAGCAGTGGTACAGGAAGAAGTCTGCATCCTTCAAGAAAAACATGGTTTTCATGCAGGACAATGCTCCATCACACGCGTCCAAGTACTCCACAGCGTGGCTGGCAAGAAAGGGTATAAAAGAAGGAAATCTAATGACATGGCCTCCTTGTTCACCTGATCTGAACCCCATTGAGAACCTGTGGTCCATCATCAAATGTGAGATTTACAAGGAGGGAAAACAGTACACCTCTCTGAACAGTGTCTGGGAGGCTGTGGTTGCTGCTGCACGCAATGTTGATGGTGAACAGATCAAAACACTGACAGAATCCATGGATGGCAGGCTTTTGAGTGTCCTTGCAAAGAAAGGTGGCTATATTGGTCACTGATTTGTTTTTGTTTTGTTTTTGAATGTCAGAAATGTATATTTGTGAATGTTGAGATGTTATATTGGTTTCACTGGTAATAATAAATAATTGAAATGGGTATATATATTTTTTTGTTAAGTTGCCTAATAATTATGCACAGTAATAGTCACCTGCACACACAGATATCCCCCTAACATAGCTAAAACTAAAAACAAACTAAAAACTACTTCCAAAAATATTCAGCTTTGATATTAATGAGTTTTTTGGGTTCATTGAGAACATGGTTGTTGTTCAATAATAAAATTAATCCTCAAAAATACAACTTGCCTAATAATTCTGCACTCCCTGTATTTTGCACAGGGCGC
Source organism: Pleurodeles waltl (assembly GCF_031143425.1). Classification (NCBI taxonomy): domain Eukaryota; kingdom Metazoa; phylum Chordata; class Amphibia; order Caudata; family Salamandridae; genus Pleurodeles; species Pleurodeles waltl. Next base: position 975,209,988 of record NC_090450.1, on the reverse strand, counting down.
ACAGGCCTTGGGATGCACCGCGGCGCCTTCCCCAGCCCCTCCTGCCCCCTTCACCACACCAAGGGGGGCGGAGACGCAGTTCTTGGGCCCCAGGGCCCGGGTTGGTTTAATGGCGGTCTCAGGGCAGGGACCGGTGACATCCTCCAGAGATGCTTCTCCGGCCTGGAAATGCACATCTTAAGTGCTCACTGCCTGAGGCCGGAGCTCTCTTCCGAGCTTCTGCTGGAAAGACAGAACTATTCGAGCAAATAAAAAAGTTAAAAGCAGCGTTTCTCGGTTGAACCGTGCGCTGCCCCCCACCCTCCGTGGGCACTTCGGCTTTGGAGGGAACCCACTGCAGGGGTCGTGCGAGCGGACAGGGTGGAAGGTCTTTTATACCAGGAGCACCAGGTATGGGGGTATTTCCCATCACTTGGTACTCGACACCAATGGCTCCCAACGTTCTAACTTCTGTGGACCCCCACCTCATCATTAGTGGAACCTGGGGACCCACACTGAATCAATACTGGGATCTGGGGTCCCCCCTTTTCAGTCATTACTGGAAGCCGGGGACCCTAGCGTTAACAATGTTGTTGATTTGTCACGCAAAACAATAAAAAAAAATACAGAAACAAGCATTCATCAAACATATACACAAATGATAACATTTTATTTAATTTGCAAACAAATATACATTAAAAAATAATAATTTAATTTCAGTAGGCAGGTTGGAGCTTCTTTAATTGCAGTTGAAGGCACATGCCACCCATGCTGTATCCTGTTTGAGTCACCCGCACTGCTCCCAGGAATCGATCTGAGGATACCGATTTAATCTTTAGCTCCCAGTTTCAAATTCCTTGACAATTACAGTACTTTTTTAAAATTTCCAGTTGCATATGTTGCCACTTTATTTATATACACTTAATTAATATGATATTATTATTTAATTTTCTAAGCAGTCATGGATTCCTTTGCATACCCATATGTTGCCACTTTATTTATATACACTTAATTAATATGATATTATTATTTAATTTTCTAAGCAGTCATGGATTCCTTTGCATACCCCCCCCCCCCCGGGGGTCCACGGACCACAGGATGGGGACCACTGCTCTACACTACACTGAAACAGCTCGGTCTTCACAGAGAGCTGCCAGGCTGCCATGACGAGTGTCTCTTCTCACCACGAGACAACACTGTCACGTGGAATTAGTAGGATTTAAACCCTCGCGGCTGATGTCTGCGGCAGACTGTTGACCACGTGATAGAATCCTGACAAAACCAACGCCCCCTTCCATAGATAGCTCTGAGATCGATAAATTGGGTACCATTAAATTGGGTAACAGTAAAACTTGTCACTACAGATTTAAAAAGAGCCGCTTTAAACACGTCATTCCCGCCTGATGATGAAAAGCTGGTAAGGTTGGTTAAAAATGAGTCACATGTATCAGTGATTTGTATTGACTCCAACCCAGCCCTCCGGACTTTCAAAGAACTCGCCTAGCTTAATCACTCAGCAGGGCTGGGGCAGAGTCAGTTTTTCAAGCTCTCCTTGAAACGTGATTGGTTTGGAAACAGCCCCACAGGCCTGTCAGAAGCTTCCAGATTGGTGCTAAAATGGTCTTCTAGGACTTGGACCCCTGTCCAGCACTACAGACACCTGAATACATACTAGACACCTAGCGCTGGTAACTTGAAGCGCTACCCCCTCCCCCCATAGACATGCAATGGGCTGGCTGGTGCTTCCAGAGAGCTGAAACCAAGCTGATGTGTTTCTGCAGACCAGAGACCCTCAAGGGCCCCCAGCCTTTCAGGGTGCTCCTGATAGAGTCAGCTCTGGTCTGCAGGGTCGCCTGCCCTGATGACCTGGAATAATTCTAAAACAGCGCTGTCAAAAATACAATTTCCTTGAATTTATTTTTCATGTGGGTGATGTGTGTGAGTTTATACAGACATTTTTCAGAGAAACATTGTGTTTATGTTTCATGCAACATCCATAAATAAAGTTTCTTTTAGTTCAAAACAGGCCCTCACATTGAGAAAGGGGAGGGTGTCACGGAGATTATTAGCAGTGATATCAGTGAACTGCTGCTGTGATACAATATTAAAAGAACATGTCACTATCCCTCAATATTAGATGTAACCACATGTAGAATGTGGCAGTGCCTGTCCGCTGTCAGTGACCTGGCCAAAGAGGACATGGAACAGCTGAAACTGGATCATAAATTCAAAGCTGTTCTGGACAGGGCCCACAAATCCGTTTGGTCCAGGACTCCCAGTGTCCCTGCTGCATACTAGAAGAACCAGCTCAGGAGGGAATTTTTCTCCACCAACAAAAAGATGCCAATTAAAGTGAGGACCAGCAGAAGGGGCTTTGCAGGAGTACCTTCAGCAGACACAGAAGGCAAGGAGGCATGAAACCTACAGGTGAGTGCCTGGTGGGCTGACCATGCCTGGCGAGCATACTTCCTTGTGTCAACATCAGACTTCTTGGCACCACTTCCAAGGGGGCCTCATGCCACATCATACACATTCCACATTGCTGATGCTCAGCTTGTAGCCCACCACCTCACCTCTATTCAGCATGCAATGAGTGTGTCTGGAGATGTTTGGGGTCTCCCTGCACAACATGACGGCAAGGCTGAAAAGCTGGTGATCTGGCACCAGCTCCAGAAATGAAGTTCAGTTGGTACTTACAAGAACTCTAAGCCACCCTTACCCTGAGCCCCACACCTTGTCCAGACTGCGTGCCAGGCCTCTGGGGATCCAGCAGTAAAGGAACCTCCCAACCATGGTTGTTGGATCCGAGTCCTATACCTTTGAAGTTACTGTGGTATTTCTGAAACTAATCATTTGGGGTTCCGAGAACTCCATGAAACCTGGAGCATCAAGTATCTTGATTTTGACTAGCCAGCAGCAAGATATTGACCTGAGAAGTTGGCTTGGTCCCCAAACTTTGAATGCAACATCTTAGTCTTCTTGGAGACAACTGATCCTAATTTTCAGTTTTGAAATATCTGCCTTTTTGTCTGACTGGTGGCCCTATCTAATGAGCAGTAGACCAGGGATGTTCAGCGGTACCGGTGAGCAGTGAACACACCATATCTGTCACGGTGTAGGTACTCCTCAGACTCGGTGTGATGCAAACAAGGTCCACCTCCTGACACCACCAAGTCACTGATAAAAAAAACCACAGTGCATTGGAGTAATCAAGCGAGGGAAGGAAGGGGAAGGATCAGCAGGGACGGGATAACTGTAAAGAAAAATACACAGTGTTAATTATCACATTGTCTGTCTATTCTCATAAGGTCTCACTAAAACCAAAACGACCTGGACTGCCCATAACTCATAAGGGCAGAACTAGTCCAAAGCCTGACTATGTTCCATCAGCATCACCAATGGATGCCCCAAGCCACCTACGGCCACTAATAATCACCTAAGGGTCTCACCGCCCTTCCTCCTAAACAATACTACAGAACGTATAACGAAACGAACATGAGGAGAAAGAATAAGGTGAAGAAAATCTATTTTGTACTTCTTCCTATGATTCAGTTAACCCACTAAGCCTTTCGTTAATGTCACGTATATTTGAAGAAGTACTTCGTTCATATCTCAGTGAATGTTGACAAGAATTATTTGTCCCGGCTGTTTGGAATCCTGCAAACAGTAAATCTCATTCTGAATCGCCGCCAACAAAAAGCCAAAAGATTATGTCTCATAAGATCGCCGTTCCTTTATTATGGTACCTCAAAAGTAAAGTGCTCCAATTTATGACAGTCACCCCCAACCTGGCCGTAAGGAATGCAGGAATAAAGAAAGGCGATAGCCTCCGGCAAGTAGCAAGCTTGCCGCTTACCACCTTCTTAGTACTCGGAATTCGAAAGGAGGAGCAGCTCGGAACTCCTTCTACCGGTAAAAGGTCAGTTTCCAGGAGGGGGCCATGCTGAATCTCATTCCTCTTTTCAGGCCGCCGATGAATTCCCCCCTGGGGAACGCCGTCCGCTCCTACTTCGTTGAGGCTCCGACCTGCCTCATTAGCACAAATAACGCACACCCTTTCCAGGGTGCGCCGACTTTTACGCGATCTCTACCGCGCTGGGCTTCATGGGAAGTGTAGTCCTTAATGACTACAATCTCCCGATCGGCCCTGTAGGCGCCGGCTAGCACCTGACAGTACGCCCACCTCCAAAGCGCCTCCTAGGGCCAGGTTTAGTGGGATGACAAGCATGAAACCGTTGCACCGCCCTAGGGGCATGAACATTGCCTTCCGGCTCCCATGAATCCTCCTCGGCCTCATACCCTTTCCACGACACCAAGTACCATAACTTACCCCCCCGTAGTTTGGAATCCAACACTTTGCGCACCTCATACTCCAGCTGTCCGTCTCTAACCACCGGAGGCACCGCCCGCCGGGTCGCGGACAGAGCTGGCTTCAAAAGGCTGCAATGAAACACCGGATGGATTCTTAAGGAAGCAGGTAAGTTGAGACGGTAAGCCACAGGGTTTATCTTGCGTACCACCTCATAAGGACCAATGTAACGAGGATGAAAGATGCTACGCATCTTAAAACGTATATACTTGGTGGAAAGCCACACTCTGTCCCCTGGCTGGTACACCGGCCCCTCACGCCGATGTACATCACCCCATTTCTTATACTGTTCCTTGGCTTTATCCAAATTAAATCGTATTTTCTTTTGCATGGATTGTAGGTTCTTAACCATAGCATGGACAGTAGGTTGATCCGTGACTTCCCGAGGTATGATTATGGGCAACATCTCCGCGTGGAACCCTGTGTTAGCACGAAAAGGAGACTCCCTTATCGAGCTATGCCAAGCATTGTTGTACGATAGTTCGGCCAGCCATAGCAATGACACCCACGATTCCTGCGCGTCTTTTGCATAGCACCTCAGATATTTCTTCAGGGTTTGGTTGAGACGCTCCGTCTGGCCATCGGTTTGTGGGTGAAAACTGGTGGATAGGGCGGATTCAATGCGCAGAACCTTGCACCACATGCGCCAAAACCTAGCAACGAACTGGGGGCCTCTGTCTGAAATAATGGTTCTTGGTAAACCATGTAACCGCACCACTTGAGACAGAATTAGATGGGCGGTCTGACTTGCTGTAGGTAGGTTTCTACAAGGGAGAAAGTGACCCATCTTGGTAAGACTATCGATTACCACCATGATAGCATTGTACCCCTGATCCATTGGCAATCCTACCACAAAATCCACGCTGATGGTTTGCCATGGTTTTTCCGGAGTGGGCAAAGGCATCAGCTTGCCCTGGCTCTTTGCGTTTTCTCCCTTGGATCGAGCACATATCTCACACCGAGCTACCCATGTCGCAACGTCCTTAGCCCAACCTTTCCACCTGAAATGTCGTTGCACTATTTGCGCAGTTTTGGTGTACCCCGGATGACCAGCTGTTACCGCATCATGACACCAATTGAAGGCTTGCATTCGAAGTTCAGGTGTTGGTAAATACAAACGATTACCTTGCAACGGTATTCCGTGCTTAAGGGTACGGTCCTGACTTACTTCGGCCCACTCCTTCCACTGAGCAGCAGACTTATGCTTAGAGACCTTTTCTAGGAAGTGAGATATATGAAGGGCACAAAGCACTTTTTCCGGTTGGATGATTGCTTCATCAGGTCTTGAAGTGACGTTCCTCGCGTCCCTTTGTCTAGACAGTGAATCTGCCTTGCGATTGTCGACCCCAGGACGGAAGGTTACTACAAACTCATATTCTGAAAAGAACAGCATCCACCTCATTTGCCGCTGGGTAAGCTGTCTAGCCTCCTTCATATACTGCAGGTTTCGGTGATCAGTATATACCGTGACCGGGTGTTGGGCCCCCCAGAGATGGTGTCTCCATTCCTGAAATGCCTTCTTGATGGCTAGTAGTTCTTTTTCTGCCACCGTATAATTGAGTTCCGCAGCAGATAGCTTCTTAGATAAAAACGCCACCGGATGAAGCTGTCCTGAGGTCTTGTTTCTTTGGGATAACACAGCCCCAATGGCTATATCCGAGGCATCTGCTTCGACTATAAAAGGTACTTCTGGCTGTGGATGCTGGAGTATAGGCGCTGAGCAGAAGGCCTGTTTTAAGAAGCAGAAGGCCTCCTCTGCCTCTTCTGACCAAACAAAAGACACTCCCTTTCTTAGCAACCTTGTTATAGGTGACACAATGTGGGAAAAATGACAGATGAATCTTCTATAGTAATTAGAAAACCCCAGGAAGCATTGCACGTCTCTCACACTAGTGGGCACTGGCCACTCTTGAACCGCCTGTATTTTTCTTGTCGACATGCAGAACCCTTCCGGGCTTAAATCCACCCCCAAGAACTCAACCTTCTGTACATGGAACTCGCATTTGCTCAGTTTGCAATAAAGATGGTGCTGTTGCAATGCTTGGAGTACTAGGGAAACATGTTCCATGTGCCGCTCTAAGGAGGTAGAATACACCAATATGTCATCTATATAGACGATCACAAAGTGATCTACGTATTCTTTGAGAACATCGTTCAAAAAGTATTGGAAAGCCGCCGGGGCGTTACACAACCCGAACGGCATTACCAAGTATTCAAACAGGCCATAACGGGTCTTAAACGCCGTCTTCCATTCATCCCCTTCACGGATTCTGACCAGATGGTAAGCCCCCTTCAGATCTAACCTTGTATAGATAGTTGCCTCTTTCACCTGTTCCAATAACACCGGAATGAGGGGAAGAGGGTATCTATTCCTTATCGTGTTCTTGTTCAGCATTCTATAATCGATGCAGGTTCTCAACTCTTTATTCGCTTTAGCTATGAAAAAGAGTGGAGAAGCTGCCGGAGAACAAGATGGTCTAATGAACCCGATTTCCAGGAAACGGTCCAGATATCTTCGCAAATGTTTGGTTTCTGGGTCTGATAGAGCATATACCCTACAAGAAGGAAGGAGTGCTCCCGGAATCAAATCTATCTTGCAATCGTATATACGATGGGGTGGCAATGTCTCCGCCTGACCTTCGTCGAACAAATCCTTGAACTTGGCGTAAACAGAGGGCAATATCACCGCTTTCTCCACCACTGTGGCCAACTGTAACCCTTGAGCCAACGCTAACGCGGGGGGGTTATCATATAAGGAACCGACTTTCTCACTCCTCACGGACTGAAAACTAACCGTCTTGGCTTGCCAATCGATAACAGGATTGCTCTTTCTTAGCCAGGGCATTCCCAAAATTATTTCATACTGAGGAGCCTCTATTATATCTAGCCTGATTATTTCTCTGCGTGCCGGAGATACTCCACTGAAAACCAACCCCACATCCTCAGTTTGTTCAGTAAGGGGTCCAGACTTCAGTGGTGTACCGTCAACTGCCAACACAATTTCGGGGTTCTTTCTTGGAATTCTCAGAAGTCCCAGTCTCTTAACCACCCCTTCATCTATGAAATTTCCCGTGGCTCCTGAGTCTATCATTGCCCATACAGGATGGTTTCGATCTTGGGACACCAGCTCTACGGATAACAACAGGTGTGACGCCTTTTCTTCTGGTGGCAAGAGGGTCAAAGAAGTCAACCGGAACCCTGATAGGGGTTCTATAAAGGGCAAATCCTCTTTCTCTGATATCTTCCCTGACGTCACCGCGGCCTTTTGAGTGGGGGAGTAGGAGAACCTTTTTCTTGGTTTTTTGGGGACATTCTCTCACATAATGACCCTTCCTGCCGCAATACATGCACAACCCCTGTACCCTCCTACTCTCTTTTTCGGCCTTTGACAGAGGTGCCCTAACGGCTCCCACTTCCATAGGTTCCCCGCATAAATCAGGGGAATTAGGAACTGGTCGCCCCTCTCTTTCTGGAATGACCGGCCGCCTATCACCCGCTCTACGCTCTCCCCTTCTCTCTGCTAGCCGATGATTCAATCTCAAGGTAAGATTCACAAGTTCAGTACACGTGGAAGGCTGTGGATCTATTTGGGCTAGGATATCCTTCATGTCGTCTCTTAATCCTTGATATAGAGAGACATTCTCTTCTCCTCTGGCCACTCTGATTCCGCTACCAGTCTATTGAAGGTGGTAAGATAGGTAACCAGGTCAGACCTCCCCTGTCTCAGTTCCAGCAATTCTCTATCAGCACTAAAGGTGGTTGTTCTGTGATCAAACACCTTCTCAAAGGCCGACCGAAAGGCATTCCAATCCGATAATAATGGGTCATCGTTTCTAACTAACGGCACTGCCCAGTTGGCTGCATCTCCCGAGAGATAAGAAATAGCGAACATTACCCTGGAAAGGTTAGAGGGAAAAGACGCCGGTCTACATGAGAATTGGAGAGACAACTGCGTTAAAAAGGCCTGAACTTTCCTGGGGTCCCCTGAAAACCGTTCCGGACTGGCCAAAGGAATTGGAGGGGAGACGTTCACGGTTATCTGCGGTGTAGATGCTGAGGCATCGAAGGGATTCCTAGTAAGCCTTTCTACCTTGTCCCTTAGTGCCGCTGCCTCCACCCTAGAATCTGCCAACTCTTGCTGCACTAACACTAACGCCTGTAAGACATCATCCATAGATGCCATCTTTGCATTACACCGAGCAGGAGGAGTATTATTCGTGGGTGCGTTATTCTGTCACGGTGTAGGTACTCCTCAGACTCGGTGTGATGCAAACAAGGTCCACCTCCTGACACCACCAAGTCACTGATAAAAAAACCCACAGTGCATTGGAGTAATCAAGCGAGGGAAGGAAGGGGAAGGATCAGCAGGGACGGGATAACTGTAAAGAAAAATACACAGTGTTAATTATCACATTGTCTGTCTATTCTCATAAGGTCTCACTAAAACCAAAACGACCTGGACTGCCCATAACTCATAAGGGCAGAACTAGTCCAAAGCCTGACTATGTTCCATCAGCATCACCAATGGATGCCCCAAGCCACCTACGGCCACTAATAATCACCTAAGGGTCTCACCGCCCTTCCTCCTAAACAATACTACAGAACGTATAACGAAACGAACATGAGGAGAAAGAATAAGGTGAAGAAAATCTATTTTGTACTTCTTCCTATGATTCAGTTAACCCACTAAGCCTTTCGTTAATGTCACGTATATTTGAAGAAGTACTTCGTTCATATCTCAGTGAATGTTGACAAGAATTATTTGTCCCGGCTGTTTGGAATCCTGCAAACAGTAAATCTCATTCTGAATCGCCGCCAACAAAAAGCCAAAAGATTATGTCTCATAAGATCGCCGTTCCTTTATTATGGTACCTCAAAAGTAAAGTGCTCCAATTTATGACAGTCACCCCCAACCTGGCCGTAAGGAATGCAGGAATAAAGAAAGGCGATAGCCTCCGGCAAGTAGCAAGCTTGCCGCTTACCACCTTCTTAGTACTCGGAATTCGAAAGGAGGAGCAGTTCGGAACTCCTTCTACCGGTAAAAGGTCAGTTTCCAGGAGGGGGCCATGCTGAATCTCATTCCTCTTTTCGGGCCGCCGATGAATTCCCCCCTGGGGAACGCCATCCGCTCCTACTTCGTTGAGGCTCCGACCTGCCTCATTAGCACAAATAACGCACACCCTTTCCAGGGTGCGCCGACTTTTACGCGATCTCTACCGCGCTGGGCTTCATGGGAAGTGTAGTCCTTAATGACTACAATCTCCCGATCGGCCCTGTAGGCGCCGGCTAGCACCTGACAATATCCTAAAATTCAAGGAGCCTCAGTTGCCACAGAAACCTTGTCTAATCGGCCTCACTGGTGGTAGGGCTCCGTGCAACAACTGTTGGCGCCCGCTGACCTCCTTCTCTACAGATTCCCTTGTTACCATCCTCAAACAGTGCCCCATATCTCTCGATAACCCCCTTTCCAAATGCATTTCTTTTGTTTTCTAGCGCTACTCATACCAGTGTAGGGTTTCAGAGCACTTTACAGCACATACATTATACAGAAACAATGGATCATCCGTGTATAAATCAGTGCATAGGAAATGTTACATAAGACAGAGGACTACAAGGTGTAGGAGTCACACGTCATCCACACTGGTAGACAGTGTTGTTTAAGAGTGACTGGTCTGGAGAAGCACAAACTCAGGATTTAAAACATAACACCGTGGTTGAGTTAACTTTACTAATAAGAATACATTTCGACTCAAATTAAACCTTTTTTGCAAAATTAGGATAATGACTGGAGAAAAAAATCATAATGCATTTTGCGTGCAGCTCTTTGATGAGTAATAGCTCCCTCTGCTGTTAGGCTTGTATCTTTGAAACTGCAAGTAACACAAGAATCTCTAAGACAAAAGCAGTAACCAGCCCAACTATTTACATTTAATGCACTTTTGTCATCTGCATGGTACACGTTCTTTGCAGCAGGCACACTAACGCTCTGCGCTACCTTATGACAAGTCAAAACTTTCATAGACAAAACTCCAATGTCTCTACAGAATGTCCATTGATCACTGGAATTATCTCGCCATTTTCATTGTAGCCTAAAGATTGCTAAAAACAAGGATTTCTGCAGCAGCTTCTTTTAAATCCAAAATATATTTGAAAACTTAGCACCCCCGGGGTCAGCGCCTGGAGCAGTGGCACTGGTCACACAGCCCTTACGTTTTGCCTCAAAGTTGTGCCTAATCAGCAATGCAAGGGGGTTTTGACTCCCTGACAGACACACTGAGACTGGGGTGCTTGGCTGTCTGGAGCTAAAAGACACAGGGCCGGATTCACAAAGGTAAACTTAGAAGTTTGGTCTAAATTTTGACCAAACCTCTAAATTTATGACTTTGGGAATTCACAAAGGACATTTCCGAGTATTATCTTTGGCAGGGATCCCGTAAGTTTAGACCAAAAGTCTAAATTTACCTTTGTGAATCAGGCCAACAGTTTTTGCTTCCATTGGCTGGAAAAAGTAGTTATCAAAGAAACAAGCACCTTCTGAGTGATTGAAAAGTCGATCCCTTGGCGTAGCACAGACCTGTACAACGCATGGACGTCAGCCGCCATTTTGTTGGTTTTGTTAACAGCAATTGTATGACGCATTGGCACAGCCTTGTAGTAAATATGGAATCTATGCTACACCATAGTATGGAAGCTCTCTTTTCAATTGTATCACAGTAGCTCTAAGTGCTAGGAACTTCTGGTTTGCACATTTGTTTTTCACCAGTTAAAAGAAATACCTCCAGCTAGACAGATATTTGTTAAAGATTTGGTGACAAGTTTTTGTTTCAGGAAAAAAAAACTTAAATCTTGGGGGGGAGGAGGCAGGATGGCAAAAACATAAGATGGAAAAAATTGATTGAGCAGGATACAGCTTTATAGTAAGTGATAAGGGTCACATTAAGGATTGGTATGTAGTATAAGAAAGGAATCAGAAGGTGGAATGAGCAAAATTGAGGGCAGACCAATTATAAAAGATGATAATCACATAAGTCTGTGTGTGTAGTATTTTTATTAGGAGTGGGTCATAAATTCCGCTCTGCTGACGGAGTTGGCAGAATTTTGGCCACTCTGTGTTACACTTGTAATACGGAATCTCAGACAAATTTCACCAACTTTTGTGTGGCACACTTTTTTCTCGTGCAGCTCGCCAATGGTATGTTGGAGCGAGTGACAATTGGCATCCCCTAGCTCAATTTTAGGGTACTAGAAGGGCAACTGGCGAGATTTCCACACCGTAAACAGTCGCGGGTAGTCATGAAAACACGCAGTAAGAAAGCTGCCACTCAAGTAGAAAACCAGCAAAAACAGCACACCAGCAAAATGAACTCGAGCAGCCGCATGGTACCGTTCGTGCTGATTTTTCATGAAACTCTGCGAGTTCCGCCCACCCCTAATTTTTATAGGCAAATCTTGCAAAAAAGCAGCAGAGCAGTGTACAGAATGAAAGACAAGCAGAGAGAGTCAATGAGTGAAAAGAGAAGACATAACAGGTTTGTGGACTAGTAATACATTATGATGTAGTGTTCTTTAAAGAGGTGCCTCTTCAACTCCTTACTAAACTGGAGCATCGTTGGGGCTGTCTTGATGGATACAGGTATGTTGTTCCAGATTTGGACGTGGAGAAGGAAAAGGCCTGCTGCCGTGTTTTTTTTTTTTTACACTTCATAGCCTGCAGTCCGGTGGTATCCTGCCTGTGGGTGTGCGGAGAGCCACCAGATATTGGGAGCTTGTGTGCAAGATAACTGGGGGTGCTGGTTGTGCTGGTTTCTTAAATTGTGCAGCTGGTTTTAAAGATGGTGCAGACTGGCAAGGGAAGTCAGTAGAGTTCTATTAGGATGGGGGAATGATGTGATCATATTTCTTTAGGCGCTGGATGAGAGTCTGTGTGGTTCTGAAGCTGACCTGGGAAAAGTGTAATTACGCCAGAGTAATCAGAGTAATTTTGAAAAGTTTGCATTACTCTTTGATGCAGAATTACCAATATTAACACTATTTCGCGCATTTGCGTAAATAAGAGTATTTTAGCTGCTATTTCCTCAGTACAAAATGCATCCTTACATCCTTTATGGACACAAGGGTGCATGTTGCGCTATGAAAGTAGCACTAAATGGCTAAGTTGCAATGCGTTGGATGAAAGGTGCCTTACCCACATTAGCAAAATGGCATGCGGACATGGCGTGTTGTAATACACAGTCAGATGCGTATCATGACTTTATGCCACCCCGAAGCCAGCTCCAGAATATATGGGGTCAATATCAAGAATACTTATTGCACCGGAACCAGGAGTCTGAAGTTGATAGTAGAGAATTATAACATGACGACACTGTATGTTGCTATAACCGGAGATGGGAGTGAATGAATGGGAACTGTAAAGCAGCTTATGTACATGGTTCACATCTGTGTCCCACATTTGTGTTTTTCAGAACCACGTTTCAATCCCAATTTAATGCTGGTGATATTTGGAGCAGTACTATGCTTCAGTACATCTTTCATTTACCCCTGCCGGATTGGCACTTGTATGCTCACCAGTCATGGATTTCTTTGCACTCATGATGTATGTATCCATTCTGTATTGTGGTTGAGACGTCTTCATGCCGCACTATAACTTTACTCAAATTGAAAATAAAGTAAAAAAAAAAAAAAAAGAAAGTAGCACTAAATGCCAGGAATAACTTGGGGAAAATCTATCCCCAGGTGCACAGAACACGAGCGGCTGCTCAGACTGCTCTTCCGGTTCTGTTGCATTAACCTGTATTTCTTGGGGCAAAAAGCATCCTCACGTCCATTTTGGACGTTAAGGGGTATTTTTATGCTAAGAAAATAGCACCAAATGCAGAATTACTCTTGTTGTTTAATACTGTGGAATCTCACAGAATTAATTAGGCAATTCCACATGATTATACTATACGAAATTACGCAAGTTACATCCACCTCTACCCTGAAGTTCGGTGTTACCACTATCTAGATGCGAGGGCACAAGGGCTTGAACGGGAGTTCTGAAGTTGGTTTCTGAAATAAACAACTTCACTTTCTTCAGAACAGAGAGCTGGTACACGGGCGTCTCTGTTTTTTGACAGTGTGAGGTGGTGTTGAGGGTAAATCCAAGGCCCAGATTCTGAAAGGTGTCACGCAGCACAGTGCAGCGTCCAAAAAAAAGGCGCTGCGTGACAAGGAGAGAGCAGGAGAGCGCCAGATAAGGCTCTCTCCTCCCCTCACCCTAGCACCGGCACTGATTTCAGCTGCCGTGCGACCCACACACACACCTTAGCACCATATTGCTAGGGTATGTGAGTGAGTCTAGCATAGGTTTTGTACAAGAAGGGTATCCTTCCTTTACAAAATACTCTGCCTAGACAAGTGGAAATGCTTTTCCTACTTTGTATGTGTGCTGTATAGTGCAGCACAAATTCGGAAAAGCAGGGACAAATAAAAACATTTCTCTGTTTAGTGCCTGCTTTTAAAAGGCATTCATTTTTGGTGCTAAACCCTTTCTTCTGATCTTTCAGAATAGGGTTTAGCATCAAAAAGCATGGGTGGTAGCACAGGTAACGCCCAAGTACCACCCATGGAACGCCCCCTTGACGCAAAGTAATGCAAAGCAGCATTGGTTTGTGAATCCCCAAAAAAGTACTTTTTAACGTTTAGCGTTAAAAAAGCAATGCTAAACCGTTGAGAGTCTGGGCCCTAGTATCTGGGCATAGCTTTGATGAAGGACGAGGGTATGAGGTCATCTCTGTAAGAAGTGGCTTTGAGAGAGTTGAGTATATCAGCAACATTTGCAAGAGGTAGGGCTTTGAAGGATGATCATTGTAGGATTCTATGGGAAGGGGTGGGTGTAATAGATGATGCAGGCCTGGAGTCATCGATGTGCTATTGGAGGTTCTGGATTTTGTTTTACTGAAGAAGAGGTTAATGGCACTGCAGTTTTATGTGTTAAGAGGAATAGGTGGACGCAGTAGGAGGTTGATGCAGGGTTTGTTTTAAGACAAACATTGCTTCTGTTGGTGGCTTCATTCAAAAGGAATTCCCAAAATAAATAACCTGAGATTATTAATAACATAAAAAATCACAGACTCAAGAAATTATTCGCCCAAATATTAATCACCCAAAATAAATCTCAGAGTGATTAGTTTACTCAAAATTAACACCTGGAACCTAGTAATTTATGTTTTACATTGTACTTGAAAGCAAGCTTCATACTTGCTTGTTTATTAAATAAATTTATATAGCTCAACACAACACAATAATATTAATAAAATACTTAAAAGCACAGATACCAGTAGCTCAGAAAACAAATTTCACAATACTGACCATGCCAAGCAGCTATTTTAAAGGTGAACCATGCGTCATAAAGGCATTGCCCAATGTGTCCCCGTCAGTCTTAATATTTTACTTACAACTTGTTTCTTCTTCCAACTGGAGATGATTAGTTTGGAATCCGAAGTGAAGCGAAGCTTCGGATGTGTTTTTTTAAAGGGCAAGTGATCCAATAAATACTTGAGGCCAACACCCTAGACGGCCTTCCACACAACAACCAGTACTCTGAAGTGGACCAGCTCATTGATGGGTGGCCACCCCAGAGACCTTTGATGTCTAGACGTATGGTCTGACTGCCTTGGGCAACATACTAGTCTAATTGTATGATTCTGAACAGCCTGTACTATTTTCCAATTCTATTGAGTTATACTTAGGTAAATGGACAAATATTAAATTAGTCTTGAAAACACCACAGCTTGAATTAACATGAACAAATGTGGAATTTGTAGCAAGTGGGCCACTTCATTCAAACCCTCCTAGTGAAGGTTTGCAGCTGAAAATGATTATCAAAGGATAAAGATGTGTCAAAAGTAATGCCCACAGTTCTCACACATTGATCAGGCTGACACACAAGAAAACTTTTTTAAAAAGTAGGATAAAAACCACACTGAAAGAAGGAATTAACTCAAGTATGAATATCAGAAGGTGCCAGAAGGTGAATATTCTTTTTGCTGAATGCAGCAGCGAAAACATCATCTTGGAACCCTTGTGGTTTCAATTCAGATACCACCGTAACATGCTGTTGGAGGATATCAAGTCAAATTTGGAAAATTCTCAGAGCGAGGTTGTCATCAATCCTATCATATTCTTACTAGGAGTTAGCACATTTTTGCTAAGTGATATTATATTAGTCAGATCTGCAATCTTTTGTTGAAAAAATACCTTCATTTCTTACACAATTCTTACATTGTTGGGTCTGATGGTATATCACTAGAGGTAGGTAAAATTCCTTGTATGATAACATCTCAATTGAACAATGTGCCTCGTCAATGTGTTCATCATAATATTTTGGTTTTGCTCTACTATTGTTTTCCTTGTAATTGTAGTGATGTGTTTTTACAAACTAACCTATTATTCTCTGATTTAGAGTTACATCAGCGTTTTTCGAGCTGACAGTCTGCCATTGTAGATGTAAAAATTCACTGGTAAACCAAGTATTATGGGTTCTGAAGGAAAGACTTATTTGAAGAAAAAAAGTTGCAAACGTCCATGCTCAACTCTAGGTAGCAGGAAAATACAGAGCACGTGAATCGACAGCACTGCACACCACAAACAGATGTCTGCAGAGAAAGTAGCATATTTATTATCATGTGTGATCTTTGTAGACAGCTATAAATTAAGAGGGCTCCCCATTAAATGAAGTACTTGGCATAGTTTATTACTGGATAGATCTTGCTGGTATTCTTAGTGAGTTATGTGCCTTATAATGATTTAAGTTTAAAATAGACATTCTGTGACAGAAGGTTGAGACCTTTGTATTCTGTCACAGAAGCCTGAGCACACATACTCTGTTATGGAAGATAGATTTCTACACACCATCACAAAAGGCTAACCCCACAGAAATCCCTATTAAAGCTCTCACACTCTCCCTCTCTCTCAGTCAAGAGGCATCCCAGTGTCAAAGAGCAAGCAGAACACAGCACAATTATTTTCCTTTGTAATGTGCTATATCTTTGTGGATCTATGTCAGGATTCCTTGCAGTAGAATAGAGTACTTGAAAGAAGCTCTGTTTCGTTCAAGAAAACAATGATGAAGTGTGTTGACATTTGCAGCAGCTTCTCGTGCTTCCGCTTGGACCTCAAGTCCCCATGTCAAGTGGTATTTTTACCATAACAGATTAATGTGGTTAAAATGCACAACCCTCTGTGAATTAAGCCTCAAATTCCACCAGGTTTCAACGGAGGGAAAGTACTTACACACATGCCTTTTGTCACTACGTTTGACCCAACTCAACCAGATTGTGCTCACAAGAACCATGCACATGTCCAAGAGCACCAGGACATTGTATGTACTGTGCCCCATCCCCACACCACACACTCTGACAATGCTGACAACACCCACGTTCTCAACAACAAAGTGCTCTGATGTCTCCTTGCCATTTTGTGGCATAAGCACTCAATAGAATAACAACAAAATGAACTAAATGGTTTCTGTCAAGAAGTTTGGTTGAGTGTAGATGTAGTCTGTCTAATTATGAGATTTCTCTGTGTGCTGTTAGCACAGTGTTCACTAACAAATATTTTTGGAAATAGCCCTTTTTGCAGGGTTATCCTCAAACTTTTTCCCTTCTTCCTCCTATTTTTTCAGATCTGTTTTTCTTGGTTTATTGCCTCTGCGCACTTTACCACTGCTGATCAGTGCTACAGTGCTACTGGTGATTGGGTTATCCATGATTGGCATATTTGATTTACTGGTAAGTCCCTAGTACCAGGGCCTGTATATCAAATGTTACTAGTGGTCACGCTGCACTGATTGTGCCACCCACATGAGTAGCCCTGTAAACATGTCTCAGACCTGCCACTGCAGTGTCTGTGGGTGCAGTCTTGTACATATGCCAGGCCCAAACCTTCCCTTTTACTACATGTAAGGCACCCCTAAGGTAGGCCCTAGGTAGCCCAAAGGGAAAGGTGCAGTGTAGTTAAAAGGTAGGACATGTACTGGTGTGTTTTACATGTCCGGATAGTGAAATACTGCCAAATTCGTTTTTCACTATTGCAAGGCCTATCTCTCCCATAGGTTAACGTGGGGACTGCCTTTAAATATCTTTTAAGTGCAGTTCCCCATTGGGAGCAGATAGAGATGTGGAGTTTGGGGACTCTGAACTCACAATTTAAAAATACATCTTTTGGTAAAGTTGTTTTTTAGATTGTCAGTTTGAAAATCCCACTTTTAGAAAGTGGGCATTTTCTTGCTTAACCATTCTGTGCCTCTGCCTGCTTGTGTATTCCACGTCTGGGTCAGACTGACAGACTTGTGGATTCCCCCTAGAAAGTGACACTAAGGGAGCTGGGGTGTAGCCTGCATATCCTGATGTGTCTCCTGGGCTACAGTGGGGAGGGAGGAGCTGACACTTAAACCAGAAAGGGCTGTGCCTGTCCTCACACAATGCAGTCTCTGACCCCCTGGATTGTGTCTGGGGCCAGACCTCAGCAAGGCAGGATCTAGTGAACAACAGAGACTTTCCTTTGAAGTTTGCCTATTTCAAAGGCAGAAATGAGTATAAGTAGTGAACGCAAAACCCCAGACTTCTAGAACACTTCTGGATCAAGAGGAACCTCTGCCAAGGAGAAGTGCGGAAGAGCTGGAGGAGGAGTACTGCCCTTTTGCTGTGTGTGCTTTGCTGAGTTGGCCTGCAATTGCTGCTTCTGCCTTAAAGAGGGCAAATACTGGACTTTGCTGTGTATCCTGCTTGTGAAGTTTCTCCAAGGGCTTGTCAAAGAGCTTGTCTCCTGTTGGAAGTCTCAGGGACTTCAGTTTCATCTCCCTACAGCACTGGGAACTGTATGTTTTGTGCTGCAACAGAAGAAAAACGACTGCAACACCGTCAACGACGCCGCAGCCTGCACTGCGACCTGCCGCCGCCACACGGAGCCATACCCTACGTCGCACCGCAACCCTGGTCTCACCGCAGCCGCCACTGAGCCACTGCTTGCACCGTGACCTGTGGGCCCCGCACTCAGCATCGCCTTGCTCACAATGCAGCTTTGGCATCCCTGACGACGACGCTCCATGCTGTCACCAATGCCGCTGCCTGCACGATACACGAAGCACCATCCCGTCCCGCACCGCAGCCCCAGTCAACAGACGCCCCTGTCTTCAATGCGTGACACGTGGGCAACGCACAGAGCCCGCCCCGCTTCGTACTGCCACCTGGGGCCTACTGACGACAGCGCTTCAGCAATGACGATGTCGCTGCCTGCACAGTGACCTAAAGACAGCACACATCGCACCACCCCGTAGCCCTGGTCTCACCGATGCCGCAGGATGCTATCACCGAGACCCTGCCTGCACCGTGACCTGTGGGCACCACACGTCACATCGTCCAGATTCGCACTGCAGCACTGACGCCATCAACGCCAGCGCTCCTGACTTTGTCATCAGCCCAGAGTTAGATCTGCAACATGTGTGACTTCAAGGGCCCGACGACCTCTGCAACAACCGCCAGAACCAACACCCGCCGTCGCGTGCTGACACCAGCGACGCCGCACTGCGGATCTCATCGTGAGGATCACAACGCCCTGCATTTCCAAGGCACTCTTTGCGGGTCTTCCTGACACCGTAGCTGGCCTGCGATGCCGTGGCCAGCCTGAACAGTTGGATTTGTTGTTCACGACGCCCCAGACGCAGCTATCAACTTCAAGGAACTGTATTTTTAAGTTAATTCTTGCAAAATTCATATCTTTATTACTGTATGTTGGATTTTTCTCGCTTTGGTCTTGTTTTACACAAATACTGGCTATTGTTCTAAAACTGGTGTAGTGTCCTTCTGTAGTGTTTTCACTATATTACTTTGTGTTAAGTGCAAATGCTTTACACATTGCTTCTGAGATAAGCCTAACTGCTCGTGCCAAGCTACCAAGGGGGTGAGCAGGGGTTATCTGAGCTGGGTATCACCCTTATCCTGACTAGAGTGAGGGTCCCTACTTGGACAGGGTGCAAACTGACTGCCAACTAGAGACCCCATTTCTAACACATATCTTTTTCACTTTTATTGTGAGTTAGGCAGGTTTCATTGTTCAGCTCTAGGATGCCCTTAAGGTAATTCTTGCGGTCCATAAAAAGTCTTCACTAAATAAAAATAAAACAAATAAAATAAAAAAATTAACCTTCCAAACCCTGACGTCATCCTGTTTTACGAACTAGAACATTCTGCCCTTTAGGGGCGGAATGTTCTAACAGCCTTATAGGCCTCCTTAGTGGGCTATACAAGCCTTTAAGGCCTACTCCCTTGATGAAGGCCCTCACTGAACGCTGGAGCAGGCCTTTAATGGCTGGTATAGCCTGCTATGGTTGACTATATGTCTATAGTATTTTCAGAACCTGTAAAGTTTGATGGCGGTGCTACAAAGAGGGGTGGAGTCAGGAAAAATAGAGTCTTGAAGTGCAGAGCCAATGGCACTCAGCCATGGTCTGCTGGGACATATGCATGATTTTTACAAGCCGTGGCCCCCAAAGAAATTAATAACAAAGATAACTGCAATGGTAGAGCTGTCCTGGCTTACTTTATTGATCACAAATAGACTTAATTTTAAGTTCGCTGAGGAGGTTAAGCTATCTGATACAGAAATCGCTGTTGATCCATCAAGGCTCAGGATATAATACTGAAAATATTGCTCTGCTGGTCAATGCACCTGCTACAAAAACTGAGTACAATCTGCTAGATAAAGGATTGACTTTGGATATATAGAGGGTCAAGGTTCCTGCTACACAGCACTTCTTGTGACAAGCTCATATCCTTGTAAGGTCAGTGGGCTGATGTGTTTGTTGCAGTGATCCTTGTGTGACTTGCAGATAACAGGTTCCAGTTCTGGTGAAATAGCTCAGTGGGTTTTTGTTAACCACTGCAAACCTCTACCTATAAACTGCACAGCACAAGTTCAGATCCTAACAGATTCAGCTCAATATTTGGTTCTTGAAAGGCTGATAAGTACCTTATAACTTGGTTGTAATAATAAACTATAATTATGCCCTCTCATTAAATGCAAAGCATTAGTTTGTAGTGCTTGCTATAATAATAATCAGTAGCATAATTACACACAAAGACCTATATATCTGTGACACATTACACAGAATGTACTTTGAGTAGAGATTTTACACTCCCCATCTATCTTAAACACAGTGTGCAATACATCTTGCAGCAATTTCTGCTGTACCTCATTGTTCGACTATTGGCATATCACACTCTTTCTTCACTTTTCCACTGGAAACATGTTGTCTATTTAAGAGAGTGTAACAATGTAATACACTTTCAAACATTTGATCATCTCTTGGCCAGCTCATAAAGTTACACATGAAGTGTATCTTTATATCCTCAGATGGACTGCTGAGTCTGGAGGCAAGGTGCCTTCCAACATCTACACTGAGTGAGGACACTAGCAAAAGGAATTCCTGATTGTCCTTAAAGTGAGGCATTTGGAGTAGACCTCACTTAAATATTCCTGACTCACCTCCAGGTCACCTCGCGGACCTCGCTGCTGCTCAGCATAGCACAGCACACACTGAAGTTACACTTGTGCCCTAAATACACTACTTGCCTCTGTGTAGAACAGAGTTCTACACAGAGGGTCTATATAGTTGGAATGATTCAATAGATTGGAACCTGGCCCTAGCACCATAATACTGGCAAAACCAGAATCTTGATGGTCGCACCCTCTGCCAACAATAACAACTAGTGGAATAGCAGAAAGCGTAACTTGCTTGCAGTGTGGAGAACATTGCTGCAGAACATGCAACACTGAACCACATGCCACTAGAAGATTTAAGGTGCCACTGTATTATTATGCCAGCCTGCATTAAGTCTTTGCTTTCAGGCTTCGACACTGTCCTCAGACTGAGGTGCCTTATAATATCCTCAGTAACTCCCAAAACCTTTCTCTGCTGATCGGGCCACACTCTTTCAGACTGTTTGGGGCACAATTGAAGCAAGAGACGGTTTTCTGTGGTGGTGGGTGGTGGAAGCAGAACCCACACAGGAGTCTCAGAAGGGTGATGCCATTTTACTAGGGAAGAGGTTCTTAAGAAGAGTGCTGAGCAGCCAGGAGAAACTGTAGCAAAAGAGAGTTGAGGCCATATTTATGGCCTGGTTCGTGTTGCTCTTGCAACACGCAACGTGGTGCAAGAACAATGCAAACCTTAAGTGAGGCTTATGAAGCCGTGCAAGGTCATCTTGCGTGGTCCTGCGGGGCTTCATAAATCTTGAGTAATGTAATGCAGCGCAAATAGCTGCGTTACGTGCCTCTGCACCAGGGAGGCATTTCATGGGTGTTGCGTGGGTGTTCCAACGCGACATCCATGGATTTCGACGCATTCTCAGATTTACAAGAACTTGTAAACCTGGCAATGTGCCAAAAGATACACCTCCCCAGGAGAGGCATACCAAGGAGAAATATGTTTATGGCTCCTCGTTTTTCCTATGTGTGCTATGTGTGTCTGTTGCAGCACACATAGAAAGAGGAAAAAACCTCTGGGGATTGTTTTTGTGCAGGAAGATGTCCCTTCCAGCACAAAAACAATCCTACAGGCAAAGCAGACAACCTTGCACCAGTGTGCAGGGGTGGCTGAGATGGCACTTGGCAGCTCATTGTGCATCAACGCAGGGTAAAGAACAGGATTGCACCATATTGGATAAAAACGGCGCATCCCTGCCCTTTCCCGGTGAGGCAAGTTGACTTGCTACACTGCCCTGTGCCACAAAGCCCATCCATATGGGCACTGGAGACCAGGGAGTATAATAAAAAGATACTCACTCCTCTGTTCCCAGCATCAATTAAGCATGATCATTACACATGAGTTCATGCAAAGGGCTGGTGATATGAACAGATGGTCTATCTGACATTAGGCGTTGTTAGGTTGCACGGATATAGTCCCAAAGAAGGAGAGGTTGTCATCTGTGCAGCGAGGTCTAGGAAGTTTGCAGAAATAAAATAAAGGAGATTAAAGCAGTTAGGCACAAGATTTAGAGTAGGTTATACCCAGAGAGAGGAGGCATGCAGGGGATGGACGTAATGAGGGGGGTCATTCAAAAGAAAGAAGAGGGAACCACTGAAAGTTTTAAGTCAAGATCAGGTTTTCATGGAGTATTATAGAATATAGTAGGGGGCTTTGGGATAGCATGCAAAATGAGGATGTGAAACTGCAGAAAGAAATCATAGAAAGAAAAAACAAAATTATGTGCATGCAAGATAGTCGTATATTAAGTATTTTGACAGGTAATAGAATCAGGCTAGTGATCTGCCCATATGTGTGGGATAACTGGTAGGTCTAGGCCCTGCGAGTATGGAGTACGGTAAAAGGTGCAGAGCCCTAGCAGAAAGCCTGTCATCAGCAGTGGTGTAATGTAACTGAAGGCCCCCACTGCAAAGAATATTGAGGGGCCCCCTCTGGACTCACTCAGGCCAGGTACTGTGATGAGGGGGGCCCCTGGAGCTTGGGGCCCCCTGCACTGCTGGGGGCTTTCTTATGCCACTGGTAGTTATGCCAGACCCAGGTTGGTACTTGGCTCTGCCAAGACACCTCCCACAGTGCTGACAGTTCTAGACCAGTGTTTCCCAACCTGTGGTTGGGGGACCCCTGTGGGTCCGCGAAACCTTCTTTTGGGGTACGCAACTGCTTAGAAAATTAAATAATATTAACAGATTAAAAAGTGTATATAAATAAAGTGGCTAAATGTATAATTGATCATTTTAAAACGTACTGTAAATGTCAAGGAATTTGAAATTGACGGCTAAAAATTAAATTAGTATCTCAGATTGACTCACGAGAGCAGTGCATCTGCATCAAACAGAACACAGTGTGGACGATGTGTGGCTTCCATTGAATTTCCAAAAGCTCCAGACTTCTTATTAAAATTATGTATTTTTTTAATTTATATTTGTTTTCAAATAACATGTTATCATTTGTGTATTTGACTGATGAATGCTTGTTTCTGTATTTTTTGTGTATTGTTTTGCATTTCAAATCACAGACAATGTTTAGGTCGGGGTCTCCATCTCCCAGTAATGACTCAGTAGGGGGTCTCGGGATTCCAATAATGATTCACTGGGGGTCCCCGGGTTCCAGTAATGGTAAGGAGGGGGTCCACAGAAGTCAAAAGGTTGGGATCCACTGCTCTAGACAGCTTCATGTCTCTGGTGCCCTTGCGTCAACATTTTTTTATCCCAACCCTTACCCTGGTTATCTCGTAATGCACAACAGATTGAATCCGGATCACCTGAAAACTCGGTGTAGTTTAGGTTGACGACTCATGTTAAGTCTTCGTTACTGGGTTCTGTGTGTCAGGAAAATGTGGTTTGCGGTCTGCTATGCGGGATCCCAAATCCTAGCACGTGAGAGTCTACAGGCGTAAAATGTTTCCCTTCTTTCTTTTAGCTAGAAAAATCTTATTGTTTCAATTAAAAAAAAGTTAAAAGGAAAAAAGAGATGTGATTATTAGTTTGTTTTCTCGTGTCCATCACGCAGTTGTAACCCTTGAGGGATCACAGGGGGCAACAAGCCGGGCCCATGAAGCATGACTGCAGACAGGCTGAGTGCGACGCGAGAGACCGCAGACCAATGCACTCGAGGAAGCTATCTGGAGTTCACTTTCTTCTGCTCATTCTTTTCAGACATTAAGGCACACAAAACATACATGCCAACATTTTAGAAGGCAAGTGGGAGATTTTTTTTTTTTTTAAATAACCAGGAGAATGTATTTTCCCCATTTACCT
The DNA here is from genome assembly GCF_031143425.1 of Pleurodeles waltl. NCBI lineage: Eukaryota > Metazoa > Chordata > Amphibia > Caudata > Salamandridae > Pleurodeles > Pleurodeles waltl. The sequence continues at coordinate 975,185,858 of NC_090450.1, read as the reverse complement.
GCCTGAATCGCGTATATTGGCAGGAAATAAGTGTTTCTTTTTTGGCAGTTTAATAACGTAGCACAAACAGTTCTGCACTCTGTTTTTGCTTGTCCTATCTAAAAAAAAAAAAAAAAAATGAAATGTTGAGGCCAGTCACACGCTCTAAGCTCCCCCTCCAAGAATTAATTACAAAGCTTTAACCTTTGACATCAGAGATAATACCTGGAACGGTAGATGGAAGTGTGCATGACAGCTATCAACCAGTTGAGTAACAAAGGCCCCCGCAGCACAGTACCGCAAACTGAGAGCTCCAGAGTAAGTCCAGAGGGGGACCCGCAATGTACTTTGCAGCAGGCTCCCTCAAGTTTCGGTACCCCACTGGCATCGCCATTTCACTTTTGCCCTGTTTCCAGTGGATCATGGTTCAGCGATGCGATTCGGGTTTCTGCATGCACAAGAGACTAGCCTCCTTGAAATCAGTGGTCTCCCGCCTGAATCGGGGGGTTATAAAACAATTTACAAACATAAAATACACAATGCATAGATAAAAACTGTACAGTTAGTACAAAGCAGTGATTTAAATGGATGTGAAGTGGGTCTGTGACCTCAGCAGGCACTGTGTGGGCTGCTGGAAAAGCAACCATGCGAGGAGTAGCCAAGGACTACTTGTAGCCCTCTCAGCACAGTACCCCAAACTGAGAGCTCCTGAGTAAGTCCTGAGGGGGGCCCCTCCATGTACTTTGCAGGGGGCCTCCTCACATTTTGTTATGCCAGTGGCATCACCATTTCACTTTTGCCCTGTTTCCAGTGGATCATGGTTCGGCGATGCGATTCGGGTTTCTGCATGCACAGGAGACTAGCCTCCTTGAAATCAGTGGTCTCCCGCCTGAACGGTTGGCTGTATGCACAATAAAACGACTTACAAACACATAAAAGTACAAAATGCATAGTTAAAAAACTATACAGTTGCAGTGCTCTAAATGGATGGGAAGTGGGTCTGTGACCTCAGCAGGCACTCTGTGGGCTGCTGCAAAGGCAACAATGCAAGGAGCAGCCAAGGGCTGCATGCAGCGGACAGAGAGAGAGCGTTTGCATGAAGTGATGCATCTAAAAAGGCCCAAATTCTACTGCTGGGACGGTGCAGTGCTCAAGACTCTTCTGAGATTCTGCAGAGGCGGCTGGCACTTTCCAGAGCCGCGCTCAAACAAACCGTCATGGATGAAGCATGCAGTGCTGGAGAGCTCCCACGCAAAGGGAATCTGAGCATGGGGACAAAGCCAGCAAGCTGCCTTACTCGCTGGCCAAGAGCGACACAACTGCTGGAATAGTCCCCAAAATACTCCACACAGCATGTTTCTTGAGATGCATCTCAAATGAAAATGCAATGGTATTCGCTGAGTACTACAGGAGGCTACAGACATGTCCACCCGACCTCTCTGTGAACGACTAAATCCCATATTGGCAGACGTACCACTCCCTCAAGTATCATCATTGGACCGTCTTGTCCTTGGCAAACCTATTGCTGTAGATGAAATCCATGATGCAATATGAGGTCTGAAGGCTGGGAAGACACCCGGGCCAGACGGATACCCATCAGAATACTATTGCAGGTTCCTTCTTAACTTGTATCTGGAGGCAGCTCGTAGGCCACAATCCACCAGAGCTCGATGTGGCAACGTCAGTGGTCCTTTCTAAGGCTGGACACCTCCTCATCACTGTAGCTCATATAAGCCTATTACCCTCATCAACGAAGAGGTCAAAATCTTCGCATAAGTTCTTGTCACTGGGCTTACACAAGTCCTGCCTGATCTGATACATCCGGACCAGTGTGGTTTCATGCCCAGCCGTAGTACCTCTCACTGTATTGGCTCTGTCCCAAGCCTACAGACTGACAGAGTCATGCGCTCCCCGTCTTTTAGACTTTGAGAAGGTTGATTCTGTAGACTGAAACTTTCTGATAGTGGTTATGGTGAAAATGGGATTCACTCGCCGCATATGCGGATACATTGACTGCCTTACTCACCACCACAGGCTAAAAGTGCTAGTCAAAGGTGTGTTGTCTGACCCCTTGCCCATCTAGCATGGTACTCCGCAGGGCTGCCCTCTATCCACGCTTCTTTGTCCCTTGCAATAGGACCCCTTGCCAGGCTAGTGTGTTGCGATGCCCAAATGCTGGGGTGGCAATGGGAAAGCTCCTCGAAGGAAAGAATTGCATTATATGTAGACTACGTACTTCTCTAATTAGCAAACTCTCAATTTACAGGACCAAGTTATCTCAAACTCCTTAACCTGTATGAGGAGGTCTTGGGACTCAAAGAACAAAAGGGGACATCTCTGCTGGTCCCGATTCAAGGAGATAATGCAGTTACACATCCATACTGACCAAACAACTTACCTTTAAATACCTGGGAATATATATAAATATATATATATATATCCCGCACTCCAGAACTGGCATGGACCCTTAACGTGGCACTCCTTGTAACTAATATGAAATCTGACCTCTTATGATGAGCGACCCAACCACTATATTGGGCCGAGTGACCCTCTTTAAAATGATGGTCCTACCCCATTTTCTATACACCCTCCCGAATTTCTCACAGTGGATCCCCAACCGTTTGTTCCAAGACCTCACTTCATCAATACGAACCTTCCTATGGGCAAACAGCCCGCCCGGCATAGAGTGGGCCAAGGGCAAGAGCTCAGTGTATGAGGGATGGATGGACATGCCAAACCTTCAGATATCCAACTGGGTGACACTATTAATAGTGCTAAATGACTGGCTGTCCGGAGGGTGGCACAACAGTGCTGATCGGGTAGAGATCTCCTTTATTGGCATCGATAAGGAGACCATATTCCACAATCTCTCCCAGAGCCTACCTGGATAATCTTTATGACCTGGCGTGCAGTACTGCACTTCATGGGCTATCAGAACATGTTTACGCAACACACCCAACAGTGGCGGGGGAGATACCTCCATCAGGTTGTAGAGCTTCAGGGCTTCTGGGCCTGGGACAACATTAGGAGATGTGTGGCAGGGGAGGCACATCCGCTCATTTCAGGATCTTCAAATCCAATATGACCTTTTCAAGACCCAGTCACACAGGTTTCTGCAACTCAGACACCCTTTAGCCACATATAAGCCCAAACTTGAGCAACTCCCTGAACATATCACGCTAAAACCCCAACTCCTGATGGGTAGGGTGGAAAGAGGTGGTGTCTCACACTTATACCATACACCGAGTACCAATGTTCCTGATGCCGATGCTAGCCTGAGACGGAAATGGGAGGAGTTGGTACCAAGGTCCGACTGGCCGTACCGGGCGTTTCCCCAGGAGGCTGGAAGTGGGGGCCACTTTTGTTACTAGGGACCGATTTTTTTGCAGTGCAGCAGTTTTAATAGCACTGCAGAGTTCCATTATATCCAGCAGTTTTCAGGCAACAATAAAAGTGCCACGATAACTCTGGTGATAAATGTACCTGCGGTAGAGAGAGATCAGAATTTTGTCCAGTGGCAGTGCAGAGTGTTAATATGCCTGCTGAAAAGAACATGTACTGTGCAGATTACAGAGCAGTATTTTATGTGCACAGGTCAGTGGGATATTGCTTTTGTCACAGAGATCCTTTAGTTACAGTGCAATTCATAAGTTATAATCATAATTGAGCACAGTGTGCTATGAACAGCCATCAAAGAGCTGGATGCAAGCTGCATGGCACAGATTAGAAAGTTATGAGTTTTCCCAGTCTTTGATTATCCTAATTGCTTTAAATTGGTTTGTTTGGGTACAAATATATTGTTATTAGTAAAGTCAACCCTAACCACTGTGTTACATTCTGAATCCCGAGTTTATGCTTCTCCAGACCATGCACTCTTAAAAAATGCCAGGGCTGCTTTGGGTTCTGTTAGACCTGACAGCTTTATGGTGGTCATCCCTCCAATTTTTGCCTGCCTCCCTCCACCTTTCTGACACTGTTTTTGCTGGTTTTAGGACAGCACACTTTACTACTGCTAACCAGTGCTAAAGTGCATATGCTCTCTCCCTTAAACATGGTAACATTGGTTCATACGCAATTGGCATATTTGATTTACTTGTAAGTCCCTAGTAAAGTGCACCACATGTGCCCAGGGCCTGTAAATCAAATGCTGCTAGTGGGCCTGCAGCACTGGCTGTGCCACCCACATAAGTAGCCCCTTAACCATGTCTCAGGCCTTCCATTGCAAGGCCTGTGTGTGCAGTTTCACTACCACTTTGACTTGGCATTTAAAATTGCTTGCCAAGCCTTAAACCTCCCTTCTGCTTCATATAAGTCACCCCTAAGGGATGCCCTAGGTAACCCATAGAGATGGTGCTATGTAGGTAAAAGCAGGACATGTACTTATGTGTTTTATATGTCCTGGTAGTGAAAAACTCATAAATTCATTTTCCACTACTGTGAAACCTGCTCCTTTCATAGACTAGCATTAGGCCTGCCCTCATATACCTTGGAGTGGTAGAGGTCATATTTAGTATGGCCAGAATGGTAACAGAAAATCTTGCTTATTGGTGAAGTTGGATTTAAAATTACTATTTTAGAAATGCCAATTTTAGAAAGTGGCCATTTCTCTACACTTAGCTCCATATGTACAAACACATTTTCCCATAGACACAGAATGGGTAAAACACTTTGCTACATCTGGCCCTTAATACCATCTGTGCCTTACAGCCTGTCTCTAATCCACGTCTGGTCTGTGCTGGTTGACAGCTCCCTTGTGCATTTCACCCAGACAACCACAAACACAGGACACTCAGTCACATCTGCATTCATTTGCATACTGAATGGGTCTTCCTGGGCTGGAAGGGTGGAGGGCCTCCCACTTACATGTCAAAGGCCAGTGGCCTGCACTCACACAAAGGACTGATAGTCCTCCACAGGGACCCTGGCAGACAGGACTGGGCTGAAAGAGGAAATTGTGCACTTCAAAACCACTCTTTAAGGTCTTCCCCACTTCAAAAGCATTTTTGGGTATATATAATGGGTCTCTGACCCCACCAACTCAGACATTCTGGACCTACACCTGCACTCTGTCAGAGGAACTGTCTGCCTGACCAAAGAACGGATTTGGACAGCTTTGCTGAGAACGACTGCTGCCCTGCTGGCCTCTGACTCTGCTGGAAGGACTCTCTCCTGAAGTGCTCTCCAAAGGCTTGGATAGAGCTTGTATCCTGTTTCTAAGGTCCCGGAGCCAACAAATACTTCACCTCTTCAAGAAACTCCTTATGCATCGAAAATCGATGCAGCGCCTGCAGAAATTGACGCAAAGCCTGCATCGCAGCTGAGAAATCGCCGCCCAGTCGACTGGAACGATGCAGCACCAACTTCCCGACTGTAAATTCGAAGCAGCACCCGCCTTGTAATGGAAAATTCAATGCATCTTCTAGCGCGTCAAGAATTTTCAATGCATCTTCCCTGGGCATCAAAATGTCCATGCATCCCAGTGAGGAACCAAGACTCCGCGCCAAAAAATTATGCAAACGCTTGCAGCGTGAAAAGAGATGACGCATTGTCTGTGCCACGCCAGAAAATCTGACGCAGCACCTTATTTTTCCACACATCCCCTCCTCTCCAGGTCTCCGTGCATCGTTATCTTTGACGCATCCCAGGTACTGTGTGTAACAAAGAAATAACTGTTCATTTCTAAGGTTTGAGACTCTTTTAAACATTTTAAAAGTGATATTTCAAATTGTGCTTATTGGATTTTCGTCATTTTTACCTTATTTTATTCAAATAAATATTATCTATTTTTCTATACCTCTGTATTTTTGTGGTGTTTTCACTGTGTTACTGTATGATTTATTACACAAAGACTTTACACATTGCCTTCTAAGTTAAGCCTGACTGCTTAGTGCCAAGCTACCAGAGGGTGGGCACAGGATAATTTGGATTGTGTTGTGACTTACCCTGGCTAGGACTGTGGTTCCTATCTGGACAAGGGTGTATACCTCTGCCAACTAGAGACCCCATTTCTAACAGGTTCCCAGTCTGGTCCATGTTGACACCTTTAACGATATTTACTGCTGACTTGCTTGTACCTCCCCAGCGAACTGGAGATACCGGTCCTGCTAAGATTGATTCAATTGAAATACCTTCTTAACACATACCTCATGCCCCTGAGGCTTTGGGAAGCCAGGAAAATTCCACAACTTCCAGCCCCCAAGCACGGAGGCTGACTTTTTTCACATGATCTGGCTGCGTCCTCCGGTGGCCAACTACTAGAAATGGATTGCCCATTCCCTGTTTAAAGTCCTGGGCTATCTATTGAACTGACACCCCATCATTCACTCTTGGGAATTATTGATGATCTGGGTAACACTAGGGGAGACAGATGTTTAACTGGAATAGCTACACTGATCACCAAGACAGACTCAGCCCGAAAGTGGAGGGCGGCTGACCCACCTATGCTTGCAGAGTGGTGTAAAGGGATGGATTGGTCCACACAACTTGAATAACCCATTTACAACAACAGAGGGTGCACAAATTTGGGGGACATGGTGGGACTATTTTGGTTTCAGACTTCAAAGACTAGTTGTATGATATGATGCTTTACAGATGGGCGGGGTTGTGCCAGTGTTTGCAATGGTGATATGTAAGTTCTACTGTTTGTAATAATCAAAACAATGGATGGGGCGTGTCGATACTCTCTCATTAGAAATGTCCGTCCATTTAAAGCACTGGTACAAGGTATCTTTTGATATGCATAGACGGTTCAAAATGAATACTAGGCAATATCATTCCCTTAATGTGCTACCTCATTGTCCGGATCATGTGTCAACAGAGGCTTGCAAGCAGAGCCAGATTGGAAGCCCAAGGCAGCCCTGGCAAATTTTGTCAGACCAGGTGGGATCTTCATTGAACCCCATGTGAAGCTACGTCTTAACACGGCTGACTCGGCTTTCCATCAGGGAGGATGAGATTGCCTGGATACTGCTGGACCAGTGAAGGCTGAAAATCCCCACCCTGACTCAGATGACATTGCCTGCCTCATTTGATTACTGGTCTGCTGTAAAAAAAAAAAACACTATACTCCGGATATCCTGTAAAGTCTAACATGCATTTCATGTGGAAAATAACCAGTAAACAAGCAAAGATAATGCAAGGCAATTGATGTTTCAATGAGCAAAGCTTCACCCTTAATCAGGTGGAGCATGAAATGCTAAAATTCATAGGATTTTTGCGTATTCTTATATAGTTCTTCTCAAGTTAAGTAAATAGGAGTGAGATCCCGTGACAAAATAGAAGCTTTGACGATAACAACCAATGTGCAGGTGGCAGGATCTTCTTATGGAAGGATTGCAATAAGTCCTTGAAGATATTTACAAACAATACTAACAGGAGCTGAATCCACAACTTCCAAAAATCCTCGCCTTGCTGTGCGAAACTCAGAACGAGGCTTTGCTTTACTAACACAGTTCAGAATATGTGCATTGTACAACATGGAGTTGCATGTAATTGCACTTAAGGTACACATGGACATTGGCATATTGAAGTACACATATATGTATTAAGGCACAGATATAAGTAAATCCACTTTCTCAGCTGTTCGCTAGGATAGTTGCAAAAACTCCCTAGAATCAGCAGGGAAGATTACAGTTATCTAGCCGCAGTGCAAGAAAAGAGACAACCCAATAAAGAGCCTCGGTCCTGAACAGAGGTGGCCCCTCAGCTCTGGCGGAGGAGCACCGCCCCACTGCTGAAAGCAGAAAAATAACGTGATAATAAAACTAATTTATTATCACTCTATTTTTCCACTTAGGGTGGGACCAGCCACCTCCAAATCCCCACAGAGGAGGAGTGTAATGTGCACTTCTAAATGCGCATGTCAGTTTGGCCGGCCATCTGAGGCCCGTCAAACTGACATGCGCACTTAGAACTCTCCACCCGGCTATGATGCACAGCCGGGTGGAGACCAAGCACATGCTCCGACTCCCTCCTGAGCGCCATTTCTGCCCGCTCAGGCCCATCCCGGTGCTTCTCTCATGCTGGTAACAGCATAAAAGAAGCATCAGGATTGGGTGGGGAGGGGAGGAAGACAAGAAGAATCAAGGCGGCAGGAGCGTTGGAACAGCGAGGCAGCAGATACGTCTTTTTTTAATTATTGGTCCCCCCGCTCTCCGCGTTGCCCCCGCTTCCCAACACCTTCCTGGCAGCAGCTGCTATTGGTCCTGAAAGCCGGCAGTACTGGTCTGAAAAGGGAGTTGAGTGTTTCTCCAAAGAAGTGATCAATATTTTCCCAGACATGGCTCACTGCATGGTTATAGAAGTTTCAGTAAATGTTTTACCATCCATGTAGTCAGTAAGACATCAAGATTATCTCCACACTTACACTTTATTGGGGACCATGGCTCTCTCGGGGCGGAGGGGGTAGAGGACATTATTTCTCAGGCCCTGTGCTTTCCAAGGCCCTACATTCATGCTGCAATATTAATTGTAGATTTTGAAGGAAGTTTGTGCTGTTTATTAATGATAAGGCAGCTAACATGGTCATATCACTAGATGGCGCCAGATGATGAAGCTACCATGTTTTCTCTTTCTCTGGGGGATACTTTTTAAAAAAATGATAAACAGGTGCTGGTGCTTTGAGAGGTCACCCATAAAATGCATGACCTGAGCTCTGCAAAAATGTCATATAGACCTACTGAGTCATACTGTATGGGGACTGAACCCCTATGCAGCTCCTAGAGTAAACATTGATTTTTCCCCTCAGCCACTACTGGTCGTTCCCCTCAGCCACCACTGGTCGTTCCCCTCAGCCACCACTGGTCGTTGTTTCAATGTAGGTGCCTAACATCATCTCCCTCACCATATTAACAGTAAAGTGCTATCAAGTGTGTGATGCGAGGCAGGTAGTGAGAGGTGGGCCTTATTAGGGGTTGCCGGAAGTTGCAAAGTATTTTCCTCTACACCCCAGAGAACTTTTTTAAATAAACTCTGCAAGCTTCAGAAATTTCATGAAGTTTGCAAAGTTTTAAAAAAGATAACTTGCAGGAGAAAGACTCCTGTAAAAATAGGCTTTCTGAAGGAAAAAAACAACGGCTGCAGAATAATTGTCCTAAACAATATTTGCAAAAGAAAACATTGCAAAAAAGAACATCCCTCATAAACTAAATCATAAACTAAGTCGATGATCTCTGCAGACTTCGCCATCTGTATGAAGTTTTTAAATAAAAGTATCTTCCAGATATAACTGTGCCTCCTATTTCAGATTACTATAGTAGGGTTCCACATATAACCGCGCATCCTATTTCAGATTACTATAGTAGGGTTCCAGATATAACAGCACATCCTATTTCAGATTACTATAATAGTGTTCCTGATATAACCGCAGACTTGACCACTATTTCAGATTACTATAGTAGGGTTCCAGATATACATGTGCATCCTATTTCAGATTACTGTAGTAGGGTTTCAGATATAACTGTGCATCCTATTTCAGATAACTATAGTAGGGTTCCGGATATAACTGCACATCCTATTTCAGATTACTGTAGTAGGGTTCCAGTATAACTGCGCATCCTATATCAGCTTACTGTAATAGGGTTCCGGATATAACTGTGCATCCTATTTCAGATTACTGTAGTAGGGTTCCAGACATAACTGGGCATCCTATTTCAGATTACTATAGTAGGGTTCCAGACATAACTGTGCATCCTATTTCAGATTACAATAGTAGGATTCCAGACATAACTCTGCATCCTATTTCAGATTACTATAGGAGGGTTCCAGATATAACTGTGCATCCTATTTCAGATTACTGTAGTAGGGTTCCAGACATAACTGTGCATCCTATTTCAGATTACTGTAGTAGGGTTCCAGATATAACTGTGCATCCTATTTCAGATTACTGTAGTAGGGTTCCAGATATAGCTGTGCACCCTATTTCAGATTACTATAGTAGGGTTCCAGACATAACTGTGCATCCTATTTCAGATTACTATAGTAGGGTTCCAGATATAACTGTGCATCCTATATCTGATTACTATAGTATGGTTCCAGGTATAACTGTGCATCCTATATCGGATTACTATAGTAGGGTTCCAGACATAACTGTACATCCTATTTCAGATTACAATAGTAGGGTTCCAGATATAACTGTGCATCCTATTTCGGATTACTATAGTAGGGTTCCAGTTATAACTGTGCATCCTATATCAGATTACTATAGTAGGGTTTCAGATATAACTGTGCATCCTATATAAGATTACTGTAGTAGGGTTCCAGATATAGCTGTGCATTCTTTTTCAGATTACTGTAATAGGGTTCCAGATATAACCGCGCATCCTATTTCAGATTACTGTAGTAGAGTTCCAGATATAGCTGCGCATCCTATTTCAGATTACTACAGAAGTGTTCCAGATATTACTACGCGTCCTACTTCAGATTACAGTAGTAGGGTTCCAGGCATGACTGTGCTTCCTATTTCAGATTACTATACTAGGGGTCCAGATATAACTCTGCATCCTATATAAGATTACTGTAGTAGGGTTCCAGATATAGCTGCGCATTCTTTTTCATATTACTGTAATAGGGTTCCAGATATAACTGCGCATCCTATTTCAGATTACTGTAGTAGGGTTCCAGATATAGCTGCGCATCCTATTTCAGGTTACTACAGAAGGGTTCCAGATATTACTACGCGTCCTACTTAAGATTACAATAGTAGGGTTCCAGATATAGCTGCGCATTCTTTTTCAGATTACTGTAATAGGGTTCCAGATATAACTGCACATCCTATTTCAGATTACTATAGTAGAGTAAATGAATTTCTGATGATTTATCGAGCTGGTTAGTAAGGGCCACTTCAGTCTGTGACTAAACATGAGATTTGTGCTGCACTTGATCCAACCTGGATCTGTGTTACTCACCACATGGCCTACTATGTACCCAAAGGCTTATCAATCTTTTTAAGTTAGGTTCAAAGTACAATTAGTTAAGTATTCTTAATGATGATAGTTTTATTATGTTTTCAAACCTATCAAATGTCCATCAATTAAGGGCCCCAATAAAAGACCATGCCTCAATGCATTTCAGTGTTCTCCATTCGCAAATGGGCTAATCAGTTGTTAATGCCCTAACAATGATGAAGCAATGCCTAAGTAGATTAAGTCATTTGAATGATACACATAAGAATCAAGTATTCAAATATATCAGAAAGCAGACTATACATCAGGAGTCTCCAACCTTTTCTGTAATGAGAGCTACTTCTGATCAGTCAAAATCATCGTGAGCTACTGAAGGTTGGATAACGTGCACATTGTTACAAGACAACCCCACGCCCAGCTTCACTGACTTTAAGCTTAAAATCAATAGAGTCAGATACTGTGGTTTGAACAAAATGCTTTGATTAGAGGCACTATGACAGGGCTGCCATGTGTTTCAGTGAGAACATGGTATCTAGGGATGTATGAACATGTGTACGTATAAATGGGATATATGTGTATGGGTGACTGAGAGCCTGTGCTGTATGTACCTGTGGCACAGGACATACATTTTGCCATATGTGGCATTGTTACATGTATAACACAAATATACAACAATTTCTTTTGTAAATGGGAGGATTTTAAAGCTCAGAAAATGTTCAGCAAAAATGTTCAAAATATGGAATATTTTTCTGCACTTTAAATTTCTCTCCTTTACAATAATGACTGTATTTTTTAGCTATACATATCATACAGTGTCTGCTGGCCACTGGGAGCAAGTAGGCTGCTGTTTGTAAATGTGACACTTTGAAATGGGAGAAAATTAAAATTAAATCTTAGCGTAATCATTAAGGTAACTTTTAATTGGAATTTTGTCCCATTTAACAACATTCAGAAACATAATTTTGTTCTCATGCTCCATTACTGAGCGGAGAAGGACTTTTTAGTTAAGAGCTAAAAACCTCAGTGCTTCAGAGTCTTCACCTCTGTGCCCAAGCCTGGGTCATAAATCTGACTGAGCACTTCTGGTTGGAGACACCGCACTAAGGGAACTATGGAGTCCACTGGACAGTAGTATGTGCATAGAATTGGGCAGATCTCGTCCCAGGAACTTGTTGAACTTGAGAAACCTGAAGTTTACAAGCAAGGCTATCACCGTGAGAAACCTCTAGTCTGTAGATGCTGTATCGTACCCGGTTCAGTGATTTGGTGGTCAGTGCCAGGCGTGGGTTATGCAGAAGTGGAATGTATGGGGAATGTCTACCAGCGTGTCCATTATTGAGGCAAGCCTATGCCAGACCCAGGTAGCGAGCTGCACTGTGTGGATTTCAGCACATTGTCACAGACTTTGTAACAGTTTTGCAGAGTGCAGGAATTTGAGCTCCCTGTCCCGCTTTGAGGTTTCAGTGAGGGGATTGCTGTGCATCATGTGGCCAACAGTGGGCAAATTGCCCTTGTGGCACTAGATGGTGCAATTCAAGGTTAAGGGCAGGAAATCCCCCATGCCTATATGGAAGTTGAAGCTTGGACTATGCTATTCTAGGCTGATGCCTGCCCCATGCATGTCGTATGACAGTCACGAGGCATGCAAAAAAGGCTCAGGAAAGTGGGAGCAGGAGATTCTGAAACAGATAGTGTAGTCTGGGCAGGGCCACCATCTTCATGAAGGCCAACCTTCCTGCCAACGTCATGGGAGGTTTTATCCATCCCTCCTCCTGGTGCTCTAGATTGGAGCTGCATTTCACATAATTTACACAATACAGCACATCACAGTCCTGAAGAAACCAAGCACCTAAATAGCAAATGCGTTCCATTTTCCATTGCAGCAAGATCTCCAGGGATGGTTGGTTAAGTGCAGGCGGTCGTCAATAGCATAATAATCAATTTGTTACAGCTGATTTGTAAGCTTGACCAATTCCTGAATTCTATGGTTTCTGCAACAACAGGGGTCATTTTTTTGTCTGGGTCTCAAATTAGTAGCAGGGTATCCAGGCGACTGGTGTCCATGGGCACAAGGGGTGTTGCCCTGGCACTCTCAGGGAGACTGAACTGGGAAGAAAACACAAAGCAGCTGACAATAAATCACTGCTCGAGACAGAGGGCTGAATCTCCTGGGTGAACTCTAGTAAACTCTGCAGATACCCTACTGAGCAAGTGCCAGCCGTGCCAGGTTTCTTCGACCTGCAGGCACAGGCTCCAGCAGTGACATCATCGGAGAGGGAGGGCGGATTTACAGTGCAACTGATCTGGTTGCTTTTGGGGCGCTTAAACAGTGGCCCTGGGAGGAGTTAGCAAAGCTCCATTCACTTCAATGGCTGGGGGCGGGGCAGGCCGATGAGGACAAGGAGGGAGTGTTTGGTAACAACTTGTTGATTGCACAGAGAAAGGATGCAGGCTGTAAGAAGGGATGCAGGAGACTGCTCTCTTGGCAGTAACATGTGTTTAGTACTGCATTTGGTTTCACTTTGAAAAAACGTTATGGAGCTGAGCATAACAGAGTGCTCCTTATCTCCACTGCAGAGGCCTAAGAGAGGGAATTAACCAGCCGTGGACAACAATTGCACTAGTGGACTAAGAGGTAAGTGTGCAGTTAAGCTTCTGACTGCATCAGGGGCATTGACAACCCCTCCCCTCCTTTTGCAGCTACAGTGTGGTGAGCTTCTTGATAGGCCTCTTCTGTCTGCAGCTGGGCAGACAAAGGCTCATAATTAACTTGGGAGGGTGAGTGGGTGAAAGGAAGGATGGATGGATGAAATGGTGGACGGATAAATGCATTGATGAATGAGTTAAAGGATGGACATAAGAATGAAAGAGTGAAAGGCAGGGAGGATGTATGATGAAAGGGAGGATGGATGTATGGATGTATGGAAGGTCAAGGTCCACACCCACACGGACGACACCCTCAAGACCGCCGAACATCTGCACTTCCAAATACACACCGACCCCAACACCACCCTCAGAGGAACGCTTGTCTACAGACGCTCTGGACCACGGGCACCTTTCAGCGACTCCATCTCTGACCTCGCCAGCACCCACGCACTCGCCTCTACAGACTACATCCTCTTCGGGGACCTTAACTTCCACCTCGAGAACAACAACGACGCCAACTCCACCACCCTGATCAACAACCTCGCCAACCTCGGCCTCAGACAATTCGTCACCACACCCACCCACGCAGCCGGCCACACGCTTGACCCCATCTTCTCCACAAGCACCCATGTCACCTTCAACCACACCACCGAACTCCACTGGACCGACCACCACTGCATCCATTTCACCTTCCAGAAACAGGTCAAGCACCACCGTACCCTACAGCCACCCCGCCGCCACTGGAGCAAAGTCACCAAAGACCAGCTGACCAGTGCCCTTGCCCACAACCCGCCTAACGACCCCACCGACCCAGACACCGCCGCCCACAACCTCAGACAGAGGATCAACGACTGCGCCAACTCCCTCGCACCACTCAAGAAGACCACCAACAACCAAGCCACCAAGAAAGCCTGGTTCACTGAAGAGCTCCAGACCTCCAAGCGCATCTGCCGGAAACTTAAGAATAAATGGCTCACCGAACACACACCCGACAGCCTCACGGCCCACAAAGACGCCACCCGCAGACACCACCAACTAATCAGACTAGCCAAGAGATCCTCCTCCAAAGACCGCCTAGATAACAACGCACACAACAGCAAAGAGCTCTTCAGCATAGTGAAAGAACTCTCCAACCCCAGCACCAACGTCAACGACATTCCACCCTCTCAAGAGCTCTGTGACTCTCTAGCCACCTTCTTCCACCAAAAGATCACCGACATCCACGACAGCTTCAACACCACAGCCGCCCCCACCACGCCAGACACCACCCCCGCTAACACCACCCACTCCAATCGCCTGACCTCCTGGGCCAACGTCAGCGACACAGAGACACGCAAATTCATGAACTCAATCCACTCCGGATCACCGTCAGACCCATGCCCTCACCACGTGTACAACAAAGCAGACGCAGCCTTCTCTCCCCAACTATGGAAGGTCATCAACATCTCCTTTGAAACAGCAACATTCCCGGAAAGCTGGAAACATGCCGAAATCAACGCCCTCCTTAAGAAGCCCAAAGCAGACCCCCAGGACCTCAAGAACTTCCGACCCATCTCCCTACTCCCGTTCCCTGCGAAGGTCATCGAGAAAATCCTCAACACACAACTGACTCGCCACCTCGAAGACAACGACATCCTGGACCCCTCCCAGTCTGGCTTCAGACAAAACCAAAGCACCGAGACCACGCTCCTCGCCGCCACAGACGACATCAGACGCCAAATGGACAACGGCAAAACATCAGCCCTCATCCTCCTGGACCTAGCAGCCGCCTTCGACACGGTATGCCATCGCACTCTGAGAACACGCCTCCTCGAAGCCGGAATACAAGAGAAAGCCCTCGAATGGACCACATCCTTCCTCTTCGACAGAACCCAGAGAGTCCGCCTCCCTCCCTTCCGCTCCAAAGCCACCAACATCATCTGCGGCGTACCCCAGGGCTCATCCCTCAGCCCAACATTATTCAACATCTATATGGCCCCCCTCGCACAAGTAGCCCGCCAACACGACCTCAACATCATCTCCTACGCCGACGACACCCAGCTCATCCTCTCCCTCACTAAGGACCCACACACCGCAAAGTCTAACCTCCACAAGGGAATGAAGGGCGTCACCAAATGGATGAGAAACAGCCACCTGAAACTGAACTCAGACAAAACGGAGGTCCTCATCCTCGGACCCAACCCATCCGCCTGGGACGACTCCTGGTGGCCAACATCCCTAGGAACCCCACCAACTCCGACTGTCCACGCACGCAACCTGGGCTTCATCCTCAACTCCTCCCTCTCCATGTCAAAACAGGTCAACGCAGTCTCCTCCTCCTGCTACAACACTCTCTGCATGCTCCGCAGGATCTACAAGTGGATCCCGACAGAAACAAGAAAAACAGTGACACAGGCCCTCGTCAGCAGCAGGCTAGACTACGGCAACGCACTCTACACAGGCATCCCGACCAAACACCTGCGACGCCTCCAACGCATCCAAAACGTCTCCGCCCGACTGATCCTCAACGTACCCCGCCGCAGCCACATCACACCCCACTTGAGAGACCTCCACTGGCTCCCCGTTGACAAGAGGATCACATTCAAACTCCTTACCCACGCACACAAAGCACTCCACAACACCGGCCCTGCTTACCTCAACAACAGACTCAGCTTCTACACCCTCCCCCCCGATAGCTCCACTCCGCAGACCTCGCCCTCGCCACCGTCCCCCGCATCCTTCGAAAGACATCCGGCAGCAGATCCTTCTCCTACCTCGCCGCCAAGACATGGAACACTCTCCCAACCAACCTACGACAGACCCAGGACCTACTCACCTCCAGAAGACTCCTCAAGACCTGGCTCTTTGACCAGTAGCAGCTAACCCCCCCCCCTCAGCGCCTTGAAACCCTAACGGGTATGTAGTGCGCTCTATAAATATGCTGATTGATTGATTGATTGATTGATGGAAAGGAGTGGTTGATGGAAGATGAAGGGATGGATGGGTGGTAGAATGAGTGAAAAGATGGATGATGAGTGGAAGGGTAAATAGATGGATGAGTGGCTGGATGGATGAGTATAATGATGGATGGCTGAGTGAAAGGGTGGATAGATGGATGAGCCAAAGGGAGGATGATAGCTGGATGGAGTGAAAGGATGGAGAGATGGAGTGAAAGGGTGGATGGATGAGTGAAAGGATGGATGACTGAATGGATGGGTGAATCGATGAATAAAAGGGGAAGTGGATAACTGAAAGGATGGATGATTGAGTGGATGGATTGGTGTGATGGATAGGTGTCCCTGGACCAGTGGCGGCTCTCCTTTATGGGCTCCACAGCTACACTACATCCTCCTTGTTTTGCGGTCCATTTTCATTGTTTTAAGAGTAAATAATTATTCTCTCTTGTTATAATGAAAATAAAATGAAGACCCGTTTGGGGTCCAGCAACAAACTGAGACACCGAGAGGTAGTGAAATAGTTTCTGCCGATGCAGGTGCATGAAGGTGCCTGCATCAGCCATCAGAGATACTGTTCAGAGCTGGTGAAATCCCAGCACTGTGAGAATGTCTGTGTGATTATGTGTGTGAGTTAAAGAGAGAGAGAGTCAGTGAAGGAATGAGTCACAGTGAGTGGGAATGAGTGACAGTAAGGACCAGTATGTGTGAGAATGAATCTGAGTGAGTCAGGGAGAATGACAGTGAGTGTAAATGAGTGTTTCTGTGTGTGAGACTCTTCACACTTGGCATAATTCAGAATGAGTGAGAATGAGTGGGACTGAGTGAAAATGTATGAATTAGTGAGACCAAGTGAGACTGAGTGAGTGAGACAGTAAACTTAGTGCAAGAAAGTGTGAGAGAACCCTTCAAGAAAAAGCTCTTTGGAATTCGAACCAAAGATTATGCCCTACCACTTTTAAGGGTCACCAGCCGCCACTGAGGGTATCTTCCACGTATAGTGCGATTATAAGCCTTCATATAGACAGACTAATTCCCTTTTCATGATGGTGTTGTTTGATGATGCATGAAAGGGACTTGAATGCTAGAACACAAAGGATTGGCGAGAGAGGGCATGCCTGCTGTGTTCCCGTCTGTTTGGATAGGTGGAGACAGCTGATAGTTGATTCTGATTCTGGCAGTTGGGTCTTTGTGTAGCACAGTTATCCATTTCACAATACCCCAGCTCAACCCCATCCGCTACAGCACCATAAAACCTTAAACTTAAACTTGGCACTTGTTGTCACGATTCACCCTGGGCTTACCGTCGAGGTTGGTGAGAGGTGGTGAACGGCCCCGGTTCCTGCAGGTCCTGCTTTGGCCGAGGTAGGGGCGACCCCTTCCGGTAGCCACGGTGCTGTTTGACAATAGTAAGCCACTACAGTCCGTGCCCTCCAGAAGGAGTCCCAGAGGAAAAAACACAAAAAGGGTAAAAAACCTTCAACAGGAACTCCCTGAAACAGAAGGAGGACACAAGGACGTTAGGACAGAAGATACTGGAGTTCAGGAATACTGGAGACGAAAGACAGGTCAAGAATAACTGGCTTCACAAAAGGAAACCAGCCGGAGCGTGACTACCACCACAGGAGTGTTGCAACGCAATGAGAAAGAAGCTAGATTCCCCTTATATACCCCTAGACAGGAAGTGAAAAACAGGAAGTAGAAATACCACCATCTTGGATTGGGGAAAAGGTCATGATTAATGATAGAGAACATGCGTCTGAAAAAGAGAAGCAATGTATGCAGGGAAGAGAGGATGTGAACAGCATGCTGGGAAAGGGAAAAGCATGCATAAAAGGCAATCATGTGCATGCATTCGGCTTTTGCCTGTGTGACCGGTAAGTGAGGGAAAAAGAGGGTTTCCCAGGGAATCCCGCACATGTGTTTGTTAAACAGAGTGTTGTGCGCACTGAACGCGAGCTATGCGCGGCAGGTTTGAGACCCGACTCGGTGTCTCTTCCCCTGCCGCGCCTGCCCGGGAATCAGCGGTCGAAGAAAGGGGGCGCGGCGAGTGCCGCAACCCCTGACACGAGCCACGGCTTCCCCTGCGGCCTGCTCGTGTACCGCCGCATTTCCCAAGTGCCGCGCCGCGACACTTGTATAGCGCACTACTCACCCGTTAGGGTCTCAAGGCGCTGTACGCATACCGCTGTGGAACACCTCCTGGCTTTTCCCTGTGAGGCACCCACTCCTGGCTTTTTCATGTGAGGCGCCCACTCCTGGGCAACCCCCAGGGTGAAGCCAAGCATCCAAACGCTGTCAGGGCCATTGTGGAGATTAAGCAAGCTATTGCCCAGAGTTACAGAGAGGGACCCATTAACTAAATTAGGCACTGAGGCGAGAATTATCTGGTCCAAGGGAATTGAGCCCAAGACCCGCCAAGGTGGGAATTGAACCCTGATCCCAGGCCAGATCTCTGCATCAAGGTCTGTCGCTCTAACTATTGTGCCACACTTCTCCACCATGTATAACTGTAAAAGGATTGGTGCAAGTATGGAATGAGGGATGATGACACATTTTATTTATGTTGAGACCATGTAAATGAGCAAACAGATGATGGCAACAGGTGAGCGGTAAATAAGTACCTTATTTGCTGAGCAAGTAGCCAAACACTCAAAACATTGTCCAGAAGAGCAGCAAATACCTCTGGGTAACTATGGAATCATCCATCACATTCTAAGTGTTATTCCTCTCATCACAAAGAAGAAAGAGAGCATCATACGAGCATGTCAAGCCCCTCACACAGCCCTCCTTTCCAATTGTGAGGATGGGATAAGGAACACCTGTAATCCTGCTCCCACAAGGCCTGGTGCAGCCACCACTACAACAGGTCCTAGAAAACATAAAGAGGAGAAAACATTTAAAGAGAAGACAAACAAGCAAACAGAGAGGAAGACGACAGAATGAAGGAGATAAAAGAGAACAGAAATAAAAGAGAGGCTCTCCCAGATGTTTGGGGACTCTTACAGCAGGAAGAACCCTGTCTCAAAGAAGGACACTTAGTCCCTCATTTCAACCTTGGCGGGCGGCAACCGCCGCCTGGCAAGTTGAAACCACTGGGCGGCCACCAGTGCAGCCGCACTCCCGCAGGGTCTATTTGGAGATCCCTGCTGGGCCGACAGGCGGAAACCTGGTTTCCACCCGCTGGCCCAGCGGGGATCTCGGCCGCAACACGGGAGCCGGCTCCAAATGGAGCCGGTGGTGTTGCGGGTATCCGACGGGTGCAGTTGCACCCGTCGCGCTTTTCACTGTCTGACTCGAGCCGCGGCTTCCCCTGCGGCCTGCTCGCGGGCCGCCACGTTTCCCAAGTGCTGCGCCACGGTGACCAGTGCTCGCGGCCACGGCGCGACAGTAGGTCCCCCCGAGGCCCCAGGTTTTTGAGGGAAAAGCCGGAAAAAGCGACGGACCAAAAGAGGGGCATGAACTGAAGGGGCATCTTCCCAGGAACACTCACTCATAGGGTAACCTTTCCAATGAACAAGATATTGAAAGCGCCCATGGAAAAACCGAGAGTCACAGATTTCCTGGACCTCGTATTCGGGTACGTCATCAATCAGCAGAGGGGGAGGATAGGAAAATTGTGTGTGATAATGATCAGGAAGGTAAGGTTTAAGTTGTGAGACATGGAACACAGGATGTATCTTCCAAGTCTGGGGCAAACGAAGACGCACAGAAACTGGATTAATCTTCCGGAGAATCAGGAATGGACCATAATAACGAGGCTTACATTTTTTCTGGGTAAGTCGGAGAGGTAAAAATCTAGAGGAAAGCCAAACCTTATCGTGGACCTGATATTGTGGAGCCTCACAACGTCTTTTATCAGCAATTCTTTTCATGCCTGACTTAGTGGCCACAAGGTTAGAATGGATAACACGTTGGACACCCCGTAGCTGTCGAACATAGGAGGAGATGGCCTGAAGATTGGAAATATCTTTCAGGGGCGTTGGAAAGGCCTTATGATGGAAACCGTAAGATCCATAGAAAGGGGAGACTTTCGAGGCACTGTGTATTGAGTTGTTGTTGGAGAACTCTGCAAGTGGTAAATAGGTAGACCAATTACTCTGCATAGCATTGCAGAAGCTGCGTAAATATTGTTTGAGGCCTTGATTTAGTCGTTCTGTCTGTCCATTAGTTTGAGGATGGAACCCTGATGATAAGGCCACTTCTATTCCCAGGGTCTTACAGAATTGTTTCCAGAATCGGGAGATATATTGGGGACCCCGATCCGAGTTAATGACCTGAGGTAATCCATGAAGTCGAAAGATTTCTTGTGTAAAGATTTGGCTTAATTCCTTTGCCGTTGGTAACTTTCTTAACGCCGTGAAATGAGCCATTTTAGTAAAGGAGTCAACGGTTACCATAATTACTTGATTTCCCACTGAAGAGGGTAAAGAGCACATGAAATCAGTGGAGATAGTGTGCCATGGACCTGGGGGAACAGGTAATGGGTGAAGTAATCCTACTGGTTTAGTACGGGGCGTCTTGGCTTGAGCACATATAGGACAGGATGATACATAGTCTTCAGTATCCGCCTTGAGAGTTGGCCACCAGAAGGAGCGAAGCAGAAGCTCTTGGGTAGCTTTCATTCTGCGATGACTTGCGATGGGGGAATCATGGCACATATGTAAGGCTTGAGTCTGTACTAACTTAGTGGGTAAGAACAGCGCCTTATTATGGTAATAGTATCCTTGATCTATATGAAGTTGTGGGTGCAACTTATTCAGCTCTGTAGTTCCTAGACGGGAATATTCGGACTTGACCTGGTCTAGAAATGTCTGTACTAAACCAATGATCTTGTTACTTTCAAATAGGTTCTGTACAGGAGAATCGCTACACTCAGGGTAACACTGAGACAAGGCATCGGCCAGGATTTTCTGAGAACCAGGGATGTATGTGATGTAAAAGTCATATTGACTGAAAAAGAAAGCCCATCGAGCCTGCCGGCTATTCTGACACTGAAAGTTTCTCAAGCATTGTACATTTCGGTGATCTGTCCGGGCTTCAAAGGGCTCTTTCGAGCCCATCAGGAAGTGTCTCCATTCCATGTACGCAGTCTTCAAGGCGAGTAACTCTCGTTCTAACACTGAATAGTTCTGCTCTGAATCGGATAAGATGTGTGAAAGGTAGAATACAGGGTGCTCTAACTCATCATCGTCTTGTTTTTGCAGTAAAGCAGCCCCTATGGCTCTTTCGGAGGCGTCTGCGACAACGATGAACTGTTTGTTGGTGTCTGGGTGCCGTAAAATGGGAGCTTGAATGAAGGGTTTCTTTAAGTCTTGAAAAGCTAACTCTGCGTCTTGTGTCACCAAAAGCCCTTCTTTAGATTATCTTTTTTAAGGGTTTGAGTAATGTAACTGGTTCTCTGGGCAAAGTCCGCTATAAATTGTCGATAGAAATTGGCCAATCCCAAAAAACACTGAGTTTCTTTGATGGAAGAGGGGGACGGCCAATCCAGTATAGCTTGCACCTTATCTGAATCCATGGCGACCCCAGTTTGGTTAATGCAATATCCCAAGTATTTTACCTCTGTTCGATCAAACTCGCACTTTTCTGGTTTGCAGAATAAATGGTGTTGTCTGAGTCTCTCTAGGACTTGGAGAACATGTTTAGAGTGTTGTTCTGGGTGGACAGAAAATATTAAAATGTCGCCTAGATAAACAACCACTGTTTGCTGTAGGAGATCGGAAAAAATAGAGTCCATGAACCTTTGAAAAATGGAAGGAGCATTGGTGAGTCCAAATGGCATTACTCTGTATTCATAGTGACCGAAAGGTGTTCTGAAGGCGGTCTTCCACTCATCCCCTTCCTTTATCCTTAAAAGATGGTATGCTCCTCTAAGAACCAGCTTGGTGAATCTTTTTGCCCCTCTGACAGCTTCTAAGGTGTCCTTAATGAGAGGTAGCGGTTACCGATCCTTAGTAGTGATCTTGTTTAATCCTCTAAAATCAATACAGGGACGCAAGTCTTTCGTCTTCTTAGGCACAAAGAAGAGAGGAGCCCCTGCCGGTGAAGAGGAGGGAGCAATCAATCCACTCTGTATGTTCTCCTCTAGGTATTCCTTAAGGATCTGCTTCTCAGGTTCTGTTAGAGAGTACATTTGCCCAAAAGGAACCACAGCATCTGGTTCCAAAGGGATGGCGCAATCGTATTCTCTATGGGGTGGCAGTTCAGGTCTTTCTGGTTTCTGGAATACATCGGCATATTCTTGATAATGACTGGGTACTCCCTGTAGGACTTTAATAGAACATCCCACCTTAGGGGGTGCTGTTAAGAGACTCTTTGGGGACCAATAGTCTTCTGCTAGGTAGCAGTGGTGTTGGCAGAAGTGAGATGATAAAGAAATAGTTCTTGTTTCCCAGTTGATGTAAGGGTTTTGCCGTGTGAGCCATGGAATTCCCAGGATCATAACGTGATGTGGTGAAGAAATTAAATCGAAAGAAAGATTTTCTTGATGTTTCCCGAATTGGAGACAGAAGGTAGGGGTGGTATACTGTACGGGTCCTGAGGCCAAGAGTGATCCATCCACCGTGTGGACTTGTTCTGGTACCTCCTTAGGTATTTGCAAAATCTGTCTTTCCCTGGCCCATGCTTCATCTAGGTAGATACCACTGGCTCCACAGTCCAACAAAGCCAGAGTTCTTTCTTCCCGGCCATCAGTTAAGTGGAGGATAACGGGTAAAAGGAAAAGAGCAGTTCCTTCCTCCCTAGAAGAACAAATGGAAGGTATTTCGCAA
This sequence comes from Pleurodeles waltl, assembly GCF_031143425.1. Classification (NCBI taxonomy): domain Eukaryota; kingdom Metazoa; phylum Chordata; class Amphibia; order Caudata; family Salamandridae; genus Pleurodeles; species Pleurodeles waltl. The sequence continues at coordinate 975,162,626 of NC_090450.1, read as the reverse complement.
TATCCCGTCCTCACCCTTCTCACTGAGGATGGGAATTGGCGTTTCCCAAAGGCTTGGCTGGACAGACGGGACAGGTGCGAATTAGGTGACCAGCCGCACCACAATACAGACAAAGTCCCTTCCTTCGTCTGTTTTCTCGTTCACTAGATGATAAAGGCCCTCAAGCCATATCGATTTGCATCGGCTCTTCCTCGGTAGCACCCTTAGTTTCAGGACGAACCTCTTCGGTACGATGAGGAAAGGTGTGGGACGTCACTGAGTGTGATAGTAAACGACTCTTCTTTCTCTCCATTCTTCGCTCATTTAACCGATATTCTATCGTCAAGGTCTGATCCATCAACCCCTTAAGATTCTCTATTCTGGCAGAGTGCACCAGTTCGTCCTTAATGTCCTCTCTGAGACCCCTGCGAAACAGAGTCACCAAGGTACGTTCCACCCAGGACGTCTCTGCTGCCAATTGTCTGAAACGAGTGATGTATTGTAATACATCCTGATTTCCTTGTTGGATATCGCAGAGAGCTTCTTCTGCTGAAGACTCGAGTCCAGGGCGCTCAAACATCTGCTTAAAGGTAGTGACAAAGCTGGATTAATTAGACAAGCTAGGGTCATTGCTTGTCACTAAAGGAGTTGCCCATGCTAGGGCTGGGCCAGATAGGGCGCTAATCAAATACCCCACCTTGGTCTTGTCTTGCATAAATTGTGAGGGGCAGAATGCGAAATAGACCGTCAAGGCATCCAGGAATTCTCTCAATTTGTTAGGATCCATGGAGAAACGAGGTGTAGTGGCGGATACCGTGGGAACATCAGTGGTTCTAGAGGCAAAGGCTTGTCGGTAGACAGTGTTTTAGGTACGTAGCTGCTGGAGTTCTTGAGCCTGTTGTTGTATAGTCAGGAGCAGGGTCTGGCTTGTTGGTTCTGTATTCATCACTGGTTTATCCATGGTTCCGGACTGCAACTGGAGTTTTGGGTGTTGCAATCTGTCACGATTCACCCTGGGCTTACCATCGAGGTTGGTGAGAGGTGGTGAACGGCCCCGGTTCCTGCAGGTCCTGCTTTGGCCGAGGTAGGGGCGACCCCTTCCGGTAGCCATGGTGCTGTTTGACAATAGTAAGCCACTACAGTCCGTGCCCTCCAGAAGGAGTCCCAGAGGAAAAAACACAAAAAGGGTAAAAAACCTCCAACAGGAACTCTCTGAAACAGAAGGAGGACACAAGGACGTTAGGACGGAAGATACTGGAGTTCAGGAATACTGGAGACGAAAGACAGGTCAAGAATAACTGGCTTCACAAAAGGAAACCAGCCGGAGCGTGACTACCACCACAGGAGTGTTGCAACGCAATGAGAAAGAAGCTAGATTCCCCTTATATACCCCTAGACAGGAAGTGAAAAACAGGAAGTAGAAATACCACCATCTTGGATTGGGGAAAAGGTCATGATTAATGATAGAGAACATGCGTCTGAAAAAGAGAAGCAATGCATGCAGGGAAGAGAGGATGTAAACAGCATGCTGGGAAAGGGAAAAGCATGCATAAAAGGCAATCATGTGCATGCATTCGGCTTTTGCCTGTGTGACTGGTAAGTGAGGGAAAAAGAGGGTTTCCCAGGGAATCCCGAACATGTGTTTGTTAAACAGAGTGTTGTGCGCACTGAACGCAAGCTATGCGCGGCAGGTTTGAGACCCGACTCGGTGTCTCTTCCCCTGCCGCGCCTGCCCGGGAATCGGCGGTCGAAGAAAGGGGGCGCGGCGAGTGCCGCGACCCCTGACTCAAGCCACGGCTTCCCCTGCGGCCTGCTCGCGGGCCGTCGCGTTTCCCAAGTGCCGTGCCGCGGCGCGACACTTGTATAGCGCACTACTCACCCGTTAGGGTCTCAAGGCGCTGTACGCATACTGCTGTGGAACACCTCCTGGCTTTTCCCTGTGAGGCGCCCACTCCTGGCTTTTTCATGTGAGGCGCCCACTCCTGGGCAACCCCCAGGGTGAAGCCAAGCATCCAAACGCTGTCAGGGCCATTGTGGAGATTAAGCAAGCTATTGCCCAGAGTTACAGAGAGGGACCCATTAACTAGATTAGGCACCGAGGCGAGAATTATCTGGTCCAAGGGAATTGAGCCCAAGACCCACCAAGGCGGGAATTGAACCCTGATCCCAGGCCAGATCTCTGCATCAAGGTCTGTCGCTCTAACTATTGTGCCACACTTCTCCACCATGTATAACTGTAAAAGGATTGGTGCAAGTATGGAATGAGGGATGATGACACATTTTATTTATGTTGAGACCATGTAAATGAGCAAACAGAGGATGGCAACAGGTGAGCGGTAAATAAGTACCTTATTTGCTGAGCAAGTAGCCAAACACTCAAAACATTGTCCAGAAGAGCAGCAAATGCCTCTGGGTAACTATGGAATCATCCATCACATTCTAAGTGTCATTCCTCTCATCACAAAGTAGAAAGAGAGCTTCATACAAGCATGTCAAGCCCCTCACACAGCCCTCCTTTCCAATTGTGAGGATGGGATAAGGAACACCTGTAATCCTGCTCCCACAAGGCCTGGTGCAGGCACCACTACAACAGGTCCTAGAAAACATAAAGAGGAGAAAACATTTAAAGAGAAGACAAACAAGCACTAAGAGAGGAAGACGACAGAATGAAGGAGATAAAAGAGAACAGAAATAAAAGAGAGGCTCTCCCAGATGTTTGGGGACTCTTACAGCAGGAAGAACCCTGTCTCAAAGAAGGACACTTAGGCCCTCATTTCAACCTTGGCGGGCGGCAACCGCCGCCTGCCAAGTTGAAACCACCGGGCGGCCGCCAGTGCAGCCGCACTCCCGCAGGGTCTATTTGGAGATCCCCGCTGGGCCGACAGGCGGAAACCTGGTTTCCGCCCGCTGGCCCAGCGGGGATCTCGGCCGCAACACGGGAGCCGGCTCCAAATGGAGCCGGTGGTGTTGCGGGTATCCGACGGGTGCAGTTGCACCCGTCGCGCTTTTCACTGTCTGCTATGCAGACAGTGAAAAGCTGCATGGGGCCGTGTCAAACCGCCATGAAAAGGCTGGCGGAAAGGGGAGTCATAATCCCCTGGGCAGCGCTGCACCGGTCCCGGCGGTGCGACCACGGTCGTAATTCCCAGGGAAGCACCACCAGAGGGCCTAAGTACCCACCAAACCTTCACACCCAGAGAGGAACCAATGAGGATAACAAAGGAGATTGGTCTCGAGGACTAGAGGTCAGCAGTGGATGAAACAACGGTTGGCAGAGCTAAGTGCCAGGCCAGACGAGTAACACAGACCTGGAGCAGTCCTCCACCGAAGGCTATAATTATCGTCACAATTCCAAGTAGGGTCATAGCTAGCCAGAAGCGTGAGGGGAAGGGGCAAGGGTGGAAGAGGTCCACCAGCACAGTGGTGGTGGTAGCAATGTGGAATCTGTGTTGAAACTCAAGGAAGGCTGTCATAGAAAAGAGGACCAATTGAAAAGGGAAATAAACAGCTCTAGTGGCATGTAACCGAGACTTGCTTCAAGGTACTGTCTTGATGAAACATGAAGTTTAATTTTGGGAAACGCTCTCAGGACCACACACACTACACTTGAAGAAAAGGAATCACACTACAAACCTTAGGAGACGAGAGAGAGAGAGAGAGAGAGAGAGAGCGTAGAGTAATACTTTCTAATTAAGAAAGAGGAAGGATACTCTAGGAAAGGCACCAGAATATGGAAACGTTTAGCTTCTTCTCCTGTTCTGGGCTATTACTTACCTAATCTTATCTCTGGGGAACTGTCATTGGCAGGGGACTAGGACAGTGTGAAGAATAGAGAACCGAAAAAAAAGACGAACATCAGCCTGAAATTAAAGACAGTTTACGTGTATTTCATACCTTAGCAATATAAACAGTGATGTTCCAGTGTATGGTGTTCACCTTCCACAGGAAATCCCGCAGCATGTCCTTCCAGCTTAAACCATTAACATAGGACAACTTTGTTGAAGTGCAGAATTGGTGGTTGGTGTATGTGGAGTCAAAACGCAACTCCAGCCAGTGTGAAGTGTTATAAGATAAAGAAAGCTTCACTGAGAAGTCTATGTGTTGTTGGCCAGGAACGTGCTAGCAAGGCCATACAGAGAGGCACTGCGCTGCTATGCAATATAAAGCTATAAAGTGAACGGAGTGAAAATGGAAAAAGGCGGTCACCAGCAGATACAGAAAACAGCACTAGCTGACAGAACAACTGAAAAAAAGAACTGTTATTACATTTACTGGAGCCTCGAACAGAACAGCTCTATGATCTCAGCGTCGGGGAGAAGACCCAAGAAGAAGCACAAGGGTTGTGCTTACTGAACTATCCAATACCTTGAAGTGGCACACTACCAAAGCTGCCAGGTGGCAGCTCAGAACAGCTCCAGAAGGCTCCATAATGTGAAGTGCTCCAATGGAGACCAAGAAAGACTGATCCAGTGACGCCCCAGCTGCCTCAGTTTTCCCGCCGTAGTTCCACAGACTGTCCAAAATGAGCCAGAGGCCTGATGTCACAAGACCTCAGATATGGTGTGTATGAACAAATTCACCAAGACAATTAAGCGTAGTTGGAGAGAACTCCAGTCGCAATGCCAAACCCATGAATAGCTACAATGATGCTGCCTTTCTGAAACCACCACCATTCGATACTGCCAAAAATCAAAATATTGACAATAGATGGACTGCTTGGGTAGAGACATTTGATGATTTAATTGATGCACTAGAAGAAACACATACAAAAAAATTATCAAGTATCTCAATATCTTGCAGGCGACGTTGTAAAAGAAGTCATAAAGAAAATGCTGCGGGCTGATGAAGTTACATACTGTCAAATTAAAGAAGCTTTAAATCTCAAATTCAATCCAATGCCAAATGTAGATTACAAAAGGTAAATTTTCAATCAAGAACGACATAGAGTTGGTGACACCATTGACGACTTTGTGGAGAGACTGGATACCCTCATCAAATACTCTTGATTCAATTACTTTAATGACTAAGAAGCAATATGTCTCAGATTTATTGATGGATGCCAGTCAGATTCATTCAGATGACGAATGCTGAGAGATCTGTATGGATATGTGTCATGTGAACAAGGCAACTGAAAGAGAACTAATTCCAGGTCTGCACATTTCTGACCTAATAACACAATTTAATGGTGTGAAAGTCTTCTCTCACCTTGATTTAAATAAAGAATATCATCAGTTGGAACACAAGGGAATCGCAGGTACATTACAACCTTTTCTAAACATATTTGTATGTTTCAATAAAAAAAGCTCAGTTTTGGTGTGTCATCAGCTGCAAAGATTTTTCAAGATGTCATTTGATGTACCATACAGCCTGTCACAAATGCTTTCAACTATAGCAATGACACACTAGTTTTCGGAGCTACACAGAAGTAACACAATAAACCTATCAGGCAAGTGTGTTGTTTACTTTTTGATGGAAGGTTTAACGCTGAATGCTGAGAAATGTGAATTAAGTGCAAAAATTCTTTGGCCATATCTTTTCGTGGCATGACACCAGATCCAGTCAAAGTGCGAGAGCTGTTAACTGCCAGCTTCCATGTTACACTGATTTCTTGGCATGCCCTGTTACTATTCCAGATACTGTGGGAGACCGGGACAGAAATATGGCTTTGGAGGCTTACTGTATCAGTGATTTTTGTCTTTTTATTAATCTTTGTTTCTACAGAGTAAATGAACAGTAAGGATTTCTTGGTGGGATACAGTGAATTGGGGGTAGGAATTGCTGTTTCTTGCTCTTTCCCAGCAGATCCTAAGCAGACTGGTCTTCTGATATTCTTCTCCTTTTCTCTTCTCTTGCAGGGATTACGTCCGGAGCCTTCCAGAAAGAACAACAACAAAATACGACAGTGAGTACTGAAATCCTTTTCTATTTGTGTATTGTACCGTCACCACAGCATCGAGTGTAAGGGTGTGGGGGATTGAGGGGTTTTGAGCACAGGGACCAGGTTAGAAAGACGTGAACACCTAAATAAAAAAATAAAAATAGTCTGACCAGCCCACGTTTTTCTATAAAAGTAAGATAGGGACCGGCTGCGATTACACCACAGGGTCTCTTCCAGTGCTTAATTTGTCAAGAAAAACTTGATGGTGCCCAAAGTTCTCATCTGAAACACTGCTGCAATGAAATGCGTGAGCACGGAATACTGAGGCAGAGTAATCCGCGTAATCCTGAAGCCATCCAAGGCCTCTTTAATCCATTTACAGACACTCTCTGCCCCTTCAGCTCATTCTTGCAGCTTTCTGCTGTCTCCCTTTGTGACACTTTTTCGTTTTTCTCTTCCTCCGTCTTTCTCATATGTGTCTTTTGCTTGCAGTAAATGCTTGAGGAAGAAAAATAAGTGCCGGCCCTCAGAAATAAGTGCTGATGCCCCGCACCGGCAACCACTGGCACAAATTAAGCACTAGTCTCTTCTACCCTTTGTTCACCAGGTGGCTCAGGTGATCTGGGCAACACACAAAACACACAAAAATAGAAAAAGTAATTCAGGGTGGCAAGCAGTTCTCTTCTCCCCCCCTTCCGTGTTCCTAGCACTTCCGCCTAAGCCACATTGTTTCTGGACTGTGGCAGAATGCAGCACACGTAGAAAGAGGAAATAACAAGAAGAAATAAAGATATTGCTCCTTGTTACGCCTCACTTGGCACCTAGGCACCTAGCCTGCCACTTACCTGTGGCTTCTAGTTCCTGCTTTTAAAGACTGATCCAGTGATGCTGCAGCTGCCTGAGTTTTGCCGCCGGGATTTTCCAAACTGGGTTTTCCCACTCACCGTTCTTCCCGCCAATAGAAGCCCCGCCCACCCCAGGACCTACTTAATGCAGGCCGCAGCGCGACTGTGTCACTGGCATGCCGAGGGCGAGCCAAATGCAAACCCATCTGTGCCTGTCCACGTCTGGAGCGCGCCCAGTGCCACGACCCCTGGCCCGTCCTCCTCCTGAAGATACACCATCGTTGAGCTCTACACCCTCGACGCCGGACGCAGCAACAAACACTGTCACCATGCTAACCAATGCTCCACATTAGGACCCACTGCCATTTCACCTGCCACAGCACACTTACCAGCCCACCAGCCAGCCCCATCCCAAAAACACCACAGACACCAGCTGAACAAAAACACCAACTTGCACGTGCCCTTCTCAACACAAGCTCACTATACAAGCATCCAACCAAATTATTGGACCTCATCGCCACCCTTTCACCCGAAATCATCTTCCTCACAGAGACCTGGCTCAACCCCACATCCGCCCCAGACATTGCCACAGTGATCCCCAACGGATATAGAATCACTCACCAGGGACCACACCAACAAGCTGGGAGGAGAGACAGCCATCATCGACAAAGAGATCATACAGTGCACCACCATTGACAACAGCACCAACCCCATGGGACATTTCAACATCAAGCTCCACATGAATGACAAAACAACCACCAGAAGCACCCTTGCGTACTGACCCCCAGGCCCGCGCTCCAGCTTCTGCAACAACATTCCAGACGTCATTGCGCCCCTAGCCTTAGAGTCCAAGGACCACATCTTCCTTTGTGATCTAAATTTCCACATTGATAACCCCAACGACAACAACACTGCACACCTTCTTGACAGTATGAACAGCCTCGGATAGACCCAGAGTATCCATGACCCTACACACACCGCAGGACACACGCTGGACCCCATTTTCACCTCCAGCAACTGTGTCAAATACAGCCATGTTACAGAACTCACATGGACCGATCACTCCATCATCCACTTCAGCATCTAGAGCCCCCACACCTCCGCTCCCAAGACGACTAGCGCCCCTCCACCGGAGGTGGAACAAAATCTCAGAGACCTGCTGGGTGGACGCCCTCAGCGTCTTCAAATCGGCTACTGCCACCAACCTTGAACAGGGATAGACAAACTTCAACGCCTGGATCACCAATTGTGCCGAAAGCATCGTCCCCATCAAGAGCAACATTCAGAGAAAATCTTCCAAAAAGGCCAGCTGGTACGCCCAAGAACTCAGAACAGCAAAATGAGACAGCAAACAGCTGGAGAGGAGAGGGTGCGCCAGCAAGGACACCTCCGACAGAGCAGCTTTCGAGACCTCACTCACCCTGTACCACCACCTGCTAAGCACAAGAAAGAGGACAACCCTTGCCACACACATCAAAACCAGCGCCAACAACACCAAGGAACTTTTCAACATTGTTAGGGAATTCTCCAACCCGGCTGCCTGTGAAAACAACATCACACCCTCACAGGAGCTGTGTGACAACCTTGCCCACTTCTTCCACAACAAGATTGCAACTATATAAAAAAACTTCGAACCCCAACCCACACCTATGGACTTCCTCGACAGATACGCCACCACCGTAATCGACACGAACCACATATTGACCACCTGGAACATCCTCTCCACCCAGGACATCACCTCCACCATGAAATCCATCCACTCAGGAGCTCCAACAGACCCATGCCTGCACTACAACTTCAACCTTGGAAACCAAAGGCTCAGCCAGGAACTCACCACCCTATTCAACCCCTCTATCAACACCACAACATTTCCCAATGCCTGGAAACACGCCAAAGTCAGACCACTACTCAAAAATCCCTCTGCCAACCTCAGTGAACCCAAAACCTACCGGCCAATCTCCCTGCTCCCATTCCCAGCGAAGGTACTGGAAAAGATCATCAACAAGCAACTCATGACACACCAGGAGCAGAACCAACTACTCGATGCCTCCCAAACCGGCTGCTGCAACAATCACAGCACCCACACTGCCCTGATCGCATCCACCGATGACGTCCAAACCCTCCTCGATCGAGGACAAACAGCAGCTTTGATCCTCCTCAACCTCTCGGCAGTCTTTGACACCATATCCCACCACTTGCTGATCGAAAGGCTCCACCACATTGGCATCCAAGGAGATGTGCTCAGATGGATCACCTCCTTCCTCACCAGAAGAGCACAGAAGATCTAACTCCCAGCTTTTATCTCCGAACCCAAGGAGGTCACCTGTGGTGTCCCCCAGGGCTCATCCCTCAGCCCCACGCTCTTCAACGCATATATGACCCCGCTGGCCATCATCATCAGATTCCATGGTCTCACAATAATTTCCAACGCAGATCACACCCAACTCATCCTCTCACTCAATGATGACCCCTCCACCACCAGAACCAGCTTACAAGGATGCAGGATAAGCGTCACTGATTGGATGAAGAACAACTGCCTGCAGCTGAACACAGACAAGATGCAAGTATGATCTTTGGCAACAGCAGCAACACACAGAACGACTCCTGGTGGCCATCAGACCTAGGACCCACACAAACAAGCTCCGACAACACCAGAAACTTCAAAATCATCAACAACAAGTTAACCATGAAATCATAGATCTTTGCCGTCTCCTTCGCCTGCTTCCTCACTTTGAGCATGCTACGTAAGATCTTCAAGTGGCTACCTCTACACATGAGACACACCGTGACACAAGCCCTCATTACCAGCCGACTGGACTACGGCAACACCCTCTACGTAAGAATTGCTGCGCACCTCCTACAGAGACTTCAGACCACACAGAATGCCGCAGCCAGACTCATCCTCAGCCTTTCCCGACTAACCCATATCACATCTCACCTCAGGCAACTCCACTGGCTCCCTGTATAGAAGAGATACCAATTCAAGCAGCTGACCCGCGCATACAAGGCTCTACACAACCCATGACCCACGTACATTAACTACCTCCTGAACTTCCACCAACCGTCGAGAAGACTACGCTCGGCCTCCCTTTCACTTGCCCATACTCCCTTCATCTACTGAAGCAGAAGTGGAGGACGCTCCTTCTCTCACGTTGTAGCACAAACATGGAACAGCTTCCTCAAACACCTCCGGACCATCACCTCACTTCCAGAAATCTGAAGGGCCCTCAAGACCTGGCAGTTCGAATAAGCCTCTGGGGCCTGCAAACGCATGGATACCCTATCGGGTGATTAGCCGTGCTTTATAAATCCTGATTGATTGACTTGGGGAGGTGTAGGTTTTTCACGCATTCCCAGGTGTACCAGTTATGGTAAATCTGGGAATGCGCCGAAATCCATTGGAGGATGCTTGAGAACACCTACTCTCCACCCATGGAACACCTTCCCAGGGCAGAGTAACGCAACACAACGATATGCGCTGCATTGCGTAAGTCTAGATTTATCAAGCCAAGCATGGCCACGCAACGTGACCTTGCCTGGCTTGATAAATCTGCTTTAAGAGTTTCGTTGCTCTTTGCCCCACATTGCGAGGTGCAAGAGCAACGCAGCTTTTTTTTATACATTTGGCCCTGGGTATCCAACGGAGCTGGGGTAATGATTAGTATGAAACAATAGTAGTCCCTAGGTTGAAAAGGTAACGCAAAATGCTAAACAACATTTGCAAATCAAAACAATGTTTTTAATGATATTATAATCCATCCATAAATAAAATTCCAAAACTAAGTATTGCTGTACGCTGTGAACAAAGTGACAAAGATGTAATAGGTGTGACAAGAAAGTACTTGGCTTTGGAATTTTATTTATGGATGGTTTATTAAGTTCATTGTTTTGATTTGATTATGTTGTTTATCATTTTGTGTTACCTTTTCTACCAAGGGACCACTGTTTTTTCATAACACTTGACTACACAAGTCACCGATATTGGCTATTTCAGTAAAGGTTACAATTGCTGTCAATCTAAGAGACAGTATTAATATCATTTGTATATCACTCTCTTATTGTTGATGTCACTTGAGAATGTAGCGCACTCAAGATTTTAATTCCGTGATAACTCGCTGTTAAGGCTGTGTATTTCTATTTCTGCATTTACAGTAAATAGCCTTTTTTTCGGGTTGAAACACTAACACTTTTTGTCAGGAGTTTTTCAGGAGCAACATGTGCAACTAGCCTGGTTGGGGAATGGGGGACAGAAGGGGGGTGCAGGGTCCTGTACATACCAACAATGTGCATTATTTGCATTTAGACACAGCGACGGGCAAATATGCTTACAATTAAGAATTTAAAATAATACATTTGAAAATACATAAGAAAAACTCAGTATTTCTCTGGGAAAATCCGGGGAGGGAGGAGAATACAGCAGGGAAAGCAGTGTGTACTTGCCTACGCCTATACTTGTGTTGGCTCGGGTAGTGTCACTCTGTTCAAACCAGCGTGGGTCTTTGTTTTTCCTGCGTCCGTCTGCTTTGGTGTGTCTGTGAGTCAATACCCTCTGTGCTTTTCTGCCTGCACATCTCTGTGGGTGGCGCGCGCACGTGCGTGCTGTGTACTGCATCCCACTGCCCCTGGGACCGGGCAGGGGGAAGAGGTCTGCAGCAGGCCCGGGCCTGGGCGCGAGACTGGAGAGCCCTGGAGTGAGCGCCGCTCGCGCTCCTGACGTCACTGGCGGGAAGCCAGCCCCACGCGCGGGAAGTCTCCTCTCATTGTTGACTCCGCTGCAGGGTCTCGCGGGGGCGCGCGCTGCGAGAAGAGCTCGGGGGCTTAGGGTGCATAAAGGGCGCCAGGCCCTGTCCCAGCCAAGCACAATGACTCTGCTTGGAGCACCGTTAGCGCTTTCAGAGTCCTTGCTCATGAGAGACTCCAGCCGCAGGCCTGGCCATTCATTCTTCCCCCCCCCCAACATTACTGTGCATTAGGGCTCTACAAAGTTTTTCTGACATTGCTGCTTACCCAGGCTCTTCCAAAATGACATAATGTTCTGTCTGTCAGACTTAGTGCCTCATTTACAAGAAAATGACGCGCCCTGCTGTGCCAAGCTGCACCATTAGGAAAGTGCAGGGATGCGTTGTGTTTACAGCAATCCAACGCATAACTGTACTTTCCTCTGCGCTGGCACACAACTGGCTGCCTAGCGCCAACGCAGGAACCCTTGCACCCTGGTGGAAGGGTGCCTGCGTAGCAGGAATGGGACACCATCCTGCACATAAACAATCATCAATGATGCTTTCCTCCTCCTGTGTGTGCTGCAAAATGGAGGAGAAATTAAGTTATTTCTCCTCATTGTGCCATTTTTGAAACCTTGTAAATCTGGGAATGTGTCAGATTCCATGGGTGTTGCTCGGGAACATCCACAGCAACATCCATGAAACGCCCCTTTCACGCACAGCTGTGTGTGAAAGGGGGGCATATTTACAAGGCCATGAAAAGCCCCACAAGGCGTCTTTAAGTGGCCTTGCAAATATGGACGGGCACACTGCACCACCGGAGCATTCCAAAAGTGACACTCTTGCGATGTTATTTTTCCCCAGGGGGGTTGTAAATATTCCACTTATATGTAAAACATTGCGTGTAACCCCCGCATTGTACTGATGCTCCGCTACATTTTCCTGAAGCAGAGAAAAACTTGTTTTCAGTGGTTTATTGCAATAAATATGTGCAGAGTAAACATTTACACATGTGTTCCAAGAAAGTTGTTCAGACGTGGGAGAGTTTGAGGGGACAAGGGAACATAAGAAACATCTGGAAAGCAAAGTCCAAAACCAAGGAAGACAGTAAGGTTTTGCACAGGCATTTGCCTGGTGCAAAAAGATGAAAAACAATATATTGATTTACTTATCATTATAAGATTCCCCAGCACAGCTCAAAATTGCTCAACACTGCATTAGCGCCCGTGCAACCCTCAGTAAATAGCTCCCTATGTTCTCTTTGTGTAAACACACATACACCCATGCTACCTCTCTAGTTAGGTTGGTGCTGTGTAGCTGTTTTAATCAGTGGCGTAACTAAACTTGAGGGGGTCCCCCTAGTGGCGTAACAAAACTTGAGGGGGCCCCCCACAAAGTACCAAGAGGGGGGCCCCTCCCTCCTGGACCCAGTCAGGGGCCTACCACCTGTGCACAGTATACTGGCAGGGTTGCGGGGGCCTTTGTTATCTCACTGGGTCTCCATGCCAAGCACAGTACCTCTGACCTAATCAGGAGCCCGTGCACGGTGCGTGACTGCATGCTGCAAATGGGGCCCCTTGGAGCTCAGGCCCCCACACTGGGAGATGTGGGGGCTAATGTTACGCCAGTGGGATTTAATGCTTTAGCCCCTCCCTCTACATCCCCCCACCCAACTGACCAACCTAAAGCATAGAGCGTGCTGGTAGATCACTTCCGCTTTCTTCTTCCTCTACCATAACAGAAACCATGAAGCATAACAGGAGACCTTCGGAGTAAATTATAACCAGCAGCTAATTACAATTATATTTTGCAGGCCTGTCACACCACCTCCATCATACCGCTAAGCACTGCGCCCCAAAACACGATAATAGAGCCTCTGGCCATTCACACACAATCCCAAAACACTTCCCATTTAGGATGAAAAAAAAACACTTCACCAACCACACACTCGCCCATGGTGTAACATGCTACTTGTCCAAAAAAGCTCTTTGACGTCCCACATTGGGGTATGCAGTTGTATAAACAATACAATCAGTACTTAATTTGAGCCAGTGGTTTCCGGTGTGGGGCACCAGCACTTATTTTTGAGGGCTGGCACTTTTTTCCTGACTCAAGCATTTACTGCAAGCAAATGACACGTATGGGAAGATGGAGGAAGAGAAAAACAAAGAAAGCGTTGCAAAGTGAGAAAGCAGAAAGCTGCAAGAGTGAGCTGAAAGGGCAGGGAGTGGCTGGAAATTGATTAAAGAGGCTAGAGATGGCTTCAGGATTACTCTGCCTCAGTATTCTGTGCTTGCACATATAATTGCAACAGCCGCATGTTTCAGAGGAGGGCTTTGGGCACCACCACGACTTTATTTACAAATTAAGCACTCAATACAATACACAACCCACTCCTCCTCTTTGCCTTAGCTCTGTGCCAACACGCACAGCCCCATGTTTAATATATGCAGTGTTGCATGTGTTGGGCACCTGCACTTGTTTTGGGAGACCATGGACTTCATTTAGGGGTTGCCGGGGGTTCCAGCTGCAACCCTGGCTTGTCCCCTTATGGACGCTGGTTGGGGCTCCACTTTCCTTGTTTTCTGTCAGTTTTTTTAAATTACACTAATAGTGAATAGTGTTACATTATTCACTATTAGTGTAATTAAAAACTGGAGGACAATTAGAGGGAGTATGACTCTCCCTGTCAGCTGAGGTAAGCAAAGAATGCTTTTAAATGTATGTTGTGTGCATGCTTGCGGGTGATATGTTTGTGTGTGCATACATGTGCCTATGTGTGTGGGAGTGAAAGTAAATGTCAAATGGCGTGTGACGTCACTTTCGCAACCCCTTTTGGTGAATTGATGCCATTGTCGGGGACCAGAGGAGACTCATAAGGTGCAAACAATACTAAGCCACCTTGTAAGTGCTGTTTTCACAATCACAGAAATCTCACCCACCAAGCTTGACATAACTGCCCCATATGGATGGAAGCTGCAATCATGTCAATAGGTAACTGTGAGCGGAGAATGTAATATTTTAGTTCAAATTATTTGAAATATTTTTTAATAAGATACAAGGTGAAATACCGAAAATAGGGAAATGGCATATGTAGATTATATATATATGTATATATATATATATATTTACGTCTGTGTGCCCTATGGAAACTATAACTTGCGCCCCCGCCAGGCACAGTTTTCTCATCAATAATTTTATTGCAAATGTTGCAGTAATAATATCAATGATGCCATAGAAGTTGTCATCAATGATGTAATATGTGCAGTAATTAGCTGTGCATGGCGCAGGGACAAGTTCTAGTTACCTTAGGGCACGAGGTATATAGACTTGAGTTAACAATAACTATAACTGCTGAATTTCTATGGTTTTGTGCGAGGAAATTCAGAACCTAACTGTAACGTCCCTGTAGCCTCTGGTTTTTCGGTGAATTTCTATGTTTCTTTAGCACACACAGATGTAAATAAAAGTATTGCCGCACACGGCCGAGGGTTGGCCGAAGGGCCCTGCCTATAGCCAGGCCCATTGGCCAACCCTCATGCATGCAGCCACACCCAACCCTCATGCATGCAGCCACACCCAAGCTTATGTCAAAGTTACAAGCAAAACAAGAAACTCTCTTCCTATGGAGTCTAGGTCCTAACTATAACTACCTAGTGGGCCACTAGGTCAAATAGATATATATGTATGTAAATATATGTATAGCTAGATATATATACATATATCTATCTAGCTACACACACATGGAAAATGTCACTTACCCAGTGTACATCTGTTCGTGGCATTAGTCGCTGCAGATTCACATGCTGTGCACATCCTGCCATCTGGTGTTGGGCTCGGAGTGTTACAAGTTGTTTTTCTTCGAAGAAGTCTTTTCGAGTCACGAGACCGAGGGAATCCTCCCATTTCGACTCCATTGCGCATGGGCGTCGACTCCATCTTAGATTGTTTTCCCCGCAGAGGGTGAGGTAGGAGTTGTGTATGCTAGTAATAGTGCCCATGCAATGGAGTGAATGCGTATGTACATAATGAAGTTTAAGTAATATATTTACAAATGTACAAATGTTTAAGATCTACTTCTAAACGGCTACAGGCTCCCGGGGAGGCGGGTGGGCGCATGTGAATCTGCAGCGACTAATGCCACGAACAGATGTACACTGGGTACGTGACATTTTCCGTTCGATGGCATGTGTAGCTGCAGATACACATGCTTTGCATAGACTAGTAAGCAGTTATCTCCCCAAAAGCGGTGGTTCAGCCTGTAGGAGTTGAAGTAGTTTGAAATAATGTTCTTAGTACAGCTTGACCTACTGTTGCTTGTTGTGCAGTTAACACATCTACACAGTAGTGCTTGGTAAATGTATGAGGCTTAGACCATGTTGCTGCCTTACATATTTCGTTCATTGGAATATTTCCTAGAAAGGCCATGGTAGCACCTTTCTTTCTGGTTGAGTGTGCCTTTGGTGTAATAGGCAGTTCTCTTTTAGCTTTAAGATAGCAGGTTTGAATGCACTTAACTATCCATCTAGCAATGCCTTGTTTTGAAATTGGATTTCCTGTATGAGGTTTTTGAAAGGCGATAAATAGTTGTTTTGTCTTTCGAATTAGTTTTGTTCTGTCAATGTAGTACATTAGTGCTCTTTTGATGTCTAATGTATGTAGTGCTCTTTCAGCTACAGAATCTGGCTGTGGGAAGAACACTGGTAATTCTACCGTTTGATTCAAGTGGAACGGTGAGATTACTTTGGGTAAAAATTTTGGATTGGTCCGTAGAACAACTTTATTTTTGTGTATTTGAATAAATGGTTCTTGAATGGTAAATGCTTGAATTTCACTCACTCTTCTTAGAGATGTGATGGCAATTAAAAATTCAACTTTCCACGTTAAGTATTGCATTTCACAAGAGTGCATGGGCTCAAAAGGTGGACCCATGAGTCGTGTTAAGACAATGTTGAGATTCCATGAAGCAACTGGTGGTGTTCTTGGTGGTATAATTCTCTTTAGGCCTTCCATAAACGCTTTTATGACTGGTATCCTAAACAATGAAGTTGAGTGCGCAATTTGCAGGTAAGCTGAAATTGCCGTAAGATGTATTTTAATGGAAGAGAAAGCTAGTTTAGATTTTTGCAAATGTAGTAAGTATCCTACTATCTCTTTTGCAGATGCGTGTAAAGGTTGAATTTGATTATTATGGCAGTAATAAACAAATATCTTCCACTTATTTGCATAGCAGTGTCTAGTGGTAGGTTTTCTAGCTTGTTTTATGACCTCCATACATTCCTGTGTGAGGTCTAAGTGCCCGAATTCTAGGATTTCAGGAGCCAAATTGCTAGATTCAGCGATGCTGGATTTGGATGTCTGATCTGTTGTTTGTGTTGTGTTAACAGATCTGGTCTGTTTGGCAGTTTGACATGAGGTACTACTGAGAGGTCTAGTAGTGTTGTGTACCAAGGTTGCCTTGCCCATGTTGGTGCTATTAGTATGAGTTTGAGTTTGTTTTGACTCAACTTGTTTACTAGATATGGAAGAAGTGGGAGAGGGGGAAAAGCGTACGCAAATATCCCTGACCAGTTCATCCATAGTGCATTGCCCTAAGACTGATGTTGTGGGTACCTGGATGCGAAGTTTTGGCATTTTCAGTTTTCCTTTGTTGCAAATAGATCTATTTGTGGCGTTCCCCACATTCTGAAGTAAGTGTTCAGTATTTGGGGGTGAATTTCCTATTCGTGGATCTGTTGGTGATCCCGAGAGAGATTGTCTGCTAACTGATTCTGAATCCCTGGAATAAATTGTGCTATTAGGCGAATGTGGTTGTGAATCGCCCAATGCCATATTTTTTGTGTTAGGAGACACAACTGTGTTGAGTGTGTTCCTCCCTGTTTGTTTAGGTAATACATTGTTGTCTGTTTTGACAAGAGTGTGTTTGTGGGTTATTATGGGTTGAAATGCTTTTAGCGCTAGAAACACAGCTAACAGTTCTAAGTGGTTTATATGAAACTGTCTTTGCTGAATGTCCCATTGTCCTTGGATGCTGTGCTGATTGAGGTGTGCTCCCCACCCTGTCATGGATGCATCTGTCGTTATTACGTATTGTGGCACTGGGTCTTGAAAAGGCCGCCCTTGGTTTAAATTTATACTGTTCCACCATTGAAGCGAGATGTATGTTTGGCGGTCTATCAACACCAGATCTAGAAGTTGACCCTGTGCCTGTGACCACTGTGATGCTAGGCACTGTTGTAAGGGCCGCATGTGCAACCTTGCGTTTGGGACAATGGCTATGCATGAGAACATCATGCCTAGGAGTTTCATTACTAATTTGACCTGTATCTTTTGGTTTGGATACATGGCTTGTATTACATTGTGGAATGTTTGGACTCTTTGTGGACTTGGAGTGGCAATTCCTTTTACTGTGTTGTTTATTGCTCCTAGGTATTGCTGTGTTTGACACGGCAGAAGGTGTGACTTTGAGTAATTGTAGGAGGCTGGACTGGCTTGTAGTGAGTACCAAGGGGTACTTGCACCTTGCACCAGGCCCAGTTATCCCTTATTAGTGTATAGGGTGTCTAGGAGCATAGGCTGACAGATAATGGTAGCTTAGCAGAGCAGCTTAGGCTGAACTAGGAGACGAGTGAAGCTCCTACAGTACCACTTAGTGTCATATGCACAATATCATAAGAAAACACAATACACAGTTATACTAAAAATAAAGGTACTTTATTTTTAGGACAATATGCCAAAGTATCTCAGAGTGTACCCTCAGTGAGAGGGTAGGAAATATACACAAGATATATGTACACAATACCAAAAATATGCAGTATAGTCTTAGAAAACAGTGCAAACAATGTATAGTTACAATAGGATGCAATGGGGGCACATAGGGATAGGGGCAACACAAACCATATACTCCAAAAGTGGAATGCGAACCACGAATGGACCCCCAAACCTATGTGACCTTGTAGAGGGTCGCTGGGACTATTAGAAAATAGTGAGGGTTAGAAAAATAGCCCACCCCAAGACCCTGAAAAGTGAGTGCAAAGTGCACTAAAGTTCCCCAAAGGACATAGAAGTCGTGATAGGGGAATTCTGCAGGAAAGACACAAACCAGCAATGCAACAACAATGGATTTCCAGTCGAGGGTACCTGTGGAACAAGGAGACCAAGTCCAAAAGTCACAAGCAAGTCGGAGATGGGCAGATGCCCAGGAAATGCCAGCTGTGGGTGCAAAGAAGCTGCTACTGGACAGTAGAAGCTTAGGTTTCTGCAGGAACGACAAGGGCTAGAGACTTCCCCTTTGGAGGACGGATCCCTCACACCGTGGAGAGTCGTGCAGAAGTGTTTTCCAGCCGAAAGACTGCCAACAAGCCTTGCTAGCTGCAAATCGTGCGGTAAGGGTTTTTTGGATACTGCTGTGGCCCAGGAGGGACCAGGATGTCGCCAATTGCATCTGGAGACAGAGGGGGCGTCGAGCAAGACAAGGAGCCCTCTCAGCAGCAGGCAGCACCCGCAGAAGTGCCAGAAACAGGCACTACGAGGATGCGTGAAACGGTGCTCACCCGAAGTTGCACAAAGGAGTCCCACGTTGCCGGAGAACAACTTAGGAGGTCGTGCAATGCAGGTTAGAGTGCCGTGGACCCAGGCTGGACTGTGCACAAAGGATTTCCGCCGGAAGTGCACGGAGGCCGGAGTAGCTGCAAAAGTCGCGGTTCCCAGCAATGCAGTCTGGCGTGGGGAGGCAAGGACTTACCTCCACCAAACTTGGACTGAAGAGTCACTGGACTGTGGGAGTCACTTGGACAGAGTTGCTGGATTCAAGGGACCTCGCTCGTCGTGCTGAGAGGAGACCCAGGGGACCGGTGATGCAGTTCTTTGGTGCCTGCGGTTGCAGGGGGACGATTCCGTCGACCCACGGGAGATTTCTTCGGAGCTTCTAGTGCAGAGAGGAGGCAGACTACCCCCGCAGCATGCACCACCAGGAAAACAGTCGAGAAGGCGGCAGGATCAGCGTTACAGAGTTGCAGTAGTCGGCTTTGCTACTATGTTGCAGTTTTGCAGGCTTCCAGCGCAATCAGCAATCGATTCCTTGGCAGAAGGTGAAGAGAGAGATGCAGAGGAACTCGGATGAGCTCTTGCATTCGTTATCTAAAGTTTCCCCAGAGACAGAGACCCTAAATAGCCAAAAAAGAGGGTTTGGCTACCTAGGAGAGAGGATAGGCTAGCAACACCTGAAGGAGCCTATCAGAAGGAGTCTCTGACGTCACCTGATGGCACTGGCCACTCAGAGCAGTCCAGTGTGCCAGCAGCACCTCAGTTTCCAAGATGGTAGAGGTCTGGAGCACACTGGAGGAGCTCTGGACACCTCCCAGGGGAGGTGCAGGTCAGGGGAGTGGTCACTCCCCTTTCCTTTGTCCAGTTTCGCGCCAGAGCAGGGCTAAGGGGTCCCTGAACCGGTGTAGACTGGCTTATGCAGAAATGGGCACCAAATGTGCCCATGAAAGCATTTCCAGAGGCTGGGGGAGGCTACTCCTCCCCTGCCTTCACACCATTTTCCAAAGGGAGAGGGTGTAACACCCTCTCTCAGAGGAAGTCCTTTGTTCTGCCATCCTGGGACAAGCCTGGCTTGACCCCAGGAGGGCAGAAACCTGTCTGAGGGGTTGGCAGCAGCAGCAGCTGCAGTGAAACCCCAGGAAAGGCAGTTTGGCAGTACCAGGGTCTGTGCTACAGACCACTGGGATCATGGGATTGTGCCAACTATGCCAGGATGGCATAGAGGGGGCAATTCCATGATCATAGACATGTTACATGGCCATATTCGGAGTTACCATTGTGAAGCTACATATAGGTAGTGACCTATATGTAGTGCACGCGTGTAATGGTGTCCCCGCACTCACAAAGTCCGGGGATTTGGCCCTGAACAATGTGGGGGCACCTTGGCTAGTGCCAGGGTGCCCTCATACTAAGTAACTTTGCACCTAACCTTTACCAGGTAAAGGTTAGACATATAGGTGACTTATAAGTTACTTAAGTGCAGTGTAAAATGGCTGTGAAATAACATGGACGTTATTTCACTCAGGCTGCAGTGGCAGGCCTGTGTAGGAATTTTCAGAGCTCCCTATGGGTGGCAAAAGAAATGCTGCAGCCCATAGGGATCTCCTGGAACTCCAATACCCTGGGTACCTCAGTACCATATACTAGGGAATTATAAGGGTGTTCCAGTAAGACAATGTAAATTGGTAAAATTGGTCACTAGCCTGTTAGTGACAATTTGAAAGAAATGAGAGAGAATAACCACTGAGGTTCTGATTAGCAGAGCCTCAGTGAGACAGTTAGTCACTACACAAGTAACATATTCAGGCACACTTATGAGCACTGGGGCCCTGGATGACAGGGTCCCAGTGACACATACAACTAAAACAACATATATACAGTGAAAAATGGGGGTAACATGCCAGGCAAGATGGTACTTTCCTACAGTAATTGATTGAGACACCTAGTTTGTGTAGGGTTTCTATGACATAATTTGTGTGTTGTGAACACTGTATTTGCGTGTTGGTTTTGATTAACCAATCGTCTAGGTACGGGAACACATGTATTTGCTGCCTTCTGATATGTGCAGCTACTACTGCTAGACATTTTGTAAAAACTCTTGGCGCAGTCGTTATTCCGAATGGCAACACTTTGAATTGGTAATGTATCCCTTGGAATACAAACCTTAGATACTTTCTGTGTGAAGGATGTATTGGTATATGGAAATATGCATCCTTTAGATCAAGTGTTGTCATGTAGTCTTGTTGTTTGAGCAGTGGGATTACTTCTTGTAATGTAACCATGTGAAAGTGGTCTGATTTGATGTATGTATTTAATATTCTGAGATCTAGTATAGGTCTTAGAGTTTTGTCCTTTTTGGGTATCAGAAAGTACAGTGAGTAAACTCCTGTGTTTAGTTCTTGTTTTGGTACTAATTATATTGCCTCTTTTTGGAGCAATGCTTGAACCTCTAATCCTAGAAGATTTATATGTTGTTTTGACATACTGTGTGTTTTCGGTGGGACTGTTGGAGGGAATTCGAGAAATTCTATGCAATAACCATGCTGGATAATTGCTAGTACCCAAGTATCTGTTGTTATCTCCTCCCAATGTTTGTAAAATTGGCTTAGTCTTCCCCCCACAGGTGTTATGTGATGGGGATGTGTGACTTGTAAGTCACTGCTTATTTTGAGGACTTTTGGGGCTTTGGAATTTTCCTCTATTTTTTTGGAATTGTCCCCCTCTATATTGCCCCCGAAAACTTCCCCGCTGATATTGGCTTTGATAAGTGGGCCTTGTTTGTGATGTTGTGGTTTCTGTAGGTTGTCCTCGAAACCCTCCCCTAAAAGGTGTTTTGCGAAATGTGCCTCTGCTCTGCGGGGAGTAGAGTGCGCCCATGGCTTTTGCTGTATCAGTGTCTTTCTTGAGTTTATCAAAAGCAGTGTCGACTTCCGGCCCAAACAACTGCTGTTCATTAAATGGCATATTTAGCACGGCTTGTTGAATTTCCGGCTTGAAACCTGACGTGCGCAGCCATGCGTGCCTTCTTATTGTTATTGCAGTATTTACTGTCCTTGCAGCCGTATCTGCTGCATCCATTGAAGACCGTATCTGATTATTAGAGATACTTTGTCCTTCTTCCACCAGTTGTTGTGCTCTTTTTTGTAACACCTTGGGTAAGTGTTCTATCAAATGTTGCATCTCATCCCAGTGAGCTCTATCATATCTTGCCAAAAGTGCTTGTGAATTGGCAATGCGCCATTGGTTTGCTGCTTGTGCTGCAACCCTTTTGCCGCAGCATCAAATTTGCGACTCTCTTTGTCTGGAGGTGGTGCGTCCCCGAGGTATGAGAGTTTGCTCTCTTACGAGCTGCCCCGACAACTACTGAGTCCGGTGATAACTGGGTTGTAATATAAACAGGATCTGTTGGCGGTGGCTTGTACTTTTTCTCCACCCTTGGAGTTATGGCTCGGCCTTTAACAGGATCCTGAAAGATTTGTTTTGAATGTTTTAGCATTCCTGGGAGCATAGGTAGTCGTTGGTATTGGCTATGAGTGGAGGATAGCGTGTTAAACAAAAAGTCATCCTCAATTGGTTCGGAATGCAAGGTGACGTTATGGAAAGCAGCTGCCCTTGCGATCACCTGTGTGTAAGATGTACTGTCCTCAGGAGGGGACGGCCTGGCAGGGTACGAGTCTGGGCTGTTGTCCGATACTGGAGCATCGTAAAGGTCCCATGCATCGGGATCATCTTGACTCATGGCAGTATGAGTCGGGGAGTGCATCAGTGGAGGAGTTGCTACTGGTGATGTGTGCACTGATGGTGGTGGAGACGGTGGTGGAGTTGTTTTCTTTGCCACCTTTGCCTGTGGCTCCTTGTCCTTTTTTTGAAAGGCAAGTTTTCTTTTTATTTTAAATGGGGGGAAGAGTGTTTCTTGATGAATGTGGAGCCTCCTTTGAGTATAGTCTGGCTCTACAGCTTGAAGTTCCTCTCCAAATCTATGTTTTTGCATTTGAGAGGACAATCCTTGTTCCTCTGTATAGGAACCTGTTTTCGGCTCCGAGGCTGGATGTTTCGGAACCGATGTTTCGGACCCGAAACTTTTTCGGACGTCTTTTTAGGCTCCGAAGAAACCTTTGTAATTTTCGGCGTGGTGGTTTCTCGGTGCCGAATTTGTTCGGTGCCGCTGTCACGGTGCCGAAATTTCTCTGAGCCGATGTCTCGGGTCCGAGATTGCTGTGTGGCGGTATCTCGACCGGAGTCGGAGGACTTCGACACCAGCGTGCCCTTTTTCGGTGCCTTGGCTCGGTCACCTATTTTTTGGGTTAAGCCATGGCCTGTTGGCGGTGGCGTCCCCTGGGCTTTTGTTGACTTCTCGTGAGTCTTATGTTTCGACGTCTTACTCACGGTTTTCGTCATTTCTTTGGCCTCGAGCTCTTCCGAGTCCGACTCGTGGATAGAGAAAGCTTCCTCTTCCTCCTCGAAAAGCTCTTGTCCTGTCGGCGTCGACGCCATCTGCAGTCTTCTGGCTCTTCGGTCTCTTAACGTCTTTCTGGACCGAAACGCTCGACAGGCCTCACAAGTATCTTCCTTGTGCTCTGGGGACAAGCACAAGTTACAGACCAGATGCTGATCCGTATACGGATACTTGTTATGGCATTTTGGACAGAAGCGGAATGGGGTCCGTTCCATCAGCCTTGAAGTCGCACGTGGCCGGGCCGACCAGGCCACGACGGGGGATCGAAAAAACCCCGAAGGGCCACCGGAGCTCTTCTTAATTCGGTGTCGATCTGTTGTAACTAACCCGATACCGAACGCAAACAATACCGACGATTTTTCCGAGATTCTAACTAACTTTCCGACCCGAAACACGAAGCGAAAAGGAACACGTCCGAACCCGATGGCGGAAAAAAACCAATCTAAGATGGAGTCGACGCCCATGCGCAATGGAGTCGAAATGGGAGGAGTCCCTCGGTCTCGTGACTCGAAAAGACTTCTTCGAAGAAAAACAACTTGTAACACTCCGAGCCCAACACCAGATGGCGGGATGTGCACAGCATGTGTATCTGCAGCTACACATGCCATCAAACATATATATATATATATATATATATATATATATATATATAAGAAACGGGTAGTAGTGGTTCAATGGGTGCACTTCCTAAAATAAATCCAAAGTACTAAACAATTGTAATACTAAACAATTGTAATTAAAGTCAGGAACAGTCCAAATAAGTTGAAGCGTGATGCTGAACAGTGGTTTATGTTCCAATGTTCAAATAAACATACATAGGTGTATGTTTTCTTGGTCATTTGGCTTCCTCCTTCACGTGGAGGGGTTCTCCAAGATCTGCCCCATTCTTTCCAGTTTTGGGAACAGTATGCCATCATCCTCCATATCTATGTACAAGGTTTGTGAGACATATTTCTGTATATCTTTACAGCCTTGAAAAAGTCACAAACGTGACGAAACATGTGTTGGCTGTGATTGTGGAGCCATGTCCATCTTGTCAATTTGACCTTCATAAGAACAATAAACAGATTGCACTACAACCGAATTCAGTGGTTTGACTTTGCTACTATGGACTTCTGGGGAGTTATATATTTGTTGCATAACACAATTATATTAAAAATGGAGGGGAGAGGGGAATGAGAAAGCGATAGAGGAATACTGAGTACAATAGGCGTGAAGCAACAGAAAAAGATAAGCAGATCAGACTGAAACAATGAAGCAAACAGAGCAGCCTCCAGCTACTGGCATAGGAATCGAGAAGGGGAGGAACAGGGATCAAAGTGGAGGTTCTGCATAACTATCCATGGTCAAAGAGAAAGGAAGGTCCAGGCACCTCAGCGTGTGGTGAGGGTTGATGCTGAGCTTACCCCACCCACCCACATTAATGGCTGAAGGCAATGAGGCTTCTCCAAGACCCAAGTTATGTCACAGATTGGCAAAATGGGACTGCCAAGGTCCTGCAGAAGGGCAGCCTGAGAATTGCCAGCATAAAACCTGGCCTGTTACCAAAAAGTCTTGCCATCCTTACATTTTACCATGGCCTTCAGCATCTCCCAGGGCTTCACCTACTGCTCTTTCTGCTTCCACACTAGCAGCACCTTGTTCCGGCCATGAGCATGCAGAAACATTTTGTGGTTCTCCGGTAGCCCCCTGTGCCGTCATGGCCAGAAGAAACCCTCTGTTCTCCTATTTGCATTTCATCACACTAACTTGACTGCATCTAGAGTCGTGCATGGTTAACTGGTCTCAGGTGTGGTACTGCTGCCTCCATTAAGCCCACATTCATCTGCAGAATCTGTGGTCTTCCCATGTCACCATCGTTTCAAGGTCTGTGCCCGTGATCTTCACAACACTCCCTATGTTCTAGATCGAGTCTGTCTTTCCTGAGAGATCACCTAGTATTCTCTACACAGAGGCCACTGTGATGGGAGAATACAGTCAGGAGGAGGACTCTTGTGTCATATGTTTCGCTTATACATATTTTGCATTTGCTTAGGCCATATAAGTCATTATTCATTTACAGTAGCCGATTCTTTTAAGTTCATCACTGTGCAATAAAATGCATTACAGTTATCCTTTGTTTTGATGGATGCTTCAAGTTCATGTGTTCCTTTGAATAGATGATGCTTAGGAGGAAGCAGAAAAGCTTTAGATTTTCACGAGTGCCAAAGGAAATTGTCATATTACTTCTCCCATCTTACATCACAGGGTTTATTTTTCTAAAATCTAAATGTTCAGAATAGTATGTCATAGCTCTTCACAATCCTCTTGGTGACAGAGATAGGTATTTCAACAACAGCCATCCAAACGTAAATGAAGCAAGGGTACACATCTGTGTTGGCTTATATTGAAATACTGACCCTCTTTATGGCAATACTTTCATGGTCAAATATCAGGCATGTAGGGGATTTCAAATGCACGGTATGTAATATGTTACAGATTGTCATATTTACATTTATCTCATACTGTTGCTCCTTTTTCACAGATTTCTGCAATTATTGTTTCAATTTATTCTGAACTCCAACTGGCTTAAAATAAAGTCTTTATTAATACAATTAGAGATTTCTTGTGTGTGGTGAAAGGATGCCAGGATTCACAATACCACGTGATAAATATGGCTGGCAGTCTCTAGCATGGTTACATGCCAGGTATGCATTTGTCCAGGTAAGTTGAGGGTGATGCCTGGGACATAATTACTGGTTTGTTCTCTCAGGCTAGAATTGGTAAATTGGTCCATACCTGCGCTTGCTAAAGAGTATGCGGAAGCTACCGGATCCTGTTTCCATAACATTTGTAAAAATGTAAGTGATCTGACTCTATCTGTGAGACCACCTCTATGATGATTAGACAATTCCAGTGGTCCATCAGAAAACAGGTACGGTTGACAACGTTCAAACTATATCCTCCTGAGAACGTGAGCCTGCAAGGGATATCTTTACCCACCCTGCCGTATAACAGCAACAACACTCGCAAAGTCTATTACTATCATCCGACCAATTACCCAGGTCTCCAGCCCCTGATCTTCTCTCACCCTAATGAGCAAGCCCCAATTTTAGCATTAAAGTCAGCCCCAAATATAATAAGAGTCAGGGTTTCTACAAGAGGAGTTCAGATAAGATGTGGGCACCATTGAACAGTCAATCTTCCTGCAGCTAGTAGTTAATAAATACCCTCTATAGAGGGAGGACTCATTAATCCTGGCCTTCATAGGTCTCTCGTCAGCTTTGACTCCACTGATCAAGGACTCGCATGGAAGAAATTAAAACAACGGAGGTAGACATCTTCCTGCTTGCAACCTTCACTTCACAAAGCCACCACCGCAAATGCCTGCTTATGACCAGCTGGCCAATGAATGATTTGATAGAGTGTAGTGTGTATGTAAGGTTGTTTAACCGATACATAAATATTCGAAACAATCTTTGTGGATGATGTTGTGCTCATGGCCACGTACAAGCTGTGCTCTCCACTTTTATAGAAGCTAGAGGTCTAGTGAGAAACTGTCTAGCACTATATACAGCCACAGCTATGTAGTTTAACAGTGCGCATGTTCTTAAGTATGACTACTTACAGAATATTTTTTTCTCTAAAGCCCACAGGAAAGTCCAGGCTATTCATAGGAAGGAAGTGCTAAAGCAAGCTACAACTAGTGTCTCATATTTTATCTACAACTGTGGTTCTTAACCTGTGGTATGGGGATCACTGGGGGTACGCAAAGCCTAAACTGGGGGTACGCAAAGCCTAATCTGGGGGTACGCAAAGCCTACTCAGTGGTATGCAAAGCCTACTCCGGGGTTTGTGACTGCTTAGAAAATGAAATAATATTAACAGAATAATAAAGTGTGCATAAATAAAGAAGCAAAATGTACAGCTGAACATTTTAAAATGCTCCGTAAATTTAAAGGAATTTGAAATTGGAGGCTAAAAATTAAAATAGTATCCTAGGATTGAATCATGGGAGAAGTGCATCAAACCGAAGACAGTATGTATGAAGAGTGGTCTTAATTGAATTTAGAGAAGCACCAACCTTCCCAATAAAATTAAAATTTAGTTTTTTATATTTGTTTGAGTATTAAATCAAATGTTTCATCATTTGTTGTGTATTGTTTTGTGGTTTAAATAATCAAAAATGCACAGGCCGGGTCTCAGGCTTCCAGTAATGACTCAATAGAGACGATCTTATTAATTTTTTGGTCCTACTTACAAGGGTAAATTTACAGGTGCAGATGTACTCATGTATAAATTTACTCTTATGCTTTGCAGTAACTTTACTACTTTTGGAAATGCACTATTTCAGAGTGTAAAGTCACTCCAGGTTTGAACTTACATGTACGTGAAAGAAGGGTTGGGCCCACATTAACGAGTGCAAAGTTACTGCTACCAGCTTTTCATGTGTAGGAAGGAGTCTCCAACACCTGGGTGGAGATCTACCTAAGCAAAGTATAATGGAAGTAAATAAAAAAAAGTTCATTAATCTTTAAAAAATATAGCAAGCATATTTTAATGTTAAACATGAATGTAAAATAATTATATATATATTATTAAAACCTAGAACAAACTCAAAAATGCTACAGCACTATTATTTTAAAGTTATATAAAAAAATAATTTAAATATAGTTAATGTATAGTTATTTCTTTCAAGAGTTGTTGGAAAAAATTCCACCTGCAATAAAACACCAGCTAGTTGTTTGTGGATCTCTTGCCTACAGTTCTGCACAGAAAAGCTCCTGAATAACTGGGATGCGAGCCGAGGGCATCCAGATTTGCCAGGCGTAGTGAAGTAGACAGAGAAGGAGAAATGCAGAATATGGGGTACAAAAAAAAAAAGAAAAAGGACAGATAGGGAGGCAACGAGAGATAGAGAGAAAGAAGAGAATGGGTGAAAGGAATGGTAAAGAGGGGTAGAAAGAAAGTGGGGAAAAATTAAGGAAAGAAATTAAGGTGAACGAAAGGGCTGAAATCAGGAAAGGAAAAGTGAAAGGAAGGAATGTGCTTTCCTTTAGAATGTTTCATTGTGTTTGCCCTGTCTGTGCTGATGTGCAGTGGGAGTTTCATGATTGGACAGTTGGCTTTGCTGTTTCAGCCTGGAGCGGCTGCTGAGGACACTGGTGCTGACCACCTTGGAATAAACTCTTCTTCTCCAGAACTTATTCAACACAACATTAAAGTTAAAGGAGGAAGGTGAAATGAATGACAAGAGACAGAGAGAAAGGGTGAACCTGCAGATGGATGAAAGGAGTGATTGATGTATGAATGAAAGTTTGGGTGCATGGATGAAACAATGGACTGAATGACAAAAAAGGTTGATGGGTTGGAGAAAGGATGGTAAAACAATGGATAGATAAAAGAGTGAAAGAACGCATGCATGCATGCATGCACGGCTCCCTTCCACATTGAGGGTACTATAACAGTAGTCACTACATTAGGCTTACTATATTACAGGTAGGTTTCCCTACTTTTCCATCAGGAGATCAGTGGTCACTATATAGCATGGCTTATTACACCACAGTTAAGTAATACTAATTAAAAAATAAGAATGTTCCAAACCTAACCTTAAATTATTTATAAATTTATTACAAATACTACAATATAAAAATAGGAATAAGGTTTAGAATAATTGAAAATCACACTAAATGCAACAGAACATGAACAGCAGCAGTCACTCGCACTCTATTCCAGTACTCTTGCAGTAGGTATTTTTTTCCCCAAATTACTCTAAAATACCCAAGCAAGTGTAATCTTGTTATTTTCTGCAATTTTGTGTCATAAGATCACCAGAGTAACAAACAGTTACTGAAAATACTCTGATTACTCCAGTGTAATTAAAATTTCACTCACTCCTAATCTCGATTGCAAAACTGAAAGCATTTCCTACAGAGGATACTGCAGTAAATGAAGAAACAAAGGATCTTAATAACAAGAAACTCTACCAAGATGACTGCCCCAGAAAAAAAGAGCACAAATGTAGCCCCTCCCAAGGCACCCAAATGTAGCCCAACTATAGCCCAGTGACAGAATTGTGAAAAATGCCAAAGTAACTCGTGCAACAAATAAGCAAGTGATCAACTGAATAAAAAACATAAGAATAGCAAATAGTTTAAAAGCCCTTTGTCGTTATTTGAGAACTCAGAAAATGTGTCCCACTTTTAGTTTTTGAGTACTAACCATAATGTCTTTGAGGAAAGAAAACCCTCATTTCGTTCATTTCTAACAGAAATTCTTTAGGTTTTATAACTTTTATTGCATCAACATTGCTTCAGCTGTGCCACACTTGTGGGATAAATACAGAATTTTAGTGCTCTAGTTGTTCATTATAACAATAAGGGAGACTGCAGTAGGATCAACTTACAGGGCGCTGCTTCTGTTGGAAGTACATGTTTTCCTTAAAATGTCAGACCTTATTTAAGGCCACTGGTGGCCACAAATGATCCGTGGGGTCCGAAGGCACACACAAGGGATCTGCATAGGACCTGCAATTGACCTTGATAATCCAAGCAGGTCGGACATGTGTGGCGGTACTCAGCTACAATTAACAATCATGCAATTCCAAATGATACAGAAAGCATTGCAAATAGATTGATGCAGCAATCCAAATTGACTTTGGGTTGACACTGTTATCACATCACTTTGCGGTATTCCAAGAACTGTGATTTGTAGATCCATTTCTGAATGTACGGTTTGTCATTTGCTTAATAAATACTACCTAATGGGGGTTTCCCATTCCTCGTCCTGATGATGACCCTGTACAAATAACCTTAAGGGGTCGAAACGTTGACACAATAATAGTGTACTGTACTGTCTGTTTAATTCAGGAGCCTGCAACTCTATGTTAGAGTTTAGCCCAAACAACTGTGCTTCGTCCACGATCACTATTTATGTATATATTGTATCGCACTAACGCACTTTTTACTCACTTACCTCACTTTCACCGCACCGTTGTGTCATTTGGGAACACCTTTCTAATTTTTAATGTATATGTTTACAGAGCTAGATGAGTTTGCCTTCTTAAGATTCCAAATGATGAATAAGCAACTAAAATGTATTCTTTCTAGTAAAACCAATCTACTGATGGTTATTCACTAGCTTACAGTGGAAGTTGAGGTTCACACCTCCCCCTTCAGTGATCATATTACTGTACTGCCCAGGTCCCAAGGTTACTGGATTGCCTCTTGTTTTATTGATCATCATTCTGCTGGGCATGGATTATCAACAAGCTTGTGGCTGATATCTAAAAAACAAAGGACTGATATCCCAAACAGAACAACTCAACACTTGCTATAACACATGATTTACTTCCAAAATATCTCTAAACCTATGGGGTAAAACAGACAATATATATGTTAATTGATAGTACTCAGGTTTTGCATAATCCTTACTCTCTGGTTAAAACGACTATCTTCTGTTTTGTGAGTACATGTTCTTTGGCCTGAGATACATTTACGGTTGTTTTCTGAAACTGCAACATAAACAAGCATTTGTTGGGGTTATACAGCTCACACTGGTATCAATGAATCACTTTCCTAATAGCATAAATGCATCATCAGTTAGCAACAGTTTTTAAATGTGATGAGGATCCTTTCCTTTTAATCAGTAATTTTTAAATCCAAAATGTGCAATGGAAAGAATAAGGGCCTTCTTTGGAGTATGGCAGATGAGATAATAAATCACAACGTGTCACATACTCCAACTGTAGTACAAGTGGCGTAGGCTAGAATGTACTTGAAATACAGTTGTCGGGACAGCCACCACTTTTGTGAGACAGTACCCCATCTGTCAATAGCCTCTAAGTTACTTACCTTTAGTATCATTCCTTCTGGTAAATACTCTAACTGTGCATTCTTCCCCTTGTAAATCTTCCTAGGCTGCATCCAGAAAACGTCTCAGCAGCAGCTACTGGAGCCTGAGGAGTGGACTTTACACAAGGAAGGCCTGCAGAACTAAGCACGCAAAATGGCCCTATCTCTGGACTTGGGAATCAATACCGTAGTACCTGGTGAAAATCGAGACAGGTTACTATAAAGCAGGATGGAAGATATCCAAAGCCAGAATACCCTGAGCTCAAGCAGTAGTCACAACCAATGCACTGGTAGAATGATTCCTACGACACTCAGGAGGGTCCTTTTTAGCTAATGCATAACACAATTTAATGCAGAGGACAACCCATCAGACAAAAGTTTGCTTCTGAACAACTTTTCCCTTCACATCAGAGAACCCAAATAGTATATCAATGTAACAAACTTAAGGCGTGCTTGGGGTCCAACCAGTAAAGCCACATTTGCTCCTTGGACAGGTATGGATAAAGAAAAGAATACTGGGAGTGCGATGGATTGTCACGTAGGAAACTGTGACACCACATTCTGGGGAATTGATGCAAAAGTCTTAAGCCGCAGTTTGTCTGGGACAAAAGTTGTATACAGAGACTGAACTGACAAAGCCTGCAACACACCGACACAACAGCAGAAATGACTGCTATAATTAAGACTGTTTTCATGGGTCCGGAGCATCAGAGTACAGCTGTGAAGAGGCTGAAAGTGAGCAAAAGTAAGGAAGGTCAAGACCAAGGAAAGGTCCCCACTGCCTCATAGTAAAGGGAGCAGAGGAAAGTCTATGAGCGAAACACATAACAACGGGTGACACACAAAGAAGGCTGATCAGTAAATGAAAAATAGCCGAGAGGACCAATAAAAGGCCCTTAACAGTGCCCACAGTAAAGCCTTACAGGGCTAAAAACAATACAAAAAAACAACACAGATAAACTAACTAGTGAAGGGTCAAATTGCTTTTCCGCACGAGCAACAAACTTTGCCCAATGGCCAGAATACACAGACTTGGTAAATAGACGGAGAGCAGCCAGAATGACAGCAACCACCTCCGCTGGAAGATCAAAGCCTTTCAGTTGGTTCCACTCAATGTCCAAACAAGATTTATATTGTATGATTCCGATAAAACACCCTGCCAACAGATCCCTCTAAAAAGAAGTTGAAGTTGAAGGCAAATTCTCTGATACTGAAATTCGGAGAACCACAGCCTTTGAGCCTCCTCCAGGCCAATATGAATGAGCTATGTTCAGTCCCGCATAACTCGCTTGTTAAATCCATGGGATCAACAGCAGAGTTGGAAAGGTGCAGAGTAGGCTGAAGTCCCACAAAGACAAAACATGTCTCCCAGAGAACCCCAAGAAAGAAACTCCAGAGTACTGAAAGCCAGAGAATGATTAGTAGGAGAAAAACTTAATTTCAGCCAAAGGCCATAAAAGTACAACACAAAATATAAAATGCAGTTAACAGAATTTGTTTGATTAGAAATTTAAAGATAGAGATGTGTATATACATTAAAAAGAAAGACAATGATGTCCAAGTAAAATACAAGATAGCATAACAAACAGCAATGGGGTATTCTCGAAAGAACAGCATAATACAGTCAAAAAAACACTAAACCTAGTGGTGCAGCTAGAGCCCAACAGCATCCAAAACATTAGTCAGGCCAATAAACCAGCTAACAACACTACAACAATTATAAGAACCTGGAACATAGTACCAATATTGAGTAGACCACATATTCAAATTATGGTCCCAGCAAAAGAAGAAGGAAAGAGGGCAAAATCCTTGACTGGGGGTCTGTTATGAACTCCGACCTTTTCAAAGGTTGGGACTAACTATCTAACCTACACTTTGGAGTGGAGCCTATGATCTGAATAGGGTGACTAAGAAGACAAGCAGCACTAAGATTTTATTTGGTACCTGAAAGTGGAAACCATGGCACTAGGACCAGGTCCTGGGATGTTCCCCTGCTCTGCCAACGGGAGAAATGGACTGGCTGGACCATGGTAAGCAGTGAAGTGCGGGCAACAGAGGACTAAAGTGCAGTGGTGCTTAGTTGACCGGTTTCTTAAAAATATGAAATGAGTCATCACTCGTCTGCCCTAGTTGGGTCAGATAAACTGCATAAATACAAGGCACAAGATGCAGCAGTGTTATTACCACTACATGGATAAGTTAGGGGAAAAAGAGGTCCTGTAGGTTTTGGGAGTTCAGCATGGGTTCAAAGTGTCAGAAGAAAGGAATATAGCATGTATAGACCAGGCTGAAAGTAAATATCTACTGATGGTAAATACTATAGTCCTTAAGGGGTTGGATAAAAAAAATCCTGCGGGCCACCAAAAATCTATTGATGCCCACGTTGAGGCAAAGAGGGTGAATCCATTTATGCCTAAGGCACGATTAAAATGGGCAAAAAAACAGAAAGTGGTCGATTTCCTCATGTTTGTATGCACACAATTTACATTCGGTCGTTAATAAAGGGGAATAAGACCATTTACTAGTGAAACACCTTAACGGGAGAATGCCAAAGTGAAATGTGATGTATAGACTTTTTGCCATGGGAGGGGTAACCTCATCGAGGTAAGACTCGAATTTCGGGACATGTCTGAAGGTCAAAAGTTCAAGTGACAGGAACTCCAGATTCGGTGATTGATGCCACTGGGCCACTAAAATGTCCCAGTAGGTTTTCGTTAAAATGGCCTTAAGAGTTGGAAGAAATACACTCGGGTAAGGTGTAAAAAGGATACAAGCCTAATCGTGTAAACCATTCTTTGAGGTGGACAAACCACCTGATGTTGTTGCCTGAGTCTAAACTTTTGATTTCTAGCAAATCCCTTCTATTCAGGTCCAGTTCAGGATTGGACCACATTCTGAATCAATAAAGAAGAGGTCTTAGAGCAGCAAGATGCTCTACATCTTTATGGGCAGTGTCCAAATTAATAGGTAAGGTGGGAGCAGACCGAGGCAGCTTAAGCAGGGACTTGAGGAACTTAAACTTGTTAGATTTGAGGATATTGAGATTTGTATTTCCCCATAGTTCAGTACAATAAAGTGCATTTGCATGGGTCTTGGCTCGATAGATCTTGAGAGCTGGAGAAATAGCCTGCAGTTTGGAAGCTTTATGAATTTTTTTAATGCCCGCCGAAGTGTGTGGAATAGTCAGGCTGCTTTTAGAAATCTGGGGTGACCAAGAAATAGAATTAGAAATCCTAACCCCGAGGTAAGCAAAGGTTGGGACTAGCTGCAAGGTAGTAGGTCCTAAGGTGAGTTGGTATTTGGAGTTTCTATGGGGGTCTGACGGCCGTAAGTTTTTTCTTCTGTGTGTTGATTTCCAAACCTCTTAGGAGGCAGAAGTCCTCAAAGTTATGAAGGAGAATCTGAAGCCTGAATGAGAATGAGTTTTTTCAGAGGTAGTTAATGTATCCACTGAGGGAATGCTCCACTGCGTGAGGATATCACAAACCACCTCCAGGTGCACGCCACCCATGTACGACAAGATGGTGCCTCATGAGCTTGTCTGCCCTGATGTTGAGCAATCCTGCCAAGATCCAGTCAGACTGTCAGGAAAACTGGTCTCCAGAAAAAAAGCACGAGACCCCAGACCGCCTTGCTTGATGCAGTACGACATGGCAATTGTTTTGTCTGTCAGTTCCTTACCCTCCATCTCCCTGATGGAAGTCTTTAAGGCTTTCAATGCCAAACAAATGGCCAGAAGATTGATATGAAGGAGCTGTTCCACAGGGGGCCAGTGGCCTCCTGATCTATAAATTGTCATGTGACCTCCCATCCTAAGCCTACGTCACCACTGAGTTCTGGATGTGGTGAGGAGAACGGCCTGCTGCAAGTCAGGCTGGCATCTGACATCCAACATAGAGGCTCTTTAGTCGTTTCATCTGAAATGCTGATGAAGTTCGAAACTCACCTCCAGTCTTGTTCCCACTGGAGGCAAAGGATCCACTGCGGGGGTTGCATATGCCAAAAGGCGTGCAGCATCAGCAGAATGTACAAAGATTGAGGCCCCAGACCTCTTACACCACCAAGGCCAGAACAGACTTACTTGCCTGAAACATCAGGATAATAGCCTGAATGTCTCAGGCTCGTTGGAAGGATGGAGAGACCCTCAGACCCCACTGGACCCAGAATGGCCACTATAATGGAAATCCTCTGCTTACACCAAAGAAGGGATTTTGACTTGCTGACGGATAATCCCATGGAAAACAGTAACACCTTCATCTCAAAGAGAGCTGAAACTAGCCAGTGCTTCTCCACCTTCGAAGATGGGCCACAACCACAAACATTACCTATGTGAATACCCTTGGGAACTAAAGAAGGCCGCAAGGGAGGAAGTGAATATGCCCCAACTACAACGCAAAGGAACTTCATTTAGTACTGAAGGTCTGGCATGTGGAAATACATGCCCTGCAAGTCCAAGAACGGCATCCAGTCCACCGGGTTCAAGGCCAACAGGACCTGGACAACATCAACATTTTGAAATACCCCCTCCTTAAGAAGGAGTTGAAAAGCTTGAGGATTAAAAGTGTCTCAGTTGCCCATCCTTCTTGGGCACAAGGAAGTATATTTAAAACCCTGTGCCTCTTTCCACATTGGGTACATGCTCCAACATGTCTTTAGCTAGCAACATCTGCACTTTTAGGGAGAGAGAGAAAGAGAGTGCCAGCATGGTTTACCAACAGTGGGGCCAAAAACAGGTGTGATGTGTTCAGGATCATCCAAAGAGGGAAGGGTGTAACCAAACAATTCAAAGAACCCAGTGGCCTAACATAATGGAACGCCAGTTAGGGGGACAAGAATAAATTCTGACCTCAGTTGGTCTATAGGGGTCGTTGGAGAGGGAAAACTAAAGAGATTCAGAATCAGCACCACGCGACGAAAAGGATTGATGCATCTGCTGGTGCTTCATCCTCCTCTACCACCCCCATGCCCCTGGATCCACAAAAAAGCTAAATGGGTTGTTGAAACGGTTGAGAGGGCTGCCTATGTTGATGCACGAAACTAAGTAATGGTTGGAATGGTTAAATTAACATCCGCCACTGGTAAATACTCTGGGCCCTATCGCAGTCCATTGTTATTTTGTACATCGTGCTACCTCAGTTTGGATCCAGCCATATGCAAATCAGTCTTCACCCTGCTCCAATGGGAACGGTCCAGCAAAACATGCCAGGGCAGGTCCTTCCTGAACCTGAACACAAGCAATCCAGGACCAGTTTCTCCCTAGTTAGGGCTCATCACCCAGGCATAGAGTGGTTCTAGTGACACAGTGTGACCAGGACCCACGTCTGGGCATACCTGTCCCATGCAGACACGCTAAAGTATACATAAAAAAAAAAAAGAGATAGATGGGATGCTTGAATTAATCTCAGCCACTTTTAATTGCTCGAGCAACATCCTAGTCCATTGTTATTTTGCACACAATGCCACCTCAGTGACAGGCAAGAACCTCTAATATCCTCTGAATTTTAGGAACTGCGGATGGAACTGATGAGCGGGTAAATGAAGGCTCAGTGAGCAATACGTCTGCTGTCCTTAACGTGCTCCATTGCTGAATCTGCTTTCTTGCCAAATAGCCTGGCTCCTGAAAACTGCACGTCTGTAAGTGAAGCCTGGTTATCCACAGAAAAAACTGTGGAACGCATCTAGGTGTCCCGATGCTTGAACGACCATACCCTAAGCCATAAAATCGTACCATCTAGGTCAGGTCTCAGCACATATTTTGCTGCATAGTGGCGGTTGACTTGAAATGTTTGGGCAGGGGAATTGCAAAACACTTCAGCAACTGCAGGCAAAATCTCACTGCCCATGTCCCAGAGAGAGTTAAGGACTGCAACTCAATAGCCTAACAATATAGGGAGCAGACACAGAATGGCTAAAGAGAAACTCCCTGGTCCATAGCATCTATAATTTTCAACTCTCTGTCTGATGGAGCAGCAGGGAAAGTATTCAGGTTTATAGAGAACAGCACAACAAAACTCTCCTGAGTAGGCTGCTATGTCAGTAAGGTCGGATCATCTGCATCGGGCATTCCAACATTAGTGTACTGACGGGTGATGAAAATGAACCACCACCTCATTGCAATCTTGATCGTAGGGGGCCAATTTTCAGACCTTGAATAGCAGTCTGAGCCAAAGGGGACCTCGATTATCTAGTAAGACAGCTTCAAAGGCAAGGGGACAGTCATCCTCATTTGGGTTTACATGTTTCACTTCATCATCAGAGGTGCTCTAGCAGATCTGCAGTCAGAGTCAAATCAAGTGCGGGCACCACTGGAGAATGTGATGGTGCCACTAAAATAACATCCAGTAGGGCCTGCTGCAATGAGATTGAAGCCCTGCAATGTGCCAGAACCTGGGGTATAACAGATCAGTATATGCCAAGGAAGCCCTCGCCAGCAGAATTCCAACAGAAGGGCCTGATGGATCAGTTGGGGGCAAAGTCACATCTGAGGAGTGCAACACCATCTTTAAAAGTTGCAGCGTGGCCTCTCTGAAACCTGCAATCTGCTACAGTCAACAAGGGAGTGGGGATCCTACGTAGGGGGTGAGGGAGGCTTATGTTACAGGACCGAAATTGGGTCCAAATTTGTAATCAAAGCCAGAGTATGACCTCTGAAGTTCAGACTGTCGGAGCTGTCCCTGGAGGTGAAGCCTTGAGAGGGCAAAGAACAGTTATTTAGACTTCTTGCGCTTCCTCTTTTACTTGTCCGTCAACTTTGCCTTGGTCTTACCCAAAGATGGAGAGGGGGAATGGGGTTGGAAACAGATTTGTGATTTGAAGAAGGATCAACTGGGTTTCTAATTGCTTGGCAACAATTTAGCTTCCAGCTGACCTTCAGATGCATCAGGAAGCGCTTGTCATACAACTTCAAAATATGTTTGGTGCTGAGACACCAAAGGCAGACTTTGTGCAGATCTGCGACTGACATGTGGTTCTGCTGCCTTAAGACTGGCAGACAGGACATCACTTGCACACTGTTGAAGAATTTTGTAGAAAACTTTGCAACAAATGTTAAACTACAGAAGGTTATCTCCGGAACTTAATTCCCGGGTGTAGGATAAGTGTAACAGACCTTAGGGTGCACAGATAGCACCTATATGTGGCTCCTTGCAGTCAAACTCAAAGGTGGATGGAGTTGTGACAGATGCTGACAACACCATCTACTGGGGCAGAGCGGTTATGGCAGAAATGCTTTCCAGATCCAGTCTGGTGCCGGGGGAAATTTACAAGGTCAGATACCTGCAGTTAGAAGTATCCACCAGAAGTATTAGTTCTATACTGCTTCAAGATTCACTCTGAAACTACTACTTGTTTCCTTATAATACTTCTCTGTATTTAGCTTTGACTTCCAATCACGCTTTGTACCAGTGGGTAACAAAACCGTGGCAGCAACAACGTATCTCGATTACCTTGTAAGGATGCTTAGGAACATGCAGAAACAAACTCAATACCTGCAAAACAGCTGCTGCCATTTCCAAACATCGTGAGAGTTCTGTGGCTTCATAGAACTGAAAACAATGCTTACCAGAAACAGTCTTCAGTTTGTAGTGTTGTAAGTTAGCAAGCTGTTTTTTCAGCTAACAAGGTATTAAGATAACCCTGATACCTCCCCTGAAACTCACAATGCACCAGGAAACAGACTTGACCTTAGACTGTGTATTTCCTCTACTGTTAAATGTAAATAAACATGCAGATGTGAAAAGGTAAAGACTATGGGGGTCATCATGACCCTGGCGGTCTTTTGACCACCAGGGTTAATGTGGCGGTAGTACCGCGAACAGGTTGGCAGTACATACCGCCACATTATGAGTGTGGCGGATTGGCTGCAGCCCACCTGCCACTTCTGCACCACCGGGCCGGAGATATCAATCTCCGACCCTGCAGCCCAAAGAGTACTGCCATCGGCATTATAAGCCTGCCTACTGCCATGGTTTCTGTGGCGTTAGCAATGCCACGAAAACCACGGCGGTAGGCCCTACCGGTGACAGGGAATTACTTCCCTGTAGCCGGCTCACCTGCCCCCCAACACACACCTGACACCCCCCCCTCTCCATCCAAACACCCATCCTCACCCTCCATTCAAACCCCCCTCCACCCTCCGATACACGCATTCACCCACCTCCCCCCTAAACGCACACACACGCAGACACGCACCCAACCACACACCTGCCCCCCAACCCCCACAACCACACACACATTTACTCATTCACTGGCATACACGCATTCGTCCAGACATACTCACACACATTCTTACACACAGGCACAGACATGCAGACAGGCACTCACTTCACCATTCTTACACGCATTCACCCACACGCATACAACCACGCATAAAACATGTAAGGAAATGCCTCCTTGGCATGGTTACCCCCTGACTTTTTGCCTTTGCTGATGCTATGTTTTGAATTGAAAGTGTGCTGAGGCCTGCTAACCAGGCCCCAGCACCAGTGTTCTTTCCCTAACCTGTACTTTTGATTCCACAATTGGCACACCCTGGCATCCAGATAAGTCCCTTGTAACTGGTACCTCTGGTACCAAGGGCCCTGATGCCAGGGAAGGTCTCTAAGGGCTGCAGCATGTATTATGCCACCCTAAGAGACCCCTCACTCAGCACAGACACACTGCTTACCAGCTTGTGTGTGCTAGTGAGAACAAAATGAGTAAGTCGACATGGCACTCCCCTCAGGGTGCCATGCCAGCCTCTCACTGCCTATGCAGTATAGGTAAGACACCCCTCTAGCAGGCCTTACAGCCCTAAGGCAGGGTGCACTATACCATAGGTGAGGGTACCAGTGCATGAGCACTGTGCCCCTACAGTGTCTAAGCAAAACCTTAGACATTGTAAGTGCAGGGTAGCCATAAGAGTATATGGTCTGGGAGTCTGTTTTACACGAACTCCACAGCACCATAATGGCTACACTGAAAACTGGGAAGTTTGGTATCAAACTTCTCAGCACAATAAATGCACACTGATGCCAGTGTACATTTTATTGTAAAATACACCACAGAGTGCCCCCTGAAACTTAACCGACTATCTGTGTAGGCTGACTGGTTCCAGCAGCCTGCCACACTAGAGACATGTTGCTGGCCCCATGGGGAGAGTGCCTTTGTCACTCTGAGGCCAGTAACAAAGCCTGCACTGGGTGGGGATGCTAACACCTCCCCCAGGCAGGAGCTGTAACACCTGGCGGTGAGCCTCAAAGGCTCACCCCTTTGTCACAGCCCCGCAGGACACTCCAGCTAGTGGAGTTGCCCGCCCCCTCCGGCCCGGCCCCCACTTTTGGCGGCAAGGCCGGAGAAAATAATGAGAATAACAAGGAGGAGTCACTGGCCAGTCAGGACAGCCCCTAAGGTGTCCTGAGCTGAGGTGACTCTAACTTTTAGAAATCCTTCATCTTGCAGATGGAGGATTCCCCCAATAGGATTAGGGATGTGACCCCCTCCCCTTGGGAGGAGGCACAAAGAGGGTGTACCCACCCTCAGGGCTAGTAGCCATTGGCTACTAACCCCCCAGACCTAAACACGCCCTTAAATTTAGTATTTAAGGGCTTCCCTGAATCTAAAGAGTTAGATTCCTGCAACTACAAGAAGAAGGACTGCCGAGCTGACAAACCCCTGCAGAGGAAGACCAGAAGACACCAACTGCCTTGGCCCCAGACTTACCGGCCTGACTCCTGCCTTCCAAAGAACCTGCTCCAGCGACGCTTTCCAAGGGACCAGCGACCTCTGAATCCTCTGAGGACTGCCCTGCTTCGAAAAAGACAAGAAACTCCCGAGGACAGCGGCACTGCTCCAAAAGAACTGCAACTTTGTTACAAGGAGCAGATTTAAAGACCCCTGCAACTCCCCGCAAGAAGCGTGAGACTTGCAACACTGCACCCGGCGACCCCGACTCGACTGGTGGAGAACAACCAACTCAGGGAGGACCCTCCGGCGACTCTACGACTGTGAGTAACCAAAGTTGTCCCCCCTGAGCCCCCACAGCGACGCCTGCAGAGGGAATCCCCAGGCTCCCCCTGACCGCGACTGTCTGAACTCCATTTCCCGACGGCTGGAAAAGACCCTGTACCCGCAGCCCCCAGCCCCTAAAGAAACGGAACTTCTGTGCAGGAGTGACCCCCAGGAGGCCCTCTCCCTTGCCCAGGTGGTGGCTACCCCGAGGAGCCCCCCCTTGCCTGCCTGCATCGCTGAAGAGACCCCTTGGTCTCCCATTGAAACCTGAAGGAAACCCGACGCGTGTTTGCACACTGCACCCGGCCGCCCCCGCGCTGCTGAGGGTCTACTTTCTGTGCTACTTTGTGTCCCCCCCGGTGCCCTACAAAACCCCCCTGGTCTGCCCTCCGAAGACGCGGGTACTTACCTGCTGGCAGACTGGAACCGGGGCACCCCCTTCTCTCCATTATAGCCTATGTGTTTTGGGCACCTCTTTGACCTTTGCACCTGACCGGCCCTGAGCTGCTGGTGTGATAACTTTGGGGTTGCTCTGAACCCCCAACGGTGGGCTACCTTGGACCAAAAACTGAAACCTGTAAGTGCCTTACTTACCTGTTGAAACTAACAATAACTTACCTCCCCCAGGAACTGTGAAAATTGCACTGTGTCCACTTTTAAAACAGCTTATTGTGTTTTATGTGAAAAGTATACATGCTAAAGTAATGATTCAAAGTTCCTAGAGTACTTACCTGCAATACCTTTCAAAAGAGCTATTACATGTAAAATTTGAACCTGTGGTTCTTAAAATAAACTAAGAAAATATATTTTTCTATAACAAAACCTATTGGCTGGATTTGTCTCTGAGTGTGTGTACCTCATTTATTGTCTATGTGTATGTACAACAAATGCTTAACACTACTCCTTGGATAAGCCTACTGCTCGACCACACTACCACAAAATAGAGCATTAGTATTATCTCTTTTTACCACTATTTTACCTCTAAGGGGAACCCTTGGACTCTGTGCATGCTATTCCTTACTTTGAAATAGCACATACAGAGCCAACTTCCTACATTGGTGGATCAGCGGTGGGGTACAAGACTTTGCATTTGCTGGACTACTCAGCCAATACCTGATCACACGACAAATTCCAAAATTGTCATTAGAAATTGATTTTTGCAATTTGAAAAGTTTTCTAAATTCTTTAAAGTCCTGCTAGGGCCTTGTGTTAGTCCCTGTTAGCATTTCTTTTAGAGTTTAAAAGTTTGTAAAAGTTTGAATTAGATTCTAGAACTAGTTTTAGATTCTTAAAAGCATTCCAACTTTTAGAAGAATAATGTCTAGTACAGAGATGAATGTGGTGGAACTCGACACCACACCTTACCTCCATCTCCAGATGAAAGAGCTAAGGTCACTCTGTAACATAAGAAAAATAACAATGGGCTCCAGACCTACCAAAGTACAGCTCCAGGAGCTGTTGGCAGAGTATGATAGAGCCAACCCCTCTGTGGATAACACAGAGGAGGATGATAGTGAACTGGAGGAAGAATCCCCTCCACCAGTCCTATCTAGGGAGAACAGGGCTTCTCAAGCCCTGACTCCAAAAATAATAGTCAGAGATGCTGGCTCCCTCACAGGAGGGTCCAGCCTCTCTGAAATCACTGAGGATACCTCCAGTGAAGAGGACATCCAGTTAGCCAGGATGGCCAAAAGATTGGCTTTGGAAAAACAGATCCTAGCCATAGAAAGGGAAAGACAAGAGATGGGCCCAGGACCCATCAATGGTGGCAGCAACATAACTAGGGTCAGAGATTCTCCTGACATGTTGAAAATCCCCAAAGGGATTGTAACTAAATATGAAGATGGTGATGACATCACCAAATGGTTCACAGCTTTTGAGAGGGCTTGTGTAACCAGAAAAGTGAACAAATCTCACTGGGGTGCTCTCCTT
Organism: Pleurodeles waltl; assembly: GCF_031143425.1. Taxonomy (NCBI): domain Eukaryota; kingdom Metazoa; phylum Chordata; class Amphibia; order Caudata; family Salamandridae; genus Pleurodeles; species Pleurodeles waltl. The sequence goes on along the minus strand of NC_090450.1, from coordinate 975,119,451 downwards.
TGGGAAATGTTCACAGGAAAGTGTAGGGATAGACTCCTCACACTCTCTAAAAAAGATGCAGAATCTTATGACCTCATGAAGGGTACCCTGATTGAGGGCTTTGGATTCTCCACTGAGGAGTATAGGATTAGATTCAGGGGGGCTCAAAAATCCTCGAGCCAGACCTGGGTTGACTTTGTAGACTACTCAGTAAAAACACTAGATGGTTGGATTCAAGGCAATGGTGTAAATGATTATGATGGGCTGTACAATTTATTTGTGAAAGAACACCTATTAAGTAATTGTTTCAATTATAAACTGCATCAGCATCTGGTGGACCTAGGACCAATTTCTCCCCAAGAATTGGGAAAGAAGGCGGACCATTGGGTCAAGACTAGGGTGTCCAAAACTTCCACAGGGGGTGACCAAAAGAAAGGGGTCACAAAACCTCCCCAGGGGAAAGGTGGTGAGACAGCCAAAAACAAAGATAGTAAAGAGTCTTCTACAGGCCCCCAAAAACCTGCACAGGAGGGTGGGCCCAGAGCCTTTTCACAAAACAATTCTGGGTACAAGGGTAAAAACTTTGATCCCAAAAAGGCCTGGTGTCGTAACTGTAGTCAGTCTGGACACCAAACTGGAGACAAGGCCTGTCCCAAGAAAGATACCACTTCTAACTCCCATCCAGCTAAAACTGGAATGGCCAGTCTCCAAGTGGGATCAACAGTGTGCCCAGAGCAAATCAGGTGTCACACTGAAGCTACATTAGTCTCTGAGGGTGGGGTGGATTTAGCCACACTGGCTGCCTGGCCCCCTAACATGCAAAAATACAGGCAGCAGCTCTTAATTAATGGGACAAGTGTAGAGGGCCTGAGGGATACAGGTGCCAGTGTCACCATGGTGACAGAGAAACTGGTTTCCCCTGGCCAATACCTGACTGGACAAACCTATCCAGTCACCAATGCTGACAATCAAACTAAAGTACATCCCATGGCAATGGTAACTTTAGAGTGGGGAGGGGTCAATGGCCTGAAACAGGTGGTGGTCTCCTCAAATATCCCAGTAGACTGTTTGCTTGGAAACGACCTGGAGTCCTTAGCATGGGCTGAGGTAGAACTAAAAACCCATGCAGCCATGCTGGGTATCCCTGAACTGGTGTGTGTCAAGACTAGGGCACAGGGTGAAAAAGTAGAGCTGGAGTCTGGAAGAATGGCCCAGCCTACCAAGAGGAAAGGAAAGTCAGCTGGGAAACCAGCTGCAACACAACACCAAAAAGAGAACCTCTCTTCTCAGGAAGAAGTTCTGCCCTCTGAGGGAACTGAGCCTATGGAACTGGGACCTTATCAGGTTGAGCTCTTAGGCCCAGAGGGACCCTCAAGGGAAGAGTTGTGTAAGGGACAAGAAACCTGTCCCTCTCTTGAAGGCCTTAGGCAGCAAGCTGCTGAAGAGTCCAATGGCAAGAAAAATGGAACACATAGGGTCTATTGGGAAGATGGACTCCTGTACACTGAGGCAAGAGATCCCAAACCTGGTGCCACTAGGCGAGTGGTAGTGCCTCAGGGTTTCAGAGAGTTTATTCTGACCTTAGCCCATGATATTCCCCTTGCTGGGCATTTGGGACAAACCAAGACGTGGGAGAGGTTAGTCAACCACTTCTACTGGCCCAATATGTCCCAGAAGGTTAAGGAGTTTTGCCTCTCCTGCCCCACCTGTCAAGCCAGTGGTAAGACAGGTGGGCATCCAAAGGCCCCCCTCATTCCACTTCCAGTGGTGGGGGTCCCCTTTGAAAGAGTGGGTGTGGACATAGTTGGTCCACTAGAACCTCCCACAGCCTCAGGAAATATGTACATCATAGTAGTAGTGGATCATGCTACTAGGTATCCTGAAGCTATTCCCCTTAGGTCGACTACTGCCCCTGCAGTAGCCAAGGCCCTCATTGGTATCTTTACCAGAGTGGGTTTCCCTAAGGAGGTGGTGTCTGACAGAGGTACCAACTTCATGTCAGCATACCTAAAACACATGTGGAATGAGTGTGGAGTGACTTACAAATTCACTACACCATATCATCCACAAACTAATGGCCTTGTTGAGAGATTCAACAAGACATTAAAGGGCATGATCATGGGGCTCCCAGAAAAACTCAAAAGGAGATGGGATGTCCTCCTGCCATGTCTGCTTTTCGCTTACAGAGAGGTGCCTCAGAAGGGAGTAGGATTCTCACCCTTTGAACTTCTGTTTGGCCACCCTGTAAGGGGACCACTTGCTCTTGTTAAAGAAGGCTGGGAGAGACCTCTTCATGAGCCTAAACAAGACATAGTGGACTATGTACTTGGCCTTCGCTCAAGGATGGCAGAGTACATGGAAAAGGCAAGTAAAAACCTTGAGGCCAGCCAACAACTCCAGAAGTTGTGGTATGACCAAAAGGCTGCACTGGTTGAATTTCAACCAGGGCAGAAAGTCTGGGTTCTGGAGCCTGTGGCTCCCAGGGCACTTCAGGACAAATGGAGTGGCCCTTACCCAGTACTAGAAAGGAAGAGTCAGGTCACCTACCTGGTGGACCTGGGCACAAGCAGGAGCCCCAAGAGGGTGATCCATGTGAACCGCCTTAAGCTCTTCCATGACAGGGCTGATGTAAATCTGTTGATGGTAACAGATGAGGACCAGGAAGCTGAGAGTGAACCTCTCCCTGATCTCCTCTCATCAGACCCTAAAGATGGCTCAGTAGATGGAGTGATCTACTCAGACACCCTCTCTAGCCAACAGCAGTCTGACTGCAGGAAGGTCCTGCAGCAGTTTGCTGAACTCTTTTCCCTAACCCCTGGTCAGACACACCTGTGTACCCATGATGTGGACACAGGAGACAGCATGCCTGTCAAAAACAAAATATTTAGACAGTCTGACCAAGTTAAGGAAAGCATCAAGGTGGAAGTCCACAAGATGCTGGAATTGGGAGTAATTGAGTACTCTGACAGCCCCTGGGCTAGCCCAGTGGTCTTAGTCCCCAAACCTCACACCAAAGAAGGAAAGAGAGAGATGAGGTTTTGTGTGGACTACAGAGGTCTCAACTCGGTCACCAAGACAGATGCTCATCCCATTCCTAGAGCTGATGAGCTAATAGACAAATTAGGGGCTGCCAAATTCTTAAGTACCTTTGACTTAACAGCAGGGTACTGGCAAATCAAAATGGCCCCTGGAGCAAAAGAAAAGACAGCATTCTCCACACCGGATGGGCATTATCAGTTCACTGTAATGCCCTTTGGTTTAAAGAATGCCCCTGCCACCTTCCAAAGGTTGGTGAATCAAGTCCTTGCTGGGTTGGAATCCTTTAGTGCAGCTTATCTGGATGATATTGCTGTCTTCAGCTCCACCTGGCAGGATCACCTGGTCCACCTGAAGAAGGTTTTGAAGGCCCTGCAATCTGCAGGCCTCTCTATCAAGGCATCCAAATGCCAGATAGGGCAGGGAACTGTGGTTTACTTGGGACACCTTGTAGGTGGAGGCCAAGTTCAGCCACTCCAGCCTAAGATCCAGACTATTCTGGACTGGGCAGCTCCAAAAACCCAGACTCAAGTCAGGGCATTCCTTGGCTTGACGGGGTACTATAGGAGGTTTGTGAAGGGATATGGATCCATCGTGACAGCCCTCACAGAACTCACCTCCAAGAAAATGCCCAAGAAAGTAAACTGGACTGTAGAATGCCAACAGGCCTTTGACACCCTGAAGCAAGCTATGTGCACAGCACCAGTTCTAAAAGCTCCAGATTACTCCAAGCAATTCATTGTGCAAACAGATGCCTCTGAACATGGGATAGGGGCAGTTTTGTCCCAAACAAATGATGATGGCCTTGACCAGCCTGTTGCTTTCATTAGCAGGAGGTTACTCCCCAGGGAGCAGCGTTGGAGTGCCATTGAGAGGGAGGCCTTTGCTGTGGTTTGGTCCCTGAAGAAGCTGAGACCACACCTCTTTGGTACTCACTTCCTAGTTCAGACTGACCACAGACCTCTCAGATGGCTGATGCAAATGAAAGGTGAAAATCCAAAACTGTTGAGGTGGTCCATCTCCCTACAGGGAATGGACTTTATAGTGGAACACAGACCTGGGACTGCCCATGCCAATGCAGATGGCCTTTCCAGGTTCTTCCACTTAGAAAATGAAGACTCTCTTGGGAAAGGTTAGTCTCATCCTCTTTCGTTTGGGGGGGGGGTTGTGTAAGGAAATGCCTCCTTGGCATGGTTACCCCCTGACTTTTTGCCTTTGCTGATGCTATGTTTTGAATTGAAAGTGTGCTGAGGCCTGCTAACCAGGCCCCAGCACCAGTGTTCTTTCCCTAACCTGTACTTTTGATTCCACAATTGGCACACCCTGGCATCCAGATAAGTCCCTTGTAACTGGTACCTCTGGTACCAAGGGCCCTGATGCCAGGGAAGGTCTCTAAGGGCTGCAGCATGTATTATGCCACCCTAAGAGACCCCTCACTCAGCACAGACACACTGCTTACCAGCTTGTGTGTGCTAGTGAGAACAAAATGAGTAAGTCGACATGGCACTCCCCTCAGGGTGCCATGCCAGCCTCTCACTGCCTATGCAGTATAGGTAAGACACCCCTCTAGCAGGCCTTACAGCCCTAAGGCAGGGTGCACTATACCATAGGTGAGGGTACCAGTGCATGAGCACTGTGCCCCTACAGTGTCTAAGCAAAACCTTAGACATTGTAAGTGCAGGGTAGCCATAAGAGTATATGGTCTGGGAGTCTGTTTTACACGAACTCCACAGCACCATAATGGCTACACTGAAAACTGGGAAGTTTGGTATCAAACTTCTCAGCACAATAAATGCACACTGATGCCAGTGTACATTTTATTGTAAAATACACCACAGAGGGCACCTTAAACCTGAAACCTGAAACTTAACCGACTATCTGTGTAGGCTGACTGGTTCCAGCAGCCTGCCACACTAGAGACATGTTGCTGGCCCCATGGGGAGAGTGCCTTTGTCTCTGAGGCCAGTAACAAAGCCTGCACTGGGTGGAGATGCTAACACCTCCCCCAGGCAGGAGCTGTAACACCTGGCGGTGAGCCTCAAAGGCTCACCCCTTTGTCACAGCCCCGCAGGACACTCCAGCTAGTGGAGTTGCCCGCCCCCTCCGGCCCCGGCCCCCACTTTTGGCGGCAAGGCCGGAGAAAATAATGAGAATAACAAGGAGGAGTCACTGGCCAGTCAGGACAGCCCCTAAGGTGTCCTGAGCTGAGGTGACTAACTTTTAGAAATCCTCCATCTTGCAGATGGAGGATTCCCCCAATAGGATTAGGGATGTGACCCCCTCCCCTTGGGAGGAGGCACAAAGAGGGTGTACCCACCCTCAGGGCTAGTAGCCATTGGCTACTAACCCCCCAGACCTAAACACGCCCTTAAATTTAGTGTTTAAGGGCTTCCCTGAACCTAAAGAGTTAGATTCCTGCAACTACAAGAAGAAGGACTGCCGAGCTGACAAACCCCTGCAGAGGAAGACCAGAAGACACCAACTGCCTTGGCCCCAGACTTACCGGCCTGTCTCCTGCCTTCCAAAGAACCTGCTCCAGCGACGCTTTCCAAGGGACCAGCGACCTCTGAATCCTCTGAGGACTGCCCTGCTTCGAAAAAGACAAGAAACTCCTGAGGACAGCGGCACTGCTCCAAAAGAACTGCAACTTTGTTACAAGGAGCAGATTTAAAGACCCCTGCAACTCCCCGCAAGAAGCGTGAGACTTGCAACACTGCACCCGGCGACCCCGACTCGACTGGTGGAGAACAACCAACTCAGGGAGGACCCTCCGGCGACTCTACGACTGTGAGTAACCAAAGTTGTCCCCCCTGAGCCCCCACAGCGACGCCTGCAGAGGGAATCCCCAGGCTCCCCCTGACCGCGACTGTCTGAACTCCATTTCCCGACGGCTGGAAAAGACCCTGCACCCGCAACCCCCAGCCCCTAAAGAAACGGAACTTCTGTGCAGGAGTGACCCCCAGGAGGCCCTCTCCCTTGCCCAGGTGGTGGCTACCCCGAGGAGCCCCCCCCTTGCCTGCATCGCTGAAGAGACCCCTTGGTCTCCCATTGAAACCTGAAGGAAACCCGACGCGTGTTTGCACACTGCACCCGGCCGCCCCGCGCTGCTGAGGGTGTACTTTCTGTGCTACTTTGTGTCCCCCCCGGTGCCCTACAAAACCCCCCTGGTCTGCCCTCCGAAGACGCGGGTACTTACCTGCTGGCAGACTGGAACCGGGGCACCCCCTTCTCTCCATTATAGCCTATGTGTTTTGGGCACCTCTTTGACCTTTGCACCTGACCGTCCCTGAGCTGCTGGTGTGATAACTTTGGGGTTGCTCTGAACCCCCAACAGTGGGCTACCTTGGACCAAAAACTGAAACCTGTAAGTGCCTTACTTACCTGTTGAAACTAACAATAACTTACCTCCCCCAGGAACTGTGAAAATTGCACTGTGTCCACTTTTAAAACAGCTTATTGTGTTTTATGTGAAAAGTATACATGCTAAAGTAATGATTCAAAGTTCCTAGAGTACTTACCTGCAATACCTTTCAAAAGAGCTATTACATGTAAAATTTGAACCTGTGGTTCTTAAAATAAACTAAGAAAATATATTTTTCTATAACAAAACCTATTGGCTGGATTTGTCTCTGAGTGTGTGTACCTCATTTATTGTCTATGTGTATGTACAACAAATGCTTAACACTACTCCTTGGATAAGCCTACTGCTCGACCACACTACCACAAAATAGAGCATTAGTATTATCTCTTTTTACCACTATTTTACCTCTAAGGGGAACCCTTGGACTCTGTGCATGCTATTCCTTACTTTGAAATAGCACATACAGAGCCAACTTCCTACAAAACACAACATACACAGACTCATTCACACATGCACTCAGACTCACGCAACACCCTGTCAGAAGCCCGAATTACCTTGGGCGAGAAGGTCTTCCGGCAGGGAAGGGGCGCTGCTACTAACAACAACACCTGCCAGTAGAACACCGCCAGGCCGTATTTCAGCTCAAAATATGGAAGCAGCGTTCTACAGGTGGGGCGGTGCTGGTGGTAGCTTTGCCAGGTCACCACCGTCCGCCAGTATGAACACTGCCAGATTTCCGCCCTTACTGTGGCAGAAGTCAGGCAGTGCTCATAATCTGGCAGACAGATGGTCGCTGCCACGGTGGTATGCTGGAGGCCGTCACCTCGGCAGTAGGCGGTAATTACTGCCAAATCATAATCAGCACCTATGTGTACTGGTAGAGAAATATGTATTTTGAAAGATAGTGACTGCTAAATAAATACTGTATTTCGAACTTGCAGCCAGGGAGGAGGGAGTGCATATTGGGTCTACAGCATTACAAGCTGCAAACCGATTCAATATTTACAAGCCACATTTTCTATATGCAGCACGTGCTGCTGGACAGATAATGCTGTGCATATTCTGAAAAGTTCAACCTATTTCCTTCAATTTGTCCTGGATTAAGGGCGCTCTCTTCCATCAGGTCCGCGCACCCATGTAGTCTTCCCTCCACCACGTGTCCCTGTGTTGAGTACCCTGCTGTGGTCCAAGCGTCTATCAGGTAGACCACTTTTAAATGCCTGCAGGGTGTTGTCACCCAGAGTGGCAGGCTCGGTCATTTGTTGCTTCTGTTCTACACGTGTATATATTTCCTCCAGCACCACACTGCTACCTTCATTAAGGTGTTTAGGATGGCGCAGAAGGAGGGGCCGATCTAGATGCCACTCCAGTCATAGGGTGACCCCGAAATCAAAGTCTAGCATATCTGTTTCAGGATTTGAGGTATCCTGCAGCCATTGTGGCGGCCACTGGAGTTGAGATGCAGCATAGCAGAGCTCCCAATTGATAGCTCCTAGTCCCCCAGTTTTCATAGGAGCATATAGTGTATCTATTGCTACTCTATGTCTATTGGATCCCCAGATTAAGGAAGGAAGTAAGTGTTGCAACTCTAGAAAGAATGACTTCTTCAGTATCACCAGGTGCTACAAAGTGCTGCAAAGAAAACAAAAAAAACAGAGGAGTCGAGGAAGTATCAACATTTTCGCGACAGACACTCTTCCCATAGGTGACCGGGGTAACTTTGTCCAGAAGGGCAATGACTGCCGGATCACGATCAGAGCTTTACCCAGAATACCTTCTAGGAGGTCATGTTCCTAGTGGTAGCTCTGGACTGCTAACTATTTAATGCAGTCATAGTTCCACGGTAAGAGAGTATTCGCGCCGGTGTAGCGTACTGGTTTGGGTGTCTGTGGCAAGAGAAATTAGCACAACTTCCCCAATTGCTTCGAAGACCTGAGATGCAGCCGAAGTCATTAGAGCCAACATAACAGCTGGCAAATCGATTGGCCTGCCTTTAGAAAAATCAAGGTATCATTGGCATACATGGAGACTATATTAGGGCAGTCACCAACTCGAAAACACCATGAGAATGCCTGTCCCCGCGTAAGGCAGGCCAGCAGTCTCATGGCCAGATCAAACAGCAAGGGAGATGGGGAAACTCTGCCTGCTGCCGCGCCCAATGTCAAAGCTGCCCGAAACGATAGAACTTGTCTGTACCCTTGCTCTAGGGGAATCATAAAGAATCTTTATCCACCTGCGAAGCCCCAACCCTAACTTCAACAGTACGTTTTGCAATTAGGTCCACCCCAGTGTCAAATGCCTTCTCAATGTCCAATGAGACCACTGAACATTGAGTATCTGTTCTGCGTGCCCAATCCATAATAAATAACCGACGGAGGTTTTGGAATGTATTCCTGCCCAGTATAAACCCATTCTGGTCTGTGTGGCTCACCGTAGGTACCATTGGGGTCACCAGGATCTTACCCACTACCTTGCAGTCGAGACTGACTAATGAAAATGGACGATAGGAGGCCACCTTGACTGGGTCCCTCCCAGGCTTCGGGAGCCCAATTATCAAGGCCTCCCACATGCTATCTGAAAGTCTGCCACGTTCCTTGGCTCTTTCATATAATCATAGTAACGTGAGGACAGCAGGACTTGAAACGTGACATGGAACTCTACATCGGTACCAGACGTTTTGCCTCTGGCTATTTGTTTAATTGCCAACTTGACCTCCTGAAGAGTTGGGGGGAGCTGAGTTCCTGTATCAGCAGCACATCAAGGAGGGGTTTCTCAAGGGTTCCGCAGGTATGTGGAAATCACCTGTTGACTTACACCCAGTGGAGCCCCGTATAACGCCCTGTAATAATCTTCGAACTCTATTAATGGCTAACTGGGAATTCACCCCGGGACCACAGCATATCGGATGGCTTCGATGGGATTACATAGATGTTCAGAGTTCAGAAGCCAGGCCACTGGCTTGGTCACCCAGTTCATGTTGACGTTTGATGTAATTTTTGTAATCAAAGGCTGTTAAGCATTTGGATACCTCCCTGTATTCAGATTAGATGCCCTCCAATGCGGGGTTGGTTGCCCAGGCTTCCTCTGCCATCCCCAGCCTGGCCTCCAAGTCTAGCATCTCTGCCTCAAGACCCTGTTTCATGCTAAACTGTGTCAAGCGCGCATTTGGAAATGGTGCAATATAGAAGCCATCATTCCCCTCCAATATCAACATCTGATATAAGATGTAAGAATCCATCGTTCCCATCCGATTCAACATCCAATAAAGGACAAGCCTATGAAAAGCTATCATCGTAACTGGGGAAGGCTTAGTCAGTTACTGTACTGCGTATGGCTCCCAAGGACACTCTTGGCTCTTGGGGGCAAAAGTGAAATTATTTGGTTTTGATGGTGATTTCTGATGCGTGGATGAGTGAGACAGCTTGCTGAGTGCAAATGAGGCATTTTGCTTGATTGCCGCTCTTTACCAGCCAGTTGTCTAGGTATGGAAAGGCACGAATGATGCCGTAACTACTTTCAGGCACTTGGTAAACACGCACGTTTTGACTCCAAATGGTAATGCCTTGAATTTATTAAGACCCTGAGGTGCTGGCAGTGAGCTGGGTGGATGGGGATGTGGAAATATGTGTCCTCGAAATTAAAGGTCGCCAAGTAGCCTCTGACAGAAAGTAGCAAGTGACGTCTTGAATAGAACAAAGAAAAAGGAATGCCACAATTGTCAAAATGAATCGCCCATATTCTAGAAGTTCAACACATCCAAAAGATGATCTTCTGGCTAGATGTATCAAAGGGTTTTACCCATCTTCTGTCAATGCATCATTACACGGGAGCCGTAGTTGAGTATCAAAATCGACTTTACTGACATCAAAAATCAGCCCAGCCAATGCATTTCATCATATAAGGACTTCATCATGGTTCTTCTGTTTATGAGCATTTCGAATACATGCAAGTTCCCAGCATTCACTCGGGTCATTGGTCCTGAAAGAACATATCACTTCCCGGTGGGATCCGTAAAGAATAGTAGTCGCCACAGCGCTGAAATGATAAAAGTCTTTTTATCATTCAAAAGGTTGAGGAGCAGCCAGTCTGAACGACACACTTTGACCATACTGCTGCTATCCGGAGTTAAAATAGGCCTGCCTCCTTCCTAGCCCTTCTGTGAACTTGCTGTGTCTGTTTTTTATACCCACTAAGGTGTAATCAACATGTTTTCCAAACAAATGCAGTTTGTTGAATGGCATGTCCTGCACCCTTGACGGGACCTATGGACAAAACGTTGTGGTACCGAGCCATATCGCCTCAACACAGCCCTGGTAACCACCTGATAGAAGCCTGAGCCAGAAGCATGCACTGATACTGGCTCATGAAGTTTCTTCTACTTCTTGTAACACTGTTGACACTAGATCTCAACAGTTGTCTAGGAGGCTATTAATTTAAGGGGTGTTATCTGCCTGTCATAAATATGACGAGATATCACTTGCTTTGGTTATCTAGGCAGCTCTTTATCTGTGGTTACAAATATGGCGCTTTTAGGTTTCGTGAGGGCCTTTGTGCTATGGCCAAGACATTGGAGTCCTCTCTCACCTGATGTAATAAGCAACTTGGAGTTGTATCAGGCACTCTTTAACTCTTTTTCAGGCTTGAGTTAAAAGTGAAACTTGTAGCCAGAGTTTGCATACATGACAGGCCCTCCTCCCAATCGTAATTAAGGAGTGGAATAGTCCAAACTAATCTCAAGTTGTGTTTTTACTAAAAATGAAGCAAAATTATATTTTTTCTCAACTGTGGCTGCTTGCAAGTTGAATTTGCCACCCCATCGTGTGGAAACTATGAACATCGTCCAGTGGGGGATCTCACCTTATCATCTGAAGTGACACTGTCGTGGTTCACAAACCTGTTGTCATCAACATCACCAGGATCCAAAGAGGTTTACTGGCCCACATTCCGAATGCGCACTATAGAAAGTGTATTTATTTACTCTTCCAGAGGAGTTATCGGAGTTGGCAGTTTTTAGTCATTACTAGTACTAGACTCAGGTCAACCAGAGGTAGCTGTGGAGGACCTTCAGGGCAAGTTGAAGACAGTCTGTTATAGAAACCCTGTGAGGGAGCGTAGCACCTATACTCAAAATTAACATGAAATGTTTATGAACTAATGCATAATAATGCCGTATAGAAAATGTATTAATGTGCTTTTGCCAAACGTGCGCTTGAAATGTGCCCCCGGGGAGTGGCTGCCAATAAATATGGGGATTAATGAAACTGACTAATAATAATGAAAATGAGATGTTAAAGTATGATTTTACACTAATATTAAGAGTTATATATAAGGATTTGCTAATAAGTCATTAGACTTTAGTTAGCATGAGTCGAGGACTAGCTGCCCGGTTTTCATATTAAATGTGTTTTTCTAACTTGTAGTGTGCTGACTTGCTAAAGGACATGTACTCGTATTTTTCCAAAGCTAAAGGAGGAGTGTAACCGTAGTAGATCCGTTCTCATGAAATTCGACTTACTAGAAGAATTTTTTTTTGCTGAATGCAACACTGTAGACTAGTTACAGGTACAAGGTCGCCTGAACCGGTACAGACAATGGACCTACTGACTGAAGATGTGAGAGAACCACGAGAGTATGAAATTATACCGGACATTCTGCCCGCTGGAGACGTCAATCGTAAGAACCAATGAACTACGTGAGGACTGTTATGGGGTGACAAAATTTGATACTAACACTGTAAACCCATTGAATGAAGATAGAGGGGTGCCAACCCTATCCAATCAGAGATTAGGGGACTGTACAGCGGAAAAGGGATAAAAACCTTTGACACGAGGAACCATTAGGAGATGCCATTGCGAACCTTTGTTATGACCCAGACACTCTGTCACTCTGCATAGAGACTTTGCTGTTTGGTTCTTCAAACCATCCTTGCCTTACCTTGCCCGTTATATACTTTTCCTCCTTATGAGGGAAGTGTCCCTTCTTACCCATCTTGCTGAATTCCCTGGCTGATGGCGAATCAACTGATGTCCTGAGGACGAAGACTGAATCTGTATGCTGACCCATTACGGAGGGTAACTATATGATGATGAAATTGTAATTATCTGATTGCCTTTCCTTTCTAGGAACCAACTGCTTCTTTTGACAGAGGCCATAGTTAGATGTTTTCTAAATTCGTGTTACCAAATTGTTTTGCATGAAGCCCAACATGCCAATGCTAATTTGAGGTTAGTTAAAGGGTTCACTGAAGCGGAAGCAAATAGACAAATGACTGGTTCAATGCTTTGTTGATTGATGCACTGATGATACTCCGCTAAGGTTAATTCATTCTGACGTTGTGTTATGTTCTAATGTTCGTGATCTTTTCTTTGATGAAATCTTATTCAAGTTGCCATACTATGACAATGAGGATGTGTTTCATGGTTTTGAGACTAATAAACCTACTAGTAGAATTGTAATCAATAAGGAATAACTATCACAAAATCGTACAAAACTGGTGTGGTTATTCATGACTTAAAGGTCATGGTGGTTTCTGTGGATGATTGATAACGTTATTGACATGATTGACATGTTGATTAGTTATCTCGTCCGACGGGGTCTCCAATCAGGGTCAAAAGATTAATTGGCCTAAAACGAGTCCCAGAGAGAGTAAATTAACAAGATTGGGACGCTTTAGCACCTGCATCAATGTTTCCATGTCCATTGGCATGGAACCATTGTTGTGCCTGGAACTGAAGGCATTAAAAATAGGAGTTCTCCCATCAACAATGGTGAATTACTCTCTGACAATGGGGCTTTTGTAGACAGAGGCACCTCAGAAGAAGATGGAGTCTGTTGATGAAAAGGTCTTTTGGTTTTGTAGATGACGGTATAGAAACAACACCTATTCCTAGAGTAAACGCTGACAGCCTAGTCTTTATAAAAGTGGACTTGTTCTTATTCATAGATAGAGCTGATGATGATCTGTTCAAAGGTGATCTGGATCTGGAAATGTGGATGAGAAGTCTGCATCTTCAAGGTAGGTACAAAGGATGTTTTGGTGTGAGCTGCACAGCACTCACTCAAAACACCTGTGACTGGACCCTTTGGTGTGATCATTGGTAGCTTACGTTTTTTTTTATTTTTAAGTTCTCTCAGATAACTGTTAGCGTGGGAAGGGTTTCCACTTGACTGAAAAGGTTTAATGCTCTTTTAACAAATTCTCCACTGGTTTCATTTCAGGGCTTTCGTAAAAACAAAATCAGGTTTGTGGCATACTGGGGTGACAGTTTGTATAATCTCTTTAAGTGGGCACTCGAGGCAAGGTGCTAAGGGCCAGATGTATCAAAGGGTTTTACCCATTCTGTGTCTATGGAAAAATGTGTTCATACATATGGCTCTTATCCCCCTATATTTTATCAGGATTCTGATGTTTTTCCCATTTTCCAGGTTCCACCTGGGAGGTGGCAGGAAACCCCCTCTGAATGGACCCTCAGGAAAAAAGAATGATAGGAATCAGTGAGGTGGATTGACCTAAAGAATTTAAAATGTTAGTCTATTGTTTTCTACATGATCTTTCCTTCCCTCTTTTCTTTTCTCTGTTTCAAGCTATCTCGCCCCTTCTTCCCCCCAAATTGTCTCTTATAATGTTCATCGGTGTTGGCTCCCTTCCGCTTTTGCTCCTCTGGTAAGTGTTCGTTTTTTCCCTATTCTCCGGCCCCTCTCTGGGCTACCTGTATTTCAGGGTTTGCCTTTAGTTGTCATACTCCTACGCCAGTATGAGTAATTTACTATCCCTGTTTTCTTGTAATTTTTTTTTTTTACTACAGCTCATTATTTCAATACCAACAAAAACAAGTAAAAGCAAGCAAAAATTCTTTAGTGTTCAGGTGCCTCTCATACCCTTGTTACCCAAGTCACCCTTCTAATTGCATCCTTTGACTCAGTCTAGACAGTTTTATTGAAGGGCAGTTTCCTTACTCCTTTCCCTCACTCTCCCACCTCCTTAGCAATTGCAAGAGAGTTCCCAATGTGGTAGGGCAAGAGGGTGAGAGGGAAACACATCAAGGGGTACCAGCCCGAGACCCACTTGGGAAGGTACCACCCTCCCCTGGGTCATGACAGGTTCAGTACATGAGTGGGTGGATTCCCCTGCCTCGCCTCCTCGTGTCGGCGGCACACCGCAGGCGCCAAAGTGTCTGGTCTCTCTTTGGCACCCCACTTGTGGTTTCTCATGGCGTCCCAGCTGGCATCTCCTTTTTCCCCTTAACTTGTTTCCTCTTGCTCTCTTCTGGGCTTGTGGCCACTGCTCCCACTGGCTCGGCCTTGTTTTATAGGTAAACATGCCCGTGTTCATGCTTCAGTTTTCTGTATATGTACGGTCTCCTGTCCTCTTTCTATGGTATCTCTTTTGTGTTCTTTGTTTAATGGTTTTCTCTTGTTTTCTTTTTTAGGTGGTGACGGTGTTTCTGGTATGGGTTATAGACCTGGGACCTGTGCCTCCGGTAAGTATTTTTACAATGACTTTACATGAAAATCCAGACCCACTGTCTTTTAGGGTTTTGTTGCCGCAAACCTCACAACCTCCGGGGTTATGGTCCACTTTGGGGAGCTAAAAAATGTATTTTCTATCTGGGTCTTCAGTAAAACCCTTCCGAGCCACCACATCCCTCACCTAGCAGAGAACTGAGCAGGAAACCTCAGCCCTGGTGTCCAGTCAAGTAGAAAACTTTCTAGTACAGAAAGGAGCAGACACTGCCTCACATATGTAGAAGAAAAGACGTAAGAGTCTTTCCTGTGAAAAAGTTTCAAAAGCTTAAGAAAAAAATAAGCAAACCTCAGAGAATTTCTTGTTGAATTATACCATGCAATAACAAACCTGACAGCAGGAGTATCTGATTGGGTAGAATTTGAGTCATTAGAAAAAAAAAAAAAAAAAAAAAAAGAAATGAACTTGTGGTCTAGGATCACTTTCTAAAGCCAACTGCTGTATTCAAATATTGCTGTGTGAACAATGATTACTGAGGGTTGCCAGTCTAAGTTAGGGAATAATTCAAAACTGTGACTCTATGAAGATCCACTGAGAAGTGCCTATGTCTCAACCACAACTGTCTATAGCACATGAATCTAAACACACAAACACACATATGCAAACTGTCCGCAGCCATCCCAGCACCACAGTCTTAAAACCATCTCTCTTTCTCATGCCACTGTGCTCTCCTATGCCTTACAGGTATCGTCTTAGCACTGTGATGTGCAATAAATCTAACATACCACATAATCTCCTTAACTACCTAGCCTACCCTGATGTTTAGCGCAGTGAGGCGGCATAACAAGAAGTCCAAATAACCATACAATTTGCTGAACATTTCTGGAGCTCTACGTGGCCATCTGGGTGGCAGAATCACTCACTGATGAAACACGTGGCACCTACAGGTCAGAAAGGATGGTAAATTCAGTCTTTGTAAATTCGGTAATAGCGTCACTTGCAGTGAACAGAACCCACATAAAGGTGGTATAAGTTGCTATATAATACCAAGTTGTCAATTCTACAAATCTAGGTAATAAATGTGCACTTATGCAGCTTTTTCAAGATACAAAATGAGAAAGCAGAAGTGCCAGTTTTCCTGCACAATTACACAGACAAAAAGCAAAACTGCATATGAACTGAATAACTGCAGAGCGAAGACAGCGCAACAGCAAATGCAATCAGAAAAAAATCATTCATCGCCACACTTCAAGTAAAGGAATCGGGTACGAAAAGTTTTAGCAAAGATTACATTTTTATTTTGATAAAATGCATTTAATTCATCGTCAACCTGATAATACGAGTACAGAACGGAAAGAAAACGCTTTAGGACGTTTCCGAAATACACCTTTTTTTTTTTTTTATAAGCAATGCTGCAGCCAGATAAAACAACAAAGGAAACCACGTCACAAACTGGGCTGCTGAAGGCACGTTAAGGCAATGCATTAAAAAATGAAGAAAAAAAACGCATATGTAACATGACATGTTCAAAATATTAGCTGTTAAGGTTAAAATAGAAAATAACACTGCAGATTTTTTAAAATGATCGGTAAATAGATATAAATATTGCATAATACAGTCATAATAATAATAATAAAGAATTTAAATACTTTTCTTTGATATAAGCCAGTGTATACACTGCGTTGGTCCCCGCAGGGCTGAGGTTTTACAAACATACACAAACCAGGAAGAGCAGTAAACGGCCCAGCTCCTCCCACAAGGGGAACGTTCCCAGGCACGACCCCCAGTCAGGATCAATTTTTGTTTTTCTCTGTAACAGCTCTCTGATTAGTACTGGACAAAGAAAGAACTTCCGGAGCAGGTGAATGGTCATCTCATTTGTTTCTTCTTTAAAGCCCCGTTACTCTGGACTTTGCTTATTACCCGTGCAAGACCCTCCCGTTTGACTTACAGGGTACAAACTGCAGCCCAGGTCAGTGCCACTGGGCACGTTCTAATGCAGAAAGTGGTTGCGAGACAATTAAACTAGAAGAATGCCAGAAAAGGGGGTGTCGGAAGGTAGCTTGCACATTTTTTCATTCACCCAAAAGCCCACCTCAATGAATCAGAGAATATCCAAAAGCCAACCGCTACTCGAAAACAGGAGCAAGCAGAAGACGCGCTTAGACTGCCATTAGATAAGATAGACTGTTGCTAATTGCAAAGGCTAGACTTTCTCCTTTTTCTCTAGCTCAGAGTTCCAAAAGGCTTTGATTGCGATTTTTGAAGGCATTTCTTTAGCTCAAGGCCGTCTTAATGGTATATTTCCGTAAACCAGAAAAGATAAGGCGAATTCACAGAAAGTTCTGTCTTAGCTAAAGACAGTCTTAATTAACATGGTCTCTAAAGACTCAGACAGCCTAACGACTATTTGCAAAGCTTTTACCAGCAAGATATTTTTGACGGATGGGGACTCTTCAATGGTTAAGATGGTCAAATTCAATATGGAAAACAAACTGGTAAAGAAGGTTTTTGTGAAAGAGGCAATCAAAGTTTTCTTCATTCGTTAAATGTTCTCTTCATGACAGATACGATTTATAATTTTTTGAGAAAAGCGATTTTCAAACTTATAGAAATGTACCTTTTTAGAAGGAAGCATCCTGGTATGACTGGAGGCTGAAAATAACCAAGTTACAAAAATGGCACAGAACAATATTTTACAACCCTACTCATGGTTTTGAAATTTGAAAATGTTCCATGACCAGGTTCTTTGATATATTTATATCCCTATCAAAGTCTAAACTGGATGGAAAAGCTTAATTTAGCCAAACAGCTTTGAAACTGTTACCGCGAACCTATCCAAACAAAGTGTGAAACTTCATGTAAGAGCCCTATAGTATGTGGCACCAAAATAAAGAGGTTTAAATTGATCTGGAAATATACTGAGGTGCACTTTATCATCAAGGTGAGTAGATATGGCACCACAATGTTGTATCTACACTTCATTATGTATGCTTATATTGATGGAAAAGCGTTAGTTAAAATATTTCACATTTTTGTCCTCCAGAATTTAACAGCAATCCAAACTAATGAATGGTTACAAACTGGGCAACAGAGAGCATTGAAGACCAGCCACACAATCTTGTAGCTTCCTTCAGAAATCCTGTTCAGGAAGGGAATATCACAGAGAACGGCTTTTCTTAAGGGTCTGCCCAACTTCTGCTAAATGAAGACATCCCTTCAGTCTATTACCCAGAAGTGCAACTTAATCTGTGAAGAACCAAGAGTGTGGTTCTTTACAGATAAAGTTATCCTTATAGAAGATAATCCACACAGATCATAGCTCAAAAGTTTACAATGTGCTTTGTGCCTTTGAAGGACAGAGTCTAGCCACAAAAGCTTCCAGAGTAATCAGCCCAAAAAAAGAGTGCCCACCATGAGATCTATATAAAGAGATTTAATTTACTACTTCGCGGTACAACACAGAAAAGTGGGACACTGCCCCAAGACCACTTGGTGCATACAAAGGATGCTCATGAAGCATCCTGTCCACAGGAAAAAACACCGACCAAGCTGGGCCAGAGATGCTAACAGTACACACAACAATGTCAGAAGACAGATCCAGGCTTCACCTGAAATGCCTGCACTGCTCATTGGTCTGTACAACAAAGAGAAGAAATGTGCTACAGCTAGAGCCCCAGTCCACGAAGATCATGCACAAGAAGCTGACAGTGCTCTGAGAGGTATACAACATAAATAATACATCTTTAGTGGAACTGAGAAAGCAGAAGAGCTCCAGAAGTCTCTAAAGACAAAGGAGGCAGGAGGGGATGCATGATCGAGGACACCACTCTGTTGGGGGTACTGCAGTACAGTGAGCCTATGAAGAGAGGGTTATGTTATGCAGTTCTCAGCTTCTCATATTAAGTTTCTCTGGTGATGGATTGGGGGGGTGGGGATGGGCAAAATATATCAAGCAAGTGGCTAGGCAAACAAGGTTAATACATTAATAGAGTAAATTCAGGAAGCAATATCTTGCCATCTCACACACTTGCAAGCGTGGACTCGCCATGGAACCCCCAGAATGCACCAGGCTCCTCTATACAGGATATACCTCTTGATTTGTCATTTGGTTATAAATAAAAGAATAAATAAATAATAGAAGCCTACGGTGCCCTCAGCACAGTAAAAAAGAAAGTAGCAAAGGCATTATCCAATAAGCTTACAGTGCAGTCAGCACCGTACAGTAGACATAAAATTGTCACTAATCAAAAATGGTCCTGTTAATTGGCACTATGCAAAGCATAAAGTAGGGAACAACCTAATGTTCTACCGTGAATCCAGCATTGTACAGAAGACATTCTCTAAGCGAAGACGTTATAAGTGCACCTGGGAAGTAATGAACAAGCTTACAGTGTACTGTAATAAAAGTCTAAACTACAACACAACTGAAGGGTATTGCAACATATTCTACACTGTCTAGAATATATAGCGTAGATGGTAACCTAATCTAGCCATAATGCTTTCCCTCAGACAACTGTACTGCCTTAAATGCTGTTTTTTCACTGTATTGTGACATTACTATATTCTGTATCCGATAGTCCAGTTCTGAATACACAGAGCATTTAATGAAAATTTTAAGTAAGCAGAAAGAGATTTATGAAATGCTCTTAATGCGTCAGGTCTTATGTTTGGCTTTGATTTCAATACAGAGTTAAAGGAAACCAAAGGAAACTATAGAGTCAGATGTTATGGAAATGATCCTTCAAGGAGCAGAGGAAATAGAACAGGGATTTAACAACTATTCAAATAAACAGCACTAGGAATAATTGGCAAGATGTAAACTTCTAAAGCCCCCAAGAAAGAAGTGTGGAACTCTTTTCGGGGAAGGCCAGGACAGTACGATAGTTCTCAACAACTGTATATTTTTAGAAGGGTTTGGGGATGCACATGACAAATTGGCTTTGGAGTTTCTGGCAACGGGGTCAGATTTCTTAAAGCACGGGAAAGTGTGCCTGATGACATGAAAGCAAAGGATGCATCACAGACCATGTGTGGTCGGTGGCTGATAGGGAGGAGTGGTAGACAGTCATACTGTTTTGCAAACTAAAGTACAGTTACTGTTTTAAAATAAAACAATCCAATAAAACCCTTGTACTTGGTTCTTCAAGGTAGCAGGCAACCTTTGGAACCACTGCAAGAGGACCCTCTTCCAAGGTATTCATTATTGTTGTTTATAAAAAAGGATGCATAACAAACAGTTGATCCAAATGCATCACTCATATTAGGAGTGAGCGTGTGCACTGCCTGGAGAATAAGAACACTGCTCGGGCTATAATCCTGGACCAATATTTCTGAGTTTGATTATGCTGCACTTGGAACACAAGGACAGGCAATTATCTTTTTCTGCAGATACAGAGGACATAACATGAACAACTACCTGGAAACAGCCTCTGCACTGCAGCCTTGTACTACTAGTGAATGTATCCCAGGCATTTATTACTTCTTCTTTCATAGTCTCCTTTCTTAGGTGCCTCTAACAGATAGGATATAGTATTTCTTAAATGCCTTTAATAACAAACCACCTTCAATCTGGAGAAATCAATCTCTTACTTAGTAGCAGGACCATGTTCAAGTGCACCAGTGGGAAACTGGTAATTTTGCAACAAATGGAACTATTACACAGGCAAACTTGGAATTCATTTCAGAATTAAAAATACAACTTAAAAAAAAAACATAAAACCAAAGTGCATGATCCCAAGGTCGGGAGGTCTTTTGGTGTGTACAGCTTCTTCTGAACAATACCTGCAGTTCTAAAGAAATACCTTTGGGCTATGTCCAGCTTTCTTAGTCTCAAAAACCATAATCGGACAGGGGTAAGGTTGAATGTCTTTTAAAGCACCTTCCTTGGCATAATGCTTTGTACAAATAGTCTGTTACCTAAGACTATGATGTCTTCACTGCGCCTTCTGCTGCCTCCAGATTGCAAGCACTTCTTCGTTTTCACTTCAGTGGCAAACTCTTCACAATGTCACACATGCAATCGAAACGAACATCTCTGTGTCTTTTCTTTGGCACAAGATAAAACATGATAGCCGCCAGCAAAGTGTGCCTTCTTGCATTGTTATATAGTTTTCTTAGAAATACTGAGCTTGTGTTATTGTTTTTTAAACACTGTGGGTTATATTGTAACATGATCATTTTTGTGAATGATGCAGTTGCCACTCACCGCCCAGGGCTTGCAAGGCAGTCTAAAGTGGCAGTTACGTTCGCCGCAGCATATACCGTCCCTACACCTTGGACGAAACAGTAGGTACTGAGAGGAGCTGCTGCTTGGGCGATGGAATAACCGCTGATGAACTACTGAAGGTCTTGCTGCAATAAAGATGGAAGCGTTAAAACACTTGTGGTGCACCATGGTGTAGGCCTAAGGCTGCCAAGATCTCCTTGAGCAAGTTTGCGGTCTGCCTCTCATCAGTGCATTCTGTCTTCCTTCAGCATTTATCAGGCTGGGGGCTGCTTTTGTGAGTGAAGAAACTGAATAATCCATTTGAAGCCCTCTCCTCGCTGTCAGAGGTCTGGGGGGGCCTCAGGCTATCAGCCAGAATGCTACTGGGGTCCCGTAAAAACACCACCAGCACAGTTATGTTATCGCTGGAGCCTCCATGCTTGGCAGCAGCCACCAGCCTTTCTGCCACCCCATGCCCATCGCCCTGACTGCCCTTCAAGTGCTCCAGAACCAGGGCAGGTACTTCGCAGGGCTGCACCGCGTCGAAGAAGCCATCGCAAGCCAGAAGCAGGTAGTCCTCGGAGCCCGCCAGTTTGAACGAGGCACCGTCTGCATCACCGGAGACGTAAGGCTTGTGATCAATGTCGCCTGTGCAAAAAGAAATATGAGAAACATCAGACTGAGATGATGTGGAGGTAAAGACTGACCGAAGTGAGGAATGCTAGAGGGGAACTGATGTCTTTCTGTTAAACAAAAGAATGATACTCTGCATGCAGTATGGGAACTCATAACAGGACGTAGGGGAATGGCATGTACACTTCTAGGCAAAACATATAGAAGGCATGCAGCAGGAGCACAGAGAAAGGTATGTACGCTGCTGGGAATGAGTGGAATACAAGTAACACGAGCAGGAAAATGACATGAAGGAATGATTACTACTGAACTCATCATAGAATTTTAAGGGGGATTGTATGTGTTATGCAAGAGTATACTTGTAGAGATGATGAACACAGAACAGTAGCATGCACCCCAAGGGATGTATTTAAACAGAGAACCAGTTATAGATCACGGAAATGACATGTACACTGCAAATCAATCAAAAAGATGTTAGTGGCAAAGGTAGAATCATGCAATGGTATACATTCCATGGCAAACTTGACAAGGTAATCAAATATGTTTGGATTTACTGTGCAGTTAAGACTGATGTACACTTCTGTTGGGTGGTGAACCACATTATTAAGGAAAGGGTGTTGTATAACCAGTGATGCGTTGCACAGTGCATGGTTGACCACAATACAGCAGCAGAGGATGACTTGTATTCTTAGGGAATGAACCACTGACAGCCCTGCTTGCAGTATGGAAAGCGTGAGACATCAGTACAAAGACGCCTTGTTGCAAAGCGGTGAATGGTGTGTACACTGGCATGTAGTAAAGCATTGTGGGCAATGGCTACTGTTAATGACCACAGGTATTTAGTAAAGAATTGTGTGCAGTACCTGCTGTTAATGACCTACTCCTGCAATAATAGCCCCAAGTTGGAGGAGAGACCCACAGCGATGGAGTGCGTAATTAATATGTGTAATTGCCTCACCGCCGCCCCTAATAAGGCTATTGCCACTCTGCCAGTCCACTGTGAAAAAAGGAGGGTCAGTGTGCAGTGCAGAAGTTATGTGCAACCACATGACCATGCCAACATTTATGTAACTGCATGGGCTCACGGTTGTGCCCCAATGCTCCATGTGCAGAACCTGGTCTTCTCATGCATAACCCTTGGAGCAAGGGTCGAAAACAGGCACGCTGCAAAGGATGGACCACGGTGATTTTTGCAATAGGCAATGTTTCTGGAGTCAAGCACAAGATCGGGGAGTTCTCGCTTGGGCTGCAGGCAGATCTATATCCCTGCTTCATAGCAACAAAAAAAATCTTTGGGAACCAAAAAAACAGCTTGGCAGGCAGAAATGAAAGCCACAGTCATCATAATCTGGTACCAATATCTACGAAGACAGCCGGCTCACTCAGCCGGGCATCAGGATAATGCACCTGGCAGCCTAAGCTGGCCTCCTCATAGTGCCTATCTCAATAAAGGAAGCCTTCAGATTGGCTACCTGGATGACTACGTTAAATAATAACAGTAATAAGAACATCAACAAAATAAGAATTGTAACTCCGTGACTCTCAATACTCTTTGTGAGCATCAAAAACAGTTCTAATTTTTCGACCGCAGGAGAACAAAAGATCACGTCAACTGACCGTGCTTCCACTATGTGACTGCAGGTTGCATCTAGTTATTCCTAACAAATGCATGGTAGGCACTGTACACAGGTACACAAATGTATAACTAAGTCGTAATCCACCAATCTTCTCAAAGACCACTACAGAGTGAGGCAGCAAAACTGCCAAAGCCTGCAGGTGGAATCTATGTATTCTTCATATTTTTATATATCTATCCATTGTTCATATTCTTATATATCTATGTATTGTTCATGAATTAAGGGATCTAAAATATAAACAGACTGCACCACTATACAAAGTATAAACCTCTCTGCGCCAGCTCACAGGTCCAAAGTGTGAATCCCCCTGCACCAGCTTACAGGTCCAAAGTATGAGCCTTCCTGCAATTTCTCTCAACTTTCATCCCATGCAAAATGAATGCAAATACGTGTTTGACTTTCTACTTTCCGCAAGCGACCATATTGTCTGGGCTGCTTCTGCTTTCTCTTGGGACAGACTGGTCAGGGATCCGTGCAGGCAAATCCTACAAGGGCAGCAGCACTGCAATGTCACTTGAGCTGCAGGCATCATTTTATTTATTTTTTATTAACACATTTTTATTGGTTTTTGTAAGGGAAAGAAAACACGAGAAAAGAGGCATCATTTTAACCCCTCGGGTGCCTTGGATGAGGTGGTTACGTCCGCTGCCATGGCGCTCAGGCACCAGGGACAGAACCACTTCGACCAAGTACTGGCCAACGGGGGAAGTGCCAGGGCTCCCCCCTCCCAAGGGCAGGGATGGAAGGGGAATCTCTTCCCCTTCCACCCTGCACCCCCCACCGAGGCATCTGATGACATCAGCGACCTCATCAGAGGTCAGCCCCTCGAGCTTGCAGCGCAGATCAGAGGAGAAATGCAAAAGTACTTCTCCGATGGATCACATGGAGGGGGCGAGAGAGGCATCAAAGGAAAGGAAAGGCCTTTCCTTTCCTCTGATGTCTCTCTCAGCATTTCTGCTGCCCGATCGCGATGGCGAGGCAGAAACCTCTAGACACCAGGGATTATTTTATTTTTTTAAGACGTGGGGAGTGACCCCTTATGCAAGGGTTGCTCCTGTGATGGACAATTTTATTTTAGGCCATTTCTACTCCCCTTGGGGGCAGATCGGCCTGTTTTTATTAGGCCAATCTGCCCCCAAGGGGGGCAGAAACCACTAGACACCAGGGATTTGTATTTTTTTGTGTCAATTTCATGCAAGGGAAGCGACCCCTTAGGCAAGGGTCGTTCCCCTGGGGGCAAATTTATTTTAGGCCATGTCTGCCCCCCTTGAGGGCAGATCGGCCTATTTCTATTAGGCCGATTCGGCCCCTCGGGGGCGGGCAGAAACCATTTAGGCACCAAGGATTGGTGTGTGTGTGTGTATGTGTGTGTTTTGTTTGGGAGGGGCAGCCCCTTGGGCAAGGGTTGCTCCTCATGGGGGCACATTACTGTTGGCTAGATTGGCCTATTTTTGGAAGGCAGAAAGCACACCAGAAAAGATGTGTTTTTTTTAAAAAAAGAGGGTAGTGATATGGCCATACCCCCGCCTCAAATAAATAGGGCCAAAGTTGTTCTACCCACAGGTGGGCAAATGGGGCAATTACCCCACATCCACTCCCCAGGGGGGGGGGGGGGGCAGAAAGCCTACTAGATGCAAGGGAATTTAAAAAAAAAAATTGGGTTGGGGTAACAGTCTTTCAGATCTCCCCTGCACACTAAAACATGTTATCCCACAGCAAGTAAGAGGACATTTGATTTTTTGGGGTTTTGGTTGTACATATGGGCCATGAGAGCTTGTCTAACTCTCAAAATCATCCCACTTGGAATGGTGAGGGCTGCACTTTTTGGGCTGCCATGTAGAAAAATCCACAAGACCTTGACACATCTGAAAACTAAATATCATGGTGAGTCCAGGGTGGTGTGCTTCACCAGCACCCCGCTCCATTTTCTTACCCACAATGCCCTGCAAACCTCCAACTTTGCTGGAAATCACACATTTTATCCACATATTTGTGATGGAACCTTCCGGAATATGCAGGAATACACAAAATTCCTACCACCCAGCATTGTCTCATCTATACCGATAAAATGTCTGCCCCACTTGTCAGCCTAAAAATGTTTTTTTCAAACTGCCTTTTGGGCCCACTTTGGTTCCCCCTCAATTTCGACATGTTTTTGACCCTTCCCTGTCACAGGCACTTGGCCCACCTACACAAGTGAGGTATCATTTTAACCAGGAGACTGAGGGGAACGTTCGGTGGTAGGAAATTTGTCTCTGTGCGGTGATCCCACACATAAATGTGGGAAAAAAGTGATTTTATTTAGCTAAATTTGAGGTTTGCTGAGGATTCTGGGTAAGAAAACTCTGGTGGATGCACGCAAGTCACAACTCCCTGGACTCCCTCGGGTGTCTAGTTTTCAGAAATGTTTGGGTTTGGTATGTTTTCCTATATGACTGCTGAGCCCAGGACCAAAAACGCAAGTGCCCCCCCCCACCCCGACCCCGCAAAAACAGGTATTTTGGATTAGATCATTTTGATGTGTCTATTCCCTTTCGTGGGCACTAGGTCTACCCACACAAGTGAGGTACCATTTTTGTCGGGAGACTTGGGGGAGCGCTGGGTGGAATGAACTTTGTGGCTCCTTAGGTCCCGGCTGAGCTAGAGGCCAAAATCCACAGCTAGGCACTTTGCAAAAAGCAGCTCTGTTTTCTGTGGGAAAATGTGATGTGTCCACGTTGTGTTTTCGGACATTTCCTGGTGCAGGCACTAGGCCTACCCACACAAGCGAGGTACAATTTTTATTGGGAGAACACTGGGTGGAAGGAAATTTGTGGCTTGTCTCAGATTCCAGAACTTTCTGTCACCGAAATGTGAGGAAAAAGTGTTTTTTATTTTTTTTGGCCAATTTTTGAGGTTTGCA
Source organism: Pleurodeles waltl (assembly GCF_031143425.1). NCBI lineage: Eukaryota > Metazoa > Chordata > Amphibia > Caudata > Salamandridae > Pleurodeles > Pleurodeles waltl. Next base: position 975,093,231 of record NC_090450.1, on the reverse strand, counting down.
AAGGATTCTGGGTAACATAACCTGGTGAGAGCCACACAAGTCACCCCATTCTGAATTCCCCTAGCAGTCTTACACAAGTTTGGTAGGTTTCTCTAGGTGCTGGATGAGCTAGAGGTCAAAATCCACAGCTAGGCACTTTCCAAAAAACATGTTAGATTTCAATGTAAAAATGTGATGTGTCCATGATGCGTTTCCTGTGGCAGGCATTAGGCCTACCCAAGCAAGTGAGCTACCATTTTTATCGGAAGACTTGGGGGAACACAGAATAGAAGAACAAGTGCTATTGCCCCTTGTCTTTCTCTACATTATTTCATTCCAAATGTAAGACAGTGTGTAAAAAAGACATCTATTTGAGAAATGCCCTGTAAGTCACATCCTAGTATGCGAATCCCGGAATTCAGACATGTGCAAATAACCACTGCTTCTCAACACCTTATCTTGTGCCCATTTTGGAAATACAAAGGTTTCCTTGATACTTATTTTTCACTCTTTATATTTCAGCAAATGAGTTACTATATACCTGGTATACAATGAAAACCCATTGAAAGATGCAGCTCCTCTATTGGCTCTGGGCACCTAGGGATCTTGATGAAACTACAAGCCCTATATATATCTCTGCAACCAGAACAGTCCAGCAGACGTAACAGTATATTGCTTTTGAAAATCTGACATGGCAGGAAAAAGTTACAGAGTAAAACGTGGTGAGAAATGGCTGTTTTTTTTTACCTCAATTTCAATATTTTGTTTTATTTTAGCTGTTATTTTCTGTACGAAAAGCTTGTAGGATCTACACAAATGACCCCTTGCTGAATTCAGAATTTTGTCTACTTTGCAGGAATGTTTAGCTTCCCGAGATCATGCATTGGTTTCATACCCATTTCAGTCACTAACTGGAAGGAGGCTAAAAGCATAAAAAAAATAGTAAAAATGGGGTATGTCCCAGTAAAGTGCCAAAATTGTGTTGAAAATGTATTTTTTCTGATTCGAGTCTGCCTGTTCCTGAAAGCTGGGAAGATGGTGATTTTAGCACCGCAAAGCCTTTGTTGATGCCATTTTCAAGGGGGGGGGGGGGGGACAAGCCTTCTTCTGCAGCCCTTTTTCCCCATTTATTTTATTTTTTATAAACAAACTTTTTGCTGTATTTTGGCTAATTTCTTGGTGTCCTCCAGGGAAACCTACAAACTCTGGGTACCTCTAGAATTCCTAGGATGTTGGAACAAAAGGACGCAAATTCGGCGTGGGTAGCTTATGTGGACAAAACGTTATGAGGGCCTAAGTGCTAACTGCCCCCAAACAGCCAAAAAAATGCCTGGCACCTGAGGAGGAAAAGGCCAGGCAGCGAAGGGGTTAAAGTATACAGTTAAAAGCTGAGTTTGTTTAGATGCATGCTTGGCGGAGTGGCTGATAGGAAGCAAAAACTGCATTATATCAGCGGTGCTGGACACATTCCCCCCCGCTGGGATCAGGAAGGAGAGGGTTAAGCACTGTGGCACACACAGTCAGCACACAGGCATCCAGCTAGCGTACAGGCTCTCCCCACTGGGTGCCACCACCCACCCTGTGAAATAACAGTCATGATCTTTGCTTTTCAACAGGAGCAGCTTCTTTGGCATAAATTAAGTCACAATTTTGTGCCTTCTCCGAGAATCCCCCACACCCCAGCCACTTAGGCAGATCGTTTTCTTCCTTGTCGCTTAATGGGGAGATTCTGCAATCAAAACTGTCAGGGCTGCTCAAGCTGCTTGTTAATTTTAGCATCCAACGCCCACTGACAATCTGATCCACTTTCTGTTGAATTTGGGGGGAGCTTGTGGCTTAAAGTGGCAGCATTCTCAAAGTGAGGCCAGCGCAAGGAATGCTAGGGTGATCTCCAGCCCCTAAAGAGAACAGAGACCTCGCCACAGGGTAATTTTTATAGGTGCAGGCTGCCATGGGGACTTAAATGCCGTTGTGGGATCCCTCTTTTATCGTAAAAATAAAATCTTCAAGGTACTAGATCAAGCTGCCCGAGGGTCTGCTCAACTTTCCTACTTATCGGGGAATGAGCAGGGCTTACATAGGCTGAAGAAGTACGAAGAAACGTATTTATTTACACAGTATCCGAAAACTACAGCTTAGAGAAGTTTAATTACCGTATAAAAGCCAAAAAAGAAATCTGATCAATCAGGTACCATTCAGTTCAATGCTACTCTTTCAGTAATGCATAGCATATTATTTCTTTATTACCGAAATATACATTATTCGCTTTAAACCATTCAAAAAATGCCCGCAACCAAATGAACATTTCCTCCCAGAGTTGTCACCGCCGCATTGTCCTTTAGCTCAGCAGAGAGCAACCCAGCACTTATTTTGTGGCTTCTCCAACACACCCCTTTTGCAGAATGTGCTCACCCTTCCCAAGACTGAAAGCACAACAAGCATCAAAGTATTATTCATGTTCCTTTAAAGGCCTCTGAATAAACATCAATCCCCACCCTGCCAACAAACCAACACCGCGTGGAGCACAACCCCGGGTCCCCATGCAGTCTCTCTCACACCTTTGAGGACTGAACGCCCAATGATCTGCTCTGGTGCACTTCTGGGAAAGCCTACTGAACTGTCTGTTCTCTGTCAATAGTAATCCTGACCAGAAGCACCGCTCTCTTCCAGAGTTAGTCTGATCTAGTGCCCCGACGTCCCTGAATGTTAGTCCAGGCGCTATCAAGGGATCTGTGGACTCTTTCCAGCAAGGTTGACATTCTCATCTCTCGTCAGCCGGGGTCAGACTTCCTGAAGCCACAACAGATCCTATGAATTCTAAAACACAGGAGGAAAAATGAGTGATTCTATAAACCCTTGAATCTCAAAACTCTGGATGTCTCCTTAGCATGGTCATGTAAGACCCAGGAGTAGTGGTTTCCAAGGAGCACTTGTGTCTGTGTATCACGATGAACCACTGATATGTAGGTCCCTCACGTTTCTTCATAATCCTTCTGTGTAGAGATCTCTTACTGGTTTGCACAGACCAAATTCAGTCACCCACTGGTGTTTGAGGGACCAACCATAGTAACCGCCTCCTTTTGTTAGTCAGCATGAAGTAAACGTAGATCTTGTTCTAGCACTCCTGATTTCTGCAGTTTACTTCTTGACAGGCATGCTTACACAGCATCTTGTCACTGTGGGTGAAGCTCTCTTCATGTTTTCCTTGTATAGAACTGCCATCTTGTGCTATCAACACTGCTTTTCTAACAAGAGCAATGTGCAGGTGTTGGGTGGCGTGAGGTGGTGATATCAGATCCTCCACCTGCGTGCCTCTTTAAATGCCTTAAATAATAAATGAACATCAACCTCTGAAAGTACCTCTCTTTCTGGTTTCTAACCAGATCACCACGTAGTCCCACGAGTCCTCAAAGCACAACGAAACATGGCCCACACTGGCACCACTCTACCCAGAAAGATGTTGATTAATCTATACCTCGCATGCTAAAGAGAAGGCAAAACAGATTGTGCCTTAGGATGCTAGGCCAGAGGCACTGATAAATCCTGACTCCAGATGACCCAAGAGTGGGGAGGTAGAAACGATGACCCAACTTTTGGGATGAAGCCATAGGGAGAGGCAGGTTAGGTAAGGAGTACATTGAGGTTCAAAGACAGACTAATGCATCATAGAAAAGTGGGGGGCAGGGACTGAAGAACAAGATTCGCTGTTTGAATCTTAATCACTGCCACAAGTTAAGGATTTCTTAACAGGACAAAAGGATAACTATATCATCAGTTCAATGGGAAGAATAAAACTCCTGAGCTGTTAAAAACAGCCCTGGAGAAGTTAGAGGACATGAGAATGAAAGGGAATGGAAACTCGGAAGGAATTCAGAGGTGGAAAACACACAGCAATGTAGAGAAAAAGACAATATCAATAATGAAAGTAAAACAAGCATTGGCAAAGCCAATAGGTCTTGTCTATGCAAGAGCTATTGGTTTTGCCAATGTGTTTTAGCCATGTTGTACACCAGCGTGGCTGCTGTTCAGTATGACTAAGTGTTAGTGGTGTAGAGAAGAGACACGTGGAATGTCGAAGAGTGGATTGGCGAAGAGTGTAGTAAAGAGTTGTTGAATTGAGTGCTGTGTACTCAAGTGGCACAGTGTAGAGTCGAGTGGCATACACTCTGGTGGCATAAAGTAGAGTGGACTGGTGTAGAGTCCATTGCCATAGAGTGTTGCAGTGCAGTGGCATAGAGTGCAATGGCATTGATTTCACTAGTATACATTGTAGTGACATAGAATGGAGTGGTGTAGATTAGAGTGGAACATAGGAGAGTGGCGTCGAGTCGCGCAGAGTGATGCAGAATGGAGTGGCGTAGAGTTGAGTGATACGGGGGCAGTGGCGTAGAGTTGCGTGGCAGAGTGCAGGGGCATAGAGTCAGAGTAAAGTTCAGTAGCATAGAGTGGTGCAGAGTAGAGTAGCATAGAGTGCTGTGGAGTAGAGTGCTGTAGAGTATAGTGCTGTAGAGTGCAGTGGCAGAGCACACTGGTGTAGAATGGAGCAGAGTGGAGAGTAGAGCTGTGTAGAGATCAGTAGCGGAGAGTGCAGTGTTGTAGAGTGGCGTAGAGAGGAGTGGCATAGAGTACAGTGATACAGTGTAGAGAGCAGCAGCAGAGTGCAGTGACAGTCGAGTTGCATAGAGTGCAGTGGTTAAGAGTAGAGTGGCGTGGCGAAGAGTGGAGTACAGGGGCGTACAGTATATTGTTTCAGAGTAGAGTGAAGTGGTGTGGAGTGGTGCATGATAGAATGCAGTTGTGTAGTGACAGTGTAATGGCGTAAAGTGGTGTAGAGTGCAACTGCATAGAGTGTAGTGATGCAGAGTAGATTAGAGTGGGGTACAGTGGATTGGCATAGGGTGCAGGGGTATATAGTTGAGTGTTACAGAGTAAGGTGCATTAGCGTAGTATGCATTGGCATTGAGTGCAGTGGCATAGAGTGCAGTGTTGCAGAGCAGCGTAGAGTGCAGTGTTGCAGAGTAGATTGATGTGGCTAGACTGGAGGTAGACTGGAGTTGTGTAGAGCAGTGGTTCCCAACCTGTGGGCCAGGAACCCCTGGGGCTCCGCGAAGCCTCCTCAGGGGGTCCGCGACTGCTTAGAAAATGTAATAATATTAAGTTCCAACTATCAGTAATGACTCAGTGGGGGTCCCTGGATTCCAATAATGATTCAGTGGGGGTCCCTGGGCTCCAGTATTGATAAAATGGGGGTCCACAGAAGTCAAAAGGTTGGGAACCACTGGTGTAGAGTGCAGTGGTGAAGAGTGCAGGTGTGTAGAGTAGTGGTGAAGAGTGCATTGGCATCAAGTAGAGTGGTACATAGTAGAGAGGCGTAACGTGAAGTGGCACAGAGAGCAAAGTCATAGAGTGCAGTGGAGTGGAGTCTTGTAAAGTGGAGGGGTGCAGAGTAGAGTTGAGTGGCATAGAAAGGAGCATGCATGGTATGGTAGCACACTGGCATTACAGACAACACATTTTCAATTGAAAGGACCATTACATTTGCACAGACATACAGTTTTACTAATAAAACTATACAGTGCACAAACAAAAATTTGTGGAAATTGCATCATCTAATGCATTGATTTGTTTTGACAATATTGAAGTATTTGCTTGGTAGTTTTTGACGCCCCTCTTCCTTGGTAACGGTGAAAGGGCTGCTGCTTTTGCAAAGGAATTTGTAGAGCATCCATTGATTTTGCCATTTCGGGGTCTTTATTTTTTTCTAATTGTTTGTCAACTTCTGGTTCATAGAGAGGCTCTCCATCGAAAGAGATGTTAATAATATGATGTTACCGTCTGGCTTGAATCCTGATGTAAGCGGCCATGCATGTCTACGTAGCATAATAGAAGAATTCATTCCTCTTGCCGCAGTGCTTGCACTATTTAGTGCACATTTGATGGTGGTGTTAGAAATTTGTCTTCCTTTCACCACTAAATCTCCTGTCTTTTTATAGTGATCTGGGAAGTATTGTATTAATTATTGGATTTAATCCAAAACTGTCCTGTAGCCACCTTTTTACCTGCGGCGTCTATAGGTTTACTCTCCTTGTCAGGAGGTGGTGTATCCGCAGCGTCCTATGATGCTGTTCTCTTTCTTGCTTTTTGTGACTACTGGGGAGTCTGCTGTAGGGTGGCCCCTGATGTAGACTGGGTCAGAAAGTGAAGGCCTGTATTTTCTTTTGACTCTTGGAGTAAGTACCCTGCATTTTACCGAGTCCTTAAATATTTCTTTAGATACGTTTAAGGTTGACCCAATCACAGGAAGATACTGTACAGTATATTCGGTATGAGATAGTGTCTCAACTAAAAATGAGTTTCTTCCTCTGTTGTTTGCATTGGGGGCTTGTGATATTCTGCAGGTCTCTGCATGACACTGTGATATGATGAAGTCTCATCAAGTGGTGAAGCTTTTGCAGGAACTGATAGTTATGTATCCGCGTCAGGCATAACCACAACATAATCTTTACCGTGGGTCTGGACCGAGTTGTGTATCTCCTTGTGAATTAGAATCATAGTCCTGTTGAAGAGTATCCCCACCTTCATCTTCATGTGTAGGTGAAGAAGATGTAGGTTGTGGAGATGGAGACGGTTCAAATGTAATAGGGCTTGTGGCCCTGTGCTCAACTGCCGCCCTCTTAGGTGGTGGTAGTGTCACTTCAAAGTCCTATGCATCTTTTACCCGTGTCTTTGAACTGTTTTTTTCTGCATATATTTATGCAGTCCCTCAAAAACTTGCTTTCCTCTTCTGTTGACATTTCTGTTTGAGCTGTTTTTGCCCATTTCTCAGGCATTTTTTTTTTTTTTACGGCAGTTGGCAGCATCTTTCTTTCTTCCTCGGTTGGTGTGTGGACTGACTTCGATGTCTAAGAGTCTCCTTTTGGTTTTTGCTTTATCGATGCCAACGGGTATCAAGATTCCGAATGGCTCAATGCGAGCTTTTCTTTGGATCCAATTACTTTGCCAGCATCGAAGACATTTTGTCTTCTTCTGTGTCGATGCCAAAGTGTGTTTCAGCATCGAAGAGATGTCGGTGCCATCCCCAGATTTTGGCCTTGTTGCCAGATCGAGAACATTTTTGTCTTTTCTCGGCTCTGAGGCATGCTTGTGTCCTGTGGCCACTATTTTGCCTGCTGCATCTATAGGTTTGTCAGGAGGTTGTGCTTCCTCAGCGTCCTATGACGCTGTTCTCTTTCTTGCTTTTTGTGACTACTAGGGAGTCTGCTGTAGGGTGGCCCCTGATGTAGACTAGGTCAGAAGGCGAAGGTCCGTATTTTCTTTCGACTCTTGGAGTAAGTACCCTGGCTTTTACTAAGTCCTTAAATATTTCTTTAGATACGGTTAAGATTGACCCAATCATAGGAAGATACTGTGCAGTATATTCAGTATAAGATAGTGCCCCGAGGGTTGTGGCACACAATGGCTTAGAGGGAGTATAGTGTTTTCTTAAATTTGGGTGGGTTGATCATACTCCAGGACCTTGGTGTCATCTTTGTCTTCAGTCCCGACACAGGTACTGGAGTGTTCTGTGTTGGATCCTTGACCAGCATCTCAGGTTTCTCTTCCCCACTGGATTTGTCAGAGGCAAGCTAGTGTGGGCTTATGATGAAGACCCCACCTTGAAAAGACAAATTGGCGTCGATATCACCCTTGCAGTGCGATTCTTCGTTAGAGGATTTGGCCTCGTCTGCCATCTCCATGCTGTGCCAAAATGCCGATTTCTTCTACTGTGCAGCGTCTTCTTGTTCTTAAATAGGTTGCACGCTGCAGTCTTCTTCTTTGTGTTCTGGAGATAAACACAGGTTACATACCTTGTGCGTAGTTCTTACATGAGGTAGTTCCACACTTTGAGGGAGACATAGGAGAGAGGACATGTGCCACGACGAACAAGTCTGAGTGAAGAAGGAAGAGGTGTCTGCTGCTGGATCTACAGCAGTGGATAAGCCACACATGCATTTCTTTCGCAGTCTCCTCCGAAACCCGGATGGAGTCAGACAGGTTCCCTAGTTGCCAAGCCCACTTATATTTCAGATCCCCATGCAGAGCCTCCATGTGCCAGATGCCAAGAGGCCACAAAATCTCTGGGCGACTCTCACTGTGACCCAGGACTGGGTCTGAAACACTGTGATTTTAGCCTGTGGTTCATAAGAATAAAGGCTAAAAATGCACTGTAACCAGAACAGTTCAGATGAAAAAGGGCCTCTGTGAAAGAGTCAGGTTGATTGAGAACCCTTTGTAGGGGATTTGCCGTCATCTGGAGGTGGTCTACAACTGACTTTGATGAGCCACCTTCAACAGCCAGTGCTCAGGATAGGGAAAGGCTGTATACCTGACCTCTGAAGATGTGCTGCGACCACCGCCACCACTTCTGTGAACAACTGAGGGGTACTGATGAGGATGAAGGGAAGCAGAGGACACTGAAAATGCTCTTGGCCCACCTGGAAGCGTAGTTAATGCCTCTTGGGCTGCAGGACAGGGATATGAACATGGGCGTCTTGCAGGACCAACGCTACCACCCAGTCTCCTGGATACAGAGCAGATGGAACCTGGGCCAACATGAGCATCTTGAACTTGAAGAAGTTGAGAAAGCAAAGAAGTAGAATAGGATTGAAGGCCTCTGTCCTTTTATGACACCAAGAAATAAATGAAGTAACAGCCAGTTCCTAATTCTGATTCTGGGACTCTAGATGACTTCTTTATTCAAAAGAGCCTGGACTGCCTGCAGAATCGAGTCAGACAAAAACAATCAGGACATCCTCTGGTGCCAGCATTGATGTGGCAGAGACCGGCGTAGTTTGTGGTGCTGGGTTTAGAGTCTAGCTGAGTGGCAGCTCTCGGAGTCAGGTGAACCCTACAGTCAGGTCAGAAGGACCAGACAGCGTTGAGGACAAATCCACCATTGGTAATTCGACTGCAGGCCTCCTTCAATCCTTGGGACCCGAACGTGTGACAAAGGGAGCAGAAAGGGTGGCGAAAATTCACAACAGGACTTCCATGAAAACTTCCAACTGTTGCAGTATCACTGATGGACCCCGGAACTCAGCGTGCATCGGGATAAACTGCGTAATCTGTTCACCATATAGGAGATGGGGACCGAGACAGTGAGGCATTTTGACGTCCCTGTGACTTTTCTGTTTGAGAAGGGTAGAAGTTCAAAGAATCCCGCTCTGTGTTGTGTTTCTCTTCTATTCAATTACCTAACGACTTGCAGTGCGAGGAAAGCGTAGGCCGCTGCCGCTTCAAGAACAGAAGCAGGTCTCCATCCTTAACTTAGACCGGGACCGACTTTTATGTACGTTTCAACGCTGTTCGATGATGTAGAGATGGCTTAGCATTTCTGTATCATTTTGGTGTTCATCCTGGCGTAGTCCCTGCAAGACTTGGAGTCATGAATGGACCCTAGACACCAAATACATACCTTATCAGTGCCTGTTATAGACATTTGCTTGTAACAGTCTCCACAGCATTAACCATGTAGTCTTTGGAAGGGACATATTTCCTTGCAAGTTGTGAATACATTTTGAGAAAACTTGTCAAAGACAAGAAGAAGGTTTGGGAGGGATCTGCATTCAAAGGCATGGAAAGAAAGGAACAGACACCAGCTCACTGGGGTGGCACATCTATGTGGCTCTGGAGTCACTTCCGGGGTGGGATGAAGTCAACATTGAGCCGTGCAACCCCATTTGAATCAATGCACCTTCTGGCATGCAGGAGCAATGGTGAGAAAAATCTTGACATCCAGTTTGGTGCCTGGAGTTATTTATCAGGTGAGGAATTTGCACTTAGAAGTATCCATCTGAAAAAAAAGTTTATTAAGACAATTATGTCTGCGAAACCTTCAAGTTCTTTCCAAACTGCAGGTTTTTCGAACTGATGGAAAGAAAGCAGGGAAAAAGAATAAGGTTCCACTGAAGAAAAGGTAATTCTCACTTGCACGCTCTTTCTCACGTGATGCAAGAGTTAGTTCGTAGGTTCAATGGCAGCCATCAGCCTCCTGCTTAAAAATGGCCAGAAAATCTTTCAATGTTAATTTTGAGGGATTCTGTGTCTAATTTTGAATTTGGTTATGTACTTATTGTCAGAGGCTTTCACCAAAGAGAAATTCAATAAAATAATAAACTTTGTAAAAATGTTTTCTGCCAGGAGAGAATGGAAGTTTACTGATAGCCTAATTACATTTTTCTGATGAGCTGCAGCTGGCCTAATTTCTCAGTAGCACTATCTTCTGTATACCTATTCGAACTGTAGGTTACTGACCTAGGGTATGCAGACATCAGCACAATTTCATATGAAAAGACTCAATGTCCTGCATTTCTTCTTTGTTAAAAGGTTTGCTTTGTAGCTGGAGAAAAGCAAATAAGCACAAGTGAAACCCAGAAAGCGTCCAGAATGTGCACCTGCACAGTGGAGGAAATTGAGAATTTCAAAACTAACACTTTGAAGTTCAGACTCCTTGTGAAGCTTAGTTCAGCTGTTGTTCGCTTGCTTAGCCACAAAACAGTCTTCAATCATAGCCAACTTTGTATATATACGATTGTACTTACAAAGAGATCTGCTGGTTTAGTGGCTATAACAAAAACTATGGAGACTTGGATTCCAATCCTGTTTTACAAACTTGCTGTACCTTAGTTAGACTTGGAGCCAAAAATGTAAATGCTTATAACTCCAATATTAAACACTAGACTCAGTGTGCACGGGTCTAAAAGTAATAGGCAGGGGTGTGGCCAAGATGGCGAGTGGGTAAGAAGTGCTTCTCAGTCTCCTCGCCACTGAAACCACCACCTAGCGCCCTGCCTGCCGAGCAGATTAGTCCTTGTTGAGAGTGTGATTCGGAGACGGACAAGTGAGCACGGCGGTGCCTTGACGGCCCTTCCTGCTGCAAAGCTAGCCTGTAACTGACAGGACCTCAGTACACTGAGGGCCTCGGCAGCCCACAAAATAGGGGAGGTCACTCTCCAGTCGGCAATGGGGCGCTTTCAGTGAACAGGCCCAGTGCTCCTGCCCTGCCTTCGGAGAGGAGCTGAGAGACCAGTCGCGCAAGGTCGGAATTGCGGGGGACTGAATAGACCCCAGGCAGTCCCAGCGGGAGGACAGGCGGTGAGTCATACTGTGGGGTCCTTCCCCAGGCATGGATTAGACTGTTGTGAGCGGGAGCGCTATTAGCCTGGGGCAGAGAAGTGCAGTAGCCGGATTGCCTGTGTTCCTGCAAGTGCCCCCAATGGGGATGCATGGACTGTGACCGGTGCAACCATGGGTGAGAGGGGAGAAACTATCTGCTCCGCACACGTGGGAGTGTGCTTGGGCTCATGGGCCATGGCATTCCTGGGCCCTGCTGACCTGCGCTGCAGAATGGTCGACCGATCAAGGTGGGGGAGTGCCCACGGCCTGTCAGCACTGACCCGGCCCATCACCAGGCCCTTTATCGCTGCAGTACCCCGGAAGCAGTGAAGTAAGGGAGTGCCTGATAGGCCTGAGGCTGCTGGGGTACGTAAACTGAGGTTCCCTACAGACCGCCTGTTATGAGAGCTCTGGGGATCGGCTTTGTCCCCATAACCTGAGGGTCCTGCTGGCAGAGGAATTGTGGCTTTCACCCCCAAGACCACCCATCCCCCAAGGCCTGCAGTAGCAGAATGGGCCTGATCAGAAATTAGGGCCTGCACAGTGCTGGGGCCACTGAGGAGGGTTCCACCTCCTCCTCCTCCATCATCATTTGTGCCACATCAGTGCACCGGCTCTATTGAACGGCAGAACAATTTTCTGCAGGACTCGGTCCCTACCTGTAGAGTGTTTCCTCTGGCTGGCCTTCCTGTGTTGGAGAGCCCCGCCATCCCTTTAGGTCTGAATCAGCTGCCTACAAGTGGCAGACAAGACTGTTCATCTTTGGAACGTGCTACCAGGTCAGCGCCAGGGGAAAGAAGGACAATTCACTCTGGGGCATGTTAAGAAAATCTGTTACTGGGCCTTCGTGAGACAAAACACCAATGGCAGGGCTCGAACATACATCCCCCCATCCCTCCACCCCCTTCCCCAAAATTGATGACACAGAGAATCTGGTGATGCACTCTTTAATGGAAGATCTGTTTGCCTCTCTGCTTGAGGACCTGCAAGCGGTCAAGAACAACCTCTCCTCTGAGATCCATGAGGTGCGCCGTGACCTGGAAGCGGTGGGAGAGGGGAGTCACCACTTTGGAGGATAAAGATGCCGGTCGTAGCAGAGGAATCAAATGGCTACAACAAACAGAACTTAAGCTCCAAGAGCAACAAATTGGCTAACAGTTGCATGCTGAAGACCTGGACAACCGCTCAAGGTGGAATAACGTTCACATACAGGGGATCCCGACCACTGCTGAGGGAGCCGACCTGGGAGAATACATGGGAACCCTCTTCTGCTGCATCCTGGAGGGGCCCAAAAGAGATAAAGCTAGACCGGTTCCAGTGCGTCGGAACACCGAAACCAGTGAAAGGCCCCCTGCAGCCATTTTAGTATGTGTACATGATTTCCAGGTAAAAGTAGCCATCCTGTGCAAAGCCTGTGATCTTCACCTTGCGCTGGCGGAGGTCTCACCAGCTCACTGAATCTATGTGCCCAGACCCAGAGACTATGGCATTGGAAATAAAGTCCATGTTAGCCACGCTGTTTGGAAACACCGCCAAGCCTGATACCCCTTGACGCTGGGGGTCCTTAATGTCACTGCTTTTCTTGGATGGCGAATGGGGCTAGGAGAGGCAGGAATGGGGCACGGCAGTCCTTTAGAACTGGTCCAACTGATTCTCCTTCGATGGGACAACTCCAATTTATGAGACTCTTCCCTGTTTACATCCTTGCCAGTATTGTCCACACTTTATTCACGTTTTCAATGTTCCGTGGACTGATTTATGTACTTGAAGTTGGTTTGTTTCTTTTGTTTGTTGGAGGGGCTTTCTAGGTATTGTGACTCCTTTGCACAACATGGTCATCCCTTGTTTACTTACACAACACTGTGGTGGATCGATGTGGGGGACACTGCTCCGTTGCTACACGCCCACTTAGCTCCCTGTGGAATATACTTGACACTATGCCCTCTTAATTGAATACCATGGCATTTAAGACTGTTAACTTTAATGTACAGGGTCTTAACAACCCTACTAAAAGATTGGCTGTCCTCTCTCTCCTCGAATGCTCTGGAGGTGTTGTCTGCCTGCTACAGGAAGGAAAATGTCACTTACCCAGTGTACATCTGTTCGTGGCATTAGTCGCTGCAGATTCACATGTTGTGCATAGTCCGCCGTCTGGTGTTGGGTCGGAGTGTTACAAGTTGTTTTTCTTCTAAGAAGTCTTTTCGAGTCCCGAGACCGAGGGACTCCTCCTCCTTTGTTCCATTGCGCATGGGAGTCAACTCCATGTTAGATTGTTTTCCCCGCAGAAGGTGAGGTAGGAGTTGTGTATGTTAGTAATAGTGCCCATGCAATGGAATGAATAAGTATGTACCAACTAAGGTTTAAGTAATATATTTACAAATGTACAAATGTTGAAGATAACTTCCAAACGGCTACAGGCTCCCGGGGAGGCGGGTGGGCACATGTGAATCTGCAGCGACTAATGCCACAAACAGATGTACACTGGGTAAGTGACATTTTCCGTTCGGTGGCATGTGTAGCTGCAGATACACATGTTGTGCATAGACTAGTAAGTAGTTATCTCCCCAAAAGCGGTGGCTCAGCCTGTAGGAGTGGAAGTAGTCTGAAATAAAGTTCTTAGTACGGCTTGACCTACTGTGGCTTGTTGTGCGGATAGCACGTCTACACAGTAGTGCTTAGTAAATGTGTGAGGCGTAGACCATGTGGCTGCCTTACATATCTCGTTCATTGGAATGTTTCCTAGAAAGTCCATGGTAGTGCCTTTCTTTCTGGTTGAATGTGCCCTTGGTGTAATGGGCAGTTCTCTCTTTGCTTTAAGGTAGCAGGTTTGGATGCACTTAACTATCCATCTGGCTATACCCTGTTTCGATATTGGGTTTCCTGTATGAGGTTTTTGAAATGCAATAAACAGTTGTTTTGTTTTCCTAATTTCTTTTGTTCTGTCAATGTAGTACATTAATGCTCTTTTGATGTCTAATGTATGTAGTGCCCTTTCAGCTACTGAGTCTGGCTGTGGGAAGAACACTGGTAGTTCTACCGTTTGATTTAAGTGGAACGGTGAAATAACTTTTGGTAAAAATTTAGGGTTGGTTCTTAGGACTACCTTATTTTTGTGTATCTGAATAAAAGGTTCTTGTATAGTAAACGCCTGAATTTCACTTACTCTTCTTAGAGATGTGATGGCAATGAGAAATGCAACCTTCCACGTTAAGAATTGCATTTCGCAAGAGTGCATGGGTTCAAAAGGTGGGCCCATGAGTCTTGTTAAGACGATGTTGAGGTTCCATGAAGGAACAGGTGGTGTTCTTGGTGGTATAATTCTTTTTAGGCCTTCCATAAACGCTTTAATGACAGGTATCCTAAATAGTGAAGTTGAATGGGTAATCTGCAGGTATGCAGATATTGCTGCGAGGTGTATCTTTATGGAAGAGAAGGCTAGATTTGATTTCTGTAAATGTAGTAAGTATCCCACTACATCCTTTGGAGATGCATGTAATGGTTGAACTTGATTATTATGGCAGTAGCAAACAAATCTTTTCCATTTGCTTGCGTAGCAGTGTCTAGTGGATGGTCTTCTAGCTTGTTTTATGACTTCCATACATTCTTGGGTGAGGTTTAAATGTCCGAATTCTAGGATCTCAGGAGCCAGATTGCTAGATTCAGCGATGCTGGGTTTGGATGCCTGATCTGTTGTTTGTGTTGTGTTAACAGATCTGGTCTGTTGGGTAACTTGACATGGGGTACTACTGACAGGTCTAGTAGTGTTGTGTACCAAGGTTGTCTTGCCCATGTTGGTGCTATTAGTATGAGTTTGAGTTTGTTTTGACTCAATTTGTTTACTAGATATGGAAGAAGAGGGAGAGGGGGAAAAGCGTACGCAAATATCCCTGACCAGTTCATCCATAGAGCATTGCCTTGAGACTGCCTGTGTGGGTACCTGGATGCGAAGTTTTGGCATTTTGCGTTCTCTTTTGTTGCAAATAGGTCTATTTGAGGTGTTCCCCAAATTTTGAAGTAAGTGTTTAGAATTTGGGGGTGAATCTCCCATTCGTGGACCTTTTGGTGATCTCGAGAGAGATTGTCTGCTAGTTGATTTTGGATCCCTGGAATGAATTGTGCTATTAGGCGAATGTGGTTGTGAATTGCCCATTGCCATATCTTTTGTGCCAGGAGGCACAGCTGTGTCGAGTGTGTTCCCCCTTGTTTGTTTAGATAATACATTGTTGTCATGTTGTCTGTTTTGACAAGAATGTATTTGTGGGTTCTGATGGGTTGAAATGCTTTCAACGCTAGGAATACTGCTAACAATTCGAGGTGATTTATATGCAGTTTTGTTTGATGTACGTCCCATTGTCCTTGGATGCTGTGTTGACTGAGGTGTGCTCCCCACCCTGTCATGGAAGCATCTGTTGTTATCACGTATTGTGGCACTGGGTCTTGGAAAGGCCGCCCTTTGTTTAAATTTATACTGTTCCACCATAGAAGCGAGATGTGTGTTTGGCGGTCTATCAACACCAGATCTAGAAGGTGACCCTGTGCATGTGACCATTGTGATGCTAGGCACTGTTGTAAGGGCCTCATGTGCAGTCTTGCGTTTGGGACAATGGCTATGCATGAGGACATCATGCCTAGGAGTTTTAATACCATCTTTGCCTGTATCTTTTGTGTTGGATACATGGCTTGTATAACCTTGTGAAAATTTTGAACCCTTTGTGGACTTGGAGTGGCTATTCCCTTTGTTGTGTTGATTGTTGCTCCTAAGTATTGCTGTGTTTTGCACGGCAGAATGTGAGATTTTGTATAGTTGATGGAGAAACCAAGTTTGTAGAGGGTTTGTATGACATAATCCGTGTGGTGTGAACACTTTGTTAGGGAGTTGGTCTTGATTAGCCAATCGTCTAGGTACGGGAATACGTGTATTTGCTGCCTTCTGATGTGTGCAGCTACTACTGCTAGGCATTTTGTAAATACTCTTGGTGCGGTTGTTATACCGAACGGCAACACTTTGAATTGGTAATGTATTCCCTTGAATACGAACCTTAGGTATTTCCTGTGCGAGGGATGTATCGGTATGTGGAAATACGCGTCCTTTAGATCTAAGGTTGTCATGTAGTCCTGTTGCTTTAGCAGTGGTAACACGTCTTGTAGCGTGACCATGTGAAAGTGTTCTGATTTGATGTAGGTGTTTAGTGTTCTGAGATCTAGGATTGGTCTCAGTGTTTTGTCCTTTTTTGGTATTAGAAAGTACAGTGAGTAAACTCCTGTGTTTACTTGTGTACATGGTACCAATTCTATTGCGTCCTTTTGTAGTAATGCTTGAACTTCTAGTTCTAGAAGGTCTAAATGTTGTTTTGACATATTCTGTGTTTTTGGTGGGACATTTGGAGGGAGTTGGAGAAATTCTATGCAATAATCATGTCGGATAATTGCTAAGACCCAAGTGTCTGTTGTTATCTCCTCCCAGGATTTGTAAAACTGACTTAGTCTTCCCCCCACTGGTGTTGTGTGAAGGGGTTGAGTGACTTGTGAGTCACTGTTTGGTTGTAGGGGTTTTTGGACTTTGAAATTTTCCCCGGTTTCTAGGGAATTGTCCTCCTCTGTACTGGCCCCGAAAGCCTCCCCTTTGGTACTGTCCCTGGTAGGTAGACGGTGTTGATTGTGAGGTGCTGGCTTGTGTGGCTTGACCCCGAAACCCCCCTCTGAAAGTTGTTTTGCGGAAGGTGCCGAAAGTGCCTCTGCCCTGCGGGGAATAGAGTGCGCCCATGGCCTTGGCTGTGTCAGTGTCCTTTTTCAATTTCTCAATTGCAGTGTCCACTTCGGGTCCAAACAATTGTTGTTCATTGAACGGCATATTGAGCACCGCTTGCTGTATTTCCGGTTTAAAGCCAGATGTGCGCAACCATGCGTGCCTTCTTATGGTTACTGCGGTATTTATTGTTCTTGCAGCTGTGTCCGCTGCGTCCATAGAGGAGCGTATTTGGTTATTGGAGATGTTTTGTCCCTCCTCAACCACTTGTTTTGCCCGTTTTTGAAATTCTTTGGGCAGATGCTCGATGAGATGCTGCATCTCGTCCCAATGGGCTCTATCATATCGCGCTAGGAGCGCCTGAGAGTTCGCGATGCGCCACTGGTTTGCAGCTTGTACTGCGACCCTTTTCCCTGCTGCGTCAAACTTGCGGCTCTCTTTATCCGGGGGTGGTGCCTCGCCTGATGTGTGCGAGTTGGCTCTCTTGCGAGCTGCCCCTACCACGACTGAATCTGGTGGCAGTTGTGAGGTGATAAAAGCAGGGTCCGTGGGCAGTGCTTTATATTTTTTCTCCACCCTTGGAGTTATCGCTCTACTCTTGACAAGTTCTTTGAAGATCTGCTTTGCGTGCCTTAGCATTCCTGGAAGCATAGGCAGGCTTTGGTAGGTGCTATGGGTGGAGGAGAGGGTGTTGAAAAGGAAGTCATCCTCAACAGGTTCTGCGTGTAACGACACGTTATGGAACTCTGCTGCCCTAGCTACCACCTGTGCATACGCTGTGCTGTCCTCAGGTGGCGAGGGCTTGGTAGGGTACGACTCAGGACTATTGTCTGATACTGGGGTGTCGTATAGGTCCCAAGCGTCCTAGTCGTCTTGGCTCATGGTGGTATGAGCCGGTGAATGTGACGGAGTCTGTGCCGGTGATGTGTGAGTTACAGGTGGAGGAGAGGGTGGCGGAGTGACCTTCTTCACCATATTTTGTGGTGTTTGTTCTTGTGTTTGGAACTCGAGTCTTCTTTTTCTCCTGATTGGGGGAAGAGTGCTGATCTTCCCTGTCCCACTTTGTATGAAGATCCGCTTTTGTGTGTGGTCTACATCAGTGGTCTGTAACTCTTGTTCAAATCTGTGTTTGCGCATTTGAGAGGACAGTGATTGTTCCTCTGTATATGAGCTGGCAGTTGGTTCGGTTGCTGGTCGTTTTGGCACCGAAACTGTGTCTCTGCTTGCTTTCGGCTCCGAGGAGAATTTTTTCTTTTTCGGCGTCGATCTTCCTCGGTGCCGCTGTCTCTGCGTCGAGCAGCTTCGGTTCCGCTGTCTCGGCGTCGATCTTTTTCGGCAGCACTTTCTCAGTCCCGAGATTGCTGCGTGCCTGTGTCTCGACCCGAGTCGGACAATCTCGGCACCGGTTCGGCCTTTTTCGGTGCCGATGGTCGGTCACCTACTTTATGGGTTGAGCCATGGCCTGTTGGCAGTGGCGTCCCCTAGGCCTTGTCTGTTTTCTTGTGTGGTGCTTGCTTCGACGTCTTACTCACGGTTTCTTCGACGTCGAATTCCTCCGAGTCCGATTCATGGATGGAGAAGGCTTCCTCTTCTTCTCCTTGTCCCTCAAACTCTCGGTGTCCTGTCGGCATGGACGCCATCTGCAATCTTCTGGCTCGCCAGTCACGGAGCGTTTTTCGGGACCGAAACGCACAACAGGCCTCACACGTTTCTTCCTTGTGCTCGGGCGACAGGCACAAGTTACAGACCAAATGTTGGTCTGTATATGGATATTTATTGTGGCATTTAGGACAGAATCGGAACGGGGTCCGTTCCATCAGTGTCGATGTTACACGCGGTCGGGCCGACCAGGCCCCGACGGGGGATCGAAATTACCCCGAAGGGCTACCGGAGCTCTTCACGATTCGGTGTCGATTCTATTCTTACCCGATACCGAGCGAAACAATACCGACGTAGTTTTCCGAAGTTAAGACTATCTTTCCGTCCCGAAACCCGGAGCGAAAAGGAATACGTCCGAACCCGATGGCGGAAAAAAAACAATCTAACATGGAGTCGACGCCCATGCGCAATGGAACAAAGGAGGAGGAGTCCCTCGGTCTCGGGACTCGAAAAGACTTCTTCGAAGAAAATCAACTTGTAACACTCCGACCCAACACCAGACGGCGGACTATGCACAACATGTGTATCTGCAGCTACACATGCCACCGAACACCCACTTACTCTTTAAAGATCTCCACAGACTGCAATCCTGATGGTTCCCACGTCAGCTTTGGTCTTCCTGCCCCGCAAAGAATGATGGTGTGGAGAGTCTCTTTTCACAAGACTTCAAGGGTGAAATCTTATCTATGCTAGCAGAGGTTAAAGGGTGCTATCTAGTGATTCGACCCAGAGCAGGTTCCTTTTACTTCACACTAGCAAACATTCATGTCTCTAAAGAGTGCCAGGAAGCCTTCATTACCAGCACCTTGGCTTCTATGCTTCAGACCCCTGATTCTGCTATCCTAGTGGGAGCAGGGGACATGAACTCGGTCATGGATACTGACATGGACCGCTCTGGGCACCGTTCTGACCAAACTGGGGATTTCTCAGCTACATGCATTTATTGGCTGTCTGACTGTGGATTACCCATTCTATTAGGCTGCACACAAGACATAGACGCGCGTTGACCATTTTCTAGTTACTCCGACCTTGCTGGATCTCGTATCCGAGGCATCCATTGCCCGAAGCTCACTTTCCGACCATGCACCCCTGTTCCTATCTCTTAGATTGCCCATCTTCCAGCCCAGGAGCTCCCATTGGTGGGATACTTTGCTGAAGTCTCAAGCTATGGTCACCTCTACTAGGATGGTAATCCTGTCCTGCTTTGAGACTAATGACACGGGGAGACCTCCCTGGCATCTATCTGGGAAGCCCTAAAGATGGTGGTGCGCAGGGAGCTGGTGGCGGTCTCGGCTGCGAAGAGTCGGCGCCATTGGGATAAACAGAAAAGTCTTGAAAGATCTGTCACTGAACAAGAAGCAATCCATAAGCGAATCGGGACCCACAGAGTATAGAGGGGGCTTGAGAAGACTCAGCTCCTTCTTAAACACCTTGGCCTAGACATGGCAGAATACGCTATGATGCGTCTCAAGTATAAATTTCATCAGGGCAGCAACTATTGTGGGCTTATGTTGGCGCATCAACTACGCAGCAACATCCACTTGAAATCAGTGGAAAAGATTTGCACCGATTCCTTCACTGAGACATGTTCAGATGAGGGAACAGTATTGGCATTTCGAGCCTTCTATGGTTCTCTTTATGCCACCTCAAATGGCCTAGATGGTAATCCATAGGACTATCTCCTAAACATTACTATCACCTCCTTACCAGAGGCCAAAGCCTTAGCCCTGGAACAGCCTATTTGCATAGGAGATGTGATCTCGGCAATAGCGCAACGAAAACCTATGAGAGCTCTTGGGCCAGACGTTTTCACCTCCAAATTTTATAAAACCTTCTGTCAGGACCTTCGCCGACTCAGGTTCCCTTACAGACTCCACATTAGATGTTTTTATTTTGGTAATCGTGAAACCGGGTAAGGATCCACCCCTCTCTCTATGATATATAGATGCAAAGCTGTTCGCCATTGTTTTAGTGCTCCACCTCAGCCCCCTAATTACAGGCCTGATCAAACCAGATGAGGCAGGATTTATTCCCGAACGCTAGTGCAGCTGTAACACTAAGGCCCTCATTATGATCTCGGCGGTAAAGACCGCCGAGATAAGTGCTGGTGGTCAACAGAAGACCAACAGCGCAACGGCCCCCCAGCCGGCCGTATACTGTTTTCCCTGCTGGGTGGCGGGCGGAAACAGTGTTTACTCCTGCCGGCCCAGCAGGGAACACGGCCTTAACATGGACGGCGACTCCGTAAATTGGGCAGTGACCTGCGCAACGGGGTACTGCACGGGGGCCCATGCGCACCCCTTCCACCAGCCTTTGTCTGGCAGGGGAACCCACCAGGGAGAGGCTGGGGGAAACAGGGTACATTATCCGGAGGGCAGCGCTGCCCTGTCGGATAATGTAATCTGCCCTCGTCAGGCTGCCTGTCGGCGGCAGCCTGGCGAGTACCGCCTGTGGCGGTCTTCCCTTGTTATTTATATGACGGTCGAGACCGCCATGCCGATGGCAGTAATTTCTGCCAGCATGGCGGTCTCGACTGCCATGTACATAATGAGGACCTAAGTGTCTTCTACACATAGATCAGGTTCATCAGTCACGCAATGAAGCTCTACTCCTGTCAATCAACTCAGAAAAAGCGCTGCACCTTGCCCACTGGCCCTATCTTTTCTAAAAACGCTCCAGAAGTTTGTTTACATCAAGCAGTTTTGCAAATAGGTGTGTAGTATCTACCGCGCCTCGTGTCTCTGTCAAGGTAAATGGTATTTCATCATCATTCCCTATCCATCTGGGCACGTCAGGGCTCTCCCCTCTTCTTCTTGCTTTCTATATGGATCCTCTAACGTAATGGCTGAGGGACAATCTGGCCATAAGAAGATCCCCTTTGGTGGGGAACAGCATTTGATAAGTCTCTACGCTGACAACATCGTTTTATGTATTACATTAGCCAGGACTATCTCTGAAACAACAGCTACTAACTACTCGCCTCTTAGATCCGCAAGCACCTGGAGTCGTGGAGCAGCCTTCGCTTATCCTGGGTGGATAGGGTTGCAGCAGTCAAGATGACCATGCATCTTATATCTATTTCAGACCCTGCCTCTGGTCCCACCACCAAATGCGGTCTGCTCCCGTCAATCTGATTTATAGTGGAATGGAATCGCCCGCTCTCGGAGAAGCACTGGTCCTTCATGGACCAATCTGTGGCGGGTTCCCACATATGGAAAGAGACATATTTCCCGAAAGCATATGGCTTGGGGTTTAAACTCTTTCCCAGTGACAAGCTGTACACTGCAAGCATGGGACTCCGTAGCGATCAAGGCAGGCCTAACGACTTTCCCTTCCCCTATAACCCCGATCCTAATAAATCATGACTTTGTCTCTGGGATTCATCCAGAACAGTTCCCACGCTGGTGAGATGGAGGTTGCAAGGGGGTGGGGTCCCTCTTTGACTCTAAAGGGCATATCCCCTTTGACCAACTAAAAGCTGACTATTCCTTAACTGATTCAGACCGCCTCCATTATTTCCAGCTGCGTCACGGGAAGACTTCCTCTGGGACTCAAAGGGGAGTGGGACAACCGATGGCCCCCTTTGAGAAATGGATACTCCTTAAATCTAATGACAAACATCTTATATCTTAAATGTATGTAGAGCTGGTCAGAACCCTATCTACTAACGAATGGGCAGACTTTTTTTTTTTTTTACACAGATTTAACCACACTGCACACAATATAGCTAGCAATGGGACTGAATATAAAATTGCTTCCTATTGGTATCTGACCCCATTGAGACTGCAACAGTGAAAGGCAGAAACCTCTCAAGACAGTTGGCGGGATTGTGGTAATACCGGGACCCTGCTACACCTTTTTATGGCATTGCCTGAAGTTCACCCGAAATGAGTTCTGCATGACACTCACTCTACCTTTAGTACATCTATCCTGAGTTTCCCAACCTACACCATTCTGGTACCCAATCCCCTGACTTACCCGCTCCGCTCTAACAGAGGTAGACAAATGGCTCTAACCCTGGGGGCAGCACATCAGGTTATACTCTCAGTTTGGGGCACAGACATAACACCAGACCATACCTGCTGGTTGCATAAGTTATGGGTCACCTTGGGGATGGAGAAGTTGTCCCTAGTGGCAGAACGAGACCGGACTTGGTACGCAGAGTTGTGGGCACCTTTTATTTACCTGCTATCAGCGGAGTACCTGTAGTTAGCATGCCCGGCCTATTTGCGACTACTCCGCTTGATCCCCGATAAGACCTGGATGGAGTCCTTGTGGACCTCTGGGGTCCCATGTCCCCTATATCCACATCCTGAGTTAGTATTATGCCAACTTCATTGACTACTCAGCTACTACTTGAAAGGAGCATTGGGGAAGGGGGTTAAAGGAGGTTTTCAATTTGTTTGTTGTGTTTTCATTATAATTGCCTAACTTACGCTGCTGGCCCCAGGGTTGTAAGCAAAAGCTGTGTACAGGTTTGTATTCGTTTTTATGCTCTCAAATGCAGCCGGCCCATGGGGTTGTAGGCGACATGCTATGTATTACTAGTGCTGGCGGTAATAATAAACGGAATTGTTACATAAAAGTAAAAAGCATTCACAATACTGCAATACACAAGTCTCCACTATTGTAAGTGAAAGAACGCAGGGCTTGCCAGGTCTCAAATCTTCACACCAGGGTCTATGTTCACACCATGTACAGTCAGTAATCAGGACCTTTAACCCATAAGGGATATCTGATTCAACCAGCCCCCACACAAACTCCTCTTTCTGAGTTTGTGGAATGTGGGTGCCAGTCTGACTTATGTTGAAAATTGGGCTGCTACACCTTTAATTGCTGATTCATTCTTTCTGCCCTCTATCAGCGGGAGGAACATCATCGGTACCCTGCAAGTTGGCCAGTTTCCTACCTGTGTGCACTACCAGTGAGTCTGGACGGACATGCTCTTTGATGTAAGGGGGTCAGTTGGCAGGGGTTTGTACATTTTGTCAACCTGTGGTGCTATAACCCTTGATTTTACAGGTTGCTTAAAGACTTCATCTGTGGGTTTAAGCATGTCCTTTCACATTGTTAGGAACCGAACAGTGCAATGTGATTTGGAGAGTTTCAACAAGAAAATCGTCCTCATCCTCTAGGGCAGAGGTCTTCAAACTGTAGGGCAGGCCTCCCTAGGGGGGCCTCAAGTGATCCCAGGGGGGCGCCAGACTCTGGACAAAAGAAGCATTACACAGATAACAGTGTTTTGTTTTAAGCCGAAACATACTACTGCATTAAAAAAAAAGGTAACAGTACTTAACTGCAATGTTTAAATGCGTCTAGATTTATTTAAACATTGCAATCTTTCTAAAATATTTGTGAAAAATTCTAAGGGGGGCCCCCAATGATTTTTATTTTTCAACTGGGGGGGCGTGGCATTAAAAAGTTTGGAGACCACTGCTCTAGGGTATGCATTGATACCTTATGGCATAGTGCAGTTCTATGGTAAACCTTAGGGTATGAAGTAGTGTCGTATGGTGGTGAGGGTTTAGAAGATTATAAATCCGGATCCCCCTGAGGGTCCAAATCATAGGAGTCCCATGGCAGGTCAATATTCCCAGTGTCACCTTGTGGATCGGGAAAGTAAGGTGCATCATTGGGGTCAATATAGAGGGTTGGACCGTTTTCCCCTAAGGATGATGTTGTAAGTGACCCTTGTGGGTGAGTGTGAGGGGAGAATTGTGGCAATGTTGGTAATACTGTAGGAGATGGTAACAGTGTAAGCGAAGGAGGGAGGGGAGGTGAAGGAGAAGGTAATTTAGTAGAGTGATTTGGAGCAGGTGGTAGTTCTGAAGGAAAGTGTGTGGGGGCTAGTACCCGTATCTTTACACTTCTGCAGGGAGGCTTTAGTAACTGGGTCCTTTTTCTATTTGAAAGTGTTTGTTGGTGGGATAGGTAGTTAAGTACCACCCTTCCTGTGTCAGGGTTAATGAATAGTGTATGTTGCTTTGCATCAAGGTGTTCTTGCAATTTGATGAGGATAGGCCGAACCGGCCATTCCTTTGAATCTGTGGCTATTTTCATAGCTTTCGCCCAGTAATGTGCATCAAGTGTTTGGATGCTGAAGATATTTTCTATGCAGAGGATGATTTGGCATGGTAAGATGTTGTGGGTGCCGAAGAAGTTTTAAGCTCCGAGGGGGTAATTATGTTTATGTGGCATTGGCTACGAGCCCTAGAATGCTTTTTAGGTGTTGAATGCGTCTTCGACACTGGTTCTGGGAGGCGCTTCAACTTTGCAGTGGTTGGTGCCTTCAACTTTTTGGTACCTTTAGAAGTTTGTTTAGGCGGAGGGACACTTGTTTGTTCTTTTGCCTTTTTGTGTATACCTCCGTGGCCAGAGGGCAGTAGGGTTCTGAGAGCCACTGTGTTCATTGTTTTCTGTAGATAGGCAGGGGTTACAGACCGAGTATTGGTCTTGCCTGGAGTATTTGGCGTGGCGCTTGGGGCAAAAGGAGCTTTTTCCATCACTCTGTGTGCTGAGTGAAAGAAGATGGCGACGAAGAGTGGAAGCTGAAGTCGGAAACCGGGCCTAAGCCCAGGCTGCAGATTAAAGGGTGTTGAAAGACCAGTAGTTGTTTTCCTGTGCTATCCTTCAAAGGTTGATAAGTCGGCCACTGAAGGATGCAGCATGAACATGTTGAAGTTTCGATTCTGGGGCAGACAAAAACAATCCAACAATAGAGCCAATGACCATGCACAATACAGACTATAGGGAGAGCCGCCATATCTCGTGACTCAAAAGACTTATTCGAAGAAAATCCGACCCCAACACTAAATGGCAGGAATATGCTCAGCATATATATCTACACTCAACTCATGTTACAAATAAATAACGTTCTGACTGACATGAAATTCTGTCAATATATTCAGATGGAAAAAAGGGACTAGCCTGGAGGATCCCCTTGCCTTTGTGACAAACAATATAAGACACTATAAAGGATTAAATGACCACCAATTTTCTAGAAGAGGAGATAGCAATTTGAAAGTTGGCCTCACTGGTCAACAGATCATGGCATAGGTTCAAACAGCTAGCGCACAAAGGAAGGCCAGGCTTGATTTATATCCTACTGACGAGATGGATCTTGAAACAATACAGATATAACAATGCATTAGAAAAGCTTTGCTTCAACAAGGTACAATCAGATTTATTTAAGGTAAACTGCCGTGGCAGAACAGAGGCTCGTGGTTGAATCTTTCAAATTGTATGCAATAGTCAACAAGGCATAAAGGAGAGCACAGCATATAAAGCCAAATTTCGCGAATTTCCATTATTTTCTTGGGTCAATTAGCAAAAGCAGAAATGCCTTCTCCTGTCAATGTTACAGTAATGTTTATTTAGAAACAGCAATATGTGTAGACACCAGCGTTTCAGGAACCAGGTTACCAAGTCAGCAATAGAGGGAAATGGCAAAGTCTTAACTCTGCTTGGCTGGAAAAGGTTCAAAAAGGTGTTACCGGGCATCCAGAGGAGGTCCACAACCCAATACTGGCAAAGCCAAAATGGGGCTATTAGTTTAATGTCTGAATTGTATGACCTCTTGTTTAGTTTCTGTAGGGTCCCAAATCAGCCTAATAGGTAATCATCCCTAGACACCTTTTCCTGAATGCCAAAAGGGAGGAGCCTTGGCATAGATCTGTTCTCAGCAACAAGAGAATCATTGTTGGAAAACTACTAGATAGAAAAATCATCAGAATTGTTTAGATTGTGGCTACTGGGGGAAAACAGAAGGATTTGCTTTAAGTATATGCTTCCACATTCTTATTCTCCTCTAGGCAAGATATAAGAAGAAAGTTTTGTTTTGGAAAGGTCACTCCCATGCTATAGTTAGCCGGAAAAGTAAATAAGATAGTAGGCCTACCTCCCAGCCCACCACAAATGATGCTTTCAGACAGCAAGCCACTCACAGATATACCGTTACAAATAGGACATGTTGGAAATGGCCCTTTTTTGCAGGGTTATCCTGAAACTTTTTGCCTTCTTCCTCCTATTTTTTCAGGTCTATGTTAGCTGGTTTATTGGCTCTGTGCACTTTACCACTGCTAATCTGTGCTTAAGTGCAAGTGCTTCCTATGTAAATTGTATTGATGATAGGGTTATCCATGATTGGCATATTAAATTTACTGGTAAGTCTCTAGTATAGTGCACTAGAGGTGCCAAGGGCCTATAAATCAAATGCTACTAGTGGCCTGCAGCACTGGTTGTGCCACCCACATAGTAGCCCTATAAACATGGCTCAGACCTGCCACTGAAGTGTCTGTGTGTGCAGTTTTAACTGCCAATTTGACCTGGCAAGCATACCAACTTAATGGGCCTAACCCTTCCCTTTTTGGTACATGTAAGGCACCCCTAGGGTAGGCCTTGGGTAGCCCCGTGGGCAGTGTATTTAAAAGGTAGGGCATGTACTGGTGTGTTTTACATGTCAATTGAAGTACTGCCAAATTTGTGTTTCACTGTTAGAAGGCCTATCGCTCTCATAGGTTAACATGGGGGCTGCCTTGAAATAATTTTAAAGTGCAGACTCCCTTTGAGGGCAGAAAGAAATATGGAGTTTAGAGTCTCTGAACAATTTAAAAATACATATTTTACTAAAGCTGGCTTTTAGATTGTTAGTTTGAAAATGCCACTTTTAGAAAGTGGGCATTTTCTTGCTTAAACCATTCTGTGACTCTGCCTGTTTGTGGATTCCATGTCCGGGTCAGTTTGACAGTTGGGCTGTTTGTGCATTCCCACTAGTCAGTGAAGCAAAGGGAGCTGGGGTGTAGCCTGCATATCCTGATGAGCCATCTGAGCTAAAGTGCAGGGAGGAGTGGTCACTTACACTTACAGTTGAAAGGGCTGTGCCTGCCCTCTCACAATGCAGTCTGAAATTGCTGTGTGTTCTACTTGAGAAAGTTCTCCAAGGGCTTGGAGAAGAGCTTGCCTCCTGTTGGAGGTCTCGGGGACACTAAAGACTTTAGTTTCCTCGACCTGCAGCAATGGGAACTGTGTGTTTTGTGCTGTTCAAGAGGAGAAACCACTGCAACGCCGCCAACGATGCTGCTGGCCTGCACCGTGACCTGCCGACGCCACACGGAGCAGCACTGCCCCACTTCGCACCGCGACCCTAGTCTCACTGACTCTGTCATCGGATGACTTCACTGAGCTGCCACTCGCACCGAGACCTGCGGCCCCGCACTCCGGCATCGCCTGCTCACCCTGCAGCGTGGGCATCTCCGACGACGCTCCTGCTGACACCGGTGCCACTGCCTGCAACGTGGCCTGTAGACACCACTCGTGAGGAGCACGAACCACCGTCCCGCACCACAGCCCCGGCCCGATGCCTGCACCATCGACTCCAATGTCGTCATCAGGCATCCCTGCCTGCACCGTGGCCACCAGTTGTGAGGGTCACGAATCACCATCCCGTACCGCCGGCTTGGGCCGATGACCGCGCTTTAGCAATGATGATGCTGCTGCCTGCACCGTGACCTGGTGACACCCCACGTCGCACTGCCCCACTTCACACCGCAGCTCTTATCTCACTGACGCCGCTGGAGTCAGTTGCCGAGCCGCAGCCTGCACCGTGACCTATGGGTACTTCACGTCGCATCGTTCCGCTTCTCATTGGAGCCCAGACGCCATCCACGCCAGTGCTCCTGATTATATCAGCCCGGAGTTCGATCTGCAACACGTGTGACTTCAAGGGCCTGACGATTCCTGCACCGACTCCAGAACCAACACCAATCTCTGGATCTCATCGCGAGGATCACGACGTATGGCCATTCCAAAGATACTGTTTGAGTTTCTTCCGTGGCCGGCCTGAACTGTTGGTTTAGTTGATCACGACGCCGAGATACGCCCAAGTGGAGATAGCAACTTCAAGAAACTATATTTTTAAGTTAGATCTTGCAGAACTCATATTTTTATTACTGTATGTTGGATTTTTATCGTATTTGGTCTTGTTTCATATAGATAAATATTGGCAATTTTTTCTAAAACTGGTGTTGTGTCGTTTTGTAGTGTTTTCACTGTGTTACTGGGTGTTATGTGGAAATGCTTTACACACTGCTTCTGAAAGAAGCCTGACTGCTCGTGTCAAGCTACCAAGGGGGGGAGCAGGCGTCATCTGAGAGGTTATCTCCCTTACCCCGACCAGAGTGAGGGTCCCTACTAAGACAGGGTGCAAACCGACTGCCAGCTAGAGAACGCATTTCTAAACGGACATTATTTTTTTTGTAAATATTTATGAGACCAAACCCTACAGATAATTTGACTCAAATTAGAAATGACAACTAAAGAGATTTTAATATGATCCCTGTGGTTCAGATTTTGACTGGAAATCATCTTCTGATCTAAAGAGAAATCCAGACAGTGCTAACGATTCTCATTCTAGTCACCTGACTGCATGCGAATAAACCTATAAGATTTGGTAAGACAATGCTGAAGCTAATTCACATGTAGCACAGTCCTTAACTGCTTAGTTCAAGCACTAGAATCTTTTTCATGGGTAAAATGAGCATCTGCCTGTGCACCCATAGACTACCTTAAGATATAGGATAAGCTTTGTTCTGGTTGATCAAGGACATCACTACAGGATAGCTTGAAAAAGTCTGGTTAGGAGACTCACCGTTGACCACTTACTCATTCAAGCAGAGGTAAGGATAGAATCCTTTAATGCAAACATGGGAGGCCACAACAGTGCACGTCTGCGAGCGTGCAGCAGATTTCAGCTTGGAAGACAGACGCTTGTACTGATAACAATGACTGCACAACTGTCTATACTATGTACATCAATATGAAAGAAAGAATGCTCAGGATTCATTAAGGTTGTCCAGTCTACTAAATGCATCACCTCAAGCATCAATAAGCTTATGAAATGATCCCACCAAAGGAAAATGGTTCAAATCATAATGTTCCAGAATCAGTCTGATGCCTGCTTTCTAGAGGACAATGAAGTACATCGTAGCGAAACCTTAGTCCTTTCTCTCCTTTTAAGACTAGTCCCATCACAAGTTTTTTTTAATCCCCTACAATAAGTAGTGAAGATTTTTTTTTCCATGTTGGAGGTGATGAGGTCAACCTTTAGATATCATGGTTCTTGTGTGACGACTGGTTACTCGCAGGAAAAAAAATGGCACTTTTATAATCATGAGGGATAGAAGTTCCTTGACAGTCAAGTAATGCAAGCACCTTGCTGGTCTTTCCAGAAGCTCCAACAGGAATGAGGATGGCATTTTTGTGGTGTTATGACCCTCTGTTGGAAACAGTGTGTTTCGGTCAAAACCTACTCTCTAACTGTAGCATTCAGTTTCCCGTAGGAAAAGTGTCTTGCATCAAAAGGTCTTGGAAAACATTTGGTTAGAGGGAAGCAAAGAAATGACAAATGAAGATTCAGCCATGACCAATGCTGGTTTGCACATTTGTAGGATTTTACTCCTTGAATCCTAAGTCTATGACAGTGTCTCAAGTCTTCACCTCCTTATCCAGCATAGTAAATGGAATTCTTTTCATAAAGCTTGTTACTACACCTGGCTGGGCCCGAAGGTTTCCCATTACAACAAAAGGTTCATTTTCCGGTGTTCTATAGATACAGAAGGCTCTGAATGAGACCTTTGACATGTTTACAAAGGATTTCTCTGTTACCCATGACTTTTTGCCTAAAACAAGTCTCGTATAAGCCTAGGGAGTTTGTTCTAACGTAAGCCCTAGCGAGACTAGCTTTGTTTAGTAGCTAAGATCTAAAGCCTACACAGCCTTTGTTAGAACCATGTGGAACTTTTTAATATAACTTGGAGGTTCTTATTAGTCTACATATTTAGGAGAATCCCCTTGTTCCTAGCCTGCAGCCAGCACACAAAGCAAAATGGGAAGGGGGCGTTTCGGTGCAGTAGAGAGGTGGAAAAACACTTTAGTAGTGAAGTGATGGTGCCCAACCAATGGTCGTTTCATGGCAGTGACCCACGAACAAGGGATCTGTAGGTGTACAGTTCACAGAAGACAATGAGAATCTGCAGAGCAGCTCTACTGAGTGCGGAGTCACTCACTATCTGCCCAGAGGGGGACGACTTCTCACATTTTACAGCCGAGCAAATAAGATCTTATCATCTTTAGGGGATAAATGTAAAATGACTAATACCTGCAAACAACTCATTGTCTATTAATAGGTGGCAATTTCCACCTTCAACTATGTTTGGAGGTATACTTTGGGTACATCTCTGTAGCGGTAGTCGAGATTTCACAGCCAAATGCCATCAAACAATATAGACAACCACCAGTGGATTTAGCAATTGTATAGTAAGTATGGCCTAGAAAAAAACAACAGGGCCAGGCAAAACAGCTTTTACCTCGGTCTCTACAAACGTTCAATTTGAGATTACTCTTCTTATGCAAATGATTTAATTGGCTACAAGCATACTCCTAAGTGTTCTGA
Source organism: Pleurodeles waltl (assembly GCF_031143425.1). Classification (NCBI taxonomy): domain Eukaryota; kingdom Metazoa; phylum Chordata; class Amphibia; order Caudata; family Salamandridae; genus Pleurodeles; species Pleurodeles waltl. The sequence continues at coordinate 975,062,245 of NC_090450.1, read as the reverse complement.
GAGCCTTCCTCGTGATGTCAAGGAATACTGTACCAACCAAATTAACCGAATTCCTCATCCTGATGGAATCCAAGTGTCTCTCATCTAGAGTTTGCAGCAAATACCTGCTGAACGAAATTCAAGTTCCTTCTTCAGCATACTTCCTTCAAAGAAAAACAATGACTATTCTTCGATGCCAAAGAGTTAATTGTAGGATTTCTACTTGCCTATGGCCCTTGAGACGGCTAGAGTCCCATTCACCCTCCAGCATCCCATGTAGGCTACACAGCCGCCGAGTTTCTCAATCCGTTCTCTTTCATCCTGGAAGATGCAGATACATATGTTAACTTCTTTGCAGCAGAAACACAGATTATAGCCCTACCCATCAAGCCGTTTGTAATCTTACAATTTAGCACAGCATGTGTGATCATTTATTTGCTGAAACCAGGCATCCAAAGCAATGTAAATGTAAAACAGCCTTAACCTTTTTCCATGTACAGCCTTTGGATAATGACAGGGCTGACAAAATAGTAGTTAAATAGGAATATCTTCTTTGGATTATAGATATTTCTTGCATTGTCAGTAGAACGTTTCCAAGCACCTCTCACTCTGCCCTTACATGAAGTTAACTAGATGTTGTGTAATGTCATGCTGCTTGCTTATTTATCTTAACATTTTGGGATTTCAATAAACGTAGCAGCTGATAACTTGGTGGAGCTACTGCACTGATCTCCTCATAGGCCTCTATTAAAGCAACCTAGCTTAATTACCCCTCAAGTACAAGCTGCTGCAGAAATGAACTCAAAGTCAGATGTTAAGCTTCATGCTCACTCCCAAACAGCTATATACACTAATCAACTAACACAATAACTCTATCAGATTAGCCTTCTGCCTTTTACTTCCATTCATCCACACCGCAATCATATCCAAGTGTCCGTGGCTTGAGTTCCAGAAATAAATCATTTCAGTGAAACACTGCACGCTCACCTCTCGATCTGGCTTGTGAGGGTCCATTAGTGTCACAGCTTCTCCGCGACGTACAAGCATGACCTGCGAATCCCCCAACCAAGCTATGTGTAGCATGTCCCCCACAATGAGTGCGGCCACACCAGTTGTGCCACTCCGCAGCTTCTGCAAGAATCAAACACAATGATCTGTAAATGGAGCAATTACATAAAAGTGGGACTACAGACAATTCTATGCAATCATTAGACAAAAAGGAGTCTGGAAGATGCTTGATAGTATGAAGGGTTCTTTCACACGAGTTACTTTGAATGATTCCATATTTACACACATACACACACACATTCAAAGAAAGACAGTTTTAAATGCTTTGAAAGCAAGAGCACTTGATGCACAGAATGCGGGTTCAGGTTTTGCCAGATGCAGTTTAGACTGACCTTTTAGACAGCGCATTAGACCACAATCAGTATCTTAACATTTGGTTTCTACAGAGCCCAGCGAGTGCTTGAGTTGTCAGACTTAAATGTTCCACTGGGATCTATATACTTCTCAGTATGCATTCCAGTATCTTAAAATGTTTAAGTATGTGGGTTTACACTAATGTTATGTTACAGTCTACCTGTTGATTTCCTTTAATGCTATTCATTATTTCATCCATCCGCTGATTGCCGAGGAAATCTGATTTCTCAGTTCCTGGAATGCTTTTGCAATAAACGTACCAGTAATATTGTCAATAATAATACTGACCACTTAACAAGCATATAGTACTGACTGAATTGTCTCTTGTAGATTGAGAAATCATTTTAACAATGAAATAACTCAATTTTACCCAGGACAGCATTGTCTCATGGATTAAAGTCAGGCATGACTTTGAAATATTCAAGCCTGGAACCTGAAGATTCTACAAATCTCTTCAAAGGATGAACTTATGTCAACAATCTATCTCACTAGAACTCACTCTCAAGCAAATGCACATACTTAAATGATCCAAAAGATATTTATTTCAAAAGTAAGTAGGTCTCTCCTGTTTTACACACTGTAGGTTAAGTACAAAGGAAAAGGGTTATTTACCTGTAATCCCAGTTTTCCAGCCTTGGTATCCATCGCATATTCACATTCTGGAAAGATTCCCAGACATCAGAGTATCCAGCCTGACAACAGAGAAGTATTCAAAGCAAGTATATTTGAGCATGTGTATATATTGAGGAGTCTGTGCTCCTGGCTATCGGGGAGGACATCTACTGGTATTAAAGTACTGGTCTAACACAAAAAACGGACCCTGTGAATAAAGGTGTAAATCTAGAGCTTCAAGCTTAAGGGCAAATAGTTTCAAGCTCAAGGGCCAAGACCCCTTCATTCTCTGGACCTGCACGTGTGCATGTTCTCAATCAATCATGTCTCATAGCCTCACTGACAGACAACAGATGTTTTTAACTCAATGGTAACCATTTTATCAATCCTGGAAGGATGAAAGAATGAGTGCATCTGCTGCGATTCAGGTTTGTGGCTGTGGGGTCAAACACATATCCATGTTGTATATGTAGTAATCCAAGACATTTCTAACTTGTGCTTGTATCTGGTTTGCAAATTAAACATGCGTTTCTGCTCATTTAAGAAGGGCACTTTGTGCACACCAAATGTTTGTAGAGTGACCACCTCATAATGTCATCACAGTTAGTGTTCCTAGTCGTAGGCTTTCCAACTACAAATCATCACTATCAGGCCTCTCACACGAATAGGTTGCATGAAAGCATACCAAGACTACACCAACCAGGATGCATTAGGTTGTCACATGAGTGCACGGAAGGAAACAACGTCTTGAGATAGAAAGCCCGACTGAAAGCATGCTGCCTGAGCTATTATCGCGCACCAAGATGGAGGGACCAATTACAGTGAATTAATGTCTAACCAAGACGGTTTCAGCCCTTTCTAATAGACAATGACACAATGATTGCACTGGCAAACTCAAGAGTCAAGTTATAAGCTAGATGGTATCCAAACAGGGATAACGTTTGTTTTGCTGCATTTGGCCATCATGATTAGACCTCTGGTTATTTTGTGTAGCCATTTTAGCCATAGCTCCATGCACGTTATTTTATCACACTAGGCCAGGCCGCTGTGCACTCTAACCTAGATATATTTTATTTGGCTTTATTTTATTGTTACAATAGTCACTTTTACGGTCTTGTTTTATTTTCTGTTTATCTAACTGTTTTTGCCTAGGCCAGCACTCTGTTCTCAAACAAGACATTCTTGCTCACTCTGTGCTTCTTCCAAGGCTACAGCACGGTACATTGCCGGTGAACGTGGTAGAAATGTAGTCTCCAACATTCGTAGAAAACACACATCCTTACGTAAGGACACTTTCTTAGAACATCAGCTGTGTTGTTATAAAAACACTTCCTTGCCCCTTACACGTTAGAGGGAGATTCCAGCCAGAGAACCACGACTGTATGCTGATTGCCGAAAGCTTCGCTACAGATTCTAACGCAGACCGCAGGCCTTTGCTCAAGTATGGGGGATGATGTCTTCTCATGGGAACCTGAAGGGCAGAATTAGAGCTTAACATGCTGTGCTCTATCATAGCCTAGGTAGGAGTTAGTCTATTGACCATAGTGACAATATGATAGCGTTATGTCTATACTTCACTCTCCTCGTCACAATTTTAATACTGTTATGCTGTGTCATCCTTGTCATTGCAGCTCACGCTTTGCTATCTAAGATGCAGTTGTTTTATTAAAATCATTATTGAAACATCTACTGCCTCTGTTTGTCATTTATATATGAGACTAAGGTAACTGAGAGAAACAGATGAGACCTGAGTGACCACGGCTTCCCTGAGAAACCAATTATGTCATGCGCTGGCTGCCAAGGCAACCCTGCCCTTAGGTAGAAGTGAGGCACTGGAAGTTACCCGGAACAAAATCCGGATTGGACCGACAGGTGTCGCCTGTAGTGGGTTAGACTCAGTCTTCTACACCGCGGGCGATTCTGCCGCTCAAAATCCAGTAGTCTCATTAGAATAATGAGAGCCTATGCGAAAGTAAGAAGCAGAATCAGCCTGGACATCATTTACTAAAATAAATCAGATTCATTCTTCAAAAGTCTACACAGGGATTCTGTGTAAACAGCAGCATTTAAAGCGACTGTCAAAGAGAAGAAGAAACAGAGAGAGACAAACGAAAGGTAGAATTGTTCAGAACAAATACTGTTTCCATTCGTGGGAGGGGCACACTCCAAATGGTGCTGTTCTGTACACTACAGAAATAGTAAATAGAAACCAATCTCCCAAAGAAGCTAATGGACAAAAGTGTAGGTGCCCGTCATGTGTCTTCACGGTACATGTTTTGTACGTACCAATTCTTGATGCGATTCAGACAAAAGGCTGATAGAGTGAGCTGTAGCGTTCAGCGAATTACAATCAAATGTTGTATAGACCAGGTACAGATGAAGGACTGAGGGACACAGATGTAGATGCCTGTGGTGGGCCATCTATGGCTTGATATTAATTCATGTGTAGCCTATGTACAGATAAAGGACTGATGGACAGAGCTGTAGATGCTTGCGATGGGCCCTGTATGACTTGTGATTAAATCGTGTAACCAAGGTACAGACGAAGGACTGATGGACAAAGCTGTTGATGCTGCCCTTTATGCCGTGTGGTCAAAGCTGTAAATGTTGGTGATGTGCCCTCTATGGCTTGTGATTAATTTAAGTGTAACCTAGACACAAATGAATGACTGATCGAAAGGCCTGTAGATGGGCCCTCTATGGCTTCTCGTTAATCGATAAGTAAACCTAGGTAGAGACGAAAGATGGATAAACTGAGCTGTACATGCTTGTGTTGGGCTCTATGACATGTGATTAAATCATGTGTAACCTAGGTACTGACGAGAGACTGATGGAGTGAGCTGCAGATGCTTGCAATGGGCCCTGCAAATGAAGGACTGATGGGCACAGCTGTAGATGCTTGTGATCTGCCCTCTACATCTTGAGAACAGAGCTGTAAAGGCTTTGACGGGCCTTCTATGATTTGTGATTTAATCACATGCAGACTGGGTATAGTTGAATGACTGAAACCAACTCTTCCTGTAAATCCTTGTGGGGTTCAAAGAGGACCATTCCACCTAACAATCACTCTTGGTCCTCCATGGCCAGGAAAATGAACATTGATAACTACTTGCAAATGAAGCCTTTAGGTACTCTCAGACTAGAGTTTAACTTACTATCCCTATGGTTAAGAAAAAGAGGAAAATAATAGCGTCAGGTTTTACATTTTTAAAGCAGAGAATCGTCGGTGTTCCATTATTTAATGTGTTAGCAGAGAAAATATAGCGTACATTCTATTTGGCTCACAGCTTGTCCTCCTGTAAAGATCTTTATCTACAATTGGTCTACTGTGGACTGGAACAAAAATCCCTTCCCCCACTCTTGACTGCACAAACAATGCACTAAAGAGTATTTGCTTTTTTTTGTGCCAGTGCAGAGTTCATGTACTGCAGCTAGTGCATGCCAAGACTTGCATATCTGTCAATAATGCTATGTGGCTGTCGTGCTCATCTGCAGCTGTGATGATTCACACACCACACTTCCCTTAGTTTTATTTGTTGAAATTGTAGTTGTAATTGTATTTATATAGTGCTTACTACTCCTGTCAAAGTGTCAAAGGGCTTTTCAGAGATTAGCATACTACTCCGGAACCCAAAATGATTAGTGTTGGATTAGTTGGAGGAATATGAATACAGTATTAGTATAGGGAGATATGATTTAATTTGAGCAGGAGGACTTAAGTCCATTAGTGCACAGAGTAAAACAATGGAGATACAGAGGAGGGCAAGATTCCCAAGGTGTTAAGTGGGAGATCATAGTAGCAAGATGAGGTAAGGAGAGATGGAGGAGGGAAGAGTATGTAGAAAAGGATTGGGGAGATCACAGTAGTAAAATGGGGATTAAGGATGAGTTAAAGGAGAGATAAATGAGGGAGAATTTAGTAGGGTTGTTTAGGAAATCATAGTAGTAAACTGAGGTTTGGGGTGAGCCAGGAGGGAAGAGTCGAGGAAGGGTTATTTGGAGATCATAGTATTAGAATGGGTTTGGGATGAGTCAGAGAGTGGAGATAGAGTATAGATTGATAGAGGTATAATGTGTTGGTGAGACAGAGTAAAGCCTTTGAGAGAATATTTTTTCCCCTCTTGTACTGCAGGACTGAAGTAATAAATATATAGATACATGATTATATAGTAAGGGAATACATGTGTAAGGAATATGCTATATTGAGAATTACGTTGTATAGTATAAACAGGCTTTTAAGAGTTGCAGAATTTGAAGTTAATTTATTTGTGTACTTTTAGAACATTATTTTATCTTTCCTCAATATCTCTATAGCAAAATGCTTCAAGATAGATCGAATCAAAACAGAGACTCTTCAGCATCCAATCAAATAACTTGTATAGAAACTATGCAACGACCTATGAACATCTTAAGCATAGAATAATATACACATATATACCTACAGATATACATAATATATATACTGAAACACATGCTTATATACATTTAACAGTAAGTAAAATATTCATTTGTTAAAACAGGCGTAAAGAGTATGAATATATTTTAAGAAAAAATAGTATTATACCTATTTGTACAAAGAAATACACATATTTAGATATATACATATAATGAAATGATACATGTTTACATATACAGGGATATGCAGTCAAGATAGGTGAGCAAAATATTACAAAACAACAGAAACTAGGTTTTAAATGGGCAAATTCACCAAATGTGCAAAATGAAAGGGAGAGGAACTTCTTATTTTTGAAACATAATACGGTCCTGATGAAATCTGCATCATCAGTGGATGATCAGTCAACCACATAAATGCCCTGCAATAACATTTTTAAGCCTTAAAACTACTGTCTGAACTGCTCAGTAACACCCAATGAAATATTCAGCAGAAAGACATGACTATACGTATATCACCCCAATATGGAAATTAAATGACAAATGTTTTTGCTATGAAAATCCAGGACATCGTCCAATGAAGAAAAACTGACATATTATATTGATAGGAGCACATTACGTTTATAGGCAAATATCTGAAAATGTCAAAGCATAGATGCAGCCTAAAGACTCCTAGTTGCTTTTTTCAAAATGGCACCCATTTTTTTTCAAAATGCCAACAAAAGGAGCAAATCAACACATAGCCAAAATAGGTTTCCACACACAACGTGAAGGCGGCACACAAGACTAGTTCCCTTTATTCACATGTGCTACATTCTGAGGGGTTTCTGATGTAGTGCGTTCTGGAGAGTTGCCATTTTTAACTGCTGTTATACTAGATATTGGTTTATTCTTTTTAGGTCAAGTTCTGGTCTGAAATCCCCCAATGATTTCTGTATTAATAACATGATGGAGTAGCAGCCTTATCTGGTCTCCACTTGCGGAACTGAAAGAATTATCCGTTTTCCTAGCTCTGGAAACCCTCTTAGAAGGCTTTCCTTTCGAAGAGCAGATCTGTGAACCGGATTATGTTGCACACGTCTTGTTGGGGACTGTGAAACTCTGCCTTGTATCGTTCTTTAACTACTAGAAGTATTCAAGAGACCACAATTAACATATTCCATACTGAAAAAATTCTAAAAGTCTTCCTCCTACTTTCAACAACAACCTTTTATTGATTCGGTTTATTGTATATAAGCTATACAATGACGCAGGATAAAAGCTTGCAACTAGTACAACGTACTATATAGGAGTGTGAGGGGGCTAACACGCAAGTGATCCATAATATAAACAACAAAAGAGAATAAAAACCATAGTTCATGGGCAGCTGCATGCTTAATATAATTCATTAATAGTCCTACTACAATAACACACTGGTACAAGATTGTCCATTGAAGGAGCTTCAAGCAATAGTACGCCTAAGAACAGATGCAATCAGGTAAAAAGTTGTAGCGTGCTTGAATGTATGTGCAAAAAGCAAAAAACTAGAAGCATTAGTATGTGTGCAAACAAAATTGCAGGAGAGGCCTTGGAGTCAGCATGGAAAAAGAACGACAGGGCTTTGTTGCAATGGCTGATGCTTGATAACAACAGTCTAAACTCTTTCCTGGCTGGTAAAGACTTGCGCAAAAAACATAAAGAGAAGCAGAGATTTGCATCCACCAAGATGGCCGATCCGTCACTAGTTCTTTGCCAACTTTTCATGAAGATGTTGACCGGCAGGATGCTCAACCTATATTCAATAAAAAGTGACCTTTTCAAGGCTGGGAAAAGATTATTAATGTAAGGTTAAAAAAAAAATGTAGTTGGTTTAACCATCGAAAATTGAATCATCAAAAGCCTTCTACTTCCGCTTTTAGGTGTGCCCAAAACTTGTCCTGGAATACCTGCGGGGTTGTAGGAGTCAATGCTTCCGGGTCATTACAATAAACTTTGTAGCCTTGTGACAGAAGAGTTCTTGAGATATGAATGAACCACAGAAAACTGTTCACTCTGTCACTTAGCCAGATTTGGCGGACGGCTTTTTGGTAGGTGGCCAAGTGAGGCTTTGTCCAGATCCATGCTCAATATAAAATAAGTTTGAGAGCTAAAAGAGATTTAATTGGCCTCAATCCAACCTAAGAGCATGCATTGGGGGTCCCTGTCCCCAAGCAGAGGAGGCAACTTAAAAATCAGTTCTCCACCTTGCCAAATCCCTTTGGATTTTTGAACCCCCAGCTTGAAGATGCTTGCTGGCACAGCTTTTATTTGATAGACGCAAGTGCTGGTGAAATGAGCCTGCAACCACAGTTATGGTGAACTGCTTGGGGAAGCAGGGGACCTTTGCTTTTAAATAGTTGAGCTCTCCAGGATAGCCCCTCTACGAAACGGATCCCCAGATAGTTGAAGGATAGACTCTAGTCAAAGGCTGTCCATATATTTTAAAGGCAGACTACAGAGACTGTCATTCACTATTAGGAATTTGTTTTTGTCATGTTTATCATGAGGTTCTTGTTACTGTAACAGTTCTCAAGCCGTTAAGTAATTTATACATTGAAAGCTCAGTGCAAAACAGGAGAATGCAGCCCACATCGTTTATGAAGAGATTGAGTAATGGGGACAGAAGGAAGCAGCTTGGCCTTATATGGCTCTTTAAGGCAAAGCTGGGCGTTGATTCCCCTTTTATGCCGTATCGGAGGTCTGCTGTGTTATGATGCAGTCGTTGCACACCAGTGACAAGTTTAGAAGGAAAACCCATTTCATTATTGAATTGCCACAGAAAGGACCTCTTTACTAAGTCAAATGTGGCTTTGAGATCAATTAACGTCCGGTACAAAGTCGTATTTTTTTATATGGGCATATTTCAAGCATATGTTGTATAACAGGTGTCTCCAACGAGTAGCTCATGAGCTACTGCTAGTTCTCCAGCTACCTAGGAGTAGCTCTCCTGTATACATCCCAGCGTACTAAATTAGAAGGTTTTGATTAGATATACAAAAATTAAAATGTGTGTATTTTTAGAACTCCTAAGCTGATGGTTAGGAGAAAAAAATGGTTGCATTTCGAAAACATATTTAAAGCTGATATTTGAGAAGCAAACATTTGAGGTTTGGGAAACGTGTTACTACTGTTATTACCTTGCTGCCAGGGACATTGAAGCTATGACCTTTGTGCATTTCCCATGTAAAGACATCCCAAAGTGACAAATCTCCTCTTTTTATGTTACCACTAGAAACCCTGCATGATGCATAGAGGTGATCACTGGTGCTAATCTTGTAGATGATGGCCACTAAAGTAATCTTCTCTTTGGTCACTATCACATCAATTAAATACTAGTATTAGAAGCTCGGGATGATTTTCATTGAACAGAAGTAGCTCCCTTTAAAGGTAAGGTTGAAGACCCCTGTTGTATAGTCTCAATGCTTGGTCTATCATCCTATGCGCTTTTCTAAATCCTACCTGGAACAATGCCAATATTCTTTTTTCCTCTGCCTAGGTTTCCATTCTGGTGAGGAGGCTTTTTCCATAAATCTTCCCAGCACCAACTACACTGGGCGGTAGTTACTTCGTACAATCCTTTATGGAGAGGGTCTAGGATTGCTGATTTCCATGATGCTGGAATCGTCTCGGCTTTCTATGCTGCGTTGTACATTGCCGATAATGCTGGTACCCATAGGCATTTTAAGTCTTTCATACTGAAAAACACTTTAAGTCTACCTCCTACTTTCTCGTTATAGCCAGGATTTTTGAGCTGTACAGGTTGGAGTAACAATGGAAGACAACGCCAGGAATTATCTGAGGAGGGATTTCCCGGGCCAACCTTGACACCAACCTTGAGAGGGCTGACCAGATCATCTAGAAGTGGAGGACCCATATTGTAAAAATAGTGCTTCCCCAGTTGCTCCATTTCTTATTATAATTCCTAACTTACCCTTCCCCAGAATGGAAGGCCAGTTGGGCTGGACTTTCCAATGTGCAGCAGCAGCAAAAACAAATGTATATGGCAGAGATGCTCAATTTCCCGTCAGCTCTACTGCAGACCATCTGGTTCAAACAGAACAGACAACACTTCTTGTGCTGCTCTATTTCAAAGTAACAGCACAGTAGATATCTCGTTTTGACTGCCCTCTTAGGTGAAGCTCAAGAATTTGGGACAAACTAGATGAAAACATCGGGTGCCATACTAAAGTCAGGCGTGCTAGAAACAAACTCAAATTTCATAGAAAAATGTAGGTTTGCTTTTACAGATTTGTTCAAATGCTAAAGTGGGAATGCAAACAAATCCTTGCATCACCAATAACTGCTTAGCGCAGTGATTTAGCAAATATAACTACTTTTTAGCAGAGATGAAGGCCTCCAACACCAGCCCTATCTGCATGCTGCTAACCTGTAAAAATATTTAAAAATACTAATTTTAACATAAACATACATCTTAAACCAATTCAAGTTTTTTTTTTTATATAAATTAACTTTTCCTTGAAGACTCTGTGCATTAGTATGTTATCCCACTGAGGATAAAACAGTAAGTGGCGTGGATCAGCACTACCTTTAGGGGACAGGAACAGGATGTATGCCATGTTGGGTATACTGGATCAGATCACTTTCGTTTTTTATTTTGCCTTGGAGATGTCTGTGCTTGTGCTTACCCATGTTCAATTGTGAAGACTGTGATGAGGTGGACAGACGAGCAAGTAATGTCTCTAGTTACACAGTGGAATTCACCACTGTAGGAAGTTGGCTCTGTATGTGCGATTTCAAAGTAAGGAATAGCATGTACAGAGTCCAAGGGTTCCCCTTAGAGGTAAAATAGTGGTAAAAATAGATAATACTAATGCTCTATTTTGTGGTAGTGTGGTTGAGCAGTAGGCTTATCCAAGGAGTAGTGTTAAGCATTTGTTGTACATACACATAGACAATAAATGAGGTACACACACTCAGAGACAAATCCAGCCAATAGGTTTTGTTATAGAAAAATATCTTTTCTTAGTTTATTTTAAGAACCACAGGTTCAAATTCTACATGTAGTATCTCATTCGAAAGGTATTGCAGGTAAGTACTTTAGGAACTTCAAATCATCAAAATTGCATGTATACTTTTCAAGTTATTCACAAATAGCTGTTTTAAAAGTGGACACTTAGTGCAATTTTCACAGTTCCTAGGGGAGGTAAGTATTTGTTAGATTAACCAGGTAAGTAAGGCACTTACAGGGCTTAGTTCTTGGTCCAAGGTAGCCCACCGTTGGGGGTTCAGAGCAACCCCAAAGTCACCACACCAGCAGCTCAGGGCCGGTCAGGTGCAGAGTTCAAAGTGGTGCCCAAAACACATAGGCTAGAATGGAGAGAAGGGGGGTGCCCCGGTTCCGGTCTGCTTGCAGGTAAGTACCCGCGTCTTCGGAGGGCAGACCAGGGGGGTTTTGTAGGGCACCGGGGGGGACACAAGTCCACACAGAAATTTCACCCTCAGCAGCGCGGGGGCGGCCGGGTGCAGTGTAGAAACAAGCGTCGGGTTCGCAATGTTAGTCTATGAGAGATCTCGGGATCTCTTCAGCGCTGCAGGCAGTCAAGGGGGGGGTTCCTCGGGGAAACCTCCACTTGGGCAAGGGAGAGGGACTCCTGGGGGTCACTCCTCCAGTGAAAGTCCGGTCCTTCAGGTCCTGGGGGCTGCGGGTGCAGGGTCTCTCCCAGGTGTCGGGACTTAGGTTTCAGAGAGTCGCGGTCAGGGGAAGCCTCGGGATTCCCTCTGCAGGCGGTGCTGTGGGGGCTCAGGGGGGACAGGTTTTGGTACTCACAGTATCAGAGTAGTCCTGGGGTCCCTCCTGAGGTGTCGGATCTCCACCAGCCGAGTCGGGGTCGCCGGGTGCAGTGTTGCAAGTCTCACGCTTCTTGCGGGGAGCTTGCAGGGTTCTTTAAAGCTGCTGGAAACAAAGTTGCAGCTTTTCTTGGAGCAGGTCCGCTGTCCTCGGGAGTTTCTTGTCTTTTCGAAGCAGGGGCAGTCCTCAGAGGATGTCGAGGTCGCTGGTCCCTTTGGAAGGCGTCGCTGGGGCAGGATCTTTGGAAGGCAGGAGACAGGCCGGTGAGTTTCTGGAGCCAAGGCAGTTGTCGTCTTCTGGTCTTCCTCTGCAGGGGTTTTCAGCTAGGCAGTCCTTCTTCTTGTAGTTGCAGGAATCTGATTTTCTAGGGTTCAGGGTAGCCCTTAAATACTAAATTTAAGGGCGTGTTTAGGTCTGGGGGGTTAGTAGCCAATGGCTACTAGCCCTGAGGGTGGGTACACCCTCTTTGTGCCTCCTCCCAAGGGGAGGGGGTCACAATCCTAACCCTATTGGGGGAATCCTCCATCTGCAAGATGGAGGATTTCTAAAAGTTAGAGTCACTTCAGCTCAGGACACCTTAGGGGCTGTCCTGACTGGCCAGTGACTCCTCCTTGTTTTTCTCATTATTTTCTCCGGCCTTGCCGCCAAAAGTGGGGCCTGGCCGGAGGGGGCGGGCAACTCCACTAGCTGGAGTGTCCTGCTGGGTTGGCACAAAGGAGGTGAGCCTTTGAGGCTCACCGCCAGGTGTGACAATTCCTGCCTGGGGGAGGTGTTAGCATCTCCACCCAGTGCAGGCTTTGTTACTGGCCTCAGAGTGACAAAGGCACTCTCCCCATGGGGCCAGCAACATGTCTCGGTTTGTGGCAGGCTGCTAAAACTAGTCAGCCTACACAGATAGTCGGTTAAGTTTCAGGGGGCACCTCTAAGGTGCCCTCTGTGGTGTATTTTACAATAAAATGTACACTGGCATCAGTGTGCATTTATTGTGCTGAGAAGTTTGATACCAAACTTCCCAGTTTTCAGTGTAGCCATTATGGTGCTGTGGAGTTCGTGTAAAACAGACTCCCAGACCATATACTCTTATGGCTACCCTGCACTTACAATGTCTAAGGTTTTGCTTAGACACTGTAGGGGCACAGTGCTCATGCACTGGTACCCTCACCTATGGTATAGTGCACCCTGCCTTAGGGCTGTAAGGCCTGCTAGAGGGGTGTCTTACCTATACTGCATAGGCAGTGAGAGGCTGGCATGGCACCCTGAGGGGAGTGCCATGTCGACTTACTCATTTTGTTCTCACCAGCACACACAGGCTTGTAAGCAGTGTGTCTGTGCTGAGTGAGGGGTCTCTAGGGTGGCATAATACATGCTACAGCCCTTAGAGACCTTCCCTGGCATCAGGGCCCTTGGTACCAGAGGTACCAGTTACAAGGGACTTATCTGGATGCCAGGGTGTGCCAATTGTGGAAACAATGGTACATTTTAGGTGAAAGAACACTGGGGCTGGGGCCTGGTTAGCAGGGTCCCAGCACACTTCTCAGTCAAGTCAGCATCAGTATCAGGCAAAAAGTGGGGGGTAACTGCAACAGGGAGCCATTTCTTTACACAAGCCCCCCCCAGCCCACAGGCCAGGAGACTCAGCCAACGCTGGAAGAGTCTTCCTAGTCTGTCAGGCGAGGAAGAGTAGAGGAAATGGCTGGTTTGTTGCAGGGCCTACTCTGCCTTACATCCTCCTGTTCAGGTCATTCCCTCTGGGGAACTGACCCACTTCCACAGTGATAGGACCTAGTCTGAACTGCCTCTTGTCTGTGCTTTTTATGTCTTCACCCATTCTCTCTATTTTGAGGTCAGAGGTATCCACCTCTGCTAATCTTATCTTAGCCAGGGTCACCCCTAGCTTACCCAAAGAGGTTACCCAGAGCTGGAGTAACCCCACCATGACCAACAGGGTCAGGGGGCCTAACTTGTTATTTGGCATGGGGTCAGACCACCAGGCCAAGGATAGTGCAGCCATAAAGGCTAACATCCAGCAGAGGCCACTGACAGCTGTCAGTGCCCAGAACCACACCTTTAGCTCTTCACCTACAAGGGAAGGGGCTAAGTTACAGGCTTCTTTGGGTTCAGGGTGCCTGTCTGCTGTATTAGAGTGGGGGGTCACCACATCTTGTAGTAAACACCCTTCTTCCACTCTTTCTTCTGTTAGCTGAGGAGCCACCCACTCAGGCTTAACAGTTGCCTGACTAGCCAGGACTTCTTGTGGGTCAGGTTGGACTTTATCAGAGCCATTTTTGGAGTTCTCCCCTACTGGAGCAGAATCTCCTTGGCTTGCTGGAACCTTGGCTAAAGGTTGTCCACCTTTCCTACTCTGTTTCCTTTTCTTTTTCTTCTGGGGCCTACTTGCATTTACTGCAGAGGCAGGACTTCCAGAATCCTTGGGAGAGGACTGGCACTGGACCAGTTCCTCTCTTGGGCTCTGACTAACCTCTGGGTAGTCATTTCCAAGGAGACAATCAAGGGGGAGGTCCGTACTGACTACTACCCTTCTCCAGCTAAGAGTGCCACCCACTTCTATGGGTACTAAAGCCACAGGCCTCTTAGTGACCCTGTCTAGGCTAACTCTTACCCTGGCAGTCTCACCTGGGATGTACTGGTTTGAGAGCACCAGCCTGTCATGCACAATAGTGTGACTGGCACAAGTGTCTCTCAGGGCAGTGGTTGGGATTCCATTCACCAGTAGGTGGTGGAAGTGTCTACTTCCCTCTGGAATCTCCAACTCACCTGTTGGGCCCTGTTTCCAGTGGAAGGCTATGAAGACCTCCTCATCTGAGGAGTCATCTCCCATGGCTACACTGGTTACCCCTGGAATCTTGTTCTGGGGTTTGTTTTTGGGACAAGAAGTGTCCTTGGTGTGGTGCCCAGACTGTTTACAGTTGTGGCACCATGCCATAGTGGCATCCCAGTTCTTACCCTGGTACCCACCTTTGTTTTGGGTTGTGTCTTGGGGCCCACCCACCTGTTCTGGTTTTTGGGGGCCTACAGAGGACTCTTTTTCTTTATTTCTAGTGTCACCCACTTTCTCCTGGGGAGTTTTTGTAACCCCTTTCTTTTGGTCACCCCCAGTGGAAGTTTTGGTTACCCTAGTCTTGACCCAGTGGTCTGCCTTCTTTCCCAATTCTTGGGGAGAAATTGGACCTAGGTCTACCAGATACTGATGCAACTTTTCATTGAAGCAGTTACTTAAAATGTGTTCTTTCATAAACAAATTATAAAGCCCAACATAGTCACACACTTCATTTCCAGTTAACCAACCATCTAGTGTTTTTACTGAGTAGTCTACAAAATCAACCCAGGTCTGGCTCGAGGATTTTTGAGCCCCCCTGAATCTAATTCTATACTCCTCAGTGGAGAATCCAAAGCCCTCAATCAGGGTACCCTTCATGAGGTCATAAGATTCTGCATCTTTTCCAGAGAGTGTGAGGAGTCTATCCCTACACTTTCCAGTGAACATTTCCCAAAGGAGAGCACCCCAGTGAGATCTGTTCACTTTTCTGGTTACACAAGCCCTCTCAAAAGCTGTGAACCATTTGGTGATGTCATCACCATCTTCATATTTTGTTACAATCCCTTTGGGGATTTTTAGGATGTCAGGAGAATCTCTGACCCTATTTAAGTTGCTGCCACCATTGATGGGACCTAGGCCCATCTCTTTTCTTTCCCTTTCTATGGCTAGGAGCTGCTTTTCCAAAGCCAATCTTTTGACCATCCTGGCTAACAGGGGGTCATCTTCACTGGAGTTCTCCTCAGTGATTTCAGAGGTGTTGGTCTCTCCTGTGAGGGAACCAGCATCTCTGACTATTATTTTTGGAGTCAGGGTTTGAGGGACCCTGTTCTCCCTAGATAGGACTGGTAGGGGGGAATTTTCCTCCAAGTCACTATCCTCTTCCTCTGAGTTGCCACCCTCAGAGGGGTTGGCCTTTTCAAACTCTGCCAAAAGCTCCTGGAGCTGTATTTTGGTAGGTTTGGGGCCCATTGTTATTTTCTTTATTTTACAGAGTGACCTTAGCTCCCTCATCTTAAGATGGAGGTAAGGTGTGGTGTCGAGTTCCACTACAGTCACATCTGTGCTAGACATTTTGCTTCTAAAAGTTGGAATACTTTTTAAGAATCTACAACTGGTTCTAGAATCTAATTCAAACTTTTACAAACTTTTAAACTCTAAAAGAAATGCTAAACAGGGACTTAACACACAAGGCCCTAGCAGGACTTTTAAGAATTTAGAAAACTTTTCAAATTGCAAAAATCAATTTCTAATGACAATTTTGGAATTTGTCGTGTGATCAGGTATTGGCTGAGTAGTCCAGCAAATGCAAAGTCTTGTACCCCACCGCTGATCTACCAATGTAGGAAGTTGGCTCTGTATGTGCGATTTCAAAGTAAGGAATAGCATGTACAGAGTCCAAGGGTTCCCCTTAGAGGTAAAATAGTGGTAAAAATAGATAATACTAATGCTCTATTTTGTGGTAGTGTGGTCGAGCAGTAGGCTTATCCAAGGAGTAGTGTTAAGCATTTGTTGTACATACACATAGACAATAAATGAGGTACACACACTCAGAGACAAATCCAGCCAATAGGTTTTGTTATAGAAAAATATATTTTCTTAGTTTATTTTAAGAACCACAGGTTCAAATTCTACATGTAGTATCTCATTCGAAAGGTATTGCAGGTAAGTACTTTAGGAACTTCAAATCATCAAAATTGCATGTATACTTTTCAAGTTATTCACAAATAGCTGTTTTAAAAGTGGACACTTAGTGCAATTTTCACAGTTCCTAGGGGAGGTAAGTATTTGTTAGATTAACCAGGTAAGTAAGGCACTTACAGGGCTTAGTTCTTGGTCCAAGGTAGCCCACCGTTGGGGGTTCAGAGCAACCCCAAAGTCACCACACCAGCAGCTCAGGGCCGGTCAGGTGCAGAGTTCAAAGTGGTGCCCAAAACACATAGGCTAGAATGGAGAGAAGGGGGGTGCCCCGGTTCCGGTCTGCTTGCAGGTAAGTACCCGCGTCTTCGGAGGGCAGACCAGGGGGGTTTTGTAGGGCACCGGGGGGGACACAAGTCCACACAGAAATTTCACCCTCAGCAGCGCGGGGGCGGCCGGGTGCAGTGTAGAAACAAGCGTCGGGTTCGCAATGTTAGTCTATGAGAGATCTCGGGATCTCTTCAGCGCTGCAGGCAGTCAAGGGGGGGGTTCCTCGGGGAAACCTCCACTTGGGCAAGGGAGAGGGACTCCTGGGGGTCACTCCTCCAGTGAAAGTCCGGTCCTTCAGGTCCTGGGGGCTGCGGGTGCAGGGTCTCTCCCAGGTGTCGGGACTTAGGTTTCAGAGAGTCGCGGTCAGGGGAAGCCTCGGGATTCCCTCTGCAGGCGGTGCTGTGGGGGCTCAGGGGGGACAGGTTTTGGTACTCACAGTATCAGAGTAGTCCTGGGGTCCCTCCTGAGGTGTCGGATCTCCACCAGCCGAGTCGGGGTCGCCGGGTGCAGTGTTGCAAGTCTCACGCTTCTTGCGGGGAGCTTGCAGGGTTCTTTAAAGCTGCTGGAAACAAAGTTGCAGCTTTTCTTGGAGCAGGTCCGCTGTCCTCGGGAGTTTCTTGTCTTTTCGAAGCAGGGGCAGTCCTCAGAGGATGTC
Organism: Pleurodeles waltl; assembly: GCF_031143425.1. Taxonomy (NCBI): domain Eukaryota; kingdom Metazoa; phylum Chordata; class Amphibia; order Caudata; family Salamandridae; genus Pleurodeles; species Pleurodeles waltl. Next base: position 975,044,335 of record NC_090450.1, on the reverse strand, counting down.
GAGGTCGCTGGTCCCTTTGGAAGGCGTCGCTGGGGCAGGATCTTTGGAAGGCAGGAGACAGGCCGGTGAGTTTCTGGAGCCAAGGCAGTTGTCGTCTTCTGGTCTTCCTCTGCAGGGGTTTTCAGCTAGGCAGTCCTTCTTCTTGTAGTTGCAGGAATCTGATTTTCTAGGGTTCAGGGTAGCCCTTAAATACTAAATTTAAGGGCGTGTTTAGGTCTGGGGGGTTAGTAGCCAATGGCTACTAGCCCTGAGGGTGGGTACACCCTCTTTGTGCCTCCTCCCAAGGGGAGGGGGTCACAATCCTAACCCTATTGGGGGAATCCTCCATCTGCAAGATGGAGGATTTCTAAAAGTTAGAGTCACTTCAGCTCAGGACACCTTAGGGGCTGTCCTGACTGGCCAGTGACTCCTCCTTGTTTTTCTCATTATTTTCTCCGGCCTTGCCGCCAAAAGTGGGGCCTGGCCGGAGGGGGCGGGCAACTCCACTAGCTGGAGTGTCCTGCTGGGTTGGCACAAAGGAGGTGAGCCTTTGAGGCTCACCGCCAGGTGTGACAATTCCTGCCTGGGGGAGGTGTTAGCATCTCCACCCAGTGCAGGCTTTGTTACTGGCCTCAGAGTGACAAAGGCACTCTCCCCATGGGGCCAGCAACATGTCTCGGTTTGTGGCAGGCTGCTAAAACTAGTCAGCCTACACAGATAGTCGGTTAAGTTTCAGGGGGCACCTCTAAGGTGCCCTCTGTGGTGTATTTTACAATAAAATGTACACTGGCATCAGTGTGCATTTATTGTGCTGAGAAGTTTGATACCAAACTTCCCAGTTTTCAGTGTAGCCATTATGGTGCTGTGGAGTTCGTGTAAAACAGACTCCCAGACCATATACTCTTATGGCTACCCTGCACTTACAATGTCTAAGGTTTTGCTTAGACACTGTAGGGGCACAGTGCTCATGCACTGGTACCCTCACCTATGGTATAGTGCACCCTGCCTTAGGGCTGTAAGGCCTGCTAGAGGGGTGTCTTACCTATACTGCATAGGCAGTGAGAGGCTGGCATGGCACCCTGAGGGGAGTGCCATGTCGACTTACTCATTTTGTTCTCACCAGCACACACAGGCTTGTAAGCAGTGTGTCTGTGCTGAGTGAGGGGTCTCTAGGGTGGCATAATACATGCTACAGCCCTTAGAGACCTTCCCTGGCATCAGGGCCCTTGGTACCAGAGGTACCAGTTACAAGGGACTTATCTGGATGCCAGGGTGTGCCAATTGTGGAAACAATGGTACATTTTAGGTGAAAGAACACTGGGGCTGGGGCCTGGTTAGCAGGGTCCCAGCACACTTCTCAGTCAAGTCAGCATCAGTATCAGGCAAAAAGTGGGGGGTAACTGCAACAGGGAGCCATTTCTTTACAACCACCTTGAAGAAAAAGGTACTTACCTCTAACTATAGTTCACCTCCATGGGCATCCCTCTCTGATTCAAAATCTACAATTTTGTACACTGTTAGCCTCTGGATATGTCCTGGCACACCTCATCTTCATTAGTCTTCCACGGAAACCCACTGCCAGGTAAGAAAGCACACATCCCTCATGCTAACATACTATGCTTAAACACATTCAAATCAACTGGCCTCAAAGTTCTCCACTGGCTTCCAGTACAGGCAAGAATCAAAGTCAAGAACACGTGCACGGACAGCCTACTGAAGCAAAGACCCAGAATAATCCCGAAACTGACACCACCCAATGCTATAACCAGAAACCTTCAGTGGTGTTTGCAAATCAGATTAACTAAATGGCCTTTCAAGAAGCTGAAACATGATTGCAAGCTTGTGATCTGAACCCAATCAGATGTCCTGGAAACTTCTAAAAAATATATTTATCCAGGTAGGCCTGCAAGTGAATTCCACCTAGAACTGGGCTTGTTACTGAAGAATATCAGACAAGGTTTTCCACTTCATGTAATTGGACTCCAACTTCCATTTTCTCGACAGTAAACTGCATCTCGGAATCATTACTGTTAGCGTTATGAAGTAATCGAAAGAGAGAACGCAGCACTTTATTAGACCTTTAAATAGAAAGGCTTGTAAATCTTAAACGGATACTCATTCTGGGCAAGTGAAGATACAAGTACTTCTTAAACTGACAAGTTACAATACTCCAAAAAAGTCTCTCCTCTTTGAAAGCTCCAACAGATTATATTTTCAGCCCACACACTCACATCCAGACTTCGAGACATGTACCAAAGTGTACCGCGTGTGCGCATGCATTCTTTTTGTGCTCGATGAAGCAGGATGTAACATGCAGCTCACAGTTCCAGGCATAGATTGGACAAACCTATATCACCTCAGTCTCTTCCTTTTTTCTAGGATTTTTGATATTAAAATGCACATTAGGTGAAAGACGAAAACACTACAAAACGAAGCCCTTCATTTACCCGTGCAATAATGAGAGCAGGGTCAGCAGCCATGCAGGGCTACCAATATCCTGTCAGCATGACGGACCTACTCAGAACAGCAGAAGACTCCTTTTACAGAAGTATGCAAATGTTGGCATTTCAAGACAATGACTCAAGGGTGAAACCATTGTTACCAATGCCGATAGCTGCCTACTGGTCTTAACTAACAATAGTGATTCCTGAGACTCTAGTCAACCAGAAGCCCTAGGATACGGTCAGTCATTACAAACCATGAACCAATTCCAAATGGTTACCACTGAGAGCAAGGACCTAAAAATCTGCAAAGCTCACTAGTTTCAATACAATGGGATACTGATATACTGGATACAGTGTGCTTCCCAAACAGACATGTTGTGAACACAGACAGGGCTTGCAAGCAAGGAAATGGACATTAATACTGAGACTTTTAGTGTGGTGTGGAAACTTCTGCCATTGGATGAGGACATTCATTTCAAAGTCTGCCTGCCTAATGCCATCCTCGTACCTGAATAGCAAATGCTACATCACAGGGAGGTCAAGTAACACCAAAAGCAAGTTTCGAAATCACACTTCCACCAAAAATAATTAATTATACCTCTGTCCTCCTACTAATAAAGTCCTAGAACCCCCCTGTCTTAATAATCTCTATTTGGGTCTCCTAGAAGTGGCCCTGTACCAACTGCAGAGACTCCAGAATTTTGGCATGCATGTGGCTAGGGGCTTGAGAAACAAATACAGGCAAAGCCAATGGTCTTGCCTTTATAATGCACATACCAAGTTGTTGGGCCTTGCCAATGTTTGTCTGCAAAGAACTGTTTATAAAAATAAAACAAAAGTAAAAAAATAAATAAAAAAAAAACAACATTTCAAAATAGTGGAGGTAAAGCAAAACACATTATGGTATTTCAAAACGTTACAATGAATTACATTTTTCAATCGCTATAAATGCCATGGCTTTCAAATACTTTTCTTTCAGGAAACTCTTAAAATAATTTAAAATTAACATGTTAGAATGCAAAGGGAAATGCTTGCCAGGGCCTAAATTAGTTTTCACAGGATTTAGCAATTTGTGCAAAATAGTAACTCAGGGAGACTAAAGGCCTTCATGAGAAGAGTCATGCTAAGATCATCACCTGCCTCTGAGGCCTATTGTGCGAGTATAGAAGATGTCTCTTCTTCCAGTGCCATATAAGTCTGTGTGCCCTGGGTTGTGCTTTCATGCGATATATGGAATGCAGAAGATGAAACACAAACAACTCTTAAAACCAGCTCTCCAGACATGCCCAAGCAAAAATATCCCTGTAGTTTTGTTTCTACAGATAAGCTGGGTTTGGTGGGGAAGCAACACAGATCAGGAAGTTTGGAGATGGGGATAGGGACAGCACACAAGGGAGAACCCTAGAAAGAAATTCACCCTCATGGACTGCTGAATGAAAAAGTAAACTAGTATTTCTCTAAATGTAAGCAGTGGAAGGACACATGTCAGGCAACCAACAGAACTGCAAAGAGGACAAACACAAGAAGGAAAGTATCTAACGGTTACTCAGGTTATCGATATGTTTCTAGGCAGAGCAGTTACACAGCTGTTTAGACGTTTTTAGAAAGGAAAAATTTCCTTGGCCGGGTGACTAAATTAGGTGAACTGGGAGAACACCACCTGGTATTTATAGTGTTTTTAAATGGCACAAATGCAGTACCAAGCGATATCGAAAAATACACGGCCTTTCAAATTCCCCAGCCTTACCACCCCCAACCCACCTTAGTGGTTACAAGATGAACATCGGTTACTCAAAAACTGGAATAGACTATACATTCTGAGAAGGCACAGGTCACTAGAAAGGAACACATTTTATGTACAGGAGTTGCCAGCTTTCTCAGCAGATGGAGAGGGCTCTTTACACCAAATGGTTGCAAATTGTGAAATACCCACCCACACAAACTAGCAGGTCACTTACACAGAAAATACAGATTGTGGAACAGACTGTACGGGAAGAAATGCTATTTACAGCAAGAGGAACTGCTGTGGAATATGTCCCTCCCAGGCAGAAAATGGTTCTTGGAGCCGGGCAGCTACAGATTGTGCAACATGCAGCCCAGCTAGCTCGGCCTCTTTGCACAGCACAGTGTATGTTCTTAGAGGGGAGCCAGACGTTGAGTATTCTAAATACAGATCAGCAAGTGCTTTTCATGTAAAGCCATTTGTAGGCTGTGACAAGCACCCTCACCACATACCTGTGTATGAATTCCAAGGATAAGTACACCGCAAACAAGGAATAAAGGGTTCTCTACAAATGTGTGTTTGTCACGGGGGGGGGTAAAAAAGGCAGCCTTCTGCAGTCAAACAGGAAAGGATTATTGACAAAATAAATCACATGAGTAACAGATGGGTTCCAGAGGCTGCAAATTCTGCATTCAATCAGGAATGGTTCCTTCCACAAAACAGCCAGTTCCAGTATGTAGAAAGCTGTCTATTTATATGAAATAGCAAAATGAGGTACGCCCTGCAAACAGTCCAGGGGTTCCCTTGCTAGTGGACATGGCCTGCTCTAGCAACCCCAAGGTGCTCTTTTTAGGGAGTAGTGTGGTTGAGCAGCCCTGGGCTTATCAGAGAGGAGTGTTAGACATCTGCAAATACACACACAGTCAATAAATGAGACAGATGACTCAAAAAGGAGATTCACATCAATTTACAACAATAACAAGTATCATTCTATATGTTGTGGCACCAGAAACATTAAGTAAGTACGTTTTGTAAGAACAATCTTTACAGTTTAAAAACATCGAAACTTAGTGCAATTCTTGAAAACTGCAATTTTATTCTACGGAGGAAAAACAAATACAGAAAACCAGTATAGTAAGCGATCAATCTCCTGGACTTAAGGTAAGTACTGGGCAAGGGTCAAGCTCACACCAACAGGTCACACCGGGTGGCCCTGGGGCAGCTGGGTGCAGAGGTGTAGTACGGCATTGGGTACTCAGTGTTAATCAATGTGGATCAGTCCAGGTGAAAAGAGGCTGCAGGTTAGGACTGGGAGTCCAGTCAGGGCGAGCCACCAAGTGGGATCAGGTCCTGCAACACTCGGGGACCTAGGGGCACCAGTGAGTCTCTTCTTTTCAGTCCGGGGTGTTTGGGTGCAGAGGGTTCTTGGGATATCGGGTGTCCGTCACCGGTGGCAGTCGCGGTGGAGGGGGCCCACAGAAACAAGCTGCAGGTGTGGGATGGGGGACCAGTCCGCGTGGGTCAACAAGTGGGTTCAAGTCTCACCAGCCTGGGGGACGCAGAGACACCAATGGTCCTCTGCTCCTCGGTCCGGGACGTCCTGGTGCAGAGGTGCCCTGGACCATCGGGTTTCCATCACCAGATGCAGTCACGGTTGAAGGGGCCTGCACAAAGAGGCTGAAGGCATCTGTGTGAAGGTCGCAGTGGGGAAACCCATGATTGACTGTCTCTTGAAAGGCTGGGGACCATGCTGGCACCATTGGCTCACTTTAACCCTGGCAAGTGGGCATAGGTGCAGTGGTGCTGACCAGGGTCAGATTTTGTCAGTCCAGAGTCCTCTTCAGTGTTTCTTGGGTGCCTGCAAAGGTGTAGGGAAGCAGCTCCACGGGGGTTCCTTGTGCTGGGGTGAAAGGTGACCGTCTTCCCAGGCTTTTGGAAGGTTCAACAGCTGGAGGACAAGCTGTCCGTCACTGGTCTTCAGTGCTTACCTTTTGTGTCTCTGGAGTGTCCTCCTACAGGTCAGCCGGATCTAATTTCCTGGTGCCAGGGGCACTCATAAATACTGAATTTAGGGGAGTTTAGGGTAGTAGCCTACTTAACCCCAGGAGTCACTACACCCCCCACTGGACCACTTCTTGTGGGAAGTGGGCATAACCCTGTCCCAGAGCTCCTAATTCTACCAGCACAATGATGGCAGATTCTAAATGTTGTGTACACATCAGGCAGCTCACCTTAGGGGTGTGACTGACCTGAGGGGTGGACACACCTCTCTGAATACTAAATGTACCACCTGTCCATGTGTTAAATGGGCCCTGGGTCAGGGAGGTCACCACCTCTCCTTTGAGTGAAGCCAGATCTGCATGCCAATTGGGTGGGCTTCTTTGAAGCCTCCTGTCTTGGAATGCAGATTCACAGGTCATCCTGTTGGGTGGGGGTGTGTAACCACCACTCGCAGAGCAGGCTTTTTTTTGGACCGCCCGAGAACAAAAGGCTCTCACCCTTGAGGGTCAGAAGCATGTCTGGTGGTGGCAGGCTGGCTAACACAAGTCAGTCTGCACACTGGCAGTCAGTAGTTTTCAGAAGGGAACCTCTAAGGTACCCTCTGGGTGCATGTATTATTAAATTCATCACTGGTATCAGTTAGAGTTTATTAATACAAGATGCTTGATACCAAACATCCCTATTTTCAGTGAAGCCATTATGTAGCTGGGGAACTCATATTGACCTTTGTCCGGCACATGTACATAAATGGCTTCCCTGCTCACTCACAACATCTAAGAATCAGCAAAGACATTGCTGGGTAATATATGCTCTTGCACGCATGCCCTGACATGCACTATAATGCACCCTGCCTTAGGGCTAACAGGCCTGCTGTAATGGTGACTTTCATATATTGCACGCAGTGTTAAGAGACATGGCACACAGGCTGTGTTCCACGTTGTGTTTTCACTTTTAGCTGCACCAAGACACTTTGCCTGCAATGGTAGTCTGCATGTGCTAGGTGAGGGTACTCTAAGGGTGGCACAATGCATGCTGCAGCCCTTGGGGACCCTGTTTGGTACCAATACCCTAGGTACTGGGGTACCATTTACTATGGACTTACAGGGGGCCAAAGGTATTGCCAATTGGGGAACAATTGCACAGTTTTAGAGAAAGGAATCTGGCACCGCAGACCTGGATAGCAGAAATGTAGTACACTTTCAGTCAAAATTGCATCAATTACCAGGCAAAAAGTGGGGCTGGCCATGTCAAAAAGGGGCACTACCTACCCCATGGGGGTCCAGAGTATGGGTACCAAGAATACAGATAAGCAAGAGGTCCTCGCTAAATAGGTTTGCAGCCTTAGACACTTAGCCTAGTCAATAAAGGGTTCTTCACACAGAACAGTGATAAAGACAGGACCTCCAGAGGTTGAAAATCCTTAATACACAGAGTAAAGTCTTATTTTCACAAAGAGGAGGGGTGTGGGTGAGTGGGTTGTCTTACAGAGAAAGGCCCATGGGTTGAGTAGCTTATATAGATGGAAAAATGTGCTTCACACGGAGCAGTGTGTATTACACAGAGATTTCAGGGACTGGATACCTTGCATACAAGCAGGATACCTTACATGCTGGAATCCTAGAGGCTGAGAACCTCTTCATGGAAAGGGTATTTAACAGAAAGCCATTTACAGAGCATGGGACAGATGTGACCACTGGCAAGAATGTATTTTTTATTTTGTTTTTACAGAGCAGTGTAGGCTACAAGGGGGTTTTAAATGTTTAATGCAGAAGAAACAAGAACTGACAAAGCCAATATATCATGCCTTTAAAATGGGAGTGCTAACAATTGCCAGTGCTTATTTGTAGAGTATTGTTTAAACAAAAGAAAAGAAAAAAACATTTTAAAAATCTGGAGGAAAAGCAAATCCGCAACTCGCGATATCTTGTAACTGTACACTGAATTCAATATTTTCTGTCTTTTTTAAATGGCAGGGTTTACTTTGCAAATACTTTTCAGTAGGGAACTCTGAACAGAATTTTAAAGAATAAAGTTTAAAGCAAAATGCATGCGAAGGCCTAATTTACTTTCTACTGGACTCAAAACAGAAACATGCTCCAGCCATTTGGTCCTCTGCAGTAGCCTAAGGAGGAGATACATGGGCCTTCAGGAGATCAGACATCACCATTACAGTAATGCTAATTACACCTGCTGCTTGTACCGGAGTTTATGTGCAGTATATGCAATGCAGGAGATGAAACAAAAACAACCCTTAAAATCTGCTCTTTAAGTAGGCGGAGGCCTTGTCTGCCAAAGGCGTTTATGGCACTTGGGGAGGGGAGAACTTCTGCACTCACTCACCTGGCGAATGAAGCAGAAGGTGTAATTAGCAAGACTGAAAATAGAGAGGTCTCTTCTCCTAGGGCCCATGAATCTGCTCAATGAGCTCCTGCGGAGACCAAATGGCTGGAGCAGGTTTCTGTTCTGAGTCCTGTGGAAAGTACCTGCAAACATGTATCTGTTAATGTGGTTTTACAGACAACTTCATGGAGGTGGATTTGATGGAAACCATCACAAGAGGGAGAGCAAGAAAATACACTGTTCTGTTGTGCTGAATGAAAAAAGAAAAATAGTTTCTCGAATGTGAGCCGTGGAAGGATACGAGTCAGCCAACCAAAAGGATGGTAAAGAAGCTATGCTCCAGGGGATGGGAAAACACGGGAAAAAGAAAGTAAGCCCTTGAGTAAGCAGCAAGCAAATAAGAGGGACAACAAAGCCAACTAATTGTAACAGTGGGAGGACTCTAAGCCCACTGCAAGTTTTTGGTATGGTCCACAAGAGGCTTTTAGCTACAGACTTGGCATACTCTGAAAGCGGTCTGGTAGATGAACACTAAAAGAGATATTCATTAAGGGCACATGTTGCACAGAGGGGACCCACAGGTATAGTACCTGCCCAATGACAGAAAAGTAATCTTCACACAGCCATTTACATGCTGCATAACAGAACAGCAATGAAAAGGATCTTTATGCAGAGAAAGATATCTGAATAATCTTAAAGCTGGGTTCCGTGGGTACACAAAGGTAAGACATTAAGAGATTTCAAAGGCTGGGAACTCTGCAGAGGACTAACCAAAGAACCATTTACTGGACTGGAGAACAGGTTTGCTCACAGACAGTAAAGGGCGTTTAGTGTATGAAATGTGCTGAACAGAGGCAGCCATGAGTTTCTGCACCATTTGGTAACAAAATTCTGAATATGCTGCCCACAGAGAGCTGAAGACATTTCCAACATTCTGTTAACAGTGCGTAAGAGTCGTTTCTGAGGCCAGAGGGAATTATCACAATTTATCACAATAAAACCAGCCATCATTCTAACATTTAACGGTAATGCACAAGTTAAGAGGATAGCTAGAATTGCAAGACCCTAGCTTTCAAGGTCTTTTCAAGAAAAAAAATAAACTCATCAACACAAATATCGAACAGACTGAGGAAAACAATGCAGTCATGATGAAACTCAAATAAGAAAAGCCTGGCCTGGTTGGAAAAAGAGCCTCAAAAGGTCTGCGGCCCTAATCATTTTTAAGGCACCAATGGTGAATAACTTGGCTCATAACAGAACATGATGTCTATCTGAAATCTAGAAATGCAGCACAGTGCAGGGCAGCCCTCTAACAACATAGCACTCCTCACTGCTAAATGAAGGACAGTGTGTAAATGGGGTGTACGTATAACAGACTTACCAAATACTGACTGACCTAGTCATTTTTTAAATAAAGTTTTTAAGTGAACTCGGTGTTTGCACTGAACGACCTGGAGCTGGTTTCTGTCCTAAAAATGAAACAGCTTTATTTTGGCCTTCAGAACTCTGTTTGGCGACCCCCTTGCAGTGGTACATGACCGTAAGAGCATGCAACAAGTTAAAGTGGGCAGAGAAAGGCTCCCAACACCAAGGACCACGTCAGCCCAGGTACTGAAAAAGATGTGCTATTTTCCTGACACACAACGCATGGGCAGAGCCATTGACTGGAGAATGAATATAGTAAATTTAGCATCGTACTTTTTAACTATTTCAGGCCCAATGTAAGAAACAATGATTTTTTTTCAGATTATGTTTTACTCACAATCTTTAACTCTTTCCCACATAATGAAAACATTTTCATATATCTTTACTGTCTCTAGAACTGAACACCCCAATTGTTTTCAAAAATCACATATAGCCCACAGATTATATCTACAGAAACCTGCTAGAATGTCACTCAATCGTTTGTTTTTACTATGATTAAACATTTCAACTAGAAAAACTGTGCATCGTAAAAAGCAGGGCATGCTAACTACTACACTAATCAATGCGTTATACACTGCAATGTCCCTAGGAGTGATCCTTCCTTGTGGCGCTACATTCTGCCAATCCCTCTTGTTAGCTCCTCCTGGGTGAACTTTTTCTAGTTGGGTCACCCTTTTTTGTAATCAGGTAAAACCACGAATCAGGCTCAGGTGTAGTCCTTCGTTTTCCCCACAGTAAATGTGGTTGTTCTTAACTCTTACCCCCTTGTGGTGCAGCAAGTAGGTGACTGACTGTTCCTTGTACCATTCGAGCAGATCTGGCGCCCGCTTCTTTTCCAGGGGAGGGGGGAAATGATGCCCCAATTATGCTGATATCCCAATGCCGCCTGGTAGGCCGCCTCTGCCTGGACACACCCATCGGGTTCAGGTCTAAGATGCAGCAGCTGTGGGGGAGGGGAGGTCCCCGCTGTGGCGCTCTCCTAGAACAGCAGGGATGATGGGGGCGGTGACCTGCCCAATGCAAGGACCATGGCATGTGTGACCCCTGCCCAGGGTAACAGTAACTGCATCCCAGAACTGGGACGAACAATGATCCCAGCAAAGGCAACTCTGATCCCGTCAAAAGCTTGTGAGCTGCAAAACACCAGCTGTCTGCGAAGTCATCCCTTTAAGCTCAATGCAATCCAAAAGAGTGAATAGGTGGAAATGCTAACACCATTCATACCTGAAACTGCACTGAGCATGTGACCAAAGGGAAAGTACAGTAAGAAACATTCAACTTCTGAAATACTAAGCGTTAAGGCAGTATAGCATACATCTCCCCTGTGCAACATGTGGTCTGTCTACTGGTGAAAGGGGAAGAGAAATGTTAAGGCTTAGTTCCAACACGTAAGAGTACTAAGCACATCAGAATTATTTTGCAGTCATAAAATAACTTGGGAACAAGACACACAGGATGAAAGAAATTAAACGGTGATTACAATCCATCACAGGCTTACGTTCTTCATCAATGGGTGAACGGAGGTGACACTTCAAGGTTCCTGCTCAGAAAATAGGATCACAAGCTTAGTACCCCATCTCTGAAGGGGGAACAAAAAATCTCCCAATCAAAATCCCATTCAGGGAGCGAGGAGACTAGGTTCCTCTAGTGAACAGCCCACGCACAGTGCATTACTGTCCTGGCAATGCCCAAGAGAGTGGTTCCCACAGAAACAGTCTAGCTGCAGAGCCCTGTTCCAGTCTTTGTATGGCGGGAGAACCGATCATACTAGTTCATAGGAAACGTGGCCTTTGAGTTGTCTGTGCTGGACACTAGCACTCTTGCTTTTATGCCTAGGGGATGGCCAGAAGGCATTCACTTTTAAGGAAGTAGTCACTTACCTTTAACAAAAGCTTTGTGGCATAAAACTCTTCCAAATTGACATGCTACAGAGCATTCTGCCATTTAGTGGCCAGAGGAAGCATAAGCTCACGATGCACTGGAGTGTTTACTCCATCTTTGGATTCCTTTTTCTGATTTACAATTTGAAAGAAAATAATTTTTACTTACATTTTGCACTTACTGCCCCTCTTTCACCAAAGGATGGGAGGGTTGCATATAAATTTAGTAAGGTTTTAAGCGGAAAAACGATTACTACATGTGAGTCACTAGTTGTTTTTGAAGTATCAACATATGCTAAACTCATTTGCTGTGTATAAATGATAAGGAACTTTCTGCCCATCAGTGTGAAGTGTGTAAAGAATGGGTAGTGCTAAATATGCCTTAACATGGATTGTTTCTCTACTGCCTTAATCTTTGCCTGAATACCTACAGAGTAATGCTTTGAAAAGATGTGGGAAGACAACCACATCACCGCCATGAAAATGTAATTTAGAGATATATTCAGCACTTATGCTACAGCTGCCATCTTCTTTCTCAGGGAATGGGCTTTTGGACTCAATTTAAATGTCCCTTCTGCACAGAAAGGCGTATTTGAACTATTTACTAAACCCATTTTGCTACACAGGCACTTGTGACTGGTTGATCCCTAGACGGTAGCGCGTGTGACAGAAAATACTGGTGAGGTTTCATGTCCTTTGTTCGGCCATACAACACTTTTGCTCTCCTGACAGTCAATGTGTGTAGTGTTCTTTCTGCTGGTCTATTTGGTAGTTTTAAAAAGCAGGACATTAAACTGACTGGCTCACGTGGCAACTGATATCACTTTTGGGATTAAGTTTTGGTTAGTTCTCATCACTATCTAAGCTATAAAATTATGTAAGAAAGGTTTGTGGAAAGTGACCGATTGTGGTTCACTTACCCTGTGCAGTTATTTGGCTGCTATAAAAAAAAAAAAAAACATTATCATACAATGGTAACTCAATATGGTCACGGTGTGTTTAAAATTCTAAAAAAAAAAAAAAAAAAAGGCTTTACTCATTGATTGATATTAGTCTCAATGGCCATGTCATTCACAAGAGCCAATACGTCTTTGTCCAATTTAGGAAAATTAGCATCTGCATGTGGCCTGTTTACCTGGTGACAGAGAGGTTTACCTGCTGAATTCTACATCTTCTAGAGCCACAGTGCAAGGACCTGCTGGATCCACACGATAGTCCGTCTTCCTCGTTACATCATGAGCATCTCAGTGCAAATGGGTGGTTTTTGGTATTTTACTTGACTTACATTGTTGTGCCCACATTTTTTGCTCTCAGATGCATCCTCAAGCGTGACGCTGGCACTTTATGATTACATCAGTAACACTGGTATGGGGAGTAGCGTAAGCATATGTCATACACTGACCTATCGGCAGCGCATTCCCTTCTAAGAAGTGGGTTTCTGGATGTAAAATCTTGGCACTTTGCACTATGTTGCTGAGAAATTGTTTAATCATGGTTTTCCTCTTTACTGTTTGCAAATGTCTTCTGTCATTTCTTGGTTTAGTTCCTACAAGTGAGACACCCATTGCTCTGCTTAGTCTCTTCTTCACATCTGGATCTTCTGATAAATGTATGACCAGGTCGTGTTCTCAATCACCCGCCTCTGTACGTCCAGTGCTGGTTTGTACAAGGTGAAGGACTCCGATTGCCCTCTCCTATTGGTTTATCTAATACACTTCTGTTGTGATGCCTGCCTATAACTGCACTACATTCCCTTTTACCTGTGGCTGCAAAGTGTTTAGTTCACTGCATTTTCATGCTTTACTGATTTTTCAGTCGTGCATTGGCCATTTATTTGTGGATGTTTCAGCTGAACCCGTGTGTGGTATGTCCATCACTAAGGTCACAGAAGCACTGATATTTCAGATGGTCTGCCATGGTTTTCTCGTTCGCCATTTTAGACCCTTTTGCAGCCTGCTTATAACAATAACTAGATTTCTCCATTTCACTTCACACTGTAACTACTGCCTCCTTATCCACTCCAGAAGTGCACATGATGGGACTGATATACATGAAGAAATCACGCCCAGCAACTTCACCTCTGTGAGAGGCAACCCTGCTCCTGTAATCACACAATTCCCTTCTCTGTGGGTTCTGAGACTGCAACTCTGAAATATGTTTTTCATATTAAGTGTGAACCCCAATGCACGTGGTAGCTGAATGACTGATATTCTTCTGGCTTTGCTTGAGTTAGGGTATGACTGGACTGACAGTTCTGAAGTGTGCAGCCACTACTATTTGTGAACTCGCTTTGTTCAGACTTTAACAAATAGATAATCTGTGTCCCACCTTACCGTAAACCTTAGGACCTAGCGGTGATGCTGGCGCAAAGATATAAGAAGGTATGTATTTATAAAGTTGTTTCTTATTGAGCAGCCTTTGAGGAGAGGAATACTTTCCTGAAGGGTTGTTTTTTACTTATATCCAAATGTGATGATGAATTGTTTTGGTGTTAAGTCGTACTTTTGTACCAGGCAATAAACAGACCACACTCCTGCGTTTCCTTGTAGAATTGCAGCTGCTTTTTTGCAAATACTCTTGAAGATATTAGTACTTCATTTAGTTGATTGTTGCCTCTCTGTACTTTTGGTATTTTTGGCATGCAGTGCATCAGGCATGCCTTATGCAGTATGCCTATTTGATGATATTTAATACCAGCTTGTCTGGTGTCTCTTCACTTTGGAAGGCAATACAGAATTTTTCTCCCAACCTCTGTTACGTGGTCTGGGGTGTAATGATGGCCATCATGTCTTTTCACCTCCTATAGAGGGTTTAGACCGACTTTGTTAAGCTTTGCTTAAGCTCAGACAATTAATTACTGTGCATGTTAAATGTGTGCAAACATGACCTGGTTACCACTACCAAGCAGGCATTTCCCCTAAGGACAGTCACATAGAACATTCACAAAACACCAAGCTAAGGTACCCAAGGAGTACCTAAGGACAGACAACAAGATAAAGTTCACCGATTTGCATGTAAATGTAAAGTACACACCAATGCTCAAATTGGAGTACCTTTTCCAAATCTTCTAAGGCCCCAGTTCCTTAGTTTTCTCTTCCTTAAGGACACCAGAAGGGTGGGGGTGGGCCTCACCCTCACCCGCGGGCTCCACCCACCCACCCAACATGGCCACCAGATAGCACTGAGGCCCTGGAAAAGACTGTATAAATCAGACATGCCTACAGCAGAAAGCTCAATGGAAAATGATGCTCTCTGCCAAAGCAGGATATTTGAAGACAAACACTGGTATTACCTTAATATGCGGGGTGTAAGAGAACAACGGAGGTATTCAGATGTATAATGCACGTTTCACCATGCAGGTCTCTCCCCAGACTGCATTCAATTGAGGCAAGCGTCAGATGAACCAGGCAAAGCCAGGAGAGGTCACGTCCTCCTACAAACCATCCATTTAGCCAAGGCCACACGCAGAGGACAAGGGACATCATCCTGGGTTGGCTGAGAGGAGTGGAGCAGATAAGGACAGGCAGCGAAGGCAGGAAGGGTTATAGCAGCAAGCTTAGCCTTCTCACTCATGCAGACCATGGAAGAGCTCCCCAATGATGTCGGCAGAACTATCAAACAAAAGCAGCGCTCCGGTCCGGTCTCTGCTAATCAGCATCATGGACAAAGGTGGTGGGGCCTGGAGGCACTTGCATCAATGAGCCAGCTGAGAGCCTCATTTAGGTGATCCTACATTGGCATCATATTGCCAATCCCACCAGCTACACCCCGGTTTCACTACTTCTCTTTTTTTAAATTCTCCTTAAATTATTCATATTAATTCCTCCATCTCATCCCGCTAATTGAGGCTGTATATTGGGAGAAGAGCCTTCGAATTTGTGATCCTCCATTGAGTAGAAGCCACTCACTCCATCTTCTTACCCACTGCATGCAGTCTTTTGTGACCGCAGTTGAGTGGCGGTGCAGCAGTTGCTGTTTTGTGGGAGGGGTTTCTGGCCCTTACCATTACTGAGTCTGCTTCTGCATGAGAAGCTAGTACCTGGAGGCGGGGCTTTATCTGTTATTATAGAAAGGAGTTTTTTGCAGAGGCACAGATTCTAGTCTCTCGTCCTGCTTCCTGCAAGGAGGGGTCGTAAAGAGTTGGGTGCCGCCTATTCACATCTCTTGGTACTTCTGTGCTGGGCCCTCAACCTTGAGACTGTTCTGCTGGGCAGGTCATCACTACAGACATAGGCCATGTCTGAAAGATGGCCTGGCCAGGACACACAAAGGGGAACTGAGGCAAACCTCGTTCCAAGGAGGTTTGTCTCCTCAAGGCACCTCTGCTGAAGAGCGCACCAGCGCCACTGCACGGAAGAATGATCACCTGCTGGTGTGTTGTCGCCAGCATTTACTGAGCCAAGCCATGAGCAGAGATCTATTCCCAGCTGCCCAAAAGAGGGCCACCAACAGAAGCATCGCCTCCTGCCACCACCTGTCAAACAACACACTGCATGGGCATTGATCCATGGGCATGGGTCTTGAAGTTCCCTGCTACAAAGTGAGGTCTTGCTGCACCAGAACTTACAAATTGGCCTGGCGTTGCTCCTACAAATCGTACGAGAGAATAAGAGGGCCCGGGGCAGAGAGACTGACTGCTAGGACCAGACGGGATGACGGGAGAAGGGGGAGGGTGAACAAGCTGCACCCATACGCAGTACTTGGATATCTGGACAGGGAAGGGCAGCCCAGAGAAAGGAGGGAACCCAAAAGGGGTAGTTGGATGGGAAGCAGAGCTACCTGGAAAAGGCCTCTGGAGGCACAAAAACTCACACCGTAAACAGGGTATACTTGTATTGTTGTATGCGTAGTAGAATACTATGTCTTCTCTGTAAGGAAGTTCTTGCCTTCTACACAAAGAGAAGGACTGGGCTGGACACTGAGTGTTGTTGGTTGGGTGGTGTTGACAACTAAGCCTTAACACCTTAACACTAGGATCCCTGAGAAGCCTGTGACTGCCCGCCCTACTTACCACTGGGACTCAGGTGCAGAAAGGGTTGAACTAATTTAGAGGGACACTGCAGGCAGGTCCCAGGACAGCAGTGGTAAAAGACTCAACTGCTACGGCTGTGGCCAAGAAGCCCCTGCTTGCGCCATTGCCTCCTGAATGGGGTATGATAGACACAATTCAGGAACTTTTCCAGCCTCCTCGGAAGAAAACATTTTTATGACCTTGTGATATTCTGGGAGGAAGACCAGGGAAGATGCGATCTACTGTGGTTGGCCTGAATTAGGATTTTTAAAATAGGAAAAACAATACAAAGTAAGAACAGTGCATAAATAAAATCTTTGCAACATGTACTATGCAAAAAGAAAACAGCAACATCTGTTTATACAGTGCAAAGTCTATGTGGTTTCCTCATTACCTTTGAGCTTCTGCGTAAAAATGGTAAAGTCGATTTACTAAATGTATGCATAATGATATCGACCTCAAAAGGGACATTCAGCCCTAGGTATTCTACTCATATTCCACCACTTTTTCCCCTACTTCAAAACAGCTCTTTAGTTGGAGGCCTCCACCGTCACGGCCGACCCAAACTTTGGAAAGCACTTGGGCAAGTGCAAGATGCTTAATAAAGGGCCAATCACCAAACTTCAAACAACACTTTCCAACACATCGAACACATTCTAAAAGATGCCCATCTGCCCCTCTAAATGTTACAAGGATCTTCCCAGCCACACCACTGGGAGCAGTATGGTAAGCCCAGAATAGAGTTCCAAATCTCTAACCCATTCCTTGGGGCCCAATGGACACATCCCACCAAAATGTGACTGATACGCTAAATGAAACCATTGGCCTGAGGATGATAGACAGAAATCCTACGATGAGTGATATCAGGTGGCCAGAGAAACTCAAGACATTTCTTTCTAAACAAGCTGAACTCATTTTATCCGAAACTCAGGTAACTTATCCAACTACATTCCAAATGGAAAATGTCACTTACCCAGTGTACATCTGTTCGTGGCATGAGACGCTGCAGAATTCACATGCTTTGCACATCTCGCCATCTAGTGTTGGGCTCGGAGTGTTACAAGTTGTTTTTCTTCGAAGAAGTCTTTCTAGTCACAAGATCGAGGGACTCCTCCCCTTTCAGCTCCACTGCGCATGGGCGTCGACTCCATCTTAGATTGTTTTCCCCTCAGAAGGTGAGGTAGGAGCTGTGTATTATAGTAATATTGCCCATGCAATGGAGTAAACATGTATGTACATAATGTAGTTTAAAGTGATATATTTACAAATTTACAAATGTTCAAGATCAACTTCGAAAGGGCTACAGGCTGCCGGGGAGGCGGCTGGGCGCATGTGAATCTGCAGCGTCTCATGCCACGAACAGATGTACACTGGGTAAGTGACATTTTCCGTTCGAGGGCATGTGTAGCTGCAGATACACATGCTTTGCATAGACTAGTAAGCAGTTATCTCCCCAAAAGCGGTGGTTCAGCCTGTAGGAGTTGAAGTTGTTTGAAACAAAGTTCGTAGTACTGCTTGTCCTACTGTGGCTTGTTGTGCTGTTAACAGATCCACGCAGTAGTGCTTGGTAAACGTATGAGGCGTAGACCATGTGGCTGCCTTACATATTTCAGTCATTGGAATGTTTCCTAGAAAGGCCATGGTAGCACCTTTCTTTCTAGTTGAGTGTGCCCTCGGTGTAATAGACAGTTCTCTTTTTGCTTTGAGATAACAGGTTTGAATGCATTTAACTATCCATCTAGCAATGCCTTGTTTGGAAATTGGATTTCCTGTATGAGGTTTTTGGAAAGCAACAAATAATTGTTTTGTTTTCTGAATTTGTTTTGTTCTGTCAATGTAGTACATTAACGCTCTTTTGATGTCTAATGTACGTAGTGCTCTCTCAGCTACAGAATCTGGCTGTGGGAAGAACACTGGTAGTTCTACTGTTTGATTCAAGTGGAACGGTGATACGACTTTTGGTAAAAATTTTGGATTGGTCCGTAGAACTACTTTATGCTTGTATATTTGAATAAATGGTTCTTGTATGGTAAATGCTTGGATTTCACTAACTCTTCTTAGAGATGTGATGGCAATTAGAAACGCAACTTTCCATGTTAAATATTGCATTTCACATGAGTGCATGGGCTCAAAAGGTGGCCCCATGAGTCGTGTTAAGACAATGTTGAGGTTCCATGAAGGAACTGGTGGTGTTCTTGGTGGTATAATTCTTTTTAGTCCTTCCATAAAGGCTTTTATGACTGGTATCCTAAACAGTGAAGTTGAGTGGGTAATTTGCAGGTAAGCTGAAATTGCGGTAAGATGTATCTTAATGGATGAAAAAGCTAGTTTTGACTTTCGCAAATGTAGCAAGTATCTTACGATGTCTTTAGCAGATGCGTGTAAGGGTTTTATTTGATTATTATGGCAATAATAAACAAACCTTTTCCACTTATTTGCATAGCAATGTCTAGTGGTTGGTTTTCTAGCTTGTTTTATGACTTCCATACATTCCTGTGTAAGGTCTAAGTGTCCGAACTCTAAGACTTCAGGAGCCAAATTGCTAGATTCAGCGATGCTGGATTGGGGTGTCTGATCTGTTGATTGTGTTGAGTTAACAGATCTGGTCTGTTTGGTAGTTTGATATGAGGAACTACTGAGAGGTCTAGTAGTGTTGTGTACCAAGGTTGTCTTGCCCAAGTTGGTGCTATGAGTAGGAGTTTGAGTTTGTTTAGACTCAACTTGTTTACTAGATATGGAAGGAGTGGGAGAGGGGGAAAAGCTTATGCAAATATCCCTGACCAACTGACTGACTGACCTAGTCATTTTTTAAATAAAGTTTTTAAGTGAACTCGGTGTTTGCACTGAACGACCTGGAGCTGGTTTCTGTCCTAAAAATGAAACAGCTTTATTTTGGCCTTCAGAACTCTGTTTGGCGACCCCCTTGCAGTGGTACATGACCGTAAGAGCATGCAACAAGTTAAAGTGGGCAGAGAAAGGCTCCCAACACCAAGGACCACGTCAGCCCAGGTACTGAAAAAGATGTGCTATTTTCCTGACACACAACGCATGGGCAGAGCCATGGACTGGAGAATGAATATAGTAAATTTAGCATCGTACTTTTTAACTATTTCAGGCCCAATGTAAGAAACAATGATTTTTTTTCAGATTATGTTTTACTCACAATCTTTAACTCTTTCCCACATAATGAAAACATTTTCATATATCTTTACTGTCTCTAGAACTGAACACCCCAATTGTTTTCAAAAATCACATATAGCCCACAGATTATATCTACAGAAACCTGCTAGAATGTCACTCAATCGTTTGTTTTTACTATGATTAAACATTTGAACTAGAAAAACTGTGCATCGTAAAAAGCAGGGCATGCTAACTACTACACTAATCAATGTGTTATACACTGCAATGTCCCTATGAGTGATCCTTCCTTGTGGCGCTACATTCTGCCAATCCCTCTTGTTAGCTCCTCCTGGGTGAACTTTTTCTAGTTGGGTCACCCTTTTTTGTAATCAGGTAAAACCACGAATCAGGCTCAGGTGTAGTCCTTCGTTTTCCCCACAGTAAATGTGGTTGTTCCTAACTCTTACCCCCTTGTGGTGCAGCAAGTAGGTGACTGACTGTTCCTTGTACCATTCGAGCAGATCTGGCGCCCGCTTCTTTTCCAGGGGAGGGGGGGCCAATGATGCCCCAATGTTGCTGATATCCCAATGCCGCCTGGTAGGCCGCCTCTGCCTGGACACACCCATCGGGTTCAGGTCTAAGATGCAGCAGCTGTGGGGGAGGGGAGGTCCCCGCTGTGGCGCTCTCCTAGAACAGCAGGGATGATGGGGGCGGTGACCTGCCCAATGCAAGGACCATGGCATGTGTGACCCCTGCCCAGGGTAACGGTAACTGCATCCCAGAACTGGGCCGAACAATGATCCCAGCAAAGGCAACTCTGATTCCGTCAAAAGCTTGTGAGCTGCAAAACACCAGCTGGCTGCTAAGTCATCCCTTTAAGCTCAATGCAATCCAAAAGAGTGAATAGGTGGAAATGCTAACACCATTCATACCTGAAACTGCACTGAGCATGTGACCAAAGGGAAAGTACAGTAAGAAACATTCAACTTCTGAAATACTAAGCGTTAAGGCAGTGTAGCATACATCTCCCCTGTGCAACATGTGGTCTGTCTACTGGTGAAAGGGGAAGAGAAATGTTAAGGCTTAGTTCCAACACGTAAGAGTACTAAGCACATCAGAATTTTTTTGCAGTCATAAAATAACTTGGGAACAAGACACACAGGATGAAAGAAATTAAACGGTGATTACAATCCATCACAGGCTTACGTTCTTCATCAATGGGTGAACGGAGGTGACACTTCAAGGTTCCTGCTCAGAAAATAGGATCACAAGCTTAGTACCCCATCTCTGAAGGGGGAACAAAAATTCTCCCAATCAAAATCCCATTCAGGGAGCGAGGAGACTAGGTTCCTCTAGTGAACAGCCCACGCACAGTGCATTACTGTCCTGGCAATGCCCAAGAGAGTGGTTCCGACAGTAACAGTCTAGCTGCAGAGCCCTGTTCCAGTCTTTGTATGGCGGGAGAACCGATCATACTAGTTCATAGGAAACGTGGCCTTTGAGTTGTCTGTGCTGGACACTAGCACTCTTGCTTTTATGCCTAGGGGATGGCCAGAAGGCATTCACTTTTAAGGAAGTAGTCACTTACCTTTAACAAAAGCTTTGTGGCATAAAACTCTTCTAAATTGACATGCTACAGAGCATTCTGCCATTTAGTGGCCAGAGGAAGCATAAGCTCACGATGCACTGGAGTGTTTACTCCATCTTTGGATTCCTTTTTCTGATTTACAATTTGAAAGAAAATAATTTTTACTTACATTTTGCACTTACTGCCCCTCTTTCACCAAAGGATGGGAGGGTTGCATATAAATTTAGTAAGGTTTTAAGCGGAAAAACGATTACTACATGTGAGTCACTAGTTGTTTTTGAAGTATCAACATATGCTAAACTCATTTGCTGTGTATAAATGATAAGGAACTTTCTGCCCATCAGTGTGAAGTGTGTAAAGAATGGGTAGTGCTAAATATGCCTTAACATGGACTGTTTCTCTACTGCCTTAATCTTTGCCTGAATACCTACAGAGTAATGCTTTGAAAAGATGTGGGAAGACAACCACATCACCGCCATGAAAATGTAATTTAGAGATATATTCAGCACTTATGCTACAGCTGCCATCTTCTTTCTCAGGGAATGGGCTTTTGGACTCAATTTAAATGTCCCTTCTGCCACAGAAAGGCGTATTTGAACTATTTACTAAACCCATTTTGCTACACAGGCACTTGTGACTGGTTGATCCCTAGACGGTAGCGCGTGTGACAGAAAATACTGGTGAGGTTTCATGTCCTTTGTTCGGCCATACAACACTTTTGCTCTCCTGACAGTCAATGTGTGTAGTGTTCTTTCTGCTGGTCTATTTGGTAGTTTTAAAAAGCAGGACATTAAACTGACTGGCTCACGTGGCAACTGATATCACTTTTGGGATTAAGTTTTGGTTAGTTCTCATCACTATCTAAGCTATAAAATTATGTAAGAAAGGTTTGTGGAAAGTGACCGATTGTGGTTCACTTACCCTGTGCAGTTATTTGGCTGCTATAAAAAAAAAAAAAAACATTATCATACAATGGTAACTCAATATGGTCACGGTGTGTTTAAAATTCTAAAAAAAAAAAAAAAAAAAGGCTTTACTCATTTATTGATATTAGTCTCAATGGCCATGTCATTCAAAAGAGCCAATACGTCTTTGTCCAATTTAGGAAAATTAGCATCTGCATGTGGCCTGTTTACCTGGTGACAGAGAGGTTTACCTGCTGAATTCTACATCTTCTAGAGCCACAGTGCAAGGACCTGCTGGATCCACACGATAGTCCGTCTTCCTCGTTACATCATGAGCATCTCAGTGCAAATGGGTGGTTTTTGGTATTTTACTTGACTTACATTGTTGTGCCCACATTTTTTGCTCTCAGATGCATCCTCAAGCGTGACGCTGGCACTTTATGATTACATCAGTAACACTGGTATGGGGAGTAGCGTAAGCATATGTCATACACTGACCTATCGGCAGCGCATTCCCTTCTAAGAAGTGGGTTTCTGGATGTAAAATCTTGGCACTTTGCACTATGTTGCTGAGAAATTGTTTAATCATGGTTTTCCTCTTTACTGTTTGCAAATGTCTTCTGTCATTTCTTGGTTTAGTTCCTACAAGTGAGACACCCATTGCTCTGCTTAGTCTCTTCTTCACATCTGGATCTTCTGATAAATGTATGACCAGGTCGTGTTCTCAATCACCCGCCTCTGTACGTCCAGTGCTGGTTTGTACAAGGTGAAGGACTCCGATTGCCCTCTCCTATTGGTTTATCTAATACACTTCTGTTGTGATGCCTGCCTATAACTGCACTACATTCCCTTTTACCTGTGGCTGCAAAGTGTTTAGTTCACTGCATTTTCATGCTTTACTGATTTTTCAGTCGTGCATTGGCCATTTATTTGTGGATGTTTCAGCTGAACCCGTGTGTGGTATATCCATCACTAAGGTCACAGAAGCACTGATATTTCAGATGGTCTGCCATGGTTTTCTCGTTCGCCATTTTAGACCCTTTTGCAGCCTGTAAGGAAATGCCTCCTTGGCATGGTTGCCCCCTGACTTTTGGCCTTTGCTGATGCTATGTTTACAATTGAAAGTGTGCTGAGGCCTGCTAACCAGGCCCCAGCACCAGTGTTCTTTCCCTAACCTGTACTTTTGTATCCACAATTGGCAGACCCTGGCATCCAGATAAGTCCCTTGTAACTGGTACTTCTAGTACCAAGGGCCCTGATGCCAAGGAAGGTCTCTAAGGGCTGCAGCATGTCTTATGCCACCCTGGAGACCTCTCACTCAGCACAGACACACTGCTTACCAGCTTGTGTGTGCTAGTGAGGACAAAACGAGTAAGTCGACATGGCACTCCCCTCAGGGTGCCATGCCAGCCTCTCACTGCCTATGCAGTATAGGTAAGACACCCCTCTAGCAGGCCTTACAGCCCTAAGGCAGGGTGCACTATACCATAGGTGAGGGTACCAGTGCATGAGCATGGTACCCCTACAGTGTCTAAACAAAACCTTAGACATTGTAAGTGCAGGGTAGCCATAAGAGTATATGGTCTGGGAGTCTGTCCAACACGAACTCCACAGCACCATAATGGCTACACTGAAAACTGGGAAGTTTGGTATCAAACTTCTCAGCACAATAAATGCACACTGATGCCAGTGTACATTTTATTGTAAAATACACCACAGAGGGCACCTTAGAGGTGCCCCCTGAAACTTAACCGACTGTCTGTGTAGGCTGACTAGTTCCAGCAGCCTGCCACACCAGAGACATGTTGCTGGCCCCATGGGGAGAGTGCCTTTGTCACTCTGAGGCCAGTAACAAAGCCTGCACTGGGTGGAGATGCTAACACCTCCCCCAGGCAGGAGCTGTGACACCTGGCGGTGAGCCTCAAAGGCTCACCCCTTTGTCACAGCCCAGCAGGACACTCCAGCTAGTGGAGTTGCCCGCCCCCTCCGGCCAGGCCCCACTTTTGGCGGCAAGGCCGGAGAAAATAATGAGAAAAACAAGGAGGAGTCACTGGCCAGTCAGGACAGCCCCTAAGGTGTCCTGAGCTGAAGTGACTCTAACTTTTAGAAATCCTCCATCTTGCAGATGGAGGATTCCCCCAATAGGGTTAGGATTGTGACCCCCTCCCCTTGGGAGGAGGCACAAAGAGGGTGTACCCACCCTCAGGGCTAGTGGCCATTGGCTACTAACCCCCCAGACCTAAACACGCCCTTAAATTTAGTATTTAAGGGCTACCCTGAACCCTAGAAAATTAGATTCCTGCAACAACAAGAAGAAGGACTGCCCAGCTGAAAACCCCTGCAGCGGAAGACCAGAAGACGACAACTGCCTTGGCTCCAGAAACTCACCGGCCTGTCTCCTGCCTTCCAAAGATCCTGCTCCAGCGACGCCTTCCGAAGGGACCAGCGACCTCGACATCCTCTGAGGACTGCCCCTGCTTCGAAAAGACAAGAAACTCCCGAGGACAGCGGACCTGCTCCAAGAAAAGCTGCAACTTTGTTTCCAGCAACTTTAAAGATCCCTGCAAGCTCCCCGCAAGAAGCGTGAGACTTGCAACACTGCACCCGGCGACACCGACTCGGCTGGTGGCGATCCAACACCTCAGGAGGGACCCCAGGACTACTCTAAGACTGTGAGTACAAAAACCTGTCCCCCCTGAGCCCCCACAGTGCCGCCTGCAGAGGGAATCCCGAGGCTTCCCCTGACCGCGACTCTTTGAACCTAAAGTCCCGACGCCTGGGAGAGACCCTGCACCCGCAGCCCCCAGGACCTGAAGGACCGGACTTTCACTGGAGAAGTGACCCCCAGGAGTCCCTCTCCCTTGCCCAAGTGGAGGTTTCCCCGAGGAATCCCCCCCTTGCCTGCCTGCAGCGCTGAAGAGATCCCGAGATCTCTCATAGACTAACATTGCGAACCCGACGCCTGTTCCTACACTGCACCCGGCCGCCCCCGCGCTGCTGAGGGTGAAATTTCTGTGTGGACTTGTGTCCCCCCCGGTGCCCTACAAAACCCCCCTGGTCTGCCCTCCGAAGACGCGGGTACTTACCTGCAAACAGACCGGAACCGGGGCACCCCCTTCTCTCCATTCTAGCCTATGTGTTTTGGGCACCACTTTGAACTCTGCACCTGACTGGCCCTGAGCTGCTGGTGTGGTGACTTTGGGGTTGCTCTGAACCCCCAACGGTGGGCTACCTTGGACCAAGAACTGAACCCTGTAAGTGTCTTACTTACCTGGTAAAACTAACAAATACTTACCTCCCCTAGGAACTGTGAAAATTGCACTAAGTGTCCACTTTTAAAACAGCTATTTGTGAATAACTCGAAAAGCATACATGCAATTTTGATGATTTGAAGTTCCTAAAGTACTTACCTGCAATACCTTTCGAATGAGCTATTACATGTAGAATTTGAACCTGTGGTTCTTAAAATAAACTAAGAAAAGATATTTTTCTATATAAAAACCTATTGGCTGGATTTGTCTCTGAGTGTGTGTACCTCATTTATTGTCTATGTGTATGTACAACAAATGCTTAACACTACTCCTTGGATAAGCCTACTGCTCGACCACACTACCACAAAATAGAGCATTAGTATTATCTCTTTTTACCACTATTTTACCTCTAAGGGGAACCCTTGGACTCTGTGCATGCTATTCCTTACTTTGAAATAGCACATACAGAGCCAACTTCCTACACAGCCTGCTTATAACAATAACTAGATTTCTCCATTTCACTTCACACTGTAACTACTGCCTCCTTATCCACTCCAGAAGTGCACATGATGGGACTGATATACATGAAGAAATCACGCCCAGCAACTTCACCTCTGTGAGAGGCGACCCTGCTCCTGTAATCACACAATTCCCTTCTCTGTGGGTTCTGAGACTGCAACTCTGAAATATGTTTTTCATATTAAGTGTGAACCCCAATGCACGTGGTAGCTGAATGACTGATATTCTTCTGGCTTTGCTTGAGTTAGGGTATGACTGGACTGACAGTTCTGAAGTGTGCAGCCACTACTATTTGTGAACTCGCTTTGTTCAGACTTTAACAAATAGATAATCTGTGTCCCACCTTACCGTAAACCTTAGGACCTAGCGGTGATGCTGGCGCAAAGATATAAGAAGGTATGTATTTATAAAGTTGTTTCTTATTGAGCAGCCTTTGAGGAGAGGAATACTTTCCTGAAGGGTTGTTTTTTACTTATATCCAAATGTGATGATGAATTGTTTTGGTGTTAAGTCGTACTTTTGTACCAGGCAATAAACAGACCACACTCCTGCGTTTCCTTGTAGAATTGCAGCTGCTTTTTTGCAAACACTCTTGAAGATATTAGTACTTCATTTAGTTGATTGTTGCCTCTCTGTACTTTTGGTATTTTTGGCATGCAGTGCATCAGGCATGCCTTATGCAGTATGCCTATTTGATGATATTTAATACCAGCTTGTCTGGTGTCTCTTCACTTTGGAAGGCAATACAGAATTTTTCTCCCAACCTCTGTTACGTGGTCTGGGGTGTAATGATGGCCATCATGTCTCTTCACCTCCTATAGAGGGTTTAGACCGACTTTGTTAAGCTTTGCTTAAGCTCAGACAATTAATTACTGTGCATGTTAAATGTGTGCAAACATGACCTGGTTACCACTACCAAGCAGGCATTTCCCCTAAGGACAGTCACATAGAACATTCACAAAACACCAAGCTAAGGTACCCAAGGAGTACCTAAGGACAGACAACAAGATAAAGTTCACCGATTTGTATGTAAATGTAAAGTACACACCAATGCTCAAATTGGAGTACCTTTTCCAAATCTTCTAAGGCCCCAGTTCCTTAGTTTTCTCTTCCTTAAGGACACCAGAAGGGTGGGGGTGGGCCTCACCCTCACCCGCGGGCTCCACCCACCCACCCAACATGGCCACCAGATAGCACTGAGGCCCTGGAAAAGACTGTATAAATCAGACATGCCTACAGCAGAAAGCTCAATGGAAAATGATGCTCTCTGCCAAAGCAGGATATTTGAAGACAAACACTGGTATTACCTTAATATGCGGGGTGTAAGAGAACAACGGAGGTATTCAGATGTATAATGCACGTTTCACCATGCAGGTCTCTCCCCAGACTGCATTCAATTGAGGCAAGCGTCAGATGAACCAGGC
Source organism: Pleurodeles waltl (assembly GCF_031143425.1). Classification (NCBI taxonomy): domain Eukaryota; kingdom Metazoa; phylum Chordata; class Amphibia; order Caudata; family Salamandridae; genus Pleurodeles; species Pleurodeles waltl. Next base: position 975,016,725 of record NC_090450.1, on the reverse strand, counting down.
AAAGCCAGGAGAGGTCACGTCCTCCTACAAACCATCCATTTAGCCAAGGCCACACGCAGAGGACAAGGGACATCATCCTGGGTTGGCTGAGAGGAGTGGAGCAGATAAGGACAGGCAGCGAAGGCAGGAAGGGTTATAGCAGCAAGCTTAGCCTTCTCACTCATGCAGACCATGGAAGAGCTCCCCAATGATGTCGGCAGAACTATCAAACAAAAGCAGCGCTCCGGTCCGGTCTCTGCTAATCAGCATCATGGACAAAGGTGGTGGGGCCTGGAGGCACTTGCATCAATGAGCCAGCTGAGAGCCTCATTTAGGTGATCCTACATTGGCATCATATTGCCAATCCCACCAGCTACACCCCGGTTTCACTACTTCTCTTTTTTTAAATTCTCCTTAAATTATTCATATTAATTCCTCCATCTCATCCCGCTAATTGAGGCTGTATATTGGGAGAAGAGCCTTCGAATTTGTGATCCTCCATTGAGTAGAAGCCACTCACTCCATCTTCTTACCCACTGCATGCAGTCTTTTGTTACCGCAGTTGAGTGGCGGTGCAGCAGTTGCTGTTTTGTGGGAGGGGTTTCTGGCCCTTACCATTACTGAGTCTGCTTCTGCATGAGAAGCTAGTACCTGGAGGCGGGGCTTTATCTGTTATTATAGAAAGGAGTTTTTTGCAGAGGCACAGATTCTAGTCTCTCGTCCTGCTTCCTGCAAGGAGGGGTCGTAAAGAGTTGGGTGCCGCCTATTCACATCTCTTGGTACTTCTGTGCTGGGCCCTCAACCTTGAGACTGTTCTGCTGGGCAGGTCATCACTACAGACAAAGGCCATGTCTGAAAGATGGCCTGGCCAGGACACACAAAGGGGAACTGAGCCAAACCTCGTTCCAAGGAGGTTTGTCTCCTCAAGGCACCTCTGCTGAAGAGCGCACCAGCGCCACTGCACGGAAGAATGATCACCTGCTGGTGTGTTGTCGCCAGCATTTACTGAGCCAAGCCATGAGCAGAGATCTATTCCCAGCTGCCCAAAAGAGGGCCACCAACAGAAGCATCGCCTCCTGCCACCACCTGTCAAACAACACACTGCATGGGCATTGATCCATGGGCATGGGTCTTGAAGTTCCCTGCTACAAAGTGAGGTCTTGCTGCACCAGAACTTACAAATTGGCCTGGCGTTGCTCCTACAAATCGTACGAGAGAATAAGAGGGCCCGGGGCAGAGAGACTGACTGCTAGGACCAGACGGGATGATGGGAGAAGGGGGAGGGTGAACAAGCTGCACCCATACGCAGTACTTGGATATCTGGACAGGGAAGGGCAGCCCAGAGAAAGGAGGGAACCCAAAAGGGGTAGTTGGATGGGAAGCAGAGCTACCTGGAAAAGGCCTCTGGAGGCACAAAAACTCACACCCGTAAACAGGGTATACTTGTATTGTTGTATGCGTAGTAGAATACTATGTCTTCTCTGTAAGGAAGTTCTTGCCTTCTACACAAAGAGAAGGACTGGGCTGGACACTGAGTGTTGTTGGTTGGGTGGTGTTGACAACTAAGCCTTAACACCTTAACACTAGGATCCCTGAGAAGCCTGTGACTGCCCGCCCTACTTACCACTGGGACTCAGGTGCAGAAAGGGTTGAACTAATTTAGAGGGACACTGCAGGCAGGTCCCAGGACAGCAGTGGTAAAAGACTCAACTGCTACGGCTGTGGCCAAGAAGCCCCTGCTTGCGCCATTGCCTCCTGAATGGGGTATGATAGACACAATTCAGGAACTTTTCCAGCCTCCTCGGAAGAAAACATTTTTATGACCTTGTGATATTCTGGGAGGAAGACCAGGGAAGATGCGATCTACTGTGGTTGGCCTGAATTAGGATTTTTAAAATAGGAAAAACAATAAAAACAATACAAAGTAAGAACAGTGCATAAATAAAATCTTTGCAACATGTACTATGCAAAAAGAAAACAGCAACATCTGTTTATACAGTGCAAAGTCTATGTGGTTTCCTCATTACCTTTGAGCTTCTGCGTAAAAATGGTAAAGTCGATTTACTAAATGTATGCATAATGATATCGACCTCAAAAGGGACATTCAGCCCTAGGTATTCTACTCATATTCCACCACTTTTTCCCCTACTTCAAAACAGCTCTTTAGTTGGAGGCCTCCACCATCACGGCCGACCCAAACTTGGGAAAGCACTTGGGCAAGTGCAAGATGCTTAATAAAGGGCCAATCACCAAACTTCAAACAACACTTTCCAACACATCGAACACATTCTAAAAGATGCCCATCTGCCCCTCTAAATGTTACACGGATCTTCCCAGCCACACCACTGGGAGCAGTATGGTAAGCCCAGAATAGAGTTCCAAATCTCTAACCCATTCCTTGGTGCCCAATGGACACATCCCACCAAAATGTGACTGATACGCTAAATGAAACCATTGGCCTGAGGATGATAGACAGAAATCCTACGATGAGTGATATCAGGTGGCCAGAGAAACTCAAGACATTTCTTTCTAAACAAGCTGAACTCATTTTATCCGAAACTCAGGTAACTTATCCAACTACATTCCAAATGGAAAATGTCACTTACCCAGTGTACATCTGTTCGTGGCATGAGACGCTGCAGAATTCACATGCTTTGCACATCTCGCCATCTAGTGTTGGGCTCGGAGTGTTACAAGTTGTTTTTCTTCGAAGAAGTCTTTCGAGTCACAAGATCGAGGGACTCCTCCCCTTTCAGCTCCATTGCGCATGGGCGTCGACTCCATCTTAGATTGTTTTCCCCTCAGAAGGTGAGGTAGGAGCTGTGTATTATAGTAATATTGCCCATGCAATGGAGTAAACATGTATGTACATAATGTAGTTTAAAGTGATATATTTACAAATTTACAAATGTTCAAGATCAACTTCGAAAGGGCTACAGGCTCCCGGGGAGGCGGCTGGGCGCATGTGAATCTGCAGCGTCTCATGCCACGAACAGATGTACACTGGGTAAGTGACATTTTCCGTTCGATGGCATGTGTAGCTGCAGATACACATGCTTTGCATAGACTAGTAAGCAGTTATCTCCCCAAAAGCGGTGGTTCAGCCTGTAGGAGTTGAAGTTGTTTGAAACAAAGTTCGTAGTACTGCTTGTCCTACTGTGGCTTGTTGTGCTGTTAACACATCCACGCAGTAGTGCTTGGTAAACGTATGAGGCGTAGACCATGTGGCTGCCTTACATATTTCAGTCATTGGAATGTTTCCTAGAAAGGCCATGGTAGCACCTTTCTTTCTAGTTGAGTGTGCCCTCGGTGTAATAGACAGTTCTCTTTTTGCTTTGAGATAACAGGTTTGAATGCATTTAACTATCTATCTAGCAATGCCTTGTTTGGAAATTGGATTTCCTGTATGAGGTTTTTGGAAAGCAACAAATAATTGTTTTGTTTTCTGAATTTGTTTTGTTCTGTCAATGTAGTACATTAACGCTCTTTTGATGTCTAATGTACGTAGTGCTCTCTCAGCTACAGAATCTGGCTGTGGGAAGAACACTGGTAGTTCTACTGTTTGATTCAAGTGGAACGGTGATACGACTTTTGGTAAAAATTTTGGATTGGTCCGTAGAACTACTTTATGCTTGTATATTTGAATAAATGGTTCTTGTATGGTAAATGCTTGGATTTCACTAACTCTTCTTAGAGATGTGATGGCAATTAGAAACGCAACTTTCCATGTTAAATATTGCATTTCACATGAGTGCATGGGCTCAAAAGGTGGCCCCATGAGTCGTGTTAAGACAATGTTGAGGTTCCATGGAGGAACTGGTGGTGTTCTTGGTGGTATAATTCTTTTTAGTCCTTCCATAAAGGCTTTTATGACTGGTATCCTAAACAGTGAAGTTGAGTGGGTAATTTGCAGGTAAGCTGAAATTGCGGTAAGATGTATCTTAATGGATGAAAAAGCTAGTTTTGACTTTCGCAAATGTAGCAAGTATCTTACGATGTCTTTAGCAGATGCGTGTAAGGGTTTTATTTGATTATTATGGCAATAATAAACAAACCTTTTCCACTTATTTGCATAGCAATGTCTAGTGGTTGGTTTTCTAGCTTGTTTTATGACTTCCATACATTCCTGTGTAAGGTCTAAGTGTCCGAACTCTAAGACTTCAGGAGCCAAATTGCTAGATTCAGCGATGCTGGATTGGGGTGTCTGATCTGTTGATTGTGTTGAGTTAACAGATCTGGTCTGTTTGGTAGTTTGATATGAGGAACTACTGAGAGGTCTAGTAGTGTTGTGTACCAAGGTTGTCTTGCCCAAGTTGGTGCTATGAGTATGAGTTTGAGTTTGTTTAGACTCAACTTGTTTACTAGATATGGAAGGAGTGGGAGAGGGGGAAAAGCTTATGCAAATATCCCTGACCAACTCATCCATAACGCATTGCCCAGAGACTGATCTTGTGGGTACCTGGATGCGAAGTTTCCGCATTTTCGTTTTCTTTTGATGCAAACAGGTCTATTTGTGGTGTTCCCCAATTTTGGAAGTAAGTGTGTAGTACTTGGGGGTGAATCTCCCATTCGTGGATCTGTTGGTGATCCCGAGAGAGATTGTCTGCTAACTGATTCTGAATCCCTGGAATGAACTGTGCTATTAGGCGAATGTGGTTGTGTATCGCCCAATGCCATATTTTCTGTGTCAGGAGACACAACTGTGTTGAGTGTGTTCCTCCCTGTTTGTTTAGGTAATACATTGTTGTCATGTTGTCTGTTTTGACAAGAATGTGTTTGTGGCTTATTATTGGTTGAAATGCTTTTAACGCTAGAAATACTGCCAATAGTTCTAAGTGATTTATGTGAAACTGTTTTTGCCGAGAGTCCCATCGTCCCTGAATGCTGTGTTGATTGAGGTGTGCTCCCCACCCTATCATGGAGGCATCTGTAGTTATTACGTATTGAGGCACTGGGTCTTGAAAAGGCCGCCCTTGGTTTAAATTTATATTGTTCCACCATTGAAGCAAGGTGTATGTTTGGCGGTCTATCAACACTAGATCTAGAAGTTGACCCTGTCCCTGTGACCATTGTGATGCTAGGCACTGTTGTAAGGGCCGCATGTGTAATCTTGCGTTTGGGACAATGGCTATGCATGAGGACATCATGCCTAGGAGTTTCATTACCATTTTGACTTGTATTCTTTGGTTTGGATACATGACCTGTATTAAATTGTGAAATGCTTGTACTCCTTGTGGACTTCCAGTGGCAATCGCTTTTGCTGTGTCGATTGTTGCCCCCAAGTATTGCTGTGTCTGACACGGCTGAAGGTGTGACTTTGTGTAGTTGATTGAGAAACCTAGTTTGTGTAGGGTTTCTATGACGTACTTTGTGTGTTGTAAACACCGTTCTAGTGTGTTGGTTTTGATTAACCAATCGTCTAGGTACAGGAACACCTGTATTTGCTGCCTTCTGATATGCGCAGCTACTACTGCCAGGCATTTTGTAAAAACTCTTGGCGCAGTTGTTATTCCGAATGGCAACACCTTGAATTGGTAATGTACCCCTTGGAATACAAATCTTAGGTACTTTCTGTGTGAAGGATGTATTGGTATATGGAAATATGCATCCTTTAGGTCTAGTGTTGTCATGTAGTCTTGTTGTTTGAGCAGTGGGATTACGTCTTGTAATGTCACCATGTGAAAGTGATCTGATTTGATGTAGGTATTTAATGTTCTGAGATCTAATATAGGTCTCAGTGTTTTGTCCTTTTTGGGTATGAGAAAGTACAGAGAGTAAACTCCTGTTCCTTTCTGTTGAACTGGTACTAATTCTATTGCTCCTTTTTGTAGCAATGCTTGGACCTCTAGTGCTAGAAGATCCATGTGTTGTTTTGACATATTGTGAGTTTTCGGTGGAACGTTTGGAGGGAATCTGAGAAATTCTATGCAATAACCATGCTGGATAATTGCCAGTACCCAAGTGTCTGTTGTTATCTCCTCCCAAAGTTTGTAAACATTGCTTAGTCTCCCCCCCCCACAGGTGTTATGTGTTGGGGATTTGTGACTTGGAAGTTACTGTTTGTTTTGAGGAGTTTTAGGGCTTTGGAACTTCCCTCTATTCTTTTGGAATTGTCCCCCTCTATATTGCCCCCGAAAACTTCCCCGCTGATATTGGCTTTGATAAGTGGGCCTTGTTTGTGAGGTTGTGGGTTCTGTTGCTTGTCCTCGAAACACCCCTCTAAACTGTGTTTTGCAAAATGTGCCTCTGCTCTGTGGGGAGTAGAGTACGCCCATGGCCTTGGCCGTATCAGTGTCTTTTTAAAGTTTTTCTATAGCAGTGTCCACCTCCGGCCCAAACAACTGCTGTCCATTAAAAGGCATATTCAGCACGGCTTGTTGTATTTCCGGCTTGAATCCTGACGTACGCAACCACGCGTGTCTCCTTATTGTTACTGCAGTATTTACTGTCCTTGCAGCTGTATCTGCTGCATCCATTGCTGACCGTATCTGATTATTTGAGATACTTTGTCCTTCCTCCACCACTTGTTGTGCCCTTTTCTGGAACTCTTTGGGTAAGTGTTCTATCAAATGCTGCATTTCGTCCCAATGAGCCCTATCATATCTTGCCAGAAGTGCTTGTGAGTTGGCAATGCGCCATTGGTTTGCTGCTTGTGCTGCAACCCTTTTCCCAGCAGCGTCAAATTTGCGACTCTCCTTGTCTGGAGGTGGTGCGTCTCCCGAGGTGTGAGAGTTTGCTTTCTTGCGAGCTGCCCCTACTACCACAGAGTCTGGTGTTAATTGCTGCGTGATATACACAGGGTCTGCAGGCGGTGGCTTGTACTTTTTCTCCACCCTTGGAGTTATGGCCCTGCCCTTCACAGGCTCCTGAAACACCTGTTTGGAGTGTTTTAGCATTCCAGGGAGCATAGGTAAGCTCTGGTATTGGCTATGAGTGGAGGATAGTGTATTAAACAAAAAGTCATCTTCAATTGGTTCTGCATGCAAGGTGACATTATGAAATGCCGCTGCCCTTGAGACCACCTGCGTGTAGGATGTACTGTCCTCAGGTGGGGACGGTCTCGCTGGGTAACAGTCTGGGCTGTTATCCGATACTGGCGCATCATAAAGGTCCCATGCGTCGGGATCGTCCTGGCTCATTGCAGTATGCGTTGGGGATTGCATCTGCGGTGGAGTGACTACTGGTGATGTCTGCATTGATGGTGGTGGAGATGGTGGCGGAGTTGTTTGTCTTGCCACCTTCGCCTGTGGCTGCTTGTCCTTTTCTTGAAAGGCAAGTCTCCTTTTCATTTTAATTGGGGGAAGAGTGCTTATCTTCCTTGTGTCCTTTTGAATGTGGAGCCTCCTTTGAGTGTAATCTGGCTCCATTGATTCTAATTCTTGTCCGAACTTATGTCCTTGCATTTGGGAGGACAATCCCTGTTCCTCTGTGTAGGAACCTGATTTCGGTTCCGAGGCTGGATGTTTCGGAATGGAAACCTTTTCGGTAGCCTTTTTCGGCTCCGACGACACTTTCTTTATTTTCGGCGTCGTGGTCTCTCGGTGCCGACCCATTTCGGTGCCGCTGTCTCGGTGCCGAACTTGCTCGGAGCTGCTGTCTCGGGCTCGAGATTGCTGTGTGCCGGTATCTCGACCGGAGTCGGATGACTTCGACACAAGTGTGTCCTTTTTCGGTGCCAATGATTGGTCACCTATTTTACAGGTTAAGCCATGGCCTGCTGGCGGTGGCGTCCCCTGTGCTTTTGTGGTCTTCTTGTGAGTTTTATGTTTTGACGTCTTACTCACGGTTTTAGGCGTTTCATCGGGATCGAGCTCGTCCGAGTCCGACTCCTGGATGGAGAAGGTTTCCTCTTCCTCCTCCAAATGCCTTTGTCCTGTCGGCGCCGACGCCATTTGCAGTCTTCTCGCTCTTCGGTCTCTTAATGTCTTCCTCGACCGAAACGCTCGACAGGCTTCACAAGTATCTTCTTTGTGTTCTGGAAACAAACACAAGTTACAGACCAGGTGCTGATCTGTATACGGATACTTGTTGTGACATTTTGGGCAGAAGCGGAATGGGGTCCGTTCCATCAGCCTTGAAGAGACACGTGGCCGGGCCTACCAGGCCCCAACGGGGGATCGAAAAAACCCCGAAGGGCCACCGGAGCTCTTCAAAAGTCGGTGTCGATCTGTAATAACTAACCCGAAACCAAACAATACCGTCGAATTTACCGAGATTCTAACTAACTTTCCGAACCGAAACACAGAGCGAAAAGGAACACGTCCGAACCCGATGGCGGAAAAAAACAATCTAAGATGGAGTCGACGCCCGTGCGCAATGGAGCCGAAAGGGGAGGAGTCCCTTAATCTCATGACTCGAAAGACTTCTTCGAAGAAAAACAACTTGTAACAAACCGAGCCCAACACTAGATGGCGGGATGTGCAGAGCATGTATACCTGCAGCTACACATGCCATCGAACATAATGTTATGAGCATGTACATGGTTAACACAGCATAACAAATAAGACCCACAGGGAAGTCTTGTGATGTCCTATTCATCTTTCGTGCCTGATAGAGTTACGGTCTCTCACCTCTCTCTTAGCTTTCTGAAGGAACATGACATCAGTGCATTGAAAGGATTCCTGCAGTGCTTTTCCTGGGCTCTTGGGAAAGTCCACATGGTGCGCAAGGTTCACATGAAGGTGAGTCGCTGTATAGTTTGCTGCATCCACACCGCCGTGGCCATCAAAAACAGCAAAGTAAGCACGATCCTCCCCATCCTGAGGAAAGATTGGGCACAATTTTTAGAGAAAACAAAATAATGTTTTGAAACAAGTTCTGCGTGCATTGCCAGCATATACATTGAATCTCTCTGTTTGCCCTCAGTCAGCATCATGAACATTCAGCACTCAAGAATTCCTCTTTCTCTCACAAAACAATATTGTACCAGTACAATTGTGGAGACATTATTGCAGTTTAGGTGGCCCACCCAATGATCACACATCGGGGGCACAACCTTTGAACTTACTTCCAACTTAGCTATGTCATTGGTTGCTTGCAAAGAAAAACAGCATCAATGGCCATACACTTGCTCGGTTTAGGGAAACACTTCGCTTTCACATCCTCCAAAGTCCTCATGTGCACTATTAACAGAGGTGCTTATCAGTGCCTGTGGAGTAAACATTCAACTATATTACTAGTCTTCAGGGAACTGTGCTGTTGGCCATTGCTACTGGAAGAAAATCTACTGTCCCACAGCAAAGCAGTGTGTTTTGCTTTTATCAGCTCTTACGCTGAATTACGTGGTCTGCTGTGGTCAGTCGAAAGAGTTAAAAGCCATCAGCACTGTCAGTCATTTAGTGAAACCACTAGCACTTTATATCGCAGAGGCAATGCCATCAGTACTGCATGTAGCAACTGGCAATGTCATCTGAACTATAGATCTCACTGGGTAAAGTCATTGAGCCTGTATGTTGCACCTATGAATGTCCACTCAATATGATGTCTCCCAAGAGAATATTTTTTAACCCCACCATATTCTGTTGCAGAGACATTTCAGTGATGTTATTTTGGCAACTAGGCCTGCTGCTTGTGCCCTTTGGCCTATTAACATTTTTTTTATTTCATTTTATTATTTTAGAATTAACCACATTTGTGGTGATGTTTTATTTTCTTTATCTTGTTGTCCTTTCGCCTAGCAAAGCGTTACATTTCTTGGCACAACATTCCTTCACTCTCTGCTTTCTTAAAGGCTGCAGCGAGATAGGATTGTCGGCACAAGGGGTACACTGTGTCTCTAACATTCACAGAAAGACATGTATTTCTACAGGGGGCACTTTCTCAGAACATCAGCTATTTTATTATAAAAACATTTCCCTGTCCCATGCACGTTAGAGGGAGGTTCCAGTCAGATGACTACAACTGCATGCTGTCTGACTTTGTTACACCTGCTTGCTGAGACCACCGGTTCCCTGGCCTACATGGGGATGGTGTCTCTATAGATAGCAGGCTTCTCCACTACTGTCGTATTCAGCTTTAGGGGATGATGTCTTTGCAGAGAGGAATCCTGAAGGGTGGATTAGAGCTTATCCTGCTGTGCTGTAACATAGGTTAGGTAGTAATTATATATATCGTGCATTGCAACAGTACGGTGGGACTTTTCCTGTGTTTCACTTTCCTTGACATCATTTTGCTTCTAGTATGTTTCGTCATTCTAATTATTGCATTTCATGTTATTTTATCTAAGACACAGTTGATTCAATAAATCTTACTGAACCATTTCCTGCCTCTGTTTGTCTTTGCATGTGTGAGACTAATGTAATTGAGAGAAAAATATGAGATCTGATCCACCAAGATTTCCCTGAAAAGTCATAATGTCATGCGCCTGGTTGCCACAAATTGTCCCTACTCTTGGACACAGATGAGGTGCTGCTAGCTGGTTGGAAACGGATTAAGCCGACAGTTTTCACATAGTGTGTGATTGGACTCAGTGCCTCACAATTCAGGTGCTGCTGTCGCCCAAATCCATAAGCCTCATTCGTACAATGAGAGCCAATGCGACAATATCTGGGCACAAAGGATAGGTAACCGCAGTCACCATCAATAAATGAATGGCTATAAAACATTCCTCTGAATTATTGATACAAACATACCCACAATGGACAGCAGATGCACCTACTTGTATCAATATAAAAGATGACGAACACCATATCAATTGGATACATATTTTTTTCAGCAAAACAAATTTAGACGGAGAACAGGATCTAGGAAAGACTTTTCCCCAAACCCCATAAATAGTGCTGAACATCAGATGTTAAAATAATCAAAGACAACCACAAAAACCCTGAGAAACAATACACAGCATTGTAATAAGACACTAAGATGATTAGATCGCGGTGGTTCTGCAAGGAGCATAAACATGTTTTGAGAGTCATCAATTTCATGTTTAGCGCCATAAAGGGAAAATAATTTGTAGATGTCTGTCTATTATCAGAAATATATACATCACAGCTGTGTGTTGCTCCTGAAAATTTCATCAACTTTGTATGCTACACCTAATCTACGGACGTACAGGGGGCTGCGTACCAAGAGCATGAAAGAAGCTGCTATAGTCTGCAATGTCCTTGCACAGGTGAACACTATCCAACAGTTAAACACTGAAATCTTATAACTCTACAATGCAAATCAACGCCCACTTCCAATAACAAAAATGTTCTCTCCCTTTCTCCGCAATTCAGGATAAATGTATAAGGGTCCTGCTGGCAATAAAAAAGCCTCTAGTGGCCACTCTCACAGCTGCTTCTCACCCATACACTTCTGGTGCCCGACGGAAAGGGAGCCCGTGCCACCAGAGGAGCTTACTTTGATTCCGAAGAGCTGGTTGAATTCCGGGATGGCCACATGTCTGTCCTCCATCTTCCTCCGGGTGTTTCGGATGGCATGGACAGAGACGAGCAGGTGTGGTTGCTCTGGCATCAGGATTGGACGCGGCTGTTCTCGCCACCGGTGGGACACCTGACGGAGTTCATTGAGGAAAAAGCGCTGCAAGGATTCTGCATCCAGCACTGTTGGCAAAAGGAGACAGAGAACAAGAGTCGACGGGGCTTGTCAAATCATGTACAGTCAGCCCCCCGCCAGTGGTAGGTTTCGTTACTGGACTGGGCAGCACAGAACATCCAGGCACCTTCACCAAGAGTCAGAAAACTGCCGTATATTAACACACCCACTCTATTTCCCCTGGTACTAGGTGCTGGACCCCGATACTCATAGGAATCTCCCATCAATTGGTCTTTCAGTGAGGGCATTATAGATGGTACCATCTAACGTCCTCCCTCCCATGGTAGACAGGTTTACACTACCAGGGGTGCGGTACCAGCTAACACCCTCCCTCCTATTGTAGTCAGGTTTACAGTACCAGGGGTGCGGTACCATCTAACGTCCTCCCCTCCCCTGGTAGACAGGTTTACACTACCAGGGGTGCTGTACCATCTAACGTCATCCCTCCCATGGTAGACAATTTTACACTACCAGGGGTGCGGTACCATCTAACGTTATCCCTCCCATGGTAGACAGTTTTACACTACCAGGGGTGCGGTACCATCTAACGTCCTCCCTACCTTAGTAGAAGGGTTTACACTACCAGGGGTGCGGTACCATCTAACATCCTCCCTCCCATTGTAGTCAGGTTTACACTACCAGGGGTGCGGTACCATCTAACATCCTCCCTCCATTGTAGACAGGTTTACACTACCAGGGGTTGGGTACCATCTAACGTCCTCCCTCCCATGGTAGACAGGTTTACACTACCAGGGGTGCGGTACCATCTAACATCCTCCCTCCATTGTAGACAGGTTTACACTACCAGGGGTTGGGTACCATGTAACGTCCTCCTCTCCCCTGATAGACAGGTTTACACTACCAGGGGATGCGGTACATCCAACGTCCTCCCTCCCATTGTAGTCAGGTTTACACTACCAGGGGTGCGGTACCATCTAACATCCTCCCTCCCATGGTAGTAAGATTTACACTACCAGGGAAGCGGTACCATTTAACGTCCTCCCTCCCACAGTAGACAGGTTTACACTACCAGCGGTGCGGTACCATCTAACGTCCTCCCCCCCACGGTAGACGGGTTTACACTACCAGGGGTGCGGTACCATCTAACGTCCTCCCTCCCACGGTAGACGGGTTTACACTTCCAGGGGTGCGGTACCATGTAACATCCTCCCTCCCATGGTAGTAAGTTTTACACTACCAGGGAAGCGGTACCTTCTAACGTCCACCCTGCCATGTTAGTATGGTTTTCACAACCAGGGGAGCGGTACCATCTAACGTCCACCCTGCCATGTTAGTATGGTTTACACTACCAGGGGTGCGGTACCATCTAACGTCCTCCCCTCCCCTGATAGATTTACACTACCAGGGGTGCGGTACATCTAACGTCATCCCTCCCATGGTAGTAAGATTTACACTACCAGGGGTGCGGTACCATTTAACGTCCTCCCTCCCACAGTAGACGGGTTTACACTACCAGGGGTGCGGTACCATCTAACGTCCACCCTGCCATGTTAGTATGGTTTACACTACCAGGGGAGCGGTACCATCTAATGTCCTCCCTCTCACGGTAGACGGGTTTACACTACCAGGGTTTGCGGTACCATCTAACGTCCACCCTGCCATGTTAGTATGGTTTACACTACCAGGGGTGCGGTACCATCTAATGTCCTCCCTCCCACGGTAGGCAGGTTTACACTACCAGGAGTGCGGTACCATCTAACGTCCTCCCTTCCATGGTAGACAGGTTTACACTACCAGGAGTGCGGTACCATCTAACGTCCACCCTGCCATGTTAGTATGGTTTACACTACCAGGGGTGCGGTACCATCTAACGTCCTCCCTTCCATGGTAGACAGGTTTACACTACCAGGGGTGCGGTACCATCTAACGTCCTCCCTCCCATGGTAGTAAGATTTACACTACCAGGGGTGCGGTACCATTTAACGTCCTCCCTCCCACGGTAGACAGGTTTACACTACCAGGGGAGCGGTACCATCTAACGTCCACCCTGCCATGTTAGTATGGTTTACACTACCAGGGGTGCGGTACCATCTAACGTCCACCCTGCCATGTTAGTATGGTTTACACTACCAGGGGTGCGGTACCATCTAACGTCCTCCCTTCCATGGTAGACAGGTTTACACTACCAGGGGTGCGGTACCATCTAACGTCCTCCCTCCCATGGTAGTAAGATTTACACTACCAGGGGTGCGGTACCATTTAACGTCCTCCCTCCCACGGTAGACAGGTTTACACTACCAGGGGTGCGGTACCATCTAACGTCCACCCTGCCATGTTAGTATGGTTTACACAACCAGGGGAGCGGTACCATCTAACGTCCTCCCTCCCATGGTAGTAAGATTTACACTACCAGGAGTGCGGTACCATCGAACGTCCTCCCTCCCACGGTAGACAGGTTTACACTACCAGGGGTGCGGTACCATGTAACGTCCTCCCTCCCACGGTAGACGGGTTTACACTTCCAGGGGTGCGGTACCATGTAACATCCTCCCTCCCATGGTAGTAAGTTTTACACTACCAGGGAAGCGGTACCTTCTAACGTCCACCCTGCCATGTTAGTATGGTTTACACTACCAGGGGTGCGGTACCATCTAACGTCCTCCCTCCCATGGTAGTAAGATTTACACTACCAGGAGTGCGGTACCATCGAACGTCCTCCCTCCCACGGTAGACAGGTTTACACTACCAGGGGTGCGGTACCATTTAACGTCCTCCCTCCCACGGTAGACGGGTTTACACTTCCAGGGGTGCGGTACCATGTAACATCCTCCCTCCCATGGTAGTAAGTTTTACACTACCAGGGAAGCGGTACCTTCTAACGTCCACCCTGCCATGTTAGTATGGTTTACACTACCAGGGGTGCGGTACCATCTAACGTCCACCCTACCATGTTAGTATGGTTTACACTACCAGGGGTGCGGTACCATCTAACGTCCACCCTGCCATGTTAGTATGGTTTACACTACCAGGGGTGCGGTACCATCGAACGTCCTCCCTCTTATGATAGCCAGCTTTACACTAGATTCACCAGATGCTTGAATGTCTTGGAGGTAGATAAACAATTTTAAAAAACGGTGCGGGGAGGTGAAGCAGTAATGAATCATACGGGACAGTTACCACAAGGAAGGCACATTTATTAACAGAAGGACACGCGCACGCACTTCGGGATTTCATGTCTAAGACTTGTAAACGTGTGGGATGTTTAGGGTTATTTTAGAGATGCGTGTATAGTGCCTCACGCACCGCACTGCTGTTTCTGGGCACTTCCTGGTTTAGCAGGCCTGGCATCGTTACTGGAAAGGTGCGATTTTGCACCCTGTGGGAGTCAGCATGATTTCCCATGCACTGGAGGCTCCTGCGCGTTCCAAAGAAAAGAGCCTTGAAACATGGAAAAACAGCCTCGAAACCTCGGCGCGCTGAGTCCCTTGTAGAGAGGATTGAAGTGAAGAGTTTGCACTTCTTCGCCTGCTGCTTGCTTATCTTGCATTTTTATTCCAACACATGTGCGGAAGATTTTTTTCGACTAATGTTCTGGGGGTGCGGTTAGCCTGAAGCCACTAACTACCTTAAAACCCAGAGTCAAATGTCCTCTTTTTTGGGTCTGGCCCAGGTGAGCTGCAGAGAAAAGCGGTAGTTCTCTTTTCTATTAATGATAACCCCAGAGGAAACCCATCGTGAAGCTACAATGTTTTTAAACGCCAGCAGAGGGCACCAAACACCACCTTCTTGTGTTTTCGGACTTTTGCAGGTTTTAGGGTTCATGCGAGTCTGCTTCCTTCAACCACTGTCAGTGACATCTTAAATCAGCCACCGGGGTAGTTTACTCTCACGGGTTTTCTATCCTATTGGACCCACACTGGAACGTATATGGGGCTAATTTCAATCTGAAATTCGACAACATGCAGCCTGGTAGCATTGGGTAGAGAGCGCCCAGAAGCAACTGAAAAATGGAAGGCAAAGAAAAATGTGGCTTTATTTTCCGTGAAATACATTTTTGTGACCCTTGGCCGTGCTTGCTCCGTAGTGGATCTGCACACTTTGCCGACCGCTTATACGACGCACTGGCAAAGTCAATAGGCCTTGCCTATGGGCGATGCGTTATTGGTTTTGCCGGTCGGACAGAAGTGGTGAACCGGAGGGTAGGTTCGGGGGGAGAGAGGAGAGTCCCGGTTTCATGGTATTTATGTTTTTAACATTTCCGTCTGTATATATCCATATCTACTTTTTGGTCATCATATTAGTATTTTTCCATATTTATTCTGTGTTTTACCAATAAGTGGAGTAAAAAAAATGGTACATTTAACTGATAAACATGAACTCGTACTTTGAAGTATTTCGCGTTTCAGCTAATTCAGCAGCCAAACAAGGCAAAAAAAAATACACCCATAGGTAAATATTAGCAATTTACTACAAATATATTTTAACATACGCCTGTATTTAAAAGAATCTTAATGTGTCTATCTGCTCATATGTTGTATTGGAATTCACAACAGACAGAATGGACAGTCCCTCTATAGAATAAACATTTTTCAGTATTTTTCCTCTTTTTAAAATAAATACAGACAGGAAACGCATTGTTTTGTCTGCATTTACCTGTAAAAATCAGTAAAAATGGAAAACTGGGAGCCTTAGGTGTAACAGAAGTAGAGGCAGAAAAAGAGAGAGCCAAGTGTTACACTACAGAAAGGATTTGGGTAGTGCGGTTGCAGAGTGCGACAGCGCTGGCGGGCAGGCGCTTTCGCAGACTTGTCAAAACGCTGCCGGAAAAGGCGAGGGTTGAAGACCTGTCAGGGTCGTACATACCGCCAAGGCAGATGCAAAATCAGATGATGATGTAATCCATAAGCGAAGCAAACCCCTGTTCCTTGAGAATTCAGAATCTCTTTATTAAATTACTGTGAATGGGCACGAACAAGGAGCGGAGATAAAAAAATAAATAAAAAAAAACACGTAGAAGACAAGAATTGCCCCATAATCAGAACTGGACCACGAAACACAAAAGAGAGAACACAGTGCACGCACGGTGTCATTCATACGTCCACATCTGGCCCCAGACATGCTTCCCTGGATAAGCAAGCACCAATGCCAATACGAAGGATGTGACGCTAAAGGCTGAAATGCTGACTTCGGAACTGGCGAATAAGGTTGAGTGCCCTTGTCGCCTCAACATCGTGCGATTCTGGGCAAATCATCGATCACGGCGGGAGCGGCGGACGGGCACTAAGTAAGTTAAATCAATCTGTACTTGGTCCATGCTCCACACAATGACATGGATGCAGAAAATGACACTGAACATGCTGCCGATTTAGGAGGCAGCAAAGAAGATAATGATAACAACGAATGGATAAGTAATGGGTGGCCTAAAAGCCTCTTTTTATAGGTTTTTTTTTTTTTTGATACAGCAGCTCATTGCCAAGCGACAGCGCATGAGCTGCCTGCAGGCTCAACCTAAAAATGGTGGTCATGCAAGACTGATATAGTATGTAATCTATTAGAGTTTACCATTCCAAGACAGCTCTTAATAATATCAGTCAGTGAATGGCCTGGCAGCACTGGGGTGCAAGCACCGAAGAAGGAGGGAAAAAACCCAAATATATATGCTACAAAAAATAAACCTCTTTTCCGTAGCATCAATTTTCAGATGCTATTGCCTACTCTTAATATGAAACAGGTTGACCACGTGTGCATGCATGATCCTCACACCATACCAACATTTGTAAATTATCTAGGCCGTAACCATGCCACAACTTGGCCTCGATGAAGCCTATTTGGGAGAAGATGTTGCTGGGATCATTAAGTGCAGTGCCACAAGTTCAGTTTTGTTCAGCTAAGGGCATTTTTGGAGACAGCTGTACCCATTTGACGTGGGTGAATTGCAAAACGTAGGGCCTCAGCGTAGACGGATTAAGTCCCTATCATTGGTATATGCAACAACGAACATATCTACAAGACAGAGCTTCTTATACACTGGGAATGCATAGCAGACGTACTTCATCAAAGATGACGCCAACACATACAGAAGGCTTAAAGACAGTTTTGGTGATTGCAGAGTCCAGCTGCATAGTCCTTAAAGAAAAAATAATATATAAAAAGGGGTGTATACCGGAAAGTGGCAATAAGTTGCAGGAGCAACAGATGGAGAAGCGAGCAGCCCCGAGTCCTCACAGATTGAGGAAAAAAAAATGTTTTTTTAATTGTAAGGGTACGTGGAGACTGGTTGGAACGTGAGTGGTCCTGCAGCTGCTGGGCCCTCTATGTGCAATTGTAAAAATAAAGTCATAATTAAGCATGGAGTAGATTGATGTGAGGGACCAATGTACAAGTGCTGTTACTAGGTGGTGGGGAGGGGGAGCAATGTACTAGTGATGCTAGCCATTTCTCTGCAGGTGAACATGATGGGAAATTGTTGAATGAGGGGGGCTCACTGCACCACTGCTCCTCTGGGCAAGTCTTGCTCCCAGTCCGCTGTGTTTGCTTTTCCCCCTCATGGAGACAAGACTCCTTTTCGACCTTGTCTCCTTTGTATTATCTCTAGGGCAAAGCGAGATGGAGCCCCAGGTCCCAATGGCCTTCCACAGATGTTGTTCAAACAGGATTCTTTCTTTGGGCAGTTTATCATGCGCATCTGTTTGAGTATTGTCTTCTGAGTCCTGGCGTGGCGCCATTCTTCACCCGCTATACAAAAGCAGTTCAAGGTCGGATCCCGCTAATTTTAGGATGATAGCCCTGCTTGACAATGAGGCCAGGTTTTTTGCCAGTCTTCTGTTGGAAGATCTTCATGCCTGGGCTGAATCGAAGGGACAAATCCCTATTGTTCAAACAGGGTTCTCCGCTGCTTCCGGCACATCAACAAACCTATTAGGCCTTTCTATTTTGATTAATAGGGCGATTTCATCAGGCTCTATGTTGCATTGCTGCTTTGTTGATTTCAAGGCAGCATTTGGTCAGATTCCTAGGAGTGCCCTGTGGGCTAAACTACAAAACTGGGGTATTCCTTCAGTGCTCTTGGGTGCCATTATGGAACTACATACGGATACCTGGGTCTGTATCAAATTAGGTGATGGGTGTTCTCTTTCTAGAAAACATTTCACTGGTCGTGGTGTGAAAAAGGGCTGCGTGCTTGCGCCCCTGCTTTTTAATCTGTTCATTGCAGATTTGTCATTGGCTATTGACGCTGTTAATTCTCATTCCCCCCAAGATTGGTGGTTTTAGGCTTAGGCACTTGCTCTATGCTAATGATCTCGCATTGTTCAGTTATACCAAGATTTGCCTTCAACAACTGCTTAAACAACTTATACGCCTGTGAATCAATTAGAAGTCAACTTGCTCAAAACCAAAGTGTTCCTTCGGAAGAAAAAGCATTTGGGAGCTAACTGGTACTACAAGAGTAGTAAACTTGTTTCAGACCAGTCTCATAAATATTTAGGGGTGCATTTCGACTCTAGGGGTAGTTTTGTCAAGCATAAGAAGGAGATTGATCTTAAAGATATGGCATTGCAGGTGGCCATTTCTAAACTATTCAAAGTTTTAAAGGGGCCGAATCTTCTCCCCCTAATGGAAGTTATGAGAGCAAAGATTATACCCTCATTGTCTTATCGTCAGGAAATTTTGCTGGGTAAAGGCTCGTCTATTAAATAGGCTGGTTAATAAGATCTACAAGAGAGTTTTCCACGTACCGCATCTTGCTTTCCCCCGCGCAGGTCCGGTTGGAATTTGGGCTTCTCGATCAGCTGGCGCCGGCACCTTCCTGAAACTTTGTCATAAGCTACATTGGGCCAAAGAAGGTAGCTAGGAGGCAGTTCTGTGGCAGGAAATTAGTGCGTTGAAAACAAAGGGGTCTCACTATCATTTTTTGGTTGAAAATAAACGGCGATTGGAAACCGATGACCTCTGGGCAGGCAAACGCCCTCCCCCCCAATTCTTTGTTCAAACTGGGTGTCAAAAAGATTACACAGCTATACTCGTACATCTCGGATCGCTCCCTTCTTGCCAAACGTAAGCATGCCTTGTCGGTAATCAATTCATTTAAGCCAGGCACCCCATCTAGCTATTTTTCTTGCTCCTATGGGTTTCGTGTGACAGAGGCTTTTATGGCTTAAGGATGGGCGATTGTTTTAAAAAAAAAAACATTTACCCATATGGCGGTTAACTCCGGGGGAGGGGGTGATGTGCAGGGGTTGTGGCAAACGGGAAAGAAACAACTGAACATGTGGTTTGTTTGTGTCCAGCTCTGCTTAAGGAACTTAGATCTCTGCTTCGGAGTAAGTGGAAGGAACTGGGGATTCACTCCTGTCGACAGGCCATTATTAAGTCCCTGGATCCTGCGAATTTAAGGTTGAATGTTTTACTGACCAAATTTATTAAAATCGCTCAAACCAAATTTAGGGGCACTGCGAGCAGTGGATAAGTATGTTTCAAATTCTCACCCGCTCTTGCCTCATTTGGGTTTGTATTCATTTCGTCGGGTTGCTGAGCTTCAATGTTGCACCATGGGTTGTGATCCTTATTGGTATCTAACTTAATCATTTAATGCACTAAAGCACTTTAGGACTTTGAGCACTTTGGGCCCTCCTGTTTATTATGCATCATGTGGGGTTCTGGTCTGTGGCAGTCCAGTCTTATTATAATTGTAGGTTTTATATTAATATTGTAGGAATGCTACTTATTGAGGTAAGTGTATTGAAATTATGGAGTGCTTTTAGAAACGTATTTAACATCCAATTGCAAATCTATTACTGACTTTTTTTTTTTATTGTATGTGATTTTATTATCTGTACAATAAACTATTCATTCATACATTTATAGTGGTGCTAGAAAGAGAATGAGAGACAGGAAATCAATGTACACCCATGAAGTTCTGAAACGAAAATAAAAACAAGCATTGGCATTAGCCAACAGGTCTCGCCTATGCAAGAGCTATTGGCTTTGCCAATATATTTCAGCCATGTTGTAGACCATATTGTAGACTGCTGTTCAACATGGTTAAAATATAGTCGCATAGAGGAGAGTGGCATGGAGTGTCAGACTGGAATGGTGAAGAGTGGACTATAGTATCTTGTCGAGTGGAGTGGCAGCGAGTGTCGTGTATTGGAGTGGCACAGAGTGGAGTTGTGTAAAATGAAGTGCTTTGGAGTGGAGCAGAGTAGAGTGGACTGGCGTACAGTGCGCTGGCGTATAGTGTTGCAGAGTATAGTGGCGTAGAGTGCGGTGGTATAGAACCCAGCTGCATACAATGCAGATTTGTAGAATGTAGAGGCGAAGATTAGAGTCCTGCATAGTAGAGTGCAGATGTGCAGAGGCATAGAATGGAGTAGCACAGAGTGCAGCAGCGTAGAGTGGTGCAGAGTAGAATACAGTGCTGTAGAGTGGAGTGCTGCAAAGTGCACTGGCATAGACCGGAGCATTGCAGAGTGGCAGAGAACAAATTGGCACTGAACTCAGTAGTGCAGAGTACAGTGGTGTAGAGTTCAGTGGCGTAGAGTGCAGTGTTGCAGAGTAGAGTGCCATAGACTGCAGAGACAGAGTAGACTGGTGTAGACTGCACTGGCACAGAAGTCTGCAGCATATATTGCAGAGTATAGTGACACTGAGTGCAGTGGCGTAGAGTGCAGCAGCATAGAATTCAACAGCATAACATGCAGCATCGTAGAATGAAGTGGTGAAGATTAGAGGGGTGCATAGTAGAGTTCAGTTGTGCAGAGTGGAGTGGTGCAGAGTAGAGTGCAGTGGCATAAAGTAGAGTGGAAGAGTGCTGTGGTATAGAGTGGTACACAGTGGAGTGATGTAAACTTCAGTGGCGTGGAGTGAAGCAGAGTGCAGTGGCGTACAGTGCAGTGATGCAGAGTAGAATGGCGTAGACTGCATTGGCATAGAGTGCAATAGTGTAGAGTGTCAGAGTGCAGTGGTGTAGAGTGACATAGGGAGCAGTGGCATAGAATGCAGTGGTTTACAGTAGAGTGTAATGGCGCAGAGTGGAGTAAAGTGGCACGGTGTGGAGTAAAGTGGAGTAGCGTAGATTGCTTCAGAGTGGAGTGGAGTGCTGCAAGGTAGAGTGCAGTGGAGCAGAATGGTGTAGAGTAATTGAGTAGCGCAGATTAGAGTGACATACAGTGCGTTGGCATAAAGTGCAGGCACGTAGAGTTGAGTGTTAAAGAGTAAAGAGCTTTGGCGTAAAGTATATTGATGTAGAGTGCAATGTTGCAGAGTGGCGTAAAGTAGAGGTGTGCAGAGTAGATTGCAGTGGACTAGACTGGAGTGGTGTAGAGTGCAGTGACAAAGGATGCAGTGGTGTAGATTACAGTGGTGTAGAGTGCGTTGGCATGGAATAAAAGTGGTACAGATTAGAGTAGAAACGCGTAGAGTGGAGCAGAGTGCAGTGGTATAGAGTGATGTAACGTGGAGTGGTGCAGAGTAGAGCGCAGTGGCATAGAGTGGTGCAGATTGGAGTGGTGTTGAGTGGAATATGCATTACAGACTACTATTACTAATCTATTACTACCATTACAGACAACATATTTTCAATTGAAATGACCATTACATTTCCACAGACAAAGTTTTACTAATAAAACTATACAGATCACAAACAATAATGTTTTGAACTGGCAACACCTAGTGTAATGATTCGTTTGGATCGTATTAAATTATTTGTTTCCAACACTCTTCAGAATTAACAAAAAATGTGCTTCACTTGTGTTCCTAATTCGGATATATTCTGTAATACTTTCACAGTTCATTTAAATGTTGTTATGTGCTAGAAAAAAGAACCCTTTCCTAAACCCACGATCCAGCAAGATTGTCAAATAAATCCTCTCACTTTCAAGTCAGAGAAAGGAAAGTTAACACTAAGATAAGAACAAGATTTACATGCCTGTTTAAAGAAAGGAGCACTTGTGGAAGAACACAAGGGCAGTTGGTGTGAAAAGGCTTTGCTCCTTGAGAAGGAAAATCTCACCCTGGACAGCCAGCAAATAGAGTGTCAGACAATGTGAGTTACTAACTACAAAGCCAATGGTAAGCAACGGGCGAAATGTATTCCCAGGGAAGCTTTCTGAATGTCCCCAAGATGTCTTTAGCAAACAAGACAGCTGCGTAGTCTGATAGGATTTGACCTAAAAATGTAGTCCCTTAGCAGTGGAAGCACACAAGGCAGCCAATCAAAAGATGACAATCACGCTATGCTCCAGGGGTGGGACAAACACAAGAACAGGCAGAAAGCCATTAAGTAAAGGAGAGGGGAACTGAGACAGATAAGAAAGTCATGCAATCATGAGCAATGAGCAAGGAGTTGACCCAAATCCCACTCTGTACGCTGTATTGTAGACATCCTCAACAACAAATGTGTTCAGTAGACAAAACCTAAAAATACACTCCAAATGGAAAATGTCACTTACCCAGTGTACATCTGTTCGTGGCATGAGACGCTGCAGATTCACATGCTGTGCATATCCCGCCATCTAGTTTTGGGCTCGGAGTGTTACAAGTTGTTTTTCTTCGAAGAAGTCTTTTCGAGTCACGAGATCGAGGGACTCCTCCCATTTCGGCTCCATTGCGCATGGGCGTCGACTCCATCTTAGATTGTTTTCCCCGCAGAGGGTGAGGTGGGAGTTGTGTATACAGTAATAGTGCCCATGCACAGGAGTAAGTATATATGTACATAGTGTGATTAAAAGAGATATATTTACAAATTTATAAATGTACAAGTTTATTTTTATTAACTTAAAACGGCTACAGGCTCCCGGGGAGGTGGGAGGGCGCATGTGAATCTGCAGCGTCTCATGCCACGAACAGATGTACACTGGGTAAGTGACATTTTACGTTCGATGGCATGTGTAGCTGCAGATACACATGCTGTGCATAGACTAGTAAGCAGTTATCTCCCCAAAGCGGTGGTTTAGCCTGTAGGAGTTGAAGTTGTTTGAAATAATGTTCTTAATACTGCTTGTCCTACTGTGGCCTGTTGTGTTGTTAACACATCCACGCAGTAATGTTTAGTGAATGTATGAGGCGTAGACCATGTGGCTGCCTTACAGATTTCTGTCATTGGTATATTTCCTAGAAAGGCCATGGTGGCGCCTTTCTTTCTGGTTGAGTGTGCCTTTGGTGTGATAGGCAGTTCTCTCTTTGCTTTTACATAACAGGTTTGAATACACTTAACTATCCATCTAGCAATGCCTTATTTGGATATTGGATTCCCTGCATGAGGTTTTTGGAAAGCTACAAACAATTGTTTTGTTTTGCGAATTTGTTTGGTTCTATCAATGTAATACATTAGTGCTCTTTTTATGTCTAATGTATGTAATGCTCTTTCAGCTACAAAGTCTGGTTCTGGAAAGAACACTGGGAGTTCCACCGTTTGATTTAAGTGGAACGGTGATATAACTTTTGGCAAAAATTTGGGATTTGTGCGTAGAACCACTTTATGTTTGTGTATTTGTATAAAGGGTTCTTGTATGGTAAAGGCTTGTATTTCACTTACTCTTCTGAGAGATGTGATAGCTATTAGGAAGGCTACTTTCCAGGTTAAGTATTGTATCTCACAAGAGTGCATGGGTTCAAATGGTGGACCCATGAGTCGTGTTAATACAATATTGAGGTTCCACGAAGGAACTGGTGGTGTTCTTGGTGGAATGATCCTTTTTAGGCCCTCCATAAATGCTTTTATGACTGGGATTTTGAATAGTGAAGTTGAATGTGTAATTTGCAGATAGGCCAAAATTGCTGTGAGATGTATTTTAATGAATGAAAAAGCTAACCTAGACTTTTGTAAGTGTAGTAAGTAGCTTACAATGTTTTTCGCGGATGCGTGTAATGGTTGAATTTGATTATTATGACAATAATAAACAAATCTTTTCCATTTATTTGCGTAGCAATGTCTTGTAGTAGGTTTTCTAGCCTGTTTGATGACCTCCATACATTCTTGTGTAAGGTCTAGATGTCCGAATTCTAAGACTTCAGGAGCCAGATTGCTAGATTGAGCGATGCTGGATTCGGGTGTCTGATCTGTTGTTTGTGTTGAGTTAACAGATCTGGTCTGTTTGGTAGTTTGATATGAGGCACTACTGACAGGTCTAGTAGTGTTGTGTACCAAGGTTCTCGTGCCCAAGTTGGTGCTATTAGTATTAGTTTGAGTTTGTTTTGACTCAATTTGTTTACGAGATACAGAAGGAGTGGGAGAGGGGGAAAAGCGTAAGCAAATATCCCTGACCAACTCATCCATAACGCATTGCCCTTGGAGTGAGGCTGTGGGTACCTGGATGCGAAGTTTTGGCATTTTGCGTTTTCTTTTGTTGCGAATAGGTCTATTTGCGGTGTTCCCCAGTTTTGGAAGTAGGTCTGTAGTATCTGGGGATGAATTTCCCATTCGTGGATCTGTTGGTGATCTCGACTGAGATTGTCGGCTAACTGGTTTTGAATTCCTGGTATGTATTGCGCTATTAGGCGAATATGATTGTGAATCGCCCAATGCCAAATCTTTTGTGCTAAGAGACACAACTGTGTTGAGTGTGTCCCTCCCTGTTTGTTTAGGTAATACATTGTTGTCATGTTGTCTGTTTTGACGAGAATGTGTTTGTGGGCCATTAGTGGTTCAAATGCTTTTAACGCTAGAAACACTGCTAGTAGTTCTAACTGATTTATATGAAGTTGTTTCTGATGAGTGTCCCATTGTCCCTGGATGCTGTGTTGGTTGAGGTGTGCTCCCCACCCTACCATGGAAGCATCTGTTGTGATCACGTATTGAGGCACTGGGTCTTGGAAAGGCCGCCCTTGGTTTAAATTGATAGGATTCCACCATTGAAGCGAGGTGTATGTTTGGCGGTCTATCAACACTAGATCTTGAAGTTGACCCTGTGCTTGTGACCATTGTGTTGCTAGGCACTGTTGTAAGGGCTGCATGTGTAATCTTGCGTTTGGGACAATGGCTGTGCATGAGGACATCATGCCTGGTAGTTTCAATACTAATTTTACCTGAAACTTTTGGTTTGGGTGTATGCTTTGTATTACGTTTTGTAATGCTTGTACCCTTTGTGGACTTGGAGTGGCAATCCCTTTTTTTGTGTTGATTGTTGCTACTAAGTATTGTTGTATTTGACACGGCTTGTCAGAGTGTGAACACAAACCTCCAAAGACTAGATGTAAAACTACACTAATGCTCCAGGGCACACTTTACTTCATGTGTCACAATCAAGAGTCTTTGGTGTGATATGTCATCACTTGTATTAACCTGATCATACTAAAAGCTAGTGAGATAAAAATGCATTCTCAAAGTAATCCTTTCACTTCATAGATTGTCTTTTACTGCACAGCAGATAGGAATCAATATTTCTAAGCTCATGGCTCATTTTCTTTTCCAATGTAGACTCATATTTGCCTCAACATTCCAAAATTGCAAATTGTGCATACATAGCAAAGGATGTACAGTTTCAGTAAAAACAAAAGAGAGGCACTTTCCTGTTAACATAAAGGGCAAGAGAGGGCTATGACATAACTTTTCTTGTGACACACTAATCCTTCACACTGACTATGTTAATTATCCTCCCTGCAACTGTTGTTTTAGGACATGTGGCCCGCTTTCTGGCTTGAAGGGAGGGCAGTTGGGGTGACCCGAATTAGTTAGTTGACATTCTACAAAATTAATAAGCAAGTAATTTATGTATGCTTCAAAGTTCTTGTGGCATCTAGCACAGGGGTTAGTGCATACCCACCCCCAAGCAATAACTGGATGAACCTAGCTACTACACTTGAGAGATGTACCCTAGTCCTAACAGATGGCATGTGCTGGACTGGGCTGTGGGGTAATAAACTTTTCCCAAGTAGGTACATGGATGTCAAGTCACAGTACAGGGCTGCAGCGATGTTTCATTAAAGAGCTACATACTTACAGGTGGCTGCCTTCTCCTCTTCATCCTCGGATGTCTGTTTCACCGCAAACCGTGCAAGCTCCGCCCCTAGCACTTCCTCCACAGCGGCGTGTGTTAGGGCAGCAGCCAGCGGCAGAGGGGCTTTCCTGGTGGGTATATAAATGAGATCTTTAACTGAGGGCGAGTAAGCAATGTTTTTTGTAGAGACAACAAGGGCTAGGTATTAATAAATGGCCTCTGTGAGACACCTGGATGTCAAGTATTTTAAACCAGCTTATTTGCCACAGAGCAAGTGACTCAGTGTTCAATACAGTGGCCTCCAACTTTAATATGTGGCATTCACACAAATACCTAATTCAAACACACCAATATCTGGAATTTATTTACAACATGTTTCTCACCCTTAATTGTTAAAAAATGTTTAACAAACATTCCTTTTTTGCATACATGAAAGGAAGAACTGTAATACGTTCAATAAAACATGACCACACTGTATTTCACTCACAATAATAAACTACTCAGTCATTCAAACCAAACAATTATTTTTTCCCACTCACTTCTGTCATGCTCATTCATTTTTCCCATTCCTTAGAGCTTATTGCCTTCTCCTTCCCTTCCTCCATCAGCAACCTCAGTTGTTTCATCATTGAACCCACCTCGCCTTCCTTCCGCTCACAACTTGAGTAATTCTCTCTCTGTTCTAAGAGGCATGATGACCACAACTATTTCCGTACTGCACTTCTCCATTCTCCCCTTCACACACACCCAGTTGGACTCTTTCCTTTGAAACCCTGATCCATGTTTCTACCCATTGGTTACTTCTGGATAAATAGAAATTCTTGTGTGTTTAATTCTTCTTTTCTCTACACGTTTCCAAATCTCTTGACACAAATTTAATACCAATGCGTGTAACTTGTTCACATTGTAATCCTTTATTTAAAAACAATTCTTCCAAAAACTACTAGTTGTAATATTTACTTAGTTAAAAAATGTTTCTTCTACCCACCGTGAACAATAGTTTATCACAGCCAACATATACATTGTTTTCCCTTCCTAATTAGATCATATGGACCAGATATGACAAAGGTAAATTTTCCATGTTTTGTTTGGACTTTCATGTCAACTTCTAACGAACAGGTTTTAGGTGAGCCCAAGGAGCTGCTTTTAAAGAGGTGCCTCCTTTTATATCCTTGTAGTTGGAGCTCTTTCTTCATTTATTTTGTTAATATATTATTTTAATTATTAATGCACTAGTTACGTTTTATTTCAATTAGGATTACTTTCGGTGATTTAGGTCTAGCACGATTTTGTTAGTCTGTTTTTCTTTCCTATTACTCGGCAGTCAAGCCTGCGGAGTGAGAATGGGTGCATGATGCATCTGGACTCCAGTTAGTACTTCTTTTCCATCTTCTAGCCTCGCTGTTATTGTTGACTGGCAATAGACCTGCCCACTTGACGCAGAACCTCATGCCAGAATGGTATTTAAACATGGCGCCTGCTCTGCTGCTCAGGAAAATTGCTGAGAAGTCAGCCCAACAACCTGATTTGTTTGCAGCCGTTGCAATTTGCGTTGCCCCCTGTTACTTCCTTGTAGTTAGAGGGCCTGGCTCCGTTCTTCGGCTATTATGTTAATTTATTTTTTTAATTATTCATGGCAGTAGTTGCTTTAGTAATGTAATTATTACTTTTGTCGATTTATATTTTTCACCGTTTTGTTAGTTCACATTGCTTTTCCAGTACCAGGCAAGAAACGTGCAGAGCGTTAGGTAAGGATCTGTGCTCCAGGTAGTATTTCTTCGCCCTGTCTGTTCTCGCTTTTGCTGTCGCTTGGGCGAGCGGGACTAGCTTGCAAACGGCACACCTAAGGCAAGCCCGACTGCGCTCTTCCACTCAACGGCCTAGGACGGAGCATGCACTTGCAAGCGCATATTCAGACGCCAATCGTAAGACCGGGATTCACTACGTCAGTAAAACTTTAATTAACCTTAACATCTCCTCTGTAAGGGGTATGTCAGAGCTGGCGCTTTTCTTTATTATACACGTTTGTTTCAAATTCTACAAACTAATTATCAGTGCAGCTTTGCTAAATGTAAGTTCTCTGGGTCGGAGTGGGACAGAAAACAGGCCACCAAAGAAAAAGTGGCCCCATTAGCGTATAAGAAAACTAAACAAAAAGAAAACAAAATGGCCCACATTTGCAAATCGGATTTATTTGAATTAGTGAAGACACTTCATAGGCGTTTGGTATGTTATGGGAGACTGCCTGCATTTATGCTTGTTGCAGGAAATGTTGACGATAATATCAGGGATCAACAGTAGAAAACCGGTTCAGCCGACCATAAATGAGGCCCACAAATAGCCAAAAAGCAGCCCACACAATGATCTGTCAGACCGACCCTTTGGGCACTACCCTGTAGTGCTTCAGGCAAACATAGCACAGACAGATATGACCTTCTATCAGATCTCTCCTTTGACTAGTTCTTTGGCACTGAAACTTGGCTTAGCGAGCCCTTAGCTCCTGATAATGTGCTAGCAGATCTGGCTGGGTATTCTAATGCCTGCGCTGATCACCTGACAGACAAGGCAGTCGTTTAGCAATGAATGGGGAAATTAAATGCTCAATAGTGCTCATGTCCATCTCAAAGTGTATCTTTGTCATACTTCTTATTGGTGCAAATAACTTCAACCTGACACACTCCATAAACTTTCGCGCCTTGTGTGACCCTTGAGGCTTCTACTCTGATTGGCACTTCAATGGCTAACTTCCTAAGCCCTTTCCTTCTTAGTGTGGCCCTGTTCACTACAGTGGGTGACTTCAATGCATGGGCTCAGGAAATGGATTGTCGTCACGTCACGGATCTTCTACAAGTCTATCTTGCACTCAATTTACTTCAATTAGTTTCTTTGTGCAGGCACTCAGCTCATCATCTGTGTAGAGAAAGAAGCCCCAAAAGGCCAATTTCTCCCATGTGTCGACGCCCTCATTCACCTTGGTAATCAGAAGATTTAAAAGCTAGGAGGATCAGCTGTAAACAAAACGAACAATAGCGAAGACCACTTTTAAGTCTAACAGAGAGCAGCGTCTACAACATGTCAGAATTTTACATTTCCAAAATGTCTTCAATCATTGGATCATTCCCTAATGTATATGATTCAACTTTTTTACATTTTTGGGGATCAAAGCTCACTCTCATTGCTTCATCATGGGTCAAATTTGAACAACTGTTGAAGTTGTCAAAGCCAATATGACAACTATTATTTGGCTTCCGTTTAGATCCATGCTTTGACAAGATCTTTAAATTGTTGGCATCATGCAGTTCCTAGTAAACAGCCATTTGCAACTGGTCACTTTCCACTGGTTCTAGTCCAGTGTCATTGAATAAAGCCACAGCTAAGCCTCTACCAAAGTACCATCGGCCGATTGCAATGCAATGGTGAACTAATGACCCATTTCATTGTTTCCAATAGCAGCAAGTATACTGTCATCTGCTAGCTTTTTGGAAAGCAACAATTTGTTGGATCTCCTGCAAGACAGCTTTTGCCAGGGTCACAGGACAGAACCTGCCGAGGTGGCTGCTTTTAATAACCTATACAGTACTTTAGACATCTAGAGAACAGAAACATTACTATTAGCGCACCTCTTAGGAGCATTAGCCACTGCCTTCCACCCTATCATTCAACAAAGATTGCGAAAATAGGAGTAAGAGACACTGCTAACATCTTTTCTAGCAGACAGAGAACAGTTCAATCCAGAAATTCCAGCTATAATTGAAACTCTTGATGTGTAGAAGGCCTTTCATTCCGATGAGTGCCCTTTCTTGCTCGAGGTCAAGCACAGTCAGGGTTGGCAAAAACTTCCTCTCTTTGGTCCAGCTTTCACGCTGAGCAAACCGCCAAGATTTATGTGAATAATTGCCTGTCTGGGTCGTTCAGGCTGGTTAAGTAGAGGTCAAAGACATGGATGTCTCTGTTCACGTTTCATATTTGCCCTCATTATAAACCCCTTTGTTTGCTGAGTATGAGAAATACATTGCAATACGAATACAAAAACTCCAGATTATATATCATTAGTTTGTACGCAGATGGTATGCTACTCCAGGCCTCGAAAAATCATAAAAATGTTACTAGACCTGCAGGTCGAGTTACATGAATAACCTACTCAACCTAGCTGTAATGTACTTGACCTGTAAACAGGTCTCAAATTGTGTGATCCTTGGCAAATATTTTTACAGTCTCATTTTTCTACATTCTCACATAGGAATGCAGCTTCAAATATGCGAGTTCAGCATTTCTCCTGTACAAGAAAAGTCCTCTTGTTTGATTAAACAGACTAAACATTTGCTCCAGGTATAATAAGAATCTAGCCCACATATGGGGTACACCTGATTCATGACTTGTCTCTTAGTTTATTAACAGCATTGTCATCAGGGTAGGAGAGTTTCTTAGTTTATGTTTAAACACACACTTTTAATAAATGTATTACTAATGCATGATGTGGTAGCACCCTGTCATTTACAGACAGTGAGTTTCCAAGAAATGTCCAAAAACGTTCCCACTAACTTGGAGCTTTGCTGATAAAACTATATAGTGTTTTAACAATAAGGCATGAAAATTGGGGTTCAGAAAACATATTTATCGTTTGCACATCACCAAGTAAAGTGTTCTGATTTGTTTTTATCCTATTAAGATATTTGTTTCATCGCACAGAAGTACAAAAAATGGGCTTTCACAACTAATGAAATATGTTTTGAAATGTTTGTACAGTTGACTTAGTTATTTAAATGTTGTGTGTTAGGAAACTTCTGACACCCTACAGCCCTTCATTTCACACTCTTTGTACAGCAGGTCAGACAGTTCACCTTATAAAATCCTGGAACTCTGCAGTCAGAATGAAAGGTAATTTTAATAAGACACACTGACTTTTGACCTCTGTCTCTGAACACAGAACAAATGTGACAAAATAAGAACAAAATTTAAAGGCGTCTTTATTGCGCATTCACTTTCTGACTGAACAGAAGACCTGGTCTTTGCCTACTCGCCAGAAGGGGCGAGGAAGTCCTAAAAATAGCTCGACCTGATAAAATATGGCTTGCCATAGCAAGTGGGCCAGTAGATTTTTTGAGGCCTACACTCTCAGTAAACTTACTCACAATAAGTTGCCTATCATGTCTGGTGTTAGCCATTTTGAAGATAAACTAGAATGCGTTTTTGCCCCTCACCGCAGCCACCCTGTCGCTCTTTAGAGGGATAGATTTTCACATGATCCTTGAAATCTATTAAACATTTCAGGATAGTGAACATACTGGTAGAAAATGATCCAATGAAAATCATGTAACACCATGTACCTAAGAGTGAGGAATGTCTTTCTGGTTTAATTTCATTTTGTCAATGAAATGATATATTTTTCTGATTAGGCTATTCTACTACTCAATGTACTTCATATGTGTACCTGACTATGCCTAACACTATCCCCTGGTGATGTTTCGTAAAACTATGTTTTTAGGTCATTAGAAATATGGGGCAAGATGAAGTAATGAAACTGGGATGGTACGTCATCAAAAGAGTTTGGCAGTCCTGGATCCTGTGGGATATTAACTTCTTGCACAAGCACAATACGCTTATTACTTTCTTCCGCTTACCACAGAGCTACAGCACATTGCAACTGACAGCCCCCGTTACAGACCATTTGATATGTGGCATGCTTCAACTTCGTAAATGAGTGGCACCAGTTTGCAAAATCAGTCAATGAAACAGTTTTACATCCGAGGCACCGTTTGTTGCAACTTTCGGCAAAATCCATCCTATGTGCCCAATGCTTCCTGCTGGTTCGAGACAAAACAGGGTCCAATGAAAATAAAGGTCTCACAATCTTTGCAATGCTGGGACTGAAGCCCCTTGGTTATCTCTAAGAGGACGTTCTCTTTTGTACAATGTACAAACCCCTCTTTGCAAGTTAGAAAAGTCATTCAGACTCGCAAAAGATCTTTTGAGACCCATTCAAAAAAGCAACTAAGAAGGGGTGTGAAAGGGGCATACCCCTCATATTTAGAAAGCAATGTACCAACGGTTTGGGACCACCAATCGTTAGTTACTGACACCAAAGTTGGGGCAGTGACTGATTCAATGGTGAAGGTTCCGCCTTGAAAACTGTGGATGGTAAACTCAGAGAGCGGACAGTGATCCGGGGGATCTCCACAAGCGCCAACCCCCATGTTTAAACCCCCTTACCCTTCCTCTCTCACCGCCTAAGATGTCTTCTCTGGTTGTGAATATTTTTCCAAAAGCACTTTTCTACTCCTGAAAAATCACCACACTTCCTTATTTATGAGATGGTGTCCATGCAATATAAGCATCCTATTTGGTGTGCTTAGTTTTAATAAAGCAGCCTTTCCAAAAAAAATAATGGAACACACATAGATCAACTCCAGAAATAAGTTTAACAGCATTTCTATTACAACTTTGTATTCTCTGTGCTTCCAGTGTTGGGTCTCATAATACATCCTCTTCATTGCCATCCTCTGTTATTGAAGGAATCAATTTCAGAGGTTGCTTCTTCATTCAACCATCTTTTTCATCTTCAGTGAGGATCTGATTTCCATTCAAAGGTATGTTTTGGAGTTCATGCTCTGTTCTATTACCCAGATTTATCTTCCTAGTCTATACAATCTAAAGCCAGAACCTCCGTTTCTTGGTCATTCCAAAAGTCCCTTGTATGAAGTTCTTTTTAAACTACCTACAATTTTCTTTGCCCAATTGTCTGTCTAGGTTCTTCGTTCTTTAACCATGTCACTCTTCAGGCGTGGGAACAGTGAATATTCGGAAACTGCTAGGGACCATTTGGCATCCAGGTGGGATATCAGTGGTATTCCCACCGTTAGGGAGACTCCCTTAGGAGGAATTCACCCATCTTCATTCTTCCCATTAGGCGTTGCTCAGTTTGTTTATTCATGTCAAACAGTTCCATATTGTACACCTCACTGCAGTGAGGAACAGCTTTACAAAAGAACTGTAATAATAAATCAAATTGTAAATAAGAAAGCTGTGAACTACCAAAAATTGAGCTTTTTGTTGGCTTGTACCTGTCAATACAGGAAATTTAGAACTATGTCTGAGACAAATTTCATTGCAGCATCAACCCACTTATAATGCTACTGCTTCACTGTGAAGCAGGGGATACATATTACTTAAAAAAACTACTGGTAAAGATGGTAGAACTACCTATTTGTTCATTATTTCTGTCCTGATGATGGCCATAGAAATGTAGACCAAAATACAAGCTGATAATTGCACAATGAATGCCCAGGATCACCTATTACTTAAAGTAAACAAGTACAACAAGCTCAGTTATACTGAATGATGACAATTGTGTTATGGCATTACACCTATACCTTTCCAAACACCAGGGACACCCTCATTGTGGAGCTTACCGACCTATTAAAGTGCTGTTTCGAAGTCATATTTAAACTGTATAATGTCTTGTATTGCTGGAGAAAAGGCCCTGTGCATGGCTTGGAAAAATGTGCATTGTCAGTGTTATTTTCCTCAAATGAACTTAACAAACAAGCAATTCTACTGAAGAGTTGATTTTTTTTCCTCTTTTGTTCACCACCAGGGCAGTCACCTGATGACTGAAGAACAAAGTGGACCCCTAGTCGAAGTTGCCAAGCTACACAGTGTTTGGCAGCAAAGGTAACAAACAGATATTGCAGGGGCACAGAGCGTTACACTTGTAACCTTGTGGGAAGATTGCCTACAGGCTCACCCCAATTTTAAATGTCCATCAAGGTGTGTAGCCCCCTTTGCTTCCGCCATGTGTCACATACCTATGGGGGCTCTGCGGCTCACATATGTATGCTGAATTGTATTGTCCAATTGGCTCCCCTATGCGTGCTGTGCATTATGGCTTTTACTTCGGAAGTTGACTGTGTTTATCTTTGGCATCAAACAAACTTGCATGCATTATTTTTCAGGTTCTCCTCCCCAAAGCATCTGGCACTCGGCAAGCAGGGAAGTGACCAGCTCATGCCTTGCTTTAGAGTAGGAATCATCCACGCGCAAATGAAGCTCGCCCATCTACCTGACCCCGTATTGTTGCTGGTCTCCCAAAACATGGGTGCATAAGCCACGCGGGAGGAAGGAAACCCAAGTGTGCAACCTGCCTGGGTTCATCTGCAATGGCACCCACTGTGCCGCTCCTCGTGTTAGGTCGCCAGGCAACACTGCAACTTTATCACTGGCACTTCTGGGAAGGGTCACTGCATCAACCTGCGATTCCAGCCCTCCTTCCCCTGAGGTTCAGGTTGGCTGGCTGCCCTAAGAGGGGCAGAGGACTTCCCTGGCAAAGCTGATGCTGCAGGAGCACAAATTACTCAAAGCACTCACCTAAAATTAGAACTGTAAAACACAGTAATGCCACGAAGTAAACCACATTTACATGTCTAATGAGCTTAGGAAGCAGAAAGTAATCTAGAGCAGAAATATAATAATATTCCTACTTATACCGAAGAAAGTGATGGGCCTTCAAATAAAAGAGCCCATCACATGCAATACAACCCCTGGCACTCGGCCAACGCTTAGGGCTCCTAAGTGTGTGCGGCAAATGCTTATGTCTAGGTGGCGAACGGTGCTTAATTTGTGCTTATTGTTTCCGGTGCGGAGCACTGGTACTTCTTTTTGAGGGGCGGGGCTAAGTTTTCTGCATCAGGGATTTACTGCGAGCAAAAGCCACATATGGGAAAGACGGAGGAAAAGAAAATTCGAAAAAGCGTTCAAAGGGAGAGAGCAAGAAGACTGCAAGAGTGAGATGAAGGGGTAGGGAGCGGCTGTAAACGGATTAAAGAGGCCCGAGAAGGCTTTAGGATTTTGCTGCCTTGATGTTCTGTGTTTGCATATTTAATTGCAGCAGACGCGTGTTTCACAGGAGAGCTTTGGGCACCGGCACGATTTTATTTACAAATTAAGCACTGGTGGCGAGGCCATAGGTGCTACAACATTATGGGCGGATGAAGGAGAGAGTAAGCGACTGGCGCTGAGGCATGAGACCAGCAAGAAGAAAGATGAGAACTCGGAAGAGGCACCAGACCAGCGGACAACAAGCTCCCGCCTTTGCCAGCTCTTCTAACAAGGAAGATGGGAGATGTTTGGTTCATGAATGGGCTGATACTGCGGTCAGTGTGCAGCACACTGGACACAGACACGGTGAGGCTGCAGAGAGGAGAGCCGGGTGTAGGGAGGGTCGGGCAGCAGAGTCCTGGCGTCCTGCCCGCTATTGTCCCTGTTCCGCCTGAGGATGAAGGTCCAGGGCAGGGTGAGCATCCTTCCTGTGCCGATGATGTACGCACATGTCACTGCCATGAAACATCCAGTCTGCCCTTCTTCAACTGACCTCAGCCATGTCTGAATCCAGAATGCTTTAAACTAGGGAGAGGTTTTAAAACAAAGAAAAATACTTCTGGACTGTGTGACGGGAGGAAAACACCCCTCATTCAGGCAAGTCAGGGCTCTGTGGGTGGCTGCTACGAGCTGCAGAGTTCTCGCCCCTTCACACTCACAGAAATTCCCGCAGCAGGTATTCTCCACAGTAGAGCCATGGTGCACAAGTGCATGCACTGCATCCGGTTGCAACGGCAGGGACTGCTGGTCTAATCCTCCATGCACTGTTCAGAGAGGGGGGGTGTGGTGCCCAGAGACCCTCAACCGAGTACACTGTAGAGAGATCAAATATGACGTTACTGCAGTGCAAGCAGACCCTCACAGTGAAAACCACAAGCGCAGTGCGTGAAGTGTGGAAGCATCATGCACTGCAGGGAGGCTGTGCATGCACTGCAAGCTACCTTCAGATGCATACAGTGTACAAAGGTCTCAAGAGCAGTGCGGAAGCATCATGCACTGCAGGGAGGCTGTGCATGCACTGCAAGCTACCTTCAGATGCATACAGTGTACAAAGGTCTCAAGAGCAGTGCGTGAAGATCACGTGCTGTGTGCCCACACCAGTGGGTGCAGTTCTGAATATTATGTGCTGTGTGTCCAGGCCACTAGGTGCAGTTCTGAAGATCATGTACTGTGTGCCCGCGCCAGTGGGTGCAGTTCTGAAGATCTTGTGGTGTGCCCTGGCCAGTAGGTGCAGTTCTGAGTACTATGTGCTGTGTACCCATGTTTGCAGTTCTGAATATTATGTGCTGTGTGTCCAGGCCAGTGGGTGCAGTTCTGAAGATCATGTGCTGTGTGCCCACGCCAGTGGGTGCAGTTCTGAAGATCATGTGCTGTGTGCCCGCACCAGTGAGTGCAGTTCTGAAGATCATGTGCTGTGTGCCCGTGTGTGCAGTTCTGAAGATCATGTGCTGTGTGCCTGCACCAGTGAGTGCAGTTCTTTAGATCATGTGCTGTGTGCCCGCACCAGTGAGTGCAGTTCTGAAGATCATGTGCTGTGTGCCCGCACCAGTGGGTGCAGTTCTGAATATCATGTACTGTGTGCCCGTGTGTGCAGTTCTGAAGATATGTACTGTGTGCCCCCGCCAGTGGGTGCAGTTCTGAAGATATGTGCTGTGTGCCTGCACCAGTGCATGCAGTTCTGAAGATCATGTGCTGTGTGCCAGTGGTTGCAGTTCTGAAGATATGTGCTGTGTGCCTGCACCAGTGCATGCAGTTCTGAAGATCATGTGCTGTGTGTCCAGGCCAGTGGGTGTAGTTCTGAACTTCATGTGCTGTGTGCCCACGCCAATGCGTTCAGTTCTGAATGTCATGTGCTGTGTGGAGGGGTGTGCAGTTCTGAAGATCATGTGCGGTGTGCCCTGGCCAGTGGGTGCTGTTATGAAAATCATGTGTTGTGTGCCCAGGCCAGTGGGGGCAGTTCTGAAGAGCATGTGCTCTGTGCCCCCGCCAGTGGGTGCTTTTATGAAAATCATGTGTTGTGTGCCCAGGCCAGTGGTGCTGTTCTGAAGATGTTGTGTGCCTGCACCAGTGCGTGCAGTTCTGAAGATCATGTGCTCTGTGCCCAGGCAAGTGGGTGCTGCTCTGAAGATCATGTGCTGTGTGCCCAGGCCAATGGGTGCAAATATGAAGATCATGTGCTGTGTGTCCCCACCAGTGGATGCAGGTCTGAAGATCATGTGCTGTGCGCCCAGGCCAGTGGGTGCAGATATGAAGATCATGTGCTGTGCGCCCAGGCAAGTGCATGCAGTTCTGAAGATCATGTGCTCTGTGCCCATGTGTGCAGTTCTGAAGATCATGTGCTGTGTGCCCGCACCAGTGGGTGAAGTTATTTGCCCTCGCGGGCGCCACCTTCAGGGCTCGGGCCCCAGCATCACTTCAGCTGAGGGGCTCATGAAAGTCCACCGAGAACTGGGCTGTACTCGGAGCAGTAAAGCTTCTGCCCATTAATTCACGCGTTTAGCTGTTGCTGCTGCTACGTGGCGGGAGCACAGGTGGGCTGGTGTTACAGGGGGTGTCATAAGGGTTCGCACTCTGGTGAGGAGTAAACGTTTTAACACGCTCCGTTGTTTCCAGAGGAGTGTGAATACTGCCCATTACCACCAGAATTCTGAAATCTGCAAATTAAAAGCAATCTCCTTCATTACAATACTCCATTCATTAACCTCTGATTGCTAACCAGAATTACAAACCGAAACTTGATGTCATCATTTTTTTTTACACGACTGCCATGTGGTTTGTTATCTATAGTGACTCCCTTCAGCCAATTCTGGGGTCCGAGGCCCTACAAAGCGACATTCTGGGACTTGTAGTGTTTTTTCAACGTTGTAAGTAGGGGCTGAAAATCCCAGCTGAAAAGTGTGGTTGGCTACAAAGCCAGACTAGCTGCGGGTCTTGGACATAACAAAAGGTCACTTGGGCTCTGCTTTTAAATCTTATAAAGTGGTGTAACCATTCCCAAAACTACTGCGTGACCCGCAAGTAAATAAACATGTTGACCTACTTTAAGGAAAAGCACCACTGTATTACTGTATAGAGTGAGTACCGGTGCATCACTGTATAGAGTGAGTACCAGTGCATCACTGTATAAAGTGAACACCACTGCTTCACTGTATGGCGTGAGTACCACTCCATCACCATGGAGTATCGCTGGATCACTGTATAGAGCGTGAGAGCTACTTCTGGTCGGTGAAAATCGACATGGCCTACTAACGGCCAAGCAAGTCCCGAATTTTTCCTAGAAACCCCCCCACGCCCACCTTCATTGACTTGAAGCTTACTTTCTTCATAGGCCATACTGTGATTTAAACAAAATACTAGAGTTCCCTAGATAACCTGCGCCCCTGGCTCTACCAGCAGGGCACAGGACGGCTCTGAAGTACACCCAGGCCCTGTGAGGAGCGAGCAGCAGCACCAGGTGCGGGGCCTCTCACCTCTGCTTGGCTTCTCTCACACAGACCGGGCAGAGAGATCACTTCTCTACGAGGAAGGGGGGAGGGAGGAGGACAGTTGTCCCAACAACAGGAGCGTAGTTTGGGAGGGGGCAGGGAGGTTTGCTGGTGGTCACTACCCTAACAATGTACCTTGTGATAAATAGTTTGGTACAGGGGCTTTTGGTTGGGGAGGTTTCTACCTGATTTCACCATGAATTTTACACACACAAACAAACGCACACACAGTCCCTCCCTCACTCTGGGAATACTTTAAAAATGCTGTTTATTTTGTAAAAAAAAAAAAAAAAAGTTATTTCTCTCACTTAGGGCCTGATTACAACTTTGGAGGAGGTGTTAATCCGTCCCAAAAGTGACGGATATACCACCAGCCATATTACGAGTTCCATAGGATATAATGGACTTGTAATACGGCTGGTGGTATATCTGTCACTTTTGGGACGGATTAACACCTTCAATCAGGCACTTAGTGCCCCTGCCAATCTGCATTCCTCTCCCGTTCCGCTGCCACTAAGCCCCTCTTGCGAGTCAGCTTGTCCTACAATGTATTTCAAAATTATGCGCCAGCTGATTGTTGGGGAATCTGAAGCTCACCCCCCAACAATAAGTGCAAGAAGGGGGAGGGATGGACAGGAGTGGCAGGTGGGGGTTGGAGTGAAGAGCAGAGGGCGTTGGCACTTCAGGAAAAGGCAAAAGGGGCCAGACACGAGAAAGGCTTGGGAGGAAAGAAGTGGGTGGGCGAGGGTACCGAGGGGACACACTCTTTGCACCCCTGGCACACGTGACAATAATTCACAAGAAGTACTGGCCCCAATGCTGCCGATGCTTCCAGGAGTTTATTTCCTGTAAGCACTGGCAGAAGTGGGGCCAGTATTTCATAAGAAATATTGTCAGGGCATGAGTCACAATAATCCATATGAAATACTGGCCCCACTGCTGCTGATGCTTAGAGGAGATATAACAATTGGCGCATATATATATATATATATATATATATATATATATATATTTTTTTTTTTTTTTTTTTTTAAAACACTCTTGTGGCCTGGCACACACTGTCACAATAATCATTATGGTGATGCCGCGTGCCAGGTCCACAAAAAGTGTTTGTTATTTATATGCACGAATAGTTATATCTCCTTTAAGCATCAGCAGCATTAATTAGAAAGCATTAATTGAGCCGCCTCAACAAATGAAACTTTAGGCTGGGGCTCACTACCGGTGTTGCTCTGCACAGGGCTCTTACCTGCTGCTACGATCGGTTGCAGGCTAAACAGGGCAGGTGCATGGGTCCTCGTAGCAATTTAACACTGCTTGCACCACTTTCCTGCTCCGGCCACTCTGCTCGGCCACACTTGCTGCTTTGCATCGGCACTCTCGCACAAGAAAAGTGGGGTGCTAGGGTGTGAAAGGCAGGTGGTGCAGAGATGGAGATGCCAGGAGGAAAGACGTCATCCTCTTTGGTCTGCCTCGCCCCAGCTAAACTCAGATAAGCCAAACTGAGCATCTGATTTGGGTGAGGGCGGGCAACATCACCTTAAAAAGAGGCCTAGATGTTAATGGGCTACTAAATTCAGACACTACCGGTGCAAGCTACTCAGGGGGGCTGGGCGAGCTACCGGTAGCTCGCGATCGACCAGTTGGAGACCCCTGGTATAGAGTGAGTACCACTGGATCACTGTATGGAGTGAGTACCACTACATGTTGTACGTACCACTGCAACACTGTATATAGTGTGTACCACTGCATCACTACATGGAGTGAGTACCACTGTATAGAGCGAGTACCAGTGCACCACTGTATGGAGTAAGTACCACTATATCACTGTATGGAATAAGTACCACTGTATGGGGTGAGTACCACTGCATCACTGTGTGGAGTGCAGTGTATTATTCATGTCACACATGAAAAAAAACGTTGTTAAGGTCCTTTATTTTGACTTTTGAATATTGCATTGATATTTTCACCAAGCTTCGCTAGCAGGCCAGAGGTTTACAGCAGCTGCACAAGCTTTTCTAAACACAAGGGGACTTGAAAAAAGTGTGTGTGTGTGAGAGATTGTATGAGAGCACATGTATGGGAGAGCGTAGGTGAGACGGAGTATGTGTGTGCGCGAGTGAGAGGGTGTGTGTGAGAGAGAGGGAGAGAGAGAGAGACAGAGAGAGAGAGAGAAAGAGAGAGGGAGAGAGACAGAGAGAAAGAGAAAGAGAGAGGGAGAGAGACAGAGAGACAGCTTGTCTTTTGTGCTTGTGATTTGCTGCTATACCTCATGGAGGAACTTCTTACTTTATGGGGGGGTTGAAGGCACCCGTAGCAAAAGGTTGGGGTTTTATCCATGCAAACTGCAGGCCCTCGAATAATGCAGCTATTTCTTGGCATATGGAGGGAAACCACTGCTAAATGCTGGGGCTGACATACTGTCAGAGTTTATTTTCACTTCTCAGGAGCTGGCGCCGGGTGGCACTGGAGTTATTCAGAGCAGGGTGTGCCTGTCGTCTTTTTGGGAGGGCTTCGCTGGGCCTCGACTCAAACCTGGGCTCTGGGGGATTTAGAGACCCTCTGGGGACTGTGTGTGTGTTTAGGGAGAGAGCCCCTCCCGGAGGTGTGATTACCACCCAACAAAGGCAGGCCAAGTGGTAGGGCGGAAGAAACGTGGAGTGGGTGATGTCGCTTCCGCCGCCTCTGTACGTTGGCACAGTCTAAGTAATGAGTGCAGCAGCGCCTGGATAAGCACCCACAATAACCCCTGCAGCCACGTAGGCATGAGAAGCCAGCACCGTAGATCTGTTCTTGGCAAAGGTTTTGAATTGTATTTATTTAGCGCTTGCTACCCCTGACGAGGCACTGAAGCGCTTTACAACACAGCCCGGACACAAAGCGTTGGACCTCGCTGTGTGACTGCAATCCACACATGCACAGCATGGCGGCCCACGTGCAACACGCCAAGGCCCTGTGTGGACCCCCTGTGAAGTCTGTGAACGAGAGGACATTACAAGGTGTGACTCCAATCCACACATGCACAGCATGGCGGCCCACGTGCAACACGCCAAGGCCCTGTGTGGACCCCCTGTGAAGTCTGTGAACGAGAGGACATTACAAGGTGTGACTCCAATCCACACGGGCCAAGGCCCCTCAGAGGGAGTGTGCAGCAGCCCGAGGCAGGAAGGGGAGCTCGTGGTATGCAGGAATGCAGCTGTCGGGGGCAGGCGGACGAGAAGGAAGGGCTACATTTAGACCAACAAGATGCGCAGCAGGAGGGATGGTGCCCCAACTGTTCCAATCTACACGCCAGGCACCCCCTGGCAGACCCATATCAAGGGATGTCACCCTTGAACCAAAGCACCAGCTGACCCTTCTGGACAAAATAAATTCACTTTCTTTTCACTCAGGGACCGCAGCACAAGGGAGGAGAAACCACACCATAAAGAAACGGGGGGGAGGGGTTTCTGGAATTAAGGAAACACTACACTGCAGCCTGCACAACCGGGAGATTCGAGTCGTACTATCTCTGTCCTAAAAGAATCCAAACTTTGTGATCCTGGGCAAATGATTAAACTCTCGTTTCGCCTCAGTTCCCGTGCCCGGCGAAGTAGGAGGCGTTCAGAAACTAACAAGCCTACACCCGACCTCCCTTCCCCCACACAACAACTATTACTTCTGGCTCTCACACTAGAGAACTGAGGCTGTTGGCCAGATTTCTAGTAGTTAGTACTGCAGTAAATAACACCTACATCTAAGCCACAGGCTGTGTGTGCTCCCTACACAAAGAAGAGCTCCGCTGTTCCTTGTGGTGCTTTCAAAATAGGTTTCCGGTGGTCAGGCCCAGGGCAGAAGATGGCCTGGGAGGTGTGAACATTACTGCTGTGCCAAGGTCATTTGTACAACGCTCACTGGTAGTGAGCCACAACACAGTAATAAAAATATTGACCGTAAAAATAAAAATAAACTAATACAAAAAAAATAATATATATATATATATATATATATACACATATATATACATATACACACACACACATATATACATACACACACACACACACACACACACAAAATAAAAAAAATCAAATCCTCAAAACCGAAACCACTAGATCATCAAGGTAAGGAGAAGTCTCGGAAGGAACAGTAAATAATAACTTCTCTATATATCCTTACCATGATGATATAGTGGCAGTCGCGATATAGTAGATCTGATATGTAATTACCTAAATATCATGATACGCAGTCTGCACATTCTGCCACTGGCCTTGTGGCTCTTTTACCAGCCCAGTGACTTGACATATATGCTTCTGAGGCTACCATCGCATACTGGGGTGATGACGTGTAGTGCTCCTGTCATAGATTCCTTTCCGAGGCTACCATCGCAGACCGGGGTGATGACGTGTAGTGCTCCTGTCATAGATTCCTTTCTGAGGCTACCACCGCAGACCGGGGTGATGACGTGTAGTGCTCCTGTCATAGATTCCTTTCCGAGGCTACCATCGCAGACCGGGGTGATGACGTGTAGTGCTCCTGTCATAGATTCCTTTCTGAGGCTACCACCGCAGACCGGGGTGATGACGTGTAGAGGTGTAGCGCTTCTGTCATAGATTCCTTTCTGAGGCTACCATCGCAGACCGGGGTGATGACGTGTAGAGGTGTAGCGCTTCTGTCATAGATTCCTTTCCGAGGCTACCATCGCAGACCGGGGTGATGACGTGTAGAGGTGTAGCGCTTCGGTCATAGATTCCTTTCTGAGGCTACCATCGCAGACTGGGGTGATGACGTGTAGAGGTGTAGCGCTTCGGTCATAGATTCCTTTCTGAGGCTACCACCGCAGACCGGGGTGATGACGTGTAGCGCTTCGGTCATAGATTCCTTTCTGAGGCTACCATCGCAGACCGGGGTGATGACGTGTAGAGGTGTAGTGCTCCTGTCATAGATTCCTTTCTGAGGCTACCACCGCAGACCGGGGTGATGACGTGTAGCGCTTCGGTCATAGATTCCTTTCCGAGGCTACCATCGCAGACTAGGGTGATGACGTGTAGTGCTCCTGTCATAGATTCCTTTCTGAGGCTACCACCGCAGACCGGGGTGATGACGTGTAGTGCTCCTGTCATAGATTCCTTTCCGAGGCTACCATCGCAGACCGGGGTGATGACGTGTAGTGCTCCTGTCATAGATTCCTTTCTGAGGCTACCACCGCAGAC
This sequence comes from Pleurodeles waltl, assembly GCF_031143425.1. Lineage (NCBI taxonomy): Eukaryota > Metazoa > Chordata > Amphibia > Caudata > Salamandridae > Pleurodeles > Pleurodeles waltl. Next base: position 974,972,763 of record NC_090450.1, on the reverse strand, counting down.
CGGGGTGATGACGTGTAGAGGTGTAGCGCTTCGGTCATAGATTCCTTTCTGAGGCTACCACCGCAGACTGGGGTGATGACGTGTAGAGGTGTAGCGCTTCTGTCATAGATTCCTTTCTGAGGCTACCATCGCAGACCGGGGTGATGACGTGTAGAGGTGTAGCGCTTCTGTCATAGATTCCTTTCCGAGGCTGCCACCGCAGACCGGGGTGATGACGTGTAGTGCTCCTGTCATAGATTCCTTTCCGAGGCTGCCACCGCAGACCGGGGTGATGACGTGTAGTGCTCCTGTCATAGATTCCTTTCTGAGGCTGCCACCGCAGACCGGGGTGATGACGTGTAGAGGTGTAGCGCTTCTGTCATAGATTCCTTTCTGAGGCTACCATCGCAGACCGGGGTGATGACGTGTAGAGGTGTAGCGCTTCTGTCATAGATTCCTTTCCGAGGCTACCACCGCAGACCGGGGTGATGACGTGTAGTGCTCCTGTCATAGATTCCTTTCTGAGGCTACCATCGCAGACCGGGGTGATGACGTGTAGAGGTGTAGTGCTCCTGTCATAGATTCCTTTCTGAGGCTACCACCGCAGACCGGGGTGATGACGTGTAGTGCTCCTGTCATAGATTCCTTTCTGAGGCTACCATCGCAGACTGGGGTGATGACGTGTAGAGGTGTAGCGCTTCTGTCATAGATTCCTTTCCGAGGCTACCATCGCAGACCGGGGTGATGACGTGTAGCGCTTCTGTCATAGATTCCTTTCTGAGGCTACCATCGCAGACTGGGGTGATGATGTGTAGAGGTGTAGTGCTCCTGTCGTAGATTCCATTAGGTGCCTTGGCCTTCATCACTGATCTACGACTGCCTGATTGTGGTGTTTATTTGGTAAATACTGAGTGAAATCATATTTTCCTTTCTGAAGGCACAGCTCCGAGTTACCTTCCCCCCACCCCCAATAGCGCCAATGGCACAAAAGTACCACATTTTAAGCACTAATTCAGATTTCTAGAACTTTTCACCTTAGTCTGCATTTCAGATATGTCTAGAGAAAAAGTTTTACATCAGATATAGGACTCAATAATTAATTACATTGCCCAACACAGCAGTGTGACAGACTTACTGTATCTTTTTAACAACATTGCCTGCCCCCCGCCCCCGCATCTAACATCTGCATACACAATTCGCACTCTAGTCATCGACAGACAATGGCACATGCAGTCTGTAAATGGGAGTCTGGTTACCTGGTGGGATGGGGGTCACGGGGTTGGCACAGACAAGGATTGGAACGTTAGAGGGTGGACAAGTACAGCGGCGGCAATGTGCATAGGCCGAACACAGGACCTGATATAGATGATGGGCAAAACTGTGACAGGGAACAATAGAAAAGAGCTTGTTAAAGGCGGCTGGGAAGGCTGGGGGCCGAGAAACAATGACAAGGCAGGAGTGTCAGGCAGAGGGGGCTGTCCCTGGGAAGGAGCCACAGGGTAGTCTAGGGTAGTGTAGGCAGGCAGTCTGGGCCCAGGATTCTCTCCCCAAAAAAATGAGAAGAAGTCTAGAACTAGACAAGGGCAAAAATAAGCCCCAAGACAGGCAGCCTAGTAATGTGGTGGGAAGACTGTGAAATATCAGCCCCGTTTACAGAAAAGTCCTGTTATGTGATTACAACAAGGGCCTTTCTATCGTTGCCGCAGCTTCATTCAATCTGGAGACCCCTTGCTCCGAGTCGGTGGACTCCTAACTTTATGACTTTGTTCCCACATCTACAAAAGATCCCACTGGTGGTGTGCTGTTTTACTCTGGGACAACTGTCTAAAACCACCAGGCAAAACCTCACCCTCTAGACTTCAAGCTGTAGCCCATAGTTTCCCGCATTAATCTGTTTTGTCTCCCTATTTTATTCACCACCCTTTGCTAAAATCCATTTTTTCTTTAGCCAAGTCTATTGCAGGAGAGCAGCGTTGCACATGTTTATTACCAGCCTACTTACCTCTCCGCCAGCCTATTTGAAAAACATACCCATCCATCCCACTGCATTTAGTTGACAGCAACATGTTGCCAATCATGTAAGCATTCGTAGCAATCCTGGAGAAATGGTCTTAGTCAAGGCTGCTGAGTTCATTAGTTTTGTGGCAAAGAACAGAATTGAAAGTATAAAGGTTAAAATATATTCATTGCACCCTAATCACTTTGTAGTCACTCAGGTTTTTCTGTAGAAGCAGTCTACTCCTGAGAGTCACACAGCAAAACAGGAGAGCCAGAAATACTGCGGCCCACTAATGTTGAGACACTGTACCAGCCCTGCCTTTCACAAACAAGTCAATTATCCAACCTTCAACTGAAGCCAGACTGTTCAACCCAAAGTCATCCATCGTAGTCTAAGGGCTCCCCCCTCTCTACATGGGTGCCATGTCTTACCTGCTGCCCAACAGCCTCAGCGCCAGCTCCATCACTTCCCCCTCCACCTCCGCACTGCTCAGCGTCCTGGTCTGCAGGCTCACGGGGAGGGGGGCTTCTGGCCCCAGTGGGCTTGGGAACTCGTGCAGGAACGAATCCAGGAACTTCCGCGCCATGTCAGGCTCATCTGCCCCTTTGCTCATTCCAGCAGTAGGCCCTGCAGTTTCATGGGTGGTCATGTCTGCAGAGGTTTCTACTCAGACTACGGTTCCTGCTTTTCCAGCATCGTGAGGCTGGGAGATCGCTGCAGAGAAAAACAGAAGGTCAATAAAACATGGATAGAAGGTTGGTTCCTCTGAAAGAGGCAGTCCTTCCCCACCGACTCCCTTGTAACATGAAATACAACCACATGGGCAATGGCTGGTCCTGGTTCTTGTCAAAAGTACCTCAGAAAAAATCTAGCAACCAAACCTAAAAACAATCTGTTTTTATCCAGTCTACCTCTCCAGGCCCCACATTCTACCACAAAATGTTATGCTGTGTAATGGACATGCCGATTAGTAAATTCAGTGTTTGCTACCCTGATTACATTCTTGAAGCAGACTTTTCATGAAGACCTTCCTTTCAAAACAGAACTTGTTACTGTTATGTGTTACTATTATTTATATTGTGCGTGACTCACTCCGAGCGGGGTACCTCGGCGCAGGTCCCTTTGTGAAACAAACATGCAGCAAGGTTAATGAAACTTCCGTTAAAGGCTGTCGAAAATCATACGTAGGTGAGGCATTTCATGCTGTCACAAACGCACGAAAATCGAGACTTCTGCAGCAATATATATTGGGAAAACTAAACTTGCATTAAAAATGTCTGCATACACATACCATGGATAGAAAACACCTGAAAAAGAAACTTGTAAAGAACATTTTTGCACACATTTGTAGTTAGATGCTTTGATGAGAGTGAAATGATCTCATATTGAAATTTATTTAGCAAAGCACAGAAAACCTTGACTTAACAAACTTCACCAAGGACGAAAATTGAGAACTGGCAAAACAAAATGACACAGCAAACATTTACAGTTACAAAGCATCTCTCTCTATATATATTTCTGTGTGTGTGTTATAAAAATACAATTTACAAATTGTTTTCCCCTTAGAAAAGAATAAAAAGACAAACAAGGAGCCGGAATGGCTACTGGAAGGCTGAAGAATGTGTTGCTGTCAGCGAGCCTGTTGTCCTAACATGCCCATCTCAGGAATGCAGTTCATTCTTGCAGATGCAAGAGAAGACCGTCTCTGAGACACCAAAAACACGAGGGCCAACGGCGGTGTCTTCTCGCCACAGCGACTACTCACGCACCGAAAACTGAAGGTTCCTGATGTCTGTGCTCTGACAGCGCCGCCCAATCGCACTGGCAACAAAACTAAAACCGATCTCCCAGCCCAGCATCACTCTTGTGCCACAATATCATGTCTTTAGGGAGCGCCACTGCGGACATCTGAGCACAGAAACCCCGTCCGAGCTACGGGCAGGGGCCAGATGGCTTCTCTGCGCTGCAATCAGCACAGGCCATCTGGCACATTGCGGCTCTTTCACGGAGTGACCCCACCCGCCCCTCGTGCCACAGAGGTTACGAATGGAAAGATTTGGGTAGGAAGTGCCTCGCAAGAGGAAACGATCGGCAGGAAGCAGCGAACAATAAGGGTTGCTAAGGCTCTGTTTAAAGAGGGAACCAGTGAGCGTGTCACATCTCACAGAGACAAGACACGGAAGCAGTGCTAGGGAACTGACTTCTGTAGCTCACAGCTCCTAGAAGACCTCTCAAGGCACACACGAGTGTGCGGGAGCAGGCCAGCAATCGACAGTCATGGCTGTAGCAGTCAGGTGGCTGCAATGGAACACATGTAGTTCTACAGAACATGTGCATGTAAAACAAAAACACACAAGGAGCGCACAACCACAGATAAACACTGCGCCCATCGAATGGAGAAAGGGGTCACAGCGCTAAGCCAAGTCTACAGATAAAAAGACCCTGAAGACGGGGTGTTCTGACGAATATTCTGGAAATTTGGACTGTAATATATTTTAAAGGCATAACATATTAATTCTCACTCCAAATGGGAGTAACCCGGGATAGCTAAAAAAAAGAAAAGTGAATTCAAAAATATGGTGATTTGTAATGTACTACATACTTTCTTTGCAGGAATTAGTTACCACAAACGGAAAGGTAAAATGTTACCTTTAAGGCCTGCCCCAGTCCAGTCCGGGGACCCTACTACAACAGCTGTTTCCGCTGTTAAGTTCGTAAAAGGAGAACGGTGGGAAAACTCGTAGAAGTTCGTCGCCACTCCCTGTTCTGAAACCGTCTAATTTTAGAAAAGAAATGCGGCTGGTGTTATCTGAAACGCTGCCACTAGGACACATGGACGTGTGATGGACGAACAGCAGTAGCCAAGCACATGGCTGCATCCCAGGGCGTCTGAAAGACACCAAACAGTCAAAACATGCAAAGCAGACAGGCCATAAGAGACTAGCCACGCACCTCGTTAAAAAAGGGGGCGGAGGCGAGGAGCCCAACAAGAAAAACATGGCCGACAGGGCTTTCAGCTGAAGTCCGTGTACAGTTTACACTGTAAACATATAATGGAAAGGCAGAAAATATCAGCAGCCACCTCAGGGCACACCTATAAACGCGTAAAGAGGCGAGGCTAACAGTCAGCGCCCTGCACAACAGAGACAATACCGCTTCAATACTGGGGAAAGGATGCAATGGGCGCAGCAAATGATCACGTGTACTCTACTGAAGAGGGAGACACCTTACAACTGTAGCAGTTGCAGAAATAAAACCATGTACAGTGGGTTACATGCTTACACTGGGTGTCCATGTTTTTGTTTGTTTCCACTTGTCCTTTCGCCGGCATGTGCAGACTTTGAAGACCTGCATCCCTAACCAGGATTTGAGATCTGACGAGATGGTTTTGTGGTCTGTGTTGGTGTGGTGAGGGAAAACTGCTGCTCAGTGGCACCATTATGCCAACTACATGGCTTTGGAGCTGTGGTTCGTGTATGAGGTGTCTGGATTCTGCGTGGCTTGCCCTGCATGGGAAAGACAAACTACAAGTGTAGGGAAAAATATATTCTGTACAGAGTACTGATTGGTGGACATCTGTTGGATGTCCGATGATAGCCGACTAGGAGTGTGTGTGGGGTAAAGGCCTGTCTGTGTATTTATCGGCGTGTGGTGTGGTCTTAAGTTTGGTGGTATGTGTAGCATAGCGGCAGACAAACCTAAGCAGTGTGGTACACGTGGAATGTTGTTTAATAGCTGGGCCGTCCTAATGGAGAGAAGCAAGTTTAGAAATGATCAGTGTGTAGCTCAGAATGCGCTACAGCGAACAGGAAAAAAACAATGCACGGTTCAGAAATAACAGTGGAGAGCTCATAATACAGTCAAGTAGTGTAACTCAAAAAATAACGCTGAGCATAGTAGCCAAGCTACATCTGTTATGTTGTATTTCATGGTGAGTATCCGTCGTGTGAATGAGTGGATGTCTATTGAGATACAGGTACTAGTGCCGGTGGCAGGAAACCACTAAGTCGACTGCTTATTTCGTGTATTTATGTGCCATTTCTTGCTGGGCTGACGCATGAGTGAGGAAGCTTAAATGTTTCTGGGGCCCCAATTATAGGTATTAGTTACCACTCAAGTTTGTAACTATTTTTTGGATATTGAAGCAAAACATCGAAAGCAGAGACTGCCTCTTCAGATGTGAATTATTTGATAGTAGTTTTAATGTTTACTATAGATTGATATATTGTTTAGTAAAGGATTATATTACATAATGGACAAACAGATCTTGTTATGTCTCTGTGCAAGGAATTGTGTTCGGATGTGTGATCTTTACCATTTACCTCTTTCTGATGGAGTGTACCCTGGTCCATTGCTTATGTTAGGGGCCTGTTCAGATTTGAGGCATCCATACCAGTTTGAAGAATAGAAAACAGAGAATACTACAATACCTCTTTTTTACGAGGCATGTTAGGCACTGTCCAAAATAAACTTGGAAATCAACTGATGAAACAGTAGAAAATGGGGATAGATTGATCAGTTACTTTACAAAACGTGAGCTCACAAAAAGAACACACCACTAAGCTATATTCCAAATGTCAGACAAATAAAGCATCCAGCACAAAAATAACCCTCTAGATTTGAATTTGTAATCGTATTGTACAGTAAATAGAATCTAACTTTAAAGAAATTTGCCTGAAGTGCGTCCACAAAACGTTTGCTTCTGAGTGTATAAACTGCACCTTTAAGTGCAGCGAAAGAGTATTTGTAATGCCAGGCATTACACTTTAGGTTCACCTTATCTTATTTCGATACATAAATGAGCAGTCTAGTTTATACCTAGTCAAAATTGACAAAAGTTGCATTAAACCTCCTCTATGAAGGTTAAGCAAGGAAGGATTGTAGCATATAGACCACGAAATCCACAATCACAAAGGCAGTAGATGACAGGTCTAGGCTAGTCAGGGATTGTGGGCACTTGTCTAGTTGTGAGATCCATCTAGTCAGCGAGATCATCTTCACAATTTCAGTTTTCTATCAGGCCCAAGAACATTATGTATTTACTGTTTTAAGGAACTGTTTTAACTAATTCAGTCACTATCTCTGTGTCTCTGCTTCGTTACCCACCCAAGCTTTTTCCCCAACACGTTCTACTGCTAAGAAGTGACCTAGAAGTATAATGAGAACACACACACACACTTCTGTGTAGAATCTCTATCTTAAAATGTGCACTCTTTACACGATTCTTTTTTTTTTAACTAATCACCAACCAAATGTAAGGAGACTCTTACAAGCATCAAAACATTACTGAAATAGTATAATTTACACTATTTTTCAGTGCAAGTCTGAAAACAGCTTAAAATAGTTATCACCCGCGCACAATTTTCAGATAAATATGTGCTTTAAAAAAAAATCACAAAAATATGTAACTGTTAAACAACGTTAACACTAAATGTACTTGCAATTAAGGGGAATGGAAGAAGCCCCTACAAGCATTATACTACATGCAAAAAATAACTTTTAATATACAAAATGCAAACACGAGAAGTATAAATAATACATTATTTCTAAATGTCAGAAACTGTGTAGCCCGGTGCATGGGTGCCATGCTGAATGTCAGAAATGGTGCAGCCCGGTGCATGGGTGCCATGCAGAACGTGAACTGCCCTGCTCAGCCTGAAAGCCAGGCGAGGGGCAAGTAGTTGCAACGTACCCCGCCAGTGCCTGTGCAATCGGTGACACACAACTGGAACAAACCTAGTACCCCGCACGACTTGCAAAGATGCGACCGCAGTCTGATGACAGCCCCGCTCCGGGCCTGAGCTCCATAAAGTGGGCAGGCAGCTGTCAGCCAGCGCCCCATCCGCTCTCACTGACCCCGCCTCCCTAGCCCAGAGCCGCGCCCGACGGGCTGCCACCGCCCGGCCCGGGGGAGACTCACCGTGGGTCCTCCGCCAGCCTGGACCAGCCCGCTCCGCGCTGCGTGGCGCCCGCCCACTGGCGGAGCCCGTGGACAGCTCACCGAGTGTTTGTACACCGCAGGGGCACGTGCGGGCTCCGCGGCCAATCGGCGCTTTGGGACCCCGTGCGGCGCGCTGCGATTAGTTGGAGGCGCCGCCGATGCTCCAATCCTAGGTAAAGTTTAAAATGTACGTGCTCTCAGAATATGTCCAGCCGCGGGATTGGCTTTCGTGAATGCCGGAAGTGCTGGCATTATGGATAAATGTCACGCTTAAGACCATCAATAGCAGACATTAGGAGGATGAGCCTACGGATTGTCCTTGTTAGAAAGGGACAGTGGGGTCGCCTTTCATCGGGGGCTTTTAGCCAATTTCCCGTTTTTACAGCAACCTATACTCAAGGGGCTCCATTGCACCGTCGACCTTCCCCTAACCACGGGTTCTGTGCAACTAGTGCCCCTGTCGTCCAGCTAGGATCAAACTAGCCTATGGCCCTCGACCCCTCGCTTACCTTGTCGTTCTCCGCTGTCGCTGCATCCTCAACAACCACAGGGCTCTTTCATTTTTTCTCTATAAGTACTGTAAACTCTAACCTAGACAATGCTATGTTGAGCCGGGGGAGGCCATCGACACTCAACGTGGGAGGCCAACATTTATTTTTTCTAATTGGAGTTTGACCTAGAACAAGAGAGGGAAAACACACAATGGGAAAATAGCATTTTAAAGACAAAAGAAAGGAACATGCAAAAGTGAGATGGAGGGACATTAGACGTCTTGTAATGGATTAAAGAGGCACAAGGTGGATTTAACACAAAACAGCCTTGGTATTCATCTCAAAATTTAATTGCAACAACTGGGAGCTTCTGACCAGAGCTCTGGGCACTGGTACTAATTCATTTACAAGTTAAGCATTAAACCCACGGACTCATCGCAGTACATCAGTGTCTTTTTCTGCAATCTAAATTCATCATCTCATTAGGGGTTTATTTAGCCTGGACCTAACTGCAAAAGATTCTCTGTAACTGGTCTTTAATCCAGGGGGGCACAGGGCAAGCAGGAGCTGGGCGTCATCCATAAGGGTTGAGGTTGTTGGTCTCTGATCGCCATCTTACAGCGACTCTGGAAACTGGGCCAGCGGCAATCCCTTCAGCACTTGGCTTCCAGTGGTAGTGATGGTGAGCAGGCTTCACAGGGAGATAGTGGGGATGCTCGAGCTCAGTACTTAACAGACACACAATGGTATCATAAATGATTGTGTCCGAACCAGTGCTTGAATTTCAAGAAGAAAATAATGTTAATGCATTACAACTAAATACTACACAGGTAAATGTACGCAATGCAATTTAGTGTCCTGGGGCTAAAAGTAGGTTGGTGCCTCTTCCCGCTTTTGACCCTGTTTCCCCACTATGTTATGGTCCAGAGAGTTTCTCCCTATGTCTGGTTCTAGCATGATTAGACTCAGGTGCAGTTTATCTCGTACAACCTTTTAACTTAGTTCAATGGTTCTCCCCTCAGCTGGACTCTTTCAGTCTGTGAACAGACAGGCAAGTCTCTGGCAGTTGCCTGGCTTCTCCAGTGCTCAGTTACTACCCTCTTCCAGGCGGAGTCCTTGCCCGCAGTTTCACTCGGCCTGTTTAGTGGTTGCATCCGGGTGATGTGGTACAGATTGGGGACAGTGCTCAGGAGAGTGGTGGATCTCCCACAGGTGGTTCAGTGGGTTCTCCGTGCATTCTCGGGCTGTTTGGGTCCCGGCAGGGCTCGAGCAGATGGTGAGGTCTTGCGCAGGTCTTGCTGGTGGAATGGTGGACCACAGCTTCTGTCACACTAAAGTCATGCTGAAGCTGGGTACAGGTACAGAGCTTTGGGCTATGCCGCAGTTGCACGATTTGGGTGCAGCAGTTCACAACACCCTGCAACTTCACAGACCGAGCTGAGCAGCTCAGGTCATGCCACAGCTTCATAGATCGGGCTGACAGGCTCAGGTCATGCCACAATTTCACTATTGGCACTGGCAAACACACTTGAGAGACTAGGGCCTGCTGACATAAGGTCTGCAGACCACTTTTTCCAGTCTTATTCTTCTGATGGTTTAAAGCACTCGCCCCATGCTGCACCTTGCTCCTCCTGGACAGTCACTTCTGAAGGGTTGGTGGATTCCTTCCCACTCTCAGCAGACAAACTGGCATCTAGTACTTCATGACAAGAAATCACTTATGAGAACTCAGCAGAGCATCCAGGATGCCAGGGGCTCCAAGCAGTGCGCAAATAATGAGAAGAGTGGGCAGCCCTGTCTTGTCCCTCGACCCAGCTTAAATTTGTATGACCACATCCGTTCACTCTCAACACTGCCGTCGGGGCCTTATACAATAGAACAGCCCACTGATAGAATTTAGGACCAAATCCAAAACATTCCAGGGTCAGGTAAGTGCAATCTGTTGAGTCAGTTTTTTTTGCGTCTATTGATAGAATGGCACTGGGCTCTTCATAGTTTTTAGTGTTGTCCAGCCACACCTGTAACTGTCCGTCTAAGGTTAAGGTGAAAGGATCTAATTGGCATCAATCTTGCCTGGTCTTCGTATATTAAATATGTGATTACTCTAGCCACCCTTGTCACTAGGATGTGGGCCAGTGTTTTGCTTTCCGTGTTTAACAGTGAAAGGGGCCTATAAGGGGCACAGAGGCCTTGGAGTTTGCCCTACTTATGAATGACCACTATGATGACATGAATAAGGTCAGGCAGGAGTTCCTCCTTGGCTGCGTGGAATACATTTTTAAGATATGGGTTAAGTAGTAGTGTGCCCTTCCTAAATGTCTTAATTGTGCCTGTATTTACTCGTACTACAGATCTTCCTTCAAAGTAACTTCAGGGAGAGGTGTCGCTTAGCAGCTCCAGCAGCCTCTTTGAAATCTGGGGACCCAGGTTCAAATTCTGCTGTCAGTGCTAGACCCAACATTGTACATTTCTGTGCAAATCAGGCAATCCCCCTGTGTGTGCAATGCCTTTGTACAAACCTCACTTTATGTACACAATCTTGCATAGTGTCTCCAGACCCTTAATGGATTGTAAGACATTACAGTGCATGCCTTTACCGCGTATCCTTTATCATGCATGCTTTTACAATGCAAATTAAGTATCTATACGTTAAGTGAAACCCCTACGATATAAGTATGTATGTGTGTGTGTGTATGTATGTATATGTTTATTTGTTTTAATGTTCGCTCTATTAGAACTTATTATGGAAACTACCGGTCATGCTGTCCAGTAATTAGTTCTTTCTCGCAATGAATTCAGTTTCACCTGATCTGGCCCACTGGGGTGTACTATAGATCAGATTTCAATTATCATATGAATATTTTAGGTACAATTGGTATTGCAGCAGATGAATAAAGTATGTAAAAATGGCTAACTTTTACAACTCTACTGTGTATTTTGTTGAGATAAACAGGAAACGTCTGGACTACTTATGTTTAGCAAGCATGAAAAATTATCAATGAGCAATATTAATACATAAGTTTGTTTCAAATGATCTATTCATACATTGTACAATTACTACTTGATTTTGGTATTTGCTTCTTTAGGATGGTGCTTTGTTATCGGGTATTTTGTCCCCATGTGTTCATCATCTATTTCGTTCACAAAAGGGCTTTAAAATGTCTGTTTTCACTGTTGTTACCCGTCCCATGATCAAAGTGAGCCGTTGATAAAATGCATAGGATTGTTTGCTGCTAATTAAATATCTCATTGGTACTATCTACATTGAATTGTGCATGCCTTTTTTCTTCGATAATGAAAGAAGTTTCTGAATATTTACAGGTCTCACACACATGCACACACCTCTGACTCTGGGGACCGAGGAGTCTGAGAACTGGAACTTGATGTGTTTGTGTATGTGTATATATCCTGCTCCACGCTGCAGCGTTCCCCCTCCAGCGGCCACAACGGCACAGATGTTAATGCAAAGGACCAGACAGTTCAAAATGCAAACATTAATTTATTATCGTAAGTGGAAAAATAAAATCACTTTAAGGGCAAACAATGGAGATAAAATATACATATTACTTAAAATGAATGAATTATTTTTTATTGGGGAGAGACCTCCCACCCCTCCATTTGTTTTTAAATTATTGTACATTTAAATATTTGCTTAACTGGGAAGACCCCAAAATCCGCTCGTATTTTTTAAATATATTTTTTCTTTTTGTAACTTTACCACCCTATTTCCTTACCAACCCCATAACCCTAAAAATGCTCATACCTGCTTATATCCCTTACTACCCTGAAAAATCCCTTTACAACTCTATACACCCTACCCACCCCTAAACCCTCAAAACATCCATTCCACCCTATACCCTTACCCACCCTGAATGATAAAAAACACACCACCCTATACCCATACCCACCCCTAAACCACCCTTACCACCCTATGCCCCTACTCACTCCCAAACCCTAAAATACCCTTACAACTCTATACCCCTTCCCACACCTAAAAACGTTAAAATACCCTTACAACCCTATACTCTTACCCCTAAACCCTAAAATACCCTTAACACCCTATACTCTTAACAATCCCTAAATCCTAAAAATATGCACTTTTTGTTATAAAGTGATATTCGCAGTAAAGGTATGAGTGGTAAAGGTATTGCTTGATAAACGCATCCCATTGTAATGGCGATCTCCACATTTAGAATGGACCCCTGGACTAATCTATATGTCACCATATTTTTCGCAAGTTTCTCCCACAGACGTCTTTTGATTTAGCTAGATTCATACCTTCCTTTTAAACTACTCTATGTGGGTGAAAGTGGAGTTAACAAACCCAGTCAAAAGTCCTGTTGATCTTAAACTTCGCTGTCCAAGACCTGTGCAGCGAGTGCTACAGGAGAAGGTATCACTTAATGCCTCCATGGGGAAGCAAGAAGAGTGGCAACATGTGAACTAAAACAGGAGGATCTGACTTACTTTGTAATTTATTCAAGACAACAAGGTGCGTAGATGTGAAGTCCACTCAGATGGTTGGGGCTCACGGAGAATCCTTTAGGAGGAATAAGGCCTCCAAGACCAACTGCAGTAGCCTAAGTCGTACATATACCCACCAATATAGAGGACACTCATACTTATATACAGACACCCATACTACTTCCTTAGCAGAGAGAATCTTCTATATTAGGGGTATTGACAATAACATTTGGTGCAAACAATATACATTTTGTGAATCTACTGTGAAGGGTGTTATGCGGTTCCTACTCAGATAATAGGACTGTGTGTTTAGGACGGCAGGACAGAAGAGTGTGGGAGACTGAGACTGAACACTCCCCATTCCATTGAACAAGCAAACCTCTAAAATGGGCTGTCAAGACTCCTCGGAATTAGGAGTAATCAATGGTCAACTCCCTGCATATTTGGCAACATCAATTGAGGGCATGGCGAGTGGTGCTTAGACCCACCCAGAGGGCTGGTGGCCCCTTTGCGGTGACCATGCATCTAGCAGGCCATAGAGTCAAATGTTCCGGGCACTCTGTCTAACAAGCAGTATTTCCTTGTGCAGGAGACCCGTTTGTGACTCTCAACAAGTCCTTTATGGTCCTCATGAGTTGCCCAGTAAGCAGGACAGATATTCCCCACACCAAAAGTTACCAATAAACGGGGCTTCCATAAACCCCAGGACTGTGAAAAATCCAGGCCATTCTAAGCTGGACCTTGAGGGTCCACTAAGAACTGAGGAATTACCCAAGAATTAGGTAATTCCGAGTCAATTAGTTGGTATTTTGCCATTCCCAAGTACTTTTACACAGTCATTTTAGCTGTTTTCAATTGCTAAAATATCCATATGAAAGTGAATAGATCAGCAGATCTCATAATTCTGATGGGGCAAGTAACTCTTACCACCTGAATCGGAATGAAGAGGCCACTCCTAATGAGGGACGAAGGACCTGATTACAAACTTGCCGGATGGGATACTCCGTCAGAAATGCGACAGATATCCCATCTACCGTATTACAAGTTCCATTGCATCCTATGGAACTTGTAAAACGGCGGGCGGGATCTCCGTCACGTCTCTGATGGAGTATCCCATCGGCCTACGGTCGTAATCACACCCAAAATGTATTAAGTATGGTGCTCACCAACAGGGGTCCAGACTATGTTGGATGGTAGAGGTACTCCTTTTCGCACGAGTGGCTGCTGCCCTCCTACAGGTCTTAGCTAGGCTATGGCAATAATGAGTGGTAGCTGCTGATTACAGTTCTGGGACAGATGGCCTTTTGCTTAGCATAGTAGGAAGATTGCCTACTCTCTCTCCTGGCTAACGTGGTGTAGTATGTCATGACCAGGTCCTGTTTCCACAAATGTATGTAAAGTTTGCAACAGAGTGCTTGAGTACATCAGAGATGGGGGACCCCTGGATTGGGAGAATTCCTAAGTGTGTCATTTCCCTAAGGTTGTAGGGTGCTCCATAGGGTTTAGTGGAAACTAGCACATCTCCCTCTGCTTCACCCTGCATGTTCCCTTGCACTGTTTCTCTTTTTCACCCTCCCTGTAGAATACCTTGTGAAAACAAGTGCACCTTTCTTACTTAAATTATTATTATGGAGAAGGGAAGGGCTTTATTTTAATGACTAGGCCAGGACAAAGCTATATGAGCAGGTGAGCCTCTGGCCTGCCAAGAGCAACACCTGAACAAAGGAGTAGCCAAGGAATGGCTGCTTGGTTATATACTGCACCCTGTGTTTTGTGTTGTTGAGAGGAGAGACTCTGAAGGCAATACAAAACCTCAAATCAACAGTATCACATCCAACTAGTCGTCATCAAGCCATGAATGCATCCTGAGCTGATTAGGTCCTCCATACTGCGAAATATGGGGGCTCAGTTTCAGTGAGACTGGACCGGTTGCCATTGAGCCAAGTGTCCATGAATTGGATTTAAGATGACTACTGCAGCATATCCAAAATTACTGCATACATTATCTGAATGATATTAAGTCATGTCTGTGAGAAACAATAAAAATACTTCAACAGTGAATGCTGCAAGGTCTACCTGATCTGGATAGTGAACTCAACACCTGCTCCATGAGTAAGCCTTGACTCTTGGACCTTGGTGTCCCTTGAAAACCTTAGCCTAAAAAGGAGTTTGTCAGACTGTACACAAGAAAATACACCAGGCTTGGAATGCTTCAATGAATTGCAGTGTTTCTATTGCATCATGTGGGCTTAAAGTATTATTACCTTGTACTTCTTCTTATGTCAATTGTTCTCACATTTCTGGTCTCCAGACCCTACAGAGTCTTGCCATGAACCTCTCCTTGGGAGACGCTCCAAAAAGTTGATTACTCAACATAGCCCTGTAAGCATGAGATGTCACCCCTTCTGCATGTGTCCGCCCAAGAAGTACCCTACATAATCATTTGCTGACTCTATTATAGTCGTTAGCAAAGTTTTTTGTGGGTACCCATTTTCTTCTCCTTAAAATAGCTTAAAATGTGTTCCCTCTCCTTTTGCCTTGTCACGGAGGTACTTAGTAATTCAGTGAGCGTGCAGCAGTACCTTGTTCCTTTGTGTTCTATGAATCTTGGCAATGCCTGCTACTAGTTACAAGGATTACCTAACAACCCTTATGTCACATGCGCACTGCCCTCCATCCAGAACCCCAAATTTACGTCATCAACTTTATATCCATAAGTGTGGTGGAGCTGAGATCAGAAGGCCCACGTTCATCTGCCATTGGATCAGGGTAGGCCTAGTGCCCAGCTGCACCCTCTTGGGATCCTTCCCAGGTGCTGTGCCTTCCTTTGGGATCCGTCTCAAATGGCGCCCAGTTATCCCACCCCACAAGACTGAATTCAGAACTACCACCTACAGGGTGCAATCTAGTAAGAACATTAACCGCTCCAGGCACTTGTAGAGAGGGATCAATACATTCTCCGCTTTCAGGCTTAGTCCAGTTTTTTGGATCAACAATGCATACTTCCTGAAAACTAGCACATTAACGATGCCTGCACTTACATTGAGTATTGGCACCAGTCAGGGTCTCTATTGAGTGGCAGAAGCCCTGAAAGACTAAGCACGTGGCCGGATTAACTCTGTACTGTGTACTGGATTTTAGCCAATCCCTTAATCCCTGGGTTTCCCTCATATCACCTTACACCCTTCTCCATCTGAACTACACAAGCTCACAATCACTGTGCATTCAGACAACAGTTAGTTTGTAAACGTATATGTGCCAGGGCCAATGGTTTACCCAGAAGCCCGTGCTGATTATCAAGGCTGCACAGTCTTCATTGCAGTTCATGCCTCTTTCATCCACAACTAGACACTCCCTGCCTCTTCATCCCACTCTTTCAGATTCTTTTTCTTCCCTGCTCTCTTTTTTGTTGCAGTTTTTCTGTCTCCCTCCTCCTCCTCCTTTCCCCTTTTATGTTTTTCTCCCTCTTGCGCTGGGTCTAGGTCTGATGGGAAAAAATAATTGCCAGTCTCCAAGAGATGAGTGCCGGTGGACCCCATCTACAACCACCAGCTCAAATTTAGCACTGCGTTCAGATCGGTGTACCACCCACTCACAGACCCTTGGGCTGGAGTGACCCAAGAACACAGAAGTTCAGTTCATGGAACCTCCAGAGCTTTCTCTCCAGATCTGACATCTGTGGCTTCATGTAGGTCTTTTGTACGACAAATCCAATCTTCATCCTACCCAGTGCTTAATTAGAGCCGGTGCTTGCGGGTGGAGGCCAACGGCGCTCATTTTTGGAGACCAGCACTTACTTTTCCTCATCAGAAATTTCCTGAGAGCAAGAGGGAGAAAAACACAAAGCAAGAAGATGGAGGAACAAATGATGGAAAAACCGTCTCAAAGGGAGAAAGTAGAAACCTACAAGAGCGAGATAAAGAGGTAGAAAGTGCCTAATGCTGCATTAGTGAGACATGAGGTGGCTTGAAGCCTGCCCATCCTTGGCGTGCACCTGTTCGGCGCTGCAGCCGCAGGCTTCTGAGCAGAGCTTTGGGCCAGCACTCAGTCTTTCACAAATTAAGCACTCTCAAAGACAGTGATTGCAAGAGCCAACAGGAACAGAGTAAAGCAGCCCCCCTCTCAGTTCACATCCTGGGGATGCTGAAGGACCATGCTGGGGGGTCCATCCCCACAGCAGCCCATGAAATTTCCCTCGGGCTGTAACTGGTGTAAGCCGGTCTAGTTTGCGTCTTCCTGTACGCAGGCTGTCTACAAGGGGACGTGACTGTTTACTGTTTGAGAACACTTTTTTTTTTTTGTAGACAGCCATGTTTTTTTTTTTGATGAGCACTTGTAATCAAAATGGGTTTAGACACAGTTAGGGTGACCAGGCTCCAGAATTTGCTGGGACAGTTCTGGCACTTCACAAGCTGTCACGGTAGAATTCAGCAAATTTAGCACATCTCGGTTTTCGGAGAGGGTCGACTATGTACGGAGGGATTCATGATTTTATGCAGGACGAGTTAGCAGCTGTTATCAGAAAGCAATTTAATTAACAGACATGAAGCTAGGTTTAAAAGTTGCATTTAATGCAGTTCTAGAGTGCCTTATTGTCTGTGTTTCTATGTTGGTGAGAGCCGTCATTTAAGTTATTCAGTGTCCCTCAGCTGATGTAAAATTATAGCCTTTCTTCTATGTTTTGCTAAATGTCCTGGATTTTGGTTTTCGAACACCCGCCAGCCTGCACTAAACTGACTGGGACTCACCGTATTTGCAGGGGTGTAAATGTACTGCATCACAAAAGGGTCTGTTTGCCTTAGAGACTGAAATGTATGAATAGTCTGAGATAAGTCTGAACGACTGGAAAATCAATGTCAAACCTTCTTACTATGAAAAAAAATGTCACCCAGTGCTTAATTTGTGCTTGTTTCCGGTGCTGAGCACCAGCACTTATTTTTGAGGGCCAGGGCTTATTCCTCTGCCTTAAGCATTTGCTGCGAGCAAAAGACACATATGGGAAAGGTGGATGAAGGGAAAAACGAAAAGGCATCACAGAGAGAGAAAGTAGAAAGCTGCAAGAGTGAGCTGAAGGGGCAGAGAGTGGCTTTATATGGATTGAAGAGGCCCGAGATGGTTTCAGGATTACTCCGCCTCAAGATTCCGTGTTCACACATTTAATTGCAGCAGCCGCGTGTTTGAGGAGGGCTTTGGGCAGCGGCACCTTTTCATTTACAAATTAAGCACTGATCTCACCATATAAGGGGGGAATAGGGTTTGGGGAAGGTTGCAAGGTCATGGAAAGGGGGCAGGCTGTGTGAGTTAGGAGGTCTGTATTATATGTTGATGAGACAATTTATTCGTGCCACGATTGAAAATGTTTGTAAGGGTATTTGTGAGAAGACTGACAGAGCTAATTCTCTACAAAATGTGCCGTTCAGAGTTGCTTCAGGGAGCCAGGGGTGTGGGAAGATCCCTAGCAGGTCACCAGGGAGATGTCAATATCTAGAAGGGACCCAAAAGAGCGGAATACTTGAAGAATTAGCCCCTTAGTGAGAAGCTGGAAGGAGTGAACACTGGTTCCAAATGTCTGATGAATCTACAGCTGAAGGAAGGCAGTGAGAGAAAGTCAGTGGTACTTTTGCCTGGCCTTGGCGAGTGTGGCTACTGTCGCATGACCATGGATTTTCCACCCTTGTGTGCGCAGTTTCGTACTTTTGTTATGTTGAAATAAAGTGTGGTGCATTCTTAATTTAGGTGTGGACACTGGTTAATAACACGGGTGCCTTGTTACCCCTAGGGGACGTCCAGCTAAAAAAGCAAGGAATGGGTCTCCTATGGGTGCACACTGTTTGAATGTGGTGAAGCAAAGAGGAACTCAGCTTTTTATCCTCACTTATAGAGAGAAGCCTCAGAACCTTAGCATCCCTAACAAATACAGGACATTCCAGTCCCTGTGATAGGGAGGATAGAAAAGGACATCCGGCCAGCGCCACACCAAGACAGACACTGGGCAGTAGTGTCCAAGCCACAACAAATTGTGAACTTGGATGCATTACAGCCATCATGGATGGCTGGTGAGAGAACAGGGCAAAGGTCTTTTGGAAAACCAAGGAGGACTTGTGTCACTGAGTTCTAGAGGGCAGGACTATAACAGACCAGTAAACAGGAGGCGCTGATAGATCGCAGAACCAAACTAGCAGAGGAGAACAAGATTTTCAAAAAATTCTCCACTTGCTTAGATTTCCTGTCAGAAGGAGTGGTAAGAAAGGCTTTAGGATTGATCCGGCTAGTAGGATCTTGCACCACAACGCTCTCTGGAGATGGGTGGTCAGAAAGAAAGGCTATGTTACCCGGGCAGTGGCAGAGGGCCGGTACATGGTTTAGCCCAGGCCCCTAGAAGGGTATCCATCAAGGGCTGATTGAAGGGGCAGAAAGGGCTCGGAAGCAGTTTGGCTAGGGTGCAGGATTTCAGTCAAGGCGTTCATTGTAAGCTCTGTAGTGGGGAGTTGAAGGTCGAGGACTTCCGCCACCATGCACATGGCCATGCATAGGAGGCAGAGTCTTCCATGGCTGGACCACAAGTGGAGAAAAAGGACTCCGGAGCGGTGTCTAGCCCACTGACATCTCATAAGTCCTCATACCAAGTGTCATCAGCATAGGACTGAGTAAACTCCTCACCTGAATCAGGATGACTGTGAAAGTCTGTGGCAAAAAGAGCGTGTAAAGAATGTTGCCTGCCTGGTGTAGGGCGAGAGCAAAACCTCTCTCTGATTTGGTTGAGACATCGATTGAATTTGGACGGGCATTGAGTCGGTGTATGAAAGGAGAATTGGGACCACTTCTTTGGGCTGCAAAATCAGCATTGGCATTGATGAAGTGCCAGGGCCTGGATAGGGTAAGGCACCGAGGGTGGTGTTGGTACTGGCATCGAGAGTGGAATCGGCCCAGTTGGTCCACCTGGCAATGAGGGTGAACCCCCTGGCAGTAATCCAGGCTGTAGGCCTCTCAGATCTAAGGAGCCCAAAAGCATGCCAGAGGGAGTCAGTAAAGAACTTGACTTCTGTGTTACTCTCTGGAATTAACTTTATCAAAAAAGTCTTACCACCTTAAATGTTGTCTTCTTAACATTTTGCGGCGAGGTGCCCTGAAGCCCACTTACCCTCCGCAGCTGCACACCTTCATTTTTTTAGAAATTGGATGTTTCCGGACATCACTTTGACTCCTCAGCACTAATTGCGCCCGCTGGCACTTACCGCACCTGCCCACCCACCCACCTGTGTATACGGGGACTTTGGCACCTCCTCCTTGATCGCATCATCACACTATCTCACCTGCAACCCCACAGTGTCATCCATTTTACTTTGGGCATTACAAATCGTAAAGTACCTGAAACCAACATTCTCACAGGATTTCTCCTTTACAGCAGCGTCTCAGGGTGGCGAGCTGTTTTTTAGGGTCGAGCCTGCATTGCATGCGCTCGCGCATGCGTATCGCAGCGAGGCGCTTTAGTATTTAGAAAAGGGCTCGGAGTCCTGTCAACTTCACGTCAGTGTTTTTTATTGGTTCGTGGGCTTGATTAATAAAATCTGTTTGCTTTCATTAGTCGAAAGCACGCATACGTCATGCCTTTTCCGGTGGCTATCCCTCCTCGAGCGCTGTTTTCCATCGGGCTCGTGGACTTCTTTTTCTCTAATTTACGAGCGCGATCTCGCTTGGCAGAAGTCGAGCGCTTTACATAGTTAATGTCACTTTTTCGGGTTATGTACATAAATGCACTTTTGCCCGGTAGGTGAAAAGTCGAGTTAGGAGTTTACAACGCGATCAGCTCTAACATGAGCAAACGCGAGACCCGTTGCATTGCAAATGCTTGTTTTGTTACCTAGGGCTATTTTAGTCCGCACTGTGGCTATTTCATTGTAAGTACAAAGTGCTGTGGTAGTACTATGGAGTTACTGTGCATTATTCTATTTACCCAAGTTGTTTTAACTGTCAGTCTACTTTTATCTTGCTAACCATGGCAACTTCTCATTTTATCCAAATCAACCCCTTTCTAAAAAATCCAAGCAAATCTCCCTTTAACTGGAAACACTGGATACAATCCTCCGAAAACTATTTAGTTGCCATTAATGCTGAAGAATTTTAACCCAAATGCAAAGCAGCGCTTCTTTTTAGTCATCTTGGTCAGGAGGGACAGCAAATATTTGACAACTTCCTTGAAGCGCACGCCACCCCCAATAAAGCTGGTGACTGGGGTGAGTATGCTGAAACAGTTACTATGCTCAGGATCAAGTTTGCTGAAGAGCCTGGTGTTCTATCAGAATAATTTAATGTCTTCAAGAGAAAGCGAAACCCTGATGATAGAGTTGGGTCATTTCTATCAGCAAAGAGACTTTAAGCTACCAGTTGCAATGTTGGGACTTAAACTGACACATTTGTGATCAGTTGGTTTATAGTTGTTACTCCAGGAATATACAAGAACGTCTGCTTGGTCGCAGAGATCCCGCTTTATGGAATGTGGTTGTTATCGCTAAAAGCAGTGAATGCTCAATTATGCCTACTTGCCTCTTGTCACAGGAAGGAGCGCGCTAGTGACGTTTCTGCACCCAACTTTAATGTCATTAGTGAAGCTGACAATATCAATACCATTTCACTTAAAGATGAGAATCATAGGTCCAATATGCGTAAACCTCATTTTTTTTGTTTCCGATGTGGTTCCAAGTCTCATCTGAGTAACTACCCGGCACAGGTAGAATGCTGCAGTAAGTGCATGAACATGGGATACTTCCACAGTGTTTGTAAAAGAGGCAGAAGTTGAATCATAGTGAACACTGTCGATCTGGTACAGGATGAGTGTGATATTGATCTGTCAAATATGGTTTTGTCTGTAGATTTAACTTTGGGATTAATTCAAACAACCTGTGTGAGGTTCTTCTAGGTTTTGTTTTAACCATTTCCAAGGTGGCGGAATCTAGTGTCCCAATTACCATTATTGCAGACACCTTATTTCGTGAGCATTGTGCTAAATCTATCAAGCTTTAGTCCCCTGACGTCCAACCCAAAGCATATGGTGATCGGGACATTGATCTGCTTGGCTATTTTGTTGACAAACTATCTTGTCTTTGTTATCATACGCAAACCAAAATGTATGTTTCAGTTAAGGGAAAGAATATTGTAGGATGGCAAGATTTAGCAAAACTGGGCCTCATAT
Source organism: Pleurodeles waltl (assembly GCF_031143425.1). Lineage (NCBI taxonomy): Eukaryota > Metazoa > Chordata > Amphibia > Caudata > Salamandridae > Pleurodeles > Pleurodeles waltl. Next base: position 974,950,699 of record NC_090450.1, on the reverse strand, counting down.
TAGTAGCAGGTGCAGATACCCCTGTTAGAATTGGTGATGGTACAGTTTTTGTGGTTGGCACCAACATCACTGTTTCTGTGACTCACATTGTTGACAAATTGCCGGAAGTGTTCATTGACAACACTGTTTCCTCAATAAGTTTGTACACAAAATCAAACTTAAAAAAAAGGCATACTGATTGTCCACAAGGCCAGACTAGTCTCTTTAAGCATAAAATCTGAATTTAAGAAAATTATTGGATAACTTGGTTAATGCAGGGATTATTGTTCCTACTGACTCTTCTGAGTGGGTTAGTCCCATAGATATTGTACGCAAAAAAAACTGGGGGAACTCACCTCTGTGCAATCTACGCACCCTCAATAATAATATTTTAATTGACTGCCATCCTCAAGCTGCATTTTTCACACTTTATTGACCTCAGGTCAGTTTACCACCAGGTTCCCTTGGATGATTATTTACAGGACCTGACAACTTTCATAATATCTTTTGGTGCATACAAGTACTGCAGGCTTCCCTTTGGATTGGCCTCCACGGCCAGCTTATCTCAGAAATTGATAGACGACATTCTTGCAGGCATTGAGAGGCTCAGTCAATTGAAGATGATGTTTTGATTGGTGCCAGCAGAATCCAACAACACAATGTCATCCTTGAAAAAGTACTTACTCTGTTTAAGGAATTTGGTATCACCCTGCGCCGTGATAAGTGCAAGTTCTTAGCAGAGGTGTCAATAATTTGGGGCAGTCCATCAGAGCAAGATGAATCACCACAAAATTCAGGGCCATTCCAGATGCCGAGCACCCGAGGAAATGAAGACATCTTTCGCTCCTTTCTGGGTTTACATAAGTAAAACTTATGTTTTGTGCAGGGGTATGCTTCTGTTCAACCCTTACGCCAATTACTCAGGAAGGGTGAAAAGTATTGTAGGAAGTTGGCTCTGTATGTGCTATTTCAAAGTAAGTAATAGCATGCACAGAGTCCAAGGGTTCCCCTTAGAGGTAAGATAGTGGCAAAAAGAGATAATACTAATGCTCTATTTTGTGGTAGTGTGGTCGAGCAGTAGGCTTATCAAAGGAGTAGTGTAAGGAAATGCCTCCTTGGCATGGTTGCCCCCTGACTTTTTGCCTTTGCTGATGCTATGTTTACAATTGAAAGTGTGCTGAGGCCTGCTAACCAGGCCCCAGCACCAGTGTTCTTTCCCTAACCTGAACTTTTGTATCCACAATTGGCAGACCCTGGCATCCAGATAAGTCCCTTGTAACTGGTACTTCTAGTACCAAGGGCCCTGATACCAAGGAAGGTCTCTAAGGGCTGCAGCATGTCTTATGCCACCCTGGAGACCTCTCACTCAGCACAGACACACTGCTTGCCAGCTTGTGTGTGCTAGTGAGGACAAAACGAGTAAGTCGACATGGCACTCCCCTCAGGGTGCCATGCCAGCCTCTCACTGCCTCTGCAGTATAGGTAAGACACCCCTCTAGCAGGCCTTACAGCCCTAAGGCAGGGTGCACTATACCATAGGTGAGGGTACCAGTGCATGAGCATGGTACCCCTACAGTGTCTAAATAAAACCTTAGACATTGTAAGTGCAGGGTAGCCATAAGAGTATATGGTCTGGGAGTCTGTCAAACACGAACTCCACAGCACCATAATGGCTGCACTGAAAACTGGGAAGTTTGGTATCAAACTTCTCAGCACAATAAATGCACACTGATGCCAGTGCGCATTTTATTGTAAAATACACCACAGAGGGCACCTTAGAGGTGCCCCCTGAAACTTAACCGACTATCTGTGTAGGCTGACTAGTTTTAGCAGCCTGCCACAAACCGAGACATGTTGCTGGCCCCATGGGGAGAGTGCCTTTGTCACTCTGAGGCCAGTAACAAAGCCTGCACTGGGTGGAGATGCTAACACCTCTCCCAGGCAGGAATTGTCACACCTGGCGGTGAGCCTCAAAGGCTCACCTCCTTTGTGCCAACCCAGCAGGACACTCCAGCTAGTGGAGTTGCCCGCCCCCTCCGGCCAGGCCCCACTTTTGGCGGCAAGGCCGGAGAAAATAATGAGAATAACAAGGAGGAGTCACTGGCCAGTCAGGACAGCCCCTAAGGTGTCCTGAGCTGAGGTGACTCTAACTTTTAGAAATCCTCCATCTTGCAGATGGAGGATTCCCCCAATAGGGTTAGGATTGTGACCCCCTCCCCTTGGGAGGAGGCACAAAGAGGGTGTACCCACCCTCAGGGCTAGTAGCCATTGGCTACTAACCCCCCAGACCTAAACACGCCCTTAAATTTAGTATTTAAGGGCTACCCTGAACCCTAGAAAATTAGATTCCTGCAACTACAAGAAGAAGGACTGCCTAGCTGAAAACCCCTGCAGCGGAAGACCAGAAGACGACAACTGCCTTGGCTCCAGAAACTCACCGGCCTGTCTCCTGCCTTCCAAAGATCCTGCTCCAGCGACGCCTTCCAAAGGGACCAGCGACCTCGACATCCTCTGAGGACTGCCCCTGCTTCGAAAAGACAAGAAACTCCCGAGGACAGCGGACCTGCTCCAAGAAAAGCTGCAACTTTGTTTCCAGCAGCTTTAAAGAACCCTGCAAGCTCCCCGCAAGAAGCGTGAGACTTGCAACACTGCACCCGGCGACCCCGACTCGGCTGGTGGCGATCCAACACCTCAGGAGGGACCCCAGGACTACTCGGATACTGTGAGTACCAAAACCTGTCCCCCCTGAGCCCCCACAGCGCCGCCTGCAGAGGGAATCCCGAGGCTTCCCCTGACCGCGACTCTTTGAACCTAAAGTCCCGACGCCTGGGAGAGACCCTGCACCCGCAGCCCCCAGGACCTGAAGGACCGGACTTTCACTGGAGAAGTGACCCCCAGGAGTCCCTCTCCCTTGCCCAAGTGGAGGTTTCCCCGAGGAATCCCCCCCTTGCCTGCCTGCAGCGCTGAAGAGATCCCGAGATCTCTCATTGACTTCCATTACAAACCAGACGCTTGTTTCTACACTGCACCCGGCCGCCCCCGCGCTGCTGAGGGTGAAATTTCTGTGTGGGCTTGTGTCCCCCCCGGTGCCCTACAAAACCCCCCTGGTCTGCCCTCCGAAGACGCGGGTACTTACCTGCAAGCAGACCGGAACCGGGGCACCCCCTTCTCTCCATTCTAGCCTATGTGTTTTGGGCACCACTTGGAACTCTGCACCTGACCGGCCCTGAGCTGCTGGTGTGGTGACTTTGGGGTTGCTCTGAACCCCCAACGGTGGGCTACCTTGGACCAAGAACTGAACCCTGTAAGTGTCCTACTTACCTGGTAAAACTAACAAAAACTTACCTCCCCCAGGAACTGTGAAAATTGCACTAAGTGTCCACTTTTAAAACAGCTATTTGTCAATAACTTGAAAAGTATACATGCAATTTTGATGATTTGAAGTTCCTAAAGTACTTACCGGCAATACCTTTCGAATGAGCTATTACATGTAGAATTTGAACCTGTGGTTCTTAAAATAAACTAAGAAAAGATATTTTTCTATATAAAAACCTATTGGCTGGATTTGTCTCTGAGTGTGTGTACCTCATTTATTGTCTATGTGTATGTACAACAAATGCTTAACACTACTCCTTGGATAAGCCTACTGCTCGACCACACTACCACAAAATAGAGCATTAGTATTATCTATTTTTACCACTATTTTACCTCTAAGGGGAACCCTTGGACTCTGTGCATGCTATTCCTTACTTTGAAATAGCACATACAGAGCCAACTTCCTACATTGGTGGATCAGCGGTGGGGTACAAGACTTTGCATTTGCTGGACTACTCAGCCAATACCTGATCACACGACAAATTCCAAAATTGTCATTAGAAATTGATTTTTGCAATTTGAAATTTTTCTAAATTCTTAAAAGACCTGCTAGGGCCTTGTGTTAGATCCTGTTTAGCATTTCTTGTAGAGTTTAAAAGTTTGTAAAAGTTTGAATTAGAACCTAGAACTAGTTGTAGATTCTTAAAAAGTATTCCAACTTTTAGAAGCAAAATGTCTAGCACAGATGTGAATGTGGTGGAACTCGACACCACACCTTACCTCCATCTACAGATGAGAGAGCTAAGGTCACTCTGTAAACTAAAGAAAATAACAATGGGCCCCAAACCTACCAAAATACAGCTCCAGGAGCTTTTGGCAGAGTTTGAAAAGGCCAACCCCTCTGAGGGTGGCAACTCAGAGGAAGAGGATAGTGACTTGGAGGACAATTCCCCCCTACCAGTCCTATCTAGGGAGAACAGGGTCCCTCAAACCCTGACTCCTAAAATAATAGTCAGAGATGCTGGTTCCCTCACAGGAGAGACCAACACCTCTGAAATCACTGAGGATAGCCCCAGTGAAGAGGACATCCAGTTAGCCAGGATGGCCAAAAGATTGGCTTTGGAAAGACAGATCCTAGCCATAGAGAGGGAAAGACAAGAGATGGGCCTAGGACCCATCAATGGTGGCAGCAACATAAATAGGGTCAGAGATTCTCCTGACATGTTGAAAATCCCCAAAGGGATTGTAACTAAATATGAAGATGGTGATGACATCACCAAATGGTTCACAGCTTTTGAGAGGGCTTGTGTAACCAGAAAAGTGAACAGATCTCACTGGGGTGCTCTCCTTTGGGAAATGTTCACAGGAAAGTGTAGGGATAGACTCCTCACACTCTCTGGACAAGATGCAGAATCTTATGACCTCATGAAGGGTACCCTGATTGAGGGCTTTGGATTCTCCACTGAGGAGTACAGGATTAGGTTCAGGGGGGCTCAAAAATCCTCGAGCCAGACCTGGGTTGACTTTGTTGACTACTCAGTGAAAACACTAGATGGTTGGATTCAAGGCAGTGGTGTAAGTAATTATGATGGGCTGTACAATTTATTTGTGAAAGAACACCTGTTAAGTAATTGTTTCAATGATAAACTGCATCAGCATCTGGTAGACCTAGGACCAATTTCTCCCCAAGAATTGGGAAAGAAGGCGGACCATTGGGTCAAGACAAGGGTGTCCAAGACTTCAACAGGGGGTGACCAAAAGAAAGGGGTCACAAAGACTCCCCAGCAGAAGGGTGATGAGACAACCAAAACTAAAAATAGTAAAGAGTCTTCTACAGGCCCCCAAAAACCTGCACAGGAGGGTGGGCCCAGAGCCTCTTCACAAAACAATGGGTACAAGGGTAAAAACTTTGATCCCAAAAAGGCCTGGTGTCATAGCTGTAAACAGCATGGACACCAAACTGGAGACAAGGCCTGTCCCAAGAAAGGTTCCACTCCAAACTCCCATCCAGGTAACACTGGTATGGCTAGTCTCCAAGTGGGATCAACAGTGTGCCCAGAGCAAATCAGGGTCCACACTGAAGCTACTCTAGTTTCTGAGGGTGGGGTGGATTTAGCCACACTAGCTGTCTGGCCGCCTAACATGCAAAAATACAGACAGCAACTCTTAATTAATGGGACTAGAATAGAGGGCCTGAGGGATACAGGTGCCAGTGTCACCATGGTGACAGAGAAACTGGTTTCCCCTGGCCAATACCTGACTGGAAAAACTTACACAGTCACCAACGCTGACAATCAGAGAAAAGTACATCCCATGGCAATGGTTACTTTAGAATGGGGAGGGGTCAATGGCCTGAAACAGGTGGTGGTCTCCTCAAATATCCCAGTGGACTGTCTGCTTGGAAATGACCTGGAGTCCTCAGCATGGGCTGAGGTAGAACTAAAAACCCATGCAGCAATGCTGGGTATCCCTGAACTGGTGTGTGTGAAAACAAGAGCACAGTGCAAGGCACAGGGTGAACAAGTAGAGCTGGAGTCTGGAAGAATGGCCCAGCCTACCAAGAGGAAAGGAAAGTCAGTTGGGAAACCAACTGCAACACAGCAAAAGAAAGGGAACCTCTCTTCTCAGGAAGATGTTCTGCCCTCTGAGGGAACTGAGCCTTTGGAGCTTGAACCTTACCAGGTTGAGCTCTTAGGCCCAGGGGGACCCTCAAGGGAAGAGCTGTGTAAGGGACAAGAAACCTGTCCCTCTCTTGAAGGCCTTAGGCAGCAAGCTGCTGAAGAGTCCAAAGGCAAGAAAAATGGAACACATAGGGTCTATTGGGAAGATGGGCTCCTGTACACTGAGGCCAGAGACCCCAAACCTGGTGCCACTAGGAGAGTGGTAGTGCCTCAGCTGTTCAGAGAGTTCATCCTAACATTGGCCCATGACATTCCCCTTGCTGGACATTTGGGACAAACCAAGACGTGGGAGAGGTTAGTCAACCACTTCTACTGGCCCAATATGTCCAACATGGTTAAGGAGTTTTGCCTCTCCTGCCCCACCTGTCAAGCCAGTGGTAAGACAGGTGGGCATCCAAAGGCCCCCCTCATTCCACTTCCAGTGGTGGGGGTGCCCTTTGAAAGAGTGGGTGTGGACATAGTTGGTCCACTGGAACCTCCCACAGCCTCAGGAAATATGTATATCCTGGTAGTAGTGGATCATGCTACCAGGTATCCTGAAGCTATTCCCCTTAGGTCGACTACTGCCCCTGCAGTAGCCAAGGCCCTCATTGGTATCTTTACCAGAGTGGGTTTCCCTAAGGAGGTGGTGTCTGACAGAGGTACCAACTTCATGTCAGCATACCTAAAGCACATGTGGAATGAGTGTGGAGTGACTTATAAATTCACTACACCATACCATCCACAGACTAATGGCTTGGTTGAGAGATTCAACAAGACATTAAAAGGCATGATCATGGGGCTCCCAGAAAAACTCAAAAGGAGATGGGATGTCCTCCTGCCATGTCTGCTTTTCGCTTACAGGGAGGTACCACAGAAGGGAGTAGGGTTCTCACCCTTTGAACTTCTGTTTGGTCATCCTGTAAGGGGACCACTTGCCCTTGTTAAAGAAGGCTGGGAGAGACCTCTCCATGAGCCTAAACAGGACATAGTGGACTATGTACTTGGCCTTCGCTCTAGAATGGCAGAGTACATGGAAAAGGCAACCAAAAACCTTGAGGCCAGCCAACAGCTCCAGAAGTTTTGGTATGACCAAAAGGCTGCACTGGTTGAGTTCCAACCAGGGCAGAAAGTCTGGGTTCTGGAGCCTGTGGCTCCCAGGGCACTCCAGGACAAATGGAGTGGCCCTTACCCAGTACTAGAGAGGAAGAGTCAGGTCACCTACTTGGTGGACCTGGGCACAAGCAGGAGCCCCAAGAGGGTGATCCATGTAAACCGCCTTAAGCTCTTCCACGACAGGGCTGATGTCAATCTGTTGATGGTAACAGATGAGGATCAGGAGGCAGAGAGTGAACCTCTCCCTGATCTTCTGTCATCAGACCCAAAAGATGGTACAGTAGATGGGGTGATCTACTCAGACACCCTCTCTGGCCAACAGCAAGCTGATTGTAGGAGAGTCCTACAACAGTTTCCTGAACTCTTCTCCTTAACCCCTGGTCAGACACACCTGTGTACCCATGAGGTGGACACAGGAGACAGCATGCCTGTCAAGAACAAAATCTTTAGACAGTCTGACCATGTTAAGGAAAGCATCAAGGTGGAAGTCCACAAGATGCTGGAATTGGGAGTCATTGAGCGCTCTGACAGCCCCTGGGCTAGCCCAGTGGTCTTAGTCCCCAAACCTCACACCACAGATGGAAAGAAAGAGATGAGGTTTTGTGTGGACTACAGAGGGCTCAATTCTGTCACCAAGACAGATGCTCATCCAATTCCAAGAGCTGATGAGCTCATTGATAAATTAGGTGCTGCCAAATTTCTAAGTACCTTTGACTTGACAGCAGGGTACTGGCAAATAAAAATGGCACCTGGAGCAAAAGAAAAGACAGCATTCTCCACACCTGATGGGCATTATCAGTTTACTGTTATGCCCTTTGGTTTAAAGAATGCCCCTGCCACCTTCCAAAGGTTGGTGAATCAAGTCCTTGCTGGCTTGGAGTCCTTTAGCACAGCTTATCTTGATGATATTGCTGTCTTTAGCTCCACCTGGCAGGATCACCTGGTCCACCTGAGGAAGGTTTTGAAGGCTCTGCAATCTGCAGGCCTCTCTATCAAGGCATCCAAATGCCAGATAGGGCAGGGAACTGTGGTTTACTTGGGACACCTTGTAGGTGGAGGCCAAGTTCAGCCACTCCAACCCAAGATCCAGACTATTCTGGACTGGGTAGCTCCAAAAACCCAGACTCAAGTCAGGGCATTCCTTGGCTTGACTGGGTACTACAGGAGGTTTGTGAAGGGATATGGATCCATTGTGACAGCCCTCACTGAACTCACCTCCAAGAAAATGCCCAAGAAAGTAAACTGGACTGTGGACTGCCAACAGGCCTTTGACACCCTGAAACAGGCAATGTGCTCAGCACCAGTTCTCAAAGCTCCAGATTATTCTAAGCAGTTCATTGTGCAGACTGATGCCTCTGAACATGGGATAGGGGCAGTTTTGTCCCAAACAAATGATGATGGCCTTGACCAGCCTGTTGCTTTCATTAGCAGGAGGTTACTCCCCAGGGAGCAGCGTTGGAGTGCCATTGAGAGGGAGGCCTTTGCTGTGGTTTGGTCCCTGAAGAAGCTGAGACCATACCTCTTTGGGACTCACTTCCTAGTTCAAACTGACCACAGACCTCTCAAATGGCTGATGCAAATGAAAGGTGAAAATCCTAAACTGTTGAGGTGGTCCATCTCCCTACAGGGAATGGACTTTATAGTGGAACACAGACCTGGGACTGCCCATGCCAATGCAGATGGCCTTTCCAGGTTCTTCCACTTAGAAAATGAAGACTCTCTTGGGAAAGGTTAGTCTCATCCTCTTTCGTTTGGGGGGGGGTTGTGTAAGGAAATGCCTCCTTGGCATGGTTGCCCCCTGACTTTTTGCCTTTGCTGATGCTATGTTTACAATTGAAAGTGTGCTGAGGCCTGCTAACCAGGCCCCAGCACCAGTGTTCTTTCCCTAACCTGAACTTTTGTATCCACAATTGGCAGACCCTGGCATCCAGATAAGTCCCTTGTAACTGGTACTTCTAGTACCAAGGGCCCTGATACCAAGGAAGGTCTCTAAGGGCTGCAGCATGTCTTATGCCACCCTGGAGACCTCTCACTCAGCACAGACACACTGCTTGCCAGCTTGTGTGTGCTAGTGAGGACAAAACGAGTAAGTCGACATGGCACTCCCCTCAGGGTGCCATGCCAGCCTCTCACTGCCTCTGCAGTATAGGTAAGACACCCCTCTAGCAGGCCTTACAGCCCTAAGGCAGGGTGCACTATACCATAGGTGAGGGTACCAGTGCATGAGCATGGTACCCCTACAGTGTCTAAATAAAACCTTAGACATTGTAAGTGCAGGGTAGCCATAAGAGTATATGGTCTGGGAGTCTGTCAAACACGAACTCCACAGCACCATAATGGCTGCACTGAAAACTGGGAAGTTTGGTATCAAACTTCTCAGCACAATAAATGCACACTGATGCCAGTGCGCATTTTATTGTAAAATACACCACAGAGGGCACCTTAGAGGTGCCCCCTGAAACTTAACCGACTATCTGTGTAGGCTGACTAGTTTTAGCAGCCTGCCACAAACCGAGACATGTTGCTGGCCCCATGGGGAGAGTGCCTTTGTCACTCTGAGGCCAGTAACAAAGCCTGCACTGGGTGGAGATGCTAACACCTCTCCCAGGCAGGAATTGTCACACCTGGCGGTGAGCCTCAAAGGCTCACCTCCTTTGTGCCAACCCAGCAGGACACTCCAGCTAGTGGAGTTGCCCGCCCCCTCCGGCCAGGCCCCACTTTTGGCGGCAAGGCCGGAGAAAATAATGAGAATAACAAGGAGGAGTCACTGGCCAGTCAGGACAGCCCCTAAGGTGTCCTGAGCTGAGGTGACTCTAACTTTTAGAAATCCTCCATCTTGCAGATGGAGGATTCCCCCAATAGGGTTAGGATTGTGACCCCCTCCCCTTGGGAGGAGGCACAAAGAGGGTGTACCCACCCTCAGGGCTAGTAGCCATTGGCTACTAACCCCCCAGACCTAAACACGCCCTTAAATTTAGTATTTAAGGGCTACCCTGAACCCTAGAAAATTAGATTCCTGCAACTACAAGAAGAAGGACTGCCTAGCTGAAAACCCCTGCAGCGGAAGACCAGAAGACGACAACTGCCTTGGCTCCAGAAACTCACCGGCCTGTCTCCTGCCTTCCAAAGATCCTGCTCCAGCGACGCCTTCCAAAGGGACCAGCGACCTCGACATCCTCTGAGGACTGCCCCTGCTTCGAAAAGACAAGAAACTCCCGAGGACAGCGGACCTGCTCCAAGAAAAGCTGCAACTTTGTTTCCAGCAGCTTTAAAGAACCCTGCAAGCTCCCCGCAAGAAGCGTGAGACTTGCAACACTGCACCCGGCGACCCCGACTCGGCTGGTGGCGATCCAACACCTCAGGAGGGACCCCAGGACTACTCTGATACTGTGAGTACCAAAACCTGTCCCCCCTGAGCCCCCACAGCGCCGCCTGCAGAGGGAATCCCGAGGCTTCCCCTGACCGCGACTCTTTGAACCTAAAGTCCCGACGCCTGGGAGAGACCCTGCACCCGCAGCCCCCAGGACCTGAAGGACCGGACTTTCACTGGAGAAGTGACCCCCAGGAGTCCCTCTCCCTTGCCCAAGTGGAGGTTTCCCCGAGGAATCCCCCCCTTGCCTGCCTGCAGCGCTGAAGAGATCCCGAGATCTCTCATTGACTTCCATTACAAACCAGACGCTTGTTTCTACACTGCACCCGGCCGCCCCCGCGCTGCTGAGGGTGAAATTTCTGTGTGGGCTTGTGTCCCCCCCGGTGCCCTACAAAACCCCCCTGGTCTGCCCTCCGAAGACGCGGGTACTTACCTGCAAGCAGACCGGAACCGGGGCACCCCCTTCTCTCCATTCTAGCCTATGTGTTTTGGGCACCACTTGGAACTCTGCACCTGACCGGCCCTGAGCTGCTGGTGTGGTGACTTTGGGGTTGCTCTGAACCCCCAACGGTGGGCTACCTTGGACCAAGAACTGAACCCTGTAAGTGTCCTACTTACCTGGTAAAACTAACAAAAACTTACCTCCCCCAGGAACTGTGAAAATTGCACTAAGTGTCCACTTTTAAAACAGCTATTTGTCAATAACTTGAAAAGTATACATGCAATTTTGATGATTTGAAGTTCCTAAAGTACTTACCGGCAATACCTTTCGAATGAGCTATTACATGTAGAATTTGAACCTGTGGTTCTTAAAATAAACTAAGAAAAGATATTTTTCTATATAAAAACCTATTGGCTGGATTTGTCTCTGAGTGTGTGTACCTCATTTATTGTCTATGTGTATGTACAACAAATGCTTAACACTACTCCTTGGATAAGCCTACTGCTCGACCACACTACCACAAAATAGAGCATTAGTATTATCTATTTTTACCACTATTTTACCTCTAAGGGGAACCCTTGGACTCTGTGCATGCTATTCCTTACTTTGAAATAGCACATACAGAGCCAACTTCCTACAAGTAGTGTTAAGCATTTGTTGTACATACACACAGGCAATAAATGAGGAACACACACTCAGAGACAAATCCAGCCAATAGGTTTTGTTATAGAAAAATATATTTTCTTAGTTTATTTTAAGAACCACAGGTTCAAATTCTACATGTAATATCTCATTTGAAAGGTATTGCAGGTAAGTACTTTAGGAACTTTGAATCATTACATTAGCATGTATACTTTTTACATAAAACACAATAAGCGGTTTTAAAAGTGGACACAGTGCAATTTTCACAGTTCCTGGGGGAGGTAAAGTAATGTTAGTTTTAACAGGTAAGTAAGTCACTTACAGGTTTCAGTTTTTGGTCCAAGGTAGCCCACCGTTGGGGGTTCAGAGCAACCCCAAAGTTATCACACCAGCAGCTCAGGGCCGGTCAGGTGCAAAGGTCAAAGAGGTGCCCAAAACACATAGGCTATAATGGAGAGAAGGGGGTGCCCCGGTTCCAGTCTGCCAGCAGGTAAGTACCCGCGTCTTCGGAGGGCAGACCAGGGGGATTTTGTAGGGCACCGGGGGGGACACAAGTCAGCACAAAAAGTACACCCTCAGCAGCGCGGGGCGGCCGGGTGCAGTGTGCAAACACGCGTCGGGTTTTCAATGGTTTCTTATGAGAGATCAAGGGATCTCTTCAGCGTTGCAGGCAGGCAAGGGGGGGGGCTCCTCGGGGTAGCCACCACCTGGGCAAGGGAGAGGGCCTCCTGGGGGTCACTCCTGCACAGGAGTTACGTTCCTTTAGGTGCTGGGGGCTGCGGGTGCAGGGTCTTTTCCAGCCGTCGGGAAATGGAGTTCAGGCAGTCGCGGTCAGGGGGGAGCCTCGGGATTCCCTCTGCAGGCGTCGCTGTGGGGGCTCAGGGGGGACAACTTTGGTTACTCACAGTCTTGGAGTCGCCGGAGGGTCCTCCCTGAGGTGGTGGTTCTCCACCAGTCGAGTCGGGGTCGCCGGGTGCAGTGTTGCAAGTCTCACTCTTCTTGCGGGGAGTTGCAGGGGTCTTTAAATCTGCTACTTGAAACAAAGTTGCAGTTCTTTTGGAGCAGGGACGCTGTCCTCGGGAGTTTCTTGTCTTTCTCGAAGCAGGGCAGTCCTCAGAGGATTCAGAGGTCGCTGGTCCCTTGGAAAGCGTCGCTGGAGCAGGTTTCTTTGGAAGGCAGGAGACAGGCCGGTAAGTCTGGGGGCAAAGCAGTGGGTGTCTTCTGTTCTTCCTCTGCAGGGGTTTTTCAGCTCAGCAGTCCTCTTCTTCTTGTAGTTTCAGGAATCTAAATTCTTAGGGTCAGGGAAGCCCTTAAATACTAAATTTAAGGGCGTGTTTAGGTCTGGGGGGTTAGTAGCCAATGGCTACTAGCCCTGAGGGTGAGTACACCCTCTTTGTGCCTCCTCCCAAGGGGAGGGGGTCACATCCCTAATCCTATTGGGGGAATCCTCCATCTGCAAGATAGAGGATTTCTAAAAGTTAGAGTCACCTCAGCTCAGGACACCTTAGGGGCTGTCCTGACTGGCCAGTGACTCCTCCTTGTTGTTTTCTTTGTTTCCTCCGGCCTTGCCGCCAAAAGTGGGGGCCGTGGCCGGAGGGGGCGGGCAACTCCACTAGCTGGAGTGTCCTGCGGTGCTGTGACAAAGGGGTGAGCCTTTGAGGCTCACCGCCAGGTGTTACAGCTCCTGCCTGGGGGAGGTGTTAGCATCTCCACCCAGTGAAGGCTTTGTTACTGGCCTCAGAGTGACAAAGGCACTCTCCCCATGGGGCCAGCAACATGTCTCTAGTGTGGCAGGCTGCTGGAACCAGTCAGCCTACACAGATAGTTGGTTAAGGTTTCATGGGGCACCTCTAAGGTGCCCTCTGTGGTGTATTTTACAATAAAATGTACACTGGCATCAGTGTGCATTTATTGTGCTGAGAAGTTTGATACCAAACTTCCCAGTTTTCAGTGTAGCCATCATGGTGCTGTGGAGTTCGTGTAAAACAGACTCCCAGACCATATACTCTTATGGCTAAGGTATTGCTTAGACACTGTAGGGGCACAGTGCTCATGCACTGGTGCCCTCACCTATGGTATAGTGCACCCTGCCTTAGGGCTGTAAGGCCTACTAGAGGGGTGACTTATCTATACCTGCATAGGCAGTGAGAGGCTGGCATGGCACCCTGAGGGGAGTGCCATGTCGACTTACTCGTTTTGTTCTCACCAGCACACACAAGCTGGCAAGCAGTGTGTCTGTGCTGAGTGAGGGGTCTCCAGGGTGGCATAAGACATGCTGCAGCCCTTGGAGGCCTTCCTTGGCATCAGGGCCCTTGGTACCAGGGGTACCACTTACAAGGGACTTACCTGGATGCAAGGGTGTGCCAATTGTGGAATCAAAAGTACAGGTTAGGGAAAGAACACTGGTGCTGGGGCCTGGTTAGCAGGCCTCAGCACACTTTCAATTCAAAACATAGCATCAGCAAAGGCAAAAAGTCAGGGGGTAACCATGCCAAGGAGGCATTTCCTTACAAGTATTTTTGGTCAAATTCTGTACATGGTGCATTTCACAAAATCGAGCAACACATTTGTCATGCGCCTGCACTAACACCATCTGCTGTGGGTATGAAATGTGCAGTCAGATTGGCCTAGGGGCCATCTTAACACATTTTTTGCAATGACAAGGAACATTGCAAAATTCCTTTGCCCCTCATTCTCTGAGTAAAGCAGAATCCAACCACAGTACCTGGAGAGAGAGGCATTAGCTTGTTCCTGGTTGTAGAAAAAAATCAATACCTTTCCTAGGAGTTCACATTTCGATCTGTTTACAGATCACAAACATTTGATTTGTATGTAAAGTGGAAATGACTCCCGCAAGGCTTCCTCAAGGTTGACGAGATTGCGGTCAAAATTACAAGAGTTTAACTTCACAGTGAAATAGAAAAAGCTGGGGCCAAGAACTTCAGAGATGACTGTCTGTCCAGATTACCAATTAATGAGGAATCAGAATCTTCTAATAACAATGAATGTATTGTAGCTTGGTTGGATGACATTCTGGGTGACCATGGTATTATTTTTCATACAAAATGGTCTGACGCATCCACAGATGATGTTCTTTAATCTGTTTTCGGCTACATAAAGGAAGGCTGGCCAAAGGAGTGAAACGTAGAGCCTCCTCTCAGGCCTTTTACCCAAGGAGCAGGTGAACTAGCCATTGCTGATGTTTTGTTACAACATGACTTGTGTGTTCCTCCCACAGCTATCAGGGAGTTGTTCATTAAAGAAAGGACACAAGGGTCATTTGTGTATGAACTTCACTTGTAAAATTTTAAAACAAGCCTTATGGTGGCACTCTAGGGAATCACAAGTACTTACGTTCATCGGTGGTTGCACTGCTTGTTTGGTTTCTAACATACATTTGAGGACACAAGACTTCCCTACACATGGTCCTATTATCTGAGGAGGCTTGACAAAAGCTGGTTCTTGACTTTGCAGGTCCTTTTGAACTTCTTTCCAGTACCAAGAAGTATATATTGGTTCTGGTTGACTATTTTCCTAAATGGATATATTTCGATTTCCCACTTATTCCCAATACGGATGCCCTTATCATGTTCTTCAACTAATTTTTGAGATCGAAGGGGCAACAAGGGAAATTGTCACAGATAATGGCACGCATTTCCCCTCCACACAAAGGGGGAAGATTTTCTATTTAAAATAAAAATTGGCCTTATCTCATCACACCACATAGTACCACAGGCACATCTGTTCCTTCATAAAAGGCTACCTAAATCTAATTCAAGTCTTGACTGGATTGTGGGCATTAATGAGAAAACTGCTAATTTTACCGAATGTGAGGTAGTCTCAAAGGTTGTGATGCAACAAAAACAATTTTGTCAAGAGACATCATGTGAAGAATATTCCGTTCAACGCAGGCGATTGGCTTTTAATCAAGAATCTCACTAATGTTAGATACAGGGAATCATATTTCACGATTCCTGCCCAAATTGTCAAACCATCTAACGGAGCTGCTTTAATTTTGGGTGAAGGTTGGTGGAGCAGGAGAAGTTTGAATAAAATATCTCCCCAACAGGCAAGGACGATTTTGGTGGTCAAGAGGTCTCCTGGTAATGAAGTTAGTCATCAAACCTCTCGATGTTTGTTGGTGATGATACTCTCAGATACCTTCTATCATCAATTCTACATCTTCCCGAAATTCAGAAAATGAGGTGCCAGTTTCTCAAACCATCTCATTCGCCTTTTTCTAATGTACCTTTTTCCGCCAATAGGGCTTCTTGTAATGTCTCTCTGCCTTCTTGTTACCAAGATTTTTATTTTATTTTTAGGTTTTATCTGTGTTTTTTGTTCAGTATGGGGCAATATGATGTACTGCTCCTTGTGCTTCTATTTCTAACTGTATTTAAGATATTTAAACTATGCTCCCTGTGTTTTGGCACGTGGTTTTCTGGACTGCGTGGTCACACTGTCCGTGGCAGATTTATACTCTGTTTTGTTACTTTCGATTGCATCCTATGGCCCAGTTCGTTCTTGTGGCAAAGATTCTCCCAACTTGCTTCACTTGGATGAGTGTCACACTCAGATCCAGACGGGCTGTGGTCTCCTGCGTTCCTCACTGGAATAATCTTCGTCAACACCCTCTTACCGCCCTCAGTGCTATCTTCTTACCACCTAACCTGGGATTATAATTCCCTGGATATAACTCTTTAATATGGGCTACCATATATGCCATATACACTACTTCCGCTTAATCTAAGGTGTCTTACCTGTTTGAAAGTCATATTGGACTATACTTCTAAATTCCACAATAAATGTTATTTGTTCAGACGTCTTATACATAGGCCTTGAGAAAGACCAGTGTGTTGGTTGTATGGACGATTTATGTGTTTCCCTGCACTAAACATGGATATGTTCTAAACTGAATCACTTTTGTACTTTGAACATTATTTGAATACTATGCTCTTGTGTGCTCTGTTGTCATTTTTTGTTTGTTTTTGTGTTTCGCTGGGGCGACTGCGGTTGCCATCTTATATGACATCCTTAGGTAGCAGGGGGTCTATTCAGGCATTGCAGAAGCACCATTATATCCTCATTGTATTCGGACACAATTAATACATACCCACACTGTGTATTGTCAGATGTGCATGAGTCCTTTCCACAGCTACCATTATTCTGCATCATAAAGTTTCACCTTGCCTTCCCTAATGGCCTTTGGGTTCATTAACAAACAGTCCCTGCAGGTCTTGGAGTCGCGGCCCGACTCCAGACACCACATACACACCTGGGGGCTATATTACAGAGAGTGCAGGGAGGGCGCAACAGGCATGTGCGCCCATGGGGCACCTTAGTATTACAAAAGGAGCTGCAGACCCTTGTGTAACCCCTCCTGTAATAAAGATAGCTGGGGGTACATGTAGCACCAGTGCTATTATTAGAGGGCATTCCCTCATTTGCATGAGCATGTGGCAGTGTTATTGACACAGGTGCAAAGGCAAACATGCCTTTAGGGGGTGCACTAAAACTTTCAGTGTGCCTCCTAAAGGCAGTCCTATGGAGGGGAGAAAGGGGGGGGCGTGGACCCCCCTGGTACCTCCCTTGCAGGCAAGTGCAGCGACTCACTGCTCCTGCATGCAAGGGAATCTCACCCGCTCTTTAAAGTGCAGGTGGTTTGCTACTTGCACAGTGAAGCACAGAGCACCTTTGAAGCCGCTGCTCCATATTTCACTTGAATATGCTGCCCCCAGGGCAGCCAAGCTCGCGGCTGTCCTGGGAGCAGTGCATT
The DNA here is from genome assembly GCF_031143425.1 of Pleurodeles waltl. Taxonomy (NCBI): domain Eukaryota; kingdom Metazoa; phylum Chordata; class Amphibia; order Caudata; family Salamandridae; genus Pleurodeles; species Pleurodeles waltl. The sequence goes on along the minus strand of NC_090450.1, from coordinate 974,933,399 downwards.
TACAGTAATATGGCGGCACACTTTCCCTGTTTGCACACAGAGCACCTATTTAAAGATGTGCTGTGCTGCAAAGGGAAAGTGAGCCGTATATGTAATATGGCCCATGATGGGTAGCTGTCACGGACATCTGTTTGTGATAGTCATTACGGGGCTTCAAACCTGTCTTAAGGGGTACCATCCCATGCTCACTGTAGAAAATGTGGAAACTAGGTGACAAAAACACTCTGAGAGACAAGAGAAGCTCTAGATCCATGTCTTGCGGCACATACAGCAAGCATTTGGTAACAGCTTACAGGAGTGGTGCCTTTGTAGGCCTGCACGTCATTTCCGGTGTGGAAAATCGTCAGTGTCGGATCACATGGAGCCACCTTGCAACACACTGAGGTACTACCAAAAAGTTTCTCAATCCAGTCTGACATCAGAGGAATATTCAAAAGGTGAGGAATCAGCGGTTAGAAGTCTCTATCACAAGTTAGACATCTCTGTGGTTTAAAAACTGTCAGCTTAGCTTCCAGCTTAAACAACCAAGAATCACTTGACTCTAAAATCTCTCCACCTAGCAAGAACAAGTGGTCTCACTCGAGCACCAAAGACAGATTCTTTTTTAAATGATCTCCTCAATGACAAGTTGTCAACGTTCTTGAAGTCCAATAATATCCTTCATCCCACCCAGACAGGTTTTCAGGCGGGTCATAGCACAGAAACAGCTTTATTAAGAGCAACTGAAGACCGTAAGCCGATCCTGGACTCAGGTGGTTCGAGCAGCATTCATTCTTCTCAATCTGAGTGCAGCATTTGACACAGTCTCGCATGATGTGCTAATAGAACGCTTGGAAAACATTGAGGTCTCCGCTTCTGTGCCAAGTTGGCTAATCTCGTTTTTCAGCGAAATGAGTTTTCAGGGCCTTGAAGGATCTTGTTATTCTTCTAGTCATAAGTTGAGGTGTGGTGTCCCTCAAGACTCATCGCTAAGTCCAACCCTCTTCAATATCTATGTGCGTTCTTTATCCGATATTGTGGAGGTATCTAGATTTGCAATGATTTCTTACGCGGTTGATACTCAATTGGTCATCTCATTATCCCAGGATATTCAGAGCACCTCCACGAAGCTTAACAACTGTTTGAGGGAGGTAGCCAAATGGATGGGAAACAGTGGTCTTAAATTAAATGGGGAGAAAAACATGGTACTGCTGGTGGGCAATAACGCGTCCATTTGGCAACAAGTCAGTTGCCCATCTATGCTGGGTGAGTGCCCTCACAAAGAACTGACGTAAAAAGCCTGGGCTTTATATTAGATCACAAACTGTCCATGGCTTCACAGGCACACAGAATTACAGGCACCTGTTTCTGCTTGCTGAGGGCCCTATGAAAAATCTTGAAATGACTTCCATTAGAAGCCAGAAGGATCATGATCCAGGGAGTGAGATTATCTTGCCTGCATTACAGTAATTCTATTTACCTAGGGAGTCCTAAAACAGTCATTAGGAAATTACAACTTATTCAGAATTCTGCTGCTAGGATTCATCTGGGGATCCCTAAATTTAGTTCAGCAACTGGTGCACTAAAATCCCTGCACTGGCTCCCAATTTGGAGTAGGATGCAGATTAAGAGACTCGGTTTGATTCATCAGGCCAAGTACAAGCAGGGCCCAAAAATCATTCAACAACTGATTCTCCCTTATCTACGGAGGAGATCCCTGAGATCGTCCTCCCTAGCCCTCCTTGTTATACCCAAGATAAGAAGAGCCAGGGGTGGTGGGCAGTCTTTTTCTTACTTCGCACCCAAGTTATGGAATTCTCTCCTGGTGAGCCTGAGAAGCAAAAAGAATTGACTAAGCTTTTGCAAGCAACTAAAAACATTCCTTTTTCCAAAATCAAAATAAAAGTCGGTTGCTTTCCAGTACTCTTCAGCAATGGGAGGCCCGGTTTCCGGTAGCCATGCACTATATAAATCTGGCAATGAATTAATGTAATGAATGAATGAATGTGGCAAATAGGACTACAGGTGAGGCCGGCCCAGTGGTGCACTTGGCCTTACCAAGCATTCGATCTTTTAAGGGATGGGGCTCCAGCAGGACTCTACTTCAGAGGCTGCATCTCAAAATGGAGTCTGTCGCAGTCAAATGATTAGTTAGTGGTGACATTTAGAGGACCAAACTTAAATTTACGATTAGAGTCCAACTGCAACTTAAGACACTAGATCTTTTACCATAAGGACTAGAGAGAGGCATCAAACATTTTGTGATTCAGGGCGACCAGCACCATCCATTGGAACATAACTCAAGTCTCAGGGCAAGAGGAAAAACTCAATCTCTTAGAGACCAGATGAAGCAAATATGATCACTCCAGGGTTCTAAGGTGCAGGCATATCACTGATGTAGGCTTGGGAAATGTCTCCAAGTTACTCATCCTCTGGCAATGCTTGATAATTGCAGGTTCATTTATGGTGAATTTGGCCAGATGAGCTGCAGAGTTCTTAGTGATGCCGGATAAATGAGTTGGGAGGTCGCAAACCCAGATCTTTAAACAGTCTTCGTCTCAGTTAGTCAGCATGCTGCAATGCTCATTACACAGTACAGCTTTCTACTCCTGTAAGAAATGGCAGTGAGGTGGCAAAAGCTGAAGGGTTTAGCAGGATGATTTTTTTCGCTACTCCTTATTTAAGCACACAATCTCTATTCTTTGCATTTCTTGTAGGGAGACCACCTCTTTCCTTATCGGTACACTCACACTGAGGGTCCTTATATCATAGTATATTTTGTCAATGCTTTCCTTTGCTTTCACACTCTGGGCTGTTTGATGAACATCTTCTGGGCCACTTTGGCTGCTTCTGTGGTTACCGGGATTATCTGAGGTTAGTCCATTCTACAGCAAGTGAGTAATGGGGCACACGCTTATAGGACACAAACAGCCATCTTCTTGAAGCACTTGTGAATTTCCTGTCTTCTGTTATCTAACTTTATCTGATATGGATATCTCAGAATGTGCGTCTTGAAATGAGGGCTCTGAAGAGTCATTCCTTGTCTGAGATCCTCTTATAAGGGTACGAGATCCCTTGACCAAGGTCTCAACAACCAAAGGTTTGATGTTTTATCTCCCATTTAAGGCCACAAACCCTCCCTTGTTTTTGAGGGGCATAGTATTGTCCCCTAGATATAATGTTTTGCTGGTCAAGTTGGTATGGGCATATGGCTCTACTCAACTAAAGAAGCAAGAAGTAGTGGACTTGGTTTATCTCACAGTATCCTTCCTTCCTCTTCTTCCTTCCAAGGACCTCGACTTTTGGAAAGTAGAGGGAGTTTCTTTGGAAGATGGTCCCTGGTCATCACTCCGGTATACGACAGAAAGACGGGCTAGACATTGAATCTGAGCTTGGTCTGAATCCCTTTGGGCCTTTAACCTTGGCTTCATCAGCATGTTGCTCGGGATAGCTTGTATGGGGGGAGAGGGAGAAGAGTGAAGGAAGCATAAAGCAATGGAGATGAGAGTTTCGATTATCCTGCACAACACTGGAAATTAGTTGCTTCTTATTCTCTTCCTATGTCATTTGCCCAAGGTTCCCAATTACTAAGCCTACCTAATATCACCACTTTAATCCCACACCCTGCATCCATCCATCCATTTGCAGCAAACCAAACACACTGCTAACTACATCATGGCTGTAAATAGACGCTTGCCTACCAAGGCTCCCATATTGGCAGGGTCAATAGGAGCGGAGGACGAGTGGCGTAACATTATAGAGCCTTGCGGTTGTTTGCAAAAAACAGTCCAGGCTCTACAAGGGAGCTACAGTTGTGAGGGAGAGGACAAGGCATGACGAATGGAACTGCGGGCCAGACTAGCGGAGCAAAGCCACATTAGAGACCTGTGCATACTTCTGCTGCTGGACACCACCAACAACAGGGCCTTATACGGGCCTTTCCTCATCAAATATCAGTATTCTCATCTACTGCTACTTGTTCCAAGACTGTACTTCTTCAGCTAAGTCATTTGCTATTTTCCAACGCTAATTGGTATCATGTACAATATTTGAAGTGAAACCTCTACTAATGTGAACTCGTGCTATACAAAATAAAAGATTTAAAAGCAAACATCAAATCATGAGCATTTGTATGCAAACTATGCCGTCCTTCTACCCGGACCCCCTATTCTGATTAACAAAATGAAAGAGTACTGACCTTGCAGGAATTTGAGATTGGCTAGTTGGCTACAGGCTGTGGTTCATATCTAAACAAGCGTTAGCACAGCCATTCGGTTTTGCTTTGCCAGTGCTTGTTCACTGATGGTATTGCCTTTGCCAATGCTTGTACTGCAGCACAAGCAATTGTGAAGCCAAAGGTGGCAGTTGGCCGTCTTACATTGTTATTATGCACACCTCCAAGATGGCCGTCAGATTGCATACAAGACGACATTCCAAGAGAGCCTCCTGCCGCTATTTACTTTGCTAAAGCTTGAAACGCAATTCTACAAGCACTGGCAACGCTAACACAGTAGGCACAGAGTAGGGGCCCTCAGAAGAAGAACAGAGAAAGGGGCGAGAGAGAAAAAGAGCAAGCAACAGCAGAGTTTGAAGTTGGCCGCAGGCTGAGACTGATATGGAGGAAGTGTGGGGTGGGGGAGGAATACACTAGTATCTACACAAGTGGAGTGAAAAAACAGAAGGAGGACTGGAGAGAGAATGGGGGAAAAAGGAGAGTGACAGAGAAAAGAAGAAGTTGTAGGACATGCACTTATGAAGTCCGATAGCTAAAATAGCAAAACATACAAAAAGAAAAAGAGTGGTGGGGGGGGGGGGGGGGGTTGGTATTACTGAACTTCATCTACTGTTAAGTCCGGATGTTTCTATCTCAATAAGCTGGGGTTGGCAACGTGTGAAAACACAACTGAATCTATAGCATGCTATAACGTCACTGAACTTATGGTGGGTCAGGGTGCCTGGTCTCCTAGCCATGCACTCAAGCTACATGGGTGCAGTCTGTGTGTGAGAAAGATCAAACAAATCAGACTTGGCCCTAAAAATTGATATGTGGTTTACAACATCACAGGAATCTGAGCCACATTTGAGGCTAGGAGTTTGATCCAAAAAGTGATTTTGGAAACTTGTGAAGATAGATGGTCAAAATAGGGACTTTTAGGTTTGGTTCTTCGAGGCATTCAGCTTTAGTTAATTTGTTGTCCTCTGACTTTGGAATTCGGAGGGGGGGGGGGGGTAAATTAAGCAGGCATCCAGCAAAAGCATGGCAGGCACAATGAACAAACCTCAAGCAGGCATTTAGTGTCTACATAACCCTCTGAGACCACTACACCATACTGAATGTATTATGAGCAGTAAAGAGATTGTCACACGTAAAAGTTGTACTGAGGAGTGTAGAAATCCTGGCTTCAAGTTTTATCCTGTCCTGGTATTCGTCCTAGTTTGTTTCTGATTTTAACATTTTAACATTTCGTCCAGCTCTCCTTGAACCTCTGTAAATCGAGAAAGCATTACATGGGTAGCCATGTTCTAAGGTCAGTGCACTGCCCAGCTGAAACCTCTGATGCAGATATGCCTTCCATTTGAAGCAGATGTCTATTTGTTTATTCTTGCTATTGTGTTTGCCAGTTTGTATGTTTATATTGGTTTGATAATGAAAATGTGTAAAGTTAGTGCTATATAAATTGATTGGACGAGCCCTGAGGTTGACCAGATGTTTACAAGTTTAGAAATAGTTCAGCTGAGTAAAAGCTGCATGAAGCATTACATAAACATTTTTCATGTACTATATAAAATATACTTTCGATAATGAGGATAACGTTTAAAGTTTGTTCTTAGTTTAATATATATTTTTTTCCTAAAAAAAAAAAAAAGAAAGAAAAACAAACACCAAAATGGCAGATGCTTTTCTTGGTGCCCTATCACACAAAATATGCAGCCAGAGCTGCCATTCTGTCTTTTGGCTTTTTGGGGTTCCCCCTGCCTCCTGGCCTGCGCCCCCTCCCACGTCCCTGCCGCTTGCCCTGACCTCCCCGATGCATGGGATGTCGCATGGTCGCGTGCTTTAGTTCTACCAGGTCCTGGAAGACTGGGTCGCAGAAGACACAACCCGTGTGCTGTGTTTCGTCTCCCGGAAGTGGCGATCTGGCCTTGTTAAAGTCCACGATGACGAGCGAAGCGTCACACAGTTCACAGTTCTCCGGCGACACCCGCACCTTGTGAGCGTTCTCAAAGAAGTGAACTATTACGTTGCATTTGTTGCAGGCCATCTTCCACTTTGGGCCGGAGGTGGGGTCCAACACCAGCACACCGTTCTCACACTCCACACACTGGCCAATCCCCAGGAGATTCAGCGAGTGCTGGCAGGTGGGATGTGTGCACTCATTGCATCCCATTCCTGGAAAAAAGGGGAAAACACAACCTGTTACAAATCTGGAATGAAAGAAGGAAAAGGTTACTTCCTTGTAAGAAACTTGTTACAGTTTGTAGTGCTGTAGATTCACATGCTCTCCACACACCTGCCATGTACGGTTGGGTGCAGACGTTCAAGTTGGTTTTATTCGAAGTAGATGTTTCGGTTTCTAGATGCTCACATCATCTTCCTCAAAACCAACAATGTACCAGGACACAGACCCCCACCTCAGATTATGTTTTTCACATACAAGTGAGTGTACGAAGAAATAGAGACGTGACGCAATAACGTCTATGTGTACTGATGAATATATGTAAAAACAAATTAAAAAATAAAAGTTGTTAAAAACTTAATAGCTCAAGCTCACATTTGGGGAGGTGGGAGAGCGCATACAAACCTAAAGCATTACAGGCTGGATACCGACTGTACAATTTTCTGTTGGCGTCATTTGCTTTTAGCAAGAATCCTCCGCAGAAACTAAAAAACAGAACCTTTCTCCCTAACCTGGTGGCTTGTAAGTTTTAAGTACAGTTTGCCCAACTTGTGTCTCATTCCTGGCATGAATGACCACATAGTAATGCTGGGTGAAGATGAGGGTTGTGGACCATGTTGCAGTTAAACAAGTCTGAGTGGAATGTTGCACAGGAAAGACGCAGCGGCTCCATTTTCACGTGTGCTCTTGGAGCAAAGTGTAGCGTAAGCTTGGCTTTGGTCAAGCAAACTCAGATACATTTAACAGTTAATCTTACAAAACCTGCTTGAGCATGTAAGACTCTTTCCGCAGCTGACTGAGGCTGTGGGGAAAAAAGTTGCAAATCAGTAGCTTGGTAGACGTGGAAAGAGATGATGACTTCAGGCAGAAAGCGAGGGTGTATCCTCAGGACGAACAGATTTTTGTGCACTTGAAAGAATGTCTCTTTTATCTTTAGGGCTTGCAGTTCACTAACTCAAAAGAGAGAAATGATTGCAATGAGGAAGACCACTTTCCAGGAAACAACTGCAGTGGACAAGATTGTAACAGTGCAAATGTCATCCCAATGAGCCATGCAAGAATAATACTGAGGTTTGATGAGAAGACTTGTGGCACTCTAAAAGGGAATACTCTTTTAGGACCTTCCATAAAGGGTCTAACAACTTGTACCTTGAAGGGTGACTGATGGCCTCTATTTTGGAGTTAAGCTGCCACAGTGACAAGGTGTAGTTGTTGCTCTTTACCAGCGAATCGCTCATGTTAATGAAAGACACGACTGGCGTTGCAGCGAAGATGCATTGCTGCTACAGCCAAGCATCTGGTGAATCCCCAGAGAAATGCTGTGTCTCCAAACTGTAGCATTTGAGCTGGTAATGCATTCCACATACCACAAACCCAAAGGTACTGGTGGTGTCCCAAGTGAATGAGGACGTAGATATGGGCATCCTTGAGGTACAAGGTAACTTTGTAGAACTCGATGCAGAGCAGAATGTTGCCTTTGGGGAGTTGCCATTTTGAATGCTTGGACATGATGTACTGGTGAGCTACTGGAGGGCTAATATTAGCTGCAACATCCTGCCTTTCTTGGTGGTAGAAAGGTATGGGGAATAAACTCTGGTGTGGTGTACGTCTTGCAGCAGCATCTGGTGGTCGCCGCTGATGTAGTCCTGTGTGGAAGGTCACTATTTGGAGGCAGGTGTCCCTTTCTTCGGGCAGCTCATAGCTTGCGATGGATGTTGCCCTGATGACTCCATAGATGTCTGATCTTCCGGAAGATCTGCTGTGGCTAGCACAATGAGGTGACCATGGACCTGACTCAGGCCTGTGCTTGTTGCCTTCAAAACCCTGACTTTTGTAGGCTGGGTGTGGCGTGCCCCCATGACTTTTGGAGTTTTTGAATCTTTTTGAATCTTTTCCAAAGTGTGGGTCAAAATAGAATGAAGTTCCCCTTAGAAAGGCACACTGAGAAGGTGGTTGACGACAGAGGACAATGCTGGTGTTGGTTTCTCTGGATGCACTGTCAGCTGTCAAAAGTGCACCTGTTTGTGTTTGTATTATTTTCTACTCTTGAATGAGCTTTTTTCAGTGCTTTTTGTAAACATTCTCAATGTGCTTTACTAACTCCTCCATCTCCTTCCAGTGGTATCCGTGATATCTTGGCAGCAACACAGCAGAGTTGTCTGGCCACCACTGCATAGCAGGGACACAGCACACCCATAACTATCCCCTCGCCTGTAGCATTGATTTGCTTGCTTCCTTTGTCAGGTTGTTTGTTATCTCCTATATCCCGCTCAAGTTTTCTTTTGAGTGCACTATGCAAAACAAGTGAATCTGGTGGGACCTGATCTTTGATGTGGATGGCTATTCTGCTGCTGCGTTATACTTTAATTTCGACTCTGAGCATGGCAACTCTAGCTTTGACTGGGTCTTTGAAGTTTTGAGAATTTGAGCATCAGCAGAAAATGGACATAATGCTGTTTTTGACAATATCTCAATAAGGAAGTGTAGGAAGTTGGCTCTGTATGTGCTATTTCAAAGTAAGGAATAGCATGCACAGAGTCCAAGGGTTCCCCTTAGAGGTAAAATAGTGGTAAAAAGAGATAATACTAATGCTCTATTTTGTGGTAGTGTGGTCGAGCAGTAGGCTTATCCAAGGAGTAGTGTTAAGCATTTGTTGTACATACACATAGACAATAAATGAGGTACACACACTCAGAGACAAATCCAGCCAATAGGTTTTGTATAGAAAAATATCTTTTCTTAGTTTATTTTAAGAACCACAGGTTCAAAGTTAACATGTAATATCTTGTTTGAAAGGTATTGCAGGTAAGTACATTAGGAACTTTGAATCATTTCAATTGCATGTATACTTTTCAAGTTATTCACAAATAGCTATTTTAAAAGTGGACACAGTGCAATTTTCACAGTTCCTGGGGGAGGTAAGTTTTTGTTAGTTTTACCAGGTAAGTAAGACACTTACAGGGTTCAGTTCTTGGTCCAAGGTAGCCCACCGTTGGGGGTTCAGAGCAACCCCAAAGTTACCACACCAGCAGCTCAGAGCCGGTCAGGTGCAGAGTTCAAAGTGGTGCCCAAAACGCATAGGCTTCAATGGAGAGAAGGGGGTGCCCCGGTTCCAGTCTGCCAGCAGGTAAGTACCCGCGTCTTCGGAGGGCAGACCAGGGGGGTTTTGTAGGGCACCGGGGGGGACACAAGCCCACACAGAAATTTCACCCTCAGCGGCGCGGGGGCGGCCGGGTGCAGTGTTAGAACAAGCGTCGGGTTCGCAATGGAAGTCAATGAGAGATCAAGGGATCTCTTCAGCGCTGCAGGCAGGCAAGGGGGGGCTTCCTCGGGGAAACCTCCACTTGGGCAAGGGAGAGGGACTCCTGGGGGTCACTTCTGCAGTGAAAGTCCGGTCCTTCAGGTCCTGGGGGCTGCGGGTGCAGGGTCTTTTCCAGGCGTCGGGACTTAGGTTTCAGAGAGTCGCGGTCAGGGGAAGCCTCGGGATTCCCTCTGCAGGCGGCGCTGTGGGGGCTCAGGGGGGACAGGTTTTGGTACTCACAGTCGTAGAGTAGTCCGGGGGTCCTCCCTGAGGTGTTGGTTCTCCACCAACCGAGTCGGGGTCGCCGGGTGCAGTGTTGCAAGTCTCACGCTTCTTGCGGGGAGTTTGCAGGGTTCTTTAAAGCTGCTTCTTTGGATAAAGTTGCAGTCTTTTTGGAGCAGGTCCGCTGTCCTCGGGAGTTTCTTGTCGTCGTCGAAGCAGGGCAGTCCTCAGAGAATGCAGAGGTCGCTGGTCCCTTTGGAAGGCGTCGCTGGAGCAGAGTTCTTTGGAAGGCAGGAGACAGGCCGGTGAGTTTCTGGAGCCAAGGCAGTTGTTGTCTTCTGGTCTTCCTCTGCAGGGGTTTTCAGCTAGGCAGTCCTTCTTCTTGTTGTTGCAGGAATCTAGTTTCTAGGTTCAGGGAGAGCCCTTAAATACTAAATTTAAGGGCGTGTTTAGGTCTGGGGGGTTAGTAGCCAATGGCTACTAGCCCTGAGGGTGGGTACACCCTCTTTGTGCCTCCTCCCAAGGGGAGGGGGTCACATCCCTAATCCTATTGGGGGAATCCTCCATCTGCAAGATGGAGGATTTCTAAAAGTTAGAGTCACCTCAGCTCAGGACACCTTAGGGGCTGTCCTGACTGGCCAGTGACTCCTCCTTGTTATTCTCATTATTTTCTCCGGCCTTGCCGCCAAAAGTGGGGGCCGGGGCCGGAGCGGGCGGGCAACTCCACTAGCTGGAGTGTCCTGCGGTGCTGTGACAAAGGGGTGAGCCTTTGAGGCTCACCGCCAGGTGTTACAGCTCCTGCCTGGGGGAGGTGTTAGCATCTCCACCCAGTGCAGGCTTTGTTACTGGCCTCAGAGTGACAAAGGCACTCTCCCCATGGGGCCAGCAACATGTCTCTAGTGTGGCAGGCTGCTGGAACCAGTCAGCCTACACAGATAGTCGGTTAAGTTTCAGGGGGCACCTCTAAGGTGCCCTCTGTGGTGTATTTTACAATAAAATGTACACTGGCATCAGTGTGCATTTATTGTGCTGAGAAGTTTGATACCAAACTTCCCAGTTTTCAGAGTAGCCATTATGGTGCTGTGGAGTTCGTGTAAAACAGACTCCCAGACCATATACTCTTATGGCTACCCTGCACTTACAATGTCTAAGGTTTTGCTTAGACACTGTAGGGGCACAGTGCTCATGCACTGGTACCCTCACCTATGGTATAGTGCACCCTGCCTTAGGGCTGTAAGGCCTGCTAGAGGGGTGTCTTACCTATACTGCATAGGCAGTGAGAGGCTGGCATGGCACCCTGAGGGGAGTGCCATGTCGACTTACTCATTTTGTTCTCACTAGCACACACAAGCTGGTAAGCAGTGTGTCTGTGCTGAGTGAGGGGTCTCTTAGGGTGGCATAATACATGCTGCAGCCCTTAGAGACCTTCCCTGGCATCAGGGCCCTTGGTACCAGAGGTACCAGTTACAAGGGACTTATCTGGATGCCAGGGTGTGCCAATTGGGGAATCAATAGTACAGGTTAAGGAAAGAACACTGGTGCTGGGGCCTGGTTAGCAGGCCTCAGCACACTTTCAATTCAAAACATAGCATCAGCAAAGGCAAAAAGTCAGGGGGTAACCATGCCAAGGAGGCATTTCCTTACAGGAAGCTACTTGGATATTGTGATGGTCCACCACACACCTGATGACTGCGTGGTATGCAATGCTATCGTCTGCTGGGGGGGGTTGACTGAATACAGCTTTGAAGACGGGTTGTCTGCGTAATCAACATTATAATGGAACAAGGGGTCATCTCTATCATCTGTGGGTGGGTTCTTTTAAGGGCCTGGTTGATCTGCGCTGGCATTCTGTATACGTGGGGTGGTTTTGATATTTATCTTGATTTTGGGGTCTGTGTCGTCTCTGAGGCAAGCAGTGCGAACTCTCTAGATAAACATGGGGTGTCTCAGGGCTGAGGTTCAAGCTCAGGGTCTTGATGCTACCCATACAGTGCAGACTGGCTTTCAGGGTGGAGCTGGCTCAGGTGCAGTAGCGGGCACCAAAAGCAGAGGCTGCTTTAGAGGCGATTCGGGACTTAAGGCATGGCTCTCTCAGCGCTGTTCCTTGCCCTGGGGCCGAGGCTTGGCTGAAGCTCATAGGTAAGATTCTCTAAATGTGCTGGTTGAGAAACCAGAGATAGGACCTTTGCCCTGGATGTAAGTTTTGTTAAGGGCCCAAGATAGGAATGTTCTCTGAAGTCGAAGTCACTGGACGAGACCTGTTAGGGGCTCTGGTCTACTGGGGGCCTGGTCTACTGGGGGGATCACTCTTTCACTATCCAAATATGTTTCCTCAAGATTTTCGATTCTGTGTGGGGCTCATGGCTCGGAAGAACCTTGGTGCTTCATTCTATAATGTGCCCGCTGCCTATCTGATTGGTGCTGGATGATGCCTTACACCGAAAGGCCTTGGAGGCCAAGCAGGTCAATTCTTTGTCCCCTGGGTTACAGAGACTGCAGATCCGATGTTGATTCAAGCACCAAAACCTAAAACTGCAGTAAGGACAAAATGTAAAAGCCATATTTTCCATAACACCTCCTCCCCCAGGTGGAGTTTAAATCCTGGTGCATTGCAAGTACTGTGGAAAGTATCAGGAATCACCTCGAAACCTCTACTTTGAAGAACAACAATTTGCAACTTCAGAATCCAATTCTAGATGGCAGGAGAGTGCAGAGCATGTTATCTGCAGCAGCACATACTCCAAATACCCTGAAATGGGGTCCACAGTGCTCACAGAGGAATTATTTGCCTCTATCGCTTCCCTTGCGTTATTCAGTCGCAGCTCGCAGGGTGTGGAAGGGGTGGGGCGGCAGGGAGTGGGGGAGAATAAACATTAAACTATTGTTCATTTTATTTTATTTTTTAAAACACTTACTTGAACACCGCCGCGCTGCTTCTCAGTATCCTCTGCTTCGTCGCTGTAGGTAGAGGTTCCCAGCCTGCCCTGCGGCATATCCTGACGTATTGGCTGGGAGCGCCCAGCCAGGGCGCTCCCAGGTAGACTGGGAGCCTGTGCATGCTCTGTTCAGCTCGGCAACTGTGTTGAGAGAGCCTACATGTGTGTTTGGCCTGCCAGAGATGGCCAGCCATATGCACATGCGCTCTGAGGGAGAAAGCTGTGCACTCTCCCTCACTGCTCGGCACCCCTTTGGCCCCGCCCCTTTACAAGAAAACGATAATAAACATAGTCTGGTAAAGGTTTTGCAGTTGCCACTGCTGGCAAGGGGGCAAAGCTCCTCTGCCCTAATGGAGAAGCCACCCCTTGCATTTATACAATTACCTCCAGCAACTTATTTCATTTATTGCTTACTGTTTAAAGGCTCTAGCTAACCAATTTCAGCAAGGATGGTTATCCTTCTTTTGTTTTTAAAAAGAAAACACTGTAAAGTTGAAAAGGTAATTTCAAAGTGTTTTTGTGTAAGTGACATATAATGAAAATGTCACTTACCCAGTGTACATCTGTTCGTGGCATCAGTCGCAGTAGATTCGCATGTTCTGCAATAGCTCGCCATCTGGTGTTGGGCCGGAGTGTTACAAGTTGTTTTTCTTCGAAGAAGTCTTTCGAGTCACGGGACCGAGTGACTCCTCCTTTTGTCTCCATTGCGCATGGGCGTCGACTCCATCCTCGATTGTTTTTCCCCGCAGAGGGTGAGGTAGGAGTTGAATTGTAGTAATAGTGCCCATGCAATGGAGTGACTAAGTATGCACTTATTTAAGGTTGAGATGATACATATATAAATAATTGAAGGTAACTTCCAAACTGCTACAGGCTCCCGGGGAGGCGGGTGGGCACATGCGAATCTACTGCGACTGATGCCACGAACAGATGTACACTGGGTAAGTGACATTTTCAGTTCGATGGCATCTGTCGCTGTAGATACGCATGTTCTGCAATAGACTAGTAAGCAGTTATTTCCCCAAAAGCGGTGGATCAGCCTGTAGGAGTGGAAGTAGTCTGAAACAATGTCCTTAATACAGCTTGACCTACTGTGGCTTGTTGTGCGGATAACACGTCTACACAGTAGTGCTTGGTGAATGTGTGAGGCGTAGACCATGTGGCTGCCTTACATATTTCTTGCATTGGGATGTTTCCTAGAAAGGCCATGGTAGCACCTTTCTTTCTGGTTGAGTGTGCCCTTGGTGTAATGGGCAGCTGTCGTTTAGCTTTAAGGTAGCAGATTTGGATGCATTTAACTATCCATCTGGCTATACCTTGTTTTGAAATTGGGTTTCCTGCATGAGGTTTTTGAAATGCAATAAAGAGTTGTTTAGTCTTTCTGATGTTCTTTGTTCTGTCAATGTAATACATTAATGCTCTTTTGACATCTAATGTATGTAGTGCCCTTTCAGCTACGGTATCTGGCTGTGGAAAGAACACCGGAAGTTCCACTGTTTGATTTAGATGGAACGGTGAAATAACCTTTGGCAAAAATTTAGGATTGGTCCTTAGGACGACTTTATTTTTGTGTAGTTGTATAAAAGGTTCCTGTATAGTAAACGCCTGAATCTCGCTTACTCTTCTCAGGGAAGTAATGGCGATGAGAAATGCTACCTTCCAGGTTAGGAACTGTATGTCGCAGGAGTGCATGGGTTCAAAAGGTGGACCCATAAGTCTAGTTAGGACAACATTTAGGTTCCATGAAGGAACAGGTAGTGTTCTTGGTGGTATAATTCTCCTAAGGCCCTCCATGAATGCTTTAATGACTGGTATTTTATATAGGGAAGTTGAATAGGTAGTCTGCAGGTATGCAGATATTGCTGCAAGGTGAATCTTAATGGAAGAGAAAGCTAGGTTAGATTTTTGTAAGTGAAGCAAGTAACCCACTACATGTTCTGGAGTTGTGTGTAATGGTTGTATTTGATTAATATGGCAGTAGCAAACAAACCTCTTCCATTTACTTGCATAGCAGTGCCTGGTGGATGGCCTTCTTGCTTGTTTTATGACTTCCATACATTCTTGGGTAAGTTGTAAGTGCCCGAATTCTAGGATTTCAGGAGCCAGATTGCTAGATTCAGCGATGCTGGATCTGGGTGTCTGATCTTTTGGTTGTGCTGTGTCAACAGATCTGGCCTGTTGGGCAATTTGATGCAGGGTACCACTGATAGGTCTAGCAGCGTTGTGTACCAGGGTTGCCTTGCCCAAGTTGGTGCTATCAATATGAGTTTGAGTTTGCTTTGACTGAGTTTGTTTACCAGGTAGGGAAGGAGAGGGAGAGGAGGAAAAGCGTAAGCAAATATCCCTGACCAGTTCATCCATAGGGCATTGCCCTGGGATTGTTTGTGTGGGTATCTGGATGCGAAGTTTTGGCATTTTGCGTTCTCCCTTGTCGCAAACAAGTCTATCTGAGGTGTTCCCCAGAGTTTGAAATAAGTGTTCAGTATTTGGGGGTGAATTTCCCATTCGTGGACCTGTTGGTGATCTCGAGAGAGATTGTCTGCGAGTTGATTTTGTATCCCTGGTATAAACTGTGCAATTAGGCGAATTTGGTTGTGAATTGCCCAATGCCAAATTTTTTGTGCTAACATGCTTAACTGCGTGGAGTGCGTCCCTCCCTGTTTGTTTAGATAATACATTGTTGTCATGTTGTCTGTTTTGACGAGAATGTATTTGTGAACTATTATTGGTTGGAAAGCTTTTAGTGCTTGAAAAACTGCAAGAAGTTCTAGGTGATTGATATGCAGTTTTGTTTGATGTACGTTCCATTGTCCTTGTATGCTGTGTTGATCGAGGTGTGCTCCCCACCCTGTCATGGAAGCATCTGTTGTTATTACGTATTGTGGCACTGGGTCTTGAAAAGGCCGCCCTTTGTTTAAATTTATGTTGTTCCACCACAGAAGCGAGAGGTAAGTTTGGCGGTCTATTAACACCAGATCTAGAAGGTGACCCTGTGCTTGAGACCACTGTGACGCTAGGCATTGTTGTAAGGGCCTCATGTGCAGTCTTGCGTTTGGGACAATGGCTATGCATGATGACATCATGCCTAGGAGTTGTAATACCATCTTTGCTTGTATCTTTTGTGTTGGATACATGCGTTGTATGATGGTGTTGAAATTTTGAATTCTTTGTGGACTTGGAGTGGCTACTCCTTTTGATGTGTCTATTATGGCTCCCAGGTATTGTTGTACCTTGCGTGGCCGAATCTTGGATTTTGTGAAATTGACGGTGAACCCTAGTTTGAAGAGGGTTTGTATGATATGATTTGTGTGATTTGAGCACTCTATTAACGAATGGGCCTTGATTAGCCAGTCGTCTAGATATGGGAACACATGTATTTGCTGCCTTCTGATGTGTGCAGCGACTACCGCTAGACATTTGGTAAAGACTCTTGGTGCGGTTGTTAATCCGAAAGGCAGTACCTTGAATTGGTAATGTATTCCTTTGAATACAAACCTTAGGTATTTCCTGTGCGATGGGTGAATTGGTATATGAAAATAAGCATCCTTGAGGTCTAAAGTTGCCATGTAGTCGTGCAGCTTTAGCAATGGCAATACTTCTTGTAGTGTGACCATGTGGAAGTGGTCTGATTTGATGAAAGTGTTGACTACTCTGAGGTCTAGGATTGGTCTCAGTGTTTTGTCCTTCTTTGGTATCAGAAAGTACAGTGAGTAAACTCCTGTGTTTATTTGTGTGTTTGGCACTAATTCGATTGCATTCTTTTGCAATAGTGCCTGCACTTCTATCTCTAGGAGATTGGAATGGTGTGTTGTTAAATTTTGTGCTTTTGGTGGTATGTTTGGAGGGAACTGTAGAAATACTATGCAGTAACCATGTTGGATAATTGCTAGAACCCAAGTGTCTGTAGTGATTTTCTCCCATGCTCTGTAATAATGACCTATTCGTCCCCCCACTGGTGTTGTGTGGAGGGGGTGAGTGACATGTGAGTCACTGTTTAGTAGTAGGGGTTTTTGGGCTTTGGAATCTTCCTCTATTTCTAGGGAATTGCCCTCCTCTATATTGTCCCCGAAAACCTCCTCTATACTGTCCTTGGTAACTGGACGGTGTGGCTTGTGAGGTGCTGGCTTGTGTGCTTTGACCCCGAAACCCTCCTCGAAAGGGCGTTTTACGGAATGAGCTGTAATTCCCTCTGCTCTGCGGGGAGTAGAGTGCGCCCATGGCTTTGGCAGTGTCCGTATCTTTTTTGAGTTTCTCAATCGCTGTGTCCACTTCTGGACCGAACAGTTCTTTTTCATTAAAAGGCATATTGAGAACTGCTTGTTGAATCTCTGGTTTAAATCCAGACGTTCGGAGCCATGCATGCCTTCTGATAGTTACAGATGTATTAATTGTCCGTGCAGCTGTATCTGCAGCGTCCATGGAGGAGCGGATCTGGTTGTTGGAGATGGCCTGTCCCTCCTCAACCACTTGTTTTGCCCTATTTTGGAAGTCTTTGGGCAGATGTTCAATGAGATGTTGCATCTCGTCCCAGTGGGCTCTGTCATAGCGCGCAAGTAGTGCTTGGGAGTTCGCGATGCGCCACTGGTTTGCAGCTTGTGCTGCGACTCTTTTACCAGCTGCATCAAACTTGCGGCTTTCTTTATCTGGGGGTGGTGCATCTCCAGATGTGTGAGAGTTGGCCCTTTTCCTAGCTGCTCCTACAACAACAGAGTCTGGTGGCAGCTGTGTTGAGATGAAAGCCGGGTCTGTAGGAGGCGGCTTATACTTTTTTTCCACCCTTGGTGTGATTGCCCTACTTTTGACCGGGTCCTTAAATATGTCTTTTGCGTGCCGGAGCATACCAGGGAGCATAGGCAGGCTTTGGTAGGAGCTGTGGGTGGAGGAGAGTGTGTTGAACAGGAAATCATCCTCGACCTGTTCTGAGTGGAGGCTTACGTTGTGAAATTGTGCTGCTCTAGCCACCACCTGAGAGTACGCGGTGCTGTCTTCTGGTGGAGATGGTTTTGTAGGGTATGCCTCTGGGCTGTTATCTGACACTGGGGCGTCGTATAGGTCCCATGCGTCCTGGTCTTGGTCACCCTGGCTCATGGTGGTGTGAGCTGGGGAGTGTGATGGCGTTTGTGCTGGTGAAACGTTAATCACGGGCGGAGGAGAGGGTGGTGGTGTAACTCTTTTCACCACTTTTGGTTGTGGTGCTTGTTCCGTCTGGAACTCCAACCTTCTCTTTCTCCTAATGGGGGGAAGGGTGCTTATTTTTCCTGTCCCCTGCTGAATGAAGATACGCTTTTGCGTATGGTCCGCATCAGTTGCTTGTAGCTCTTCCTCAAACCTATGCTTCTGCATTTGGGAGGTTAGCGAGTGCTCTTCTGTATAAGAGCCTGAAGCTGGCTCGCTTGCAGTTTGTTTCGGCGTCGAAACTGTGTCTGCGTGTTTTTTCGGCTCCGAGGTGACTTTTTTCCTTTTCGGGGCCGAAACCTCTCGGCGTCGATCTGTTTCGGTGCCGCTGTCTCGGCGTCGAGCCGTGTCCACACCGGCATCTCGGTGTCGAGGCTTGTCTCCAGCACTTTCTCGGTCCCGAGAAGGCTGCGTGCCGGTGTCTCGACCGGAGTCGGACGATCTCGGCACTGTTTGGGCCTTTTTCGGTGCCGACGGTCGGTCACCGATTTTATGGGTTGAGCCATGGCCTGGTGGCAGTGGCGTCCCCTGGGCCTTGTAAATGTTTCTTTGTGTGGTTTTCGACGTCTTACTCACGGTTTGTGTATCGTCGAATCCTTCGGAGTCTGAGTCTTGGATCGAGAAGGTACCTTCCTCTTCCTGTTCCTCGAACTCCCGTCGGGCTGTCGGTGCGGACGCCATTTGAAGTCTTCTGGCTCGACGGTCTCGGAGTGTTTTTCGGGACCGGAACGCACGACAGGCCTCGCAGGTGTCTTCGCTGTGCTCAGGTGACAGGCACAGGTTGCAGACCAAGTGTTGGTCTGTGTAGGGGTATTTATTGTGGCATTTGGGGCAGAAACGGAACGGGGTCCGTTCCATCGGCGTTCTTCAGCACGCGGTCGGGCCGACCAGGCCCCGACGGAGGATCGAAAAATTACCCCGAAGGGCACCGGAGCTCTTCGATCTTCGATGCGGTGTTGAATGAAAGTATGCCGATCCCGAACGCGACAATACCGACGAAAATCTTCCGAAATTAACTATTTTTTCTGTTCCGAAACTCGGAGCGACAGGAACACGTCCGAACCCGATGGCGGAAAAAAAACAATCGAGGATGGAGTCGACGCCCATGCGCAATGGAGACAAAAGGAGGAGTCACTCGGTCCCGTGACTCGAAAGACTTCTTCGAAGAAAAACAACTTGTAACACTCCGGCCCAACACCAGATGGCGAGCTATTGCAGAACATGCGTATCTACAGCGACAGATGCCATCGAACCTACAGTTACGTTCAAAGGCCGAAGCTGGATTACTCAGCCATAGTTTTAAATATTTTTTTTTTTTTTTTTTTTAAACACCACAACCTCAGCAGGGGGACATACAAGAGCATTTACTCTCTACAGGAACAGGTGATCGTGTACCAAATTATTGTCAATTTTATAGGTCAATGAAAGGAAGCTGTACCTTTCTTCATGTCCCGGAAAGGAGTATTGTTGAAGCAATATGGACACAGAGGATAACTCTTCCCTCGCGAGCCCGAGGACCATAGGACCAACTCAAACTCATCTAGTGGACATCGCAGCTCCTTATACAGCTTTATAGTGCCATTCTGGGGGAGGCTGTAGGTCTCGTCGCAGTGAGAACAATGAAGACGACTCGGTTTGGCCTGGAAACAGAAGAGAAGCAGTGATACAAAGGGCTTTTGTAAGGAAAATGCACTCTGTAGAAGGGCACTTACTGTTCTGGTCACTAACCAGGCCAGCCCTGCTCATCTTTACACCATGTGATCAGGACAAACACTTAGTAGGGGGAGAGGTTATTACCACTAATAACTATAATATTAATAATAATATATTTAATAATTCACACTATTAAATAACCAACATATTCTAAGGAAGGAAAATAAAAGGAGCCCTCGAATCTCTTTTGCAGGCATCCGACACTGACACCCAGAGCCTGGCTGTGTCCAATATCTGCATTTCATTTCCTGGTTTGAACAGCACTGACACACTTCTTTCAGTCTACTTAATATTCAAAATGAACCGCTATCCTAGGAGTCATGCTTGCACAGAATAGTGCGGTGCATTCTTTCTACTTTAAGCCTCTGCTGTACCAGGCACCTCACCAGCAGGACAAGCGTGCTCTCTACTAACAACTGACCCTCACTGAAGGACCACAGGACCTGTGTGAGGAATGATCTCTGTGTGCTATCTCCTATAAGCGTCTCCAAGGTAACCTACAATACAGACCGGCATAGCACTGAAAAACTCTGTACCACCAAGCAAACGTGGCATAAGGGATAAAACCCACAACTTAAGAGAAAGTTGCAACAACACAAATATGTATACAAGTTATTAACCAATCTACTAAGTGTACGTAACACATGTGAAATAATTTAATGCATCGTATTCAATATTTCCAATATTAGATGAATTAAGAGCTCCTAAATAAAGCTGTGGGTTATTTCCAAGACGAAATTGCCACTAATACACACAAAAAAACTACTCGCAAACCCCCTTTACCTTCACTGGTCTGCATTCAGAGTTCAAAGCCCTTCATCAAAGGTGCAATGTTTCATACATCTACACAAATTACTTACATTTGTTAACTATCTTTATGGCGGCTACTCAATCTACCTGCAGATTCCCCCCATTTTGAATCCCATCCGTCAACAGACAGGATCTGGAAAAGTTTCAAAAGCTCTCCTGCGCCCCAACAAGGAACATGCATCTCTGTCATGACATCTTCAGATGTGGTATTAGCAGAGCCATAAAGATGCCATCGGGAATCCTTTAGGGGGGTAATTCAACATTCTCCCCAGTTCGCCAGGATAGAAAATGGGCCCAATAACCAGATCAGTCAGATGTCGTACAGGGGCGAATTGCCAACAGACGAAAGGAGTTGCAATTGCTCTGCTCAATCTCCAGGCACAAAGGTGCAGGATCCGAAGGATGAGGTGGAGAACCTACCCCTCTGACTGAGAGGTGGTCTGTCCGAAGCAGAAGAGAAGGAACACAGCGACAGGCGCAAATTGGCTGCATGCCATACCATGCGCGGCCAGTCTAGTGTGATCAAAATCGTTCTGTGCCCGATCCTTGAAGAGTTTCCTCAGGACACAAAGAAGCAGAGGTGTGGAGGGAATGCATAATGCAGGCGAAAATCCCAGCTCAGACATAATGCATCTACTAGAGCTCCCTGCCACGGAAAGGGTAGACACCAGCAGGCAGTGGTATTTTCTCAAGTGACAAAAAGACCCACCAGATGGGTGCCCCAAAATGCAAAGATTGACTAGATTACCTGCGAATGCTGGTGCTACTCGTGGTTAAGCAAGATGACACCAAGTGGGGTCACTGGCCCTCGCATGTAGGGAACGGGCCAAGCGGTTGACATCCAGCAGATTTTATGAGACTAACCCTTACACCACAAAGTACATGGACCTACAGCTCCCTGCTTGCTGACATACCACACTGCAGTCGTACTGTATGTGAGTGCTTGGATGGACCAACCGTGAATGGATGGCAAGAATGTGTTCAGAGCCAGGGACATTACCCACAGCTCCAGCAGAATAATATGGCATCTCTGTTCTGCTAGAGACCGAAGTCCTACAATCCGAGTGCTCTCTAGGTGTGCACCCCACCCTAGAACAGAAGCATCCATTACCATCTTGGTCACTGCTGGAGCAGGGTCTCCTACAATCGAGATTCTCCCTCACTGACCACCACTTAAAACTTTTCACTGCCTCCAGGGTGACCCGAACAGTTTCCTCGAATGAGCCCCAAGGTTGAATCCACTAGAGGGGAAGACATCAATGAAGTGCACCAGCGTGGCAGTGAGCATGGGTGACCAACAGGATGCAAGAAGGGTCAGCAGGCTAAGATCGGTCGGATCTGGGAAGAGTCGCTCCCTCCTAAAACACTGGAATCATATGGCTGAATATTCTGAAACCTCCGAGGAAGTGGGAAGGCCCTGAAAGATGTAGTGTTTAACACTGCACCGATGAAAAGAAGGCTCTGTGAGTTCAACAGCATGGACGCCGTGGCACTCATATAGTCCAACAACAGCTGTGACATGTTCACCTTCAGTAGACAATCGTCAAGGTGCCATGTTGTTCTTTTTGAGTGCAAAAGCACTTTAAAATAATGAATAAAAAAATGAACTCCAAATTAATCATGACCTCACAGAATACTTCAGACACCAGTGCAAGTTTTATCACCCCTAAAAACTGAAGAGAAAACCTATTTTACTTTCCATTTTACAGAATTTCATCACTTTCATAACATCTATTATTGATTATATAAGCAGTTTGCTTAGTTCTGCCAAAACCTTTGTCACACAAACTGCGTGTGATACAGAACTCTGCTGCAAGAACCCATCTGGACCTCGCTAGATGAGGCTACTTTTCTCCAATAGTTGCCTCTTTACATTAGTTTTCCGTTCAGCAGTGGACTGTATTTAAATCCTGTGACTTGTAAACACGTGCATCCATCAGAAACGTATCCTATTATCAAAACGTTCCATATGGCATCAACCTACTGATTATTTAAGACACACGACAATCTTTCCTTCCAGTACCAAAAGTCATATGAGTCAAAGATGGAGGCAGGACACTCCTTGTAACAATGTAGTCAGGAAAACAGACTTGTTGAGGTTCAAGAAGGCCCTAAAATCTTGGCTTTTTCTATCTGACAGTTTTCAATACACACCGAGGGCCTATCAGTCAGTTTTTCTAAAGTACCACGATATCTTCAAGTGGAAGTTAGCACTTTACATATCAACAAAATACAGATCCAAACACCTGAAGACCAAGAATTCTGGCAGCATATACTAAGCCTTTTATCCTTCTGACCTTTCCACGCATCATCAATGTGGCAGGAATACCTCTTATTCAAGCACACATAGGCCATTTACTTGATGGAGAGAACTAAATAAATTGTAATTATTATAAGGTTTTCCGTCACTTAAAAAAAGTCATTCGGTGAGCCGGATTCGTTCTGATGGGGACTTTGTGCACAAGAATATGCTCATTAGGTCTGGAAACTGTCCAATGTCACAGAAAGAAGCATCAGGCAATCATAGCTGGCGATGCCTGTCCAAAATCAATCTATGCAGACTGGGCAAGGACACCCACATACTCAATTCAGAAAAATCTCTCTGAAACCTTGATCTACAAGTCACTTTACCTGGATGTACTTCATGAAGCGGTGGCACTTGCCACAGCGGGACAGAGGCTTCCCTGTGGCGGCCAGCGGTGAGAAGGAGACCTCCATCAGCTCGTCCATACCTACAGGGAGAGGCGGTAGATGGCTGTGAGCAAACATGACACAAGAGGGGACTCAGTCACTGGCTTCTACTCTCAAGAGAATTCTGTAGCACACTGTTTACATATTTCAAAGGTTAGAGGTATCCTGCAGTAGCCTGCAGGAATGCTCCATTCTACTTTAGAGCTGCATTGCTGCAAGCTACATGATTCTTCAGCCGAGGAACACAGCATTAATGCACCATCAGCGTGATTAAAACAAAAGTGTTGCTAAACCGGAGGTGTTCAGTGGCCCCTAATGTGCCATCCTTGTAAGCAACTGAAATTAATGACGGATTTTACTGGGACCGACAATTTCTGCAAACAGCACTCAAAGCTGCGTATGTGGATGAGAACATGGCAGGGGTTCAGCTGCATGCAGCAGGGGCATCCCAGTCCATCCCTGGTCCTAACACTGCAATGAGAAAATGCAAAGACAAAAACAAACACACAACATAGAAAACATGGGTAACAGACATCATGGCACTACAATAACTACAGCTTGTGGGAACTATGTAGTCGCACGCAAACTAGAACTGTCTCAAAATGACCAACTCTATTAAATGATCACACTATGGCAAGAATATTATCATTAGTTACTGTGAGTTTGCTGCCCCCCAGTGGTCACTTGAAAAGTCTCATTTTCAGGTAATATTTCTGAAAAGGGCAGTTTGTGGCCAGTTAGCCAAGATCCATATTTTTATTAGTGAGGAAAGCATCACCGAGGAGTAGAGAGATCCAAGTACATATTATCTTTAAAGCCATAAGGGGCGTCTCAGCCAAATAAAGGCAGGGGTCCACATGATACTAAGACAGATCCCACCACATCCTCTTGTGTGCAAAGCAGTATCAATACCCTAGTTGTCAAAGCACTGCCAACCTCGGAGTGTCTCCCTGTGGCCCACACCAGCATTCCTTTTAGAACCATCGGAGTGATTTTAAACATACCACATCGTCACACGTGGACCAGCACTGAATCAAGGAAGAATTATGGAGCCACTGACCACCTTACTGGATGAGAACCCACTGCTCCCAACTCAACACTGACAAGACCGAAGTCGTGATCTTCTGGGAGAACATATCGTCACGGGGCTGCACTTGGTGGCCAGATGAGCTACGATCCGCCCAACGCCAACCTCCCAAGCCAAGAACCTCAGGATCATCATCAACATGAAAAACCAAGTCAACGCCGAGACAGCCTCATGCTTCCACATCTTGGAGATAATGTGGAAAATCTTCAAGTGGCTCCCGACCAGCGCACAGAAAACCATCAGTCATGATCTTGTCAGCACCAAGCTGGGCTACGAGAACACCCTACATGCTGGAATCAGCAAACAGATCATCAGAAGATTGCTAACCACTTAGATCTCGGCTGCAGAATCACTCTTAACCTCCCCCCACTGCACTCAAGTCACACTGCACCTCAAGGAACTGCACTGGCCCCCTATAAACAGAGTCACAGTTCAAACTCCTCACATACACACTTTTAAGGAGCTACCCAACCACGACCCGGCCGACCACAGCAGCCACATCTCCTTCCACAAACCAGGCAGAGACTTCAGCTCGCCGCGCTACTTCTTGCACACGCCCCACTCATACACAGGAGCCTTCGGACGGGCCTTCTCAGACATCGCCCCTAAAGGCTGGATCGACCTGCCACTGTGCATCAAGGCATCCTCTTCAATTGTGGGATTCCAAGAGAAGCTAAAGACCAGTGTCTGGGAAAGGCCTTCAAGCCCCCTGAGGCAAGGCTAGAACCACATCTGTGCCAGGATACCATCCCGGGCCATTGCACTCTCTACAAATAGGCATAACATAACATTACATGACATATGTTGGGTGTCACTTGGAATATACTTCAAGGTGTTAGGCTAAGGAAACCTGGAAGAGATAAAGTACCTCAATGACATGCTGTGCAGTGTAGAAAATGACCACTGTTATTTGCCATTTACAGGACCACGTGTCCTCTAAGAAGCCTCCGAGTACTGCCCTTTTTTCACTGACCCCTTCCAATCACTCTGTCAGTCTGATCAAACTTGTTCACTAAAATGTTTGATGATCCTTGTTTGGTCTTAGAGACCAAAAACCAACTAGTAGCAAACTACCTCCAAAGCCCTGCCCTGCCTGAATAGCCTAATATGCACGTAATAAACTCCTGATCTGTTTCTTAGCGTACAACCCCTCCACCCGAGTGCCTAGACCTTCAACACCAGTGTTCATGGTTAATTACAATGAGGCAGACAGAGATGGTGTAGGGTGGACCAGAGAAGCAAAAGTGGACTGCAAACCATGTGAGTTATCATGCAGGATAACACACTTCTAGATAAACTAGATGAGCATGTGACTGCTACCTAATGCATCCCAATACAAATGTATTGAATAAGGCACCTCTCAGGCATACAAAGGCCCTGGGTGAAGCAGAACCCCTTTTGCAAACCTCTGTAACCCACCTTCCTTTTTTTTAAATTTCATTTGAGGCTTTCTGGAGCACTTAGTGGAATGTCAGGCTTGGAACACCTTCAGATGAGGACACACAGGGCTGAACAGAAATGAATTGGAAGTAGGTAAAGCAGCCAATGAACCAGCAAAAGGGTAGAGTCTGATGTCAAGAGCCCACATTCAGATACTTCTTACATATGGTGGCATAGCATTGCTTGGAGAAGAAACAAGAATTTCCCGAGTTGCCTGGGATGCAAAGGCACGGCTTGACCTAGGCGTCTGACAGACAGAAGGATGAGTTCAGAATCAGGATACCAGGAGCTACCCACAGACACCGTTGTCTGTTCTCCTCCCACTGCCAGGGCAAGCCTAGGCTACACCAACAACTTCTCTCGCCTTCTTCCTCGGTTCACAGGTGATACCCTGGTTACCCAGACTCCTCTGCACTCCTCCCTGCTGCTAGAGACGTGAGGCTGAGGCTGTGGAAATCCACCACGTGTCCCGCCCTCCGAGCACAGTCTCCCATTCATTCATCAATGATGTGCCTAAGTAGAGGCATCTAGAACATCTTCCATAAAATCTAGCAGATCGACCGTAAGTAATGTTCTGAAGTGCATGCAATAAGCTAACATCTAGCATGTCTACCGTAAGTAATGTTCTGAAGTGCGTGCAATAAGCTAACATCTAGCATGTCTACCGTAAGTTATGTTCTGAAGTGCGTGCAATAAGCTAACATCTAGCATGTCTACCGTAAGTAATGTTCTGAAGTGCATGCAATAAGCTAACATCTAGCATGTCTACCGTAAGTAATGTTCTGAAGTGCATGCAATAAGCTAACATCTAGCATGTCTACCGTAAGTAATGTTCTGAAGTGCATGCAATAAGCTAACATCTAGCATGTCTACCGTAAGTAATGTTCTGAAGTGCATGCAATAAGCTAACATCTAGCATGTCTACCGTAAGTAATGTTCTGAAGTGCATGCAATAAGGTAACATCTAGCATGTCTACCGTAAGTTATGTTCTGAAGTGTATGCAATAAGCAGCGTATTACCACTGGAGTCAAGAACAGACACAGCTGAAGAGGCTCACCAGCAATGGAGTCCACGAAGTAATGGAACTTGCGCTTGAAGATGTCCAGCGTGTGGTCCAGCACCTGCTGGAAGTTGGCTTTGCCCTGTGCGATCAGGTTGAGTTGCTTCTCGACGGCGCTCCGGATGGTCGGTTGAACAAGCTCAGAGTCTGAGATAACAGAGCACAGGATTACACATGAAAAACAGAGCAGGTTCACACGGAAAGCTTGTCCCTCCAGTATTGTCGTAAGGAGGACTTATGTCAGCATCTAATGCCACAGTTTG
This sequence comes from Pleurodeles waltl, assembly GCF_031143425.1. Classification (NCBI taxonomy): domain Eukaryota; kingdom Metazoa; phylum Chordata; class Amphibia; order Caudata; family Salamandridae; genus Pleurodeles; species Pleurodeles waltl. Next base: position 974,906,323 of record NC_090450.1, on the reverse strand, counting down.
CTCCAGAAAAACACCGAGTACTGGGTTAAAATGTCTTGATAGAAGGCCACGAGGAATGACGTTGTACAGGTGCTGTCAGAGGGGAATTGACTACTTTAACTACACTAGAGGGCTGGAATTTTGCAATATGACGATATCTTCTTAAAAGGGGTATTCCACTGCTGAGGATCTCACTCAGTGCCAGCTTAGCTCCCTCTGCATACTTAATTAACCTGCCAGATAGTAAGAAGTTTCTCAGATGCTCATTTGAAAACCCTAAATAGATCACATTGAACAAAATGAGGTTCATCTGTAGGAAATGGCTGGAGAAGTTTATTTTAGGAGCGATGGAAAAGATATTTACAAGTAGCATTTATTTTCCAGCAAAGTAACTGTTTTCAGGCACATAAGCCCTCTGTATTGCACAACTTGGGGAGGGGGGGTATTAATGGGAAGATTGTTCAAGGGTTGCAGAATTAAGAATCATCCCTTATATATATAAAACACTGATTCATCAGCATGTGTATCCTGCTCTGATCCTAAATATGATGCATATTCCCTGCTATTGTAGGGACAGGAAGTGCATTGTCATCTCTGAGAGGCGGGAATATTCCAAAGTATATGAAAGTTGCTATTCCCACTTACTTTACAATATTACTTACTATTGAGTGACCCAGAGTTCTTTGGGGAATAGGTGTTCTGCTAATCATAATGGACTACCACAGTCCACATGATGACAGGTTTTCAAGAGTTTTATTTTGTAATTACTAATCAAAATGCAGGTGTGTGTGGCCTGATAGGTATGTATTTTAAACAAAAAGCAGAAACCATGTGCGTACACATAGAAAAATTAATTTGATGCCAAATTAGTACAATTCTATTCTTATTAACAGCAGTTAAATATTTAGTAAATTGCAATAGCGAAGATCTCTTTACAAAGTATTTGATGAAGGAACCCTGGACTTGATCCATCGCGTCTAGTAAACCTTTACGTTGCTAAATTTGTAAGCTACGACTTCAGAAGTACAAAAGTCACAATAACACCCATATCTGCGTCCCTTGACTGGCACAGACCACATGGCCCTGAGTCAGTCTGTAGTCAAGGCCGAAGAGTAAACTAACAAACATCTCCACATCTTGGGTTGAGTAAGGCAATGAGACCCCCATCCTACAAACAGAAGACACGATGCTGCAATCACAGCCAGTATCTGTCACTCACCAATCTTGTAGTAGCCGTGCACCAGGACGATGCCCAGGTTTGTGGGCTTCAGCCGGCGGCCACTCTCCACCGTCACGTAGTTCCGCTGGCAGACGTTGTTGATGTGCACTGGAATACTTGCATCCGTCCCTGCGACACAGAGCAATGGGAATTATACACCACGCCGTCCACACCAAGAGGCCATGTGGACCACTGAGGGCTGCCTACCAATGCCATGCTTCTCCATCAGCGAGATGAGCTCCGCTTCCGTCAGATAGTCCGGGGGGTTGGTCTGTTTCTCGAGAAGCTTCACCTCGTCAACAGTGAAGATGTCTCCCTTCTCGCAGGTGGGTAGGCTCTCCTCCAGGGGAATCCCCTGCCATGGCATGATCTCCGTGTATCCTGTGGGCAGTGCAACACTAAGTCCTCTAAATTCTTATCGCAATATTCTTCAACTACTATGGCAGAGTAGAAAGAACACCACATGCAGACAACGGGATTAGATGATACACACAACACTGGTGAGGATGCTCGTACTATACCCCCCTAAATCCCTACTACTTCTAACTGCAGACAGGGGGTGCCCCTTTCTAACCTAATTTTCCAGAACTTTGCACTATCAGTCACATGGCTGAGAATACAATTATTGGAATGATGCTTCAGTCTGCACTTGAAGAGACCTGGATTTATTTGTAGATTCAACACATCACAGACATTTCTTCTGCAGAATGTCATATGACCAGTCAATTGAGCATTGGAAACATTTTTAAAACCTGTGATGTCACAATTAAAAATGAAAATGTCACTTACCCAGTGTACATCTGTTCGTGGCATCAGTCGCAGTAGATTCGCATGTTCTGCAATAGCTCGCCATCTGGTGTTGGGCCGGAGTGTTACAAGTTGTTTTTCTTCGAAGAAGTCTTTCGAGTCACGGGACCGAGTGACTCCTCCTTTTGTCTCCATTGCGCATGGGCGTCGACTCTATCCTCAATTGTTTTTCCCCGCAGAGGGTGAGGTAGGAGTTGAATTGTAGTAATAGTGCCCATGCAATGGAGTGACTAAGTATGCACCTATTTAAGGTTGAGATGATACATATATAAATAATTGAAGGTAACTTCCAAACTGCTACAGGCTCCCGGGGAGGCGGGTGGGCACATGCGAATCTACTGCGACTGATGCCACGAACAGATGTACACTGGGTAAGTGACATTTTCAGTTCGATGGCATCTGTCGCTGTAGATACGCATGTTCTGCATAGACTAGTAAGCAGTTATTTCCCCAAAAGCGGTGGATCAGCCTGTAGGAGTGGAAGTAGTCTGAAATAATGTCCTTAATACGGCTTGACCTACTGTGGCTTGTTGTGCGGATAACACGTCTACACAGTAGTGCTTGGTGAATGTGTGAGGCGTAGACCATGTGGCTGCCTTACATATTTCTTGCATTGGGATGTTTCCTAGAAAGGCCATGGTAGCACCTTTCTTTCTGGTTGAGTGTGCCCTTGGTGTAATGGGCAGCTGTCGTTTAGCTTTAAGGTAGCAGATTTGGATGCATTTAACTATCCATCTGGCTATACCTTGTTTTGAAATTGGGTTTCCTGCGTGAGGTTTTTGAAATGCAATAAAGAGTTGTTTAGTCTTTCTGATGTTTTTTGTTCTGTCAATGTAATACATTAATGCTCTTTTGACATCTAATGTATGTAGTGCCCTTTCAGCTACGGTATCTGGCTGTGGAAAGAACACTGGAAGTTCCACTGTTTGATTTAGATGGAACGGTGAAATAACCTTTGGCAAAAATTTAGGATTGGTTCTTAGGACGACTTTATTTTTGTGTAGTTGTATAAAAGGTTCCTGTATAGTAAACGCCTGAATCTCGCTTACTCTTCTTAGGGAAGTAATGGCGATGAGAAATGCCACCTTCCAGGTTAGGAACTGTATGTCGCAGGAGTGCATGGGTTCAAAAGGTGGACCCATAAGTCTAGTTAGGACAACATTTAGGTTCCATGAAGGAACAGGTGGTGTTCTTGGTGGTATAATTCTCCTAAGGCCCTCCATGAATGCTTTAATGACTGGTATCCTATATAGGGAAGTTGAATAGGTAGTTTGCAGGTATGCAGATATTGCTGCAAGGTGAATCTTAATGGAAGAGAAAGCTAGGTTAGATTTTTGTAAGTGAAGCAAGTAACCCACTACCTGTTCTGGAGTTGTGTGTAATGGTTGTATTTGATTAATATGGCAGTAGCAAACAAACCTCTTCCATTTACTTGCATAGCAGTGCCTGGTGGATGGCCTTCTGGCTTGTTTTATGACTTCCATACATTCTTGGGTAAGTTGTAAGTGCCCGAATTCTAGGATTTCAGGAGCCAGATTGCTAGATTCAGCGATGCTGGATCTGGGTGTCTGATCTTTTGGTTGTGCTGTGTCAACAGATCTGGCCTGTTGGGCAATTTGATGCAGGGTACCACTGATAGGTCTAGCAGCGTTGTGTACCAGGGTTGCCTTGCCCAAGTTGGTGCTATCAATATGAGTTTGAGTTTGCTTTGACTGAGTTTGTTTACCAGGTAAGGAAGGAGAGGGAGAGGAGGAAAAGCGTAAGCAAATATCCCTGACCAGTTCATCCATAGGGCATTGCCTTGGGATTGTTTGTGTGGGTATCTGGATGCGAAGTTTTGGCCTTTTGCGTTCTCCCTTGTCGCAAACAAGTCTATCTGAGGTGTTCCCCAGAGTTTGAAATAAGTGTTCAGAATTTGGGGGTGAATTTCCCATTCGTGGACCTGTTGGTGATCTCGAGAGAGATTGTCTGCGAGTTGATTTTGTATCCCTGGTATAAACTGTGCAATTAGGCGAATTTGGTTGTGAATTGCCCAATGCCAAATTTTTTGTGCTAGCAGGCTTAACTGCGTGGAGTGCGTCCCCCCCTGCTTGTTTAGATAATACATTGTTGTCATGTTGTCTGTTTTGACGAGAATGTATTTGTGAACTATTATTGGTTGGAAAGCTTTTAGTGCTTGAAAAACTGCTAGAAGTTCTAGGTGATTGATATGCAGTTTTGTTTGATGTACGTTCCATTGTCCTTGTATGCTGTGTTGATCGAGGTGTGCTCCCCACCCTGTCATGGAAGCATCTGTTGTTATTACGTATTGTGGCACTGGGTCTTGGAAAGGCCGCCCCTTGTTTAAATTTATGTTGTTCCACCACAGAAGCGAGAGGTAAGTTTGGCGGTCTATTAACACCAGATCTAGAAGGTGACCCTGTGCTTGAGACCACTGTGATGCTAGGCATTGTTGTAAGGGCCTCATGTGCAGTCTTGCGTTTGGGACAATGGCTATGCATGATGACAACATGCCTAGGAGTTGTAATACCATCTTTGCTTGTATCTTTTGTGTTGGATACATGCGTTGTATGATGGTGTTGAAATTTTGAATTCTTTGTGGACTTGGAGTGGCTACTCCTTTTGATGTGTCTATTATGGCTCCCAGGTATTGTTGTACCTTGCGTGGCAGAATTTTGGATTTTGTGAAATTGACGGTGAACCCTAGTTTGAAGAGGGTTTGTATGATATGATTTGTGTGATTTGAGCACTCTATTAACGAATGGGCCTTGATTAGCCAGTCGTCTAGATATGGGAACACATGTATCTGCTGCCTTCTTATGTGTGCTGCGACTACCGCTAGACATTTGGTAAAGACTCTTGGTGCGGTTGTTAATCCGAAAGGCAGTACCTTGAATTGGTAATGTATTCCTTTGAATACAAACCTTAGGTATTTCCTGTGCGATGGGTGTATTGGTATATGGAAATAAGCATCCTTGAGGTCTAAAGTTGCCATGTAGTCGTGCAGCTTTAGCAATGGCAATACTTCTTGTAGTGTGACCATGTGGAAGTGGTCTGATTTGATGAAAGTGTTCACTACTCTGAGGTCTAGGATTGGTCTCAGTGTTTTGTCCTTCTTTGGTATCAGAAAGTACAGTGAGTAAACTCCTGTGTTTATTTGTGTGTTTGGCACTAATTCGATTGCATTCTTTTGCAATAGTGCCTGCACTTCTATCTCCAGGAGATTGGAATGGTGTGTTGTTAAATTTTGTGCTTTTGGTGGTATGTTTGGAGGGAATTGTAGAAATTCTATGCAATAACCATGTTGGATAATTGCTAGAACCCAAGTGTCTGTAGTGATTTTCTCCCATGCTCTGTAATAATGACCTATTCGTCCCCCCACTGGTGTTGTGTGGAGGGGGTGAGTGACATGTGAGTCACTGTTTAGTAGTAGGGGTTTTGGGGCTTTGGAATCTTCCTCTATTTCTAGGGAATTGCCCTCCTCTATATTGTCCCCGAAAACCTCCTCTATACTGTCCTTGGTAACTGGACGGTGTGGCTTGTGAGGTGCTGGCTTGTGTGCTTTGACCCCGAAACCCCCCTCGAAAGGGCGTTTTACGGAATGAGCTGTAATTCCCTCTGCTCTGCGGGGAGTAGAGTGCGCCCATGGCTTTGGCAGTGTCCGTATCTTTTTTGAGTTTCTCAATCGCTGTGTCCACTTCTGGACCGAACAGTTCTTTTTCATTAAAAGGCATATTGAGAACTGCTTGTTGAATCTCTGGTTTAAATCCAGACGTTCGGAGCCATGCATGCCTTCTGATAGTTACAGATGTATTAATTGTCCGTGCAGCTGTATCTGCAGCGTCCATGGAGGAGCGGATCTGGTTGTTGGAGATGGCCTGTCCCTCCTCAACCACTTGTTTTGCCCTATTTTGTAAGTCCTTGGGCAGATGTTCAATGAGATGTTGCATCTCGTCCCAGTGGGCTCTGTCATAGCGCGCAAGTAGTGCCTGGGAGTTCGCGATGCGCCACTGGTTTGCAGCTTGTGCTGTGACTCTTTTACCAGCTGCATCAAACTTGCGGCTTTCTTTATCTGGGGGTGGTGCATCTCCAGATGTGTGAGAGTTGGCCCTTTTCCTAGCTGCTCCTACAACGACAGAGTCTGGTGGCAGCTGTGTAGTGATGAAAACCGGGTCCGTAGGAGGCGGCTTATACTTTTTTTCTACCCTTGGTGTGATTGCCCTACTTTTAACCGGCTCCTTAAAGATGTCTTTTGCGTGGCGGAGCATACCAGGGAGCATAGGCAGGCTTTGGTATGAGCTGTGGGTGGAGGAGAGTGTGTTGAATAAGAAATCATCCTCGACCTGTTCTGAGTGGAGGCTTACGTGGTGAAATTGTGCTGCTCTAGCCACCACTTGAGAGTACGCGGTGCTGTCTTCTGGTGGAGATGGCTTCGCAGGGTATGCCTCCGGACTGTTATCTGACACTGGGGCGTCGTATAGGTTCCATGCGTCCTGATCTTGGTCACCCTGGCTCATGGTGGTGTGAGCTGGGGAGTGTGATGGAGTTTGTGCTGGTGAAACGTCAATCACGGGCGGAGGTGAGGGTGGTGGTGTAACTCTTTTCACCACTTTTGGTTGTGGTGTTTGTTCCGTCTGGAACTCCAACCTCCTCTTTCTCCTAATGGGGGGAAGGGTGCTTATTTTTCCTGTCCCCTGCTGAATGAAGATACGCTTTTGCGTATGGTCCACATCAGTTGCTTGTAGCTCTTCCTCAAACCTATGCTTCTGCATTTGGGAGGTTAGCGAGTGCTCTTCTGTATAAGAGCCTGAAGCTGGGTCGCTTGCAGTTTGTTTCGGCATCGAAACTTTGTCTGCGTGTTTTTTCGGCTCCGAGGTTACTTTTTTCCTTTTCGGGGCCGAAACCTCTCGGCGTCGATCTGTTTCTGTGCCGCTGTCTCGGCGTCGAGCCGTGTCCACACCGGCATCACGGTGTCGAGGCTTGTCTCCAGCACTTTCTCGGTCCCGAGAAGGCTGCGTGCCGGTGTCTCGACCGGAGTCGGACGATCTCGGCACTGTTTGGGCCTTTTTCGGTGCCGATGGTCGGTCACCGAATTTATGGGTCGAGCCATGGCCTGGTGGCAGTGGCGTCCCCTGGGCCTTGTAAATGTTTCTCTGTGTGGTTTTCGACGTCTTACTCACGGTTTGTGTATCGTCGAATCCTTCGGAGTCGGAGTCTTGGATCGAGAAGGTACCTTCCTCTTCCTGTTCCTCGAACTCCCGTTGGGCTGTCGGTGCGGACGCCATCTGAAGTCTTCTGGCTCGACGGTCTCGGAGTGTTTTTCGGGACCGGAACGCACGACAGGCCTCGCAGGTGTCTTCGCTGTGCTCAGGTGACAGGCACAGGTTGCAGACCAAGTGTTGGTCTGTGTAGGGGTATTTATTGTGGCATTTGGGGCAGAAACGAAACGGGGTCCGTTCCATCGGCGTTCTTCAGCACGCGGTCGGGCCGACCAGGCCCTGACGGAGGATCGAAAAAACTACCCCGAAGGGCACCGGAGCTCTTCGATCTTCGATGCGGTGTTGAATGTAAGTACGCCGATCCCGAACGCAACAATACCGACGAAAATCTTCCGAAATTAGCTAATTTTCCGTTCCGAAACTCGGAGCGACAGGAACACGTCCGAACCCGATGGCGGAAAAAAAACAATCGAGGATAGAGTCGACGCCCATGCGCAATGGAGACAAAAGGAGGAGTCACTCGGTCCCGTGACTCGAAAGACTTCTTCGAAGAAAAACAACTTGTAACACTCCGGCCCAACACCAGATGGCGAGCTATTGCAGAACATGCGTATCTACAGCGACAGATGCCATCGAACACAGAGTTTCTCCTAGAAGAGGAGGCTGGAGTGGACTTGTAGAGGGATGCAAGGCCTTTTCCATCCTTGGATACATCTTTCAAGTGTACTGATGCAGGAGTATGATACAACCCTTACACACCCCTCCATTTTCCCTTCTGACCTCTTCGGCCTGCTGTCCTTTTAAATGAACATTTACTCTCTGCGCGTTACATTTTTGTGGAAAAGGTATTTCATAATTTTAACTTTTCTCCAAGTGTCGCTGCCTGTTTTCTTTGGAGTCAAAATTCTTTATTTGAGAAATTTATCAAAATTACAGATTGCTACTAGAATAATGAAGACTTCACACCACATTTCTGTACTTGCAGATAAAACACAGACTCACTCAACCCTTCTCTTCACAATGAAGTACTGTGGACTGCACTTGCAGTGTCAGGACAGCATCAAAGACTACACATTCACTAATTCCCTACACACCTTAATACCAGGCTACACTCACTCTTCCCTGTTTAGTAGAAAATCAGTGTGCAACCAGCCCACATGACTTTTACGTGAACATTAAAAGGCTTTGTACCTCTTGTCGCACAGTGCTCTACCCTCTGGGGTGATGCTTAGTGTTAAGGGCCAGAGAAAGGGAGCGATGGAGTTTGATTGGTCAGTGAGCTGAGGAGCAGGTAAGGAAGGTACAGTGCAATCAGCTCCCTTTGTATTTCTTACCTGTAGAAATAACAGCCTTCCCCGTGCACGTGAAACGCTCTGGTCCTACGCTGAAGGAGATGGTGGTCTGAAGATACTTGCAATCATAACTGACGGTGGCAATGAAATGGCGCGCAATATATTCATATAGTCTCCAGGCATCGCCACCTGCAAGGGCAGAAAAAAGACTTATTTGCGTGAGATCAACTACTTCATATCCAGATTTTCCTATCCACTCTAATTCAATCTCATGTTTTTGTTGCCTCTCAGCCAGGGCCAAAGCACACCTTAGGCCCATCCACATCCCAGAACTTAATTTAAAACTCAATCTTCCAAACAAAATATCCTGGAGACAGCAGGGCACCTGCTGCGCCAACAGTGCCAAGCACCATGCTCAAGTCCTCAGGCAAAGAGCAGCTCTGGTGTCAAGGTCAAGACGCGGCAATGTAAAGTCCAAGACTGCTACATAGGACACCGTTATGATGGTTCTGGATCAGATCTATGGCTAGTTAAGAGATACTTACCAAGTTCCGCCTCGGTTGCGGACCGCATTGGAGTGATGGGTGGGTGGTCGCCTGCATCACTGCCTTTCCGTGGGCGATTAAGGCCTTCCGAAAGCAATGCCTTGACCTGTGGCACATTCACAGAACAGAACAAAATTAAATGGAGGCATGGCTAGAAGTTCCTCTGATGCAGATCATTACAACTGGGTTAACTTGAAAGACTTCTGTGCGGCATGCAGCAAACATGGAGGGAAAAGAGCCAAGCAGTGGAAGGAAACAATCCCTCTGTGGAAGTAACAGTATTTACAAGCAGAGAGAAAGCAGCCCATGAGCAGGAGGTGGAACCACCCACCCAATGTGGACCTTGAAGAGGAAGTGATTGATGCGCCTCCCCTGAGAGATCAGGTCTGGAGCAACAGCTGCTTGTCTGATACAACACACAATACCTGAGGAGACTGGAACTTCTATGGTTAGCAGCACTGTTCCAATAGACTATGCAGCAGAAAGGGCGACCCAGTATTACCCCATGAGATCAGGTATGTACAACAAGGATTTCAGCAAACTCCTGACAGGTTGGCTTTCAATGATTACACCTGCTATTTAAAAGATCGGTCTCAACTCTAGCCAATCTCAGTTAAGTTAATTACATAAGAGGGCGCACTCTGCGTCAGGGGTGAGCAAAACACATAAAAATATTTATTTACATCCATGTAATTTATTTACATCCATTCAGTTCTTTCAATACTAAATCACACATTGGTGAATGCCTTTTTTCCAATTCATGAAGGGTCAGAACAAACAACACACACCAACCAAGGCCACTAATGGGTTTAGCCCATTAGCCCATGCAGGCCTCTGATAGTGTACTGACTACTCAGCTAAAAGAAAAAAGTCTCTGTGGGTATTTATGAAGCATCAACTCTTGTTCTGTCAGGCTGATGTGGGATGACTGTCAACCTTTTGGTCGCAATTAACAATGTAAGGTATTTGTAACACGTGCACTTGACCTGTAAGAGTGCAGTGGTGCAGAAGCCAGGAAGCAGTCTCTGGGTGCTGGGAGGGCACAGGGGAATTGTATATTCCAAAACATGTCACATTAAATACACACTTTTGGGCCTGTCAATGTTTATTTTTTAAACGTGGCAGGTGCCTGGGATTGGTGCTGGTAATCTCTGGCCAGGGCCACGATGGATGTGAAAGTGGCATCCTTCCACACATCAACGATTATGGGTCATTTCGGATTTGGATGGTTGGTGCCTATAGAGGAAACCCTTTGCGATCATGCTGGATCGCAAAACAGAGGCACGCATGTTAAACCAGTATCTCCGGGAAGGTCGCGCAGTAGGGGCGTCTCTCCAGTCTCACTCTACATCTCTGCTGAAGAACAGCTGGTCATGTGGTGAGGGGTGTGAGCAGCAAAGGCACATCCTCAGTATGTAGACATGAAGCCAACAGCTACACACATTCAACAAGTCTTGCCACTGTGCAAAGAACAAGGCTTGAGGGTTATCTGTAGATCCACAGTCCTGCAAGCCAGTGGAACCCTCATCTAAGCAGATCTAGGCAAGGAGCCTACGCATCACCTCACCGAGTTATCTGGCAGAAAACTGAGCCAGGTCCTTGAGGGCCAGGCCCTTCCCCTCATAACCATGCTTCAAACTCAGTTCCAGAGTGGTGGCTTCTAGTCCTCACTCAAGCTTCATTACGCTCAGTTCCAAGCAGTGCGAAACAATGTGTGGCTGATAAACGTCTTTGAGAGTGGTTTGTCTTCTAAAACTACCACAGTCCTATTGAAAGTAACCCTGCCTTTAGATTACGAAATCATTCGGACTTTTTGTTAAAATTCCCAGAAGTTGAGTATAGGGCATTTAAAAAGAAAATCTGCATTTCAGTAGTTTCAGTCTCATTTTATTTTGAGGTGAAATATTTCAATAAATGCCAAAATTGAACGCATCAAAGTATCATTGCGATTGCAAGTTAACCCTCTCCACCGCAATCTTTTTTATTTGTCATATTACTGAGGTGTGGATCGGGCCCTCTCAGGCTTTGGCAACTTTCAGAACATGTCAACTAGGTGATTCCGATGAGCTCCAAAAAAGAGTGAAATGAGTCTGTGATGGCGCAATATCTTTGTGGGGCGCTTGTATTTGTCTGGCCAACGTCTCTTGAAAAGTGATAATGATATCAGTTATTTGATTACATATTGTGGCAGAACTGTCAAGTGCACTCGACTAAAGGGTTGCACATTAAACAGCAGAGATCTCACGTTTCTCCAAATTCCATGTAACCAGAAAAACTTTAGAAGCCCAAAATCAACATTAAAAGTAAAACTGGAGCCTCGACAAGCTTGTGAAAGAACCAGGTTAACGCCACAGGCCAGAAGAAGAGATGAATCGGTTCACAAACCCAACAGCTGGCAGAAGACAATCACAGAGGCAAGTACAGTTATGCAAAATGAGCGCCTGAAAGAGACTAGAGTATGCAAGGGACAGCAGGATGGAGCAGACTGAGGGATGTGAGAAGGTTTTAGCTAAAGTGGATGAAAGCCCAAGGTATTGAGGAACATGAGAAAGAGGGAAAAGCCAGGGAGAGAAGACGCAGCAACATAAATACGACTAGGGTAGGCGGAAAAGAGTCACAAGGAGAAACAGGAGGACAGGAAGAGATTAGGGGCGCAGAGAGGAAGCGCATTAAAGGAAGGATGACAGGACATACAGATTACTTATGAGAAGCTCAGTGCAAGTCACTTAGATGATGGTCACACAAGAACATCTTTAGTTTTTTCTATTAGGTCCCTAAATAATAATTTGGACTGGCAGAGAATTCCAAATTGCTATTGCAGTGCTCGTATGTAGGACATTTTAAATTGCATCCATTCTTCAACTGGGAGCTCATGTTCATCTGTGAGTACAAGAATGATGTTACTGAATTTATTTTGTTCCAGACAGAAGTTGAGCAGCTGTAGACATCACTGCTTTGACAGGGATTAAACAGCCAGAGGTGCTCCAGCTTGACCTGAACAACCTTCATTTTGGATAAAACTGGGCAATGGTCCTGAAATCATTAGGCTCAAGAAAGGGTTTCAATTTCCTTACAGCGAACAAGACAGTTTGGGCTTTGGAGGCTGTTAGTCCAGCATGGTAGGCCGTGGAGAGATGAGAATCAAGCCACACACCCAGTGATTGTGCCCCGGCTGATACAGTAGGAGCCCAGAGAGGTTTTGTCCCTATGGGTGCCTCATTATGGGGTATTCTGATGTTCTAGATTCATTTATGGCATTCAATGTACCTTATATGTAGAAAAACAGAAGCCAAAAAGTGGATTTTCTCCAGTGAGAACACATATAACCACTGCGTTTCAATGAGGCCAGGGCCAAACCCGTCGATAATTTGATGCAGGTGTAGTGTGCAGTAAAGAGATTTTCATAGGCAATACATATTTTTACTGCGCATTATAATGAACGGTTTTACAGATTTATTTTACTCATCCTACCGAACTAAAATAATGAATGTACTAGGAATGGCCTGAGCGTTGTACAATGTAACCTTCTACGCAGAGTACAAACCATGCAATGTCCGCCTTGCTTCATATGCAGTAATGTTGCACATCAGGTTTGTAAGGAAATGCCTCCTTGGCATGGTTACCCCCCTGACTTTTTGCCTTTGCTGATGCTATGTTTTGAATTGAAAGTGTGCTGAGGCCTGCTAACCAGGCCCCAGCACCAGTGTTCTTTCCCTAACCTGTACTTTTGATTCCACAATTGGCACACCCTGGCATCCAGGTAAGTCCCTAGTAACTGGTACCTCTGGTACCAAGGGCCCTGATGCCAGGGAAGGTTTCTAAGGGCTGCAGCATATCTTATGCCACCCTTGGGATCCCTCACTCAGCACAGACACACTGCTTGCCAGCTTGTGTGTGCTGATGAGAACAAAACGAGTAAGTCGACATGGCACTCCCCTCAGGGTGCCATGCCAACCTCACACTGCCTATGCAGTATAGATAAGTCACCCCTCTAGTAGGCCTTATAGCCCTAAGGCAGGGTGCACTATACCATAGGTGAGGGCACCAGTGCATGAGCACTGTGCCCCTACAGTGTCTAAGCCAAACCTTAGACATTGTAAGTGCAGGGTAGCCATAAGAGTATATGGTCTGGGAGTCAGTCAAACACGGACTCCACAGCACTTTAATGGCTACACTGAAAACTGGGAAGTTTGGTATCAAACTTCTCAGCACAATAAATGCACACTGATGCCAGTGTACACTTTATTGTAAAATACACCCCAGAGGGCACCTTAGAGGTGCCCCCTGAAACCTAATCCAACTACCCGTGTAGGCTGACTGGTTCTAGCAGCCTGCCACACTCGAGACATGTTGCTGGCCACATGGGGAGAGTGCCTTTGTCACTCTGTGGCCTGTAACAAAGCCTGCACTGGGTGGAGATGCTATCACCTCCCCCAGGCAGGAGCTGTAACACCTGGCGGTGAGCCTCAAAGGCTTACCCCCTTTGTTCCAGCACCGCAGGGCACTCCAGCTAGTGGAGTTGCCCGCCCCCTCCGGCCACGGCCCCACTTTTGGCGGCAAGGCTGGAGGAGAGAATGAGAATAACAAGGAGGAGTCACTGGCCAGTCAGGACAGCCCATAAGGTGTCCTGAGCTGAAGTGACTCTAACTTTTAGAAATCCTCAGTGGCTCAGTAGATGGAGTGATCTATTCAGACACCCTCTCTGGCCAACAGCAATCTGACTGTAGGAAGGTCCTGCAACAGTTTGCTGAGCTCTTTTCCCTAACCCCTGGTCAGACACACCTGTGTACCCATGATGTGGACACAGGAGACAGCATGCCTGTCAAAAACAAAATATTCAGACAGTCTGATCAAGTTAAGGAAAGCATCAAGGTGGAAGTCCACAAGATGCTGGAATTGGGAGTAATTGAGCACTCTGACAGCCCCTGGACTAGCCCAGTGGTCTTAGTCCCCAAACCTCACACCAAAGATGGAAAGAGAGAGATGAGGTTTTGTGTGGACTACAGAGGACTTAATTCTGTCACCAAGACAGATGCCCATCCCATTCCTAGAGCTGATGAACTGATAGACAAATTAGGTGCTGCCAAATTCTTAAGTACCTTTGACTTAACAGCAGGGTACTGGCAAATCAAAATGGCACCTGGAACAAAAGAAAATACAGCATTCTCCACACCTGATGGGCATTATCAGTTCACTGTTATGCCCTTTGGTTTAAAGAATGCCCCTGCCACCTTCCAAAGGTTGGTGAATCAAGTCCTTGCTGGCTTGGAGTCCTTTAGTGCAGCTTATCTTGACGATATTGCTGTCTTTAGCTCCAACTGGCAGGATCACCTGGTCCACCTGAAGAAGGTTTTGAAGGCTCTGCAATCTGCAGGCCTCTCTATCAAGGCATCCAAATGCCAGATAGGGCAGGGAACTGTGGTTTACTTGGGACACCTTGTAGGTGGAGGCCAAGTTCAGCCACTCCAGCCTAAGATCCAGACTATTCTGGACTGGGCAGCTCCAAAAACCCAGACTCAAGTCAGGGCATTCCTTGGCTTGACTGGGTACTATAGGAGGTTTGTGAAGGGATATGGATCCATTGTGACAGCCCTCACAGAACTCACCTCCAAGAAAATGCCCAAGAAGGTAAACTGGACTGTAGAATGCCAACAGGCCTTTGACACCCTGAAACAAGCAATGTGCACAGCACCAGTTCTAAAAGCTCCAGATTACTCCAAGCAGTTCATTGTGCAGACAGATGCCTCTGAACATGGGATAGGGGCAGTTTTGTCCCAAACAACTGATGATGGCCTTGACCAGCCTGTTGCTTTCATTAGCAGGAGGTTACTCCCCAGGGAGCAGCGTTGGAGTGCCATTGAGAGGGAGGCCTTTGCTGTGGTTTGGTCCCTGAAGAAGCTGAGACCATACCTCTTTGGTACTCACTTCCTAGTTCAAACTGACCACAGACCTCTCAGATGGCTGATGCAAATGAAAGGTGAAAATCCAAAACTGTTGAGGTGGTCCATCTCCCTACAGGGAATGGACTTTATAATGGAACACAGACCTGGGACTGCCCATGCCAATGCAGATGGCCTTTCCAGGTTCTTCCACTTAGAAAATGAAGACTCTCTTGGGAAAGGTTAGTCTCATCCTCTTTCGTTTGGGGGGGGGGTTGTGTAAGGAAATGCCTCCTTGGCATGGTTACCCCCTGACTTTTTGCCTTTGCTGATGCTATGTTTTGAATTGAAAGTGTGCTGAGGCCTGCTAACCAGGCCCCAGCACCAGTGTTCTTTCCCTAACCTGTACCTTTGTCTCCACAATTGGCACACCCTGGCATCCAGGTAAGTCCCTTGTAACTGGTACCTCTGGTACCAAGGGCCCTGATGCCAGGGAAGGTTTCTAAGGGCTGCAGCATATCTTATGCCACCCTAGGGATCCCTCACTCAGCACAGACACACTGCTTGCCAGCTTGTGTGTGCTGATGAGAACAAAACGAGTAAGTCGACATGGCACTCCCCTCAGGGTGCCATGCCAACCTCACACTGCCTATGCAGTATAGATAAGTCACCCCTCTAGTAGGCCTTACAGCCCTAAGGCAGGGTGCACTATACCATAGGTGAGGGCACCAGTGCATGAGCACTGTGCCCCTACAGTGTCTAAGCCAAACCTTAGACATTGTAAGTGCAGGGTAGCCATAAGAGTATATGGTCTGGGAGTGTGTCAAACACGGACTCCACAGCACCATAATGGCTACACTGAAAACTGGGAAGTTTGGTATCAAACTTCTCAGCACAATAAATGCACACTGATGCCAGTGTACACTTTATTGTAAAATACACCCCAGAGGGCACCTTAGAGGTGCCCCCTGAAACCTAATCCAACTACCCGTGTAGGCTGACTGGTTCTAGCAGCCTGCCACACTCGAGACATGTTGCTGGCCACATGGGGAGAGTGCCTTTGTCACTCTGTGGCCTGTAACAAAGCCTGCACTGGGTGGAGATGCTATCACCTCCCCCAGGCAGGAGCTGTAACACCTGGCGGTGATCCTCAAAGGCTTACCCCCTTTGTTCCAGCACCGCAGGGCACTCCAGCTAGTGGAGTTGCCCGTCCCCTCCGGCCACGGCCCCACTTTTGGCGGCAAGGCCGGAGGAGATAATGAGAATAACAAGGAGGAGTCACTGGCCAGTCAGGACAGCCCCTAAGGTGTCCTGAGCTGAAGTAACTCTAACTTTTAGAAATCCTCCATCTTGCAGATGGAGGATTCCCCCAATAGGGATAGGAATGTGACCCCCTCCCCTTGGGAGGAGGCCCAAAGAGGGTGTACCCACCCTCAGGGCTAGTAGCCATTGGCTACTAACCCCCCAGACCTAAACACGCCCTTAAATTTAGTATTTAAGGGCTCCCCTGAACCTAAGAATTTAGATTCCTGCAACTACAAGAAGAAGAGGACTGCTGAGCTGAAAGACCCCTGCAGAAGAAGAAAAGAAGACACCAACTGCTTTGGCCCCAGTCCTACCGGCCTGTCTCCTGCCTTCTAAAGAACCCTGCTCCAGCGACGCTTTCCCCAGGACCAGCGACCTCTGAATCCTCAGAGGACTGCCCTGCTTCAAGAGAAACAAACTCCAGAGGACAGCGGCCCTGTTCCAAAAAGACTGCAACTTTGTTTCAGAGGAGCAGATTTAAAGGCCCCTGCAATCCCCGCAAGAAGCGTGAGACTTGCAACACTGCACCCGGCGACCCCGACTCGACTGGTGGAGAAATAACACCTCAGGGAGGACCCTCCGGCGACTCGGAGACTGTGAGTAACCAAAGTTGTCCCCCCTGACCCCCCACAGCGACGCCTGCAGAGGGAATCCCCCGGCTCCCCCTGACCGCGACTGCCTGACTCTAAAATCCCAACAGCTGGAAAAGACCCTGCAACCGCAGCCCCCAGCACCTGAAGGATCGGAACTCCAGTGCAGGAGTGACCCCCAGGAGGCCCTCTCCCTTGCCCAGGTGGTGGCTACCCCGAGGAGCCCCCCCCTTGCCTGCCTGCACCGCTGAAGAGACCCCTTGGTCTCCCATTGAAATCCATTGGAAACCCGACGTGTGTTTGCACACTGCACCCAGCCGCCCCAGTGCCGCTGAGGGTGTACTTTTTGTGTGAGCTTGTGTCCCCCACGGTGCCCTACAAAACCCCCCTGGCCTGCCCTCCGAAGACGTGGGTACTTACCTGCTGGCAGACTGGAACCGGGGCACCCCCTTCTCTCCATTGAAGCCTATGCGTTTTGGGCACCACTTTGAACTCTGCACCTGACCGGCCCTGAGCTGCTGGTGTGGTAACTTTGGGGTTGCTCTGAACCCCCAACGGTGGGCTACCTTGGACCCCAATCTTAACCCCGTAGGTGGTTTACTTACCTGCAAAACCTAACAATACTTTACCTCCCCCAGGAACTGTGAAAATTGCACTGTGTCCACTTTTAAAACAGCTAAATGTGTTTTATGTAAAAAGTATATATGCTACTGTAATTATTCAAAGTTCCTAAAGTACTTACCTGCAATACCTTTCAAATGAGATATTACATGTAGAATTTGAACCTGTGGTTCTTAAAATAAAGTAAGAAAATATATTTTTCTATACAAAAACCTATTGGCTGGAATTGTCTCTGAGTGTGTGTTCCTCATTTATTGCCTGTGTGTATGTACAACAAATGCTTAACACTACTCCTTTGATAAGCCTACTGCTCGACCACACTACCACAAAATAGAGCATTAGTATTGTCTCTTTTTGCCTCTATCTTACCTCTAAGGGGAACCCTTGGACTCTGTGCATACTATTCCTTACTTTGAAATAGTGCATACAGAGCCAACTTCCTACAAGGTTCTACTGACGTACTATCTTGCTGTGGCAGCACTCAAGTGCTTCACAACACACGACATGTAGGCTCCTAGGCACATTGTATCACGTGCGTCTGTATCACGTGCGTCTGTATCACATGCGTCTGCTGGTCCAGGTGTTGTCCATGTCCCCAACCCTAGAGGTCCCCTTACATGGCCACTGCAGAGGACATCTGGTGACCTGCACAAAGAGCATTGCTCCTTCTGCCAGTTTGAGGTACTTAGGTAAACATAAAGATGATGGGCGGAGTCCTTGAATTCATTTGAGCCACAGACCATTACTAGCAGCCAGTTCACCTATTTTCACCCACTGTGCCACTCCAGACAGGAACCTCCCATATGCAAATCAAGCTTGGTCCTGCGCGATTAGTAACACTCCAGACTGAACAGCCAGGCCAGGTCTCCTTGGTACAGTAAACAAGCAGACTGGTGTCAGCCTGTTGGGCTCAACATTGAAGTGTAGCTGGATTCCTAGGCAAGTGAGCACAAGATCCATGCCTGAACACACCTCACTGAGGAAAGCAAAAAGGTGATAGGTGGAATGCTTGACATAATCTCAGCCACTCATAATTACTCTGGGGTTTCTATCAATCTTTTGTACTTTGCGGTAGGCAAATTGGAACAAAAGAGAGGAGTGGAGCAAAGGGAACCGGTTTCACTGCCTTCCCTATGAAAAGATTTGTAATCGTAAACACTCCAAGGCTGCTCATTCAAGGATGGGAGCTGGCACACTAACCACACTTCATGCATCCCACATGCTGGAAGGTGCTCCAGAAACCAGGAGTCCCTGGCAAAGACCACATTTGTAGGCACATCCTGGACAACATAAAAAAGACAGCATTGCTTTACCAAAGGACACCCTGTGAAAGAGCCCTGCGGCATACGTTTGCAACAATCCACCAGAAGGCAAATTAAATCCTTAATGGAGTTAAGAGCAACACTGTTTCAATAAGGCTACTTAACCTTATCGAAAAGTGAAGCCACGCCCAGCAGCAGAGCAAAGGTAGCCTTGATCTGCTTTTCCAATATCCCAGTTCACTGGTGCTGCAATCAAATCAATCAATCTATGCAGGCCATAAATTCATGCACAGTAGATTGTTATTTTTCGTTGTGATGGTATAAACCACAATATGAGGGACAACATTTTTAAATAAATCTCAGCCACTGGTAGCTACTCAGGACTACATCGCTACACATACAGCATAGACAGAAGAATAACAACTTTAAATACAACGCATCCGAGTCATCCTCCATGCATTGAAAGCAGAGGAACACATGTAATGCAATCTCTATGCACAGTACATACGAAATCAAGACCTCTGCTACCAGTACATACCGTATCCGACCAGTATGGATTGTTGGCCTGTTGCCGCAGACACCCCTTTAGGTCGAAGTTTTCTGGGTAGTGGGTGGTCTCCGTTCGAGGGTAGCTGATGTAGCCTTGCGTGTACAATCGCTCCGCAATCTGCATGGTGTGCTGGGGGCCCATTCCTACCAAGGAATGAATTAGGTAGTAAAACTTTTGCATCAAGAAAACAACATTCCTTCGGTACACCTGCATAGATTGCTTCCTGGTAAATAGAGCCTTCACTCAACCAGAATCCAATGGGAAGAGAGTGACCCAGAACTAAATGCACCTACTGAGGCCATGCCTAACTCTTCAGCTTCCAAAGCCATGAATGAATCTCTCTAGCGACACACGCCTATCTGGCTTCTCGGCGCTCCGAGGCTGCACTCTCCATGTTCCTGACTTCCACTACCTCTGCTTCTTACTTTCTCAGTACTTACCCTCTTTCACCTTCTGGAGCTTTTAACACAGTCGTAGCACTAACCGTCAGCAACTAACACCTCCCTGAGAAACACAGGAAGTGTCACATCGCTGTCACCTGGCGCTTTGCTTTCTGTGCCCCTGCCCAGATCAGCCAATGTACTCCATGGCTCGAGCCACAGCCTGCTATTGTGCTGCCTTTAGCACTATCTCATTCTTCGGTTTCTCCCACTATATGCCAAGGACACAAACAACCTTTTTTCCCCTTCCCAAAGTTCACCCCTCACCTTAAATGCCCAATTCAAGGAATGCTGCTGTTCCTCACAAGACACCCTACATTCCCCTTTGTGGTCTGTAATTATGACCTGCATGTTCCATTTCGCTTTTTTAGTCTAAGTCTTAGGCCAGAAGTGGTGTATTTTTGACTGTCAGCATCACCAAAAGACTGCTTCCTGGACTAAAGGTTTTCTTTTTTTTTTTTTTTTAGGTTGAGCATAGCAGCGCACAAGAGCTCCTTTTCCGACGTGTTGGTATCTATGTGAGCTTTTAACCACACCCACCACTTTCACTCGTTAGTGGGCTTGCCTTTCAAAAATCTTTTGATGACATTCATAAATGCTTTACATTTGTCCCTCCTTGGGCAGTTTTGTAACCGCCTTGGCCATTGGCCCTGTTACAAGGATAAATGCACTTCTGCCGAAGTTGACTGTGAGTGAACTTCTTTTTTCTTTTGTGTCTCTCCTTCGCGCTCATGCCGGCCGTAGCACTGTAAATCGGCTCGCTTATGTCAACTGTTTTACTTTTCATTTTCAATTTATAGAAAAGTGCAGTTAGGAATTTACAACGCTAATAGCTCTAACTCGAGCAAACGCAAGACCAATTGCATTGCAAATGCTTGTTATTTTTTATTTTCAGCAGGAGCACAGAATGCGGATCCGATGTGGTAACTGCAGACAGTGTACAAAAGGGAAACACATTCTAAAGCACAGAAAAATGCATCCCTCACAGAGTTGGAGGTGTCACCATTATTATAGTCTATTCTTGTTGTTGTGTGGCATTGTGGTGCTTTCGGAGACCACGCCTTTTCACGATTGCTCACTCATATGAACAACATGCTGGACGCGCAGTTTCACAACAATTATGCATACAGAAAAGTACACAAGTACACAGCAACAGATAGCTCCTCTCTAGATTCTCTCTACATGTCGACATTCTAGCCAAGTGCTCTTCTCTGCAGCGAGTCAGGTTTGAAAGCAACAGGGGTGGAATCTTTCTTTCGCCTCTAGATAACAGTGGGGATGGTGACCAGCCTATTGCCAACATATCTGCTTTCAATGCCTCTAGGCCTCCAGAACAGAATTAGGAGAGCTGACAATACAGCGATTATTTTTTCTACCCTCCCTGGCAATGAAACAATTATCTTCTGTTCTGTGCTGGTTCCATCCAATGCTTCTGTCTGGCTTTGGGCCATCAGGCTCCTGCCATTTAGCCTCCTCTTCCCAAGAAGTGTCTTTGTTTATTATTTCTGGCCTCAAGTTCCACAGTCTTTGGCATATAATATCCTGACGGTAGCTTACCCAAGTGAGGCGGGTCCCCAACTTTCAAGAGGATTATTTTCTGTTTCCTAATGCTCTACAAGAAATGTGATGTCGTATGAATGGATATAAAACTAGAGAGTAAACAGTAGATAGGTAACAATACTTCCCACTATATTTCTCAATTCTTGATGTCCACATTTGTGGCCTTTCCTGTTCTTTAGCATACAGCTGGCTCCCATTCGGTCAGGGATGCATAGGTTGAGGCAACAATTTTCATCGAAAAGTATAGGGTAGCGTAGGTACTCCTTTTGCTTTTGCCTTCTTTTACCATAACCTTATTTTAGTACTCATCACTTTCAATAACCAAACCTCTCGCACGTCCAGATCCAATTCAGGCTCATTATTCCATCCTACATTGTAAGAGCTGCCCTCAGCATGTACATCACTATGGCAACATATGATTACAGATGAAAAGCATGGTTTAATAAAGCACACTCATTACAGTTAGTAAAACGTAAGACCTAATACTCTGAAAACAGAAATTATTATTCCAAATCAAAAATATACAAGAGTTATCTTGGACAGAAAAAGGGGGTGCTGTAGCTGAAAGGCCGAATTTGTGGCACAAAACTCTGGAGTCAAAGTGGTTGGTTGCTCCAGAGGCCTAGAATATGGAAGAAGCAGACGGTAGCCCTGAAGGGGTGCAGGGATGTTCATCTGGGGGTCACTAGACATCCTGAATGTACAGCATCCTCCAGATCCCAAGCTAAATGTCTGATGCTATATGGCTCCCTGTGCATCTTTTCCTCCTGTCTCCATTCCCAGATTAAAAACAGACAGAGCACAACCGTAGGGGTGAGAACAGAAACTGAGCACCCAGAGAACAGAACATCATCCAGCAACCTCCAGCTACCCCCTTCTCTCTCAGCCCCAGAGCCCTTCTCTCTAACACCGCTCTCCAGGCTCACACACTAATGGAACACGAGTCTATAAGATCTGAGTGTTTACGTCTCAACCACACATAGCTGCCTTTTCAACCACTGCCCGCCTGTACCATGGGAGCCAGAGAACCAGTGCTGGGAGAAAGCATGCCTCTCCTTGGTCCGAGTGAACTAGAGGTAAATACCCAGTAATTCAAATACAAAGCTGTATACTTTTATCCCAATTTTACGTGTTGTCAATAACTATAGATATGGAAACTGAGGCACAGGGAGATAGACAATGTTACCAAAATCACACAATGTGTTCATATTAAGAAATTGACATTTGAATCCTGGTCCTTTAAGTCCACTTTGCAACTTACCCAGAGTTGTACAATTTATCCCAGGTGGCAGCTACATGGCACGAGTAACGATAAGTCTCATCGCCCATGCAGTAGAAGTGACCAAAGAAGTCGCCCTTCATGGCGACTATATTCAGCCAGTGGAAAATGACCGTCTTTGCAGCAGCAAAGGATGCTTTCAACCAGAGACTGCTAAACCGGAGACAGCGTACCAGAAGCATTGCACACCGACTCTTGTACATTTTCAGTCATTGGCTTGGATCATCATTAGTAAGTAAGACTTTCTACATTTTTAAAGGTTGTTTTGCATTTTAGGTGGTATGGTTTCCTCCCTATGAAGTGTTCTATAACATGTTCCTGCAGTCATCAAAGGACGCTTTTGTCAGCGGTCCAACCTAGTTTGTATAAATACACAGATGGTCACATGATAGCTCCTTCGGTGTCTGTGCAGATCCCTACGAGTGCAACATGCCCGTGGAATGCCAAGGATTCCACTCGCTTCGATGGCAGTCTGCGCCCTGATCCCCTTGGAATGTCCGGGATAATGTACCACGGTTACCATGGCAACGCTGAAAACAACCCACAACAGGAGTCCCTGAGTGATGAAAGATGGAGCTACGTGACTTTAGTAGTGGGACCACTTCAAACAAAGCCATCCTGACATAACCACAACAAAAAAACAGAAAACAGGGTTTTCATAGACTACACATGTTAGGAATTGTACAGTGGAGACACGCTTTCAGGAAGTTTGTAACTGACGTGTCCCCTGCAGCACCTTATCTTAGACTGGTATTCGACAAGCCGGATGCTTGTTTGTGCGCAATGTGTAAAGAAATAAAAACTCCACCGTAAAAGTAAAAAAAGAAAATGGACTTCCTCCCGGCCCAATGTCTGGCCTCACATCTATTTATTCACCAACACTCCTTGAAACCCAAGTAGGAGAGCAGCACAGCGCAAGACGTCAACACTCAAAGCTCGCCATTAGCATAAGCAAGACTTTCTATATCCTACTTGTGTAGCTTCTGGGTGGCTTAAGTACCTAAGACATTTATTTTTAGTGATTCATAGGTTACCAAGTGTCAGCCATTTTGTGGTCACTTCAGAGAGCTAGAATATAAACAAAGATTTTTTTTAATGAAAACGTTCTGTATTTCAGTTCTATTCCAGATTGCAATTGTACGGCCTACTCACTTGTTGCACTGAATAGATAAAGAATAACATGCTGTCAGGTGATCTCAAAATGACTGGAAAGTCTGAAAACTGTCATGGCAAGCGCCCAGCAGTCAGCAAACACAAAATGTTGCACTACAGAACAAAGAATGCCTGCTGTGCAAGACTGGCCTTAGAGTGTCTGACAAGTCCTGTTCCATGCACTGCACGACTTAGGGTTACAGCTTCATGATGTCAAGAACTGCCTGCTGTCAGGAGTCTCTTGCCAGAACAGCAGTTGCCACAGGAGAGAGATGTGGGTATGTATGAGAGAAGCTGCATGAGTGACAGTGCACACAGATTCTCTGCAAAATCAAGTGCCTTCTGTCCTCAGTGGGGAGTCCTGCAACTGCACTGACCACGCCCATCCGTGTCCCTGAAACTGTTTACCGGGTCTTTTCTGAAGTTTATCGGATTAGCACTGGTGCAAATGGCACATCACGCTAACACTCAACTCACCATCAAATAGTAAAACCGGTAAATTACTACCCACTAAGTGCTCAAGAAATTAACCTCTGCCATCCCCAAATGACATGATTCTCAACACCAGTGAAACACTCGTCATCTCACAGAGTGGCCTCAGCGATGCAATGTTCACTGGCCTTCCTCAGAGACCTCTGGCTGCCTTTTCAAGGTGATGCATGCCCTGACGCGATACTCGCCTACTTAATTATAGTTGTGACAATTCCTCCTTCCTCTGTCAGACTCTCCACAATCATTACCTTGATTCTTTATGAATTACTTTTTAAAGATTTGTCTCTTTCCCAGTAAATAAATTGTATGTTGCTTATTTACACACGTCTTGTAACTATGTCCCAGAGAATGTAACTTCCTGCATGACTCATTTGTACCTTTGACGGTGGGCATCCTAGAACTCTGCGTGAGATGGTTTCTAGGGAGCTTGGAAGGGTTGAGAGAAGGTGAAGGCTGGGAGTTGGTGAAGCAGCTGCTCTTGATGGACTGGGTCTACTCTTTGTATTGATCCTGAGTAAACCCTGGAAACATCACGTCTGCCTCTCGTATGGTTTTCTACGTAGGTGACGAGGAGAAAGAGCAAGCCGTGCGAGAAGACCTCAATGTCATTGTCTAGCTGAGACTGCATATTACGACCAGCAGAGGATTTTATTTTTTGGCACTTGTAGATGTATCTGCCAATCACACCGCTCAGGACATTGCCGCTCTTGGAGTGCTTGCTACCCCAGCATTGCTGAGGAGTGTACTCTGGTACATTGCCTCTCAAGTGTTGCAGGAGCTCGAGCGCTACAACAGTGAAGCTCATGCGCTTCATCTGAAGGAAAGCTATGCGTATGCTCCAATTTCACTGCTCGAGCGCTTTACCTAAAGAAAATCAACAACAATCTAGCACGTGATTTCTGCTGCTCAGTAGCTCCGCTCCAGCTGGACATTGTCCGCGAGTCCGTGCTGCCGCTGTCTAACTCTTCGGCAGCCCTCATCTAGTCAATGGCCTCACTTGCGCTGCAGTCATGCTGGTGTGCCACGTCATATGGTGTGTGGCCACGGCCATTTTGACTTGGGCTCATCTCTGTGCCTGCTATGCAGAATGGACTGATCAATCAGGCCAAGAAGTCTCAGTGGTCAAACCTGACATTTTGGTTTAGGTCATCTTTGCTCCAGCTGCACAGAATAATGAATGCATCCCTCTGCATCTTCTGTTTTTCTTTTCAAATTTACTAGCCGATTGGCTTTGTGTTTGTATTTAGTATTACCATGCAGAAAGTAAAAGCACCTCCATTTTTCCCCCTCACCTGGTGATCCTTCCATTCAATGGCAAAACTGGAAACAAGTTTTTCACCCACTATACTAGAATCTGTGGGACCTCTGAGTGCAGAATGTAAAATGGCACCATTAATGCACTGTTTAGGTCCTGAAGGTTAAGAGGTTTTTGAAAATCTCCCTGATCTATCTTCAAAGGAAGCAGATAATCTAAATGAGTATACCATTTGTTTAAAAATGTACATTTGCATTATCTTACAGAACTTAGTACTGTCTTAGAATGTTACCATTTTGGTAAAATAATGCAAAGATCTGGTGAATCTATTGAAGATTATGTAACTCTACTGAGAAAGTTAGCATCAACTTGCAACTTACGGGCAGCCACTGAAGAACATTAATGAGATTAGTTTACGTTAGATTGCATGTTGGAAAAGGCTAAACAATCTATATGGAGATGGACAACCCTTCTCTGAAAGAAGTACTTAACATGGATAAAACGTATGAACACCCTCAGGCTTGTGTAAACGTTATTTGCAAAAAATCCATTTACTATGATTGAGGGGCTAATGAAAGATGTGCTTGATGAAAGCAGTTCTGGGTGCAAAACAAGGGTCTAAAACTGTGAAAAAGTTTTAGGGGAAAATGTTTCAGGTTTGGCAAACTGGGACTTCTGGCCAACTTTAAAGATTGTCTAGGGTGGAAGGTAGTGTGCAAAGAGTATGGCAAGAACGGTCACTCCATAAATTGCTACAGGTTGTGAAGACTACCTGTAGCAATTTAAGGAAAGAAGAAAGAAGGTTAAAAGAGTGAATGATCAAGCAAGAGAATGAGGAAATAACTTTGCAAATGAAATATAGGATTCTCTATGGACCGTTTGAGGAACAACAAATTAATTGGGTTTCGGTCAAGATGTTATTTTATTCAGGTGCAAAAATAACATGAATTCCGAAATAATTTTTTAAAAAAGAACCTAAAACATAGGGTAAAACTACTTAAACCTGACATCCATCCAAATGGTTATGGAGGAGAGCCCATTAAGTTGTTGGGTTATTTTTGGGGAACAATAGAATTTGGAGGTATATTAGTCCCAGGGAAGATTTACGTTTTATCAAAGAGGATCCCTTAATAAGTTGGTTCTATCAAAGGGACTTATCAGTATTCGTAGATCTCAATGAAGTTCCGTCTGTCAGAGTGAAGGAAAGGGAAGAGGTTGCTGGGGTTATCCAAGGTCCTGTAAAACGGCTTTAGTATAAAGAGCTTTTTCCTGAACTCTTCAATTAGAGTCTAGCATGTTTAAAGGAATATGTCCATCTTATAAAACCTAAACCTGCTTCACAGCCAAATGTGGGAAAAGTTAGAAACCCTTGATGGTCATGAAAGTGATGTTAACAGAAATTGAGAAACTGAAACAGAGTGGACTCATTCAGGAGGTCGAAGTGACAGAAAGGTTAGCTCCCATTGTAATGGCTCATAAAGCAAATGATGATGCAACGATGTGTGACAGATTAAGGGAGTTGAGCAAGTGTGTAATAGTTCCTCATTATCCCTTGCCCAACATAAAAGAAGTGCTATATTGTTTAGATGGTACCAGGCATTTTTCTACTCTTGATTTGACATCTGCTTACCACCAGATCACTTCAGTAAGAGTTGTCATCATTTGCTATGCTGGTTGATACCTACACGTTTTCACATATGCCTAGTAAGTTGATTTCAGCCTCGCAAGTTTCCCAAACATATATGGATAATGTTTTGAGAGGAATTGGTGCAGTTAAGATGTATCAAGATGACGTTTTGTTTTATGGTATAGCTCAGGAAGAACCCAATGTCACGCTGCTGGAAGTTCTGAAGAGGCTAGCAGCAAAAGGCCTTAATCTCAAGTTAGAAAAATGCAAGCTTTATGTCTCTGAAATAGAGTATCTGGGAAATACAATCATTTCAATGGGAATACAACCTATAGAAGACCTGGTAAGCGTCATAAATGAGATGCCTAGTCCTGAGAAAAAAGACAAACTGTTGAAAGTTTAAGGTTCTGTAGAGTACCATAGTACATTTGTTTCAGGTTTTATTAGGAAATGTAGATGCATGAGGGACTTGTTGAAAAAGGGAGAAAGATTTGTATGGTCTTCGGATTGTGATAAGGAGTTCAATGGCATTAAGCAATGTTTTAGTACGGCTTCTAGCTTAAGTAGTTTCAAGCCAGGGGCAAAGACCATTTTGATGACTGATGCCAGCTCGAAATGCCTTAGCGCGATCCTGATGCAGGGGTCCGATGGTCAGGAGAAAACCATCAACTTCGTTTCATGTGGACTGAAAAGGGCTGAAGTCACTTATTCAGTCACTGAGCGGGAAAAACTGGCTGTATATTAAGGCGTGAGAAAGCTCAGGACATTTTTATGTGGCCATTGTTTCAAAGTCAAGACTGCCCATAAATAGCTGAAAGAAGTTTTCAATGAAAAAGGGATTGATGCGATCTCGAATAGGATTCGAAGATGAGTAGTAGCTCTGCAGGAGTTTGATTCTGCCTTAACGTATCTTCAAAGTGTGATGAATGTGGTGGCAGTTTGTTTTTCTAGAAAGTGTGTGAGCAGTACTAATGATGAATACTTGAACAGTGAATCTTTTGAAGATGAGTAGGTGAAGAAGTCAGAGTGTGTAGGATTTCGGGCGTTATAATGCAGGAAGAGGAATGGAATGAAGAACTGGCAGGAGATCAAGTTTTACAGGAGGTGATTTGCAAGTCAAAGGAAAGATGGAAATTTAAGGACAAGGTAAATGAAAATACAAAGGTGTTTTGGCATATAAGGGATGAACATTCCCTTGTAGATGGTATAGTTATGAGAGGAAGCAGAATTGTGCCTCCCTATAATATGAGAAAGAAAGTAATTGAAAAAGCTCATGAGGGTCATGCTGGAATTTCTAAAACCAAGGAGAGAATAAGGGAAAGTTATTGATGGCAGGGAATGGATGTGTCAATTGAAAGGGTTGTGAGGGATTGTTCTGCATGTAGGATTAGCGATAAAATCTTGAAATGTAGGCGTCAATCCATGGTGATTAGGGAGCTGGCATCTCGTCCCTGGATAGATATCACTTTGGATCCTGAGTTTTTAGACACGAGAGGGATTAAGCATAAAAAGACGGCATTTTATCATCCAAAAACCAATAGTAACGATTTTCCAAAGCATTGAAGGAATCTACGTAACATTCTTTAATTAATGGTGGGAACTGGATAGAGGGTTTCAGTAAGGAAGTGCAAATGCATAGGTTGACTCCACATTCTATGAAAGGTGTGTCACCCTTTGAACTATTTTGGAAGAGGACTCCCAAATGCCTCACGTGTCCGTCTTGAGTGGAAAACGGCATTT
Organism: Pleurodeles waltl; assembly: GCF_031143425.1. Taxonomy (NCBI): domain Eukaryota; kingdom Metazoa; phylum Chordata; class Amphibia; order Caudata; family Salamandridae; genus Pleurodeles; species Pleurodeles waltl. The sequence goes on along the minus strand of NC_090450.1, from coordinate 974,877,510 downwards.
ACAATGTGGGCTGAGCCAAACGTGCCGTTTCCACACAAGCAGAACAACATTTGTGTAAACCACAACTCTGCCTTAACTACGTATATAGGTGGGGCAGTTTTCTGGGGGGGGAGGTTTAAGAGCTCAGGGCGGGGAGGGGAAGGGGTAGTTTTAAGAGGAGGACGGGATCAGCTTCAGGGCTCAAGGTGGGAGGGTCAGGGGTAGTTTTAAAGGCAGGAGTCGGGTTTTAGGGCTCAGGGTGGGGAGGATAACAGGAGTTTTTAGGGGTGCAGGTCAGTTTTATGACTCAGGGTGGGGGGCTAATGTCGGGGTAGTTTCTGGCAGGGGGCAGGGTTTTAGGCCTCAGGGTAGGGGGATGGGATGGGGTAGTTTTGAGGGCTGGGTCGGTTAAGGGCTCAGGGTGGGGGAGGGGCAGTTTTAGGGGGTCGGTGGATTGCAGGTCTGGGGTATTGCATGTTAGGGCACAGGGTGGCCGGTGGTGTCTGCAGTGTGAAATTTACCATGCATATTCCTTTACCAATCATGCTTTTGCAATGAAATTTGTTGTAAATGCATGCGTGATAAAGGCTTGTGTGGTAAAGACGCAGTCGGGGTTCAGACCGCATTGTTTAGACATGTGTGGTTTAGGCATGCATGGCTGTATCATACAACCGTCTTGAGTGAATGAGAAACAAACACACTGTGGGGTGAGGTGTGTGATGCAGGGGCTACCCAGAACGAAAAAGACAAAGAGAAGAATATGAAGGTAGATCATGACAGGCGCAAAGCTGCCAAAGAAACAAGACTGTATCTCGGTGAATGGGTCAGAATAATAAAAATAAAAAAAACAGGAAGGAGGAGTTGATGTTAATTTTAGTTAGACTTTGAGGGTGACAAAGTTGTTCAGAAATGCTGTTAAAACAGAGGATCACAGAATTTGGAATTTCGGAAGAGTTGCCAAGTTGTGTCAGGCATCCGGTTTCGCCAACGTGCCACCAACAGACGCCTACTGCATGGATAAGCCAGAAGACAGAAGTAGTATTCCTGAAGTGAAAGAAGCCTGTTCTATGGATACACAAGATGGCAGGGAGAAAAGTTCTTGGGCTGGAAAGAAGCTTGTTTATCTAAAGATTTTGTGTAAGCTTGTTGTGCGTTAAACCTTGGTGAGGGGGATTAACAAAAATATACATGTTTGTCCAATATGAGGGAGGTGTGTGTTATTTGTACATATGTTTGTCAAATGAGAGGGACATGTGTGGTATCGCAGGTGAGTATTCTAGACATTTGTTTGAGATTTTATTTCTTGGGAGCCTGGAATGTTTGACAGAAGTTGAAGGTTGGGAGTTGGTGAATAAGCTGCTCCTGGTGGATGTGGTCTATTCTTTGTATTGATCCCGAATAAACCCTGGAAACTCCACATCTACCTCTTGTATGCTTTTCCACATTGACATTACACAACACCAGATATTTGACTCCAACAGTCAAAGCATGGCCTCCTCTTGAGACAACCTGTGTGCATTATTTATCTTTCACTCAACACACTTTGTCCAATTCTGACCTTTGTGTATAATTAATGCTTCAATTTTCTCTGCTTTGGTATCTCCCTGGGTAGAAGAAAGGTGTTGTTAATCTATTATTGAAAAGAGTGACCTGCAGAACTTTGGGTCTGATTCACAAAGGTAAGTTACACTTTCAAGTTTACACTTTGTAGTAAGCTTACTATTTCCTGTATTCACAAACTCTAATAATACATTTACTACAAAACTGTAAGTTGCATGTCTCATCCCTCTCTCCTCCCCCAGAGTAACATAATTGCCTTACTCTTGTGTCGGTGGATGATGTCCCACCATAAGCCCCACCCTGACCCCGCCATACCCCTCCCTAACCCCATCCCCTTTATTAGTAAGTCTGCCCCTTTTCCCACCAACTCCCCTACGTCCCTCTCACATTTACTGCTAAAATCTATACTTACATATGCAGAGAATCCGCAGTCGGGGTGGAGAACTCTGTGCATGTAAGTATAGGCTAAACACAGACTTTGTAATACTACAAATTGCTATTTGTGAATCAGACCCTTAGTGTTTCAAATAATTCTTGGCCATAGAAAAACACGTGAGTGACCTTACATCTGCTTTCCAAGATAGGAAAGATGGATAGGAAAGACCCAAGAGGTCTAGGTCACGTCATAACACAGAAATGGCTTTGGTCTCTATTTTAGATGAGCTCCAACTGACACTACATGTGGGCACTAGATTAGCTCACTTTTATTGGACCTCCCTGACGCTTCTGATACCATTTTTCATATTAATCTTTCATTCAATTGCATGAGATTGGCCACCAGGATAAAGCTCTGTTATAGATCATCTCTTATCTAAACCTTCTTTTATTCTGTAATTAATCTAGTGAAGCTCCTTTCATTCCATAATTAAGCTAGCGAAGCAAGGCATACCTGAGGGGTCTTCATTTATTCCAACCTAGTTTAACATCTATGTTGCCCCTCTGAAATAGTTAATTAGGTCAGTTGGCTTCACATTTATGACTTCATAGACAATACACAGATTGTCTTCTACTTTGATGATACAGCAGGTGGTGGTAAAGAGAAGTTGTAAAACTGTCTCAAAGCATTGGCTTCTTGGGTGACAGGTAATGCCTTGAAGTTTAATATGCAAAAGACTGATTCTAATTTTAGAGGGCCCCACTGTAGGAAGATCGCTATCATTGTAGTGTATCAATGCATGCAGACAGTCCAGCCGACCCCTTATTGGTTCACAGGCCTTTATTAATAATTCCAAATTCTCTTTTTGTGGTATTATGGGCGAGGAGTTTTGGGCTTATCAGAGGGTAGCGTTAAGCATTTGTTGAAGACACAAATTCAATAAAAGAGACATACACATTCAAGAAGAAACTTGAGATCAATTTAGAAAAATAGTACAGATTTTTATATTATTTCAGGCCCTAAGATCAATAAGATCGGAAGTACTTTTGAGTTTTGTGATTTTTAAAGGTAAATACAGCAGTCAAATTGGAGGCATGAGCCTCGAACGCAGTAATGTTATCCTTTCGGAAAAATATACACTGCATAGGGTCACTTTATATGACTCACAGAACTGTTCTTGTTGACCCAACGTAAGTAGGGGCCAAGGTCCTAGGAAGCACCAACAGCCCTGGTGTGTCCGGGTACAGAGGTGCTCGCAGTGGTGATAGCCTTGGATGCTACATGCTGAAATCAATGGGGAAAAGTATCTGTAGGAAAAAGGCTGCAAGTGGGGCTGGGAGGTACCAGTCTGGCAGAACCCAAGGTGGGGAGGGGGGGGGGTAGGCTCGGCTCTTGGGGGTCTCTGGAGCGAGGGTGCACAGTCAGTAGGCTCGGACTTGGGCTGTGGGGATCAGGTGCAGAGGTGCTTTGTCTGTCAGGTCACTTGCGTTGGAGTCTCTCACTTTTTAGGTCAACCTGGAGATGGAGACAAAACAGGACAACAGGGCCACTCTCAATGATGGCCTCAGTGATGCTGACGTCCCATGTCGGTAGGTCTGTCTTGGTGGTGTTGATGTCCAGACTGGACACATAATAAGCCTTGGCTTCTGCAAGGGTTCTGGTACCCTGGGTATTGGTTCAGGGAGCCTTCGGGCAGGCTCAGCATCCCAAGGACTGGACGGGTCATTGGGGCTGCACTCCTGGACACTCAAGATTCTCTTTCTGGTGAGTTTCTCATTTGGTGGACCCAATGGTCAGCGAAATGGGTGCTGGGGAGTTGCGGTTGGTGCCTGCTGGTGCAGAGAAGTGGCTCCTCCACTCCAAGGGAGATGCTGGCTGGTTGGCGAAGTGCTGGCAGGCCTCCAAAGCTTTGAGGGGATGCACAGGTGCAGGACGGGTCGGGTATTTGCAAATGTTGGAACAGGAGCAGGTAGGCAGGGTTTGGCGCCAAAGTCTCCAGCTAGTCCACAGTTCTTGTGCTGGTTCGGCTCTTCTTTGTCCTTCTTCAACTTGTAGTCAGATGAATCTAAGTCCTGGTTTCAGGGGACTACCTAAATACAGAATTTAGGGCCGTTAAGGAGAGTGTAGTGTAGGAGGATAGGTCACCCCATCCACCGCGAATATTCTTATTACTCCCCAGTACATAAATTATACACCAGAATTGATATGATCTTTGTGTCCGTAACTGTAATCCAGAAAATGTGTAGTACCGAATATCTGGCACGCACTATATCGGACCACAACCCATTATGCGCAATAATGGCCTGGGGCCACATGCATACCCGCATCCCAACATGGCGACTGCAACCAGAAATTCTTTTAGATCCTCCCTTCCATACAGAAATGTCCAAACAATTGGCTGATTATTTCTTATTAAATAAAAACACAACAGCATCTCGTGCTACAGAATGGGACGCCCACAAAGTGGTGATATGTGGCCATTGCCTCGCAGCCACAGTGGGAGTAAAGAAGATACTCACTAAAGAACTACAAGACTTAGAGGTCAAGCTCCGTAAAGCGGAGATCGAGGTTTCTAGTGGCGAGGCCACATTGTCTGGACTGAATTCGCTTAAAGCTGCCTACAAAGAAGCAGACACTAGGCTGGGTAAGCACGACTACAGACACTACATGACACGGCAACACGCCGAAGGAGACAGATCGGGCAGACTACTGGCGTGGCTGACCCACCAACCCTCGCAATCATCACCTATTGGTGCAATACGTTTAAGCTCCGGCGTCATTGTCAATACTCAATCCGAAATCAATGACGCCTTCCTAACATACTACCGCACTCTATATACACCTCCTCCCCCCCCGTCAGAGCAGCACCTAACTGATATATTAACATTTGTCTCTCACAACCAACATATTATAGACAATGACACCACCTTGGACGGTCCCATTACAATAGAAGAATTGCGTGTAGCACTAACACAAATGGCACGTGGCAAAACCCCTGGCTCAGATGGCCTGCCGGCGGAGTACTTTCACTCCCACACTACACATCTTCTGCAGCCACTCATAGAAGTATTTAATGAAGCACAAAATAAATTACTATTACCGGAATCCATGCGCGAAGCTCTAATAGTTGTTCTCCCAAAAAAAGGCCGCGACCCTTTAGATGTTACATCATACAGACCGCTCTCTCTTCTCAACACAGACTGTAAACTGCTGGGGAAAATACTAGCAAATAGATTACTTCCCCACCTAGAAAGTTTAATACACTCAGACCAGTCTGGTTTCATCCCTGGGAGAAGCACCTTTTTAAATATCAGAAGATTGCTCCACATAATGCACAGTAACACAGAACCAAAAGCTGTAGCCCTCTCCTTAGACATTGAAAAAGCGTTTGATACACTGAGCTGGGATTACCTTCTACGCACGCTTAAAGCGTTTGGTTTTGGCTCCGGTTTCTTACAATGGATCAAAACGCTCTACTCTAAACCCACAGCTCGAGTCAAAAACGGTCGTGTTATCTCTGAGGCGTTTCCCATAGGCAGAGGCACCAGACAGGGATGTCCATTATCCCCTTTATTATTCGCCATAGCTATGGAACCATTAGCAATTAAACTACGTAGTTGCGCGCACCTGTGGGGCATCTCCGAATCTAACACACACCATATTATATCCTTATACGCGGACGACGCCCTGATATACCTGCGTAAACACTCCACCTCTATGGCTGGGGTTCTGTCAATGCTCGACTCCTTTGCCCTAGCTTCTGGTCTACGCGTCAATTGGTCCAAATCAAGTATCTTTCCTCTTACCCCTATACCAACAGACCTTCACATGACACTACCGCAATATCAACTCCCATGGTCACACAATACCTTTAAGTATCTCGGGATCCAAATCTATCACTCCATTATTGACTTGAAAGAAGGCAATATTGATAGAGCACTCAGCTCTACTCGCAGCTCAATGTCATTCTGGGGCTCGCTCCCCTTATCTCCCATGGGTCGAGTAGCAATAGCTAAAATGCTCATCCTTCCAAGGTTCTTATATTTTTTTACTGCCCTGCCGTTGTGTCTGCCACGCGCGTTCTTTAACAAACTGCACTCATTATTGACTGATTTACTCTGGGGCAGAGACAGACGCAGGGTAGCGTTAACTACAACACAATACCCGCAAGAGGCGGGGGGCTTGGGCATGCCCAACTTTGAGAGATATTACGCAGCTTCTCAGCTGCTATGGGTGTCTACATGGCTCAAAGAGACCCCTTCCTCTGAAGGCATAATGCTGCAGACATATTTGGCCCCGCAAACATTGCTGTCTTCACTCTTATCTGGCCCTAACCGCCTACCCTCAAAACGTATATTACTAGAGGCAGCTCGCTTCTGTTGGCGCAGATACGTTCAAAGTAAGTCCCCTCTATCCCCCTATTCCCCCCTGTTACCACTACTCCAGCTACCAAATACCTAAACATTATCATTAAATCATGATACGCGGGACATAAGTACTCTAAACGTAGGCGACTACTACTCGAATTCTAAATTACGCACCTTCGCGGACCTAGTGGCCGCTGGGGTTATGCACACAGGAGCCTTCCTGATGTACAATGCTATTAAACGACTACTTAACAACCTTTGGGGTTCCGGCAATAATGAACCTTCCGAATCCCAACTACTTACTGTTATTCTTACGATGGGCAGCGCAAAAGGCATCATAACTAAATTATACACAGTACTGATGACGGAGGTCTGCACCGCGTTACCGCTTGCTAAAGCACGTTGGGACTCTGTCCTCCCTACACCACTATCACAAAAAACATGGATTGCGACTCTTACAATGATTAAGTCAATATCCCGCAACCCTCGGTTGCGTTACACCCAATTCAATTATATTCACCAAGCATATCTATCTCCGGCCCGCATCCAAAGAATATACCCGAATGCAAACTCAACATGTCCTAGATGTGCTGCCCCGGCAGCAGATTTCTATCACATGGTCTGGAGCTGTCACCCCATAAACTCAGCCTGGCATCGGGTCACAAATACCACAGCAGACATTACATCTCACATTTTGTCGTCCACCCCTGACTCATGTTTACTTGGTATACGTCAACGCACCAAAGGCGATAAACATCTGCACAGATTTATTGATTTGGCATTTGCTGTCTTCAAGCGTCTAATAGCCACGCACTGGAAAGCCCCACACGTACCATCTCACTCTGCCTGGCTTCGTGACTTGCACAGTCGTTCGCAGGCCGAAGCTCAGACATTACGCTTACTGCAATACAAGGGTCTAATACAGGATGGCCCCGAAGTCTGGGACATTTTTGTGGTAGCGATCGAAAACAAGGACAACACATACCCTCCCTAGGCCCCCTGCCCACAATCCTTCAGCACATTAACCCCCTCACGCCCCCTCCTAACGGCACGTGGCGGTACTCTTGGTTGCTTATGCAGGGACCACGCCTTCATGCACTACATGTTTGGCTTTGGATATCCCTAAAATGGCTCTATACTCTATTATACCTCACAACTAACATCTCAAGGGTGTTGCTCTGATCTCCAAGTACAATAATCGGACCCTCGCTCAATTTCATTCCACCATCTGGGGTTGGGGCATCCAGCATTAGGAATAATACCAGCGGTGTTTAGCTGTGACCTTTGTTAATCAATTAGATGCATAATTTACAATGGTGCTTCTGGAACTGTATTGCGCAACCGCGTTGTAGTGATTTACAAATGCGTGTAAACAATTTGAAAAATTATTAGTGACTAAACATGTTGTTGTGTGTGCATAATGTTTAATAAACAGATTTAAAAAAAAAAAAAGGAGAGTGTAGTGTAGTAGCCAGTGGGTTACATCCCCATGGGGTGACTACACCCCCTAGATGACCACTTCATGTGGGCATTTTCCTGACCAACAAGATGGTGGAACCTTTCTTTTGTGGAGCATATCAGGCAGCCAACCTTAAGAGTTTGACTAGCCTGGAGGTGCAACACGCCCACTGCACAGTTTCCCATGTGTCCTGGTGCCAAATGGCCTCAGGGCAAGGGGTTGCATTCCCCAGAACTGGGTGAAGCAAGTGTTGCATATCAAAGTGCGGCAGAGGCATTGACGCCTCCAGCCCAGATATGCTGATTTACTAGCATCCTACTGGAGGAGGTGTTAACACCTTCTTTCAGAGAAGGCATTGTTCTTGGCCTCTGAGAGCGCAGGCTCTCACCTCCAGGAGATCAGAAATTTGTCTGTGCTGGCAGACTGGTTGATACTAGTCAGTCAGCACCCTAGAAGACTAGTAGGTTTTGAGGGGGCACCTCTAAGGAGCCTCTGGGTCCATGTCACAATAAATCCAATACTGGCATCAATATGGATTTGTTAAGACGGGTGTTTGGCACCAAACACCATGGGTTGCAGTGAAGCCATATTGTAGATGGGTAACTCGTAATGACCAGTGCCCAGTAAATGCCTCAAAATGGCTTCCCTGTTCACTTCCAATATCAAGTGATAGAACTAGACATCACACAAGCATATCTTCTATGCAGATATGTCCTCACATAAAATATAATGCACCCTGCCTTAGGGCTCTAAATCCTGCTGTAGGGGTGACTTCCATATGATATGCAGTGATTTTGGCTTGGCACAAAATGAGTGTGTCATGTCATGTTTTCACACACGGTTTGCACCATGTCACGCAGCCTGCAATGGTAGTCTGCATGCAAAATGTATGAGGGGTCCCCTAGAGCGGCATAATACATGCTGCAGCCCTTAGGGTCCCTCTGTGGGACCCAGGCCCTAGGTACCAGGGGTACCATTTACTAAGGACCTACAGGGGTGCTAAAGTGTGTGCCATTGTACACAATTAAACCATTTGATCTTGTTTTAGGGAAAGAGCACTGGCTCTGGGAACGTGGTTAGAAAGGACCCAGTGCAACTTCAGTCGAAAAACATCAGTACCAGTGGCAAATTGCCAGGAGGCAGTATTCCATGCTAATTATTCTTTCTTGGCTAGATTATTGCTAAATTATGTTTTTGGGTCTCCTAAAATGTCAACAGCCTAAAGGACACCTTCTGGAAAAATTGTTATTACTTTGGCGGGAAAAGGGTCAAATATATATTCAACCCGTATCCCACATCACCATGCATATACATTCTGCCTAAATTACATAAGAGTAAGACATCACCACCTGGTAAACCTATTATATCAGGGATAGGATCACCCACCGAAAGGCTTTCCAATTTTGTTGATAGCTATTTACAACCCATAGTTAAAAATGTATCTTCATATTTACAGGATACAAAAGATGTCCTTGTAAAATTAGAGGACATAACATGGACACCAGAAATGATCTGGGTTACATTAGATGTATCCTCTTTATATAACTGTATACCTAAAGACAAGGGCCTACAACAGGGACAGAATTTTCTATCGGGAAGATCGGCATCACATTATGAGCACACGGAAATGTTATTATATATGATAGAATTTACATTAGATAACAATGTGCTCATGCATGAGGGCCAATGATTTAGACAAGCACAGGAGTAGCTATGGGATCACGGTTTTCACCATCTTATGCAAATTTGTATATGGGTCTATTTGAGGCAATGTATATTTGGAAAGAGGGTCCCCCCATTTGACTGAAAACATCCTTTTTTGGGGGAAGATATATTGATGATGTGATCATGATTTGGACAGGGTCTGAACAATTATTGGTGGACTTTTACGAGTACAATAATTTGAATACGTATAATATAAAGATGACTTACGAATATAGCAAAAACAGCATTTGCTTTTTGGATCTTAATATATTCATCAAAAATAATATGATCCATACTACAATTTATCGTAAACCGACAGCCTGCAATGCAATATTGCATGCTGATAGTGCTCATCCTAAAAATCAGATTTCAGCCATTCCCTTTGGGGAAACGACTAGACTTAAAAGGAATTATAGTGAGCCAAATACATGTGATGTGAAATTGGATGGTTTGGAAAAAAAGATTTCTACAAAGAGGTTATTCCAAACGCACTATAGGGGCAGCAAGGAACAAGATTAATCAAACATGTAGAACTACCCTACTGAATAAACATATTAAATCTTGCGCCAGTTCGCCACGTACAACTGCTCATTTCTGTACGGCTTATAGTCAGAATACCCAGAAAATATATCGCATCCTATGTAAACATTGGAATATATTACAGACAGACTGCACGCTTGCAGCAATACTACCTAAAAGGCCGAAAATGTTTCATAAAAGAGGAAAAACGATAAAAAATTATGTACGTAAAAGTTTTCTGCCTCCCCTGAGGGAAAAGAAAGCCACATGGCTTCCCGAAAAAATAAATGGCTTTTACAGGTGTGGTCACTGTAATGTGTGCAATTTAGCATTGCATAGGACTTTAGAATTTAGCTTCAATGGAAGTGATATATATAAAATCACAACTTTCATTAATTGCAATACTACATTTATTGTATATATTTTGGAAAGTGAATGTGGCCAAATTTATGTGGGCAGTACCATCAGGTCCTTGAAGGAATGTATTCAGGAGTACATTCATGCATGCAATTAGAAATAACGATATGGCATCACCAGTGGTACGTCATATGAATAAAAGACATCCAGGTACAGAAGTTCAAATAATAAAATATATGGGCATTAGCCACACTCCAGCAAACCCAAGGGGTAGAAACAGGACTTTAGATCTAAGAAGGAATGAGGCAAAGTGGATTATTAAGTTAAGGACTATTGAATTGGGGATGAATCTGGATGACGAACTGTATCATTTTCTATAATTGTTTTTGTATTGATGTGAATTTAAAAGAAGGCCACTTAATGTTATAGACTACATTGTTCTGTATATTGTTAGAACAATGGTCTATCAGGGGTGTGGAATTTATTAAAATATCTACTTGTCCAGTGGACAGGTTGCTTCTCAAATCTACTTGTCCTGTAAAAAGATCTACTTGTCCCTTTGGTGCCATGTAGTGTGGCGACAAATTATGGCAGCAATCTCATTATGTAAGTGCTCTGATAATAGCCTCTCTGATTATGCCAGGGCTACTACCATAGTAGGGCTTAAATACTTGCAGTTTCAATCCCTACTGTAACAATTTCCTTATTTTGCCACCTTTCTGCAGATCTGCATACTGGGGCTGGAGGAAGCAGTAAGCAATAGTTCTAGGGCTGGAATGCCTTTGAGTCTGCAAACCTACTAACCTGTTTTTTTTAAAGATTTTTACCAGCTTCTCTCTAATATTTTCCCATAATAAGAAAGGTTGGACATTTACTCCTGACAATGGCAGAATTAGAACTTCTTCCAGGGTTGGGAAGAAAGTGGCTGGAGGGAAAATGAACTTTCAAATGCTCAATAGATTTTTACATGAGCAAATCTACACATCGTATTTACCCATGCTAAAATACAGTTCACAAATATTTTATAGGGTACAACATATACCATGGGTGCACTTTTGTGACTTTCTTTAAGAATTTCGGGCCACATGTAGGTAGGTTCAGATTTGCGACCTGCAAATTGCGAGTCGCAAATCCGAATGTAGGATGGTGTCCCTGACACCATCTGTGATTCGCAAGGGCTTCGCAAATGCCCACCTCATGAATAATCATGAGGTGGGTCGCAATTTGCGACCCCCTCGCGAATGGCGGCCCTCACAGGGATGGTGGCCTGCTGGAGACAGCAGACCACCATGTCTGTGACTGCTTTTCAATAAAGCAGTTTTTTTTTTTTGTAATGCAGCCCGTTTTCCTTAAAGGAAAACGAGATGCATAACAAAATGAAAAATGAAACGTTTTCGTTTCATTTATTCAGAGCAGGCAGTGGTCCCCAGGACCACTACCTGCTCTGAAAAAATGTTTACAGTGACATTCACAATGGGGAAGGGGTCCCATCTGGATCCCTTCCCTTTTGCGAAAGTGTTAGCACCCATTTGAAATGGGTGCAAACTGCGATTGGTTTGCACCCGCGTTCGCGGTCACAAAACAATCCTACATTGCACTGCGAGTCGCAATTAGGAAGGGAACACCCCTTACTAATTGCGAGTCGCAAACCCGTTTTGCGATTCGGTAACCAGGTTACCGAATCGCAAAACTGGGTTTGTGCATCGCAGTGTGCTTTTTGCATGACATGCAAAAAGCTACCTACATGTGGGTCTTGGTCCCTAATTAGGTCTGGTGTTAACAAAGACATTTTGTTTTTATTAAACTTCTATTTCTCTCTCTTTCGGCCGGCTTTACTGTGAGTGATCGCATTCTGCTCTTCCACAAGGAGCATATTGCCACACAAAGTAGTTTTGTTCAGTGTCAGGAACTACAGTGGCAATCAGTGACGTAACTAAACTGGAGGGTGCCCCTTTGTAAAGAACATGGAGGAGCCCCCTCTCCAGACTCACTCTGGGCAGGTGCTGTGCTGAAGGGGCCCCCTGGAGGGCGGCTGCGGGGCCTTTGTTATGCCGCTGGTGTGCTTTTAGAGAGTTCAAAAACTTTTTTGGGGGGGTTTGCCAGTGTTTGTTACAATGTTGAGGGCCTGGTAGCTCCCACAACAATAAAGTGTTACAAAAGCCATGTCAAAACAAGACACGCATTGATGAAACTAAAAGACTTATAAAAATATGTCAGATCAGTTGGCTTTGTCAGTGTTTGTTTATTTTCATGCTTCCCATAATCGTGTTGAAAATGGTTACACTGATTTTCCATTAGAAATATTTTTGGGAAATACTAGCATGCATCAACACATTTTACTAAATGACACTTCATTTGCATATAATCAGAGAGCATTCTGGGAGCATTATACTTAGCCTCATAGCCTAAACTTTTCAAACATGTGTATACACGTTTTTTTTTTTTTGTACTGGAACCAACGTCAGTAGTGAAGTGTGACCTTAAAACATTTATTTACAGCACTCACCCTAATAATGAAGACTTTCAAATAATGAACCATAAATACAAGTTCGAACAGCATTATCTTTTGGAAACACATTAACTCAACTGCAGAGAGTTCCACTCTCTGTAATCAGGCAGCCAAAGGGTTTGTGCTGCAGGGGGTTGGGCCTACTTGTCCCAAGGACAAAGTAAACATAAAAACTTGTAGCCCTTGACCCCAAACAAGATGTCCCGGGCGATAGGAATTCCACATCCCTGTCTATATGTAATAATATTTTTCTATCAAGATGTATTGGATATTGTGATTTAATGTGGGTATGACACATAACTTCTCCATTGTGGGAACTGTCCTTTTTTGAGACACTCTTAACAGCTTTTTCTTTTGCTTGTTTATTATGGGGATTGTCTTTTTTGAGACATGTTTAATATCTTGTAGCTTTGCTTTTCCATGATGGTCATGGTCTTTCTTGACACCCTTAACATCTTCTAGTTTTGCCCTTTCATTCATTCTATACCTATTCCTCTTATATGGACATCTTTGGGAGTTTCTGTAGATGAGTTAGTTTTCTATTGCATTTATCATCACTTACTTATGGATGGTCCATTGCCATAGTGATATATTGCATTAGAGACAGACCATTTCTGAATGGATATGGACTAGTAGGCATACATTATAGTATTTAATTAAATCAACTCTTTAAATTAGGAAGGTGACAATTCATTCCTCACATTGTTGTTGTTGTTGAATATATATCCAAATGCAAAACACTTTAAGATGGCTGCCGCATTTTTTCATTAATATTGTAACTGCCATAATTTATTTATGGATGGTCTATCACTATAAACGGTAGATCGCATTAGATACATCTTTTGTGAATTGATATAGGCCGGTAGGCATACATCAGAGTAATTAATTTGATTGACCTTCTAATTAGGTAGGTCACGTTTTATTTTTCATATTTTCGTTCTCCATATAGTTAAATATAACATAGTTTAAGATGGCCGCCATGCTTTTTAATTTTTTGCTTGTTTTGAAGGACTTCATCGCTTTCTATAGCATTTTTTCCGTCCCTTTGCGGAACATCCTTTATCGGCATTGGATACATGCCGGTTTGTGCTATGGTTATAAAAGATGGTTACTCTATTGCGTGGGTTGGACGTTGGTTCGGACGGAGACAAGCAGGAGACGATTATGCACGAACATACAGGTATTTTTGGATATCGACGTATACTCTGTTGCACTCCATTTATTTAGGCTAGTGCCACCACAATTGTAATGATCTTTTGAAACGCGTTTTCTGCATACAAAAGAAGGCTGGTTATATAAAAATTACTTATACAATATGCTATCCAGCTTTCGGCAGCATAGTATTGCTTTATATCTTTGGTTTACATCTATATTGATAAAATGTTTAAGTAGTAGCGAGTTTGTTTTCGTTATGGACAATTTTCACTAAGTACACATATACTTTGACAGGTTTGAAATGGATTTCACTTTGCTGTTTAACAGTTCAAACTGAATTTCAGTGAACATTTTATAGCAATATTTTAATTTATAACCGACACATAGTAATAATGTGTGTGGTTTATTTTCTGATATGAGTTTTGAAGAATAGGTTTTTTGTGACTATTATTTCTCTACATATAAGGTGTGTAGTAATATTATATTTTTCTAGTTGAAACTGGGGAAACAAAATAGAACTTTACAACAAGCAAACTTTTGGAAGGACCAGCGTAACATATTGACATTGAGGTTACTGACATTAAGGTTAGTATGATATCCAATTACTTTCAGAATTAATATATTTACAAAGTCTCAACCCTAAGTTTATGACCAGGTCTCCTTTCATATTTATAGCCTTAGACAACATTCTTTGGAACCCATTAATATATGGATGATTAAGGTACTTTTCCTTTTGGGCTCAGTAAATATGATTACTCTGGTAACGGCCTGTTACATAACGATTATATCATCTCAGGAACTATTAAAATTCCTTTAAATTTATAATTCTTGCATGGTTGTTTTATACTAAAAAAAACATTTGTATTTTCATTATTTGAGCACTTGAGTACACCTCTGGCTAATCAATAGATTTTGGATCATTCAGGATACTTGATATATGGTGTTGGTTCTCTTTCCCACACTTTTTATTATCACACACTTTTTGGGGATTGGGTGTGTGTTTTTTCATCTATTCAGAGTGTTTAATTATTATTGTAATTTGTATATTGAATATTTTTACGCAGTAACATAACATTTGTATATTATAGTTTATCAGCCTTGAAGAAGTCCAGTTTTGGATGAAACACGTGTCGGCTGATTCCACATCTTGTTATGATTTGTCTGGCTGATTCTACATGTGGGCTTAACACATGATCTTTGGGCCTGCAATACTTTGGAATAGAGTAATTTCAATATGAATACACAATGTCTTTTTTTGTGATAGTCATAATGTAGTATATTTTTCATTGTATGAGTTTGTCTTGTTATGATTTGTCTTTTATGGTATATGTTGTTTTCAATAAAAATGTTATATGTATAAAAAAAATTGATATATAGATGTCAATAAGAGAACCCACACCGTTGCTAACTATGTAAGAACATTATCTTAGGAATAATTTGAATGTCTACAGCATTTGTCCCAAGCTTTTATTGGCCTTGACTACTTTTATATGACTGAATACTGTGTGTGCTCCACTATTTTCTTTTGTAAAGTACACCTTCAACAAGGTCATATTTCTCCAATATTAGACAACTTACCAGGCTTCCTATAACGAAAATAATTTTGTTCTGATCCTGAAGTTGTTAACCATGCCCTGCAACAGCAGAGGCCTGACTATATGCAAGAGAAATTCAAACTTTATAATCCCCATAGATCACTAAGCTTATCTACCGCAGTAAAGATCATGGTCTCATTATTCAACAGTGCAAGAGCAAGTGACCGCACCTCCTTAATCCGTTCTGCCAAGGAATGGTATGATCTGCCCTTGAAGGCTAAAAACTAACCACCTCTTATTCAGGAAAATGTAAAAGGGCCTGCTTTTCATTAAATGAGGTACCAAGATCTAACACTGGTGATGTTTCTTCTGTATTCAACTATTTTGCGCAGAGACACCCTTGCAGTAACAGTCATGCTTTAGAAAGTTTTTAACATAACAATGTACATCACAAAACCACTGACTACATTTCCAGAGAACTAATCTCTCACCAGTCTTCAAACCAGATGTTGACTTCAATACTTAAGATCTGTTACACTGTGCATTGTCCAGCACCTTTTCACTTTGTGGATCTGATAATACCGTACAATCCAAACACTTGCTGTAGGTCAGCACAGACCTCTGATTCACAAGATTCTGTGATGAGATTCTAACATTTGGGGAAAGAGTAGTTAATGATCTCAGCTCATACCTCTGGAGTAGGGGTGGGTGAAATATTCCATCTCACTCTCAGAACTGGTGGAATTTTGGTGACTCAGTGTTATGCTTGTAAGGTGGAGTTTCACCCAGATTCCCCCAATTGCCATATGGTGGAATGTTGTCTTGTTGGCGGCTCAGAGTTAAGTTGGCAAGTGAGATTTGGCATCCCCTAGGGAAATTTCAGGTTGCCAAGAGGACATACGGCGTGATTTTTGGAATGCGGGCAGTTGCAACCAATCGTGGTCAGAAGGCTGCAGCTCGAGTGGAAAATCTACTTGAGTGGCGGCAAAATCATTCCGAGTAGCTGCGCCCTTTACCTCACCGCCTGGTGCCATTTGTGCTGATTTTTCAGCATGGAACAAGCTACTGCTGTTAAACCACAGTGTGAGTAGTACAAAATGCCAATTTCTGCCGCTGCCGGAACTCCACAGAATTGTGCACAGTTTTTATGTAACTCCACAGAATTCAGTGAGTTCCGCACACCGCTACTCTGGAGATCACTCTCTATCCTTTTGCTTCAAAGAGATTTTTTCAAAGATTTAAGTAATCCTTGAATGCATTCACAGCAGACAGGTGCAGAAAAACATGAACAGCTTTTCCTCACTAACCTGCAGTGTGCCCAACCTGACCAGAGAGATAACGTTTTCCAGTACGACAGAGGACTGGTCAGTGTTGCTGAGAAACAGCACATCCTTGCTTCTGAGATTATCAATGAGATGTCATTTGTGATCATATTTTTTTCACTTTAGTAATCTGTTTATCTTCTGGATGGAAGCTGACAGTGCTAAAGTCTTTTTGAAAGGTCAATCAAGATTCACCATTAAGATTAGATTTAGCAAGCCAACCTGGAAGGAAGACATTCTAATACTGAACCTGGCAATACTGCTCTCCATTTCAGAATGCATATCCCCAGACATCCCTTCATTGCACAAGGTTGAGAAAAAAAGTTACTCTATTTACCTAAAGAAGAACTGGCCACACGAAGCATTTCCACAGTGTTCAGCGCTATTGGTCTCTGCTTGGCCTTTTCCTTTTTACTGACAGATTCTACCTGGAACACAAGGGATGTCTAGTTATGTGTGGACATGTTTATTCCGGAGGTCTCAATGTGCTCAATAACATACATTCACCTCATTCACAAATATCTTTCCAGTCTTTCCCTCTCCCCAAACCCTCCTACCACAAACACAGAAGAAAATGCTACTATCTGCTCTTGGGGGCCATAGCGACAATAGTCACCACTTTATTTCAGCACAACCTACCTGAATATTTAATTTACCTACATGAACTAGTCTAGATCATGTTTCATCAAACGAGAGAACACTTAGGGGCCTCATTAAGAGTTGGCAGGCAGCTTCTGCCAAACTCTTTAGGACGGAAGACTGCCAGTCCGGTCTTCCGCCAGCTGCCCCTATTTAGAGTTTCCAGTCTTTGCATGGCCACGGCGGTCTTAATCCCCAGGGCAGCACTTCCCTGGCAAATTAAGATCACCGGCACTGCGAGGCTGTCGACCGGCAGCAACCTGGGGGTACCGGTGGTCGGAAGGTGGCGCTTTCGTCATGGTCACAATGTGGAGGCCCCACCGCTGCATTGGCGGCGGTCCAACCTCCACTGTGGCCCTGGTGGTCTCATGGCCGCCAAGGTCCTAATAACAGCCTTAGTAATGTAAGAAGTTAATCTTAGAATCTAGTACAGTAGATGGCTCCTCCTATGAATTTCAACAAAAATACACTTGCAAGGAACTTCATTTTCTACGAGGCAACTAAAGGATCAGTGTGAATAGTCACCAGTGGCTAAGGTGATCCACAGTATATATAGTTTGTTTTAATGAGGTCCAGCCCTCTCTCTTTGAGGTAAAAAACTTTGGAGCTCCCAGATAACTGCAACATTTTTTCATGGCACATAAAAGTGTTTAGTCTGTTTCCAACCACTCCTAGGTTTTACAAATAAAGGATTAGTGGCACAGAAAGTAAATGGAATATGGCCATGCTTGCACTATTTGCTAATTAATGGAGGCAAGATTAGAATCATGGGATCAAACAGTATAGACCGCTTTTTCAAACTAATAATGGAAGCATCAAGTCAAACTGCTCCTTCAGCTAAATTATCACACAGGGAACCCCAGACATCAAAGCACTTCAAATGAACCAGAACAAACACCAAGCACAAAAAGATCCTAAACTGGAAACTATTTTATGATCTTGCAAACCATTTCATTGGATAATGCAAAAAAAATCATGCAGTCACATGGCTAAAGATGAACAGTTGGAAGAAGAGCAGCAAATAAAGTAAAGAACCTATTGAAAAGGGCAAGTGCACCATTTGTAGACTTCTAATGAAAAACAGACCTAGAAAGTACTAGGAGACTTCATGCCAAGACAGCCAATATTCAGATCCACATAAGCATGCGAGTGTGCGTAGCTGACAGAAAGTGAGAGCCCAACAATCCTGAAAAATTGGATTAATATACACAGAGCAAGACACAGAAGTGATAAGAAAACACACTTGGACTCAAATACTACTAAACTCTTACCCGAGCCTCTTTGGCCATCTTCGTTATGTTCAAAAACATCTGCGCAATCTCCCTGTCAAACACTCGAACCCGATCCCAGTCCAAAGTCAGAGAATGGTCTTTGTCTCGGCTCACCTAATGGCAGAAAAATAATACAACCACATATGACAGACAGTGAGAAATTTGGAAGTTTAGAGAAGTGCGGTAGCGGTGCCTGAACAGATGGCTGCCTAAGAAATTGACACAACTACAACTGAAATGCATCTGCAGATTCAACTTCCCCACAAGTGTCTTAAATATAATGGGTTAAAAAAATGTACTAATGCTAGAGAGATTAAAATAAAAAGTAAAACATTGTATTGCAAGAAACGACACAAGAGAAATCACCAATGGAGCAAATGCTCCTTAGTTCGATAAAATGAATATCCTATAACATATGACACTTAATGGGTAGCTGTGTCAGAGGGTTGAATATTTCCCCTGAGAAGTTCCAGCGACTTCATGAATCATTAGGCTGAAGGCCAAGTAGTCTGTAAATGTCACAAGAACCTCAAGACAGCAACACAAGACCAGATCATACATTACCAGTTATGCCTTTTTATATTACATTTTTATCTGGAGGGAATTTATTTTGAAAACATCTTTGTTTAATGAAGAAAGCAAGTGAAATAGACTATACTGTTTGATTTTTTGCAGCAAAAAGACAACAGGAATACTTAAGGCCTGATTTACAGTTTGGCAGACAGGTAGAATGTTACAAACATATCTCTCATTACAACTGCATCATGCCGTAATGCACTTTAATAAAGTGGACGGGATTTCCCTCACATTAGTAACGGTGTTTATGCACTAAATTCTAAATTAAGTCCTTAAATATTTCATTACGATTTTTAGAAAAACAATGTGCTTTGTTAAAAAATGCATAATGTTTGTAAAAGGAGGAGTCTGTTGCTGTTCTCCGCTACCTGCAGCCAACAATAAGAACTGATTGGAATTACAATGTTCAGGCTTTGTTTAATTTTTCATGGGCACTGGTAAAGATCTGAAGCCTGTTTTGGGGTGGCTATATGATGAAACCCATATTTCACAGGGGACTGTTTTTTTTAATACCCCTGCATTTTGTGGCATAAAAAAACACCCAAACATTATATACTTTTTATGCCATTGAAAGTAAATGTGGGCCAATAACAAGTTATTTAATCCCTTGGGTGCCATGGACGTAACGGTTACGTCCTCGGCTGCAGTGCTGCTTTGAAAGGTCGTAACCGTTACGTTCTGGACCCGACACCCCCCCCCACTGGGAATGGCAGTGGAAGACCTTCCGCCGCCACTCCTCTCCCCCTTCAGCAATCTGATGACGTCAAAGCACTCACAGCGCGCCACCATCATCACATGCTGCTGGGGATGCGCTGGGAGCATTTGCTTCCAGTAGGTCGAGGAGGGAGGACTTCTTTTTGATAAGTCCTTCTCCTGGGGGGTGGGTTGGTGGGGGCTAAAACAAATGACACGGGGGAAAAGAAAAGAGTTTTTCCTTTCCCCCTGTGCCTGTTTTGAATGTATTCCTGCTCCAAGATCGCGGGCTAGGCCCACGATCTTGGAGCAGGAATCCATCCACTAGGCACAGGGATGTTTTTTTGTTTATTTAGGGGAGCGACCCCTTAGGCAAGGGTCGTTCCTTGGGAGGCAATATTAGATTCATGTTTCGGCCTACCCTGGGGGCTAGATCGGCTGTTTTTTTTGGCCGATCTGCCCCAGATGTGGTCGAAACCCACTAGGCCCCAAGGATTGTTTTTAATTTATTTTTTAGGGCAGCAACCCCTTGGGAAAGGGTTGCTGCCCCAGAGATAAAATGTTTATCCATGTTTCATCCCCCCCGGGGCTAGATCGCCTGTTTGTCAGGCTGATCTAGCCCCCCAGGACAGAGGGAAAAGGGGGTGGGGGTGTCGAAACCCACTAGAAGCCATGGATTCTATGTATAATAATTACGGGGAGCGGCCCCTTTGGGAGTAAATATTTTGGCCATTTCTGCCCTCCTCCTGCCAGATCAGCCTTATATTTTTAGGCCCATCTGCCCCAAGGGGGGGGGAAGAGGGGGGGACACAAGACACAAGGAAAAGTTTCTGTGTGTATGAGCTAGAGTTCAGCTGATTGTGTGTACTTGGTGTGTATGGTCTAGCGAATGGCTGGTGGTGTACATGAAGTGGCGCTCAGTGGGTAGTGTGCGTGGAATGGCATTTGGTTGACTATGTGTGTGGCTGGCATTTGAATGGTGATTGGCAGATTTCATAGTGTTTTATAATGTTAACTGCTTTTTTTTCATCATTTGTGATGGTAAGGTTTTATTTCTTCCTTTTATTCTAGTGCAAAGCTTTTGTTTTCCTTTGGTGTGACTCATGCTTGTGGTTTCAGCACTGGCAGATCTGCAGTTCGTGTAGTTGTAAGTGTTTGGTAAGAAAACTTTTTTCTTTACTGTTTACTCCAAATGAGTATCAATGACCTGCATGAATGCGTTTTTGGTAACGTAATAATAGCAGCATATTTAGCCTCTGTTTGACTGTGTGTGAAATTTCCCTTATATTTGTGCACAATGTGTATTGTGTTGTCTTGTGTGTCATTTTGTTTTGTTTTGTTTTTCCTTTCTAGTGGGATATCGTTGGTGCTTGCTGTATCCATGCAGAGTAGGTCCTGGTGAGTCTAGCTGTCTCTGGCGAGCCAGTGGTATTTACAGTGTATAGGTCTTTGTGTGCTTTGATTTCATTGACTTTTACCTGGCAATTGCTATATGCCTGTGGTTGTACTTTTTGTTTGATCAAGCCACACTTTATTACTTATTTTACATAGTGTTGGGTATTGTTGACTTGTTTGTTAAGTTACTTGTTTTAGTAGGTTTATGGCTAGCGCAGGAAGACCGATCAGCATTTTGTTGGTATGCTTTTTGAGTCTTCCTCTGACCATGATTATGAGACAGACTCTGCATCTGAGGCACTGCAGGAAGGCTGGGATTCTGGCAATTAATTTTCTGTCCGAGAGGAATCATCTGATGATGAAGCCACTCTCATTGCGAATGAAATGCCGCTTTTAGAAGAAGACAGTGATGAGCCAATAGTGCAGCAAGAGGAATATGGTTTGCAGCCTAGGGCTGTAAGGTTTCCCATTGGAAGTGCTGGACTCTGTGTTGCCCAAACATGGTGCAATCGGTGTTGCTTGCCGTTAGTGGTGTTGCAGGGTGTAGAGTGAATACAGAAAACATTTTGCCTATAAATTTCTTTCAGTTGTTTATGGATGATGTATTGTTGGATGAGATTGTTGAGCAGACTAATTTGTATACTAAACAGTATTTGAGGGACCACAGAGCCAGACTTAGGCCCCACTCTAGGGCTACCCAGTGGATTCCCACAAATCTGGAAGAGTTAAAGAAGTTCTTGCGTTTAACTTCTTTGATGGGGCTGATAAGGAAGCCGTCACTGTCTTCATATTAGTCTATTAGTCTCTTGATGGCAACAGCTATATTTCCTGCAACCATGAGTCGTAATCTTCATTTGGTTCTTCCTCAGATGCTGCATTTTGTTGATAATGCTTTAGTGTTGTCACAAGATCACCCTGATTGTTACCGTCTTTTTAAGATTTAGCCTGTCCTTGATCAATTTGTAGATCGTTTTTCAGAGATCTACGTTCCAGGGAAAGAAATAGCTGTGGAGGAGTCTTTGGTCCTGTTAAAGGGCAGTTTGTTTTTTAGCCAGTACATTCCTAGCAAGAGGGCATGTTATGGAATTAAGATGGATATGTTATCTGAGAGTAGTATACAATAGGTCTACAATTTCCAGGTCTACACTGGTAGGGATTCCAGTATTGACCCCCCTGGTTGTCCGTCCACTTTTGGAGTTAGTGAGAAAGTTGGGTGGGAACTTAACAAAGGTCACCATTTGTACCTAGACAACTTCTACACTGGTGTGCAATTGTTCAGGGAACTGTTCAAAGTGGACACTGTTGCTGTGGCACAATCCGCTCTAACCATAAAGGCTATCCAAGGGAGCATGTGTGTAAAAAGCTTGAGAGGGGACAGTGCAGTGCCTTGCGTAGTGATGAGCTACTAGCTGTGAAATTTGCAGACAGGAGGGATGACTACCATTCAATGATGAGCGTACTTCACCTGTGGCTGTTTGGGATCACGTTACTGAAGTGTGCAAACCTGCTTGCATTTTAGACTACAATAAGCACATGGGTGGTGTAGGCAGAATAGATCAGAGGTTGGAACCTTACACTGCTGTTCTTAAGGCTTACATTTGGGATAACAAGTTAACTATACATCTCTTCCACTTAGCACCTTTTAATGCTTTTGTTGTGTTCAAAGATTGTTCTCTTGTGTCAAAGATGACATTTGTTAAGTTTCAGGAGTCTGTGATAGAGAGCCTTGTTATAGTGGAACAGGCAAGAGTTCCTAGAGAAGCAGTGGTGGAGAATGTGGCTAGATTGAAAGATTGCCACACTCCTGATCACATTCTCCCCATGCCCAAAAGAGACTTTCCCGCTAAAGAAATGTAGTCTGTGCCCAAAGAGGTATCTCAAGGGAGACTCGTATGTACTGCCTGATTGTCCATCTAAGCCTGGGCTATGTGTGGATGGCTGTTTCAAAAGTTACCACACCCAGAAGAATTATTGGTAAATACTGTAAAAGTGAACTGCCTGTTCTGTATTGTTTTAGATTTTTTGTTCAGTTTCACAGTTGGCATTACTGTCATATATTTAGTTAGAGCTTCTGTGTTTGTAGTTTTGTGCTTACTTATAATTAGTTTGTGTTTTCTTTTTTGTTAAAAAAAAGTGATGGTCGTGTGCGTGGAGTGGTCCTTGCCTGGCAGTGTGCGTGGAGTGATGCTTGGCTGGCGGTGTGCGTGGAGTGGCGCTTGGCTGGCGGTGTGCGTGGAGTGGCGCTTGGCTGGCGTTGTGTGTGGAGTGGTGCTTCGCTGGCAGTGTGCGTGGAGTGGTGCTTGGCTAGTAGTGTAAATAGTGACTTTCTCTTGGTCACTACAACAAACTGCTAGCCAAACGCCAGTCCACAGACTCTGTCAGCTGGTGTGATTGCTGTGTCAGGCATGTGGGCGTGTGAAAGTGATGGGCCCGTGAATAGCGCAGTCTGTTAATGTAAGTGTTGTAATGTGCTGGGCCCGTGGCTGGTGGCGTGAATGGTTTTGTGCATGTCACGTATGAAAGGTGTATGAATGGACTTTAAGGCGATTGGTGCCTTGACGTGGCTTTACAGCTCACGAGCTGTTAGTTATTCGTTCAGTTTTTTGGTCTTTCAGTTGTTAACAGTGCATTTCATTTTTGTGACATCTCTTGTTAATAAAATTTGATCTACTGAACCATCACTTACCCTTGTGGCAAATCCAGCCATTCTGTGTGTGGTAAAATGAAAAACAAAAACACCTGCTCCGCTGTAATCAGGCGTCAAAGCACCCCAGTGACATGCTAAGTGTCTCGGGTGAGACCCCAATGATGAAGCATGCCACCAACTAGGTTGGTGGGTGAGAGGTCCTTTTAACAAAACCTAAGGGTGTTTCTTTTCACGATTTTTGTGTTTGGAACATCACAGAAGTAAGAGTCTTGGTAGCGTGTTCGCTTCTTCTCTAGGGAAAATGTACCAACTCTAGATAAGTTTGAAAACTAGACACCCGCTGGAGTACAGGGTGGTGTGCCTCTTGTGGATCCCAACATGTTTCGTAGCCACAATGCCCTGCAAACCTCAAAATGTGACTAAAATCAAACATTTTTCTTACATTTCTGTGTCATATTCTTCCAGAAGCAAAAGTAAACTAGAAACTTCCTATGACCCATCGTTCCCCCTGACCTCCTGATAAAACTGCTACCTCACTTGTGTGGGTGGGCCAAGTGCCCATAACAGGAACGGTGCCAAAACACAACATGGACACATCAAAATTATCTATTACTAAACAGCCTGGTTTTGCAGTGGTTTTGGTCCCAGGCTCGGCAGCCAACAAGAGACACCTACCACAACCAGACATTTCTGAAAACTAGACACAAAGGGGAGTCCAGGGAGGTGTGGCTTGTGTGGTTCCCCCAATGTTTTCTTACCCAGTCTCCCCTGCAAACCTCAAATTTAGCGGAAAAAAGCACATTTTCCTCACTTTTCTGTGTAGGATCACCAAGCCGGCGTTCTCCTTGGTCTCCCAAGTAAAATGATGCCTCACTTGTGTGGGTGCCCAAAGCAGAGTCAGCTTAATAATGTATTAAAACAAAATGTGTGCTTATCAGCTCACTATGATATCCCCTCAATCCCTACAGGTTTTTGGCCCTTCCCTGTCACAAGCACTTGGGCCAGCCACACAAGGGAGGTATCATTTTTATCAGGAGACCAAGGGGAACGCTGGGTGGTAGGAAATTTGTGCCGGTCCAGTGATTCTACACAGAAATGTAAGGAAAATTTGCTTTTTTTAGGCTAAAATTAAGGTTAGCAGGGGATTCTGGGTAAGAAAAGGTTGGGGGATCCAAGCAAGCCACACCTTCCTGGATACCACCGGGTGTCTAGTTTTCAAAAATGTCTTGGTTTGGTACGTTTCCCTAGATGAACGCTATGTCCTGGACCAAAACCGCAGGTGCCTTACCCTGCAAAAACAGGTAGTGTTCTCTTTAGGGGTAGACTTGTTCACAGTGACAATTGCAGATGAAAACATCAACCTCAACAACCTCAAAGGCTTCTTCCTATGTGGTAAATGTAAGACCTGTTAATATAGCAAACTCAACAAGGAATATGCTGTTCCATTTTGGAGGGGAACCATTTCTCAATTCTTGGCTTGCAGTATGATTTGTACAGGCTGAGCAGTACAATACATCGAATAAAAAGAAGAATACTTAAACACATGCGTGCCATTGACCATGGTGGTCAACACTACCCGATGGCTTGGCACTTTCAGGAGGTGCACTTCAGTGACAGGTCCAAACTCTCTTACTATGCTACTGAACAATCTTGATGCATAACATGCTCTAGTGGTAGGTTATCAGGCTTCCTTGAGAATGTCCATACATTCTTGTGTTAATCCAAGGTACTCAAACTCTTATGACCTCAGGAGCCAAATTGCAAGGTTGAGTGACTGGAGGTCTGGATGTCTGATTGTCCTTGGTCTGGGTGAGAAGGTCCAGCCTGTTGTGGAGCTTCTTGTGTGGGACTACTGAAAGATCCAGAAGTGTGGTGAAGGAGGGCTGGCGTGCCCAGTTGAGAGCCACAAGGATAGTGTTTAGAAACATTTGCCTGAGCTTCAAAACCAGAAATGGAAGGAGAGGGATCAGTGGAAAAGCGTAGGGGGAATATCTATGACCAACTCATCCATAGTGCATCACCCTTGGATAGTGGGTGTGGGTACATGGCGGCAAACTTTGTTCATTTTGCGTTTTCTGATGTGGCGAAAAGATCTATGTGATGGGACTCCCACTTTTGGAAGCATGACTGGAGGACTTGAGAGAGGAGGTCATATTAATGGACTGGTTGATGCATCCTGCTGAGCAGGTCTGTAAAGTCACTGTCTGTCTCCGGAAGGTGTTTGGCCAACAGGTGAATGTTGTAGTGAAGTGCCCACTTCCAAAAGGTGTTAGACAGTGTGATGGTTGTGAAGACTGTATCCCCCCCCGTTTTTGTAGATAATACATGGGTATCATATTGCCCATCCGGACTTGGACAACCTTGTGAGACAGGTGAGGAAGGAAAGCTTTCAGTGCTAGGTAGCATGCCTGAAGCTCCCGATAGTTGATGTGTAACAATTGATGTCTGTCCCCCAAAGACCTTGTATCGACAAGTCTTGTAGACGGGCACCCCAAACGGACTGTGAGGCATCAGTGGTGAGAGTGATGTGAGGAACGGGGTCTAGAAAAGGCTGCCCCTTTAGCAGATTGCTGGTGTTCCACCACTGCAGTGAACAGTGAGTGCGGCTGTCTATCAACACTAGATCTTCCAGGTGACCCTGTGACTGAGACCACTGGAGAGCTAGACATTGTTGGAGAGGAACGCACGTGTAGTCTTGCATGGGGAAGTATCCCAATGCAAGCCACTATCATTCGCAGCAGATGCATAACTGACCATTCTGTGAGTGATTGATTTGGCTGGAACTGCAGCAGAGTTGAAAGTTCTTAGTTCGAGCAGGATTGGGGTAGGTTAGTCCTGAGTGTTTAGGATTGCTCCCAAATATGTTTGAACATGTAGTGATTGTAGGTGGGACCTGGCAATGTTGATAGTGAAGCCTATGCTGTGAAGAAGCTCTACTGTCATCTGATGATGAGTGCTGGCTTTGAGAAGTCAATTGCCCAGGTAGAGGAATACATGGACGTTTTGTCTTCGCAAATGTGCCACGACCACTGACAGGCACTTTGTGAACACTCAAGGTGCAGTAGTGACCCCTAATGGAAGTAGTTTGAATTGGTGGCATTTGCCTACTATGACAAATCTTAGGTATGTGCGGCGAGCAGTGTGTGTCTGTATGTGAAAATAGGCGTCCTTCAGGTCTAGTGTTGACATAAAGTCACCCTGTTATAAAACTGGAAATGAGATCCTGTAGAGTGCCCGTATGGAAGTGTTCCGATAGGATGCATTTGTTGAGAGGTCTGAGATCTAAGATTGGTCTTAGAGACCCATCCTTTTTGTGGATCAGGAAGTATAGGGAATATACTCCGAGTCTTGGTGTTGAGGAGAAACAGGTTCTATTGCGCCTTTGAGAAGAAGGGCTTAGAACACTTGTTTGAGAAGTGTGAGCTGCTCCTGTGACAGCATGTGACTGCAAGGGAGAATGCTGGGCCATGTGGTAAAGAGCTCCAGACAAAAGCCATGTTGAATAATGGCTAGTTCCTCTTTGTCTGTAGTGATGGTGTTCCAGACTGGGTGGGAAAAAAAGTAGTCTGCCCCAACATGTGTTGTGTGGTCAGAGGGAGGGTGTAGGTAGTCACTGCTTGGCAGTGGGTGTTGCTATGCGTGCTGAGGCACCCTTTTCCCTACCCTTTGTTGTTTGCACTTCTAAATAACCTCTGAAATAATCCCTGGCGTAGGCTGACTGGGGTTGTTTTTTTTAGGGATGTGGAGGCATCATTGGCGGAGGACTTGTATGTTTCTCTATAGCCTGGGCAACTAAAGGAGCTCCTATGAGCGGAAGTTTGTAATGCTCCCATTGCTGTGGCTGTATTGGTGTCTTTTTTTCATTTTATCTCATGATGTATCTACCTGTGGTCCAAAAAGGTCTTCCTTATCAAAAGGCATATATAAACTGCTGGACCTCTGGTTTGAAGCCAGAAGACGGCAGCCATGCGTTGCTTCTTAGCAGAATGCTGGTGTTAATACCCTTGGCCGCTGTATCGTCTGCATCGAGAGTGCACCATATGGAGTTATTGATGATAATCTGTCCTTCAGTGACAAGGTGATGCCCTCGCTTGCGGTGTTCATATGGGAGGTACTGCAACAGTTCCTCCATCTCATCCCAATGTGCCCTATCATAGCGGGCCAAGAGGGCATGTGGATTGGCAATGCTCCAATGGTTTGCAGCATGTGCCGCCACCCTCTTTCCAGCGGCTTCGATGCGCTTGCTCTTCTTTTCAGGGGGCAGAGAGTCCCCAATGGCTTGGCTATTTGCCCATTTGCGGGCAGTGGTGGCAACAATGGAGTCAGATGGAACTTGACTCCTAATGAAGAGAGGATCGGAAGGAACCACCTTGCATTTCTTATCCGCCCGGGGGCTGATAACCCTAGCACGGACTGGCTCCTTGAAGATATCCTCACCATGTCTCATCATTCCAGAAAGCATGGGGGGACCTGGGTGTCCCTGTGGGTGGAAAAAGGGTGTCAAATCAAAATCCTGCTCTAGGGGGTTCCTTATGAAACTCAACATTATGGAACACTTGGGGATCAAGTGACCAGTGGTCTTGTTTTGGGGGAAGGAACATGGGCACTGGGGACCTGGTTAGCAGGAATCCAGGATACTTCAGTCAAAGCAGATTCAAAAACCAGGCAAAAGTGGGAACCCAGTTTCCTACAGAAGGGAATGTGATAACTGCGGAGTGGTATTATGGAATGCTAGGACCTCAAGTATGTGCGATGTTCCAAATAATATTGGATGCCTTTAGGATTGCAATCTATCAAATGTTATGAAAAAGTGGGTTGTGTTGCTGACTATTATGGGTTGTGTGTGGATTTGATGCCATATTTATGGATGCCCTGGTGATGTATAGATGTCTGTGGAGTTCCTCTTCTTAAGTAGGGCAAAGTTCAGAGCCCTCTCTGGCCCAGCAAGAAAGAGGTTACATTTCAATGGATTCAGCTCTCCTCTATTTCCTGAGCAAACCGTGCTCTTGCCAACTGAGGGAGGTGATCTTCAAACAGTGTTTATTTATGTAACACTGACTTAAACCCAGTCTCTTGCTCGGGAGACTAATTTCCCTATGTGATGGTCAGTCCCTGCTGGACTGTGGCTATGGGTAGAAGGTTCATGCTCCTTCCTCCAATGGGGTGACAAAGGCTTATTTAACACATCACAGCAGCCTGCTCTGGTCCTGCTGTCTCTCGTTTTACCTTTACCATCCAACAAATAGCAGTGCTCAGGAAGAACGAACCAAAGTGTTCGCAGAATTTCTAAAGGGTGCCCTATCTCTTTCCTAGTCACTTCAGTGTGTGGGTCTCCTCCCAGAAGCCACAAGAATGCAGGCAATACACGTCCACTCTCTGGGAAAGCAATCCTCACCCCCAATCTTGTGTCAAATTGGATCTCACCTGCTTTGCCTCAGACACACACACACAATTCCTACTACCATACGTGTGTCACCTCTCACAGTAAATGCACTTGTTATGTACGTAGGATGTTAGAGCCAGAATTTTGGGTTTTGGTTAATGCAGAACTCAACAAAAGATGGGTCAACAGACTGCACACTAAGGGGTCTAGTCACACTAAAGGTTCATGAAGCACCGTATACAACCACCAGTGCTTTATGCGAACAGCATGCATGGCTTCCTAGAAGGGCATACTCCAGGTCACAAGACCCAGTATTATCAGGGACAGACCTAGGCCTCTAAGCACACACTAGATTAGTCTGACGTCAGGACCAAATAAAGTCTGGACATCAGTTTTACATGCAGTTAGGTACTTGTAGGAAGAACACATCTGTATACCAGGCAGTGAACATTCCCGTTCCAACACGGAGTCACCAAAATCAGGCATTTCTAGTGGAAACACTCATCACCTCTCATTTTAGTCATTATTTGAATCTATAATTTGCTAAAGAAGGGGTACTACTCAATAAAAGGTTCTCTAGCTTTAGGTAAAACAGTGCCCACTGCAGAGGAAACACACTTAAATGTACTTTTTAGCTGTGCAATCTGAACTGCCCATGTGTTGTGTACATAACATACATTCTTCGCATGCACACTACCTTCCCCTACAATGGAAACTGTGGTTAATGAGGGCATTGAAGAACTAAAGGACAGAGAGATACAACAATGTGACAGCATTAAACACAGGTATGCTCGAGAATCAAAGATCAGGGCTGGTGTTTACCTAAGATCATCAGCATGGACAAAACCTAAGACTTTCCAGGAAAGTGCACTGCATGGCTTTGTAATTAATAGTGAGAGAAACTTTAAGGGCAAACAACAGAAGCCATTTGTTCTAGCATTTACAGAATCTCTTCTTTAACCATCACATCATTTACTCTGTATAGTCTGTGATATTGTTAGCAAGAAGTTGCTGCTTTCTTCAACTGAAACCTAAATCTCTTCCCTATGCATCCAGCCATTACCTCACACCTCCAACCGCGGAGCTGGTCAGATGTCCTAGGTGAAGCTGTAGTCTAGTGGTAGCCTAGCAGTGAACGGCTCATTCGCCTCTTTGCAGTGCCTGTCAAAAGTAGCTAATATCAAATTATCTTATATGAAAATAATGTTGTTTCTTCCTAAATTGTTGCACCGTCAGACAGCATGTCATCTCAAAAAACCTTCCTTTATACTCCTAAGACCCAGCATGAAAAGAAGACCTGAAGTTTAAATGTCCTATTGTTGCATGACTTTTTTCCTTTAATCCTTACTTTCTACCCTCTCCATGACCACTCCTAGTCACATCCGTGCTTGTCTTACTCTCTCTTATTGTATTTCTACAAACTATACACACACACTGTTTCAAAGGTCACAATCTCTCCTTCGAGAGTCATACCATGCAAGCTAACAATACTTATTTTCCTCTAACATATTTCTTAATCCCAGCAATCATTTGCACTAACTCACATAGCCCCAACTAATGTCACACAACCACTTTTAATTTAATCTATCACAAGGAAACAAGAGCAAATGCAAGGAATTATTTCCTTGAAAGCACATGACTAATCTCAATAACTACCAATAACAAGTAACCACCGATAGCTACTAGATTAACCACTAACCTGGGTACAGGAGTTGTGTGCAGCTCGGTGTAAAGCACTTTAATCGCCTCTTCAGGGGGTACAGAGCGTTATATAAATACAATTACACTACAATATAACGCTAGAAGAGCTCTTTCGGGTACTGAAACTGGGTGGCGGAAGAAAACTGGGAGCTCTGTGATCTGGTTAAAGTGGAAGGGCAATAGCACCTTGGGGAGAAATTTACGATTGGTTCTGACAGCAACCCTATCTTTGTGAACCTGAATGAGGTTTCTTATAGGGCCAGTGCTTGCAGTTCACTAATGCATCTGATTGAAGTAATAGCCACCAGGCAGGCCACCTTCTGAGAAAGGAACTGTAGGGGGCATGAGTTTAAAGGTTCAAAGTGTGGCCCCCATGAGCCTTGTGAGTACTTTTTTAAAGCTCCAGACAGGGCAGGAAGTTTTCTTGTGTGGTATGACTCTCTTAAAACGCCTCATGAAAATCTTGACTACCGGAATCCTAAATAAGGATGACTGTCCTCTGTTGTGCATCAAGATTGCAATGGCAACTAGGCGGAGACATACTAATGTGTAGAAAGGGTCTAACTTAGGATGTGAAAAATAAAGATAATGTCCTGGACGTTAGGCTGTAGGGATCCAGATCTTTAGAAATGCAATAGTGGACAACACTTTTCACTTTATGGCATAGCATCCCCATGTCTTGGACTTGCACGCTTCCCACAGAATGGTCGTGCATTCCTGGGGGAGGTTCAGAAACTCAAATTCTAAGAACTCAGATGCCAGATCACTAGATTGTGCTGTTTGGTGTCTAGTGTATGATCTGGCCCCATCTTTGTGTGAGGAGATCAAGTCTGGGGGTGTGTGGGGGGCTTCCAATGGAGATGGCGGACGGACATCTCCGGGAGCACTAAGTACCAGAGCTGCCTGTTCCAGGTGGGAACCACCAGGAGGAGTGCCAAGGATGTTTGTTTCCTCTTCCTCCTACACATAAGAGAAGTAGAAAAGGAGAAAATGTGTAAACAAAGATCCCTGACCAATTCACCTAGGTGCATTGCCCATAGGCAATCTCTGTTTTCTGTGGCAGCTTTGATGGCCAGGTGTATGGCTGGCAGTTCCAGATAAATGTTTTGGTGGCTCTCATGGTGAGAGGGCCACACCTGAGCCCCATAATCATGTTACTGGTTACCTGCAAATTGAGTCTGAGAAACGCTTCACATGCAACAAGCTCTGCACAATGCAAAATGTGGTGAGCTCTGAACTTTACTAACACTGGTCACAACAGTCACAGGCCAGTGACCCTATGCCAGTGACTGTTAAGCCACAAGGCACTCTTGAACGGGACACATGCGGAACCTGGCGTGGGTTACAATGGTGATGCAGAATACCATCATTCCTAGAAGGGGCATCACGGTTCTGACTGTAAGTTGACAACTCGGCTGAGAGAGAGGCAACAGCTGCTGAAATGCCAACACTCTTTATTGGTTGGAATAGGCTTTCCTTGTAATTGCATTCAGCACAGATCCTACAAACGGCTTACTGTAAATCTTAGACTGTGGAGCAAGGAAATTGTAGCTAGCCAATGGGCGATATTGCTTCCTGCCGCCACTCTTGATCCAGCCAACTGTTGTTGAGTGAGTGAGTGCCCCCTTTTGCAGATGTGTGCCACCAATGCTAAGCACTTTTTTAACACCCAACGAGCCGTGGTGACCCAAAAAAAGACTTATTCTGAATTGGTGGTGATGTCCATCTACCACAAGGCGCAAAGGTACTGACGATGACCAGGATGTCTGGGTATGTGAAAGCAGGCATCCTTGACGTCGAGTGCTGTCATGTCATCACACTGTTGGAGCAGGTTAGTCATATGGAAAGGTTGTTTATGCCTGAGGTCCAGGATAAGCCTGAGGAAGAGGTCCTTTTTAGGAATAAGTAAGTAAACCAGGTGCACTTCCTTCCCATGGTGGAGTGGAGGGCCTCTCCCAATTTTCTCCTTTTGGAAGAGTGCTTGTACCCCTAAGAGACAGAGATGGTCTCTGCCAAATACAAACGATTCCGGTTGGATATTGGTTGTAAGATGTTGTGGCGAACCACCACTAAAACCCATTGATATGATGTGATTTCCTCCCAGAGAGACAGGAAACCTTGTATTCTCCCCTGACAGGGGACATGTGATTAAAGGGAGGTGGGCCACGTCACGGTTTGCCTCTACTTTTACCCTTTATATGACCCCTGTTGCCCTGCTGATGGAAGGTGACCTTTTTCATTTTCTCAAGCATCTTGTCAATCTAGCGGCCAAATAGATGCTCCCCATCAAACAGGAGGTTGAGGAGATGCTGCTGGGCCTTGGGTTTGGATCTTGGGATGCAGAGACAAGCGTGTCGTCTGAGGATGACACTGGTGCTGATGCCTCTAGGGGCATCTTCAGCATTGAGTATACAACAAACAAGTGACGTTCTAAATGGTTTTGCCCTCAGATGCTATTCCTCCTCTTCTGCCAGGAGTTTGATAAGATATCCTGACTGGGTAGTGTTCTAAATTGAGAATTATACATGATAGTCACGACAAAAGGTTATCTGTGGGCCCTTGATCTAATGTCTAGACATTTGGGTCGACCGGATTGTATGGACGGCATGGGTCCAAAAAGGTGCATGGGGACACCTCAGATTACTCCATTAGAGGAAGAGGAGGAGAAGATGGAACATAAGGGAGCGGGCTTGCACAATCTAAGATGGAGTCGGTGCCCAAAGACATTGTCCACTCCAAACGCTTCTTCAAACAAAAACAACTTGCAAACACCTGGTCCCAAAACTAGACTGCAGGAATTTGCAAAGCATGTGTACCTACTGCCATACATGCTTCAGTCAAAATATTACACAGTCTGTGATAGCGACTCTGATTATGATTTAGTAGGTGTTTTGACTGAAACAGCAACTTTGTTTTTCTTTAGCATTGATTGACAAATTTGCACGAATAAATCTGGTTTAGTTTCAGCATGTCCAGTTCCATTCAAATCCATTTTTGGGGGGGGGGGGGGGGGGGGGGGAGTAGAGTTGAAACTGAAAAAAGGCAAAAAGGTAGTCAAAAAATTTATTTTCTATTTTACTTCCAAAATTTGCAAGAAACTCTTCTTTTGTTTGGTATAAATGTGTTCAATATTTGGCAAAAGCATCAGTAATACAACAAACTTGTCGGTGGACTTCGAAGGATTAAATTATAGCAGCTTTGGACCCTTAGTTTTCAGACAGTCCTCAAACTTTGATTCGCATACTGTCTATGGACGTAAACTTAAAATATAGAGGAACTCCATTGAAGGAGGTATCTTTTTCTCCGGTCTTCCTTTCTGGTTCTGTGAGCCCAAAGAGGAGTCTGCGGTCCTGAAGCGCTAACTAGCTGTTCACAACAGAAAAAACTTTTGAGGGTAGAGAAGTGAATGTTTGTTGTAAATACAGCAACGATCACAACACTTCCAAATAATAAAGTGTGTGAATGTGATTATATACTACAGTAAATGTGGCCCAGCAAGCTAAGATGAGCTTCCATTGACAGATGGCTTGGCACTTCAAAGCTCATGTTTATTAAAAGTAAAAGAAATAAAAAAAAGTCGTCTCTTTAAGAGCCACCCCTACACCTTCTGAACCTGATGAGAAAAACAACTACAAATTAACTGTGAAAAGAAGCAAAAAAACTGAGTTCAATAAAAAGGACATACTCCGGAATGTGATTTCAAATGTCCTTCTTTCACAATATACTGGAATCAGAGCTGGTATTTAAGTAAAAAGTAACTTGAAAGCAGTATTTTCCTTAAAATATCCAACCTACTTAACATTGTTTTTTTGGTTACAATCTGCACATACACAGACAGCCAAAAACAATTTTTTTTGCACATTGCTATATTTTGATTAAATAAAAATAAATGGAACGGCAAAAATGTACTCTGCGTGTGCAATAGTCGACACAGTGTTTGGAGAGATGCCTGATGCATGGCTCAGACCCGGAGCCGACTGACCGGTCTGTTTTTTTCAGACCCAATTGGTGATTTTCCTCCAGCATACTTGACGATCTATAAGCCCCATCAAGAAGCTCTCCTTTTTATCAAGAGATGAAAGGGATGAAATGGAGGGGGAAGAGGGGAGATTTCACTCTTCCAAGCTCCTGACATCGCAAAGCCTGCACAAGAAAGTACATTTTCCTACATGCTGACCACTATTGGCAATAAACATTCCCCAACCCCTTTGCCTGTATTGTTGGCTCTCACTTAGCAATCAGAACTCATTTGCTAGACCAGTCAGGCTAAAATGATCCCAATGAACTTGGTCTGCCTCGACAATAGCTACCGCCTGGGAAAGGGTCCACATGTTATAGTTACTGAAGAAAGAGTACAAATGTTGATTTATGCTCAACTACAAGTACTCAGGCTTTAGGCTTTGTGAGCCCTAAGTTTCAAATATAGTCCCCCTCGTGGTAGTAACTTCAAGGAGACCCAGCATACAACGTTTCGGAAAGACCCTTGTCAAGAACACAACATTTGCTACTGGCAGTCTTCCTGAAGGGCTAGAGATGCACCCGGGACCTTGGGTGGCCCTTTGCGACTGTGACCAGCTACAAGAAGGGGAGAACTGAACAGCGTGGAGAAGAGTAGCTCCCACCAAGAAGTTCTGTGCAAGGTCCATCTGACTGAAGAACTGTAAATGGTTCCCTCTGTGGACAGAGCTGTCCAGGAGCCAAGATGTCACCACAGACCAGCAGGCCAGAGCCAACAAGGCAACCAAAGATCATCCGGAGCCATGGAGCCACCCCCATTCAGACTCAAAGAGACACCCAAGGTAGTTCCTTTTAACCCTGGACTTTAGGGGTGCCTCTGCTGCTCAGACTCCAAGTTGCTTGAACAATCTTTCCTGCTGGTCTGTCTTGGCGGCATTAGATTTTAAAGTCACAGTTAAACCCCAGTTCCCTGTTAGGACTGGTCAAGCCTCTTGCTTAACTAGGTGCCCCCATTTCTGTGGGTACCTCTGCCACTCTAAAAATTTGATTGTGCCAGCCCATTTCAAAATATCTGCCCCAAAGTTTGGTACGACTTGGAGAGGCAGTAGAAGTTGTCAAACCACTATGGGCTGGATGTATCATTATTTTCAATTGCAATTAATTGTGATTCCTTGCGAATCGCAATTAGATAATCACTAATCAAATGTATGAAACTTTTCATTTAGCATTTCTTAATGGGTCACAAGTCGACGTCCCTCATTAATATTAATGAGGCAGGTTGCAATTTGCGGCCCATTAGGAAAGGCAAAATTCTTAGGGATGGTGGCCTGCTGAGCTCAGCAAACTACCATGTCTGTGATTGCTTTTAAATAAAGCATTTAAAATAAAATGCAGCCCATTTTTCTTAAAGGAAAACGGGATGCATTTAAAAATTAAGTTTTCTTTTCATTGTTTTAAGCGTACGCAGTGGTCCATGGGACCACTGCCTGCTCTTAAAAAACGTTTTCGCTACCATTTACAAATTGGAAGGGGTCCCTTTGGAACCCCTTCCCATTTACGAATGGGTTACTTGAAGAAGGTGGTAAAATGTGAATGTTTTGCAACCGCAATTTGGTCACAAAATATTGCTACATGCTGCTGCGATTCGGTATTAGGAAGGGAAGCCCTTGACACGTCCCTTCCCAATACCGAATCGGTATGTATGTGCAATTCCAAATTGCGATTTGGTAACATTACCGAATCGCACATTGGAATTCAAAGTACCAAAATGCATTTTTGCTGTTGCAAACGGCCAGACTAGGCTGTTTTGCAATAGCAAAAATGCATGATACATATGGCCTTATATCTTTTGCTCTATTGCAAACACTTCCAAAGTCAGTGAGACCAGTTGGTCCTTTCATTGGTCTCACAATGAACTGTGTCCTCGCTGGACAGAGACTATTACCAATCTCGTACACCTGTTAAACACACTTCACATGCACTGGCACCGTAAACCTTGCTATTTCTATCTTAGGTGTGACCTTCGATTTGCTTGGGCAATAGGTGTTTTATACCCTGGAGCAGTGGTTCCCAACCTGTGGTCCGGGAACCCCTGGGGGTCTGCAAAGCCTCCTGAGGTGGTCTGTGACTGCTTAGAAAATTAAAAAATATTAACAGATTAGGTCCCCAGCTTTCAGTAATGGCTCAGTGGGGAGTACGCGGATTCCAATAATAATTCCAATAATGATTCAGTGGGGGTCCCCGGGTTCAGTAATGATAAAGTGGGGGTCCACAGAAGTCAAACGGTTGGGAACCACTGCCCTAGAGGCGGAGGACTATTAACTGGATTCTAAGCCATAGAATTTCAATATGCCTGGGCTATCGAGGTTGCGTGCGGAGTCAGAAACACTGTAACTACAGAGCAAGACGTAGCATAATCATCCAGTTAAATTGTATCCTGCTGCCTTGAAACTCTGTACTTTTCAGTAGCTTTTTTTAATTTATTTTTTATGAACAGTGTCTTAAGTCTGTCGAGTCTTGAAGAAGTCTGCGAACAGCTGAACACTTCCCCTGAGGACAATATTTTCTACAAGTTTTCCCTTCATTAAAATCAAATACCTAGCTCGCAAACATTCAAAATGTGTGGGATTCAATCCCGGCTCTAGAAAGTGCTCCTCTTTATTTAATATACTGTTGTTAATAAAGTCACGGAGACAGATGTACAAAGCACATATTGATTTGGTAACATGTTACCGAATTATAATTTGTGTTTACCGATTCAATATTTGAAAGGGGCCTGCTTAGGGCATCCTTGCCAAATACTGAATTGCAGAGCTAAATATGAATATCTTGTTACCGATTTACGGCTGCAAAACGTTCCTTTTTCACCGACACCTCAAAAGTGGTGGTAACCATTCACAAATGGGAAGGAGTCACCAAGGGGTTACCTTCACCGTTATGAATGTTGAAACTATTTTTTTTTACGAGGTGGCACTGGTCCCAGGACCACTACCTAGTCTTAACTATTTACCTACTCTGAGCCGTTTCATTTGATTTTTTAAACACATCCTGTTTGCCCTTAAGTAAAACGGTTCGCATTAAAAAAAAAATTGCTTTAATTAAATACTAATTACAGACAAGGTAGTATCCTGACCCCAGCAGGCCACCATCCCTGTGATGACTGCAATTCCTAATGGGTCACAAACTGCAACCTACCTCATTATTGTTCCTGGGAAGACAGACCTGCGATCCACTAGGAATCGGTACTTGCAAGATGTAAGTTTTCTTATGTTAGGAATCGTGACGTCCTAATTACGATTTGATAAAAATCACAATTAAAAAATTACAATTCCTACTTTTTGTACATAGGGCCCATAGTCTTCAGCACTGACAGGACACCTGGTGCCTCACCCTTCGCACCTCGTACAGCAAGCCTAGAATGCTTGACTCCACTTGGCTCAAGTGAATAACTTAGAACTTGCATGTCCAACGAGAGAGGTGGCGGGATACCAGTGGTAAGTGGGAGACTGCCCAATAATTATGGATTGCCACAGTGTCCCAATGACAAACCTTGCTAGGTGCCCTTAAAAATACAGACCGTCATGACTTTTTTTTTTTTTTTTTTTTTTAAATCTTTTTATTAAACATAACACACGAACAGCAGTACATTTCCTTTAAATCAGTAAGAGAGTAAACATTTTTCTCTTTTCATGTGCCTCTACACGTACTTGTGGTTTCTATACAGTACGGTTACATTTCAATGTGCTGACAATCAACTTAAACTTGATACATTTTATAACAATAGGCATATTTGTAGTGTTGTTAAAGTATATTTATATTTAGTGGAATTCGAAGCAATTGTGGTAACATTCAGCTGTGTGGGCGTGGGAGATGTCAGTATTTTGTTTACATGACATATAGTTTGTTATGGGGCAAGGGCATGATTAACAGCGCATCAGTAGCCACTAACAGTTTGCGTATTCACAATTGGGTGGTGTTGCACTTGTTATCCGATTGTGTTTTTTCTGGTTAATATGCCGGTACCAGGAGGGGTGTCACGTCAGGTGTAATATATTCCTTATCATGATTTCTAAGTATTTATTTGAAGGGCATATTGTTCATGTTTCGTGTTTCAAGGGGGGTATTTATCATCTCTAGATTCTATTTGTACTACTAAGTGGTTCCAGTATTCGGCACCCTCTTGTATCTGACCTCTGAGTTGCAGCTGTCTTAGAGTGTGAGCCTCCGCTAGTGTGGAGCTATGCAAGGCTGCAAGCCAAACGGAATAGGGGGGGGCATTAGGGGCCTTCCA
The DNA here is from genome assembly GCF_031143425.1 of Pleurodeles waltl. Lineage (NCBI taxonomy): Eukaryota > Metazoa > Chordata > Amphibia > Caudata > Salamandridae > Pleurodeles > Pleurodeles waltl. The sequence continues at coordinate 974,838,115 of NC_090450.1, read as the reverse complement.
AAGTGTAGCGATCAATCGCTTATATATTACAAACGCAAGGTCTATAAACTTGTGAGTATGTTTTACATTCTTGCCCCGGTGACGTATACCCAACAAGCAGGATTCTGGCGTGGGTGTAAGCGTGTTTTCTATTATGTCTGCTACCGTTTCTGTTATGCGGCACCAACCAGTGTTTATTGTGTGGCATTCCCAAACCATATGGTAGAAATTAGCAGCGGGTGTAGCGCATCTAGGGCAGTTTGGTTTAGAGTTTGGATATATTTTGCTGATACGAGACGGTGAAAGATATGCCTGGTGGATGTAATTAAATTGAGTGTATCTCAGTCTGACATTACGGGATACAGATTTAATCGTGGAAAGGGCAGCTTCCCAGGCCTTCTGGTCAACTGGTGTGGAGAGAACCCCATCCCAGCGGTCTTTGACCTGGGTCAGAGTGGTGCAGGTATCTGTTAGCAGGATTTTATATAATTTAGTGATGCTGCCTTTTGTGTTTCCTATGGTGAGTAATGATGTGAGTAGAGGGGATTCGTCGGGTTCATTTGTATTGCGCCCCCAGAAGTTTTGCAGAAGTTTGTTAATGGCGTTAAATGTTAAGAAGGCCCCTGGTTGCATGACACCGCGAGATACAAGCTCTGCGAAAGTGCTTCTCTTAGAGCTTGAGTACAGGTCCCCTATTTTCAATGCCTTGGTTACACGTATATCATGGTGATGGGAGAGGTTCTGGACACCTGGTACCTGAGCCAGAGGCAACGCAGGCGAATAAGGGGGAGTTAGAGTTTTACCCTGGACATATCTCCGCCAGCAGTACCTGGCTGTTTCCAATAGAGGATTTTTATTAGACAGGTAAGGAGGTCTGGACATGAGTGATGTCAGTATCGTTTGTGGTGCTGTATAAGACAATAGCGCTGTACACTCTGGGGTGGGGGGTTCGCTAAACCACACGGCCACCCATTGGAGTTGGGCTGCCGCGTAGTACAGTTCAAAGTTCAGCATGCCCAGCCCGCCCTCTTCTTGTGGATATTGTGTAATGGCTAATGCTACCCTCTGTCTATCTCTGCCCCATAGCAAATCTGTTAGCAGCGAGTGTAATTTATGAAAAAACGAGCGCGGTAGGGGCGACGGGAGCGCTGTGAAATAGTATAGGAATCTAGGTAATATTAAAATTTTAGCTATGGCCACACGGCCCATTGGTGACAGTGGGAGGGAGCTCCAAAATGCCATAGATCCACGAGTTGAACGTAGCAGCCTGTCAAGGTTGCCCTCCCGTAAGTCTGTCATGGAGTGGTATACCTGAATCCCTAAATATTTAAAGGTCTGATATGCCCATGTCAGTTGGTGTAATGGTAATGACATTTGCTGCTCCGCAGGTATGCAGGTAAGCGGGAAAATACATGATTTCGCCCAATTAACGCATAGGCCAGAGGATAAGGCGAAGTTATCCAGGATTTGTACAACTTCTGTGAGGGAAGAGGTATAGTTACGCAAATATATTAAAGCATCATCCGCATATAAGGAAACAATATAATAAATATTGGATTCTTGGATGCCCCACCTGTCTGCGTAGCAACGGAGTTTGATTGCTAATGGCTCCATAGCTATTGCAAATAATAGAGGGGATAAAGGGCATCCTTGCCTGGTGCCTCTACCAATGGGGAACGCTTCTGATATCATTTGGCCCGTTTTGACGCGAGCTGTTGGTTTTGCGTATAACGTGGCGATCCAGCTGATGAAGCCGTTTTGAAAGCCGAACGCCTCTAACGTGCGGAAGAGATATTCCCATCCCAGTGTATCGAACGCCTTCTCTATATCCAATGCCACAGCCACTGCCTCGGTCTCTGTTGTGCTGTGAAGTATGCGGATTAGGCGTCTTATGTTTAGAAAAGTGTTCCTCCCTGGTACAAATCCAGATTGATCATGATGGATTAAGTCTGACAAATAAGGGAGTAGTCTGTTTGCTAGGATTTTCCCCAGGAGTTTACAGTCAGTATTTAACAGGGAAAGTGGTCTGTAGGATTTGACATTGAGTGGATCGCGTCCCGGTTTTGGCAGTACCACTATTAATGCTTCACACATGGAGTCTGGTAGCTGTTTTCTATTACGTGCCTCATTAAACACCTCGATCAAAGGCTGTAGTAGATGGGTGGATAATGAGCTATAGTATTCCATTGGTAATCCGTCTGAACCAGGGGTTTTGCCACGTGCCATTTGAGAGAGAGCTAAGCGTAGTTCCTCACTAGTAATGGGACCATCCAGAGTGGCTGCGTTATCAATGACATTGCTATTTTGGGGAATCAATGACAGAAGTTCAGATAGTTGTTGTTCATTTGGAGGGCTAGTGGGTTGGTATAGGGAACGATAATATGTGTGGAAGGTCTTATTAATTCCAGCTTGAGTGTTAATCACTTCTCCTGAGTGTGTTCTAATCGCGCCTATAGGTGAGGTCTGTAGTGGTTGGCGCACCAGCCATGCTAGTAGTTTGCCTGATCTGTCTCCTTCTGCGTGTTGCCGGGCTTTAAAATGTCTGTAGTCATGTCTGCTGAGTCTGGCATCTGCTTCTCTGTAGTCTGATTTCAGCGAGTTTAGTGTCTCAATCGAGGTCCCACTAATAGTGGCATCGGTCTCAGCCTTGCGCATTTTAGATTCTAGCTCTAGGAGTTCTCTATTAAGCATTCTTTTAATTCCCAGTGAAGCTGCAAGGCAGTGGCCGCGTATAACCACTTTGTGAGCATCCCATTCCGTGGCGCGCGCTATTGTTGTGTTTTTATTTAAGGCAAAGTAATTTATTACACATTTAGCCAACTCGGCATGAAAAGGAGGATCTATAAGGGCATCTGGTTGTAAATGCCATGTGGGAATGCACGCGAGTGTGCGGTCCATTCTCAGGGTAGCTTGGAGTGGGTTGTGGTCAGATATGGTGCGAGCTAGGTAGCCTGATGTGGTTATTTTTGGAATTATGTCCCTTGATGCGAATAACATATCTAATCTGGTGTGTAATTTATGCACTGGGGAGTAGAAAGAATATTCGCGGTGTGCAGGGTGGCCTGTTCTCCAGATTTCACTTAGCCTATTATTGGAAGCCCACTCTGCGAGTTCAAGTGTTGCGCGCTTAGCTAGGGTGTTATCTAACGGAGGGACAGAACGGTCTTTGTGAATGTCTAATACGCAATTAAAGTCACCGCCCCAGATGACATCCATCTCTGGGTCGTTGAGCCTGCTAGTGTTAAGTGTCCTTAAAAAGTCCCATTGATTTGAGTTCGGGGTATATATTGATGCTAAAGCCATGGGTTCTCCATCTAGGGAGCCCTCCAGAAGGACATATCGACCATGTGGGTCAACTTGTACGCGGGACGTGACGTAGGGGACCCCAGGGGCTATCCAGATCACTACTCCCCGGGCATATGTTGAAAAGGTAGTACCATATAATTGCCCTTTCCATTTTACTTTGGTGTGTTCCAAGGAGGACTTATCCAGGTGGGTCTCCTGTAGCATGGCAAAATGTATTTGGTGTCTCCTAAGGTATGCGTGTATCTGTTGTCGCTTACGCGGGGAAGCCATGCCTCTTATATTCCATGTGAGTATTTTATACTGTAAGTTATACTGTTGTCTCTGGACTGCCATGGGTTATTTGTGATTTTATACATGGGCTTTGCAAGTTTGGGGGGCTGGCTTTTTTTTTTTTTGCTACAGTAGTGTATTTCATGCCCATTGTGACTAGCCAGTTTAAGCTGTGGTTACCTAGTGTATACTTATTGTTAACATAATAATGACATTTACTTCGAATACCATAAGCTAATCCATGCCTTGTTGTTGTGACTCTGTTAATTAAAACAGTAACATTAACTATATCTAACAATAACTGTGGTTGTGGCAAGGGCTTCGCCGATACAATACTTGCCAACCAGGTAGAACGGTCCATACGGTGCGGGGGTGTTTCGAATAAGTACGTTCAAGTCAATGCTGGCCCGACCCGCTATGTTCTTGTTGAGATTTGCTGCTCACTGGGACCAACCATAGATCTTTTTGCCGCTGTCAGGAGTAGCGGCAAAGCAGAGGCAAAGCCGGTGGGTAGTAGACAACTTTAGCGGGCGACTATTGGCTTCCACTGTGGGATATCTTGTACCATTGTGTTCGATACCGGTATGTATTTATCAGATATCGTCCGCTGTCCGTGGAGTGAGGTCGGGGCCGCAAGTGGAATCCGCAGAGTCAGAATGTACTCCTAGCTCTGCCTCCATTCCCGATTGTGTCGACACGGACCTCGGAGATGTATTAGCGAGGAGGGATGTAGTCTGCAGTAGTAAAGAACGTTCCGCGCGGGATTGCTCAGGGGTGGGTTTAGTGTCTTGTTGCCTGCGAGGTTTGCGTTTGTCCCTAGGGGGGTGTTTTGTGTCCACGGGGTTTCTTGCATTTAATGGATCAGCGATTCCCTTTGCGTGAAGCCAAGTCCATGCATCTTCTGGTGAGGTAAAGAAGAGAGTGCGGGTGTCATCCTGTATTCGAAGTTTGGCCGGGAACAGCAAAGCGTATTTGATGTTGTGATCTCTTAGTCGCTCTTTAACCCGGAAAAATGAATTACGCTTTTTCTGCACCTCTGCTGTAAAATCCGGATAAGCTGATATGTTTGCTCCTTCAAAGCGTATTGGACTTTCTTTACGAAACAGATGCAATATGAGGTCCCTATGCCGGTAATTGAGGAGTCTTGTTATTAGTGGTCGAGGCTGTGTGCCGGGTGGTAAGGGTTTCCCAGGAACCCTATGGGCACGTTCTACTGAGAAGAACTTCGGGACGTTGTCCTTCAGTACTGTTTCCATTAGCCATTGCTCAATGAAGAGTTCTGCGCACGGGCCCTCAGCGCGTTCGGGAAATCCCACGAAGCGGATATTGTTACGCCTGGATCTTCCTTCCGCGTCCTCAGCTCTGCGCTTCAGAGTCTCCAACTCTGCTGTTACAGTCCCCATTTGTGACTGGAGTTTGGTTACCGCTGGTGAGAGGTGTGACGTATCTTTTTCTAAATCGGCGATCCTTTCCGTCAACGCGCGCTGGTCCGCTCTCAATAAGTTAACATCCTCGATCACCGAGCCTATTTTTGCTTCCAGAGTGATTTTGGTGTCTAATATAGCTTGTAAAATCTTTTCAAATTGCGTTGTGTGTGTCTGGAGTGTTATTTCCATCTTTTGCAGTGCTTGTTGTGTGGCTGAGGCTTCCGTAGGTGGGGTTTGGGGCAGCAGCATCCATTGTACCAGGAGGTGCGCGTGGGGTCTTTGGTTTGCCCATTGATTATGCACGTGACGGTATTGCTGTCAGAGATTGTCTTTTCAGTAGCTACAATTGGTTAGGGCTGTAGAGGTTTGTTCCTTTGAAGTGGGGAACTCGCTACGCATCAGGCAGTTAAGTTTCTTCGCAATCGGACAAAACGTATCACATCTGTCAGGGTTGCGTGTTGCTGCCGAGGAGTATGGCCCACAGTTTGGGACCCGATATCGCTGCTTGGAATAGTGAGGATTGGGTAGGGGTACTTTGCTTGTATGATGTACTCACTTATAGCGAGGAGCCTCAAGGCGCTGCGGTTCGACTAGTGCCGCCGGTGAAGCGCTACAGTAGGATACAGCATCATGCCCCTTTGTGTGATTTATTGTCGTCGTGCTGCTACTTGAGGCTGGGACAGGTGTGACTCAGTTTACTCAGTCTTTGTTGGTCTTGTCTTCTTTTTTGTATCTTTTTTTTTTTTTTTTCTCTTCCTCCTTTATTTTGTGCCCCCTCTATTTGTTTTACCTCCTTTCTACTGGGCAGCTCCCCGGTCCGGACTTGATCCACGTGGCAGCGTCTGACGACTAGCCCGGGGCATACACTGCCAGTCGCCTTGGGTGCCGAGTCCCGGATCTATAGTATTGGAGAGGCCACACCCATCTCCACGGAAAGCACAGCCAAAACGATAATAGTCCCGAGCTCCGTGCGGTCCAACGGGACAAAACTTGTAGGGCGAGGGGAGCGGGCCGGCCCTCCCCGGGGGCGCAGCCCACACCCGTTCGAGCGCAACCCCCGGCGCGGGCGGCCGCCCCAGACGCACAATCCCAGATTAGGGGCAGGCACCACCCGCTCTCACCGGAGTCAGCGCCTCCCCTCCGGCAATCTACTCCGGCAGCGGCACGCCGGGAGCGCGATCGTGGCCCCCGCCAGAGCCGCCGCGATGCAGGACAGCGCTTCACCCCGATGGGCCCAGCACGCGAGTCACGGCCTCCGCGACGTACCTCCGCCTCCCCTTAAGGTCGCGGCTCACTCCACACTCCCGGAGCTCCGCAGCCGGGTCCGGGCAAAACAGTGTCGGCGCTCCGGTGAGAGCCGGCGGCGCCCCGCACGCTTTTGTGTGCAGGCGTCTGTGACAGGATATTAAAAGCGGGCCGGGACCGGAGCTGGTTATTATGCGACCATCCCGGTCGCCATGTTGGCCACGCCCCCCACAGACCGTCATGACTAATAAGAAAATGAAAAATATTTACCAAAAACCAAGCACTGTGTCATGAGGATGCGCAAACAAAAAACTAGTATTCTGTTTAATAACCATTATGATCTTACGCTTACTGGACAATATTTCACTTGCTTTGTCAAAAAAAAAAAAGAATCACAGGCACTAGAGCAAGTGAACAAAATGTGCTAAACTTAAACATAAGAAAGGAACTTTAAATGCCTAATTTCTCAGAAAATTAGATTATTCAGCTTAGGATGCTTCTAAGCGAAGCTGCCAATCAGTGCTTTTGTACTGTGCACAAGCACACATGTATTTAGTAACTGTTCCAAGCAAATACTCTGTAGTCACACAACAGCAGTACAAACCATAACTCACACACCAAATGTAATACCCACAACCTTACCATTGATGGAACACATACAACTGCAACAGTCATAGATGATCTTACATGCTAGACTACATATAACATTACTATTAACACTATTATTGTGAAGACTAGGAAAATAGTACTGTTTGTTGGAGTGAGCATGAGTTGTTAGTAACACTGTGCTCTTAGGTGTTACAGCAAATCTAACACACCAGCTGCACCAGGTAATGCACCAGCTGTTGGAAGCTGGACACTGGCTGCAGTCCCCTCAACACCACACAGAACTTCATTTTTGACTGGCTTTTGATGCAAATTTGACTGAAGTGCACTGGGTTCCTGCTAAACAGGTCCCCAGTGGCAATGTGCTTTCCCCAAAACAAAGACACTTGGTCACTTGATCCCCAAGTTTCCATGCCCTTGAGCACCTCTGTAAGTCGCTAGTAAATTGTACCTTTGATACATAGGGCCTAGGCACTAAAGAGGGTCAGTAGGAGCTGCAGCATAACTTGTGCCACTCTAAGGGACCCAGCACCAACCTCATGCAGACTGCCATTGTAGGCTGCGTGACAAGGTGCTCCCGAAAGTGAAAACACAACATGGCACACAACCTGTGTGCCATGTCCCCTAAAACACTGCCTGTAATATTTGTAAGTCACCCCTACAGCAGGCCTTACAGCCCTAAGGCAGTGTGCATTATATTACGTGGGTGGGCATACCTGCAAGAGATTATATGCTCATGCTATGTTTTTGTCAAATTTTAGACATAGTTAATGTGCAGGGAAGCCATTTTAAATACATGTGCTGGACATTGGTCAATGTGAGTTCCCCATCTACATGATGGCTTCACTGAAACTAGGGATGTTTGGTATCAAACATTTCATATTAATAAGCCCTCACTGATTCCAGTGATGGTTGTATTCATATATGAAACCTTAAAGGTGCACCCTGAAAACCTTCTAACTGCTGTTGGGCTCACTGACTAGTTCTAGCCAGCCTGCAACCAACAGACAGGATTCCGAACCCCAAGGGTGACAACCTTTGCTCTCTGAAGGTCAGAAACAAAGCCTGCTCTGGCAGGGGCATTACACACCCCTCTCAACAGGATTACCTGTAAATCTGCATTCCAAGGCAGGAGGTTTCCAAGAACCCCACTGCCTCTGGAATGCAGAGCTGGTCTTCCTCAGGTGAAGATGCCGACCTCCCTGCCCCAGGGCCCATATGGCACCTGGACAGGCAGGAGAATTAGCTATGCAGGAGGTGTGTTGCATTTCCAGGCCAGGACACACCCCTAGGGTGACTAGCCTGAAATGGACACCGGATTAGGCATTCCACCATCTTGTGTGTGTTGGAATTGGGAACTCTGGGACAGGGTGATATCCACTCCCTAAAGGAAGAGTTAATCTAGGAGGTGTAATGACCCCGAGTGTCAGTAGCCCATTGACTACTACCCTTCACCCCTTAGTGCCCCATAAATTGAGTATATGGGGGACCCCCTGACACAAGAAAGTCAGATCTTCATCAGACACAAAAGAAGGGGTGGCAAAGAAGCTTACTGACCCGAGAAACCTGGAGTCTGCCAGCATGCCTGCTGCGCCCGACCCTTGTGGAGCAACTGACCTGCCCTACCGCTGCAGCATCCAAGAAACCGGAAGAGCTGGCAGTGCTTTGCAAATCGCCAAGAACTCCCTTGGAGCAGCGGAGTTGCTCCCCACATCTGCAGGCAAAAAAAAGAATTGTGAAGACCGGGAGTGCCAAAAACCCAACGCAGAACATCACCACTGCACCCGAGCCACCAAGCCCGACCTGAAGTGGGCCAACGGTGTCAATGTGGTTCCTAGGTCCTCCAGAGATGAAGCCCATCTTGAGTTCGCCAACAGTGCACTTCCTGACGACGCTTGAAGCCTCTTTCAGCAGGCTCCCTCCAACCACGCGTATCACCTGCACCGGAAACCGACGCCAAAAGACACCACTGCACCTGAGCCCCACAGCCCGAGGAGGAGCGGGCCAATGATGTACCTACTTGCTAGTGGATCTCAGGGGTCTAGCCACCATGTGGGTTTCCCCAGACAGGCCGCCCAGTCCCTGCTTGCAGCCTCTTTATGACCGGGCCGATCTCCACTGAAGTGAATCGGACACCCAATGCCATAACACACCTCTGCACCCACATGCCCCATAGTCCCCCCCAAGGTGAATGGCTGGTGAGACCATAGACCTTGCCCCATACTCACCTCAAGTCCAGAAGATTAGTCCTGTGAGTTGTTGCTAAGTACCTTCATGCAGTGTTCGTTCCTTTTTCATAGGATAACATTAGGGCACCTGAGGCTGAAAAACACCTCTGTACTCAAACGCCTCAGTGGCTCCCAAAGTTATCTGTTTGTGCTGCTTTGGACCTTGCCCCATACTTACCCTGACTCCAGAAGATGGGTCCTATAAGTCGCTGCTGAGTCCCCAAATGCAGTATCTATTTTTCCTCCATAGGAAAACATTACCACCCAAAAATTACACTGTCAACTTTTGAAAACTAAAAATTCATAACTAGAAAACTACTCACCTGATTTTGATGATTATGGTTTCAAAATGTATGTAAAAGTATGTGTTATTTTTATAAATTGGTGTCTGATTTCATTATTGTGTCTCACTTATTGACTGAGTGTGCAACACATGCTTAGCACTACCCTCTGATACACCTAATGGCTCACCTACACTACCACAAGAGAGAGCATTTGAAGTGTCATTTGTTCATCTGGGGTTTGCTTGGACTCTTTACACAGTGCACCTCTTTTTGGTCCACTACAGAAAGAGCCAGCTTCCTACACCAGCACAAATAGAGAAATCCATACAGTTCCAATGGACAAACTGCCACACACAAGTGGACACTGAAACAGAGCACTGGAAAAATAATAATATAAAATAGCCGTTCAGCAGTGAAAGCACAGACACACACGTCTATGCACACAGACGGTCATGCAGTAGCACTGGCACAACGTCACACCACAATGCAGAGGTACACAGCAATGTAACAACACATATATACCCACTCTGCACAAGGTGTAGCGCACATAGCAGCATAAACACACCTTGGCCTGTAGGACCCAGTATGCTTCAGGTTTAAAAGACTGGATCTTATCATGTCTTTCCACACAGAATCCCAGAGTCGGCGTCTGACAGGGGCCGAAGGAGATCAGGGAACTGTCTAGATTTCCGTACTTCCCTTGAAAATATTTGGTTTGAAACCTGCAGAGAGAATAGAAAAACCATAAGAAGCAAAAGAAAGATACTGATATGAGATCAAGCTATTCTACAAGTGGTACATGTGATCACCTGCCTCCTGGGAAAGGGTTCAAGGCCTGACATACTTTAAAATATGCCTAGCCCATGTCATGACCACAACCTTAGATAATAGGCTCTCACACCATGTACTAAGCAACAGGCCTGGACAACAGACCAAAGGAGTGACATTAAAGGCTATTCTAGAGTAGGGGAAAGAGAAACAATGCTGGGACACCACAGAGAATAAACAGGCTAAGGATATGATAAGATAATGCAAATCTTAATCAGGTACTCCCCTCACCTCCCCCACCCCAATTTATGAACAGATTAAAGCCAAGACATTAAAGGCTACTCTAGAGCCCGAACCAGAAAAAAGCTTGACAGGCCACCCTTCCCAATGTGTCACAGACACGACATAACATGCACCATGACACAGCACAGAGGATGGGCGTAAAACAATTCATGACAGAACATCCTAGAGAATGTTCTAGAGACAAAGTACCACAAACTAACCAACTGAATGCGACAGAGCGGTACTGGACTAAGGAAGAGACATGAGTAGGTACCCCAACTTCCTTGAAAATAGGGTCAACAAAATAAGTCTTTTCAGTTTACTTGATAATTCCTTGGACACCAACTACAAGGAAGGAAACTCATCTAGGTTAGCCACAAGAAAACTGGTGCACGTGTGTGGTACAACCTTAGAATATCCCACTACAACCATCTATGAGCCCTCCCCCATATGCCTCCCCGACCCCGAGATCCCATACCCCCTCTTCCAGTAATACTGACTCTACTTGGTATAGTCCACTCCGAACATGGTTGCAAAGAACAAGGAAATGAATAAGGAGACTTTGTCTGGTAAACCAATACAGCCCAGAGGCACAGAACAGGGTAATCCAGGAACACAAATCACTCACATGAAACTAAAGAAACCTGATCCAAAGTGAGCCTGAAATTACTCATACAGATGTATGACAACTTCCAGAACTTGACTACTTGGTTAGTTCTATATATCCTTGCATAATCTCAACCACAATTTCGTACACTCTACTAACACTGTTAACTGAACACTCTACTAAAACTGAACATAGGCGAGTGCTCACTCCAGACCTTGAAAATATTCACTAGAATACAGAGATTTAAGAAAGTGATTTTAGAGACTCCTTTTCAAGTACACCTGTTACTAGCCAAAGTGAGACGAGAATTTACCTGGTGAAGGCGCAACCTATTCGGAGGTCCAGCTCCTGCCGAGCATCCACAGAGAGGGCCTCATTCTGGTTGGGCTCACCTAAGCGGTTCATAGCATTGTAAATATCCTGGTCAGTGATGGAACTGAACTTAGCCCGATGCACTGTCCTCTCTGAAGGGTGGGACTTGTTCATCACCGGAAGGACAGCATCAAGAACCTGAGAAAACGACAAAGAAAAACCACTGAGGTCCTGAAGAGGGCTGCACATACATGCTCTAAGTGAAAAGGAACACAATCCTCTCACCTTTTCCCTGCAGCAACCAAGTGGTCAGGCTCCCTCTACCTCTATTTAATCAACATCGTATTTTCATAGGCCCAATTCAGCCTTTCATGCAAAAATGATGGACGAAATACCACTGCTTTAATGAAGATGCTGGGTTTTTAACCCCTCTCAGAAGCGTTTTGCTCATGTTGCCAGGGTCAAAGGCCTTCTGAAAAAGGCCCATGTGTAATCAATGTTATCAGCCACAGATGCGCTCCCAATCAGCCAAAAAGGGGGGAGGGGGAGAGAGACCTTAACATCTCCCTCCATTCCCCCTTAGGACCATTAAGAGTTAGGACAGAGAATGCACAGAAAGCTTACCTCAAAACAAATGTTCTCGCCTTCTTTGTCACAGTCCAACCACAGAACTACGTAGTCACAGCCTCTCCCTTCCACCTAGAGCACAAAAATGTGCGTCAATAAAACCAAGCTCACATTGATAACATGCAGAGAGAACAAGAGTCTCTCTGACAGCCTATTACCTGCACCCAGAAGGGTGTAAGCATCACAGCATTCCTTCAGATCCACATGTTCTGCTAAAGCAGGTGAAGTGTGAAGGAAAACACCTTATATCTGCACCAAACTGAAAACATTTATACATTTTCGTTTATTTTTTCTGCTACATAGAAAATAAGCTCTCCGTGGGGGTTTCGTACTAAAAGACAACTTCTGCCTCATTTTCCACGTTATTATTTTTACATTACCCGCCCTGAACAATGGCTTGTACTTTGTCAACCTTTTTAAACAAGTCAATAGTTTGCCCCTGTGCGGCTGGCTGTTTTTTTCAATGGTTTTAAGAGATGCTATGCAGTATATTTTTTAAAAAAAAGTTCACTAAGATGCTGCAACCATGTCATTTTGTAGGCAGGAGCACCACACACATGCACCTTTGGTCTTTAGTTACTGATCCGAGTTGGTTCAATAAATTAAAAATAAAAGTATATCAAAAGCGATTTATTTTCTTTTTTTGAGATGCCGGTGTAAGCAACCTGGTAGATAGCGGATGGGAATCAGCACCACAAAGGTGGGGAAGCAATATGGAGGGCAGAAGGAAAAGTACAACACAGGTGAGGGACAGCAGCGTGCAGTGTGTGGGAGAGAGAAGCAAACAGGAGAAAGAGCGCCACCTCTAGCTCGGGGAATAGAAGCTCATGGGTGAGACAACTTGAGAGGAAGCACGAGGGGGAGCACAACACTGAAGCACAAGGAGGACAGAAAACAACACAGAGCAGGGCAGAGGCTGTAAGAGAAGTACACGAGGGAGAGAGCGAGAAAACATGTACTTTTAAGCAGTTCTTAACCGAACAGAAAAAAGTGCCTGAAAAGTTAGCAGTGGAAGGACACAAGTAATAAAACCATGCTGTAGGGGAAGGACAAACCCAAGAAGATGAAGGAAAGCTACACAAGCTAATGAATAAAAAGCAAGCAAATGACAATAAAGCCAACCAATGGTAAGCAATGGGTGGGCCATAAGTCCACTGTAAGTTCACTATGAACTTGTTACGAACAGAGAGGTTGCACTATCTGGTAGGGGAAACCCAAAAAATGTAAAAACAAAAACAAATACTAGACATTTTTAAGTGAGATGTTCCATTGTCACAGATGACATTAAGCTTGACAAATCAAAACGCACAAGACGTCAAAATTATTATAAATGTATAGTGCAGTGTAATCCCAGCAGTACCCAGAAAGTGCTTCAGAATTATGATTTAGGAGTTCCAATGTAAACTGGACATCTTCCAACTCTAGAAGTTATCAGAGATGATCAGGAGAATGCACTTCAGAAGAAGTGTTACTATAGGTCCAAGACAGGTGGTACATTGGGGTTTGATTTGAATATGGAAAGAATAGGTTCTACAACCAGGTGCCTGGCAAAGTTGGTACCCAGCCCGCAATGAACACATTGTAACTGAGACTGCGTACCTCTGTGCCTTTTAACTGCGATATAAAATAGCTTTCAAATATTCTTGCATAACAAAGTTTACCTGTAGGAACTTCACCATGTTCAGCTTGGGATTGGCCTCTTTCTTCTCGGTTGGCGCTTTGCTGAACAGCTCAGCGGGATCTACTTTATCCCAGTTGTTATATTTTCCTGAATAGAGACAAATATAGTTAAGAGTAGAGGTTTGTGGATCATGGTACTTCCAGCTTTCAAACATAAGTGGCCCTTTGGAACTTTAGAAAAGCATGGAGCTTGAAAAATCTTCACAATATCATATTTAGATACCATGTAACATAATATTTTTTAATCCTTGAAAACACCAAAGAACCAAAAGTGCCAAGCCAGATGTTTGCCATCAGAAAGCTCAACTTTTCCCTGCCGCTAGAAAAAAACCTGTTTGTCTTCAATCAACAAGGTCCAGTCTTTCTTACAACTGCAAAGACCTGATCCTCACTGAGATCACAAGCCCTGATACTCCATGCAATCACCGCGTTAGGCATCAGAAAGCTCCACTCCTACTTGCCATTAAAAAAACCTGCACCCACTTGCCGGATGAGCCTCACATTCATGCTATCACAAAGGCACACTCCCACTTTCCATGGTGGGCCTGCTTTGCAGGCAAGTAGTTGTCAAGTTTGGATGCAGGTAAAAGCATTGTCTTAAACCACTAATTGTTCTGCGGGCCAACAATCTTTGATGCAACAGTCTTGCTGGGCCCTTAGAAAACTCCTGTTCAACGATGACACAACCCTACGCCTTAAAGTCTCACCCCAGAAAGTCCATGCTTCCACAATCAGAAAGTTAGTTCCAACTTTTAAAGAAAAAACACCTATGGGGCCTTAGTTTCACATCTTCGTGAGATTATGCACACAATCTAACTACTGTCATAAGTCTAAATCAGCTGTTTTCTTTTCACTATAGTGCTGTGCCAAATTCTACAATTTTTTAAATCATTTGTTTTCATGTGTACCCATCTATTTACAAACAAGCTTCCCTGTTTTTAAGGAAAGGGCTTTTTATAGAGAAATTTGCTTTTTGGAAAGTTGGGGAGAAATTTCAACTCCTTTAAATGGATTCAGGAGCATTGAGAGGTTGGGGAAAGTAAAATAATCATTATTGAAGTAATAGAGTGATTTGTACAATACAGCTCTGCCAACTGAGAGACGCTCAAAGGCATGAAGGAGAAATCATTTATGTAGGATTCGTTTTTTTTTTTTTCCCCAGAAAGCAGTGGTTGATCCGAGTGTGCAAGTTAACATGGGGAAATGTTCTTGGGTTCTAGGACTGTAAAGCACCAAAAACAACCTTTAAATTGCAGCATATTATGCAAAAGTAGAGTAAACTTGTGCCTGGAAAGTACAGTTTTCATCCATCAGTGTGCTGTTTATTTTCTTGTCAAGATATTGGGGACAGAAGCAAGGCACTTACCAAGGGTTAATTTCAGGGCAAGGCAAAGAACTTCAACCATGACCAGGGAATTGACAGGGGGGGGGGCAGTGTAGAAACCAGATATTTGGGCAAGGAGTCTATGCTTCTGTCTACCATCTGGTCAGGGTCTTGTGGTCTACTTAGAGACAAGAGATTTAATATTCTGTTAAAATTTTAAAAAGTGTGTTCGCACAGTTGAGACCAGAGTTCAACGCAACTCCCAATACTGTTGATATGTCCTCTAGGAAGGATAAAAAGGGCTTCAGAATAGAGATGTGTAGACCACTAAACGTACCAAAATTGTGTCTAACTACAAATGAAGTCAATGCTAAGAATACTGGTGCACAGGTAGTGAGGATGGGTTGTCATCATAGAATTTTGAACGGAACCCTGTATATGGTGTGTGCAGTTCTTTCATGCAATGGAAGCAGCCAGCAGTGGCAACCAGGAGCTGTATTCCTCGTGACATCATGTGCAGCAGAAAAATGAGTCTGTGTCACTAAGGGATGTTTTCTACGTCTGTATTCGAGTGACAAAGACAAGTCAACTTCTGATCAAATGGTTCACGCGGTGACCAAGAAATGTCACAGCCATCCACAATCGTACTGATCTCTCATAAATTGTAATATAGTCATACCATTGTGTTCTTTGAACACCAAAGAACTTTCCTCCATTTTGGCAGGGGCCACTGGTAAAGCTCATTACCTATAAAGTCCAGAGTCATAACATGGCCGCACACCGATGTCATCTTGAAGCGGACACTTTGGCCCATGAAAGATCCACTGTACTCGTGCACCGAGCATGCTCCGTTCAAACCTTTCCGAGATGATGCAGATCCTGCAAGAAGGAAACCAGAGTCAGGACACAAAATTCTAGAGCTTGGACAGCAGGCTCTTTTGTCCATTCTTTTTCATGCTAGGTAACCCAACAGGTCAGCTGGCTCGTCACGGCATAAAGCAGGTAAAGATGGTGGGGTTCAGCACTCAAACTGTCAAGATTTACACCATCAATTAATAGTATTTAACAGGAAAGTTACAATGTGCTGCAAATGATCAGCCTCACAACACACCCATTGCTGCTACAAACCTACGATTTTGACACACCTGTTCACAAGCTGTAGGGGGTGTAAAATTTAATTGAAAAAAATATTTGTAATCTCCAGTTGTTTAAAGCATAAAAAATAAGAATAAACTCCTAATTTAAAGGTGGAGACGCTTTAAATGGTACCATCAGTCAAGATGTTCACTATAACTGATAGTTTTTTCTTGTTCAAGGCTTATCAGTATGACGGAGAATGCTTTTCGTAGTTCAACAAATACACCACAATATTTATATCAAAGAAAA
The DNA here is from genome assembly GCF_031143425.1 of Pleurodeles waltl. Lineage (NCBI taxonomy): Eukaryota > Metazoa > Chordata > Amphibia > Caudata > Salamandridae > Pleurodeles > Pleurodeles waltl. The sequence continues at coordinate 974,821,784 of NC_090450.1, read as the reverse complement.
TGGATAAATTAGGTGGGGTGAGCACAAACTGCAAACCTCGTACAGATTTCAGAAGCATAAATCAAACAATCTTGCAGGTGGGTTTGTCAATTGTTCGAGGGCGCATCTTATCTTACTGACAAGATGTCTAAACTGTGGAATATTTTTTGTTGGGGGAGGGTGGAATGGAAGGTGAGGACAGAAAAATGCCTGACATCGAATATAAACTCAGAAGTTAGCTTGAACAACAGGAAAACATAACGGCTAAGGGGACTATTTAACTATAATAATCCATTATTAGAAAAGACACCGAAAAGTTATTGTTATCCAGACCATCAGGGGTGATTGATATTTGTCAGCAACAGAAGGAGCACGTCTGACTCAATCCAGTCATCTGCCAAAACTGGTGGTGGTGCTTAGGAACATGCCAGCTCCCAGCGCTTTGTTTAGTTCCCTCCTAGACACCTAGGGTGCCCCTCTCACAGCCCACAAAGTTGAGAACATCTTCTACAATAAAGGGAAGGGGAAAAAATCGAAAGCCGGATTCCATGTAACAAATACTACCCTCCTGGCTTTCTTTCAGAGGACTTAGTTTATCTTTGCTGAGATGAAAAAGCGTTTACGCAGTCGCTCCTCTAATTACCGAACATGCACAGTTTTCTTAGCTCTGAGATCCATTTTTCAGTCTGCAACTTTCTCTTATTCACTCCCTGCTTGTCACCTGCCTAAGCATCTCCGTACCATAGGAAGTCACCTGCTTTTGCAGTATATGTGGCCTAAGCAACTAATCAATACAACTGCACAACTTAGGTTTCTGTCAGGGTAAGCTCTACCTTTTTCTTAAAGTTTTCCAGGAGCGTGGCAAATAATAGAAAATCATTCGCAATCATTTCAGCCAAGAATCTGCCCCTGCTGTAAGCCCTTTGTAATCCAGCAGCACCTTGCATGGATTTTGTGGTTTCAACAACTAGTGTTCCCGTCTTGCTTTGAATTTTTTCTCCCATGTTCACAAGTTAGGAACCTTTGTTTAAGGTGGAACCTAGTTAGTGCAAGTAAGTTTGACTTGTATGATCTCAGGCTGGGGTGGAAGTGAAAAAACAATCTGTGCTAACTCAGGACACAGGCAAACAGAAGCAGCTTCAATGTTACGCTCTGCTACCCGGAGAAACGTAATAGTTTTGGGGTGGGGCGAGAGATGCGTTCTGATCTTCTTAACTTACAGTAAAATCGGAGTCTTTGTTCTGAAATGTATCGATTCTTTTTTCCTACCGTTCAAAATTGCTGCAGTCAAAGCTGGACAAAAGTAATGTCCTGGTCACTTTTATATGGTGCGATAGCTGTAAAAATGGCAGGGTTCTTCTTAAAATTGCTGGAGCGCTACAATAAAAATACAGCCATTTTTACACCAACATGGTGGCGGTAGTTCAAAAGTCTAGTTCCCGGTGATAAGCATGCAATCTTTGTTAGCATGAAATTCCCCAGTTTTTAGAAGTATTTAAAGTTTTGCAGAATCTTGGTTCTGTACACTGATCTCAGTGTTAGGGATACAAATAAATGAATTGAAAAGCCTCCTCAGGGGGTCGTGACTGCTTAGAAAATAAACTAACTGACTAATAAATGTACGGTTGGAAATTGTAAGACATACTATAAATGTCAGGGAGTTGAAATTGGAGGATAAACATTAAATGAGTATCCTCAGATTGATTCATGGGAGCAGTAGACATGCATTAAACAGAATACAGTATGGACGATGTGTGGCTTCAATTGAATTTAGAAAAGCTCGAACCATCCTATTTAAATTTACATTTTTATACCTTATTTGCAAATTAAATGAAATGTGTTATCATTTGTGTATGTGTTTGGTGAATGCTTGTATCTGTGTTTTTGTGTATTGTTTTGCAGTTCGAACCATCGACAATGTTTAGGCCGGGGTCCCTGGCTTCCAGAAATTACTCACTGGGGGTCCCTGGATTCCAATCATCATTCGGGGGGGGATCCCCGGGTTACTGTAATGATAAGTCAAAAGAAGTCAAAAGGTTGGGAACCACTGTTCTAGGTGACTGTGGCATTACTGTTTAATAGTAAGAGCTCGTCATTTGATCCCGCATTCTACTGACAACAAAATCTCGTTCCTTTGCTCTCGGTTATGGAGGCACCTTCCTGTAGCAGGGTTTTTACCCACTAGAGTTTCCCAACTGGCCTTCCTTTGAGGTAGGACAGAAGAGAACAGGTTGAAATAGTTACCATAAGAGTATGGCATAAGAGGAAACTGAGTAATCCTATTCTGTGAAGGAGGTAGGGACTTGGGCAGCTGGCTAAGCTGGTAGCATAGATCCTTCCAAAAGCAAAAATTAGGGGTTGAATTGCCTGGACCCACTCACCTTTCGAAAGGATTTTGGCAATGGACTGTGCCAAAGACGGCTTTTCTGCGACCATCAAAACGGTCTTCATCTTCAACCACAAAATACCACAAACCCTGTCGGAATTGTGTCACTTGACGTGAACCGTGCAAAACATCACCACCGACTCCTCGCCAACTAGGTACATCCTGGGAAAATAAAGTACCAACAGCATAAAGTTAGGCATAGCTTCAAATAACAGCGAATTCAAAGTGATCTGCTGGCTACAGAGTTTATCTAAAAGAGTTACTTCACAGCTCATAGCTTCAAGAAAAGGCACAGAATATTTATGATTCACAAAAAGTAAGTTACGTTTTGCTTGATGAATTGCCAACAATCAATCTGTCGAGCTGCTCCAGCAACAGTTTACAAAAGTGTGGGAGCCTTATTTTTATTAAATTAGGAAGAGGGTTCCAGAGTTCCCCAGAAGTGCAATAGTGGAAAAGTCCTACCCTGAAACCCATACAACAGGCAACCTGCAGAACAAAATAGCGGGAGCTTCATAATAGAAACTATTTTCAACTCTAGAGGCTGCTTTTGTGCATAGCAAAAAAGAGATGGTCTTAAAATGCTTATTGGAAATGTTTGCCGAGGCTCTAAAAAGTTCCAGTGTTCAGTTCAGCAAACTGAGTTTTAACAGAAACGTTCACACGCGGATATTACTAGAACAATCCAGCAAAGGTAAAAGTGGAGATTAGAGACTGTGCAAAAATTAGACTGCCCAGGACACATAACAAAGGTGAGAAAGTGTTTCAGAGGCACTGCCATTCAAAAAACTCTTGGCTCATCACGATCAGCAGGAGGCCAGATGCTACACAGGACTTAATCCAAGCAGGGCTGATCGACTTTTATCCTTCTATGGTCATTAAAACTGAAACCACTGCGACTCTCACTGAGAATTTAAAAAAAACCTTCCCATTTATCTGGAAATGTGAAACACTAGAATTGTATACTGTAAATATGTTCAAGATATAGTAACTGAGGAAGGTTAAATGTTTAGGGTAAATGGCACACCTCTTCAGTGTGCCCAGGGGTCAGACTACAAATGTGACCAATTCGAGGCTGGTCGCTCAATAGCTGTGTATTAAAAGGGGGATGTCTGTTTATGATGTTAATTTGATAAGGCGATGTTTGGTTTCCCCACTCCGAGTTATTATCAAAACGGGGATTATTGATGGTAGCATGTTACAAGATGCAATGGCTGTTTTGTCATTTAATAAAAAGAATTACAAAACAAAAAAAAATGTGACCAATTCATCTTTGGAGACACAATTTAACACTTCAAGTTAATGTGCCTAAGATTTGTCAATTAACTTCTGAAACCAGCTTCAGGTGTTGGTTAGCAAATAGATGCCCCAGAAAGATATTCTGCTGCCTCCCTCTTAGGCCACATGGAAATTTATGTATCAAGGGTCAGATGTACAAAGGGTTTTTGCGGTCGCAAACCCGCCAATTCGGAGGCAGAAGAAATAAAAAATATATAACTGTTGGCCACTGCAAAAGTCCTTATACATTTGCACAAACCCCATTTTGCTATTTGGATTTTTTCCAAATCACCGCATGGGTTTAGTAATGATTACTGTATATGAACTTGGAAGGCAGTGTAAAGGTCATCCCTTCCAAATTGCAATTCAATAAGCTATGCATCAATGGCTTGCGGCCATAATTCCAGTTTCAAAACATTGATCGAATACTGACTCCCAAATTATGGAGGGAACTGATTTGCAAAGGGTAACCCATTGAATCTATTCCCCTATGGAAATCAGGCTGGCAACCTCAAGGGTTTGGGGTGGGGCGGGTAGTAGGAATGGACACATTTCTTATTTGAATAGCAGCTCCATTTCCTCTAAGGAGCAGCAGTTCTTAACCTTTTGACTTCTGTGGACTCCCACTGAATCATTCCTGGAAATCAGGGACCATTAAAAGCCATTCCCAAAAGCCAGGAACTAAGCAATTCCTAAGATTTGACCCTCAAAACAAGGCACAAAAATACAGAAACAAGTATAAATGAAACACATACACAAAAGCTATTTTATGTAACTCATTAACTGCTGGCACTTTTCTCGTGCAGTGCTGAGCGACTAAGTGTTGAGGTAGTTCACGCTTAGGGCACCATATCTTTCTTCCCCACATAAGGTATCCACGCCAAAGCAGAGTCCTTTTTTGCCAACATCCTGGGGATTTTTAAGGGACCCAGGGTTTGTGGATTTCCCAGAAGGGAAGAGAGTACATAGGCAAAATATAGCAAAGTTGTGAGTTTTTGGGAAAAAATAGGAAAACAACTGCTCCAGCTAAAAGTGTCTGTTTTTTTTTTTTTTTTTAAATGGCATCAACAAAGGGTTTGCCGTGCTAAAGGCACTGTGTTCCTGCCTTTCAGGAACATGAACAGCTAAATAACTAAATCTATTTTTTTACCACAGTCTTGGCATTTTTCAAAGAGACAGCCCATTTCCCTATTTTTTGTGATCTCAACCTACTTCCACTTTGTGGTGGAAACCAGTGTGAAACCCATGGGTGATCAAGGAAAGCTATAAATTTCAGAATTGTAGACAAAATTCTGAATTTAACAAGGGGTCATGTGTCTAGACCCCTCATGGTTTTCTCAAAGAAACTAACTGATGAAATAAAGAAATATTGAAAATGAATAGGAAAAACCAGCCGTTTGTGACAACATTTTCATCTGTAAGTTTATGTCACAATGAACAATTTATAAAAGAAATGGAAAATGTCACTTACTCAGTGTACATCTGTTCGTGGCATTAGTCGCTGCAGATTCACATGCTGTGCATAGTCCGCCGTCTGGTGTTGGGTCGGAGTGTTACAAGTTGTTTTTCTTCGAAGAAGTCTTTTCGAGTCATGACACCGAGGGACTCCTCCCACTTCGGTTCCATTGCGCATGGGCGTCGACTCCATCTTAGATTGTTTTCCCCGCAGAGGGTGAGGTAGGAGTTGTGTATGCTAATAATAGTGCCCATGCAATGGAATAAATACGTATGTACAAAATGAAGGTTTAATGTAATATATTTACAAATGTACAAATGTTCAAGATCTACTTCTAAACGGCTACAGGCTCCCGGGGAGGAGGGTGGGCGCATGTGAATCTGCAGCGACTAATGCCACGAACAGATGTACACTGGGTAAGTGACATTTTCCGTTCGGTGGCATGTGTAGCTGCAGATACACATGCTGTGCATAGACTAGTAAGCAGTTATCTCCCCAAAAGCGGTGGTTCAGCCTGTAGGAGTTGAAGTAGTTTGAAATAATGTTCTTAGTACAGCTTGACCTACTGTTGCTTGTTGTGCAGTTAACACATCCACGCAGTAGTGTCTAGTAAATGTATGAGGCGTAGACCATGTTGCTGCCTTACATATTTCGGTCATTGGAATATTTCCTAGAAAGGCCATAGTAGCACCTTTCTTTCTGGTTGAGTGTGCCTTTGGTGTAATAGGCAGTTCTCTCTTTGCTTTAAGATAGCAGGTTTGGATGCATTTTACTATCCATCTGGCGATACCTTGTTTTGAAATTGGATTTCCTGTATGAGGTTTTTGGAAGGCAATAAATAGTTGTTTTGTCTTCCTAATTTCTTTTGTCCTGTCAATGTAGTACATTAGTGCTCTCTTGATGTCTAATGTATGTAGTGCTCTTTCAGCTATTGAATCTGGCTGTGGGAAGAACACTGGTAATTCCACTGTTTGGTTTAAGTGGAACGGTGAGATAACCTTTGGTAAGAATTTTGGATATGTTCTTAGAACGACCTTATTTTTGTGTATTTGAATAAATGGTTCTTGTATGGTAAACGCCTGTATTTCACTTACTCTTCTTAGAGATGTGATAGCAATGAGAAATGCAACTTTCCACGTTAAGTATTGCATTTCACAAGAATGCATGGGTTCGAAAGGTGGACCCATGAGCCTTGTCAAGACAATGTTGAGGTTCCATGAAGGAACAGGTGGTGTCCTTGGTGGTATAATTCTCTTTAGGCCCTCCATAAACGCTTTAATGACAGGTATTCTAAATAGGGAAGTTGAATGAGTAATCTGCAGGTAAGCAGATATTGCTGCGAGATGTATTTTTATGGAAGAGAAAGCTAGATTTGATTTTTGTAAATGTAGTAAATATTTTACTACATCTTTTGGAGATGCATGCAATGGTTGGACTTGATTATTATGGCAGTAACAAACAAATCTTTTCCATTTACTTGCATAGCAGTGTCTACTGGATGGTCTTCTAGCTTGTTTTATGACCTCCATACACTCTTGTGTGAGGTTTAAGTGTCCAAATTCTAGGATTTCAGGAGCCAAATTGCTAGATTCAGCGATGCTGGGTTTGGATGCCTGATCTGTTGTTTGTGTTAACAGATCTGGCCTGTTGGGTAGTTTGACATGAGGTACTACTGACAGGTCTAGTAGTGTGGTATACCAAGGTTGTCTTGCCCATATTGGTGCTATTAGTATGAGTTTGAGTTTGTTTTGACTCAATCTGTTTACTAGATATGGAAGGAGAGGGAGAGGGGGAAAAGCGTACGCAAATATCCCTGACCAATTCATCCATAGAGCATTGCCTTGAGATTGCCGGTGTGGGTACCTGGATGCGAAGTTTTGGCATTTTGCGTTTTCTTTTGTTGCAAATAGATCTATTTGAGGTGTTCCCCAAATTTGGAAGTAAGTGTTCAGGATTTGGGGGTGAATTTCCCATTCGTGGACCTGTTGGTGATCCCGAGAGAGATTGTCTGCTAGCTGGTTCTGGATCCCTGGAATAAACTGTGCTATTAGGCGAATGTGGTTGTGAATTGCCCAATGCCATATTTTTTGTGTTAGGAGACACAACTGTGTCGAGTGTGTTCCCCCCTGTTTGTTTAAATAATACATTGTCGTCATGTTGTCTGTTTTGACAAGAATGTATTTGTGGGTTATCATTGGTTGGAATGCTTTCAACGCTAGAAATACTGCTAACAATTCTAGGTGATTTATATGAAACTTTCTTTGATGTACGTCCCATTGTCCTTGGATGCTGTGTTGATTGAGGTGTGCTCCCCACCCTGTCATGGAAGCATCTGTTGTTATCACGTATTGTGGCACTGGGTCTTGGAAAGGCCGCCCTTTGTTTAAATTTGTACTGTTCCACCATAGAAGCGAGATGTATGTTTGGCGGTCTATCAACACCAGATCTAGAAGTTGACCCTGTGCATGTGACCATTGTGATGCTAGGCACTGTTGTAAGGGCCGCATGTGCAATCTTGCGTTTGGGACAATGGCTATGCATGAGGACATCATGCCTAGGAGTTTTAATACCATATTTGCGTGTATCTTTTGTGTTGGATACATAGCTTGTATCACCTTGTGAAAATTTTGAACCCTTTGTGGACTTGGAGTGGCTATCCCTTTTGTTGTGTTGATTGTCGCTCCTAAGTATTGCTGTGTTTGACATGGCAAAAGGTGTGACTTTGCATAGTTGATGGAGAAACCCAGTTTGTAAAGGGTTTGTATAACATAATCTGTGTGGTGTGAACACTTTGTTAGCGAGTTGGTTTTGATTAACCAATCGTCTAGGAATGGGAACACGTGTATTTGCTGCCTCCTGATATGTGCAGCTACTACTGCTAGACATTTTGTAAAGACTCTTGGTGCTGTTGTTATTCCGAATGGCAACACTTTGAATTGGTAATGTATTCCTTTGAATACGAACCTTAGGTATTTCCTGTGCGAGGGATGTATCGGTATATGGAAATACGCGTCTTTTAGATCTAACGTTGTCATGTAGTCTTGCTGTTTCAGTAGTGGTATTACGTCTTGTAACGTGACCATGTGAAAGTGGTCTGATTTGATGTAGGTGTTTAGTGTTCTGAGATCTAATATTGGTCTCAGACTTTTGTCCTTTTTCGGTATTAGAAAGTACAGTGAGTAAACTCCTGTGTTCTTTTGTGTTTTTGGTACTAATTCTATTGCGTCTTTTTGCAGTAATGCTTGAACTTCTAGTCCTAGAAGGTCTATATGCTGTTTTGACATATTGTGTGTTTTTGGTGGGACGTTTGGAGGGAGTTGGAGAAATTCTATGCAATAACCATGTTGGATAATTGCTAAGACCCAAGTGTCTGTTGTTATTTCCTCCCATGATCTGTGGAACTGGCTTAGTCTTCCCCCCACTGGTGTTGTGTGAAGGGGTTGTGTGACCTGTGAGTCACTGTTTATTTTGAGGGGTTTTGGGACCTTGAAACTTTCCCCGGTTTCTTGGGAATTGGCCCCCTCTGTATTGGCCTCGAAAGCCACCCCTTTGATATTGTCCCTGGTAGGTAGGTGGTCTTGTTTGTGAGGTGCTGGCTTCTGTGGCTTGACCTCGAAACCCTCCTCTGAAAGTTGTTTTGGGAAATGTGCCAAATGTGCCTCTGCCCTGCGGGGAATAGAGTGCGCCCATGGCTTTGGCTGTGTCAGTGTCCTTCTTTAATTTTTTCAATTGCAGTGTCCACTTCTGGGCCAAACAATTGCTGTTCATTGAACGGCATATTGAGCACTGCCTGTTGTATCTCAGGTTTGAAGGCAGATGTGCGCAGCCATGCGTGCCTCCTTATTGTCACAGCAGTATTTATTGTTCTTGCAGCTGTATCTGCTGCATCCATAGAAGAACGTATTTGGTTGTTGGAGATATTTTGCCCCTCTTCAACCACTTGTTTCGCTCGTTTCTGGAATTCTTTGGGGAGGTGCTCGATGAGATGCTGCATCTCGTCCCAATGGGCCCTGTCGTATCGCGCTAGGAGTGCTTGCGAGTTGGCGATGCGCCACTGATTTGCAGCTTGTGCTGCAACCCTTTTCCCAGCTGCATCAAACTTGCGGCTCTCCTTGTCCGGAGGTGGTGCGTCGCCTGATGTATGCGAGTTGGCTCTTTTACGAGCTGCTCCTACGACTACTGAATCTGGTGTCAGTTGTGATGTAATAAAAGCAGGGTCTGTGGGCGGTGCCTTGTATTTTTTCTCCACCCTTGGAGTTATTGCTCTGCTTTTAACAGGCTCCTTGAAAATCTGTTTAGCGTGCCTTAGCATTCCCGGGAGCATGGGAAGGCTTTGATAATGGCTGTGGGTGGAGGACAGGGTGTTAAAGAGGAAGTCATCCTCAATAGGCTCCGAATGTAGAGATACATTATGAAATTCGGCTGCCCTAGCTACCACCTGTGCATATGCTGTACTGTCCTCAGGTGGTGAGGGTTTAGTTGGGTACGACTCTGGACTATTGTCCGATACTGGAGCATCATAGAGGTCCCATGCTTCCTGATCATCCTGGCTCATGGTGGTATGAGCTGGTGATTGTGGTGGAGTCTGTGCCGGTGATACATGAGTTGACTGTGGTGGAGAGGGTGGTGGAGTTACCCTCTTTACCACCTTTGCTTGTGGTGGCTTGTCTTGTTGTTGGAAGTCAAGTTTCCTTTTCCTTCTGATTGGGGGAAGAGTGCTGATTTTCCCTGTACCCCTTTGGATAAAGATCCGCTTTTGCGTGTGATCTACCTCTGTAGTTTGTAATTCCTCCTCAAATCGGTGTCTTTTTAGTTGAGAGGACAGTGATTGTTCCTCTGAGTAGGAACTGGTTTTTGGTTCGGTTGCCGGGTGTTTTGGCACCGAAACCGTGTCTTTAGTTGTTTTCGGCTCCGACGAGATCTTTCACTTTTTCGGTGTCTTGGCCTCTCGGTGCCGACCATCTTCGGTGCCGCTATCTCTGTGCCGAGCAGCTTCGGTGCCGCTATCTCTGTGTCGAGTAGCTTCGGTGCCGCTATCTCGGTGTCGAGCCTTTTCTGCACCACTCTCTCGGTCCCGAGAGTGTTGCTTGCCTGTGTCTCGACCTGAGTCGGACGACTGCGGCACCACCTCGCCCTTTTTCGGTGCCGATGGACGGTCACCTACTTTATGGGTTATGCCATGGCCGTTGGCAGTGGCGTCCCCTGGGCTTTGTCTGTTTTTTCGTGTGATCTTTCTTTCGACGTCTTACTCACGGTTGGTTGCTCGTCGACGTCGAATTCTTCGGAATCCGATTCGCGGATGGAGAAAGTTTCTTCTTCTTCCTCCTCCTCGAACCCTTGTTGTCCTGTCGGCGTGGAAGCCATCTGCAACCTCCTGGCTCTTCGGTCCCTGAGCGTTTTTCTCGACCGAAACGCGCAACAGGCCTCACACGACTCTTCCTTGTGCTCGGGGGACAGGCACAAGTTACAGACCAAATATTGGTCTGTATAAGGATATTTACTGTGGCATTTAGGACAGAATCGGAACGGGGTCCGTTCCATCAGTCTCGATGTTGCACACGGTCGGGCCGACCAGGCCCCGACGGGGGATCGAAAATACCCCGAAGGGTTACCGGAGCTCTTTAAGGCTCGGTGTCGATTTGTCCTAACTAGCCCGATACCGAACGAAACAATACCGACAAATTTTCCGTTGATTCTGACTAACTTTCCGACCCGAAACACGGAGCGAAAAGGAACACGTCCGAACCCGATGGCGGAAAAAAAACAATCTAAGATGGAGTCGACGCCCATGCGCAATGGAACCGAAGTGGGAGGAGTCCCTCGGTCTCGTGACTCGAAAAGACTTCTTCGAAGAAAAACAACTTGTAACACTCCGATCCAACACCAGACGGCGGACTATGCACAGCATGTGTATCTGCAGCTACACATGCCACCGAACAAACTATTACGTCCAATGTACCCTTTGAGTTGTGGGGATATAGGGTTTGTAGGTTCTCCAAGAACCCAAGGTGTCAAGAGCACACAACTGAGTTGCACAGTGCAATCGTTTTTCATTGTGTACCAGTATAGACATATTCATATTGTGAAACATGTAGAGTGAAAAATGTGTATCAAGAAAACCTATTTATTTGTGAAATGGTCACAAGATATTGAGTTTATGAGCAGTTATTATTTGTACATCTCTGAATTTATTGGAAACCGCACTAGCCTACGATTTAGAGGGTATTTCAAAATGTCTTTTTTTTTTTTTTTTTTTTACACGCTGGCGCTTACACTTGGCACAAATGTAGTGAAATCAAATTGGTAATAACAAATGTTCTACTATTCTATGCACCCACATGTCTTCCAAAAAAAAAACATACTTCACTTTTGTGGGTAGGCTTAATGACCCTCAAAGGAAATGGCCCAAAACGCAACATGGATACATCACATTTTTCCACCCACAAATCATATTTGTCTGAAAAGTTGGCAGATGTGGATTTTGGGCCTTAGCTCAGCCGGCACCTAAAGAAGAAACCTAGCAAACTTGCACATTTTTCAAGACTAGGTGCCTGGGAGGATCCAGAGTGGGGTGACTTACGTGGCTCTCACCAGATTTTGTTTCACCCAGAATCCCTTGCAAGCCTCAAACTTAACTAAAAGAACACATATTCCTCACATTTCCGTGATGTAAAGTTCTGGAATCCGCAGGGAACCACAAACTTCCTTCCACCCAGCATTCCCATAAGTTTCCTGATAAAAATGGTACCTCACTTGTGTGGGTAGGTCTAGTGCCCGCGAAAGGAACCTGCCCAAAACACAAAATGGATGCATCACATTTTTCCACTCAAAACTGAACTTTTTTAGGCAAAGTAGGTAGTTGTGGATTTTAGGCCCAAGCTCAGTCAGCACATAGAGAAACCTAGCACATTTGCAAATGTTTTGAAAACTGGACACCCGGGGGAATCCAGGGCGGGGTGACTTGTGTGGCTCTCACCATATATTTTTTTTTTTACCAGAATCTCTCGCAAACCTCAAACCTTGACTTAAAAAAAAAAAATGAATAAATAAAGCACTTTTTCCTCACATTTCTGTGATGGAAGGTTCTGTGATCTGTGGGAAGCAACAAACTTCCTCACACCCATCATTCCCCTAAGGCTTCCAATAAAAATGGCACCTCAGTTGTGCGGGTAGGCCTAGTGCCCTCAACAGGACATGGCCCAAAAAACAACACATTTTTCCTTCAAAACTGACCCTTTTTGTGTAAAGTGTGTAGCTGTGGATGTTTGGGCAATAGCTAGGAAAACCTAGGAAGCCTGCATATTTTTGAAAACTAGACAACTAGGGGACCCCAGAGGTGCACGACTTGCGTGGCTTCACTAGGTGATTTTACCCAGAAGCCTTTGAAAACATCACACTTTGGTTTAAAAAACAAAACACTTTTTCCTCACATTTCTGTGATAGAAAGTTCTTGAATCTGCGGGCGCCACAAATGTCCTACCACCCCGAGTTTCCACATATCACCAGATAAAAACGGTACCCCATTTGTGTGGGTGGCCCCAAGACCACGACAGACAAGGCATTACAGTGGCACATTGATAGATAAGCAAAAGGGTAGCAGAGGTATCTGGGGTCATGCTGTGGCACCACCATAGCAAACCTATGAAAGACAGACATTTCTGAAAACTAGACAACCAGGGAATTCCATGTGGTGTGTTTTGCGTGGATCCCATGAGGGTTTCCTACCCACAATTCCCTGCAAACCTCAAACTTTCCCTGAAATCACACGTTTCCCCTACATTTTGTAATGGAAACGTCCGGAATCCACAAAATTAGTACTACCCAACGTTGCCCCACTTGTACCAATAAAAACACTCTGCCACTTGGGTGGCTGGGCCTAGGGCTCATGACAGGAATGTATAAACCAAATGGGAGCCCTTGCCACCCCAGTTTCATTCGTTTCTGTTGCAATTACTAGGCCCAACCACACAAGTGGTGCAGCGGCCTGCACTGTTTCTACTGGGGCAGGAACAAGACTGATTTGCATATGGCTGGGTCCAAACTGAGGTGGTATGTTAGGCAAAAGAACAATCGGTTGGGATGCTACCCCAAGCAACTTCCAGTGGTTAGACTTATTGCAAGCATCCTCCCCATCACATTTTGTGTGTCAGAAGTGAGGTTTCTACAACACGCCAACACTAGTAATGTTGCTGAGTTTTAGTTTACTGTTTTAATCAAGAAAGGGTTTTCCTGAAACTTTAGTAATGGATAATGGGGTCCAACTTTGTTTTTGGTAAATGAAGAACTTTTTTGATAATTATAGCACAGCACACATCACCTCTGCACTTTGTGACTCTCTATGTAGCAAGCAAGTGGTGTGGGTTAACAGTTATTTGAAGGGCAGTACTGGTCTAACCTCCTGACAAAAACAACTCTGATTTAAAAATATCAGGAAAAGACTGTGGGCATACATAATCTGCCCACATACTCTCAAAGGGGTGAGATTTTATGTTTTACTTAAGGGTAGGATGAGAGCTTCTCAGATTTGTCTTTGGGGACGGTAAATGATCATATTTTAAGGTGAGGATTAACCTGAGATTAAGTTGATAAGGAGAAAAGTGTCTGACAGATAGGCAAAAGCCAAAGAGTACTACAATAACTACAATAAATTCATTTTTACTTAAAGTGTGGGAGATTGAATTAGAGTTTGACTGCCTTGTTTGCGGTTCTAAAAAGATTCCAAATTCTCTTGTCCTGCGAAGGGTTTGAAAGTTAACAAAGGCAATGTAATAACTCAGCATGGTAAATGTTGTAATGGGAAGATAGTGTCAAAGAGGCTTGATTTGTCATCACTGAAGAGGAAATCTGACCCCAGGAATGGTATTTCTTCTTAAGAGAGTACTTTTATGGGTTCAGGTTTTGGTAATGAAAGGAGGAGTAAAGCTGTGAGTACAAGGCTCATGCCTCCTAATCTAGAAGCTTGTAGACAGTAGCGGCAACCTTCATCTGCTAAACACACTCTGTTGCTGGAAGCACCTGACCTTGTAGTTCTCAAAGATGTAGCCGACCCAACCGCATCCAGAGTAAAGGACAAAGTCAGACTAAGGAACCCTCTAGGACTGCTGCAAAATTAAATTTGTTACTGGTATTTCTATATTTTTCTATCCTTTAATGATGGAAAAAGATATATTATGCATTGTAATCATACAGTGGTTCCACATTCTATCTTTCACGCAAACAACATTCCTCAATCATGTTTATTCCATTCCTTTCCAGCTTCCAGGATTCAACAACAACAGTTGGTGAGTTATGGGGTGTCAGTGCAGGACAATGATGCTGCGTAAACCCACTGAATAAATGTGTTTTACCTTACCTGAATTGTGTACTTTAGTACAGGTTAATTAGTTCATTTAAGTTTTGAGGTTAAGTATTTTTACTAGCAACATTCAATGTAGTTATATCTGTTTGTTGCATAAAAATGCACAGAGTTCAAAGAGGTGTAGAGCTAAGGATGGGTTTGGAACTTTGACCAATGCTTGCTACTGTCCATTGTAAATGATATTCTTGCTTTCAGTGTGCCTAAGTAATAGCAAGCCCCAAGCAGTTCTGTGATACATTGCAACCAGATACTTGTAACAGCCCCTTATATCCAAACAACTGTGCAATATCTCTAACGTTCTCAGCTGGACAGGGAGTCTGTGCCTGCTTTTACAAATGTAAATATACAATTCCAAAGGAAGGGTATAAATTAGGCCAAGGAAAATTTTCAGTTACACAGGTGTAATTTCTGGCATTTTTGTGATACACTTTTTATGCAAACTAACACCATATGGCATTACTAGAGACTCCCTGGGTAAAAAAATCCTAAGCAAGCAGATCTTGTGATTCTTCTGTTTAGTGCAAAGTTTGTCTTCCCGTCAATTATGGACAATGAGGACACATGTTGCAGTAAAAGAGATAGCACAAAATGTCAGCTTTGTATTTCATGTACTTTTTCTAAACTGTTACCGATGCCTGGCACTGGTCCAGGTGCCAAGGCAGACCCATTCCCACAGAGCATACATAAGGTGCTCAAGACCTTTAACATTCCAGGAAGTAGTGGTGGTATTCCAGGCCCACCTATGAGAAGTAATAAGAGCTTGGGCTCTGGAGAACATCACAGACCCATAGAACAGAGCATTGGTACTCACAAACATTTTCTCAGGGGCCAAAATGTTTGCCTTGAGATGTGACCGAGGGCTGCATTGATGCCAGCTGTGTGGCAGTTGTGTCGTGGGCGGAGCAGGTTAGAGGACGGAGTCTGTTAGTGGGAAGGTGGGTGTAGGGGAAGCGAAGCATATACATCCAGTGGCTGAAGTGCAAACCCGTAAACCAGGAATTAATCCTGGCTTCCCCACTTTACCAAACTGTGTGATCTTAGGCATTGTTTTATTTTACTTTCCTTCCTTTTCCTCTATTCTTACATATGAGGACCTCAAAATACATGACCTCTGGTTATGCACTGTACAAAACCTTCTCCTGTGTTTGATTTAATAGACCATAATGTTAATGTATAATAGGAACCCAGACCACCCAATGAGTGCACATAACTGACTTGCCTCTCAGTTCCCTATTGGCATTGTTGTCAGTGTGGGGGGAAGAATTAATGTTTCTAAATTCATGTTTGAAAACTCACTTTACTTCTCAATGCACTGTATAATCTGATGTACTAAGGTGAAACAGCTCTGCATGGTAATTGTAAGGAAATGCCTCCTTGGCATGGTTGCCCCCTGACTTTTTGCCTTTGCTGATGCTATGTTTACAATTGAAAGTGTGCTGAGGCCTGCTAACCAGGCCCCAGCACCAGTGTTCTTTCCCTAACCTGTACTTTTGTATCCACAATTGGCAGACCCTGGCATCCAGATAAGTCCCTTGTAACTGGTACTTCTAGTACCAAGGGCCCTGATGCCAAGGAAGGTCTCTAAGGGCTGCAGCATGTCTTATGCCACCCTGGAGACCTCTCACTCAGCACAGACACACTGCTTGCCAGCTTGTGTGTGCTAGTGAGGACAAAACGAGTAAGTCGACATGGCACTCCCCTCAGGGTGCCATGCCAGCCTCTCACTGCCTATGCAGTATAGGTAAGACACCCCTCTAGCAGGCCTTACAGCCCTAAGGCAGGGTGCACTATACCATAGGTGAGGGTACCAGTGCATGAGCATGGTACCCCTACAGTGTCTAAACAAAACCTTAGACATTGTAAGTGCAGGGTAGCCATAAGAGTATATGGTCTGGGAGTCTGTCAAACACGAACTCCACAGCACCATAATGGCTACACTGAAAACTGGGAAGTTTGGTATCAAACTTCTCAGCACAATAAATGCACACTGATGCCAGTGTACATTTTATTGCAAAATACACCCCAGAGGGCACCTTAGAGGTGCCCCCTGAAACTTAACCGACTGTCTGTGTAGGCTGACTAGTTCCAGCAGCCTGCCACACCAGAGACATGTTGCTGGCCCCATGGGGAGAGTGCCTTTGTCACTCTGAGGCCAGTAACAAAGCCTGCACTGGGTGGAGATGCTAACACCTCCCCCAGGCAGGAGCTGTAACACCTGGCGGTGAGCCTCAAAGGCTCACCCCTTTGTCACAGCCCAGCAGGGCACTCCAGCTTAGTGGAGTTGCCCGCCCCCTCCGGCCACGGCCCCCACTTTTGGCGGCAAGGCTGGAGGGAACAAAGAAAACAACAAGGAGGAGTCACTGGCCAGTCAGGACAGCCCCTAAGGTGTCCTGAGCTGAAGTGACTCTAACTTTTAGAAATCCTCCATCTTGCAGATGGAGGATTCCCCCAATAGGGTTAGGATTGTGACCCCCTCCCCTTGGGAGGAGGCACAAAGAGGGTGTACCCACTCTCAGGGCTAGTAGCCATTGGCTACTAACCCCCCAGACCTAAACACGCCCTTAAATTTAGTATTTAAGGGCTACCCTGAACCCTAGAAAATTAGATTCCTGCAACTACAAGAAGAAGGACTGCCTAGCTGAAAACCCCTGCAGAGGAAGACCAGAAGACGACAACTGCCTTGGCTCCAGAAACTCACCGGCCTGTCTCCTGCCTTCCAAAGATCCTGCTCCAGCGACGCCTTCCAAAGGGACCAGCGACCTCGACATCCTCTGAGGACTGCCCCTGCTTCGAAAAGACAAGAAACTCCTGAGGACAGCGGACCTGCTCCAAGCAAGGCTGCAACTTTGTTTCCAGCAGCCTTGAAAGAACTCTGCAAGCTCCCCGCAAGAAGCGTGAGACTTGCAACACTGCACCCGGCGACCCCGACTCGGCTGGTGGAGACCCAACACCTCAGGAGGGACCCCAGGACTACTCTGATACTGTGAGTACCAAAACCTGTCCCCCCTGAGCCCCCACAGCGCCGCCTGCAGAGGGAATCCCGAGGCTTCCCCTGACCGCGACTCTTTGAATCCAAAGTCCCGACGCCTGGGAGAGACCCTGCACCCGCAGCCCCCAGGACCTGAAGGACCGGACTTTCACTGGAGAAGTGACCCCCAGGAGTCCCTCTCCCTTACCCAAGTGGAGGTTTCCCCGAGGAACCCCCCCCTTGCCTGCCTGCAGCGCTGAAGAGATCCCGAGATCTCTCATAGACTAACATTGCGAACCCGACGCCTGTTTCTACACTGCACCCGGCCGCCCCCGCGCTGCTGAGGGTGAAATTTCTGTGTGGGCTTGTGTCCCCCCCGGTGCCCTACAAAACCCCCCTGGTCTGCCCTCCGAAGACGCGGGTACTTACCTGCAAGCAGACCGGAACCGGGGCACCCCCTTCTCTCCATTCTAGCCTATGTGTTTTGGGCACCACTTTGAACTCTGCACCTGACCGGCCCTGAGCTGCTGGTGTGGTGACTTTGGGGTTGCTCTGAACCCCCAACGGTGGGCTACCTTGGACCAAGAACTGAACCCTGTAAGTGACTTACTTACCTGGCAAATCTAACAAAAACTTACCTCCCCCAGGAACTGTGAAAATTGCACTAAGTGTCCACTTTTAAAACAGCTATTTGTCAATAACTTGAAAAGTATACATGCAATTTTTATGATTTAAAGTTCCTAAAGTACTTACCTGCAATACCTTTCGAATGAGATATTACATGTAGAATTTGAACCTGTGGTTCTTAAAATAAACTAAGAAAAGATATTTTTCTATACAAAAACCTATTGGCTGGATTTGTCTCTGAGTGTGTGTACCTCATTTATTGTCTATGTGTATGTACAACAAATGCTTAACACTACTCCTTGGATAAGCCTACTGCTCGACCACACTACCACAAAATAGAGCATTAGTATTATCTATTTTTACCACTATCTTACCTCTAAGGGGAACCCTTGGACTCTGTGCATGCTATTCCTTACTTTGAAATAGCACATACAGAGCCAACTTCCTACATTGGTGGATCAGCGGTGGGGTACAAGACTTTGCATTTGCTGGACTACTCAGCCAATACCTGATCACACGACAAATTCCAAAATTGTCATTAGAAATTCATTTTTGCAATTTGAAATTTTTCTAAATTCTTAAAAGTCCTGCTAGGGCCTTGTGTGTTAAGTCCCTGTTTAGCATTGTCTTTTTAGAGTTTAAAAGTTTGTTAAAAGTTTGAAATTAGATTCTAGAAACAGTTTTAGATTCTTTAAAAAGTCTTCCAACTTTTAGCAAAATAATGTCTGATACAGAGATGAATGTGGTGGAACTCGACACCACACCTTACCTCCATCTTAAGATGAGGGAGCTAAGGTCTCTCTGTAATATCAAAAAAATAACCATTGGCTCCAGACCTACCAAAATTCAGCTCCAGGAGCTGTTGGCAGAGTTTGAAAAAGCCAACCCCTCTGATGATGACATCACAGAGGAAGAAATTAGTGACTTGGAGGCCAATGTCCCTCCTCCAGTCCTAAATAGGGAGAACAGGACCCCTCAAGTCCTGTCTCCAACTGTGTTAGTCAGAAATGGTGAGTCCCTCACAGGAGGGTCCCACATTTCTGAAATCACTGAGGATGCTCTCAGTGAAGATGACCTCCTGTTAGCCAGGATGGCCAAAAGATTGGCTTTAGAGAGACAGCTCCTAGCCATAGAAAGGGAAAGACAAGAGATGGGCCTAGGACCCATCAATGGTGGCAGCAATATAAATAGGGTCAGAGATTCTCCTGACATGTTAAAAATCCCCAAAGGGATTGTGACAAAATTTGAAGATGGTGATGACATCACCAAGTGGTTCACAGCTTTTGAGAGGGCTTGTGTAACCAGAAAAGTGAACAGATCTCACTGGGGTGCTCTCCTTTGGGAAATGTTCACTGGAAAGTGTAGGGATAGACTCCTCACACTCTCTGGAAAAGATGCAGAATCTTATGACCTCATGAAGGGTACCCCGATTGAGGGCTTTGGATTCTCCACTGAGGAGTACAGGATTAGGTTCAGGGGGGCTCAAAAATCCTCGAGCCAGACCTGGGTTGACTTTGTTGACTACTCAGTGAAAACACTAGATGGTTGGATTCAAGGCAGTGGTGTAAGTAATTATGATGGGCTGTACAATTTATTTGTGAAAGAACACCTATTGAGTAATTGTTTCAATGATAAACTGCATCAGCATCTGGTAGACCTAGGACCAATTTCTCCCCAAGAATTGGGAAAGAAGGCGGACCATTGGGTCAAGACAAGGGTGTCCAAGACTTCAACAGGGGGTGACCAAAAGAAAGGGGTCACAAAGACTCCCCAGGGGAAGGGTGATGAGACAACCAAAACTAAAAATAGTAAAGAGTCTTCTACAGGCCCCCAAAAACCTGCACAGGAGGGTGGGCCCAGAGCCTCTTCACAAAACAATGGGTACAAGGGTAAAAACTTTGATCCCAAAAAGGCCTGGTGTCATAGCTGTAAACAGCATGGACACCAAACTGGAGACAAGGCCTGTCCCAAGAAAGGTTCCACTCCAAACTCCCATCCAGGTAACACTGGTATGGCTAGTCTCCAAGTGGGATCAACAGTGTGCCCAGAGCAAATCAGGGTCCACACTGAAGCTACTCTAGTTTCTCAGGGTGGGGTGGATTTAGCCACACTAGCTGTCTGGCCGCCTAACATGCAAAAATACAGACAGCAACTCTTAATTAATGGGACTAGAATAGAGGGCCTGAGGGATACAGGTGCCAGTGTCACCATGGTGACAGAGAAACTGGTTTCCCCTGGCCAATACCTGACTGGAAAAACTTACACAGTCACCAACGCTGACAATCAGAGAAAAGTACATCCCATGGCAATGGTTACTTTGGAATGGGGAGGGGTCAATGGCCTGAAACAGGTGGTGGTCTCCTCAAATATCCCAGTGGACTGTCTGCTTGGAAATGACCTGGAGTCCTCAGCATGGGCTGAGGTAGAACTAAAAACCCATGCAGCAATGCTGGGTATCCCTGAACTGGTGTGTGTGAAAACAAGAGCACAGTGCAAGGCACAGGGTGAAAAAGTAGAGCTGGAGTCTGGAAAAATGGCCCAGCCTACCAAGAGAACAGGAAAGTCAGTTGGGAAACCAACTGCAACACAGCAAAAGAAAGGGAACCTCTCTTCTCAGGAAGAAGTTCTGCCCTCTGAGGGAACTGAGCCTTTGGAGCTTGAGCCTTATCAGGTTGAGCTCTTAGGCCCAGGGGGACCCTCAAGGGAGGAGCTGTGTAAGGGACAAGAAACCTGTCCCTCTCTTGAAGGCCTTAGGCAGCAAGCTGCTGAAGAGTCCAAAGGCAAGAAAAATGGAACACATAGGGTCTATTGGGAAGATGGACTCCTGTACACTGAGGCCAGAGACCCCAAACCTGGTGCCACTAGGAGAGTGGTAGTGCCTCAGCTGTTCAGGAAGTTCATCCTAACATTGGCCCATGACATTCCCCTTGCTGGACATTTGGGACAAACCAAGACGTGGGAGAGGTTAGTCAACCACTTCTACTGGCCCAATATGTCCAACATGGTTAAGGAGTTTTGCCTCTCCTGCCCCACCTGTCAAGCCAGTGGTAAGACAGGTGGGCATCCAAAGGCCCCCCTCATTCCACTTCCAGTGGTGGGGGTTCCCTTTGAAAGAGTGGGTGTGGACATGGTTGGTCCACTAGAACCTCCCACAGCCTCAGGAAATATGTACATCCTGGTAGTAGTGGATCATGCTACCAGGTATCCTGAAGCTATTCCCCTTAGGTCGACTACTGCCCCTGCAGTAGCCAAGGCCCTCATTGGTATCTTTACCAGAGTGGGTTTCCCTAAGGAGGTGGTGTCTGACAGAGGTACCAACTTCATGTCAGCATACCTAAAACACATGTGGAATGAGTGTGGAGTGACTTATAAATTCACTACACCATACCATCCACAAACTAATGGCTTGGTTGAGAGATTCAACAAGACATTAAAAGGCATGATCATGGGGCTCCCAGAAAAACTCAAAAGGAGATGGGATGTCCTCTTGCCATGTCTGCTTTTCGCTTACAGAGAGGTGCCACAGAAGGGAGTAGGATTCTGACCCTTTGAACTTCTGTTTGGTCATCCTGTAAGGGGACCACTTGCCCTTGTTAAAGAAGGCTGGGAGAGACCTCTCCATGAGCCTAAACATGACATAGTGGACTATGTACTTGGCCTTCGCTCTAGAATGGCAGAGTACATGGAAAAGGCAACCAAAAACCTTGAGGCCAGCCAACAACTCCAGAAGTTTTGGTATGACCAAAAGGCTGCACTGGTTGAGTTCCAACCAGGGCAGAAAGTCTGGGTTCTGGAGCCTGTGGCTCCCAGGGCACTCCAGGACAAATGGAGTGGCCCTTACCCAGTGCTAGAAAGGAAGAGTCAGGTCACCTACCTGGTGGACCTGGGCACAAGCAGGAGCCCCAAGAGGGTGATCCATGTGAACCGCCTTAAGCTCTTCCATGACAGGGCTGATGTGAATCTGTTGATGGTAACAGATGAGGATCAGGAGGCAGAGAGTGAACCTCTCCCTGATCTTCTGTCATCAGACCCAAAAGATGGCACAGTAGATGGAGTGATCTACTCAGACACCCTCTCTGGCCAACAGCAAGCTGATTGTAGGAGAGTCCTACAACAGTTTCCTGAACTCTTCTCCTTAACCCCTGGTCAGACACACCTGTGTACCCATGATGTGGACACAGGAGACAGCATGCCTGTCAAAAACAAAATCTTTAGACAGTCTGACCATGTTAAGGAAAGCATCAAGGTGGAAGTCCACAAGATGCTGGAATTGGGAGTAATTGAGCGCTCTGACAGCCCCTGGGCTAGCCCAGTGGTCTTAGTCCCCAAACCTCACACCAAAGATGGAAAGAAAGAGATGAGGTTTTGTGTGGACTACAGAGGGCTCAATTCTGTCACCAAGACAGATGCTCATCCAATTCCAAGAGCTGATGAGCTCATAGATAAATTAGGTGCTGCCAAATTCTTAAGTACCTTTGACTTGACAGCAGGGTACTGGCAAATAAAAATGGCACCTGGAGCAAAAGAGAAAACAGCATTCTCCACACCTGATGGGCATTATCAGTTTACTGTTATGCCCTTTGGTTTAAAGAATGCCCCTGCCACCTTCCAAAGGTTGGTGAATCAAGTCCTTGCTGGCTTGGAGTCCTTTAGCACAGCTTATCTTGATGATATTGCTGTCTTTAGCTCCACCTGGCAGGATCACCTGGTCCACCTGAAGAAGGTTTTGAAGGCTCTGCAATCTGCAGGCCTCTCTATCAAGGCATCCAAATGCCAGATAGGGCAGGGAACTGTGGTTTACTTGGGCCACCTTGTAGGTGGAGGCCAAGTTCAGCCACTCCAACCCAAGATCCAGACTATTCTGGACTGGGTAGCTCCAAAAACCCAGACTCAAGTCAGGGCATTCCTTGGCTTGACTGGGTACTACAGGAGGTTTGTGAAGGGATATGGATCCATTGTGACAGCCCTCACTGAACTCACCTCCAAGAAAATGCCCAAGAAAGTGAACTGGACTGTGGAATGCCAACAGGCCTTTGACACCCTGAAACAAGCAATGTGCTCAGCACCAGTTCTAAAAGCTCCAGATTATTCTAAGCAGTTCATTGTGCAGACTGATGCCTCTGAACATGGGATGGGGCAGTTTTGTCCCAAACAAATGATGATGGCCTTGACCAGCCTGTTGCTTTCATTAGCAGGAGGTTACTCCCCAGGGAGCAGCGTTGGAGTGCCATTGAGAGGGAGGCCTTTGCTGTGGTTTGGTCCCTGAAGAAGCTGAGACCATACCTCTTTGGGACTCACTTCCTAGTTCAAACTGACCACAGACCTCTCAAATGGCTGATGCAAATGAAAGGTGAAAATCCTAAACTGTTGAGGTGGTCCATCTCCCTACAGGGAATGGACTTTATAGTGGAACACAGACCTGGGACTGCCCATGCCAATGCAGATGGCCTTTCCAGGTTCTTCCACTTAGAAAATGAAGACTCTCTTGGGAAAGGTTAGTCTCATCCTCTTTCGTTTGGGGGGGGGGTTGTGTAAGGAAATGCCTCCTTGGCATGGTTGCCCCCTGACTTTTTGCCTTTGCTGATGCTATGTTTACAATTGAAAGTGTGCTGAGGCCTGCTAACCAGGCCCCAGCACCAGTGTTCTTTCCCTAACCTGTACTTTTGTATCCACAATTGGCAGACCCTGGCATCCAGATAAGTCCCTTGTAACTGGTACTTCTAGTACCAAGGGCCCTGATGCCAAGGAAGGTCTCTAAGGGCTGCAGCATGTCTTATGCCACCCTGGAGACCTCTCACTCAGCACAGACACACTGCTTGCCAGCTTGTGTGTGCTAGTGAGGACAAAACGAGTAAGTCGACATGGCACTCCCCTCAGGGTGCCATGCCAGCCTCTCACTGCCTATGCAGTATAGGTAAGACACCCCTCTAGCAGGCCTTACAGCCCTAAGGCAGGGTGCACTATACCATAGGTGAGGGTACCA
This sequence comes from Pleurodeles waltl, assembly GCF_031143425.1. Taxonomy (NCBI): domain Eukaryota; kingdom Metazoa; phylum Chordata; class Amphibia; order Caudata; family Salamandridae; genus Pleurodeles; species Pleurodeles waltl. Next base: position 974,797,749 of record NC_090450.1, on the reverse strand, counting down.
GTGCATGAGCATGGTACCCCTACAGTGTCTAAACAAAACCTTAGACATTGTAAGTGCAGGGTAGCCATTAGAGTATATGGTCTGGGAGTCTGTCAAACACGAACTCCACAGCACCATAATGGCTACACTGAAAACTGGGAAGTTTGGTATCAAACTTCTCAGCACAATAAATGCACACTGATGCCAGTGTACATTTTATTGCAAAATACACCCCAGAGGGCACCTTAGAGGTGCCCCCTGAAACTTAACCGACTGTCTGTGTAGGCTGACTAGTTCCAGCAGCCTGCCATACCAGAGACATGTTGCTGGCCCCATGGGGAGAGTGCCTTTGTCACTCTGAGGCCAGTAACAAAGCCTGCACTGGGTGGAGATGCTAACACCTCCCCCAGGCAGGAGCTGTAACACCTGGCGGTGAGCCTCAAAGGCTCACCCCTTTGTCACAGCCCAGCAGGGCACTCCAGCTTAGTGGAGTTGCCCGCCCCCTCCGGCCACGGCCCCCACTTTTGGCGGCAAGGCAGGAGGGAACAAAGAAAACAACAAGGAGGAGTCACTGGCCAGTCAGGACAGCCCCTAAGGTGTCCTGAGCTGAAGTGACTCTAACTTTTAGAAATCCTCCATCTTGCAGATGGAGGATTCCCCCAATAGGGTTAGGATTGTGACCCCCTCCCCTTGGGAGGAGGCACAAAGAGGGTGTACCCACTCTCAGGGCTAGTAGCCATTGGCTACTAACCCCCCAGACCTAAACACGCCCTTAAATTTAGTATTTAAGGGCTACCCTGAACCCTAGAAAATTAGATTCCTGCAACTACAAGAAGAAGGACTGCCTAGCTGAAAACCCCTGCAGAGGAAGACCAGAAGACGACAACTGCCTTGGCTCCAGAAACTCACCGGCCTGTCTCCTGCCTTCCAAAGATCCTGCTCCAGCGACGCCTTCCAAAGGGACCAGCGACCTCGACATCCTCTGAGGACTGCCCCTGCTTCGAAAAGACAAGAAACTCCCGAGGACAGCGGACCTGCTCCAAGCAAGGCTGCAACTTTGTTTCCAGCAGCCTTGAAAGAACTCTGCAAGCTCCCCGCAAGAAGCGTGAGACTTGCAACACTGCACCCGGCGACCCCGACTCGGCTGGTGGAGACCCAACACCTCAGGAGGGACCCCAGGACTACTCTGATACTGTGAGTACCAAAACCTGTCCCCCCTGAGCCCCCACAGCGCCGCCTGCAGAGGGAATCCCGAGGCTTCCCCTGACCGCGACTCTTTGAATCCAAAGTCCCGACGCCTGGGAGAGACCCTGCACCCGCAGCCCCCAGGACCTGAAGGACCGGACTTTCACTGGAGAAGTGACCCCCAGGAGTCCCTCTCCCTTACCCAAGTGGAGGTTTCCCCGAGGAACCCCCCCCTTGCCTGCCTGCAGCGCTGAAGAGATCCCGAGATCTCTCATAGACTAACATTGCGAACCCGACGCCTGTTTCTACACTGCACCCGGCCGCCCCCGCGCTGCTGAGGGTGAAATTTCTGTGTGGGCTTGTGTCCCCCCCGGTGCCCTACAAAACCCCCCTGGTCTGCCCTCCGAAGACGCGGGTACTTACCTGCAAGCAGACCGGAACCGGGGCACCCCCTTCTCTCCATTCTAGCCTATGTGTTTTGGGCACCACTTTGAACTCTGCACCTGACCGGCCCTGAGCTGCTGGTGTGGTGACTTTGGGGTTGCTCTGAACCCCCAACGGTGGGCTACCTTGGACCAAGAACTGAACCCTGTAAGTGACTTACTTACCTGGTAAATCTAACAAAAACTTACCTCCCCAGGAACTGTGAAAATTGCACTAAGTGTCCACTTTTAAAACAGCTATTTGTCAATAACTTGAAAAGTATACATGCAATTTTTATGATTTAAAGTTCCTAAAGTACTTACCTGCAATACCTTTCGAATGAGATATTACATGTAGAATTTGAACCTGTGGTTCTTAAAATAAACTAAGAAAATATATTTTTCTATACAAAAACCTATTGGCTGGATTTGTCTCTGAGTGTGTGTACCTCATTTATTGTCTATGTGTATGTACAACAAATGCTTAACACTACTCCTTGGATAAGCCTACTGCTCGACCACACTACCACAAAATAGAGCATTAGTATTATCTATTTTTACCACTATCTTACCTCTAAGGGGAACCCTTGGACTCTGTGCATGCTATTCCTTACTTTGAAATAGCACATACAGAGCCAACTTCCTACAGTAATGAAGTACACTTTTTACATTTTGACTGGACTTTATCTATTTACACTTTTGCTCCAAGAGGTCTTTAAAAATGAAGGTGTTCCTAAAGTTAGGTGGTGAAGAACACCCTAGTTACTTCTTTTAACTTCGATTAACATTTAAATAAATGCTTGCCTATTTATTTAAGATATTTTTTATGTTAGTGCTGAGTGGAGGAAACAGCGACCCAGTGCGGCTGTGACAAGGGGTCACATACTAAGATCAGGAGGTCCACATGCAGCCCCGGGCTGTACTTCGAGTATCGTTGGAACACAGAATACAGTGGACCCGCCCAACCCCTTTGAAGCAAGGAGTACAGTGCTCTGGAAGGCAGCCCCTTTCCACAAACGAGCAGGTGCCCGTGGTTAGCCCGCTCTATCACTAATGAGCAGCAGGTGCCTACAGCCAGTTAAGCTGTTGTGTACCTCCTTAAAGTGTGTCTAAGTTAAATGGCTCAAATGCGCTTGTGGGAATGTGAACTCATTACATTCTAGAATGCAATGAGATGGTGGAATGTTGACTGGATGGGGAGAAGTGAGTTGACTGTAAGAGCCACTGAAGAAGCCGGCTGGGGTGTTGAAATTCAAGATACTCATACCCACTGCACATCGAAATGGGACAACTTTTTACCATCTTACATTGGTGACGAGCTGAGGTGTGAACGCATCATATCAACCCCCCAACTGAGATGAATTAAAGATGTTTCAGGATTTGGTTTGGGGCACATCCTTCAAGGTCTGTACTGACCATAAACCTTTGTGAGAGGTTTTCATGAGGAAATGGTTAGATTCTATTTCCTCTGGGATTAGGAGGTGGATCATCTCTTTACAGAATTTCAGTGTTGGCGTGGAATGTCTACCAGGAATAAAAAATCAATAAATCAATAAGCAGACTGATTGGTAGAGTGCAAATGTTAGAAGGTAGCTGATGGAGAGCAACATGATCTAAGTGAGGAGGCGATAAATGCATGTGAAATAACAAGTGGAGCTGTAACAGAAGAGGAATCAAAGGCAGACATGTGTAAAGCTGATGTGTTATGTAAAGTTATTGAAGCCGTTGACATAGGAAACATGCATTTCCAAGATAAATCATGGCCAATGATAAAGGATGAACTGGCAGTTGACAATGGTTTATTGTTGAGAGGCACTAGACTTATTGTACCCAAGTCACGCGGGTATAAGGAAATTGTTTTAGGTCATGAAGGTCACTTGGGGTATGTAGAGACAAAGAAGATGATTATATTGAAATTTTGGTGACCTGCTATAGATATTGAGATTGAGTGTGATGTATACGAGTGCATAGATTGCAACAACAGTGACAACATTTTAGTTACAAAACAAATACCAATGGTGCCTAGAAAACTTGAGTCATTCATGGGATGAGGTAGCTATAGATAGTGTATGGCCTTTGAAAGAACATCACACCACTTTTCATGCAAAGTGTGTGTGATATTTTGAAAGAGAGAGCAAGAGAGAGAAAGAGAGAGAGATTTTCCCAATGATATTCTGTCTGACAATGGGCCAATGTTTTGTCCAAGAGAATTTGAACAGTTTGTGGGAGAGTGCAGAAATGTACACAAGAAGAGCTCTATTTACCATCCAGAGACAATTGGTGCTTTTGAGAGGTTGAACAAAACATTGAAAGAAAGTATTCAGCCAGCTAGAGCTGATGGTATATGTTGGAGACAGACAATGCAAGAGATAATCACTGAACATAGAATGACTGCACACTTTAACTGGAAAATTCCCTTTTGAATTATTCAAAGGAAGAGCTCCCAATATGTTACTCTCTCCAAGGTGGAAGAATTGGAATAAGTGGGTGAAATTTAATGGTGTGGGTGACTGGAGGGAAAAATAAACTGATCTTCAAAAGAAACGTAAATGTTATTTTGTCAAAATGAAAAATGTTAGTAAAATGTCTATTCAGGTTGGTGATTGGGTCAAAATCGGAGCACCAGTAGGGTGTACATGGTGGTCCAGATTTACCAAAGTTCACGAAGTGGAGAAGTTATTTAGGAATGCGGTCAAACAGATTATCGTGGAGTGTGGAACTTAAATTTTATAGTAACAATCAAATCAATAGAAACAGCATTCAATTCTGGTAGTGACAAAAGTGTGGATAGTTATGTTTCTATTCCATAAGGTGTGGACAAAAATGTAGGGCAACAGAAAAGTCTTAGAACACAAACTGCCATGATATCTTGATGGTTTTATCAGTAGTTAACTATTTGTTTGGTCTTTCAAGTGTTGTATATTAATCTGTTGTAGGTTTTGACATTCAACCTTTACAATATTGTTTCTTTTTCTGTTGTCCTAATAATAATAATAATAATAAATTAGAAATATTTCAGTGCTAATTTATTAAAACAATAATATTTAGGGAATGAATGTCCTTCTCTTAATCTTTTATTGCTATGATGTTTCTAGCTGTGGGGGATAAATGTGATGTCTCTCCTTATATGCTGTATTAGCATTTCTAAATTAAATGGCTTATACGCAGGGCCACTAGCATTATGTGGCAGGAGACGGTAAAATTATGTGGCAGGGTTGAGTAAATTATGGGATGACAAAAGGCAAATAATGCAGCACATTTTGTAATACCATTACTTCATTATGTCAGTATTTTCAAACTTGGTAACACACTCTGGGCATTCGTAGAACCTCATTAATACCAGTTTAACACCCAAATATAGCAATAAGCAACAGACAGGTGACTAATCCAGCTTTGCAAGGGGCCTTTCACTGTGCGGCAACATGTGTTGTCGCATTTTAGTAACTTTTGAACTCTTTGATCTAGAAACCTTTTTTTAATCTATTAAGTGGCAGATGATGAATTATGTAGCAAATGCGGAAAATCTGTAACTATGCAAAAATCACTGAGGCCGCTCAATCGCATAATTCTAGTAGCCCTATATATGTGTGCTTGTTGCAATATGAACTAATGTCATTCTAGAATGCAAAGAGGTGGTAGAATGTGGGGACAGCTGGGGAGAAGCGAGTTGCCTGTTGGAGCCATTGAAGGAGCTGGCTGGGGTGTTGAGAGGAACCATTGAAGGAGCAGGCTGGGGTGTTGAGAATAAAGATATTTCATACCAACTGCACATTTTATTGAGTTGTCTAATTAGCATCTTACATATGCTACATCCTACTGAAGCAGCTGGTGCCCAAACCCATGGAACAGCAGACGCCCAGACCCATCCCCTTGGAGCAGGGAGCAGCTGGGGCACAGATCCAGCTCAACGAAATCCCAGGAGAGCAGCAGGTGCTCAGACCCATCTTGGCACAATCCCAGGGAAGCAGCACAGCAAAATACCTAGCTCAGTCCAATCCCAGGGGGGCAGCAGATGCACAGATCGAGCTCAGCCCAATTCCAGGGGAGCAGCAGGTGCTCAGATGTAGCTCAGCCCAATCCCAGGGAAGCAGCAGGTGCCCAGATCCAGCTCAGACCAATCCCAGGGGAGGAGCAGGTGCCCAGACCCAGCACAGACCAACCCAATCCCAAGGGAGCAGCAGGTGCCCAGACCCAACTCAGCAGCAGATGAAAGACCCAGCTCAGCAGCAGATTACAGACCCAGCTCAGCCCAATCCCAGGGGAGCAGCAGGTGACATACCCAGCTCAGACCATTCCCAGGGGAGGAGCAGTTAACAGACCCATCTCAGCCCAATCTCAGGGGAGCAACAGGTGACAACCCCAGTTCAGCCCAATCCCTGGGAGCAGCAGGTAACCAGAGCCAGTTTAGCCTAATCCCATGGGAGTAGCAGGTGACAGACCCATTTCAGTCTAATCACATGGGAGCAGCAGGTGACCAGACCCAGTTTGGCCCAATACCAGGGGTGCAGCAGGTGACAGATCCACTTTAGCACAATCTCAAGGGAGCAGCAGGAGACCAGACCCAGTTTAGTCAAACCCCAGGGGAGCAACACTACCCAGCTCAGGCGAATCCCAGGGGAGCAGGCAGTTGACACACCTACTTTAGCCTACATTGCACGAGTAGTTATAAGGAAGGTAGCAGTGAGGATTGAGATCTGGCGTTTGGAAAAGAATAAAACAAACTGATGACAACCGAGTCGGATATTTGACTATATGGTGATAATATTGCCTAGTGAAACCAGAAACATCAGGATATTGATAACAGTTAAAATAGGCAAATTAACCAGAAGGTTGCAGTGATTACGTGGCTTTGTTGTTTAAAAGAAAGAGTTGCCAGTGTCCTTCGACTGTCCTGAAGAGGCCATAAGTTTAGAGGCCGAAACGCGTTGACATTTCCTTACGGAACCAAGGGCGTGTAATTAATAAACTGAAGGTTTAAATAATTGGAAAGCACTACATAAATACCTTTAAAGTATGTGAGGTGTTTTCAGCTGGGTGCTAACCCCTTGGTCACCGGTATAAGACAGGATCACTACGAGAATTAAGCTAGAGTGACCTTCATGAACCATTTCGTTGGACATTTTACTTTATTTTGATGCAATTTTTTTTTTTTTTTTGTGTAATTGTGTAGAGGAATTTGTGTTTAGTCATTGATTTGATATGTTTTTTAGACGTACTTATGTCGAGGAATTCGCTGCTATTTTCTAAATAAATAAATAAAGATTTTTGGGAAATTAATTATCCCGATTAACCAGAAGTGGATTGACTGGTTAGTTTAATTAATGCATAGATTTGTCCCTACCTGTTATATATCTTTTGTGATTTTGCTCTGATAGTACCCAAAGCAGGGTGGGGTGACAGGGTACTCCCCTTCATTTTTATAAACCCCCGTGGAGCAGCAGGTGACCAGACCCAGTTTAGCCCAATCCCGGGGAAGCAGCGGGTGACAGACACATCCCCGCGGAATGGTAGGTACCCAGATCCTGCTCAACCCAATCCCAGGAGGCAGCATGTGACATACTAGGTTTAGCCCAACCCCAGGGAGCAGCTGTTGCTCGGACCCAGCTCATCCCAATTCCAGGGGTGCAGCAGGCGACCAGACCCAGTTTAGCCCAATCCCAGGGAAGCAGCAGGTGACAGACCCAAGCTCAGCCCAATCCATGGGAAGCAGCAGGTGAAAGACCCAGCCCAATCGCTGGGGAGTAGGTGCTCAGACCCAGCTCAGAACCAATCATAGGGGAGCAGCAGGTGACAGACCCAGCTCAGCCCAATCCCAGGGAGCCAATGGTGACAGATCCTGCTCAGCCCAATCCCAAGAGAGCAGCAGTTGAACATACCCAGCTAAACCCAATCCCTGAGAGCCACAGGTGACAGATACTGCTCAGCCCAATCTCAGGGGAGCAGCAGGTGACTGACCCAGTTTAGCCAATCCCAAGAAAGCAGCATGTGCACAGACGAGCTCAGCTCAATCCCTGGTAGCCGCAGGTGCCCCAAACCATTTTGTAAATCAGCAGCTGCCAGACCCTGCTCAGTCCAATCCCTGTGGAGTACCAGGTGGACATACCCAGCTCCGCCCAATCCCAGGGAGCAGCAGGTGACCGGACCCAGCTCAGCCCAATGCCAGGGAAGCAGCAGGTGGCAGAACGAGCTCAGCCCACTCCGTGGGAAGCAGCAGGTGACCAGACCTAGCTCAGCCCAATCCCAGGGAAGAAGAAGGTGACAGACCCAGTTTAGCCCAATCCCAAGAAAGCAGCACGTGCACAGACCAGCTCAGCTCAATCCCTGGGAGCCGCAGGTGCCCCAAACCATCTTGTAGATCAGCAGATGCCAGACCCTGCTCAGCCCAATCCCTGTGGAGCACAAGGTGGACATACCCAGCTCAGACCAATCCCGGGGAACAGCAGGTGACCAGACCCAGCTCAGCCCAATGCCAGGGAAGCAGCAGGTGGCAGACCCAGCTCAACCCAATCCCTGGGAAGCAGAAGATGACAGACCCAGCTCAATCCAATCCCTGGGGACCAGCAGGTGTTCAGACACAGCTCAGACCAATCCCAGGGGACTGGCAGGTGACCAGACCCAGTTCAGCCCGATCCCAGGAGAGCAGCAGGTGACCAGACCCAGCTCAGCCCAATCCCAGGAGAGCGGCAGGTGACCAGACCCAGCTCAGACCAATCCCAGGGGAGCAGCAGGTGACAAACCCAGCTCAGCCCAATCCCAGGGAAGCAGCAGGTGATGGACCAAGATCAACCCAACCCCTGTGGAGCAGCTGGTGACAGACCCAGCTCAACCCAATCCCTGTGGAGCACCAGGTGAACATACCAAGCTCAGACCAATCCCAGGGGAGCTGCAGGTGACAGACCCAGCTCAGCCCAATCCCAGGAGAGTAGCAGGTGACACGCCCAGTTTATCCCAATCCCAGGACAGTAGCAGGTGGCAGACCCAGTTTAGCCCAATCCCAAAAGAGCAGCAGGTGAACATACCCAGCTCAAACTAATCCCTGGGAGCCGCAGGTGACAGATCCTGCTCAGCCCAGTCCCAGGGGAGCAGCAGGGGACAGACCCCGTTTAGTCCAATCCCAAGGAAGCAGCAGGTGACAGACCCAGTTTAGTCCAATCCCAAGGAAGCAGCAGGTGGCAGACCCAGCTCAACCCAATCCCTGTGAAGCAGCAGGTGCTCAGACACAGCTCAGCCCAATCCCAGGGGAGCCGCAGGTGAACAGACCCAGCTCAATCCAATCCCTAGGGAGCAGCAGGTGCTCAGACCCAGCTCAACCCAATCCCAGCTCAGCAGCAGGTGACAGGCCCATCTCAACCCAATCCCAAGAGAACAGGTGACCAGACCCAGTCTAGCCCAATCCCTGAGAGTAGCACGTGCACAAACCAAGCTCAGCCCAATCCCTGGGAAGCGCAGGTGACAGACCCGGTTCAGCCCAATCCCAAGGAAGCAGCACGTGCACAGACCCAGCTCCGCCCAATCCCTGGGAGGCGCCGGTGCCCCTAACCATTCCGTAGATCAGCTGACACCAGGCCCTGCTCAGCCCAGCCCTAGGAGCGCATACTAACACCCAGGCACCGAGAGCCGCCGAGCCCCGCCCCCGCGTAGCTGGGGTTGGGAGTGGGCGTGACGTCCCAGCTCTGCTCGCGCAGAGGGTGTGTCCAGGGGGTGCTCTCTAACCCCGGCCGCTGTGGGGGGCGACAAGGTGCTCCTTCAGAGCTGCCCGCGGGCTTGCACAGCTGTCCGCGGCACGGCAGCAGTCGGAATCGCACTCACCGCACTCGTGGCCTCCAGGTTTGATGGGACAGATGTGGTGATTCCCGGCAAGGGGCTGACATCAGCCGCGCACACAAGGGGGCACTCTGCAGCGGCAGCACAGGAGGGCCTAGGCCCATGCAGGCATTACAACAGGACGTGACGTACCGTGACGGAGGTAGAGGCCGAGTGGCTCTCGGCGGTGGCACACAGTGCCCAGATGCCATAGAGCGACGATGTAGCCAAACTCGCCTTACCAAGAGCCTACCTATTTTCCAGCCGTTTCGCGGTCGGCGCCCGAGGATTGCCCACAAAATAGTAATAATTAGTTTTGCCAATAATAGTATGTTTAACCAATGAACAGAATTATATTGTGTTAGCATCTTTCTGTTGACGTCACTAGAGCCTGCCAGTTGCGAGCAGGGTGGGTGATGTGGACCGCGTGCAGACTTCCCGTCTCTTTGGCCAATTAACAATTTGCATGCTCTCTCTTCAGCCAATCCCAAACCTCTCTGAAGGTTCTCAAGCCTCATAGCCAATGAACAAGTGATAAGAGCCTCCCAGTTTGTCACCTGCCTGGAAGTCTTGACCAATCCGACGTTACCTATCCTCTATTACATGCTTTTTAAATTCTATGTCAGGACCGGAGGCTTCGGATTATGCTTTCTCTTAACTTTACTGACAAACACAGCAGCCAATAAAAAACAATACTTTTTCAAACTACAAATCCCATGAGCCTTAGCTCACCAATCATGGCACGATACTGTCCATATATATATCATGAGCTCTATAGTCCTTCCTCTTTCTTTGCTGCTCCAGCAGCCAGTTAAGTCCGCGCGAAACGCTCTTATATTTGTTGTGATTTTAATATATTATAGTAAACAGCGCGCTCGGAGCTTCGCTCCGCTTGAATGTCATGTCGAATTGTAAAGTTTATTAATAATATTGCTAGCGCGTCAGAAGTGTTTGATTTGTTTTTTGCTTCGCTTTCCGGAGCTTCGGCTCCGATTCCTTAAATGCCCCCAGCGTTACAATACCACTGGTGTGGAGCGGGAGCAGGCCGTACGAACGAGCGCTCGCTCGCTCAGAGGACGTAGTCCTCTTTCATTGCCCATGCGTGCGCGCGCGCATTGAGCCGATCAGAGGCTTCCGACCGGCTTCTTTGCAGCGCGAGTACGCGAGTGGCAATTTCTCCGGTGCAAGCGGCTTAAGAGCGCCCGTAGGGGCTGAAATAATACTCATAGAGCTTTGCTCAGGGGGCATAAAGATATTTTAATAGTTTTTACTTAATAAGATTTAAAATTGACAGGTGGCTCCCTCCACTTTAAAAACTTTAAAAACTCTTTATCAGATAATTTAAACACCTGCTCAGGGTTTTGCCCCCCCCCTGTCAACTCCTCCTATCAAGGACTTACCCACATTTTTTGCGATGGCGTACTACGCCAATGAGGAAGAGCAGTATGGCGAACTGCAGGAGGAAACCTCAGAACATCTATTGGAGGAAAGACTGGTGGAAGCACTGGGTTACCATGTGCAAGACTCCGTGAATTGGGCGTTAATCCAGGCCCTCAAGCCTTTTACTCAACCTCTGTCTAATTTCGCTAGAAGAGAATTTCTAGGTGAAAGTAGCCAACAACCTCGCCTGCAAACCGGAGATTCCGGTGACGTGTTGGGTCTTAGACTACAGCGTTCAGGTGGCACCTCTTCTGCAGAAATTTTGTCACAAATGGCAACCTCCGTGTTGCGTGACCATGCGTATGGAGGATCTCCCCCACCTCAAATTTCACCTTCCATTCCTGTGCAGACATCTTCCCAATCCAGTTACCACGATCCCTCTTCCTCAAAATCGGATTCGGACGAATCTCAGACTGATACTCAACCACGCAAAAAGCAGCGCAAGGCGAAACATAATACACCCAAAGATGACACCCCGCAAGGCAAAAACCTCTTATTCTCTCCAGAGGATATCATTCACCCTCGCTCTACTGAGTGGGTCCCTCAACAGGAAGTGGCGAACTACGTCCAAGACAGGCTGCGCAGAAGCTTTGAGAAAGAGGTACGCAATACTCTTAGATCAGAGTGCCCTCGCCCCTCCCTCCTGGGTAAAGTAGCGGACACTCCAGAACTGGACCCTAACTTGGCGACCTTTCTCCGGAAATTCGCCAAGGACCCAAAAAAGGGTCTAGACCGTGCCTGGAAAGGTTGTCAGGACAAATTATTAGACATTTCTGGTCCGTTAACAAAAATATTGGATTTAGCTGTAGAATCCAAGGAATCTGAAACCCCCTTGGATACGGAAGCGATACTTCAATGGACCCAGAGAGCAATCTGCCTCCTGGGAAACGCAAACTGCGCCATGTCAACGGAGCGCAGACGATCTTTCCTCATTCGTTTAGATCCTAAGCTCGCTGAGTTATCCATTAACGAAGCCGGTCCTGCGGCTAACGGTATGCTCTTCGGAGATAAATTTATTTCCAACTTGAATAAATACGTAGCTACATTTACAGCCCTTGATAAAGCCCAATCGAACATCAAAAAGGTATTCAATAATGCTCTTTTTATGCGGGCCGGACGCTTCAGGGGTCGAGTGCCAGGCCGTAGATACCAGGCCCCGAGATATGCCTCCCAAGGCAACAGAGGAACCTACCCAAACCAGGGCAACTTCTACCCCAATCGCTACAGGGGGCGAGGTAGAAACTCAAGAGGATACCGTGGGGGTAACTCCATTCAAGACAGCACAAATTCAGGTGAGAATTATTCTTCCCTCAGAGGTAACTTTGGGGGGCAGGATTCAACTGTTTCTCCCGGCTTGGGAATCCATTACTCAGGACCCTTGGGTTCTTCAGTCAGTTCAGGGCTTTCAGCTAGAATTTTATGCCCTCCCAAAGCAAAAGAGTCCTCCTATGCCTCTCCTTTTTTCCTGCGCAGATCACAAATTCATAAAAGAGGAGATTATCTCTCTCATTCAAAAAGGGGCAGTGGTGGAAACCTCACCTCACCCTCGGGGTTTCGCCAGCACTATCTTCTTGGTTCAAAAGAAGGGCGGCGGATCCAGACTGGTTTTAAACCTAAAACATTTCAATTCCTGGATGGTGTATCGCCATTTCAAGATGGAGGGCATCCACCTTCTCAGAGATCTTTTAAGGGACAAGGACTGGATGGTACGGCTAGACCTCAAAGACGCCTACCTCTCAGTCCCGATATTTGCACCTCACAGACGATTCGTACAATTCCAATGGGATTCCCAGTGGTTCGAATTCAAGGTGCTCCCTTTCGGCCTCTCCTCAGCGCCCTGGTGTTTCACCAAACTCCTTCGTCCAGTGGTGCCATTCCTAAGAGAACGAGGAGTGCGCCTAATTATTTACCTGGACGATATTCTCATCATGGCTCAAGACAAAAGCCTGTTGCTGACTCACCTCAATTGGACCATAAAATTGATCCAGGATCTAGGGTTTATCCTAAATTCAGAGAAATCCAACCTGATTCCTTCACAAAGTATGGATTTTCTAGGGTTTCAGATAGATTCTCTAGCATCATTACTAATTCTCCCGATCACCAAACGGAATCTGATCAAGAAGGAGTTGAGGAGAGCGCTTGCCTCTCCGACTATATAGTTGAGGACTCTAGCCCGGCTTGTCGGCCTTTTAGCCTCATCGATTCAAGCAATTTTCCCGGGGCCTCTACACTACAGAGCCCTTCAGAGATTGAAGATTCTTCATCTCCAAAAAGGTCTTCAATATTCAGAACTAATTCCCCTCTCGGAGGATGCCAAGACAGAGATAACATGGTGACTAGACCACATGGATGCGTGGAATGGCAGAGCGATTTTTCCCTCCAATCCGGATGTAGTGATCGAATCGGATGCCAGCCGTTGGGGCTGGGGGGCACGTTGCGGCCCAGTGGAGACTGGAGGCCGTTGGTCCCCGGGGGAATTATCTTATCACATCAACTGCCTGGAGCTCCTGGCAGGATCGTTCGCCATCAAATCCTTGGCTCCCCGCAAGGCTCACTGCTGTATTCTTCTGCGGATGGACAATGTCTCCGCGGTCAGATACATCAATCGCCTAGGAGGGACCAGGTCTCGTCTCCTAGCGGAGATAGCGAAAGAATTCTGGCACTTTTGCCTCAATCAAAAAATCTCGGTAATAGTGGAATACATTCCGGGCATTACCAATACGACAGCAGACTGGAACTCTCGTTTCCTTCGGGATGGCAGCGACTGGAGGCTCAGACGGAACATTTTCCAAGCTCTCCAACTTCGTTGGGGGACATGTCAGATAGATTTATTCGCCTCCCGGTTGAACAGTCAGGTCCCATGCTTCTTCAGTTGGAGGCCGGATCCTCAAGCGAAGGGGACGGACGCATTCATGCAGTTGTGGCCGAGGGAACTTCTCTATGCCTTTCCTCCTTTTGTAATGATTCCTCGCGTCTTGGCTCAAGTGCGTCGCCAACGCTCGGAAATCATTCTGGTGACCCCATGGTGGAGTGCTCAACCATGGTTCCCTTCCGCAATGAACCAGTCATGCGAATTTCCGGTGAAGATACCGTGGTCAGTGGATCTCCTGTCGGATCCATCGAACAATTTCCATCCTCTGGTCCTTCAAGGTCTGTTAACTCTGATGGCCTGGAGACTTTCAGGAGACGATGGCAAGTGCCTGGAGTTTCGGACTCAGCGTTGTTTTTCTTATCCCAATCTTGGGCCCCCTCCACCCAGAAGAGATACGAACAGGCCTGGAAGAAGTGGTTACGTTGGTGCGACACAAGGAATGTGGATCCCTTGGGGTTAGAAATTCATGTCATAGCCAATTTTTTGTCAGAATTGGCCTCTCAGGGTTTAGCTGATAGGACAATTAACAATTGTCGTTCAGCTCTTTCGGCGGGTCATCCCCATATTCAAGGGAAACCGGTAGGAGAACATCCCTTGATTTGCAAATTGCTTAGAGGCATCCGTATGGTAAAACCTCCACAACCAAAGTATTCCTCTTTGTGGGATGTTAACATTATTTTACGTTTTCTCAAAAACTGGCAGGATAATGACGGTCTATCTCGCAAACAGTTATCCGCAAAGTTGACTATGCTGCTATGCTTACTCTCCTGCAGAAGGGTCTCAGACGTTAAAGCTCTGGATTTATCAGGTAGAGTATTCACTCCTAATGGAGAATCTTTTTCTATTTCTAGGCGTACAAAAACTTCATCCAAATTTATTTCATATCCATCGTTTCCGCATAACAAGAAACTATGTGTTGTTCAATGTCTGAAGAGTTATGAGGATGTCACTCGAGAATTCAGGCAAAATGTTTCAGGTCAATTGTTGATTTCCTTACAAAAACCGTTTAATCCTGTCTCTGCAGCAACCTTAGCCCGTTGGGTCAAGTGGTTATTAGCCGAATCCGGCATTGACATAAGTGTTTTTGGGGATCATTCGGTTAGAGGAGCTATGGCTTCCAAAGCCTTTGCGACAGGAGCCAGACTTGAGGACATTATGGCTGCAGCTGATTGGTCAAACGATTCCACTTTCAAGGTTTTCTATCACAAACCTATTGTGGATGTAGTGTCGGAAGTAGTAAATAGACTTTGAACTAGCATAATCCGAAGCCTCCGGTCCTGACATAGAATTAAAAATTTTCTAGCTATCGCGTCAAGAATTTTAGATTCTATTAAGGACACGGAGGCGAGGATTATCCCACCCGGTTGGTACGTTTATATCATTAATGTGATAAAGGCTTCATTGTCATTTTTATGTCATTAATATGATAATTGATTAAGAAAATGGTTTTTAATTTAAAAAACGTAAAATAATTACCCTCCCTGATATATTCGATATTAGTGGTTTGTGTTTGTTCTCATTCAGGATCATCCAACACGACATCATGAAGGATTTCGATGAAGCATCGTTAATGTGGTTATCTCCCAACGCCTGGAGTTGTTACAGCGATCTGGAAAGAATTTCGTTTCAAGTTCTGCAAGTTTACGCATGTTTGAACTGTTTTCGCAAAGAAAGAGGAAGGACTATAGAGCTCATGATATATATATGGACAGTATCGTGCCATGATTGGTGAGCTAAGGCTCATGGGATTTGTAGTTTGAAAAAGTATTGTTTTTTATTGACTGCTGTGTTTGTCAGTAAAGTTAAGAGAAAGCATAATCCTTGCCTCCGTGTCCTTAATAGAATCTAAAATTCTTGACGCGATAGCTAGACATTTTTTAATTCCTAAGCCGTGAGCTCCTCGCAGTGATTAAAGAATTTAACACACCAGTTTGAGAAGTAACGACTGTAAAAGCTGTCAGTTGCACATAATGGACTATACAGGAAAATCCTGACGGTATCTCAAGATTTCACGAAAAAACATGCTCAACGTCCCTTGACCAAAAGAAAACATGATTCTCCCCAAAAATCATATACATAATGTCACACCCTCTAAGTGACGGTAATGTTAGTTTACAGGCATTGGGTTTTAAAGACGTGATGTATGAAATGAGGTATGAGCTAGTTTCGGGATTAAAGTAAGAAGGATTTACAGCACGGCCAAGTTTCTCAGGTCCGTGCGAAATGTGCTGCTCCAGTCCAGGATTTTTATTGGAATTCTGGTACTTTTAGTCGTGCGTATCCCCTTATAAAACATGAGTTCAAGTCCCTTATTTGCTGCCTTCTAATTGGCCAGTACATGCTGGCTTCACTTCCTCTTCTTTCGGCTGGAGCATGGCCAAAGTACTGATTGCTTCTGCTTGATTGCTGTCCTTCTGCTGATTGTGTTTTGAGTGAGGTTCTCCTTTTATTATTTTTTCTTCTCGGTCGTCCTTCTTGAATCTATTGCCATTTGTAGCTATGTTTTACTGTTCCACACACACTTCAAAGAAGACCTTTTCCCTTTTGAAATGGATGTTTATTGTCACAAACAATATGATCTGCTTTTATTCAAACAACAGATGTTATCTGACTCCATGTGTATTTTCACTAAGACTTGTAATGGCACAATTGCCTTCTTTATGTGACTATAACATGCCCAGTACTGCCTGTAAGAGCTAGAAGAATTTCTCAGAATGCTCCTACAATTTCCTCTCCACCATGTTGGTCGGGGGTCCCAGTGATATCTTGGACATGTTGACTAATGCCAGAGGGTGTCCCTTCCCAGTTTTAGTAGACTTTGGTTTTACCAAGGCCTTACTCTATTTTCACCCACTACAGTAGATGTTTCAGCAGGGAGGGCCTTCGTTTAAGTTATCACTCTGAGTCCTTCTCCACACTGTTGATCGCCAGTCACTTGCCCAAACTCTGCAGGCTGTGGTAGCCAGGTTCCCCTTGGGAAAGCACCTATGTCTGTCCCATGAGACAACCTGCTGGCACTGCCGTTAGCAACACAGTGGGGTCAGCCAAACACAGCATATGTGCCCTTGATCCTTGTGCCCTATAGAAAAAGAAGGGTCCCCTCTGTCACTTACCCCCTCATATGGGTATGCTGCACTCTTGCCAGAGAATTAGATGCAGTCGTCTGAAAATTCTGCCTTTTTTATCATTTTCAACAGTTGTGGGGCTGTCAGCCACAATTCGCCTCACATGTCAGTGGGCCCCACAGGAGTGTTGGAGACTGAGGCCCTCATTACGACTTCGAAGCGTACCTGAATGAGCAAAGATGACTCCTCTGAACCTTAGTGAATATGCAGGGTGGGGATTTGAGCATCTTTTTATACATTACAGCATTAGATCCTGCTTGAATGGTAAATCTTGCATGGCAGGTCTGCTGGGTTTACACCTTAGAGCACACTTAAAAGGAAAGGAAACAGGATGCTAAAACAATTATTGTTAATCCACTGAGTGTTTGCTGGATAACCTTCATTTTGTTCTACAAGACTCCTGTTTATGGGTTTTAAATATAACACTGGGGGACACACCTGAAAGTAAGAGAAATAGGATGCCAAAACAATTCTTGTGAATCCACCTTCTGGTTGCTGGAAAACTCTACTTTTGTTCTACCAGTCTTCTGTCTCTGGGTTTATTATGGGTACAGTGGGTGCCACAAACTGGATTCTAGTGTTAGATGTGGGAAGCGACTAGGTTTACCATAGTATACTCTCTCTACACACACACACACACACACAGCCCTCAGAGTCCAGACTTGGTGTGGCTGAAGACTTGTGTCAATTAAAAATGCCCACAATGAATCTGGTTGGCCCCATGAACAATTACCCCATTGGCAAGGGTATGCCCAGTAGTCAACCCCACCCACTAGCTTGTGTCCAGCATGAATATGGTATCTCCAGGCACAGACTTCAGAACACTCCTGAACAAGAGGAAGAAGAGGACTGGACCTGCAGTTTATGACCAGAGAGGAGCCATGAAAGTGGACTTCAAGTGTCATACGGTTGACTTCCTGTTAAAGCTAAAGGGATACAGAAGTTACAAGATGTCTTTTCCTGCAACAGCCCAGCTGACCTGTGTAAACTGGGCCTGAGCTGGACCCTTCTGCAGGGTCCAGTCTGACACATTGTGAGTCTCTAAGTTCCTTCTCTGAGGTCTTTGGGGGTGGGGGGGGGCTTTAGAAGTGTACAATCCATCACGGGAAGCCTAAATTGCATCTACGTCCTAGTCTACTCAACCACTGACTATCATTGGCATTTTGTGCTTCTTGATGATGCTATTCATACTTAAACCATTAAACAATCTGGTTCCTCTTTTTAGATTTGTGTCATTTTGGTATAATTTTGTTTAATGAATGTTACTTTATTTTTTCGAATTTTGCTTGGGAATTTTTTTGTTTTGCATTTTGACTTTATTCCTTTTTTAGTAATGCATAAATATTTTGCACATTGCCCTATGTTAAGCCTGTTTCTCTGTACCAAAGCTACCAGGGTGTCGAGCTCAGTTAAATTTAGTGAGTTAACGGTTCACTCTGACAAGGGTTGTGGTTATTCCTTAAGGTGGGTAGTCACCCACTCCACGTAATAATCCAAGTTTGTGCTATATGTACATAACAAAATGCTATCAATTCTTACCTTCTTAATAGGCGTGATATCCCTAAGTTTATTTTAGCATTTCCACACAAAGGATTCCTAATATACAGTTAGTTAGGCAACAATGTGATCCATTTTATCTGAATAAAATGTTTAAAAATATATGCTACAGAGTTAAGTACTGTAGGAAAGTACCATCTTGCCTGGCATGTTAACCCCATATTTCACTGTATATATGTTATTTTAGTCTATGTGTCACTGGGACCCTGCCAGGCAGGGCCCCAGTGCTCATAAGTATGTGCCCTGTATGTGTTCCCTGTATGATGACTAACTCTCACTGAGGCTCTGCTAACCAGAACCTCAGTGGTTATGCTCTCTGTGCTTTCCAAATTTGTCACTAACAGGCTAGTGACCAATTTCACCAATTCACATTGGCATACTGGTACACCCATATAATTCCCTAGTATATGGTACTGAGATACCCAGGGTATTGGGGTTCCAGGAGATCCCTATGGGCTGCAGCATTTCTTTTGCCACCCATGGGGAGCTCTGACAATTCTTACACAGGCCTGCCAGTGCAGCCTGAGTGAAATAACGTCCACGTTATTTCACAGCCATTTACCACTGCACTTAAGTAACTTATAAGTCACCTATATGTCTAACCTTCACCTGGTAAAGGTTGGGTGCAAAGTTACTTAGTGTGTGGGCACCCTGGCACTAGCCAAGGTACCCCCACATCGTTCAGGGCAAATTCCCCGGACTTTGTGAGTGCGGGGACACCATTACACGCGTACACTGTACATAGGTCACTACCTATGTACAGCGTCACAATGGTAACTCCGAACACGGCCATGTAACATGTCTAGGATCATGGAATTGTCACCCCAATGCCATTCTGGCATTGGGGGGACAATTCCATGATCCCCCTGGTCTCTAGCACAGAACCCGGGTACTGCCAAACTGTCTTTCCGGGGTTTCCACTGCAGCTGCTGCTGCTGCCAACCCCTCAGACAGGTTTCTGCCCTCCTGGGGTCCAGGCAGCCCTAGCCCAGGAAGGCAGAAGCATAAGCCAGTCTACACCGGTTCAGGGATCCCCCAGCCCTGCTCTGGCGCAAAACTGGACAAAGGAAAGGGGAGTGACCACTCCCCTGACCTGCGCCTCCCAGGGGAGGTGCCCAGAGCTCCTCCAGTGTGTCCCAGACCTCTGCCATCTTGGATTCAGAGGTGTTTGTGGCACACTGGACTGCTCTGAGTGGCCAGTGCCAGCAGGTGCCGTCAGAGGTTCCTTCTGATAGGCTCCTACCTCTCTTGGTAGCCAATCCTCCTTCCTAGGTAGCCAAACCTCCTTTTCTGGCTATTTAGGGTCTCTGCTTTGGGGAATTCTTTAGATAACGAATGCAAGAGCTCACCAGAGTTCCTCTGCATCTCCCTCTTCACCTTCTGCCAAAGGATCAACCGCTGACTGCTCAGGTCGCCTGCAAAACTGCAACAAAGTAGCAAGATGACTACTAGCAACCTTGTATCGCTTTATCCTGCCAGCTTTCTCGACTGTTTCCAGGTGGTGCATGCTCTAGGGGTAGCCTGCCTCCTTCTTGCACCAGGAGCTCTGAAGAAATCTCCAATGGGTCAACGGAATCTTCCCCCTGCAACCGCAGGCAACATAAGACTGCATCACCGGTCCTCTGGGTCCCCTCTCAGCACGACGAGCGTGGTTCCTGGAACTCAGCAACTCTGTCCAAGTGACTCCCACAGTCCAGTGACTCTTCAGTCCAAGTTTGGTGAAGGTAAGTCCTTGCCTCCCCACGCTAGACTGCATTGCTGGGTACCGCATGATTTGCAGCTGCTCCAGCTCCTGTGCACTCTTCCAGGATTTCCTTTGTGCACAGCCAAGCCTGGGTCCCTGACACTCTAACCTGCAGTGCACAACCTTCTGAGTTGTCCTCCGGCGTTGTGGGACTCCCTTTTGTGACTTCGGGTGGACTCTGGTTCACCTTTCTTCTAAGTGCCTGTTCAGGTACTTCTGCGGGTGCTGCCTGCTTCTGTGAGGGCTCCCTGACTTGCTGGGCGCTCCCTCTGTCTCCTCATCCAAGTGGCGACATCCTGGTCACTCCTGGGCCACAACAGCATCCAAAAACCCTAGCTGCGACCCTTGCAGCTAGCAAGGCTTGTTTGCGGTCTTTCTGCATGGGAACACCTCTGCAAGCTTCTTCACAACGTGGGACATCCATCCTCCAAAGGGGAAGTTCCTAGTCCTCTTCGTTCTTGCAAAACACCAAGCTACTTCCATTCAGTGGCAGCTTCCTTGCACCCTCAGCTGGCATTTCCTGGGCTCCTGCCCACTCTCTACACTGTCGCGACTCTTGGACTTGGTCCCCTTTTCTTACAGGTACTCAGGTCCGGAAATCCACTGTTGTTGCATTGCTGGTGTTCGTTTTCCTTGCAGAACCCCCCTATCACGACTTCTGTGCCCTCTGGGGGTTGTAGGTGCACTTTACACCTACCTTACAGGGTCTTGGGGTGGGCTATTTTTCTAACCCTCACTGTTTTCATACAGTCCCAGCGACCCTCTACAAGCTCACATAGGTTTGGGGTCCATTTGTGGTTCGCATTCCACTTTTGGAGTATATGGTTTGTGTTGCCCCTATACCTATGTCCTCCTATTGCAATCTATTGTAACTTTACACTGCTTGCATTACTTCCTTTTGCTATTACCTGCATACTTTTGGTTTGTGTACACATATCTTGTGTATATTTCTCATCCTCATACTGAGGATACTCACTGAGATACTTTTAGCATATTGTCATAAGAATAAAGTACCTTTATTTTTAGTATATCTGTGTATTGTGTTTTCTTATGATATTGTGCATATGACACCAGTGGTATATTAGGAACTTTACATGGCTCCTAGTTCAGCCTAAGCTGCTTTGCCATAGCTACCTTCTATCAGCCTTAGCTGCTAGAATCACCTCTTCTACACTAATAAGGGATAACTGGACCTGGCACAAGTTGTAAGTACCTCTGATACACACTAAAAGCCAGGCCAGCCTCCTACATTGGTTGTGCAGCGGTGGGATAAGTACTTGTAACTACTTACCACTTTGTCATTGTGTACTTTTCATAAGAGAATAATATACAAAACAAGTTCAGTGTATGTACACCTAACCAAAAAGTTTTGCTTTTCTCCTCTTACACTTTCTACTAAGTGCTGAAAAGTACTCTAAAAACTTATAAAAGGTTTCTAAAAAGTTTGAAAAAGTTTTTTTTCTCTGTTCTTTAAAAAGTTCTGAAACTTTTTCTTTCTTCTCACTGTCTCTAAACCTTCTTTTATCATGTCTGCCGTAGAGTCTGCTCTTAAAATGGTCAATACTACCTATGACAATTTAAATTTCAAGAGCCTAAGGAGTCTCTGCATAGATAGAGGTTTACTAATAGGAAAGAACCCTACTAGAGAATTTTTGTATAACATGCTCATTGTGAATGATGAGTCCCTAGCTGGCACTTCAAATGAGAACTTAGTAGATAGCTCCCATTCTGACTCAGGGGAACCCTTTGAGGGAGGTGGGGAGGGTTCTATTCCAAATCTGCCCCTCAGCAGATCACATAGCA
Organism: Pleurodeles waltl; assembly: GCF_031143425.1. Taxonomy (NCBI): domain Eukaryota; kingdom Metazoa; phylum Chordata; class Amphibia; order Caudata; family Salamandridae; genus Pleurodeles; species Pleurodeles waltl. The sequence continues at coordinate 974,775,819 of NC_090450.1, read as the reverse complement.
ATGCTGGTAGTAATAGGAGCTCCCATCATAGTAGGGATGTTTTTGTTCCTGGAGGCCAGGTTGCTAGAGTCCAAGCTGTTAGAGACAGATCTCCCTCTGTTGTTTCCAATTTGTCCTCAGTGTCCCAGCATTCCCAACCCACCCACTCTGAAGACAACATGTTAGAAAGGGAACTCAAAAAGTTGAGAGTGTAAGAGACCAGACTGAAGCTTAAACAGCAACAGCTGGCTCTAGACAGGGAATCCCTAGACCTGGAGAAGGAGAGACAGAGATTGGGGTTTGGACCCCATGGTGTCAGCAGCAATATTCCTGATAGTAATCCTGTTAAAGAGCATGATTCCAGGAATCTGCATAAGATAGTTCCCCCTTACAAGGAGGGGGATGACATCAACAAGTGGTTTGCTGCACTTGAGAGGGCCTGTATGGTACAGGGGGTCCCTCAAAGGCAGTGGGCTGCTATATTGTGGCTATCTTTCAATGGAAAGGGTAGTGATAGGCTCCTCACTGTTAGAGAAAGTGATGCTAACAATTTTGCAGTTTTGAAGGATGCACTCTTGGATGGATTTGGCTTAACCACTGAACAATACAGGATTAAGTTCAGAGACACCAGAAAAGAGTCCTCACAAGACTGGATAGACTTTGTTGACTGTTCAGTGAAGGCGTTGGAGGGGTGGTTACATGGCAGTAAAGTTTCTGACTATGAAAGCCTGTATAATCTTATTCTGAGAGAGCATATTCTGAATAACTGTGTGTCTGACTTGTTACACCAATATCTAGTGGACTCAGATCTGACCTCTCCCCAAGAATTGGGAAAGAAGACAGACAAATGGGTCAGAACAAGAGTGAACAGAAAAGTTCATACAGGGGGTGACAAGGATGGCAAGAAGAAGGATGGTAAGTCTTCTGACAAGGGTGGGGACAAATCTAAAAATGAGTCTTCATCAGGCCCACAAAAATCCTCTGGTGGGGGTGGTGGGTCCAAATCCTCTTCAAATCAAGTTAAAAAGCCTTGGTGTTATTTGTGTAAAGTCAAAGGCCATTGGATAACTGATGCCAGTTGTCCAAAGAAAAACACCAAACCTCCCACTACCACAACCCTTACTGCAAACTCTAGTGCCCCTAGTACTAGCAGCGGTGGTGGGAGCAAACCTACTAATAGCCAATCCAAGGGAGTTTCTGGGCTCACTTTTGGTAATTTAGTTGGGGTTAGTCTTGTTAGGGAGACCACAGAGGCTATGTTAGTCTCTGAAGGTGCCATTGATTTGGCCACCTTGGTTGCTTGTCCCCTGAATATGGATAAGTACAAGCAACTTCCCCTAATAAATGGTGTTGAGGTTCAGGCCTACAGGGACACAGGTGCCAGTGTTACCATGGTAATAGAGAAACTGGTACACCCTGAACAACACCTACTTGGTCGCCAGTACCAAGTGACAGACGCTCATAACAACACTCTTAGCCACCCCATGGATGTTGTAAATCTCAACTGGGGGGGGGGGGCTACTGGTCCAAAGAAAGTTGCGGTTGCTTCAGATTTACCTGTAGACTGTCTATTAGGAAATGATTTAGAGACATTAGCTTGGGCAGAAGTGGAGTTGGAGGCTCATGCAGCAATGCTGGGCATTCCTGGGCATATTTTTGCTTTGACAAGGGCTCAGGCCAAAAAGCAAAAAGGACAGGGTGACTTGGATCCTGGAACAATGGACCAAGTGCTCCCTAAAGCTAGGGGTAGCAAGGGTAAATCCCTACCCACTATCCCTCCCTCTACAGATGATTCTCCTTCTGAGGAAGAAGAATTTCCTCCCTGTGCAGAACCTTCACCAGATGAGCTGGCAGCAGACACTGCTGAGCTTTTGGGTGGAGGGGGCCTGCCAGGGAAGAGCTGAGTGTGACACAGCAATCCTGTCCCGCATTAGAGGGTCTCAGACAGCAAGCTGTCAAGCAGCAAAATGGGGATGTCAGTGACTCACATAGAGTTTACTGGGAGGACAACCTTTTGTACACAGAGGCAAGGGACCCAAAACCTGGAGCAGCCAGGAGATTGGTCATTCCCCTGCAGTACAGAGAGTTCCTCCTAACTCTGGCACATGACATTCCTTTGGTTGGGCATTTGGGCCAGATCAAAGCATGGGAAAGGTCTGTCCCCCTGTTTCACTGGCCTAGGATGTCAGAGGACACAAAAGATTTCTGTAAGTCTTGTGTGACCTGCCAAGCCAGTGGCAAGACTGGTGGCACACCAAAGGCTCCCCTTATTTCACTACCTGTGGTTGGGGTCCCCTTTGAAAGGGTAGGGGTTGACATAGTTGGCCCCCTTGACCCTCCTACTGCTTCAGCCAATAGGTTTATCTTGGTGGTTGTAGACCATGCCACAAGATATCCTGAAGCAATTCCTCTAAGGACCTACAGCACCTGCAGTGGCAAAAGCCCTTCTGTGAATCTTTTCCAGGGTGGGTTTCTCAAAAGAGGTTGTATCAGACAGGGGTAGCAACTTTATGTCTGCCTACTTGAAGGCTATGTGGAAGGAATGTGATGTAACCTACAAATTCACCACACCTTATCATCCACAGACTAATGGACTGGTAGAGAGGTTTAATAAAACTCTCAAAGGAATGATAATGGGACTCCCTGAAAAACTCAGGAGGAGATGGGATGTCAGGAGGAGATGGGATGTCCTGTTACCTTTCCTCCTTTTTGCTTACAGGGAGGTATCCCAGAAAGGTGTGGGCTTCAGCCCCTTTGAACTCCTATTTGGGCACCGTGTAAGAGGTCCACTAACACTTGTGAAGGAGGGTTGGGAACAACCTTTAAAAGCTCCTGTAGGCGGGTGTCCTCCACCTCGCCTACAGATGCGAAGTCATGGCGCCGGCCGCGCGCCTCCTCCGTCCCCGGCCCGCGTCTTCAGGGAGACGCGTGGGGGCGGGGCTCGCGCCCGGCACCGGACTTCCGGGTTGCCGCGGCAGAAGAGAGGCCCGAGAGACAAGAGGAGCGCAGGGAGCAACGGAAGGACGCCATAGGGGAGGAGAAGACGGAGCAACCACGAGAGGAGGAGGCCACGGTGACCGGACTGGAGACCGAGGATAGGAACCCCAGCACCAGCAGTGAAGCTGATAAGACCCCGCGAGGAAGAGGAGAAAAACCTTGCCACGGCCCAGGAGGGTCGTGGCTGTACAACGTACGGGCCACATTAAAAGGGCACCGTCATTAAAGGGACTAGGGAGGGAAGGAATAAGAGGCTGGGGAGGACAGGAAGGGAATAGGGAAGGTCGTTTTGAATCAGGAATTAGGGTAGTACAGATCACTTTTCCCTCCCTATCACCAGTTCCCCATAGCCACAGTAATAGTCTACTCCACTCCCTCTTCTCTTCATTTAACCCCACTGACACTACCTCCTATAAGTTCCTTCCCTCGCACACTCCCTCACTTTTTGCTAACAGATAATAAAGATAGTAAACAACCGTCCCACTTACCTAGACATGTCCTTGTGTTTCTCCGAGAGTCCACGGGAACCGAGAAGAAGGTATCTGGAGTTCGCCACCTACGAGGGAAAGAAAGAACATTAAAGAGACATACAAGGCAACCCGAAACCAGCAACAGAGAAACACCAAAGAGAGACTGTAAAACAGTAAAGCCGTATCTCTCCAATTACCCCACTATAAATAAATAAATGGCGTTTACGCTCATATAGCGCCTAAATCCGAGTCCGAGTCCTCTGTACCGCTGAACCCACCCTCACAGCTCCCAAACAGGATTTAGTGGACTATGTACTTGGCCTAAGATCCAGAATGACATGAAAAAGGCCAGTAAAAACCTTCAGGCCAGCCAAGAGCTCCAAAAGCAGTGGCATGACCAGAAGGCTGTTCTGATTCAGTACCAACCAGGACAGAAGGTGTGGGTATTGGAGCCTGTGGCCCCAAGAGCACTCCAACACAAAATGGAGTGGACCCCATCTCATTGTTGAGAAAAAGGGCAAGGTCACCTACTTGGTTGACCTGGGCACTGCCAGGAGTCTCCTTAGGGTGATTCATGTCAACCGCCTAAAACCATACTATGACAGGGCTGATCTCACCTTGCTCATGGCAACAGATGAATGACAGGAAGAAGAGAGTGACCCTCTCCCTGATCTCTTCTCCTCTTCTGAAGATGATGCTTTAGTGGAGGGAGTAGTTTTGGCAGACTGTCTTACTGCAGAACAAAAAGACAACTGCATAAATCTACTTGGACAGTTTTCTGAACTCCTTTCAACTGTGCCAGGCACCACATCTTGGTGTGAACACACAATTGATACTGGAGACAGCATGCCTGTCAAAAGTAAAATCTATAGGCAGCCTGACCATGTCAGGGACTGCATAAAGCAAGAAGTTCAGAAAATGCTTGATCTAGGAGTGGTTGAACCTTCTGAAAGCCCATGGGCGAGTCCTGTGGTGCTTGTACCAAAGCCTCACTCAAAAGATGGAAAAAGGGAGATGAGGTTTTGTGTAGATTACAGAGGTCTCAACCAGGTAACAAAAACTGATGCTCACCCTATACCCAGGGCAGATGAGCTCATAGATACACTGGCATCTGCCAAGTATCTAAGCACCTTTGATTTGACTGCAGGGTATTGGCAGATCAAATTGACTGAGGATGCTAAACCTAAAACTTAATTTTCAACTATAGGAGGGCACTACCAATTTACAGTGATGCCCTTTGGGTTGAAAAATGCACCTGCCACTTTTCAGAGGTTGGTGAACACAGTCCTGCAAGGGTTGGAGGCTTTTAGTGCAGCATATCTAGATGATATAGCTGTCTTTAGCTCCACCTGGGATGAGCACCTGGTCCACCTTTGGAAAGTTTTGGAGGCCCTGCAAAAGGCAGGCCTCACTATCAAGGCCTCAAAGTGCCAGATAGGGCAGGGAAAGGTGGTTTATCTGGGACACCTGGTAGGTGGAGAACAGATTGCACCACTGCAGGGGAAAATACAAACAATCATGGATGGGGTTCCCCCTACAACTCAGACCCAGGTGAGAGCCTTCCTAGGCCTCACTGGGTATTACAGGAGATTCATTAAAAACTATGGCTCCATTGCAGCCCCACTTAATGATCTCACTAGCAAGAAGATGCCTAAAAAGGTATTGTGGACAGCTAGCTGTCAGAAAGCTTTTGAGGAGCTCAAACAGGCCATGTGCACTACACCTGTCCTAAAAAGCTCATGTTAATCCAAGAACTTCATTGTTCAAACTTATGCATCTGAATTAGGGGTAGGGGCAGTCTTATCACAACTAAATTCTGAGGGCCAGGGTCAACCAGTTGCTTTTATCAGCAGAAGGTTAACCCCTAGAGAAAAGCGTTGGTCTGCCATAGAGAGGGAGGCCTTTGCTGTGGTCTGGGCACTGAAGAAGTTGAGGCCGTACCTGTTTGGCACTCACTTCATTGTTCAGGCAGACCACAAACTTCTACTTTGGCTAAAACAAATGAAAGGTGAAAATCCTAAATTGTTGAGGTGGTCCATATCTCTACAGGGGATGGACTATACAGTGGAACATAGACCTGGGAGTACCCACTCCAATGCAGATGGACTCTCAAGGTATTTCCACTTAGGGCCCCAGTGCTCATAAGTATGTGCCCTGTATGTGTTCCCTGTGTGATGACTAACTGTCTCACTGAGGCTCTGCTAACCAGAACCTCAGTGGTTATGCTCTCTCTGCTTTCCAAATTTGTCACTAACAGGCTAGTGACCAATTTCACCAATTCACATTGGCATACTGGTGCACCCATATAATTCCCTAGTATATGGTACTGAGGTACCCAGGGTATTGGGGTTCCAGGAGATCCCTATGGGCTGCAGCATTTCTTTTACCACCCATAGGGAGCTCTGACAATTCTTACACAGGCCTGCCAGAGCAGCCTGAGTGAAATAACGTCCACGTTATTTAACGTCCACGTTATTTCACAGCCATGTACCACTGCACTTAAGTAACTTATAAGTCACCTATATGTCTAACCTTCACCTGGTGAAGGTTGGGTGCAAAGTTACTTAGTGTGTGGGCACCCTGACACTAGCCGAGGTACCCCCACATCGTTCAGGGCAAATTCCCCGGACTTTGTGAGTGCGGGGACACCATTGCACGCGTACACTGTACATAGGTCACTACCTATGTACAGCGTCACAATGGTAACTCCGAACATGGCCATGTAACATGTCTAAGATCATGGAATTGTCACCCCAATGCCATTCTGGCATTGGGGGGACAATTCCATGATCCCCCGGGTCTCTAGCACAGAACCCGGGTACTGCCAAACTGCCTTTCCGGGGTTTCCACTGCAGCTGCTGCTGCTGCCAACCCCTCAGACAGGTTTCTGCCCTCCTGGGGTCCAGGCAGCCCTGGCCCAGGAAGGCAGAACAAAGGACTTCCTCTGAGAGAGGGTGTAACACCCTCTCCCTTTGGAAATAGGTGTGAGGGCTGGGGAGGAGTAGCCTCCCCCAGCCTCTGGAAATGCTTTGATGGGCACAGATGGTGCCCATCTCTACATAAGCCAGTCTACACCGGTTCAGGGATCCCACAGCCCTGCTCTGGCATGAAACTGAACAAAGGAAAGGCGAGTGACCACTCCCCTGACCTGCACCTCCCAAGGGAGGTGCCCAGAGCTCCTCCAGTGTGTCCCAGACCTCTGCCATCTTGGAAACAGAGGTGTTTGTGACACACTGGACTGCTCTGAGTGGCCAGTGCCAGCAGGTGATGTCAGAGGCTCTTTCTGATAGGCTCCTACGTCTCTTGGTAGCCAAACCTCCTTCCTAGGTAGCCAAACCTCCTTTTCTGGCTATTTAAGGTCTCTGCTTTGGGGAATTCTTTAGATAACGAATGCAAGAGCTCACCAGAGTTCCTCTACATCTCCCTCTTCACCTTCTGCCAAAGGATCGACCGCTGACTGCTCAGGACGCCTGCAAAACCGCAACAAAGTAGCAATACGACTACTAGCAACCTTGTATCGCTTCATCTTGCCGGCTTTCTCGACTGTTTCCAGGTGGTGCATGCTCTGGGGGTAGCCTGCCTCCTCCTTGCACCAGGAGCTCTGAAGAAATCTCCAGTGGGTCGACAGAATCTTCCCCCTGCAACCGCTGGCAACAAAAGACTGCATCACCGGTCCTCTGGGTCCCCTCTCAGCACGATAAGCGTGGTCCCTGGAACTCAGCAACTCTGTCCAAGTGACTCCCACAGTCCAGTGACTCTTCAGTCCAAGTTTGGTGGAGGTAAGTCCTTGCCTCCCCACGCTAGACTGCATTGCTGGGTACAGCGTGATTTGCAGCTGCTCCGGCTCCTGTGCACTCTTCCAGGATTTCCTTTGTGCACAGCCAAGCCTGGGTCCCCGACACTCTAACCTGCAGTGCCCAACCTTCTGAGTTGTCCTCCGGCATCGTGGGACTCCCTTTTGTGACTTCGGGTGGACTCCGGTTCACTTTTCATCCAGGTGCCTGTTCAGGTACTTCTGCGGGTGCTGCCTGCTTCTGTGAGGACTCCCTGACTTGCTGGGCGCCCCCTCTGTCTCCTCATCCAAGTGGCGACATCCTGGTCCCTCCAGGGCCACAGCAGCATCCAAAAACCCTAACCGCAACCCTTGCAGCTAGCAAGGCTCTTTTGCGGTCTTTTTGCGTGGGAACACCTCTGCAAGCTTCTTCACGACGTGGGACATCCATCCTCCAAAGGGGAAGTTCCTAGTCCTCTTCGTTCTTGCAAAACACCAAGCTTCTTCCATCCGGTGGCAGCTTCCTTGCACCCTCAGCTGGCATTTCCTGGGCTCCTGCCCACTCTCGACACTGTCGCGACTCTTGGACTTGGTCCCCTTGTCTTACAGGTACTCAGGTCCAGAAATCCACTGTTGTTGCATTGCTGGTGTTCGTTTTCCTTGCAGAACCCCCCTATCATGACTTCTGTGCTCTCTGGGGGTTGTAGGTGCACATTACACCTACCTTACAGGGTCTTAGGGTGGGATATTTTTCTAACCCTCACTGTTTTCTTACAGTCCCAGCGACCCTCTACGAGCTCACATAGGTTTGGGATCCATTCGTGGTTCGCATTCCACGTTTGGAGTATATGGTTTGTGTTGCCCTTATACCTATGTGCTCCTATTGCAATCTATTGTAACTTTACACTGCTTGCATTACTTCCTTTTGCTATTACCTGCATAATTGTGGTTTGTGTACATATATCTTGTGTATATTTCTCATCCTCATACTGAGGGTACTCACTGAGATACTTTTGGCATATTGTCATAAGAATAAAGTACCTTCATTTTTAGTATATCTGTGTATTGTGTTTTCTTATGATATTGTGCATATGACACCAGTGGTATAGTAGGAGCGTTACATGTCTCCTAGTTCAGCCTAAGCTGCTTTGCCAAAGCTACCTTCTATCAGCCTTAGCTGCTAGAAACACCTCTTCTACACTAATAAGGGATAACTGGTCCTGGCACAAGGTGTAAGTACCTCTGGTACCCACTACAAGCCAGGCCAGTCGCCTACAAGTACTCTTTGTATAAAATCATTATTTCCCTCTTAGTCATAAAGAAAATGTCAATCTACCTTTAAGTTCAATCAGTACTGCATACGAATATTGTGTAAATCTTGACTTAGTATACATGAAGGTTAGTAGGATTTTAACAGATAATGTTTGTCCCTTCATCCAAATTGAAAGCTTATTTGAAGAAAAAAACAGTTTAAAGATCCAAAAGCTTTCTGTCTCTCTTAATTTGATTTCTCGATTGCCGCCTGTTCTGTTTTATTCTGATGTATTTGATTGCAACAAAGCTAAAGTTTTGAATTGTGGACTGGCACTCTGAATTCCTTATGTGAATAAACATTGGTTATTTGTCTTTAGTGGTCTTAAAACCTGTTATGTGTTCTTCGATCTTTCTTTAACAGGTCTAATGGTACCCTACATAAATTCTCAAACAGGTACGAGAAGTGATATAAGTACAATATTTGTGGTTACAGTTTTAATAATCGTTTATGGGGTAGCAATTTCTGTTATTGGAATCCCAGAATGTTGTTTGCTTACTACTAATATGGGGACAGCATATACAATTACCACATTTTAAAAAATAGTGTCTGTAATAGTATCATCCTGGGATACATTTTGGGAACATTTTAGGGTGTCACGTGGGCTTAACTTAGGAGAGGTGAGTAGGGTGAGCCGAGGTAGAGTGCAGCACAGTAATCCAAGCAACAATAAAGTGCCAATATATGGCCAATGGCTGGGTGTACACAACACCTTTATGTATTTATAGTAGAAACAGTTCCCCTGAAGTCACAAAACACAACTTTGCACAATACCAAACCCTATAAAGTAATGCTACAGTTAGCAACGGATCCTTCTATGGAAAAGTTTAATTGGACCCAAGCAGTTGTGAAACATAATAGAATTTTTTAAAAAGTGTCCATTGCTTTAAGTACTATACTACGAATGTGGGGCACTAATGTTTGGAAAGCTCTAATGTTCGTAAAGCGATCATGATCGAGAAACTCAAATGCTACGTAGAATATCTTGCAAGCATCAAAAACAAAGCGTTAAAGCAATGTGGTACAAATACAGTATCTAGAGCTCGAGGATGGTTATTGTTCACAAAGCTCTATGGTGACTGGTAACCAAAATGAATGGTTGTAAAAGATTCCCGCCAAAATGGGATCTCTTTAATCACTTAAGTTATTTTAAAAGGATGTTGGCAAACCCAAGGATCACCGGTAACTGGATAGCCAGGGGCATTGCCTTGGAGTTCATACACATACATGGAAGGTATGGTGGAGGTTCTCCTACTTTGTGAGTGTCAGCTTGCACACCCGGACAACTGTCCAAGAGCATATGTGGCTCGGTGGGGACCACAAACATCCATGGACGTGGCTAGCCATTATTTGCTGACCCCCCATGCTAGGCAAGGCCAACGCAGCAAAAACAAAATTAATGAAAGTAACAAAATTTGGTCTAAATGGGTGTGCCGACCAGGCTGAGTCATCAGCAACTCACCTACATGTTTCATCTTTTGGGCAGCCCAACTCCATCGCTGATGCGGGGCTCAGCAGGTGAGAGGTACCGCAGACTCAGGCTGCTGTGGGCTCTTTCTAACTGCTAGAGGATTGCTCATTGACAGCAGGGAAGCAGAGGCTCAGCAAGTATTTGACTTAGTCCCAGTCAGGAGAAAAGTGCCCAGAAACCAGACTCCACACTCCGATTAGAGCCCTGCAACAAGGGTGGGCCACAATCCACATCCAGGAAACATTCTGCAGGATGCCTGTGAGATTCCAGTTATAGCCACAAGGAGGGGGACGGCTAGGAGAGAACCAGTGGTTAATCACTTGCCAGTGCAATATATATATTCATAGTGCCAGCCAGGTTGTCTGTACCCATTTGGGATAGCTGGATTCTCAACCTACTTGCAGGAGCTTGGGTGCAGGTCTTGCACATGCCTTCTCTCCATAGTAGCTTAAACCATGAGAAAAGCAGGAGAAAATACAAGGGGAAAGGGTTGCCCTCTTTAGACAGCACTCATCCTATGTCTGGAAAACTCCATTCTTACATTGTGAAACATGCCTGTGACCAATTATAGTTATCCTGCAACTTGAGTGTAACGGTAATGCTCGTGATCCCTTAAAATTAGAATATACTGTTGCCATCTACTTCGACCTTCATCTAACAAGATTGAATCCTGGCATGACCACCTCAGCTTCCCATTCTTGTGATGCTGGTAAATTAAACACATTTAAAGAAATTACTAGTAACTCCCATATTTTGGAAACATATAGAAATGTCAAAACTGTGATATAACGAGTGAACCAAAAAAGTCAAGTTAAAATTTCTGCATCAGAACTATAAATCACTGTTTCCCAGGCAGTGCTTAATTTGAGCTGGTGATTCCTGGTAGGTCCCACCAGCTCTCATTTTTGGGAACCTGCACTTATTTGTTCCGATTGGATCTTTCCCAGGAGCAAGAAAGAGAAAAAAACACAACTGTAAAGAAGGAAGAAGAGAAAGACTGAGAAACTATCACAAAGGGAGAAAGCAGGAACCTTCAAGGGTGAGATAAAGGGGAAGGAAGTGCCTGTTAGTGGATTAAAGAGTCATGAAACTGAATTGAAGACTACGCAGCCTTGGTATTCAGAGCGCTGATACTTAATAGTGCCGAAGCTAGGCTTCTGAGCATCGCTTTGGGTACCAGCACTCATTCTTTTACAAATTAAGCACTGGTTCCAGGTGTTAGCTCAAATGGGAAATTGTCCTGTCCTCTTCGCTCAACTCGGATAATGGCTTGTCTCCTGTGGCAAGTTCAGAGGTGGGCCCCATTCCTCATTCAATTGGGAGACCAGCCTTTCCTTTCCCACTTAACTGGAAGATGGTCACACCTTCGTTTCTCAACTGTCCAATTGACTAGTAGCATAGCTAGTAGTGAATCTTAATTGGGGGGGGGGGTCACACATTGGGCCACATATAAATCTGGTAGGGCCACCAACACAGCATCGCCAGTAGGTAGTTATAGTTAGGACCTAGTTTCTAAAGGAAAAGGGTTTTATGGCTTGCCTATAACTTTGGCGCCATTTGACAAAATTTTCCAAGAAAAGTGTCCTACTGTGCATGTTAAGTTTCGGGTGATTTGTCAAGCAAGGGCTGAGAAACGGGGGTTCAAAAAAAGTGTGTTTCCCATGTTAATTCCCATGAGGATTTTGAAAACGGCTACAGCCCCAACCGCTTGACGGAATTAGACTGATTTTGGCAGAAAGCTATCTCTTGGTCAGGGAGCGTGCTGTTTTGTGATTTAATGTAAATCCATTCAGTAGTTTTAGAGATATTAAAGGGAAAAGAAATATAGATATATAGGAACGTGGAGGCTCTGCATATCCCAGAGATCTCGTGCTGAGATCTGATAGCCTACCAACACTTCAACCAGGAAGTGCTAGCAGCCATTTTGGGACTCAGCTGTAGCCAAGTCCCAAAATAAAATGCAAAATTAAAAGATAGAAAAGGGGCACATTAGAAATACCCTAACACCCTAGCCTTGGTCCTGGGGTTTCCACGTGCCCTGCCAGGACAAAATAAATATATATTTTTTAAAATGGCGATATTTGCGAGGACATGTTTAATTTATAAAAACGGAGGGGTGTGCGCAGGCCCCCCCCCCAAGGTTTGTCGTATGCCCCAGGGACCACCACGTCCCCAGGGCTACATAAAAAAAAATATACAGGGAGGGTGCGCGGACTCCCCCCATCCCTTGGGGGGACCATCACATCACCGGGGATTTTTCAAAAAAAAAATAAGGGGGGTTGCACAGACCCCCCTCCTGGGGCTTTCACATGCCCCAGGAACCACCATCCATATGGGGCTAAATTGCACATTACGGAGGGTGTTCATGCAGCCCACTGGCCGGAGGGACCACCACCTCCACAGGGCCAAATACTATTTTGCCCCGGGGGCAGAGATGGGCTGCATCTCCTGTCCCAGGCCATTTACAGCCCCAGAGACCAACAGCTCCCCGGGCCAGCCTGTGCAAAAGAAAGGAGGAGGGCCACATGCCTGGAGCCATTCCTGCCCATGGGAACCACCACCCACTAGGGCCGGCTCTAGCTATCTCCCGAGGTGCCCACCCCGGGAAATCTATGGCTCCTCCAGCGTTTCATTTAGCTGCATGGAGGTGATGATCCCGGGGCTCAAAGGGGGGGCAGGCGGGATCCCTCCCTTTTATTTGCTATATAGCCCCAGGGAGCTAACAGTAGCCAGGGCTGTAGGGGAGGCCATGGGGGCCAACAAACTGATCCCCCCGAATGAATTTGCTATTTAGCCCCAGGGATGCCCTGGGGAGGTGGTGGTCCCCGGAGCTAATGAGTCTCAGGGGGGACTAATGCCCTTGGGACCTGGCCCACCTGTGGGATCTATTCAAAACAAGCTGGGGAGCTCGTGCTTGTTTTTTTTTTTTCCCAGATTTGCAGATCCATCATGATTCTCTGAGAAAATTTTAAAAAATATGCTTTTTTGTTCTGGTGGGGTCCCGACCCCAACACCAGAGCTAAGAGGTCAGATAGTCCTTATCCTTCCCCCTTTTCTTTGTTTTCCTTTTTTTTTTTTTTTTTTTTTTTTTTTTTTTTAAGGTTTCATGTTTTTTTCTGGGACTCGGCTGAAGGCGATTCGTAGACGGCTGCCAACACAAGTTGAAGGGGTGGCAGCCAATCAGATCGGGAGTATTTGCAAAGCCTTCACGCCTTCAGATAACTATATTTCTTTTAATGTCTCAAAAACGAATGAACCGATTTACGCCAAACAACAAAAAAGATTGTTTCTAAACCAAAAGCTACCTTTGTACCAAATCTGGAGTAATTCCGTCCAGCAGTTCAGGCAGTAGTCATGTTCAAAATCCCTATAGGAAACGCACTTTTTTAGACTCCCCCTTTTTCTAAGCCCCCGCTTGACGGATAACCCTGAAACTTCCCATGTACAACAAGATTGTCGGGAACACTTTTTTTGGGGGGGAAATTTTGTAAAGATTTGTCAAACTGCACCAAAGGTATAGACAAGTAAAAAAATAACTTTTTCTAAGGAAACATTGTCCTAAATATAACTACCTACTGGCAACTGCCAGTAGGTAGGTTTTGATATATATATATATATTTATATATATATATATCAAACTTTGTGTGTGGAGATTCCCGATTTTTGCTACCAAACATGGCTGTATTTTGGCTGCCTCCCGCCTGTAACTGCTTCTCCTTCTGTAGAAATCAATGGGTGGAATACAATCATGGACGTCATTTAGGGGGCACCAGGGGTCGCAGCTGCAACCCCTGGCTTGCCACTTGCAACCACAGCCACTGCTTCTGCGACCCCGGGCCTCAGAGGTGGCAAAACAGGAGCAGCACCACTTTCCTTGTTTTTTGTCTATCCTGTATTACACTAATAGTGAATAATATTTTATTATTCAATATTAGTGTAATAAATCATAAATTACAGTTTGCTGTAATATGAGCCTCCCTGGCATCTGAGGTAAGTGAAAATTATTTTAAATGTATGCGGTGTCCGCGCTTGCGGGTAAGCGTGTGGTTATGTGAGAACGAGTGTGTGTATGTGTAAAAGTGTGTGTATTTGTAAGCTTGCGTGTGGAGTGAAAGTAAAGGTTAAACGGCTTGTGATGTCATCTCTGTTACTCCCTGGCATGTTGGTGAATTGACGTTCATGAATGCAAGCTCCCATTTTTTTTTTTTTAAATCTCTCACTTTTCTCTTCTAAAATGTTGGCATGTACGATATCTATTTCGATGTGTGTACATAGGTAGCATCCTCGCTCTCCGGAAAACAGCCTAGCCTGCTGTAATGTTTGAGCCACTGAGCAACAATATAATAACCCTGACTACAAGTTCCAGAATGCAGTTCGCTGGTGGCCGAGAAGCAAGTCAATGTCGTACGTGATGTAGGTTAAACATGGGCTGTCCTCCGGCGTGAGACTGCTGATGCAGACGTCCCCGGCGTGCCCTGAGCACTCAGAGAGGAAGCTCGCTGCCCTCCAGGGACGTCACACGTGCCTCGCAGCACTCTCCAGCTTCCGCTTGGGGGAGGGGCGATGGTCTGAATGTGCCCGTCTCCATTAGCCATGCACGGGAAGTGCCCTGCCGCATCCGCCCATCCTCCATCAGGACCACTCAACCTGCAGCGTCCGGGCCTCTTTATTGATTTGCCTGTAGCGGATACAGTCCCCCTTTAGCATGGTTTCAAAGCACTGCCAAGTTTGCCAAATGAATGGTGGGTTCCGGGTCACATGATCCAGGTTGTATTATAAATTGAGAAGGATTGGAAGCGTGTCGGGCTTTATTTTTTATTTTTATTTTTTGGTGTTTTATATAGCGCGAATTCGATCCGAAGGTATTGGCTTGCTTTACATCAGCACCAGTTACGTTACACAAGGATATATTCATTTTTGGTAGGCTCGGGGGAGATTAAGTGAATTTGCCCAGAATCACAGGATTTTCGGTTGACGCCGGGACTCGAACTTGGTTCCCCAGCCCCAAAGTCAGCATCTCTGAATTCTGTCATCTAAATTAATTCTCGAAAATACCCCACTGCATAGATGCATAGATAGAATTAACAATACAATTTGAGACAGTAAATGTGTTTGCATCCAACCAGACATCTGACCAACACCCTCACTGAAAGTTTAAATAATAGCCCGACTGGGCATCCACTTGACCCCACATTAAGATAAAACACAATAGGTGGCATCACTTCCGGCCCTAAACTGCACATACGGTATAGTGTTTAACTTAAAGGGATTTATTGAAAGTGCAAACTCGAAGAGTCGCCTCGCCGTGGAGGCCAGTGCTAACAGGCGCATAGTCACATTCCTCGAAAACAATGGCGCTGCGAAAACCTTCCTGCCCTTCCCGCTGTGAGTCCCGTGGAGTGTGATCTCACTTCCTGCGCTCACGGAAAATGGTATGCCCATTTGCAATGCACAGCAGTGGTGCCCTGGGCATTAATGCAAGTAAGAAAATGGACCAACCGGTGAAAAATAGCTTCAGTTGGGGTGCAAGGGGCCTTCAGGACAGTGGGCCCCGGTGCCGCTGCACACACTGCACTGTTGAGAGCTACATCCATACAGCTGCTCTTACTTACGCTTTTGATTTTTTCTGCTGTAAATCTAGAACTGCAAGTCCCTGAATAAAAACAAAGAAGCAGGCTGGGTGGTTTACTCATGTCTGACTCTGAAAAACATGAGATCTGTTAAACGCTCTCTTATAAAGATTTGTAGTTGGTCACTGGAAATATAGCGCCAGATAACTACATTTTGTTGCAACTATATTATATTACTGTGATTTATAAAGAGCCAGTTTTGCATTGAACAGCTTATTCAGTTCAGATTTTTTTTTTTCAATTTTCTCTTTGTGGCTCCACTCATCCTATCATAAATTCAGGACCTGAATGCAAACGGAAAGGGTGGGCTGAATGGCCCTGTTAGGACCTGGAACGTCAGAGATGTAGTTTAACCCCTACTTACCATGCTCTATAGTGATGTCCTTTACTTTAGAAGCAAAAACACAGATCTCTTCCTCGACAATGACTGTAGGAACCCTCATGGTGATCCAAGTCAGTGATGCTGACCCCTTTACATTTCCCACATCTTGCATCAAAGTTGTGCAGCTATTCCCTGGGAGAGATGCCCTGCTTCAGTAGTTTGGCTTTCCAATTAATAAATGACTCTTGTACAGTGCATATTGTGAACTTACTCTAGGTGTCGGAGTGAATTCAGGGTGATCATGGCGGGCACGATTGAGAGCTCTGGAGTGGACTCTGAAAGTAGTGTAACTCTCCTGCAGGTCTTGTCACAGGGTTATACAGGTATTCAGAGTTCATGCTCATCCAGCCTTAGGCCTCTCTGCAGTGCACAGAATGATGGTCACATATGTGCTAATTGTACTATGATCCTATGGGAAAGCTTGTCAAGGAGGTACACTGCTGTCAAAATACTGAGAGGCTCCAAAGCACTGTTTATAAGAGAGGGTGTGTGAGAGAGAGAGAACGGTGAAGGAGAGGAGATGAAGGGAAGCACGTGGAGAAGGAGAGAGTGAAAAGACTGATAAAAAGGGAGGAATTGAAGTGCAAGACATGCAGATGGAGGGGGCGTCAGGCAGACGTGGAGAGGAAAAGGCTATACGTGAGTAAAGCAGAGGCACCGACTGCAGGGGGATTGAAACACTTAGAAGGGCACTCCCCGTTCCTCAGACCTTTGTAATGTTTAATTCATAACCTCATATTTTCAGGCTTGTTTTTCAGAACCTCTTTGTTGTAATTAACTATTGTCATAGATGATCCACCATTATTTTTCCTCCTCCGGTCCATTCCTTTGTTCCTCCTTGAGGAGTACCAGCTGAATTTCCATATGTATTTTCACGATTCTCAATGCCGCTTGGAACATGGTTCAGAGATCGTGTGTTACACTGCACGAAGGGAGGAAACATGCATGGATGGCTCCAAGACATATATCTTCATGATGGGATGCACTGAGTTGATGCATCGTCAAATACCTTGCTTAAACCTTTCAACACAGCCCTTGACCTCACCTAAAGTGAGAAGTTTGGAAATGTTCTTCAACACGAACCTCACCTTCCCTGCACAAGTCAACGCTGTGACGTAAAGTGCGAAGTTGAAGATCTCTTTTTGCTTAAAAGCCTCTCGCTCCTTCAGATTGAATAAAGAATCAAGCTGACCCAAGCCTTACCCTGCCGAGCCCCAATCACTGTAACATCACCTTCTCTGATCTGCAAAATAAACTTGCTTACCAGCTCCATTGACTCCAGAATCAAGTAGGCAGAATGTGCCTTCAACTCAGAAGGTAAAATCACATCAAACCTCTACTTGAATTCCCCAGTTGTCTCCAAATAGATGCCACAATCAAATTCATAGTCCTGTGCACCATCCATAAAGTGCTTTTGGGAAAGGCCTGTCTGCACCCCAGGCCCCGCAGTGCACCCACCAAAGATCCTTACGCGCTGTCAGCCAGTTGGCTCAGCCTACAGTTCTTCCTAAGAGTGAAGCACAGGACAGGTCTCTGGGTGTACAAGGACCAAGACTGTGGAATCCCTTTGACCCTAACCTGAGATAAAAAGCCACCAACATGAAGTTCAGGAAACTCCTAAAAAATGAACCTTTTAGAGTTCACTTCAACTGAGATGGAAACAAGGCTCATGCTGAATAAAGTCAGACATGGTTATTCATCCTGCCAGAGTGGTGATAACTTTCCTTTTTTAATGATCAAAGTGTCCTTCCAAGCTGCTAGCACTCTGAAGTTACTGGAAGGCACCATGCGGTGTTCTAAATAATCTCCACAATAAATAACCGGGCATAGATGTGTTGGGACAGTGTAGGATCTGTGAGTAATTTGTAAAAGAAAGAGTGCCAGTGCCCAAAGCTCTGCTCAGAAGCCCGTGTCGATGCAATTAAATGTTGGTGCACCGAATACCACGCCTGGCCGTCTTACATCCCCCTTCCTTTAACCCACTACCAGATACTTCCTGCCCCTTTATCTAACTCTTGCAGCTTTCTGCTTTCTCTCGGTATTCTGTCTTTCTCTTCCTCCATCTCCGATTTGTGTGTTTTTTCCTCTCTTGCTCTTGGTAAATGTCTGATGCGGACAAATAAGTGCCGGTCCTCAAAACTAAGTGCTGGTGTCACCCACCGGCTGAAATTAAGCACTGGTTTAGGTTCATGTTCACGGTAAAAGAAGACAGAAAGCCTCTCCCTTATCCAGGTGATGCTTGGACATCCTCCACACAGATCCTCCACTCAGCTGGGCCTGTGGCAGATAGTCTGGTGTCAGGTAGATTCCTTGTGACAGGTACACTGCACCTCCTTGTGTATGCAGGTAAGCACTCGCTCTCAAGGGGTAGGGGGCCCCAGGTATCAATCCACTCCCACACTTGTTTCAGGATTGCTAGGCCGCTTCAGTGAGGTGCTGTTTGAGTCCTTTGGCACAGGGCTATAGAGGGCCCACAACTGGGCATACCCGCTGTACTTAGGGCATCACTGAAATAAACAAAACAGTGATGGGTGCAATGCTGGCATTGATCAGAGCCACTGGCTATTATCTTTATTGCATCCAGTCCATTCTTCAGATACCACCAGGACTGCCTGTCTAAATGCCCTTAAAGAGAAAGGCAAGCTAAAAAATGATGGACTGGAGTGTGGCCCAGTGTAATGTCCCGCGGTTGTGATTAATTCAAGAATCCCCCCCATCACTGTTTGTGGTAAGTGAGTCTCTCTAAGTAGAAGGATGTACATACGAGGATCTTGAGCACATTATGCCATGGGACTGAGCTGCAGCTCGGTGATGAGACCCAGCGTGGCTGAAACCAGTCCGAGTCAGGGATCTAGCCCAGCTGTTCCATCTGGACCGTCCCGTGCGGGGTAGGGCAATGATCGATGCCTGTAATCTGTCCCTGTCTGTCATTGCACAGACAAGGTCAACAAGTGTGGACTGTAGTTAAAGCACGGACTGTGATGTAACTATGGAGTGTGATGAAAGCACGGACTGTGGTGAAAGCCTGGACTGTGGTGAAAGCCTGGACTGTGATGAAAGCCTGGACTGTAAGGAAAGCATGGACTGTGATGAAAGCATGGACTGTGGTGAAAGCATGGACTGTAAGGAAAGCACGGACTGCGATGAAAGCACGGACTGTAAGGAAAGCATGGACTGTGGTGAAAGCATGGACTGCGATGAAAGCACGGACTGTAAGGAAAGCATGGACTGTGATGAAAGCATGGACCGTGAGGAAAGCATGGACTGTGAGGAAAGCACGGACTGTAAGGAAAGCATGGACTGTGAGGAAAGCATGGACTGTCGTGAAAGCTTGGACTGTAAGGAAAGCATGGACTGTAAGGAAAGCATGGACTGTGATGAAAGCATGGACCGTGAGGAAAGCATGGACTGTGAGGAAAGCACGGACTGTAAGGAAAGCATGGACTGTGAGGAAAGCACGGACTGCGGTGAAAGCATGGACTGTAAGGAAAGCATGGACTGTAAGGAAAGCATGGACTGTGGTGAAAGCATGGACTGTGATGAAAGCACGGACTGTGGTGAAAGCCTGGACTGTGGTGAAAGCTTGGACTATAAGGAAAGCATGGACTGTGGTGAAAGCATGGACTGTCGTGAAAGCTTGGACTGTAAGGAAAGCATGGACTGTAAGGAAAGCACGGACTGCGATGAAAGCACGGACTGTAAGGAAAGCATGGACTGTGGTGAAAGCATGGACTGCGATGAAAGCACGGACTGTAAGGAAAGCATGGACTGTGATGAAAGCATGGACCGTGAGGAAAGCATGGACTGTGAGGAAAGCACGGACTGTAAGGAAAGCATGGACTGTGAGGAAAGCACGGACTGCGGTGAAAGCATGGACTGCGATGAAAGCACGGACTGTGAGGAAAGCATGGACTGTAAGGAAAGCATGGACTGTGGTGAAAGCATGGACTGTAAGGAAAGCACGGACTGTAAGGAAAGCATGGACTGTGGTGAAAGCATGGACTGTGATGAAAGCATGGACTGTGGTGAAAGCATGGACTGTGGTGAAAGCGTGGACTGTGATGAAAGCTTGGACTGTAAGGAAAGCATGGACTGTGATGGAAGCATGGACTGTGGTGAAAGCTTGGACTGTAAGGAAAGCACGGACTGTGAAATCATGGACTGTGGTGAAGCACGGGCTGTAAGGAAAGCACGGACTGTAAGGAAAGCACGGACTGTGGTGAAAGCTTGGACTGTGGTGAAAGCTTGGACTGTGATGAAAGCACGGACTGTGATGAAAGCATGGACCGTGAGGAAAGCATGGACTGTGAGGAAAGCACGGACTGCGGTGAAAGCATGGACTGCGGTGAAAGCATGGACTGCGATGAAAGCACGGACTGTGAGGAAAGCATGGACTGTAAGGAAAGCATGGACTGTAAGGAAAGCACGGACTGTAAGGAAAGCATGGACTGTGGTGAAAGCATGGACTGTGATGAAAGCATGGACTGTGGTGAAAGCATGGACTGTGGTGAAAGCGTGGACTGTGATGAAAGCTTGGACTGTAAGGAAAGCATGGACTGTGATGGAAGCATGGACTGTGGTGAAAGCTTGGACTGTAAGGAAAGCACGGACTGTGAAATCATGGACTGTGGTGAAGCACGGGCTGTAAGGAAAGCACGGACTGTAAGGAAAGCACGGACTGTAAGGAAAGCACGGACTGTGGTGAAAGCTTGGACTGTGGTGAAAGCTTGGACTGTGATGAAAGCACGGACTGTGATGAAAGCATGGACCGTGAGGAAAGCATGGACTGTGAGGAAAGCACGGACTGCGGTGAAAGCATGGACTGTGAGGAAAGCACGGACTGCGGTGAAAGCATGGACTGCGGTGAAAGCATGGACTGCGATGAAAGCACGGACTGTGAGGAAAGCATGGACTGTAAGGAAAGCATGGACTGTGGTGAAAGCATGGACTGTAAGGAAAGCACGGACTGTAAGGAAAGCATGGACTGTGGTGAAAGCATGGACTGTGATGAAAGCATGGACTGTGGTGAAAGCATGGACTGTGGTGAAAGCGTGGACTGTGATGAAAGCTTGGACTGTAAGGAAAGCATGGACTGTGATGGAAGCATGGACTGTGGTGAAAGCTTGGACTGTAAGGAAAGCACGGACTGTGAAATCATGGACTGTGGTGACGCACGGGCTGTAAGGAAAGCACGGACTGTAAGGAAAGCACGGACTGTAAGGAAAGCATGGACTGTAAAGAAAGCACGGACTGTGGTGAAAGCTTGGACTGTGGTGAAAGCTTGGACTGTGATGAAAGCACGGACTGTGATGGAAGCATGGACTGTGATGGAAGCATGGACTGTGGTGAAAGCATGGACTGTAAGAAAAGCATGGACTGTGATGAAAGCATGGACTGTGATGAAAGCCTGGACTGTAATGAAAGCATGGACTGTGATGAAAGCATGGACTGTAAGGAAAGCCTGGACTGTAAGGAAAGCATGGACTGTGATGAAGCACGGACTGTAAGGAAAGCGTGGACTGTGATGAAAGCATGGACTGTGATGGAAGCACGGACTGTGATGGAAGCACGGACTGTGATGGAAGCATGGACTGTGATGGAAGCATGGACTGTAAGGAAAGCCTGGGCTGTAAGGAAAGCCTGGACTGTGGTGAAAGCATGGTCTGTGGTGGAAGCATGGACTGTGGTGAAAGCTTGGACTATAAGGAAAGCATGGACTGTGGTGAAAGCACGGACTGTGGTGAAAGCACGGACTGTAAGGAAAGCATGGACTGTGATGAAAGCATGGACTGTAATGAAAGCATGGACTGTAGCGAAAGTATACAGACTGTAATGAAAGCACGGACTGTGATGAAATCATGGTCTGTAACGAAAGCATGGACTATAATGCAAGTTTGGATTGTAATATAGTTCAAAGTAGTCACTCCTGGGCGGCATTAATTGAAGTCGTCCACCTATCACTTTTTATGCTGCCACTTTTTGGGTACTGGAGATCTTCGATCACAATAACTGCCTCACCCGTTGGCTCATCAGGCACAGGATTTCTCTCATGTTTAGATGGAGAGACAAAGGGGCCCTGGGCCTGGCAGAGAGCTTCCTGTCTTTATCATATAAGAAAGGCCCCTCATGGAGTGGCATAAGGAAACTGAAGGGGGCCCCCTGCAATTAACATGGTGGGGTCCCCAAGCTGGACTCACTTAGGCCAGGTGCTGTGATGGTGGCCCTTGTAACCCGCCCCCGTGCTGCGGGGGCATTTGTTACGCCACTGCCCCCATGCCTCAGTCTTCAGTTGGAACGAGGTCTGGCAAGGTCGGGGTTGCCCCTTGCTGTTGTCACCAGGGGTGCACAAAAAACGCATAGTGCTGAGGCAGAGAGTGTTAAAGGTTCTCATACTTAACTATCAGCCTCCTCTTCAACGTGCAGCAAAAAAAAAACACTTTGACGTTTCTATTTCTATAAGGCTTTTTCAGTCGACTTCTCAAAGAGGCTGACAACACTGTTTTATAGAGAAAACCTTATGCAGAGGCTGAGATGTGAACTTAATAGAGGCCTAAATAAAAACTCAAATAAAGGCATAAGTGCTCAAATAAATCATTTACTTATCACACAGCATGCCAATCTTTTGCCAGGTGAATTTAATAGCTCCATACATGCAAACAGGTTGAATTAAATTGCAATATATTTTAGTTTCTTTTTTTTTTTGGATGAGAGATGACGTAGGTAGAGTTAGTGCTTCTCCGAGGGGTTACATTGAAAAAAATGAATTCATGTTTTTTTTAAAGGCGAAGAATTAGTGAGATTAAAAAAAGTCTATGGTTTGTGGTCTATATTTGGTTACGTTGGAAAAAAATGAACCAATGTATTTAAAAAAAAAAAAAAAGGTGAAGCATTAATGAGATTAAAAATAAGGCCCTGATGTCATAGCGTCATGCGGTATCCCTAATGAAGGTAAATGTTGTCTAGTTGTTTAGTAGCTCACTTGGAATCAAGAAGATCTGGATTTCAATCTCATCTTCCCCACTTGACTACATTGTGTGATCCTGAGAAAATGACAACACCAGATCGCCCCTTCTCTCGTTTTCCATACGTGACAAACATTTTGTGCGCTTAGAAATATGCTCAATGCTTGTATAAAGTGCTATGACTATCTGGGCATGTACCCGTTCCACTTAGTTTATCTGTATTTAGTCAGAGAGGGGTTCATACATAAACACACGTTACAATCATATAATGCCATTTAAAATTGCTTCCAGCACATACCTCTTGAGTAATATCGCACAAATATCCTTCAAATACAATCACTATCGCATAAATACAAAAACTATGTGAAATACAAATTTAATGCGTAATTGCCATATTATTGTGTAATTTAGTTTCTCCTTTTACTCTTTTTTTAATTCACACAATTCTGCCTTTAAAAAATAAACTCCATATCTGCACATTAAAAAGACCCAGCTAACATTTTCGTAGAGCAATTATAACATTTGATGTGTATTTTCAATATCCCCCGAGTGAATGTGAATTGGAAATAAAGTAACTCTCCAATCAGGCGCTGCTTATTGCTGGCTACATTTTCCTTTATATGATTGTTTAAAAATCTGCATAATTTAGGACACAGTCACGGGGTGGCCCCTCCACTATGGCGGAAGAGTGTCGACCCACTGCTAAAAAGGTAGCAGGAAAAAAAAATGATAATACATTATTAACATTGTATTTTTCAACTGTGTCGGGGTGAGGGGCGGGCCCAGCATCCTCGGTGTCAGGAGGGAGGCGGAGTAGTGGTGCACTCTAAGTGCGCATGTCAGTTTGGCCGGCTGCCTGAGGCCAGCCGATCTGCCATGCGCACTAAGAACTCTCCACCGAGTTGTATTTCACAGCCGGGTGTAGACCAAGTGCAGGCTCTCACTCCCTCCCAGAGCGTAATTTCAGCCCGCTCAGGCCAATCCCGGCACTTCTCTCATGCTGTGTAGCAGCATGAGAGAAGCATCTGGATTGGGTGGGGAGGTGAGTAAAGACCGATGCGGCGGGAGCGGCAGAGGCGAGGCGGCAGGTAAATACATTTTAAAAAACGATTATTCCCCCTGCTCCGCTCGCTGGCCCACCAGCCGTGCCTGGTAGCAGCCGCCACTGCACAGTCATCCATGAGAGGCGCACACAGTCTACCTCAATTCTGAATATTTGATTATGTAGGGGAGAGACTCTCTTCTAATAAAGGATCGTTGCCAGTGCCTGTAAACCAGGCAGCAAATCATGAAGTAGGATAAACTTTCCCATACACAACTCAGTCTCATCTGTTAAATTCCTTTAAAGAGTTGGAAATGTATTGTTTCCAGATATAAATCAAATGTTAAGGTCTTTGAACAATGGGTGTGGCCTGCTGCTTAGCTGGCCACTCTCCTACTGCTGGACAAAATGAGTTTCATATTTGTTTTGTATTGAAATTCAGCTATTTCCTTTTCAACCGCAGGCTTTCGTAAGGGTGAGCTGCACATGCAATTTGATTAAATCTCAATCACTCACAGACAATAATTGTTGTCAACACGAGCCTTTCTCACCTCTCGTTAACGAACACCGAAAGTGCACCTGTTCACAGGCGCCTTAAATCCTAAACTCACCGTGACCAGCGCTAGTTTTGAACTTTGCACTGGGGGGCTGTGTCACACTTTTTCACTATATTTGGTGAGCGACATAAATATTCCCGGTGCAGTGCAACACTTGCAGCACCAACGCCACCAGAGTCTCTAAAAACAAGCATAGGCAAAACCAACGGGTCTGGATTTAATGTGCTACACATGCAGCCTTAGCACATTAAAGAGAGACATAAAGGAGGGAGCTGGAAGACAGGGCTATAGTTGTAAAGTAGTCCCTAATACAGTTCAATGCGATTGGAGGCGTAAGGATACACCGCAACGGTTCCAGCATTAGATAAAGATGGATATCTCACTCAGTTGAGCCAAGCCGTGATTGACAAAGTTTTAAGCCAATGGCTGAAAGAGGCTGGTCGAAGAAAGCCTATGGTTGAAAAAGGGAGACTAATAGGTATGTTTGATGGTGCACTTTTAAAACCCAGACTTAAAAATTCAGTAAGACAAAACAAGACACCTTCCCTGTGCTCCTTAGCGAGACCTGCAAGCTACATCAATCCTGCTTTTCCAGAGGGAACTGAGGGCACTTTGGATGATGGACCCACCCCCCCCATAGTCATGTACCATGCCAGTATCCTGTGCCTCCATCCACTTTTGTGACCTTCCTGTCCATCCGAACCTCTGTGCAGTACTCTGTTGCTTTGTGTCTATGTTTTGTGCTCTAAACATGTCCCCATATACATGCATTCATACTCGAGAAAATCTTTCCCTAATATTTCTTCAGTTTCTTGTATTTTATTTCACATTTTTGTTGGTGCCATTCAATCTAATACATTGAAACATACCAGCTTTTTTCCACATGAGCCTAGTATAATGAGGGAGCCCATTGATCTAAAAGAGCAATTAACTCCATTTGTAGCTCAACCATCAATTTGAGCATTTCCCAATATTTTATCAAAGTGTCTCCCAAATACTACTATGTATTCACTACTCCTAGATTAGAGTCGCTCAGCTGCAAAGATTTAACTGCTTCATCGATTTTCTGGAAAATACATTTGGGTTTTACTTGAATCCAATTTTAGTTGGCTCTCCCGCAACAAAGTTCATCACCAGAAAGGGATCTCTGGAGCACTGAAGATGTTGGTCCAGTGAATTCAGACCATCAACATGAAAGAGCATTTGTATGGGGAATTTGAGGAAACGCATAGAGGTACTTTAATGTGACCGGTAGATCATCAACATGTAGAAAAATCATAATGGAACCAGGATACACCTTTGCCCCTTATGTGTGTCTATTTCGTATGATTGTCTCTCACCCTTTGAACCCTCACCCAAATACTGGAGTTGAGGTACAATCTTTAGTCCTGCCCTCACAAAAACCGATTTGCATTAAGAAACTGTGGGCCCAATTCACAAAGTCATTTGCTTATGCAAGTTGGGTTTACATGCACAAACCGTGAATTTGCACTTAATGTTATACCACTGCACTACTGAGAGTTATTTACGTTTAGGTGAATACGTAACATTTACGCCTTCTAAAGCTCCTTCTTTTGCAAGGGACACACAATGCCTACAAGAGTTCCAGAACTGCTCTTGGCAAACTGTGACTCCCACTGCTTCCCAGGTGCACCTATGAAATCCTACAAGTTCTGAAAAACTCAGAAATGTACTCTTAATGTAGGAATAAACTCACCACACTAACATTGTGACTTGGTTTGAAGGATTGGGTCCTGTGTCGTTATCATTTGCCTATAAACAAGAACTGCAATATTTTACCCAGCATACCCAACGAAAAACTTGATGGGACACTCTTGACCCTTATAGGTCTGGCCAAGAGACAGCCTTTTGATTTCAAAAACATCCACCATGAGAATACATACATTCATACATACATACATACAGGGGCTTGTTGTCATCAGCCCTGTTCAAGCTCCATTCACATGTTGCTTCTGCCCACCGCAGCATGAGGACATCAGCTTCATCCACTGGATTTCTTGAACTGTGATTGACAGCATTTTTCCTTATCATGTGTGCACAGCCACCAGAAAAGAAGTGCACTTAATTGGCAGAGATAGTGGCAGAGTTACTAGGGGGTAAGTGGGTCTCATGCCCCCGTCACTCACACCAGCAGCTTGTTGTGTACTTCCCAATGCGCCCCTGTTGCTGTGGTTGGGTTGGTGACCCAGTCAAGGAGAACAGTGCAGCAGGTTCAGTTTATCTGTAGCTAAGGCCACTGTGTTGGTTCTGTGGGTTTGGTTAACAATAACCACTAAAGCAAGACTACCTACCTACTGGCGACCGCCAGCAGGATATGGAGATATCAGTAGGTAGTTATTAAAGTTAGGACCAAGTTTCCATAGGAAGAGCGTTTTTTTTTTGCCGATAACTTTGGCGCTGCTTGACGAATCTTTATGAAATTTTCAAAACATATACTTTGGTCAGTTCAGCTGCTGTTTTGAAAGTTTTGGGGATATCCATCAAGTGCGGGCCGAGAAAAGGGGAGGGGTCCTGAAAAGCATTTTCCCCATTTATTTTTCCATTTGGTTTTTAAACTCGCCTAGAACACAAACCGCTAAACGAAATTACACCAAATCTGGCAGGAAGGTAGATCTTGTCGCACAGATTGTGATTTTTGTAATTTGGTGTAAATCCTTTCAGTAGTTTAGGAGAAATGAAAGGCAAAATAATATAGATATCTAGGGATGGGGATCCTCCGCGGATCCGACTGTCCCCATGCTGATATCTGATTGGCTGGCAACACTTCAACAAGGAAGTGTTGGCAGCCATCTTGGGACTCTGCTTCTGCCAAGTCTAAAAGCATTTTTTTTTAAACGTCGGAATAATCTGAGGATGGATCAGTGGATTTTACTGATGTTTAAAACAAAATGGGCAGTTTCTTGCCCTTTTAATGAAGCCCCCAGATGGGCCAGGTACCTGGGGAATGGCAAAAATAAGGAGAGGGAGCACAGGGACCCCATCCTGCGCTTGCCAAAGCCCCAGAGACCGCCACCTCCACGGGGCTAAACTAATAAGCTATGCGGGCAGGCCTCCCGCCTTCCCCCCCAGCCCCGGGGACCACCACCTCCCTGGGGCAAAGGTTTAGATGTGTGCAGAGGGGGGCTGCTTGCCTCCTGCCCACAGCCCTGGGGACCACCACCTCCCCAGGGCTGAAATTGAATAATGAGGGGAGTCAGTTTCGGACCCCCAGCCCCAATGACCACTACCTCCCTGGGGCAAATAGACATTGGAAGGGAGCCGCGTGCAGAGAAACCGATATAAACATTGCTCACGCAAGCAGGGAGCTGCTATTTCAAGGAGCTCTCTGCTGGCGGGAGCTGGGCTGGGTAGTTATTGGGGTTGGCTGCAAAGCCTCGCCACAGGCCAGGCCCTGAGGCCAACCACTGCCAATATCATCGGTGGTTGGATTAACGTCTAGTAATAAAAATCCTTTACGTTAAAAAAATTGAAATTCACTGGAAAAAAAAACAAAAGTTACAAGGACATTATGGTTAGGAAATAGAATAAAAAAAAGACATAGAAATTTACTTAAAGAAAACAACAGTTACAGGGACGTTATAGCTAGACTCACATTTTAAACACACAAAACCATAGAAGTTCACCTGTTATAGTTGGATTTATTTTAAGTAACTATAACTCATGCCCTCCCCATGCACTGCTAATTACCCCATAAATTACAGCACTTGTGACATTGTTGATAACATCATTGTCACTGTAACATCTGCAGCAAAAATTATTGATCAGACAAATGTGCATGGCAAGGGTGCGAGTTATAGTTACCTTAGGGTGCAAGTTATAGTTACTTGAAATAACTGCAACTATAACAGGTGAATTTCTATGGTTTTGTACGTTTAAAATGTGAGCCTAACTATAACGTTCCTGTAACCTTTGGTTTTCTTAAGAATCTTCCTTCCTTGTGCATTTAAAACTTGTGCATTTTGTTTTAAATGGTGAGAGCAATATCTGGTTGCCTTTTTTCAATCCCTCGTGAGGCAATCAGGAGTGGGGCCGAGTCGACTCCTGTTCCCTGTCACCCCCACACCGTCCCTGTCGATTCCTGTTCCCTGTCACTCTCACCCCGTCCCTGTCGACTCCTGTTCCCTGTCACTCCCACCCCGCCCCTGTCAGACTGCTGTTCCCTTGTTACATTCCCAGTCCTTGCCACCTTCAAATCCTATTACTCCCAACCTCAGTACCTTTAACTAATACCCTGCAGTCCTTTGGAAGATAGCAAAGCGATGCAGGTACGTTTAGTTTATAAGTGAGGCTCCCTGTTTTCAGTTTTTACTGATTTTTACTGACTTTACTGTATTTATTTTTAAATGTGGATAAAAACGGAAATCATTATGTTTTCTGAGCAATTCTAAATACTGTCAGGGATGACTGTCACGCCAATAGCTGTGCGGATTGACAGGTAAGTAGGTTACATAAATAAAGACATTTAATAATGATGCTCGAAGAGCAGTATATATGTATAAGATTGATACTAAAACTTTCATATTTCTGAAAGCTGTATTAATTTAACATCAATGGATCTTAATATAACTGGAAATGGGCAGATGTTCAAGTAGGAATGTACATTTTTCAGTTAAATAAATATGAAAATATATTAGTTTCAGCTTACTTTTTTCCCAAACCCTAAAATATATATATGGATAAGTACAGACAAAATTAGCAACAAAAAAACCAAACATGGATAAATATAGATGAAAATGTCACAAAAATATATACCATAAAACCGCAAGCCCTATTTATAAGCAAAGGTGTGTGTGTCTGCGCTGGTACAGGAATAGTTAATGGTTTTGAAAGCTAGGACAGAGGCGCTTATTCGGAGCTGTGCGTAGACCCCAAGAACTGAAATAGGGGAGCTACAGGTCAGACTCAGGACCAAAGTGCACTGAGAAGCTTTATGTAAGCACTGGTACAGAAATAGCAGACAGTGCCGGATTACCAAATAGGCAAAGTAGGCACCGGCCTACAGCCCCACTCCATTTAGCAGCTGATGCAATATTGGTAGAGCTATGTGTTGGTTCCAGTACTGGAAAAGCAGGACGGAGCAGGTCACTCCGGAGAAGCATTGCAGCACTGTATGTGGCTGTCTTCAGCGCAAAATGTCACGGTGCAGCATATCAGAATGAAGTATACAAAAGAGTGATGGAGGGAATTGTTGAATTATTCTCAGTTACCGGTATGTATTCAGGCCGCATCTTAGTCCATTGTTATTTTGCCTGTCGTGTCACCTCAGTTGGACCCATTCATATGCAAATCAGACTTGACCTTGCTCCAATAGGGACAGTCCAGCCCTAACCATCAGATGGCACATGACTTAAGAGCTCCAATCAGTGCAAAGCTGGTCTTTGGTTGCTTGTGTTCCAGTTCAGGGAGGACCTAGCCTGGCGGTTTGAGCTATAGTGTTGCTATTGGAGGAGGGTCAAGATTGATTTGCATATAGCTGGGTCCAAACAGAGGAGACAGGAGGGTTGGAATACCACCCCGTGTGACTGCTAGTGATTAGACTTAGTGCAAGCATTCCTCCCATCACCTTTTGTGTGCTTGTCAAATTAGGATTGAAGCATATGGGCCACAATGTTTGTGGGTGTTAGTACTGGAACAGGCTAGGTGCAACGGGGCAGGATTGAGTTGCATTTACACAGCTATGTGCTGGTACCTACCATTGCCGGAATAACGGGAGCCCAGCTAGTCAGGATTGTGGTATACTGGCAAGAGTGTTCATGCAGGTTGGGTGTTGCAGTTTAGGACAGAGGTGCATTGGCAGAGCTGGATGTGTGCAGAGATGAAGGGGTGTTTAGATCAGGACTGAGGTACATATAATGTAGGTGTGTGGTTGTGCTCCTTAGCTCTGGAATACCAAGACTGAAGCAGTTCAAGGGAGTGGTGCATTGGCAGTACTGGGAGTAGGTCTGCTCCTCAGCCCTAGAATACCAAGGCCCCAGTAGATCAGGATTGAAGTGCATTGTGGAGCTATATGTGCACCTCAGTAAAGAAATAACAGATATGTGCTGATGTAAGGCCAAGCTGTGTTCCTGCCAGGATGCTCTACACTTGCACCATGAGGACATATCTAGAATGGAAACACCAGGGGTAGAGAAGTTATGAGATTACTAGTATAACCCCAGCTTTAGGGGGGCCCAGGTAGGAATATCAGAAGAGGGTATTTGCTCTGAAGGGGAAATTGTGGATTTACATTCAGACTTCTTTCACTGTTGAACTTCATACCACACCTGTGTAGAAAGGTATTCTGCTCCCGCTCGCTGCTTTAGAAGCGGACTGGTCGAGGAGACTGTAAAGGTATCCACAAGTCTTTATTGGGGTGCGGAAAAAGGGTTGGTCTCTTTTTTTATTATTATATGTTGTCCTATCAGGGTAACCTGTGCTACTATGCAAGTTATGAATTCCGATCCTAAGTATAACTTGCACATTTCAGTGGTTTTTCATGTTTAATTCGAAGCCATAAGTACACTTTAACTTTGAATTTTTCAGTGAATTTCAGATTTTTTTTAAACCTACATTTAGGTATTATAACCAAAACTAGCCACATTTTTCAGAAAATGTATATGTAGGATAATCAATAAAGGGTATTCATACTATATGGCACAGGTTTGCCATCAAGTTGTTCTGGACACAGTACACCATGAGGCCGAAGGCCGGGTGGTTAATAAATGTCACCGGCACACCTGGATGGCAATTTTGAACCATATTTTACATTACCTGTTATGTATTTTTATAATACATGTTTCCTTTGAGATAGTTAGCATGAAAAGGCTGTTTTCTACAAAGTGCAGATAACAATGAGCATGGGCTGGAATTAGAATGTTTAGATTTTGTTTACTTTTCAAAGATAAGTCTTGCTGAAATAAAAGACACTGGTGACTGCCAGTTGATTTATGCAATTATGTGGCATCTGCATCTACAGCTTAGTTATGGATTTAGAGGTTTTGCCACATAATTTCTTAATAAATTTCCAGATTTCACAGAAATGTTGTCTTTATCTCAAATGGATAAAAATAACACCGCTAGAGAACGTGTTGCTTAACTTAAATGTTTGCTACACAATTTAAACAACAGTTCTACATACTTTAGTCCTCATTATGCCTAATCCTAGTAACTCTGACAATGGCAAAGCTCTGCTGAGTGGTTTGGTGGCTGTCATTATGATCCTAAAACTCACATTTCAAAGTGAACCGTGAAACATTTTCCAAATGTTGCGGTTTTCTGTGACATATGGGTTTTATACTACTGCACTACTCATTGAGTGATCCTGGGCAGTGATCCTGATCATCCCACTGTACTTCCATTCCTACTTCTGCCAGAAATAGGAGCACCCATCAAGTGAAATTTGTTAAACACTTATAAATGTTTTACAAAAACAGGAGAGTGTCCTAGCAACCACTGATCACTTTAGTCCTGCATGGGTTGGAAGTGACTGTCCTAGATTAAGTATATAGTTCTCTACTTCTGTTTCTTGTCTCCTTTCAAATGTGTCTTTTTATTCCTTGCTTTCTTTTAGCACAATGGCGCATTGGTGCAGCTAGGGGCAATCTAGGGTAGTGTATTCCAGGAGCGTGACCAGGGCATGCAGACAGTTTTTGCTTCACTTTTCCACCTACATCTAAAGAGTGCACCATGCCATTGCAACCAGTGCTTAATTTGTAAATAAAAAGGTGCCGGTGCTCAAAGCCCTCCTCTGAAACTCACGGCTGGTGCAATTAAATGTGCGAACACGGAATACTGAGGCGGCGTAATCCTGAAGGCATCTCGGGCCTCTTTAATCCATATAAAGCCACTCCCTGCCCCTTCAGCTCACTCTAGCAGCTTTCTACTTTCTCCCTTTGTGACGCTTTTTTGTTTTTTCCTTCCTCCATCTTTCCCATATGTGTCTTTTGCTTGCAGCAAATGGCTTGAGACAGAAGAATAAGCGCCGGCCCATAAAAACAAGTGCTGGTGCTCCACACCGGAAACAACGAGCACAAATTAAGCACTGATTGCACCCTTTGCTGCAAACATGGTGCACTGATCTCTTAAGGCACATTCATGCTGCCTCCATGCCAGCACCGGGCCGTCGCCAAGAGGACACTGCAGCTTGCACCACCCATTGCCCCTGCCAGCGCTGACAATGACAGTACTAACACAACTACTGCCATCACACACCTACAAGTGTGACAATTCAGAATATTTCAGGTCCCCAAAGCTATTAGAATGGCTTGGGCGGCAGGTATCAGACATTTTAATGCATGTTGAATTAATAAACGACTGTTGTTGTGCTAATCTCTAAATTAGACAGACAGCGGCACTATGTGGCAGATTGTCATTAGTGCCAGTGTTGAAAATTAAGTGCCAGTGCCCAACACCGAAAACAACTGCTCAAATTAAGCCCTGCTTCCTGCTGACCCTTCCTGCCTAGATGGTTTATCATAGCTAGATTAAATGACCATCGCAAAACTGCAACCTTGCTTAAATATTACAAGATCTGACATTCACATACACAAGAAACTCCATATTGTTGAAACATATAAAACATACAATATTGTTGTACGTTTTTAGTTAAAAGAATTGCATTGTTAATAACGAGTTACAGATTAGAATGAAAAAAGCCTAATTTATACACTTTCTTTGTTCTGATGTAGAAGTGGTACCTTTCACGTGCTGCATGATTAGGTTAACAGCTCATCCAGTGATGCAGGAGGTGATAGCTGCATACAGCGAGGACAGGAGGCAGTGCAGAAAAACATGCACGAGAGAGAGAGAGAGTGAGTGTTTATGAACACTGAATTTAATGACATTCAGTTCATCGACTTCTTAAGACAAAACTGGTGAACCTAAAGTGCCAGCAGTGAGCACTTAATCCTTAGACCCATCATGCTTTCAGTTAAAAGCAAACTTGCCCTTAATGCCTGCTCTGTGCAGATGCGAGAGGGTTGCACATCACCAGCCAAGTGGACCTTTTCATGTGTGATGCCTGCACAATAGGGTATTGTAATTGCAATAGTAGTTATATAGCGCTTACTACCCCTGACGAGGCGTCAAAGCGCTTTTCGGCGAGTAGAACTCTATTTTGGAACTTAAAAGGATTAGTGAGGGATTAGTATAGGGAAATATGAGTTCATTTGAGCTGTGAACATGTGAGTTGGTTAGTTGGATTTAATAGAATAATGGACGGAGGGAAGAATCTAAAAGGTGTTAGTTATGAGATCATAGTAGTAAGATGAGGTTTGGGATGAACAAAAGGAGAGATGGTGGAGGGAAGGGTGTAGAAATGGATGAGGGAAATCAAAGTAGTAAAGTGAGGTGTGGGATGAGTTAAAGGAGAAACACATGAGGGAAGAATTTACAAGAGTGTTTGGGAGATCATAGTAGTAAACTGGGGTATTGGGGGGTCAGTGAGAAAGAAAAGGGAACGGTCTAGGAAGGGTTATTTTGAAGATCATAGTTGTAGAATGAGGTTTGCGATGAGTCAAAGAGTGGAGACAGAGGACAGATTGAGAGAGGTCTAGGATGAGACAGAGTAGTGCTTTGGACAGAGTGTTTTTTTTCTCTTGTACAGTAAGAGTAAAGTAATGAATAGATACATGATTACATATGAAGGGAATATATTTGTATAAGTAGGATAATCTATTGAGGTTTTAAAGTTGTATTGTATAAAGTCAGACTTTCAAGTGTTGCAGTATTTGTAGGTAATTTGTGTATTTTTATAACTCAATTTTTTTTATTTTTTTTATTTTATCTTCTCCTCAATATTTCAACATTGAAGCACTTGTAGATAGCTAGGATAATATTTACCTATTGTGATAGATAAATAAAACAGAGGCCCATAAGCATCTAACCGAACAACTCGACATGAACATATTAAACATAGAATAATGTATATATATATTTTTTTTTAACGGTAAGTAATATATACTTTTGTTAAGCAGGCCTAAAAGGTATATACATATTTTAAAAACCATAGTTAGTATACATATTTGTACAAAGAAATACACATATCTAGATATATACATATAATTAAATTATAAATGTTTACGTACACAGGAATATTCTGTACATTACTGTTTGAATATGATGGTAATGTAGGAAAGAATAAACTCTTCTGAAGATAAGCTAGTTATCCGTGGACCTTATATTTGGGGGTACTGAATTCCATAGTTTGGCCGCTTGAACAGAGAAAGAAGTACCACCTATTGTCCTTTTCTTGTATTGTGGGGTATTTAGATCGACAAATCCCAGAATGAAATGTGCTGTTGGCTAAAATGCCAGGGTTGGTTGAAACTGTCAGGTGATACTGGGCTACCTATTTAATTACTGAGACTTTTACATAGAGCAACCATGTTCAGTTGTTTGGAGAGATTCTGAGAGATTTGGTACAGTCAATGATTTTTGGAGTGCATTTAGAAGACCCCCCCCCACCCCCCAGGATATCGCAATTTTGCGTTATGCAAAAACAAAAGTAAGAAATCAGCACTTTTGTGCTGCATTTTTTTACAAAAGTGCCCGAAAAAAATTAAATTACAAAGCTAAAGCAATAGCTCGGTGGGTTAATGTGTATACTGCAGACTTGTCTCTTTAAAGTGAACGATCACCTCCCTACAATAAGAACCTAAACATTCCCTGTCTTATTGTACATTATCACAGACCATACACCTGGGTTTCGCCCAATGTACAGCACTTTGTTGCTGCCTAGCTTGGCTCGTGCTTTATAAAATGCATACATTGGTAAAATGGACAACATAGGGGTCACATGTGTGACTGATGGCAGACCCCGAACATGAGTTGAGACCACTACTGTTAGTTTTGGGGAGCAAATGCCCCAAGTGAAATGGGGCACCTTGTCTCTCGGCTTTTGTTTTACCATTATCTGCACTCTGGGTGTTTCAATCTTTGTTCACTTCGGCTGGACCAATCGGTCTAAAGCACTAAGGGCCAGATGTGGCAAAGGTTTTTACCCATTCTGTGTCTATAGGAAAAGTGTTCGTACATATGGCCCTAAATTACAATACTTTGTGAATGTAAACCCTAAGCCTAGAATGTGTTGTTCTTGTGGTTACGAAGTCATATGGTGCAACTATTTGTCAATTCAAATGGTGCTGCGATGCACTAATTTCAACCAGAAGGTTGCTTCTAAGCACCTGCAAGTCTAACTCCTGGCTAGTTCTTGCTGTGACTACTGACTGGAGTACTTGTGAGGTGACCCAGAGACTGTGATCAACCACACCCGAGCAATAATCTCAAAACCATCCCTGTCTCCCTTGACCAACTGTGTGATCCTTGGCAAGTCACTTCCTCTCCCAGTGCCTCGGTTTCTCTATCTGCTAAAATAGATTGCACTGAAGGTGTTTTTAGCAGCCTCGCTCACTCCAAGGAGCAGAGGCATACTTTACAGAGAACATTTTTGTTGTAGCAGGCACATCTCAAACATGAAACTATGTTCGTGGACAGTGTGGTGTGTGAGGCTCAGTTGAAGACAGGTTACAGATGGCAGGATGTGATGAGGAAAGGAGGGCTGGTTAGTGCACTCAGAACAGGACTACTTTAGATTTGTTTTTTAATTGTTACACTATGCAAAGGCACATATTTACATTTAGAAACAGGGGGAGGTTAAATGATTTACACAGTAACACACGCTTTTAGTGAAATTCAAAAGCAGGAGTACCAGTAATAATAGTTATAATAATGTTTTTAGGTGTATCTTACAAACCAGAAACCTAAAATAAGATGATATGTTTTTAAAAATTCAACAGTCATTCAAAAACTTAAGGACACGATTAAAAAACCGAGTCAATAAACAGAATTAAGGTTACAGGTGAGAACCTTAGCTCCTAGACCTGGAAACACTTCGAAGCACTACAAAACAACTGCGTGTGAATTGACTAAGTGATCTTGTACATTTAAATTGCCAACATTTGGAGTTTGAGCGCGTCAGATCTAGCGCTTTGAAGTGCCCATAAAACGATATGTTAACACCTTACAAAACAAACGAATACATGTGTGAAAAAAATACATTTGCGTGCGAATCACAAGGAAGTAAGCGCTTTAAGTTTTGGGGGACATTCAGCCTCCTACCCCAAAACCATTTCTTCTCCCTTGCCATTGAGCATTTTTTGGCAGCCAGCGCCACCCCTGGCCACCCCATGCATTACCTGGCAGGTGGCTTGAGGGCTTTTAAACTAGAGACCAGCAGCAAAGCTCCCGAACTTCCTGGTCCATGTTAGAATCGCGCGTGCGCTTCCCGCCTGTTTCTGATCTCGGATCTAGCGCCTCATTTTTATTGACACTAAACTCACACTATTATTGACTCACACTAAAAAGGCATCTATTTATAGGCATTAGGACCATCATTAAATACTGTAAAAGAAAGTGTGTTAGCGCAGGAAAGCAGAAATGTAAAAAACTGAAAAATAGCACAAAAAGCTGAAATGTAATTAATTACTGAAAATCATAATGTTTAAATATTTTATGAAAGGAGGTATAGTGCTCGCATCCTTGATATCTGGGTGCAGTCAGATCAGGATTTAGGGGGTAATTGCCGCGAATCTGCAGTCTCCCTTCCACAGGAGTTCACGTTTTGGGTGATACAATTCGGGAAGGAAGATCTTCTGTGCCACAGGTGCTTTTCCCTCGATGGGTCTGGAAACAAGACATGCCCCTCTGAAGATGGCGGGCTTTTGTCCAGGTATCCAGGGCACCGAGGTCCCATCTGCTGCCAGGTGGTGGTATTTCCACAGTTTGAAAACCAATGTTGCTGCCATGGTTTCCACCTGTTCCCGCCTAGCTAAAGCCGGAGTCCTCCTTCGCCTGCTACAAAAGGCAGAACTACAAGTCCCAGAATGCAAAGAAAAAACCTGGACTGCATGAGCTACTCATACATGGGCCTGGGGAAAGGTAACTCTGCCTCAGCACTTTCAGCACCACTCACACCCACAGTGATAGGCGTTTGTGCCAGAAATATGTATTTTATTCTATGTAATTAAGAAACCTGTATCCTTTCGACCTTAAACAATAGACATGATTTTAGGAATACAGTGCACACAAACAAATTAGACTTTGGGGATGAAACACATAGTTAATGGTGGATTCTATAATTTACAGAAGGACTGACAGACATTACACATTCTAACAATAGAACAGAATATGTACACATTTCCATTAAATGGAGGAGCTGACAGGAGGCAGGTCTGGGAGAGTTGGGGTGAGAGAGGTCTTCTCTGCTCTCAAGGTGCAGGGGTGGTGGAACAATTTTCAGAGTGAGGGTGCTGCTATCAATGTTACATCACTTAAGTCACAGAGATTTTAAAATGGACAAAAATCTGGGCGCCATGAAATGCCTACAGAGGCAATTTTTGTACTGATTTCGTTTCTTCTGGACTGTTGGGACAGTAATCACGTCCAACACGGTCCTTCACACATGTTGGTGAATATGTCAGATGGGAGGGGAGCCTTGTGCGAAACACCAGACGGTAGGACGCCTATTGCATTTATTGCAACATCAGCGCACGATATGCTACGTACCTGTGTTTTACTTCACTGTCAATAAACAGAGACTAAAAAAAAGTCATGGGGATCGTGGAAAACCTGACCGCCAGACAAAAATGTGTAACAAATGAGCCACGCCCATTCAGCAAAAGGTTGGTGAGGGTCATAAGGTTGGTAAGGGTGTGGTGTGTAGCCGCTGATGGTTTTTGGAAGACACTGGTGCAAAAAATGTCCATAAAGCATGGGGTGATAGTGACCGTAATTTACAGACAACACATTTTCCATTGAACTGGCCACAAAATTCACAGTATGTTGTTTTACTAATACAACTATAGACCATTCGAAAGAGACTGTGTGGAAATAGGCTTTCTGAAAATATTTATAATTTGCATATCACCAAGCAAAGTGTCTTGATTTGTTTTGATCCTGTTAAAATCTTTGTTTCTGTCACACTTCAGAATTACAAACAAATGTGCTTCACTTGTGCTCTCCTAGCTCCTGATGTATTTTGAAATATTTGTACAGTTCATTTACAGAAATTTAGATGTTGATGCGCAATAAAAATAAACTGACATCCTACAGCCTTTCTCTGTACCCCTGCAGGAATGTCACATACGTCACTTTACGAAATCCTAAAACTTTGCAATAAGAGAAGGAAAAGTAAACTACCATCACTGTTAAAAAATAAGCAGAAATTTGTCAGAAGACACGGACTGATATTTGAGCTCTGTTTTTAAATGTCCAGCAAATATGAAGGTGTCTTTATTGCTTCTGAACTCCAGCACGGTTCACTTAGGGGCATGAGGTAGAGGGTTAGAGTCTTAGAGCGATTTTAAAAGTAGAACAAGAGAACATGGGGTGAAACTCATCTACTTTGTGCGCCCTGAAGCTGGCGCATTTTGGCACTTTAGAAGTAATAAACAACACCATCCAGATGAGAGATCCCAGGATATAGAAAACTTGTTTCAAATTATTGCAGCATGAAAATGAAAACACAGCAGCACTTAAGGGCAGATTTTGCAGCAATGTTGCTTAACAAACTATACGCGCATGGACATTAAAAAATACAACACACTCTCTCAAGCGTCTGCTTATTGGTGCAAGGTCATGACGCCTAGAACCAGATATCTTACAATTTTGCAGGGCTCCAAAAACCCATTTGTTTGCATAGGCTTTGTCTGGAGACATTGAGTATGTGAACTCTTACTTCAACACAATTGTCCACATTTGTGGATAGATATTAAACCTACAGAATTCTATTTCCTGACTATAACTTCCTGCAAAATTAGTATCCCCACCTGATTTAGGCGTGCAACACTCCTAATGAAAAAAACATGCCCTTGGCTGGTAAGGGTAGAATTCTGTTCCTTTTAGCTGAATTTTCAGAAATTTTGTAAGATATTTGAAAATGTCAAAAGCAGAACTTTTTTTTTTACAAGCACAAATATACAATGAGCCAGCAGGTCTGATTTATGAGGCCCCGGCTCTTACGGGCTGTGTCGCAGAAAATTTGCACAAGTGCAAAAAATACAAAACAAAACAGACAAATCAGTTAGTGCCATGTTTTGCTGTTTATGTACTCAGAAATGGAGAAAACACTATTTGTATAACGGCAAATCATTAACCGTTGATTTTTCACATTATTTTTACTGTGTTTTCTTCAAAAGAAATTAAAGTGTTTCTTCCACTAACATGAAAAATTTAACTATGTTTCAGACAAAATCAGTTTGTCCCATTACATTTTTTATTATATAGGCAGCTAATATAGTCCAGATTCTGTTTGCTCTTTCTGTTCAAAAAAGGTTGTTCATGTGCTGGTGTCAGGTGAGTGTATGTGTTCAAAACACCAATAAACAGAATTAAACCACAACATTGTTTGTTAATAATTTAAAATGATTTACAAGCAGTACATTTGTTACATTTGATTTACAAACTTTTTCTCCATTTCTTCCATGGTGCAAAGATCTTTCAGTAAATGCAAAGCTAAATTTGTTTGTACCATCCAATATTTGAAAGCAGCAAAATGAATGTAACAAGTGTTGCCTTTTTTTTAATTGCAGTAGTGCAGATTTTCTGTAATATGGTCCTTGGCTCTCAGAAAACAACGTAAAACGCACCCTTTCGTCCAGCGCACACTTCCTCTTCTGTGTCCTCTCCTCCCATTAATGTTCCGCTCAGTTGTAAATATATCAAATACACTATAGTAGACCCCAAACAGTTTTTTTGTATATGCCCAACAACTGCTTGTGTCGCTTGCATACGGGGAACATACTCCGCGAGCTCTGTAAAGCACTCCGCTGCCCCTCCGGGCTAGATCCGCGCTACATAAAAACAAGCAATAAAAAATAAATAAGGTCATTATTGAATGGTGGAATAACGAAGGTGCAAAGATCTGGGACTCTGTACTATGTGGTTAATATCTAGATTTCCAAAGGCTGCCTGCAAAAAATGTAATATCTTCTCCTGTATATTTACTGGTAAATTTGTGTTAGATTTCCAAATTTTATGAGATTCACAAATAATTCCTCCAGGAAAACTATGACAGTCATAGGTGTGCAGGGATAGTCAAATTGTACTCGTGCCAGTGAGCAAATGATGCAAAAATGTGCAGCTAAACATGTAATATTTTTTAATTATTTTTCCTTCATGGGGATTTTTTTCCCCTCTGTGGAGGAACCTTTACCCTTATGAAATATGGATCTGTTATATTTTTCACCCTGGAAAAGGACTTACTCTTGCTTTTCAGAGGAGAGAAAATGTGTGTGTGCTTACAGGCTGGGAAAATACTTGTAAAATATTTGTGAGTGTTCTGGAAGACACATTTACCTGGCCCAACCCTAAATTTAATTGAATGTCTCACCCAGAGAGGGTCTGAAATTAAACTATGAAGCAACGGTGATCGAACAAACAAAATCCATGTAGATAACAGACTAAAACAAAGTTGCATGTTGGTTCCACTATTGTATTTTTTACGCATTTATGGTTATTTGTTTATGGCAGATAGGCATTTACAATCGTAAAAAAAGCTACAAATTATAATTCTACGCCTCCAGGCGTGGAATCAAGACCCGTCTACTGCATTTTAGCGCGCACTGGGAGGATTTAAATGGCCAGATCTTTGGTGATTCGAGTCCTTTGTTGTTTGCCCAAGACCACATGGTGCATAAGAATGCCAGATTGGATTTGAAGGCACGGTTCTTGGGTAAACGCGCAGTTCTTGTGACTGTTTTGGCACTTTGGTTTTAAGACTGCCCATCACACGCAGAGTTAGACACCAGGGGGACACTGCCTGTTTTTATCTTTCATAAATTGGCGCCATCCCCTCCCCCCACCACACGCTCAATCCTTTTAGGAGAAGATGCTGGCTGACAAGTTACCGGCTTCTAAGGTTGAACACGGGAGATGGACGAGGGGACGCAGCTCTGACTGCACAACTTTAAACATCTCAATAAAATAAAACGCAATTCCACGTGGGCGCCTCAGCCCACGACATAGCTCAGCGGGTTAATGCGGCTACTGCGAACATCCACCTGATCCTTGCAGGGCAAAGGTTTGCACCCCGCGGAGGCCGACACATCGACGTTGCGGAGCCTGTGGGTAATAAATCGATTTTATATCGATGCTTTCATACCTCGAGGGTGTGTTTTCTGCCAGACTCAGCGTTGGAGACGCTGCTAGGCGAAAACTAGTGATTATTCTGTGTTTAGCACGGCTTTAAAAACTCACTTATTTGCACAGATCTCCCCCAGCCCTAGCAGACACGAAAGTATCCCTACTATATTTTGTGTTGATTTTTCGCTCTGCGTTTTTAAATAAATCACTTTTTTATATTTGTATGTTGCACATCGCCTTGTTGGACCTCAGGCCGCCCTCAAACGGGTCATTTGTGGAAAATGCCACAAAATGCTAATTGGTAATAGTTTATAGTGAATTTTATAAATACAATTAAAATATATATTTTGACTAATTGACACATTCTCTTCTAAGTCGAGGTGTGGGGTGCGCGTTTTTCCAGAGAAGCAATGGTGTTGTGTTTTCCACCTGTCCTCTACTGCCCAGTCATGGCTTTCCCTCTACTGCTGGTGCCCTGCACATCTCTGCTGACCTCTCCATCTCCACCTGCCGTTCACACGAGCGGATTGTGTTGTGAACCCCCAACAGTCCCCCCATTCACTCCCCCTCCCCCACCCCACGAGCCACAGCCCCCCTTCCTCGCTCTTACACCCTCGTTTCACCTCCGTCGGCTCTTCTTTCCCCTCTCTCCCGTTTTCACTTCAGCGCTTCGAGTCGAATTTAGGGCGCCATTAAGTGCTATAAGAATAACAAAGATAAAAAAAACAATGCAAAATAGCGACATATGCAGTTTAACCTAATGGCTTTAATTATATGTGGTAGAAATTTGTAAAGCTAGTTTTCTCAAGTTTGGGGATTTGTTTTTAAGAAAAACCAGTAGTGGACAAGTCCAGAAAAACGAGTTAAATAGGTTAAAAAACAGAAAAAGCTCAATTTCTGCTTAATGAGTGGTCTATAAAAATGCACTTGTAGGAAAAATCTCTCATGGAAACATTTTTTGGTGGATTTTTTTTTTTTTGCAACTGATCATTTTCGAATCGGGCAAGCTTTGGAACGTTGTGAGGCCAAGAAGTTAGCCACGTGTGTAAAACTTTGAGGGCTAAATTGCAAACTCGAATATTTCCAGTTTTTAATACATTCAAGGGAGGCATTTGTAACAAGGTCCAAATATGAGTAAACATTAGCGTTTCAGTTATAGGAATTTAGAAGCATTTTTTAATTTTTATGGAAATATGCTAAAGTGTCTCCCTGTTATCTGTGACATCTTCACGCGCTCCTGGTTTATTACCAGTACAACTTTTCATTCTGGGACATGTAGTTTGACTTTGAAAGTATTGATATGACCTCCCTACCGCACGCTTTTTGTTATTGACATTTTTTTACTAATATTTTGTTCCACCCACATAGTGCAAATCACAAATTTCTAGCAACCGAAACACTATGAATAAACACAATGAGAACATTTAAGAGTCTCCCGTTGTTGGCTAATGAGCCTTGGCTGGCTGCCAGGATCGCCCAAAGCGTGCCTACTTGGCACCTGTGCATCTGCAGTAAAGTACAGTAAATACACAGCTGCCAGGGTGCCCTGGGTCACGCAAGGCATTTTCAGCCACTGCTGCCTTTTTGACCAAGATCAAGTTGCATTCTGGAACATGTAGTTTCGCACTTAAGAATGGACTCAAAATTCCCAGCATGCAAAGTACTGCTGGTTAAAAACACAAGGACCGGCCAAAGATGTTACACAAGACAAGCAACCACTTACAGGTAAGTAAAGACCAAAGACCCACAATGTCAACCCCCATCTCTTAGAACCATGAACATTCCATGAACTATATTTACACAGTCTGAGTTTGTGTTTCAAATTGTGAACCCGGGCAAGCTTGATTGATGATTCTTACTGATTTACATTTGCTGCCTCTTCCTGAGATTATGTTGGCTTGAAGCACGAACAAGTCTCAGTTCACAGCTACTGGCAGCTG
This sequence comes from Pleurodeles waltl, assembly GCF_031143425.1. Taxonomy (NCBI): domain Eukaryota; kingdom Metazoa; phylum Chordata; class Amphibia; order Caudata; family Salamandridae; genus Pleurodeles; species Pleurodeles waltl. Next base: position 974,732,166 of record NC_090450.1, on the reverse strand, counting down.
ATATTGGTGCTGGAACAAGTTTCAGAGTTGGGGTGCTGCAATTAATGTTATATCACTGAAGTCATAGAGATTGTGAAAAATCCAAGCATCAAACCAAAACAAGTGCAGCAAATGTGGCAGACCCACCCAGCAGGAGAGTGGTAAGCGTCTGGCATGGAGCCAGCAGTGTAATTTGGAGCACGGGAGAAATAGCCCACTGTAGTTTACAGACAGCACATCATCCGTTGAAATGGGCACTACATTTGCACAGACATGCAGTTTTACTGGTTAAACTATATAGCACTGTATATATCAGTGAACATCAGATTTCCGCAAATATTTATCATTGGCACAACACCAAGTAAAGTGTCTTTATCAGTTATGATCCTATTAAAATCTCATTTTCCATCACACTTAAAAATTACAAACAAATGTTCTTCATTTGTGCTTCCATAAACACTAATATATTTTGAAATATGTGTATAGTTAATTTACTGGTGTTTAAATGTTGTGTTTTAGAAAAAAATGATATCCTACAGCCTTTCCTTACATTGTCTGTACCCCAGCCAGATGGTCTCTTTTCAATCTGTTGGAAGATATGGCCTGACATTGGACCTTTGTTTTGAATGCACAGCAAATGTGACAAAATAAACAGAAAATGTAACCCCATCTTTACTGAATTCCAGCACAGTTATTTATGGCAGCCGGTAGTTCCCAGAGTAAAAGGTCCTGAAAAGTTTATTAGATCAAATCAGATCAGGAAATGTATTGATTTACAAGGTAATGGTTGTAATTTGTTGGCAGTCAGTGTAGAAAATGTACATAATTTAACAAAATGTAAACTGATCTGCATTTATGTCTATTTCTGCTTTAATACCTCTATTAAAGCATTTCTGACAAAAGCTGAAGACTATATTGCTGAACTTCGCTGTACGGAGCAACAATCATTTATTTCCGGTGGTGATCCACATGCAGATTTTGGGTAAGAAAACTGTACATATTAGCACAAGAAGGGAGACGGCAAATATTCCTAATTCTGGTAAGAAATGTTCTACTGCCCAAACCACTCCCTGTGTTTACTTCCAGTTTCTACATTGTTTGCCTGTTTTATTCAATTGCTTTTGATTTTGTGGGCAATAACTAGTTGTGGATCACCGGATACTGCAATCTGTTGTGGTCAAGCAATGGCCCCGCCTGAGGTTAGGGTTTTCCTTTTATTGAACTATTTGTGAGTCAGATGAGTTCTTGATTTGTCACATTTGATTTTCTTTACGCTTTTGAGAGAACACAATCTCCAGCGATTTAATGATTTTCATGTTTCTTTCTTTTCTTTATTTGGTGTATTAAAACAATAATTGAAATAATTCATTACTCATTAGATCTGTACATGCTGTAACTCTCCAATGCTTTTCAGGCTATTATCCACAACCCTTTTTCAAGGATGCCGTCTCATCTTTATAAATCAAAAAAGTAACAATAATTAAATGATGTGCTATACACTAGTAATTGTATCCCAATAAACTATTAGTTAATGCATTATAAGACACAAACATTCACAACTGCAGTAGTTTAAAGGCAAAAAAATTCATTTTTCCCATTTAATGTCATGTGGTGCCACTTGTATATTATAGAAGCAAGCAGTGCTATTGTTCAAGAGTATTCGTGGTTGTTTCTACTTTATGTTGCTAATCTGTCCTCTAAGCAATAAAACAAATACATATCAACTGTTCTAAGCTGTAAAGAATTGTAGTCAAACAGTACATTTCATAAGTGTGAACCGAGCTTTGCAAAGCATACTTTTTACTGACCAAAATATTCAACACACTGGAGGAACAATCCTGAAAGCATGATCCATTGCCAAGCAGTGTTTACTCTGTTTATGTCAAGTAGCGCACATTAACTCAATCCTAGTTACTCAGTCGAACAGCCATGTAGACGTGGAGAAAAGTTTCAGTAACTTAGGACGGGTAATCTTAAACGGCCCCTATAGCAATGGTCTGCCAGAGTATAAAACCTTTATTAGTTGTGCTGTTAACCATCCCTTTGATCATAAGTATGGACATTTGTGCCTTCACTAATTTTTTATTCTCCTTCAAAGCCATAAAGTGAGCGGGTAGCTATCACCTTCCAATAAGGTGCACGTTGGCACTACCCTGGGGGGGGGGAAGGTCTAGGGTCAATAATCCAGAGCAAAATGAGAAAGAAAGCAAAAGAAATAGAGACATCTTAAAACGGGAAAAAGTATGCAATGAATTTAAGGCTGATCAATGTTACCTTTCACCATCCCCTTGAATTTAACCTAAAAGAAATTTCTGAATGGTTATTTGTGGGTGTTAAGACATCAGGGTCACTCTCACAGGGATTCAACTCTGACCGCAGAGAGATTTGTTGTAAGGGCTGAAGAGCTTTAAGAACCTTTTTAAGAGGGGGACCTGAAAATGCTTTTGCAAATAATCGCGCTGAGCTAAAAAGGTAGAATTACTGTGGGGAAAAAAGGGAAAAGCTCTAGGGATCAGGCTTCAACCCGCTTGGTTAAAACTCTTAAGTCAAATATTGGGATACAATCTTGGCCTCTTAGGTTGAAAAGTACTCATCAGTCGGGATCAGATAAGGACCTGGTTTTTCAAACCAGCAGCAGTAAGCCCACCTTGCCTCATTAAACAAACCACCCCACCTCTCCCTTGCAAAATATGGAAATTCAATTATATCTGCTCCCACCGTTGAAGAAGTACGAACTTTCAGTGAATTTGAAATCAAAGGGATGATTCTCATCTTAAGATCTAGTACATCAGCTGACCCAAATGGCTTAAGTACTGTTGTGTAGAAAAAGGACCCTGCACCTTGGGCAATGTTATTGCATCCTCATTTTCAGCAAATTCTGCCTTTCAAAAATAGCTCTGGCAGTTTCTGAAGCTCATTCGACACTCCTACATTAAAGGGGGGGGGGGGCAAGGTATCATTCCCACCAAGTACAGACATCTCTCTGCTTGATATTATTTCTACATTTTCGTGAAACTAGTGCTACATTTGGTAAAAGATGGAGTAAATTATTGCAACAGTCTCTCACAGGAACAAGCAGGTTTTAGACAAATGCAAATCAACCACTCATCAGAATTTTGTTTTGAATTAAATCATGAATAAAAAGCTTGCAAGAGTCGTTTAATGCTTGCGGTTTGTTGATTTTAAATTAGCATTTGATAAGGTTACCATAACACCTACTAGTCTAAGCTTGTTTGCATGACGATACCTTGTGCTCTTTTAGCATGTTTAATTGAATTTCATACTAAGATAGCGATTCAAGTGAAACTGAGCAGCAACAGTGATCGAACAAGCAAAAAACATGCAAATAACAGATTAAAACAAAATTGTGCGTTGGCTCCATTGTTATTTTCTTTATTTACTTATGGGTTTCTGTTTTATGATAACATATCACAAAATAAAAAGATGATTATACAGAAACTTTGTGTAAATGTTAAACTATTCACTAAATGTATTACTTAAAAAGTATCCTAAAACTCATAAATAACTAAAAACAAATAATATAAAGAATTATAATTCTTTTATGTGTGTGTGTGTTAAGTAGATGAGCTTATGCTAACATTTATTTTCCAAACGAAAATACATTTTATAAGGAACATAAGTAAGTGCTTAACTATCTATCTACATATATAATTTAAAGAAACATCAAAAAATGTGAATGTCCCAGTTTGTCAATAATACGTGCATGTACATATGGATATTTGTAATGCACAACTATCTTCACTAGCACATAACACTGCATAAATATAATGTTTGTGTTAATGTACCTATGTATACATTTAGCCTATATATTATATTGTGGGTATGTGTCTGTTTGTCATACTTACTGGAGTCACAAAATAAATACATAGATAAAAAAAACAATAAAATGCTGTATATGTATTTATAACGTTATCCTTATTTAAAATCAGATAAATATATCAACAACACAAGGGGATAGTGTATGCTTATGGGTTTATTTTTATATAATACCATTTCTGTTACATAAGTGCTTCACTATTGAAATACTGTGGATTTGTAAACGTTATTTATCAACAGCATAATATAGAATATCTGAGTTTGAAAATAAATATCCATACAAGTACATATGGATCTTTATCTAGTACTATTTTATACTTCTGGATTTTTTTTCAAATGCATATGTTAACATCTTTTAGTATCTATCGGAAATAAATAGGAATTAATCTAAATTTGTGCAATAAGATGGAAAAATGACGGGGAATTACCAACACAAGTCTGGAAGCTGTAAATAATTCAAACATCTTGGTGTTGCTTTAATGGTAGGTTGACTTGTAAGGAACACTATCATCAAACGGCAGCCAAATTAAAGGGAGCAATGTTAGGTCTACTTTGTTTTAATTGAATGTACTGTGATTTACTTATAACTTCACAGGTGATGAAGGTTTTTTAAATGCTAAGGCAGTCACTACTTTTTCTACATAGCTAAAATAATCTGGCCTTTGCACAGAATATGCACGATTTTAACCAAAATTGAGGAATGGGCATAGCGACACAATTAAGGGTTATTAAGAAGTATGGGTACAGAGCAGTGATACTCAAAGTACGGCCGGGGGGGCGCTTGTGGCCCTTGTGACTTTTACATGCAGCCCCCCTTGGCAACAGCAGCACTAGACTGACTCAGCAGGAACATTAAAAAGATGTTAAATAAACAGTGAAGCATTTATTTAGATGTTAATTTAAGTTACAGAGGCAATTTGTATTTCAAAAAATACCTTTATTTTTTAAGACATCTTGCAGCAAAAGAGTAAAAATATGATCAGGTCTGTAAGAGCCAAGTTAGTTGTTATGTGCACTATTGGGTAGTCTGGGTTTATATTATTTATGCATAACATCGATTAAAAAAAAAAAAAAAAAACAGGAGAAGGGGAGAAGGTTTTGTACAGCACACAGCAGGGAGTAATGAATTTTGAGATATTTGTATGTAATAGTAAAAAAGGAGGGAAGTGAAATAGAACAATTGCCTAGGATCACACAATTTAGTTAAGTGGAGAAGCCGAGATTAATCCTAAATTTTAGGTTTCACATTGCGCAATTCAGACACTAGATGTATATACTATGCTTCCCCTAAACCCATCCTCCCTACTCCTGACCGCCACCCTGCTAGCATCAATACGGCACTCCGTCACATCACTGACGAAACTTTGTTGCCACTGGGAAAATGTTTGCGAGTACCCATGGTACAGAGGGTATCAGCCTTGCAATTAGGATTATGCTCTCAGCAAAAAACGATTGAATTGCATGTTTGAAATTAATTGCCTTTAACAAGCTCCAATAATAGTAGTCTGAAGCATGATTGGTTTAATGAAGTGCTGCAAAATAAAGGATATTGAAAAATAGGTCTCCACTGTCATAAATTTAAGAATTGAGGTTTCATTATCTAAGAATATGCAAAGGAACTGGAGTTCAATTCAAGTTAACAAGAAAAATGTAAAATATCTGGCTACAATAAGCTCATATATGGTGGACAATGCATTTAAAGCATATAAAAAGACGTTGATATTTATAATTGTATAAACAAAAATTATATTCTCGTGGAATAGTAGACCATATGATAGTCAGCCTCAACCTGCAACTTCAAAGCTATTTGTTAAAGTTTCACCTTGGAATTTCACAAAACGGCTATAATACAACCTTTTAGAGAAACCTTTTCCCTTGCCAATGCGAAAGACTTAACGTATTTACTGCGTCTTAGTCCTTCTGTGTTAGTCGCGTGGAAGTCATACCTTAAACCGATACTTTACAAAGTTAGAAAAAAAACTGTGCAGAAGGCATTTGAATATTTGTTAGATTTAGAAACTGAGAAAATTGTACTTTGTGGCTTTTTTTTTTTTTACACAATAAGGAAACGAATAGTGATTCCATTTGTAGACCTATTATTATTATTTATAGTTGTTTGCATTTTTAACTGTGTTTTAATAATGTTGCTTTTAGCGATGTGAAGCAAACTAAAGAACATTTAAATAAATGAAATGCACAACAGATGCCCTATGAGCTCCTGTGTGATCAACTTTATGCACCAGAATCAAGGAACAAGAGGAAGTTGCCAGGTCTTTTGCTTTTATTTTAGGTATTTGATGCCGCGCAAACCTATCTTCAAGGAGTAGTAAAAGGATTTACAAAGAACATCTGTACTACAGCTAGAGCACCTCAAACATGAGATTCTGTGCAAAGATCAACAGTGAGTCTGGGGTCTGGTTTCAACCAGAGTACACAAATAAGGATGTAATGGGAATGTGGGTAGGGAAATATAATTAGAAAAATGCTAGACAGACTGTACAATTGGTTGTCACTTAAAAAGTGATGTTCTTAGAATTACAAAGTTTTTTGGAAAGTTCCAAATCTGATATACTGACTCTTGACTGACAGCATATGGTCAACAACATAGGTAAACTTTAGATTTTCTTGCAAAAATCTCCAATCACTCCATGTAAGGTGCGAACAGCCCAGTCAATTCTGACTGCTGATGCTAGAAAAGTTGGTATTCTTAAGTCGAGGGTTGAATGTTTGTTGCAAGGGTCTACTGTATGTTGCCTACGGGGGTTCAAACCTCCTGATGTATGCCACAGATGGTTTGGGACTGTTTGCCACTGTGTGGCCTTTTGTCATGGAGGACACTTTTGCTTTCAAAATAAATACAGGCTGAAAAGAAAATCCAAGCATGCAAAGTGCTGATGGTTCAGTAGTCACGATCAGCTTTTGCTCATGGCACCATATTGTGGAGTCTGTGTGGAGTGTGCAGAGGGACACAAAGCTATAAATGGCATCTTCAGTCGGTCCAGATTTTTTTGCCAAAGGCAAATCACGTTCTGGAACGTAGTTCTGCTTGTAACACCATGGGTGTGGCCACAAATCATCAACATAAGAACTTCTGTTTATATGAAGCACTGTGTAGATGTTCACCATGTCTCAGTAATGTACATCAATAATGACCTTGTCACCCAAATGAATGTATAAAATTGTACTGTGCTGACCTACTGGGGTAGAAAAAGATAAGTGTGCACAGAAATAAGGGGAACTTAAAGGAAAAAAGCTATACAGATGAATAAGGCCCTCTAGCTGCTGGAAAAAAAACTGTAAACAGGAGTTATTGGGCCTGTCTTGGACTATATATCTGAAATAAAAGAACAGCGTTACACTGGATAAATGGGGCTGCCTATGGAAGTAGGGAATAAGGGGACATAGCTTGGAAATACATACAGCACACAAAGGAATGAAGGGGAATACCTGGGAAGTAAAAAAAGAGCTATGCACAGGTGTAAGAGTCCTGCCTGAGAAGTAAGAGACCTGTACGCAGAAACCTGAGTCCTACTTGAGCACCTGTACACAGAAAAATTGACCTACTTCGGAAGTAAAACAGAACTGTACACAAGGGTGGGGTAGGTATCACCCCACTTTTAAACGGGGGCGAGGGTGCAGGAATAGACTAACCACTTCATCACGTTATCCCAGACATCGAGTTTCCAGCCATGGGCTGTCCTACAAAAATCTAATGCCTTCTGGAAGTTGTGGTCTCAATTTGACTTCACTTAACTAATTAACACATCTGACACCAGTGGTTTGTTAAGTGGCAGCCCCGGGACAGCAAACGAGGTGTCAATCCTCGATGACATGGTTGCGATCATTAGTCACCCTGGGTAGGGGAACGCTCATCGTATCTGAAGCATGAAACGCAGAGCCGGCCCTGCTCATATCCCGGTGCCTCTCCTTCCTTCTTAGCATTATTAACAATTTTAACAGAAATACGCCTACAAAGATGTACAGTGGAATTTTAACCCACCAGACGCGCGATGTTTTAATAAAATGCGACGTGACAGACTTATCTACTTACTCCCAGAAGCGATTTAACCCACTGAGGCTTGAACACGTTACGTAAATGCAGGCGGCACACTAACCCAGAGCTGATTCACCACCCTGCGCTGCATTCTATGAGCCCTAAATAATCTGGCGATGACTGCAGATCGTACAAAATACTCTGTAGTGTGCTTACCACTACTACAGTCTTATGGCTTTATATGGCGCTAAGGAACTTGTATGAACGAAGACGGTGGTACTCCTTTTATCGACCTCCGAAAGATGGGCGGGCGAGTCAGCCCCACCAGCCTGCACACACATCTGAGCACCAGGTTCATAAACCCGCTGAGCTACCCCGCCTCCTGGCACGGATGACGCGGCCGCGCTCGAGAGGCGCGAGACCCCTAGACGCTGGCCTTTAAACCGCCGGGGAGGGAGGGGCGCCGGCCTAGGGCTGCTGGGAGGTCTGATTGGCTGCCCAGGGGCCCGCCCACTCTGAGGAGTGCCAGGGCCCGCCTTTCCGTACAAGTCAGAGGGTGGAAATAAAGGTACGTGGTGGGCGGGGCCGAGGTGCGGCTCGCGCCAAATCTAGGGACGTCACTGAGGCGGAAGTGTCGCATTACGGAGCTCGATGCTCAGGCGGCGGCGTGGCTCTGCACGCGCAGCCGGTGCCGAGATCCTCTGCTGCAGGCGGCTGTGCATTTTAAAAATAATATTCTGGAGCCCAGAAACTGGAAGTCAGTATTTGGCGCTGGAAAGCGAGTGGCGTCCTGAGGGGCGGGGAGTTACGTTTAAGTTACACATTTTGAGACACGTCAACATTTTAAATGAAGAAAGAGGAAGATTTAAAAAAATCTTGAGACTGTACTTTCCCATTGACTTATATTGAAGAAGAGGCAACTTCAGGAGGCAGACAACATAAAGCACATATTTTGCTTAAAAAATATGGAGTCTCCCGCCTGAACTGGGTTTGTTGGCATGTATGAATTTATGTTTTCTTTTTTTAATAAAAAAAAAAAAAAAGAGAGAGACACTGGCAACAGGAACAAACAGCATGTTCTGATTTTCCTAATTGATCCCAAGGAATCTGGTGTTTAAAATACCTTACAGGTTTTAAGGCTGCTGCAGAGATAATTTTGTGCAAAGTAGTTTTCACTAGTTGATAATAATGGTAAGATAACTGGTGGTTAATGCAGATTTCCACATCTTTAGTGGGAAGAAAATCATGATTTAATTAAACACACAAAGGCTAATATGATGTATATACCCTTTATTAATCCTCAAACAATAGCAAGAAAACTGGAACTTAAACACAACATTTTAAACATTCTGGAATATGCATTGATACACAGAATCCGTAGACATCTCCCATGGGTTTGTTTTTGCTGCCAGTAAGTCTTATACCTTGTATCCACCTTTATTTCGAAAATTTCTCCTTGGTCTGTTACTTAAATCTGACCTGCATTATAACAAAATTAAACATGGCATAGCTTTTATTGCTGGGTGGGATAAAATTAACCCCTGTGTCTTTAATAAAATAATGTTTTTCTTCCCACTGGTTCTGTGGAAAATCTGCATTTTATGGCAGAGCACAAATGCCAATATGATTCAGACCTTTACCACAACATTGTCCACAGCACTCCTGGTTGATTTAAAACAGGGGTCTCCAACCTTTTCTGTAATAAGAGATATTTATGTCCAATTAAAGTTGTACAGAGCTAGTAATATTATTATTGTAATAGCGAACACATCCAATGTTATATTACTCTCCTCTGTTAAAACTGTTTCCCAAAATGCTAGACTTCGCTACACCCAATGTAACTACATACACTGCTCCTACCTGTCCCCCTCCTTATAAAACGCATGTTCCCTGCTTCGGATCCAGCTTGCCCCCGATGCGCGCACCCCCTGGCGGATTTTTACCACATGGTGTGGAGTTTCCCCGCGTTGGTTGTGGCTTGGCAACACATCACTGATGTGGTGTCTGACATTACCACCCACGCTTTGCAACCAACTCCTGAATCTTGCCTACTGGGATTAAGACGTCGCTCCAGCAAGGATAAGCAACTACATAGGTTTGTTGATCTGGCATACATAGTTTTCAAGCAACAATTAGCCATTAATTGGAAGGCACCACATGCCCCTAATCAGGATGGGTGGCTACGGATATTACTACAGCAGTCTCAGGCTTAGGCTTAGGCTCAGACACTGCACAGCTTACAATATAGAGGACTAGTGCAAGGCGGTTCAGACATATGGGACGCCTTTATAGTCAAGATGGAGTTCAGGGACGACACTCGCCCACCTTAGATCCCATATAGACATCGAGATGGGCTGTTTTTTTGCCCCCCGATTAAATTTTGCTCTGGGAGTGACTATTGCAAATGCCGCTGTTCCCACGCGAAAGAGGGCACCGCTAATATACCAGCGTAAAAGTGCTTCTGGACATCCCCGTGACCCTATCTATTATGTCCTGGCTCATCCCATCTCCCATTTGAAATACTTATGCTATACCCCCAATCACTAACACACTCGCATAACAAATGCCTATAATGCGCGTGGGCGTCCCCGCTCCCCCCCCTTTTTGAATACTATTGCATACAACCCCCCAGCCTCCCTGGCGTGACTGCGGCTTGGCCACCATGTGACACAGTTTATAATTCAAGTTGAAGTTGTATATGTAACTCTCTGTTAATGTTAAAAGGTATCTCTCCCTTTTCTCTTCTCTATGAACCTGAATGGTTGTTTCAGCGGTGCTTCACCATGTATGTCACTTTGAAATAATAAAGAGATGTTCCAGAAAAAAAAATCCAATGTTATATTAGTCACCACCTTATGCAAGATTACCAGCAGTGATCACCTTACTGCGTAAGGCAGGGTTTCCAGCAGTAATGTAAAAAAAAGGATTTGCCAATTTGGAATGCATTTATGTGGGCAATACATAACAGCCATAGCTGCAATGCCCCTACTATCAAGTAATGATATTAATGATAATTGTCCTCAATGATAGATTATTTATGGTTCAACTATCAGCTTTAAATATATTTTTTGAAATACAACAATTTTTCTAAAAATTATCAGCTTTTGAGTTTTGAAAATGTACATATTTTTGCCTTAAATACATGCTTTTCAATTTTGGTATGCATACATTAATTCATCTAAGTAAGTGTTTCTAGGACGGGCTGCACTGAGGAGAACTATACATAGGTAGGTGGAGAGCTATTAGTAGTTCACGAGTTACTTGATGGAAAAGTCTGGTTTAAAATCAGATCTCTTGAATGTTGAATTACCTGCCCAATACCCTAACTTCAAAATGACGTTCAAACTTCCTTCCAACCATAACTGTGTTGCTAACCATAGCAACTCTTGTTGAATGCGTCCCATATTGAAGTAGATCTACACCTGCTCATTTCATTACTTCCACCTTGCCAAAGATAGTGAAGAAACTGGCCTATGGGGATTTGTGATAGATATCAACACTTGTGAACCTCTTGATCTTCCAAGCTCCTCAGTTCTAAACTTACACTCTTTCTGTCATTCAACCACACACAAATCCTCATGATCATCCTTTCTTGGATAAAGAATTGTTTGACATCATCTTTGACCTTTTCCTAATTTGAAAACAAACTCATTCAGGCTGATAACTCCTTTATGAAATTTCTAAAACATTGATATCTGAAAGTTATCTATAAGTTACCAAACAGAGCAACATCACTAGTTTCAAGGCAAACTCCACACAGCCAAAGTTTTGTTTCTTAGTTCTCTAAGAACTATATGCACGTATCATAAAGACGTATATTTAGCTGCAGGAAGGGCTTCTAAACAAACCCTTTTCGTCTATCTCCTTACCAAAGCATTCTGTCCAACTTTTAATCTGTCCTCTAAAATATAGCTGATCTATATAAATTTACCATGCTAATCAAAATACCTTTCTGAAAAGTCTTAGTCAAAAAATACACTACACTACGCACAGATTTGTTAATGTTCCTGGAACCCAGTATTGCTTGATGTGCTCTGAAGCCTCCGACAATAAACCTGGCACTTGCTATACTCTCCTAAATTTGTCCATGCCATCAACTGTAACTGTTATCCTGCCACTAACTAGTGAAATCGCCATGTTACCCTTTTCAACAACTGAGGGTAACATGGCAGTAGCACTGGGCTGTGTACTAACAACTCCATCATATTTGGAAATCATGCCTGTGAGTGGTAAAATTGTGCTATCAATAAAACACTCACCCTGTCGCTCCTCAACTTCTCTAGATCGTTGCAAATGGTGGAAACGCATAAAGCAGTATCCCACTTCAAATTTGATGGAAAGCATCTGTTGCTTTCACCACAGCATTTGGTCTCCAACTGAAGTACATTACAGTCTGAGAAGTTAATCTGTTAGCAAAAAGATCTATTGCAAAATCTCCCCATCTCCTTTCTAACTCTCCGAAAAGCTCCTTGTTCGACAACCAGTCCCTTGAATCCTTCAAATTCCATGAATTCCAATCAGCAACATAGTTTCTTAACCCTTAAATATGGTGAGCCTGAATCATGATCTCATCCAGGCAAAAGTTTTAAAAATCCCTTGCTAAGATCGGGGACCCCCCAATCTATTCACATACCACACCACCAACACATTGTCCACTATTATTAGAACATAACACTTCACCTGCTCCTTTGCTAAGCTTCTTACTGCAAATGCCCCTGTCAGTAACCCCAAATAATTTATGTGCATATCTTTCTCCTCGAATCATTTGCTCCCTGTTGTCACTGATCTACAGCTTGCACCCCGACTCTGAAGGCTTGCACTTGATTCTGTGACCTCCTCTGGGACGCCTCACAAATTGCTCTGTCATTCTACACCTTCAAATTGTTCAACCACCAATCTAACATTTTCTCTGCTTCCTTATTTAAAAATAGCCTCTGAGTATACTTCATTTGCATCTGCAAATGGTAAGTCTTTAACCTGCAAAGCCCTACAATATAGAAGGACTAAGAACGTTACCTGCATTGAAGATGACAACAGGTCTCCTCACTTTCTCTATTGGCAATTTCAATACACTATTCAAGGTCCATACCTGAAAAACTAAAAATATTGTCTTTTGCTTTGGAAAGTAAACTTGACTTGTCCTGTTTACAACAAAATCCAAAATACTCTATGATGTGAACTGGCAACTCTGTGTGCTCCTTTAATAACTGTTTGGTGTGTGCTATAATCAAAACATTGTCCAGATACACAATACAACAAACATTCCTCTTCATCTCAACACAGTCATTATTGGTCTCATTACCTATGTGAAACACCACAGAGCCAATATCAGTCCCAGTGATTGAAGAGCATTAAAAAAAGTGGGGGAATTGTGATCTTGAGTGCGATGGGGTCTAAGGTGTGGCAAAAAAGAACAAAGTATTCTGTAACTATTTTGTTGACCAAGGTAACTTCATATAAAATAATGCACATCTTTACTGAAAAATAAATGCAAGTTTAACTAGTATGTGAGAAATGCACTATTTTACATTATGACACCCCTTTTGGTTAATGGGATTACTGCCTGTGTGTGTAACTAGAGAGCCACAAACTCTCAGAATTAACAGTCCTGGGACGACCATCTGCTAATAAAAAGTAAAGGAACTCTTTTTGTTAAATTAAAAAATAAAATAGGCATGTCATGCCCCTGAGATTCTTCCCACTCAGACCTCTGGTCAGACTGAATGAAAGAACCTCCAGATCTTTCCTTGCCATTGAAATCTCAGCGAGTTCCAAAGAATTATTACTACTAAAAAATATTGCTTACAAAACCTTTTGCTGCACCCGCCAATTTTGTTGCCCCATTCTCCTACAAAACCTCTACCTCCTTATCCACCATCCATCTTTCTTGTTTTGAAAAACTCAAAGTTCTTGATTTCTCTATTTGAACCTATAAAATACATCCGATAACCTTGAACCATTTCAGGAACCCAGGGATTTTCATTGTCTCCTTCCAGCTTGTTAGAAACCGGGAGGGTCTGCCAGCCAGTTTTATGTGGATACATAAACAGTCTTTTGTCGAACATACCTGATACTCCTCTTGCCATAATTAATTCAATCATTTTTATTAATATTTTCTTTTTATATTTAGAACAGAACAAATTATTCCTCAACTGTACCTCCAACCAATATTATCCAGATATCCCCAAACTAATTACATTGTGGAGGGAATGAAATTCCCCACGTAATGACCCTCAAGTACCAATACAATATTATAGTAATTATTCCAAGCTATCAAAATGGCCATTTTACGCACGTAAAAAATTTGAATGTACGCCGGCTAGTCATTACCAAACTAAGACATGCTTTGAAAAAAAGGGGTCATTGCCACAAAATCTTTCCTTGCTTCAGTACACATTATACGTTTCTCTTCTTTGCCGCCTATATTCTAAGGATGTATGCAAGTCCAGCACAAGGCATTATGAACATCTAAACAGGCCGCCCCAGCCACTCCAAGGCCTTCTAAAACTGTGTGTGAGATGAGGGCGCATATTAATCATCTCAAAATTAACTCCCATGAACACAGCTCGCCCAACTCTTGCTCTCCACACATAATTATACAATTTTACTAACAACGCTACTTAAAAACAAAAATTCTACATCTTAAGTCATTTTTTAATTATTTAAAGGTTTGCAAGGAATACCCAATAAAATCACTGTAGAACTAAAAGAATATCCTAAGCTTTATCTGCCTATCTCTCAACCTTTATTTAACCCTCTACACATGTATATCTTAACACATTCCAGTTTGTACATTATCACCAACCCTCAGGTATTCAAGCAACAAAAAGGTGAGCAGCAACAAAAAAAGAAGAATTTCAGGGGGTTTTGTGCTTTTATAAATGTTCCAGAATGTTTTAAGTGTTCTAATGTTAATTTTCTGTCCTTGGTGCCACTGTGCATGAGGAGCAGTAAAGGAGATATGCATAATATTGGCCTTCGTGCTTTGGCATAAAATGCACTTGCAGTTTTTTTGTTAAGCCCTATCGGTTGTAGAGTACAAATAATACAAAGGCACCAGTGGCTAGCCATTTTAAGGAACATGGATGCAATTTAAATCAAATTAAAAATGGACACAATTAAATCGAATCAAACTCCAACATTCTGGAAAAGATATGCACATCACAGAAAGGTGGAGATTTGAAAAACAAAAATAGTTAAAAAAACAGTATTATTAGATTTATTGTGTAAACACTGTGCACGCGAGGGGGGGTCTTAATGATAAGTGATTTTTTTTTTTAATTAATGATGAATGATGTTAGAACTATAATGGAATTCCTTTCAGTTGAATAGATGAAAGAATGGGGGGAATACATAAGATATGAGTGGATATGACCTACTTGCACAAAGAGCTATTAAAATAGCTTGAATTAGTTTGATTATCAGGTCCAGAAAGAACATATATTGTTAACATTTCCTCAGCTAATGTTAAGCAAATCTGGTACCTATTACGGGGTATTGGAGCAAAAACAGAAGGTAGTAACTTTGATGAAGGACACAGTCGTGTTACATACAATACTCGTTTGCGCCAAGAGAGGGATCAGTGGAATACATATTTTAAAGTGAATATGATATTTGGTCTTTATAGGTTTATAATAAAAATAGTAACCACAGATAAACATTTAGATAATTTGCAAAAAAACGTAATTTTGGGAAATAGCTTGTTTTAGGCCTGGTCAGATCGTAAACTGTACACACTAGGTTTGGCACTGAACAAGTTATAACCTTTGATCCATATAAAAACAGTAATGCAACAGTTCACATTTGCAAATCGTCCCTTTCCATTGTGAAAAGAGATCCTAAGTGAATCAACTCCTTTACAGATCCCTGATGTGCACTTTAAGCTCAGTGGCGTAGCTTGGTCAGTAAGATTGAGTGTCCTTGGGAGGTGTGAGCTTCAGATTTTCCAACAATCACTTTGGCATATAATGGTCAAATACATTCCAGTGGTCCCCAACCTTTTGACTTCTGTAGACCCCCACGTTATCATTACTGTAACTCGGGGACTCCCACTTAATCATTACTGGAATTCGGGAACACGCCACTGAGTCTTTACTGAAAGCTGGGGGCCTAATCTGTTAATATTATTACATTTTCTAAGCAGTCGTAGACCCCCTGAGGCGGCTTCTTGTACCACCGCCCAGGGGTCCCAGGACCACAGGTTGGGAACCACTACATTATATGACAATCAGGGTGCATGAAAGGGGCTAAGGGGGCAGTGGGAAGTGAGATTCCTAGGGGTACTTAGGGAGTGCAAACAATATTTTGTGAAATAACAAAGATTGCTGAAGACTTTCAAAGCCGACCGGGAGGGAGAATTTGTGTGCATTTTTGTCTATGTTTATGTAAACTTCCTGGTAAAATCCGACAGACACCTCACCTTACCTGACTGAAGTCACCGGTACCCAACTTTTTACCAAAAACTACAGTTATTAGGGGGGTGTTACACCTCAAACACTCCCCTGAAGCTACGCCCCTGTTTAAGCTCTATACTTGATTTAGTTAGCCTGGTGTGCACTATGCTACAAAATAAACACACAGATGGGAGCAGCCATACGAGTGAATGAGAACTTGACGCTTTGTATTCCTGTAAGAGTCAACCCTTTACAAAATATATGACAAGACTGATTATCTGATCTTTACAATCCCTTACAGAACTTAACAGGAGTCACCTTTGCTGGAGTTCACACAAGTGAATGGGAAGGCCGACAATGTGTTTTCCAAAATGACCCCATTCTCGGATATTGCCTCAAACGAATACAAGTGAGAGCTGGACATCCCATGTTCACACACAGAGGTTCGGCTCCAGAAAGTCAAAAAAATACAACGGAGTTAGGACTAAACGGGTGAGACAGTCTTAACATTATATTTGTTATATACAGTTTGATCGTCACAGACGGAACCTGTTTATGCAACGTGGGCAAATCAAGTCTACTTGGATGATTTGTAAAGTCCTATACAAATGATACTTGTGTGTTTAGCTATTACAATTGACAAAAATGTGTTATTTTGGTAGCTGAATAGAAATCAAAGTCGGTTTTTATAGACTGAGGTCCTGAAGCCATATGTGGTATTTGGGAATATATGTCTGACATCATCATTATGTTTATTTAGTAGATCTTTTAGAAAAATTGTGGTATTTAAAGATGAATATATTGTCTGTAAGCAATGCTTTAAATGGAAATACATAAGTGCAGGTACTCACTCTCCAGAGTACCTGCTGGCTTATGAGAAGTACTGTTACTCTTCCATTAAATGCATTGCATCAGTTTTGAGAAGTGCAGGTACTGTCCCTTTCCAATTAAAGAAGTGCAGGTAATGAGTACCGGACAGTACCTGCCCATTTAAAGCACTGGCTGTAAGGTATAATAATCACGTCATTGCCACTATTTTTTTGGACTTCCCCTGATAAAGCGCACAGAGCACAAACTGCATTGAAATATGTTGAAGGATTTAATGGGCACATTAATTATTGTATCAAAGGTGGATCACATGAAATAAAAGAAATCAAAAGAACTTCTGAATTTTAAGTAAAAAAATAGTATTAATCTGCAACATCAATTAAGAAGGGTGAGTGAATTCATAAACTGATTGAGTTGGAGAAATTTAAATAAATTGTGCCAGATTGTCCCGAGTGTAAAAGTGTGCACTGTGATCAAACAATACACAGTATTATTGTAATGCTTTCTTCTGTCACACATTTACCACCAAAAGCCAATGATTTGTTTTAAATTAATTCACGACTTAAATTAGTAAACTACGATCCATGAATATGAATATCACAGGTTAATTCAAAACTGTTACAGTACATTCTTAGAATATTTCAATGTCTTTCTTCAGAAAAACAATGAAGTATAAAGGCAGACGGACACTATTTCAAAGTGAATAACTTCATGACGTAACAAACAGTAAAGGCGGGAAGGGTCAACACGGAATTCTGAGACAATTACCTCAATTTGCAAAAACAAAGGGCCCTGACTTCCTATAGTTAGTGTAGGAAGGTAGCCTCTTTCCAGCCTTGTTACCCCCACTTTTGGCCTATTTGTAAGTATATGTCAGGGTGTTTTCACTGTCTCACTGGGATCCTGCTAGCCAGGGGCCAGTGCTCATAGTGAAAACCCTATGTTGTCAGTGTGTTTGTTATGTGTCACTGGGATCCTGCTAACCAGGACCCCAGTGCTCATATGTTTGTGGCCTATATGTGTTCCCTGTGTGGTGCCTAACTGTATCACTGAGGCTCTACTAACCAGAACCACAGTGTTTATGCTCTCTCTGCTTTCTAAATTTGTCACTGCAGGCTAGTGACTAAATTTACCAATTCTCATTGGCACACTGGTACACCCATATAATTCCCTTGTATATGGTACTTAGGTACCCATGGTATTGGAGTTCTAGGAGATCCCTATGGGCTGCAGCATTTCTTTTAACACCCATAGGGAGCTCAGGCAATTCTTACTCAGGCCTGCCACTGCAGCCTGAGTGAAATAACGTCCACGTTATTTCACAGCCATTTTTCACTGCACATAAGTAACTTATAAGTCACCTATATGTTTAACCCTCACTTGGTGAAGGTTGGGTGCCAAGTTACTTAGTGTGTGGGCACCCTGGCACTAGCCAAGGTGCCCCCACTTCGTTCAGGGTAATTTCCCCGGACTTTGTGAGTGCGGGGACAACATTACACGTGTGCACTGTACATAGGTCACTACCTATGTATGGCGTCACAATGGTAACTCCGAACATGGCCATGTAACATGTCTAAGATCACGGAATTGTCACCCTAATACCATTCTGGTATTGGGGGGACAATTCCATGATCCCCCGGGTCTCTAGCACAGAACCCGGGTACTGCCAAACTGCCTTTCCGGGGTTTCCACTGCAGCCAACCCCTCAGACAGGCTTCTGCCCTCCTGGGGTCTGGGAAGCCCCAGCCCAGGAAGGCAGAACAAAGGATTTCCTATGAGAGATTGTTACACCCTCTCCCTTTGGAAATAGGTGTGAAGGGCTGGGGAGGAGTAGCCTCCCCCAGCCTCTGGAAATGCTTTGAGGGGCACAGATGGTGCCCATCTCTGCATAAGTCAGTCTACACCGGTTCAGGGATCCCCCAGCCCTGCTGTGGCGCAAAACTGGACAAAGGAAAGGGGGAGTGCCACTCCCCTGACCAGTACCTCCCAGGGGAGGTGCCCAGAGCTCCTCCAGTGTGTCCCAGACCTCTGCCATCTTGGATTCAGAGGTGTTGGGGGCACACTGGACTGCTCTGAGTGGCCAGTGCCAGCAGGTGACGTCAGAGACCCCCTTTGATAGGCTCTTACCTCTCTTGGTAGCCAATCCTCCTTTCTTGGTAGCCAAACCTCCTTTTCTGGCTATTTAGGGTCTCTCCTCTGGGGTATTCTGCAGATAACGAATGCAAGAGCTCACCAGAGTTCCTCTGCACTTCCCTCTTTGACTTCTGCCAAGGATCGACTGCTGACTGCTCCAGGACGCCTGCAAAACCGCAACAAAGTAGCAAGACGACTACCAGCAACATTGTAGCGCCTCATCCTGCCAGCTTTCTCGACTGTTTCCTGGTGGTGCTTGCTCTGGGGGCTTTCTGCCTTCACCCTGCACTGGAAGCCAAGAAGAAATCTCCCGTGGGTCGATGCAATCTTCCCCCTTCTAACGCAGGCACCAAAAGACTGCATCACCAGTCCTCTGGGTCCCCTCTCATCCTGACGAGCCAGGTCCCTGGAACACAGGAACTCTATCCGAGTGACTACCACAGTCCAATGATCCTTCAGTCCAAGTTTGGTGGCGGTAAGTCCTTGCCTCCCCACGCTAGACTGCAAACCTGTGTACTGCGGGATTTGCAGCTGCTCCAGCTTCTGTGCACTTCTCCAAGGATTCCTTTGTGCACAGCCTAGCATGGGTCCCCAGCACTCCGTCCTGCAGTGCACAACCCTCTGAGTTGGACTCCAACGTCGTGGGACCCCCCTTTGTGACTCTCAGCCAGCTTCGGTTCACAAATCTTCTAAGTACCTGCTCCGGTACTTCTGCGGGTGCTGCCTGCTTCTGTGGGGGCTCTCTGAGTTGCTGAGCGCCCCCTCTGTCTCCTCCTCCAAGGGGCGACATCCTGGTCCTTCCTGGTCCCCAGCAGCACCTAAAAACCTCTACCGTGACCCTTGCAGCTAGAAAGGCTTGTTTGCGGTATTTCTGCGTACAAACACTTCTGCAGCCTCCAGCACGCCGTAGGACATCTTCCATCCAAAGGAGAAGTTCCTAGCTCTCTTTGTTGTTGCAGAATCCTAAGCTTCTTCCATCCAGAGGCAGCCTTCTTGCACCTTCATCCGGGGTTTCCTGGGCTCCTGCCCCCCCTGGACACTATCGCGACTCTTGGACTTGGTCCCCTTGCCTTGCAGGTCCTCAGGTCCAGGAATCCGTCTTCAGTGCTTTGCTGGTGTTTGTGGTTCTTGCAGAATCCCCCTATCACAACTATTGTGTTCTATTGGGGTAGTAGGTGTACTTTACTCCTACTTTTCAGGGTCTTGGAGTGGGGTATCTTGGACACCCTGACTGTTTTCTTACAGTCCCAGCGACCCTCTACAAGCTCCCATAGGTCTGGGGTCCATTCGTGATTCGCATTCCACTTTTGGAGTATATGGTTTGTGTTGCCCCTAGACCTATGTTCACCTATTGCATCCTATTGTAATTCTACACTGTTTGCATTACTTTTCTTACTATTACTTACCTGTTTTGGGTTTGTGCACATATGACTTGTGTATATCACTTACCTTCTTACTGAGGGTACTCACTTAGATACTTGTGGCATATTGTCATAAAAATAAAGTACCTTTATTTTTAGTAACTCTGAGTATTGTGTTTTCTTATGATATTGTGCTATATGACATAAGTGGTATAGTAGGAGCTTTGCATGTCTCCTAGTTCAGCCTAAGCTGCTTTGCCATAGCTACCTTCTATCAGCCTAAGCTGCTAGAAACACCTCTATTCTACTAATAAGGGATAATTGGACCTGGCACAGGGTGTACGTACCACAAGGTACCCACTATAAGCCAGGCCAGCCTCCTACAGTTAGTCAGCAAGATACATTTAAATTGCATCTGTGTTGCAGATACACACATTTTAGATTTTGTGCAGTCAGTTGCCATGCGTCTAGTGGGTGTTTGTCTTTAAAAACTGCAGTAGGGAGATAGCTGGGTAGTGCTTAGCTCTGCTCCACTTCAGCTCTCCCTCACCAGGGGGCCCGAGCCAGAGCCAGCCGTTCAGCGTGAGCAAGCCTTGCCCACCTCTACTGGCGAAGGGGAGAGTACCATGATTCCTTAACCTTTTAAGGGGCGAGAACAAGCACTTTATAGAATCAAGCCTGTATTCTGGGCTAGTGAGTATTTAGACATCTATCTTGCAATTTCAAGCCCTGGAAAGCAGTGGGTCTGTGGGTCTCTGGACCTTATGACAGAACTAGTGCTTAATTTGTGCTTGTTGTTTCCGGTGTGGAGCACCAGCACCTGTTTTTGAGGGCCGGCGCTTAGTCTTCTGCCTCAAGCATTTACTACGAGCAAAATACCCATTTGGGAAAGACGGAGGAAGACAAACACTAAAAAGTGTCACAATGGGAGAAAGCAGAGAGCTGCAAGAGTGAGCTGAAGGGGCAGGGAGTGGCTTTAAATGGATTGAATAAGCCAGAGATGGCTTCAGGATTACGCTGCCTCAGTATTCCGTGCTCGCATATTTAAATACAGCAGCCCTATGCTTCAGAGGAGGGCATTGGGCACCAGCACGTTGTTATTTACAAATTAAGCACTGGACGCAACCCACGTCTGACTGTTCTTACCACACGTCTCATCGCGCTGTCGGACCTTGGCAATGTTTTACTTCTGTTATCCTGTGGCATTCCTGCCCCCGTGTCTCCTTGTGTTTCTTCCCTCTGTTTCCTGTGTGCCCTGCTGCTTCAGCCATTTATCTACAGTTTGTGGGTTGTTATAGAGGCCTTATGGGGTCCAAACAAGCCTCTCTAAACTGGTGTATACAGGTTCCTATGCATGTCAGGCACTCAAAAGTTTTTTCTAGGAAATATCTATATGTTGTTTGTCCCCCACTGAATTTGAAGAGTAATTGAGCTGCAATGTTTGCATCCCCCCTATGACTCTAAGCACACAGTGGTCCTTGTCATACTGGGTTCATGAGGATCTTGAAACCAAGCAGTACGATTTGCTGGGAGAGGATCTTAGTATGAATGAAACTAGATCAAGGGTAAATGTGAATAAGCATTGAACTGCATTGACAAAGTCAACTGTTGGGGCTTTTGTAGAGTGAAAACATTTTTAGTTTGACTAGCAGAAGTCAGAAGCATAGCATAGTGAGTATTGGTGCACACTTGTTTAACAGGTATAATGCATAAAGCAGGAAAGTTTTGTTCACACACACAAGTACACAATGTGAAGTAGTAGTGAACACATTAACCCAACCCCCTCCACCACCCACCTCCACCCACACACACACACACAGACATCTCATAGATTCAGTATGTGTGGACAGCAGCAGTGTAGGCTTCTCTAACACACAAAACAGTTACACAACATTAAGTGGCCAGAGTGCAAACTTTTCTGACACAATCACACAACATGTACAACGTGGGAAGCAGCAGTGAACACATCCTCACAAACATACACATGCATCACAGGTGCAGTATGGCCAGCAGCATTGCAGTCTTCCCTAACACAGAGAACAGTTGCAGCAAATGCAACAGCTGCACTGCAAACTTTGCACACACACACACACAATAGGTACATTATGTAAAGCAGCAATGAACGTTTCGTCGCACACACGGGTACAAAATGGGGAGCAGCTGTACTCAGGGGCGGCTCCTCCATATGGGTGGGGGAGCATCACCCTCCGCCAGCAGCTGCAAATCCTTTCACAAGGAAGGGATAATAAACTGTGTTTATTATCCCTTCCTTGTGAAAGGGGCGGGCCATGGGGGTGACAAGCAGAGGGGAGTGCACTGTGCACTCCCCTCACTGCACATGAATCTTTGGTCGGCCGTCTCCGGCCTCACAAACATATATGCGCAGTAGGGTGTGTCCCAGCCAGGGAGCTCACAGACAATCCTGATGCTGCTTTGAGCAGCGTCAGGATTGGCCGCACGGCAGACTGGGAGCCTGTGCCTGCAGCCTTCAGAGGAGCGAGGAGCAGCACGGCGGGGGAGCCAAGGAAAGTTTTTTAAAATTGTATTTTATTTTTAATTATCATGGAACCCTGTTCCCCCCCTCATACCTCCCCTCTCCCACGAATCCCTGCTAGCCGCGACTGGCTGTACTATCTTCACTAACATATAGAAAGTTTATGACAAATGCAGCAGAGAAGCTTTCCTTACACATAGAGAACAGGTACAGCAGACGAAGCATCAGTGAACACACCATCACACAATCATGATGGATACGATAAAGGCGAGAGCATTGCAGCCTTCCCCAAGACACAGAACAGGCACAGTGTGAGTATTCCTCACACACAAACAAACACATACAGAAAAGGCACAGCAGATGCAGCAATGCAAGCTTCCCTCACACACAAATAGGGAGTGTAGCACACGCAGCAGCATGGAAACCTTTACTCTCACCCATTTCTACAGCAGTGCAGGTTACCAGTTAACAATTAACAAACAGATATAACACAGACAGCAGCCCCACAATCTTCACTTGCACTTGAGCTCCTTTGAATGCCCCTGTGGATTACCTCAAAGTGGGCAAAGGAGGTAGTGGGGAGAACAGTAGGACAGATTGTTTTAAGGCTTGGACAAAGTGGCCAATTGCCAGGGTCCCCAACCTTCCAAGAGGCCTCATGGGAAAGTCAGCTTTCTCTGTCTGACCTTTGTCCACTTCTGTACTTAAACATTTTTCCTTCTTTCTACCTAACTGTGTCTCTAACTCAATCTCTGTTTGCTCGAGGCCATCTTAAGGATATTTGGGGTTCCATGCAAGACATATTTACTTTTTTTCTAAACTATTTTGATTGGTTTTAACATATTGGCACTATACACAGTAAATATTGTCATCCTTATACTGCCAGGGTGCATTTCAACTGTTTTTGATTGACCCTGTGAGAAAAGTGGATTATTAGTTGGGGTGGCTGTGAGCCTTCACCAAGTAATAACATCAAGTTTCCTTGTCAGGCCCAATTAAGGTTCTTTAAAACAAACATTGGCTCAATCTTGGTAGCTATGGCACAGAACGATCAGTTTTAAGTGAAAGGACAACAAGTGTAAATTATTCATCAGTACCAAAACAGTCAATAAAAAACACAACACAGTGAAAATCCCACTCCAGTATCTAAAAATTGAATACATTTTTATCTTTATATGGACACGCAAAACGTCAGAAATCTGGTGAAGGGAACAAGGGTTATGATTTTTGCTTTAATTCATAAATCACCTCAATTCGCTCCAGAAGTCTAAAAGAAGTGATTTCAAAAATCACTGCTTCTCACTTGTGGCAGTAGTCTATGAGCCTCAAACGTGAAGGTCTGGGGCAAAGTCAAAGTTTCAGGCCAACCGCATTGGAATTCAGGGTCAGATGCAGGCGCTTGTGTTGGTCATGGTCAAGATTTTACCTTCACACTTAGAAACCTTTCTGGTTCTTTTTCTCAACAAAAATCAGGTTGGCGGAGTCCTCTGCAGCTTGAATCCGGCATTGGTTTGACGTTGATGGACAGGCGAAGTCCAGCAGTCTGGTGAAGAGCTTTGGTTCTGGTGGCATTCGAGGCTCCCTTTGAACCAGCAAGTAGCTGTAGTCTATGAGCCTCTGATTCTGTGCCCAAAAACTGATATTTTTTGCAGTAGGCCTACAGGTTACAGTTCTGTGGAGAGAAAGAGTACACCCTAGAACCAGGAAAGGGTCCAGGACTTGGGAGGCACCTCTTGGGGCCTAGGACTTGATCTCACGGACTACATCAGTGGAGTCAAAGGCAAGTCCAGTGGCAGCTGGTCAGCTGGGTACTGTGCAGGGCTTCTTTAGCTTTTGTGGTCCATGACGTTTAACAGGAGGCTAGCCAACTAGCCCTTTGTGTCCACTCACCTGTCCTTGGCACAAGTAGGAGCAGGTCTAGCAGGTGCAGTCCTTCTTCTTTTCTTTCAGAGTCCAGCAGTGGTCTGAGGCTGGTACTTCTGTAGTTAACCTTCAACAGCTACCAGACCTTTGGGGGCAACAAAGTGGTGACTTTCTAAAGTCACCTTAACATTAAAAATGACTTTTAATCCGACTTTAGCAATGAGTTCAATGTAACAATTTATTTGATACCTTGAAGAACTTTCTTCAGTGGTCCTAAAGGGAAGTTAGCACTTAGCAGCTGAGCTTGTGTGATTCCATGTTAGCCAATGGGACCACCAGCCCAGCTACTGTAGAAACAACAATGGGATGTTTTTTGCTGTCAACACAAGTACAACAGAAAATACATTTGCCCTTCATTTAATATTCTGCACCCTGCCTTATGGGATTTTAAGGACTGCCTTATGTGTAACTTACAAATATTAAGAAAAAGGGAGGTCTGGCCAGTGCCAGGTTGGCACTTTAAAAGCTGCCCAACTAGACTGCAGCGGCAGACCTAGAGCCATGTTTTCACTTTGCCACTGCAGTGATGGCACAATAAGTGCTGCAGTCTATTTGTGACATTACATTTTGTAGTCCTGGATACACTTTGCACATATACTAGGGATTTATAGGTAAGTTAAAGATGCCTATCAGGGATAAGCCAATTGTACACGTACTTTGTATGGTTAGAGCACATGCAGTAGGGCCCGGTCAGGAGGGCCTGGTGCACCCAGAGTCTAAAAGCCAGTAGCATCAGTCTAAACATTTATGGGGCGATCACACAAAAAGAGGCGTTGTCTTACAGACCCTATTTCATAAACTTTGGCGTAATGCAGGCTTGAATTTACACAAACAGTATGTGATTTTATGAAAAAACAATTTAATAGAAAACCATACTGAGAAACCATTTCAACTAAACTGTTTAATGAAAATTTTCAGAATGAATGGCATTTACAATTTCATAGAAACCAATTCAAAGAATATGTTTTTGTTCGAAATTGGCTTTTGCATGCTTACATTTTAAGGTGTAAATGTAATGGTTGCAGGTATTACTTTCAGAAAAAGTTTTGTTGGGGGTATTTATGTCAGTGCTTTACTTCAGGGAACCTAATTTCAGATACATATCTTTTTTACTTGTCAAACAATTGCTTCAGATGCTTTTAGTTCGCTGACTCCTCATCACACATAAAAACTATTCAGCCTGACCCCTCACAACCTCTAAACACCATCCCTTCCTGTTCCCATAAACCCCCTCACCATGCCTAGACTACACCCATCCCTGAACCCTAAAAGTCCTCTCTACCCCTAACCTCCACTAACCCAGAAACCTAAAAAAGACTCACTACACCTAACGTACATCCGCAACTGACCCCTAAAACACCTATCCCTGGACTCTAAAATTCCTTTCTACACCTACACTCCACTCATTCCCGAATCCTAAAAACTTATTTCTACCCCTAAGCCCCACCCATCCCTGGATCCCTGGCGTAATGCAGGCTTGAATTTACACAAACAGTATGTGATTTTATGAAAAAACAATTTAATAGAAAACCATACTGAGAAACCATTTCAACTAAACTGTTTAATGAAAATTTTCAGAATGAATGGCATTTACAATTTCATAGAAACCAATTCAAAGAATATGTTTTTGTTCGAAATTGGCTTTTGCATGCTTACCTTTTAAGGTGTAAATGTAATGGTTGCAGGTATTACTTTTAGAAAAAGTTTTGTTGGGGGTATTTAGGTCAGTGCTTTACTTCAGGGAACCTAATTTCAGATACATATCTTTTTTACTTGTCAAACAATTTCTTCAGATGCTTTTAGTTCGCTGACTCCTCATCACACAACCCAAAACTCCACCCATCCCATAACCCTCAAAACATCACAACCCTTAAACACCACCAATTCATGACCCCTAAAAACAACCTCACCACCCCTAAACACTACACATGCCTGAAACCTAAAAAACCCTTTCTGCATCTAAATTCCACACATTCCTGAATCCTTAAAAAATAGTCATTACCATAAACTCCACCCAATCCTGAACCCTAAAACCTCTTCACCATTCTTAGCCTCTATGCATCACTAAACCTTAAAAATACTCATCAGCCCTGAACTCTGCCTATTAATGAATCCTAAAAACCCTCAGCACCCCTACGCTCCACCTGTCCATGAACCCTAAAAACACCACAGAACCCCTAAAATCCACTCATTCGAGGACCCTAAAAGCCCCTCACCACCCCTCAATTCACCCATTTTGGATACCTAAAAAAAACAACTCACCATCCCTAAATTCCACACATCCCTGAACCATAAAGATGCCTTTCTATGCCTGAACTCCTCCCAATCACCCCTAACCATTACCCATTCCTGAACCCAAAAAACCCTTACTAGTCCTAAACTCCACCCAGGTTTAATGTCATTTTGATTTTTCCTTAACATTGACTTTCCTTTAAAATGTTTCCTTCAATTTTCAGTTTATTTGTATTTCCTTAAAATTGTCTTTTTTTATAAAATTGGTTTTCTCTGATTTGGTTTCCTCTAATGTGGTTTCTCAATTTTCGTTTTTCCATTAATTAACATACACCAGCAAAAACTGGGTAAGAAAATGCAAAGTCTTTCTGAACCAGAGCCACCCAAATATATCTTGTCCGGAGCCCAATAAGAGGACACAGCAGCAGGATGCAGTGGGATAATAAAAACCAGCATAGCAGGGAGGCATCCTGCAGATTGACAAATCCTATTTGGGGTGCAGTCACTGGTTTTGAAAGACTAAGCTGGAATGTTGTATCTACTGCTCGGTGCCTCACCTGGAATAGCACCACTTTCTGTGGCGACCATGTCTGGCATATTGGGTCAAGTTCTGAATGCAACAAATGGAGTGTTGCATCCAGTTTTCAATGCTGCACCCGGAATATTACTACTAATTTTAGGGACCCCCACCATATTGTGCCCCAACTACCTCCAGGGGTGTGTTCAGTGTCACTTTCTTCTTTAAACGTTCTTCCAGAATGTGCAATTATTACAACGTAGATAAGACTAGAAGGATATTGCAGCGCATCCAAATAAAACGAAACTTTCAACACATTTATTACCACTAATTACTCAATATTTCGTTACAGTTGGAAGAATTTAAACAGTTCTTATAAGACTCTTTGTTTAAAAATAAAATTCATGTCTTAATCCTGAGCCCTGAAAACCTGGGAGAGGCCCCGTAAGATCAAATTGATTTTTTTGAAATAGCAAGAAAATATTCGATACAGTAGAATCTGCAATTAGTTATTGTTCAATCGGGCTTATGTCTTAAATTTTTTGGAGATATTACCATTCCGAATTTTACATCAGCTACTTCCCAACAATGCCCAATGTCTGGAGTATTTTTATTCTTGTGCAATATCGGAGTTTTTGCCACATAATCTTTTTCCACTCACAATTTTGTTTGCCTCTGTCTCGAGCCAACCTGATATCTTGTTGTGTGGTTGCCACGTCTAATGGTTTGACTGTGTGAGTTTTCTTAGCGCTCTCCTACCTCAAACATTCGATCCTGCCACCTTTCACAAGATGTTAACTTAATCTGCAGGGAGAGCTGGGCACCGTCCACACCTGTCGCCTGCTTCGAGGTGCTTTTTTTTTTAAAGAAAATTGAACTAAAAGTCTAAAAAATTGTGGGCTGCTGGGAACTTGCTGTAGTGCCAGAGATGGGGGAATTACACGAGTACATCCACAATTCTCATTGAGGGATGAATCGATATGTGCTACCGAATAGGTACCATTGGTTCTTGATTGGAACTGCCGAAGAGTTAATTTGGTGCAAACGATCAACTTCTTTGATAGTATAAACACATTGTGTATGACAGCAAGGCACAATATTTCTTTTATTTGCATTAATGTTTATTCATTCCATTGTTACATTAAATACATCTTTAAAAAAGTGTTCTCCGTAGTATGTGTTCTGTTTCTTTAAATACTTTGAAGTCCATGTGGAAACGCCATTACCACGCAGCTGT
The DNA here is from genome assembly GCF_031143425.1 of Pleurodeles waltl. Taxonomy (NCBI): domain Eukaryota; kingdom Metazoa; phylum Chordata; class Amphibia; order Caudata; family Salamandridae; genus Pleurodeles; species Pleurodeles waltl. The sequence continues at coordinate 974,703,238 of NC_090450.1, read as the reverse complement.
TTTCCCTTACAGCGCATGTCATTACCACGAATAGCCTTTACCACGCATGTGTTACAGCGCATGCGTCATTACCACGCATGTGTTACAACGCATGCATCATTACCACGAATAGCCTTTACCACGCATGTGTTACAGCGCATGCGTCATTACCACGGATAGCCTTTACCACGCATGTGTTACAACGCATGCATCATTACCACAAATAGCCTTTACCACGCATACCATTACAACAAATTATCTTGTAATGGTATGCATGGTAAGGGCTATGCATGGTAATGATGATAAAGGCTATCAGCGCTGTTAGAGGAAACGGAGAGATCCTTCCGTTTCCTCAGAATTACCTGCATTGCACCTCAAAGGACGTGGCTGTTCGTCTTCAAGAGGCAGGTATGGGATATTGGGCCTGGGATTGGGGGCGGGTATTGTTTTAGCAGTGGCGGCTCGTCCTTTAGGGCGGAGGGGCCACGCCCCCCCGCCTTTTGCCCCCCATGAAGAGTGTCTGTCAGGCTGAACAAAGGTCAGCCGGACAGACACTCATTATGTTCAGGTCAGGCAGCCAGGAGCAGACATGCGCGATTTGCGTAGACTCCTGGCTGCCTGAGCTGAACTTTGCTGGGCTGAGGATATCACAGCTCCTATGGGCGTGACCTCCTCAGCCCAGCAAAGGTGCTTTGAGGCCCTCCCCTGGGTGACGTGGAAAGCGTCACCAATTGACACTCTCCCTGGGCGCTTCAGTTTAAGCCCTGAAGTGCCAAGGGCACGTGTCAATCAGTGACACTTCGTCACAGAGTGGGGAGGAGTCAAGAGTCTCACTGACCCCATCCCACTCTGTGACGAGGCTGGACTGCTGCCTTCCCGGCAGCAGTCCCAACCCTCCTGGGACCTGGAGGCCGAAGGTAAGTGTGTGGGTGTGTGTGTATGTGTGTGATGTTTCAAATTGAATGTTTGATGCGTGCGTGCGTGCATGTTTGAATGGTATGAATGTTGTTAATGGATGTGCGTGCGTGCGTGCGTGTCTGTGTGTGAAAGAATGAGTGTGTGTATGTGTGTGCCCCGCCCGCCCCCTCCCTCCTAAAGCTGCCGGCCACCACTGTGTTTTAGGGCTTCAGTGGTGGTGGGGTACGGCTTCTGGGCTTGGGGCGGGATGCGGTTTTAGGGTTCAGGACAGGTGAGAGTTTAGGGGACAGACGGCGGGACGGTTTAAGGGCTTTGGGGGATGTGGTTTTAGGGCGGCACAGTTTTCTGGCTTGGCGCGGGGATGGGATGTATTGTTTTAGGGCTTAGGGCAGGGGTCGGGTAGTTTTTAGAAGGGGCGGGGGCTGGGGAGTGGGTCACATTGGGGAGCACGTTTAAGGCTCAGGGCAGGGGTCACGGAAAACCTTTAACACGCATATGCCTTTAACATACATGCTTTTACTACGGAATTCATTGTAAAGACATGTGTGGTAAAGGTTATGCATGGTAATGATATTCTCGTTGTAAAGCACTTGTGAAAACGGCATGCTTTGCAACGGAATACACTGTTCCATCAGACAACCAAGCCCTTGTTTGGAGGCCTGGGAGGATGCTTACAAAGCATGTCCTCCTGAAATGAAGCCTGGTGCGGTGATGGGCTCCCCTGGGCTTGGATGTTGTGTTGAGATATGATTGGCTAAAGTACTTGCATGAATGTTTTAGACTGAGACATTCAAAGAATTCTGCAGAGAGTAGGGCAAAGCTTGTGGGTACTGTCTGTGGCAGTGAACTGACATTGTCTCTGAAAGTAGAAAGATTGCTATTGGTAGGGCTCTGGAATTATGCAGCAGTGAAATGACGAAATTATGCGGCAGGGTAGAATAAATTATGCAGAAAGAAAAGACACATTAGGAGGCGTAATGCAGCACATTTTGTGATAGTATTGCTTCATTATTTTCCCATTCTTACACTTGTTTACACTGCATGGGCTTTGGTTGCACTTAATACCAGTTAAACACCAAAATACAGCAATAGGCAACAGAATGGTGACCAGTCAACCTTTGCAAAGGCCCTTCTCTTGCACAGCAACATTTGTTGCTGCATTTTTAGAAACTTTTGAACCATTTGAGCTAGAAATACATTTTTTTGGGATTAAAATCCACAGATTATGCAGCAGATGATGGATAAAGCGGCAAATGTGTCAAGCCTATAATTATGTGAAAAACGCTGCGGTCACACAATCTTATGACCAGGACCAGAAAGTTAACTGAGACCCGGTAGTGGGAGGTGCTAGGTACACCGAGACTAACCAGGATGTCACATGTGCTAGTGGGAGGAGACTAACCAGGGGGCATATTACTGGTTGTGGGGGGTAGGAGGGAGTGAGGAATTTAATGTTCTTGTGTTGTTCAACTCCAAACCCGATCTGTTAGCATTGTAATGAAATGGGGCATAAACCATAAAGGCCCCTACTTTACCAGAAAAAAAGCTAAAAGTGCCAGGGGCTAAAACCTATCCCTGTGTCAGAGACCAGGTACCCTTGTAGCTGAGCATCACGGTGGGCCTCCCAGCTGTACCTAAAATAAATCACCAGCTTGTCTGTTAGTTCCCACTTGGTGGACAGCACTTTGCTTTCTGGTCGACATTTGTGGTCATACTTTTGAAGATAAAACTGAAACATAGGTAACACAAGCAATGTGTACGGTAATTTATAAAAACACATTGTATGACTTTATGCAGTGGGACAAACAGTAGAACGACACTGGTTGTTTACACTTCACGAAGGAGTGGAAATTATTGTCCCCACGCGGATGCAACATTTAATCTGAACAAATGTCACAAGATGGGGCCATGGGTGTATAGCCTCATATAGTTCTACAATGGATTGGCATTTTTGTCAAAGGCCTGCAAATTCCTAGGGACCAATCAGACTTGTAGATACTTAGGAAAGAGCAGAAAGTTCACCTTCCAAACAAGCCTTCAAACAGAAGCACAGGGTACAGAGAAGCAACACATCTCTCTTACCAGAAGGACTAGGGGCCAGATGTACGAAAAAAACAAATTGCGAGTTGCAATTTGCGAGTCCTTCCGACTCGCAAATTGCAACTCGCAATTTGGTATGCAGTACGGTGTCTCAGACACCGACTGCAACTCGCTATGGGGTCGCAATGACCCACCTCATGAATATTCATGAGGTGGGTCGCAAATTGCGGCCCCATAGCTAGTATAGGCACTCGCTAACATGGAGGCCTGCTGTAGTCAGCAGGCCTCCATGTTAGCGACCTGCTTTTAAATAAAGCAGTTTTTTTTTTTTTTTTTTATGTAGCCCGTTTTCCCTAAGGGAAAACGAGCTGCATTTCAAAAAATCCGAAACCTTTTGTTTCGTTTTTTTCAGGGCAGGGAGTGGTCCCTTGGACCACTCCCTGCCCTGAAAAAATGTTTTGGGGTCCATTCACAAAGGGGAAGGGGTCCCCTGGGGACCCCTTCCCGTTTGCGAATGGGTTACCATCCACTTCAAGTGGATGGTAACTGCGACTCCATTTGCGACCGCATACGCGGTCACAAATGGAATTGCATACCATTGCGAATCGCAAATAGGAAGGGAACACCCCTTCCTATTTGCGATTCGGAAATGCATTTTGCGAGTCGGATCCGACTCGCAAAATGCATTTCAACATAGCAAAGTGGCTTTTGCGAGTCGCAAACGGCGTTTTTCGCCGTTTGCGACTCGCAAAACCCTTGCTACATCTGGCCCTAGGTCTCAACAAACGCCCTAACAAAGCCAACACAACCGGTGGACCTTATCAACAGCGATAAACCTCAGGTTTAGATCCAATCTTCGTTCTCCAATATAAATCTCTAAAATGTGCAAAGTCCTTTGGCTTCTGCCTCCATCATAGTATCTCCTTCAGAGAACAGCTGTGAAGGAGCAATGGACCATGTTTGTGACATCATCAGGAGGTTCAAGAGTGCATGATGTCACTTCCCCTTCGCCTTAAACAACCAATAGGGAGCATAGGAATCATCAGGAACTACAGGGCGCATTGTGTGGCTTTCTCTCCCCCCTAGCCTCTTACCAATAGATCAAAAGGTGTTGAGGGGCAAGAGAACAACCATGTGACATACTCAGGAAGTCAAAGGGTGTGTGATGTAACTTCCTCTTCCCCTAACCTCTCAACAACATATAGAAAGCTCTTGAGGGGCAAAGGATAAACCCTGTGTTATATTAGGAAGTCTAACATAGACTATCCCTCATATTTTGGTGAATCATATGGGAAACCGCTTTCCTGATATTAGGGCTCCCATCTGGCTGAGCGAACAGAAATGGGGGAGGTCTAGTTTCTGACCCAGGTGGCTCTCCCTCCATTGAAAACCAGTGTGGCTACTCTCCCCCATCCTGCTTAACCATCTGCTACAGCAGTTCTCTGCCCACCAGATGCTTCCTTTGTTTCATCCCAGATCACTTCACATCTCATTAAGGTAGACTGGCTCAGGCTGCCTGAGACTAACCAATCAGGAAAGGGCACTACAGGGCTAATCTTGATAACTTTCAGAAACAGCTCTAAACCTCTTTCTCTGTACTAGTTATAATACATTCTAACCTTTAATTTGATACATAAATTGACAGATTTAGCTCCTTTCTAGTAGAAATGAGACATTATTAATTAAAAAAAAGCCTCCCAGTGTTAGCCTATGGAGCTAATGTACTACAATGGGGAACATGAATTTGGCTGTTTTTCCTGCACCCGGACTTATAAAACATATTTTATAAAGTCCCTACTTATATTTATACTGCACCCAACCCTTGGGGCACTTAGGTAAGACCTTAGGGGAGATTTATATGTAAAAATATGATTGTTTAGGATGTTGGAAGTACTTCTAATTACAAAGTCGAATTTGGGGTTAACTTTAATTTAAAAGCAGCCAGAAAGGCAGGCCTGGCTTTGAAATGACACTGGACACCACAGCAGTGCAACTATGGGTGCACTAACTATACTGGGTCCCCTAAACCTACATGCCCTGCCGTATACTAGGGACTTATAGGTAGGTTGTCAGATCCAATTATATTTAAGCCTGGTTTGCCTATACCCTTTTAGACAGAGCACTGGCCCTGGGATTGGTTAGCAGTGTCCAGGGCATAGTCATTAACCACCAATAACAGTCATAAAGTGTGAGGTTGATCAGGGCAAAAAGGATGACTTTCCCACAGAAAGTCTGTGGCTCGCAGACAGAATTTACTCTTCCAAAGTCAAATGAAAAACTACCAAGATGGCTTCACAGGAAGTGATCATAGATAACATCATATAGGTGGAGCTCTGTAGCACTACTTTCTGTTTATATCTTCTGTGTCTTCAACAGAGTTTGCTTCCTACAGTTCACTTCAGACTGTCTGGATGCCTATTTTGACGTACCCTAAGACCTGTCCTCACAAACATTTCTCACAATTTGTGCCTTGGGGGTGGGGTCACTTACAATTCTGTGATGTTCCTTGTGGGCTCACTTTAGCGCCTAAAGTTTTACCAAAGGCACCCTTGGTTGGCAACCTCCTCCACTCCTTGAGATTGTTGGTGTTTCCATCTTTGGATGATTGGCTAACCTGGGCTCATTCTTTTTCCAAGGGGGTGGTATCAGTTCATCTCGTCTGAAAGTGTCTGACACAGCACGGATTTCTCATCAACTCCAAAAAATTGAAGATGCTTCCTTTGCAAGAAATCCAGTTCATCGAAGCCCCCTGTTCAAAACAAATATGGAGCAACTGTTTCTACCTCCAGATTGCCGGCAGAGACTTATGAACAAACTTGAGAAGCTGCTGAGTTGTCATCAGGCCCCAGTGAGAGAATGGTTTAGGGGCTAGGGGACATGACAGCCTTGCTATTTCTAGTCCCTTGTGCTCGCCTCCACTTATTCCATGGGTACTCGCAAAGATTTTCCCGGGAGCCAAAATTTTGGCCTGCGATGTGACAGAGGGCCACATTGATGCCAAAAGGGTGGTGGTCGTGGTTGGGGTGAGGATGGTTTGGGGTGTGTTGGATGTGAACTTGTTTTAGGGGAAGCAAAGCATATACATCTGGTGGCTGAATTTCACAATGTGAAACCAGAAAACATGGGATTAATCCCAGCTTCCCCCCACTTTCCCAGATTGTGTGAGCCCAAGCAATTGTTTTATTCTACTTTCCTTCATTACCAGGACTCAAAATACAGGACTTCAGGGTGCGTGCTGTACTAAACTTTCTCCTGTATTTGATCTAATAAACTATAATGCTATTCATCTGTAATTGGAAATCAGGCCAACCAATGCGTCACATACCAACTGACTTGTCTCTTAGTTTACAATTGGCATTGTTCCTAGCGTAGGAGTAGAATGAATGTTTCCAAATTCATGTTTTAAAAAGTTATCACTTTAAAAATAAACAGAACTTTTCAATGCACTGATATAATCTGGTTTACTAAGGTGAAGCACTTCTGCATGTTAATGAAATGCACTTTTTAAATTTTAGTCTTCATCATACGCTTTTGCTGCAAAATGTCTTTAAAAATGAAAGTGTTCCTAAAGCAAGGTGGTGCAGGACAACCTAGTTACATCTTTTTTTAACTTCAATTAACCTGTAAATAATCGCTAGCTTGTTTAGTTAACATTTTTTTAATGTTAGTGCTGAGTTGAGTGAAAAGCAGCCGTTGCTGCTTTTGACCAGGGGTCCTCATGTAAAGGCCAGGAGGGCCGCATGCGGCTCTCGGGCTGTACTTTGAGTATCACGGACTTATTCCATCTGGTCAATCCTCTCCCTTCCCTGTGATATCCCAGCTCTTAGAACTTTGAAGCCCTGGTACAAGAAATAGTTTCCAAATTGCAGTGGTGGTTGACAACATTGATCCTGAACAAAGGGGTTCTCCTGCCTCCCCCTTGTCCACTGACTACCACAACAGATGCCAGCAACCTTGGTTGGGACACGACCTTGGGACACCTTTCAGCACAAGGTCTTTGGACAGTTCTGGAATCCAAGATGTCTTCATCGCAAACATTTTGGGAGATAGAGAAGTGGTTTGGCACTCCGTGGCTTGACCTTTTTGCATTTCCCATAAATACTCTCCTCCCAAACTTTTGCTCGCTTCGTCCATGTCAGGAAGCATGGGGCACAATGAGCATTCTGTGGCCTACTGGTCTCTTGTATGCCTTCCCCCAATTTCCTTTGATCAGCAGGGTGCTCATCATGAAGATCCTGAGGTGTGGAGTCGAGGTGCTTCTAGCAACTCGATATTAGAAGAGACAACCCTGGTTTCCTAGCTTAGTCCATCTGGCAGTCCAACCTCATTGGATGTTCCCTCAGGTTCCTTCCACCACCCAGCACCCTATTTTTCCAGAGGCGTCTACAAAGCCTATGCCTGGGGGTATGGAGATTGAACGGCAAAGGCTTCTCATCTTAGGGTATTCAGAATTCCAGAGGAGTAGTACCCTTTAGATTCACAAGAGGTAATGGGTGAATTTTTCTAAACGGTGTTATGCCAGAGGACTTCATCTGGTTTCATGTGAGGGAGGTAGGATTCTTGAGTTCTTTGGGGATGGGTTTTTGTTGGCTTTCTCAGTTACAACCCTCCTAGTCTGTGGACAGCTGTTAAGGCATTAAAATGTCCTTTCTTACTCTAGTTTGAACCTTTGGTTTCCCATCTTTATGGAGTATCCACCTTAAGAGACCTGTAATCCAATCCACTGTACCTCCCTGGGACCTAACCCTGGTTTTGACTTGCCTTCAAGGTTCTCCCTTTGAGCCTCTTTCATGTTTCATTAAACATTTCCCCTCTGAAAGTGTTTTTCTTTGTGACCGTAGCTTCTGAACGGAGATTAGGAGAAATTGAAGTTTTCTTCTTTCACAAGCCATAGTTAAACTTTTTTGGGGATAAAGTAGTGTCCAGACTCACTCATCATTTCATGCTTCCTAGGTTTTGGTCCTTCTTCCTTTTTTCCCCATCTTTTTCTTCAGAGCAGGAGATTTCCTGGTATACTATGGATTTGGTCAGGGAGCGGACCATTTACCTAGAGACAACTTCATCTTTTTGGAAGACTGACTTTTTGATTGTGTTCATACGGGTCACCGCCTTTCAGTTTCCAAACTTATGGCCTGATCTAGAGTTTGGAGGATGAGTTACTCCATCACAAATGTGACAGATATACCATCTGGCATATTTCGATTTCCATGGAAATAATGGAATCATAATATGCAGGAAGGGATATCTGTCACATGTCTGATGGAGAAACCCCATCCACCAAACTCTAAATCAGGCCCTTAGTTGCTGGGTTAAGACTGTGATTTCCTTGGTCCACCAAGCTGCTGCCACTTAACTTCCTGACGATATACAGGGTGGTTCAGCAAGGGCAGTGTTGTATTCCTGGACCGCTTTAAAGGCACTTCGCTCAAAGACATTTATAGAGCAACAACGTGGTCTAACCATAATACTTTCATATCTCATTATAAGTTGAGAAAGGGTGACATCTTTTCTTTTTCTGCAACGCAGTGATATTTATTCTGGTATTTTTGTTCACAAAGGATTGCAAATAAATTCACTGGGTGTTGCATCAAAATGTTGTGCATGTATCACTAAGCATTACTGCCTGGACAATCAGGTCTATTGTGACAGTCAGTTTGCCTGTTCTGCCCTATAGGGGTTTTTGGTCTAATCTGTTCACAGACCCACCTCCGGGGTAGTATTGTTTGAGTATCTATTCTAAGATAAGCAATCCGCGGCTAGAATTCTCTATCAGATAAACAAGTTACTTGCCTTCTGTAACGTCTTATCTGGTAGAGACTCTGCATAGCTGCAGATTTCTTACCAGCCTTCCAGTCCTTCCCACTATGCGAATAGATTTCTACATAGGGTCACCCTTCTGAAGCCCTTAGTGATGCACACCAGTACATCAGCATCGTTCATGGCTCATGCTTCTGGTGTAGAAAGGTTACGAAAAGAAACTGTCAGAACGATGGGGTGGTGCCTATATAGACACCAAACTGATAATTTTCTTGCGTGGCTGGTGCGGAGCCGAACAATGCAACCGGTCAGCATCCAGGGTTACTAATCAAGAATTTCCAGATCCAGTCTGATGCCAGGGGATAATTCTAAGGTAAGGAATCTGCAGCTACATATGAAAATACTGGCCATGCTGCTAAAAAACAGCCAGGTGGCAACCCCCGTCCCAATAGCTACAAATCCATCCAGGCACTTGAGAAGGAATGAAGATAGCAGATCTTCAAAGAAACGAGGCTTAGAAGCAAACTCCTTCGAGTGCCACACACAGTAAAGTATTTCAATGCCTTGTCAGGGGAAATAAGAGCTATATATATATATATATATATATATATATATATATATATATATATGTGTATATATGTATTATATATATATATACAAATACAATTGTGATATGCCAGCTTCTCTACAACAATTAATGGTATTAAGGTTTTTTTCTCCTGTAAACTGGTTGACAATGTCCAGGTCTCCCCTTCTCATTCTTCCCCTCTCTTTAATTGCCCCTCTTAAAGCTTTATAAATATGTAGACACCCCTTAGCTATCTGAATGTCCTAACATACAAACCCCAACCATGCATGCTTGGGTTTTGTTTCCCTGTCCTAGATAAATTGCTCTGCAGTTCTCTGAGACCATTACATTCTCATTAAAATAAATATGTTGCGATTTAAAAAACAACGTGCTGGAAATGAAAAAACATTAATTTAGGATCCTGTATATTGAGGGTCAAAGAGTGGTAGCGGCTAGATGGTGACAGTACGAGGTGCAGAGTCATGAGGTGTGGGCTTTGACAATCAATGTATACATGTTTTTAAATCCCTGCCCCACATTAATTCACAGCAAGGACAAATGTTATAGTAAATCTGTTTTGGATTACCTAAATGGCAGAGCCACTGGAATTATGCAATTGTGCAGCCACTGCGATTTTCGCATAATTATAGATTTGCTGCATTTGCCACATAATCCATCATTTGCCACATAATCTGCAGATTTTAACAAAAAGGAAAAATGTTTGTAACTGAAGCAGTTCAAAAGTTACTAAAATTGCAGTGAAGTGTTGCTGCGCAGTGAAAGGCCCTTTAGAAAGCAGGACTCGTCACGTTTCTGTTGTTTATTGCTATATTTGGGTGTTAATTAGGCACTAATGAGGTATAAACAATACCCAGACAGTGTTACCAAGTTTAAAAATGCCGAAATAATGATGTAATACCATTACAAAATGTGCTACATTATGCTGCAGAATTTGCCTTTTCTTGCCACATAGTTTATTCAACCCTGTCGCATATTTTGGCCCTCTCCTTCCACATAATTCCAGTGGCCCTACTAATTGGTCACAAACAGACTGCATTTTTAAATATCTTACACAGTTAGGCAACCTACTACAGAAAAAATCATTTTGTGCCCAGCAAGTTCCAGGGTGAAATAGCAGTTGGATACCTCTGGTAGTTAGAGATCTGTGTTCGGTCACAAGATTGGTTCATCTTAAACAGACGTTAAATGCGCATCGTGTAACATGTAGTTCAAAGATTTGTATTTTATGTAGATAGCTCAGTGGGTTACTGCTTTTGTTGCAGAGATCCTGGTGTTACCAGTAGGGCACAAATTACAATCATTGCACAGTGACTTAATGAGTTATGAACCTGCATCAAGGAGCTGAATGCAAAGGGCAAAGTATGAATCTAGAACCTTACAGTTTGGGGCTCAATTTTCTGTAATTCTAAGGTTGCTAAAAAGGATTTATTTTTGGTGTAATAGAGACTTAATAGTAAGGGCTATATGAATGTTATTATACTGACATATTCTATATCTGTTCAGTGCTGCACACATCTCTTTCTTACAGGACTTGAGTTAGTCAAAAACCTGCCCACAAATCACAGTGGTTCTTTTAAGCACTTGAAAGGTAATAAGCATTCTTTGTTTGCTGGGTGAGAAATTGGCATCAAGGCGTTGAGCTCCAGCTAGCTCTCAGACAGGATGAGACTTGAACAAAAGAAGCGATGCTGGCCCTTAAAGTGAAGCATATGTAATGGGCCCGGCTGAGGGAGAAAATAAGAGATCTAGGCCATCCTTACAAGGGAATACCTCCAGGTGAAATACCACCACACGTGGCAATTCCAAGTGTGCGCGGAACTAGAATGATAGGGTCCATAAATCGATAATTCCAGGTCTAGAGACACCAGGCGTGTTACAGAGCCCCCCCACCCTCCTCCCCCTCCCTCACTCATCCATCCCCTGCGGCAGCTCAGGGGAAGCAGGCAGAGCTCCTCCAGACAGCCACAAGCAATCTCTGAACGCCCCCGCCCCACGGAGGAGCTTAAGTACAGAGGCAAAGAGATGTTTTTATTGTAACTCAAGTTGCAAGCCTGAAGAGCACACTTAATACATGCAATAAGGGCTTCTAAACTGGACTACTGTGCGAAACGAGTCACAAGAAAAGACACACAGTCCAGTAGTGATTAGAAGCAGTGGTCCTACCACAAGTTTTTCCCAAAAAGCCAGCCGTTATCGACCACAAACACTTTTTTCTACTTTTGTATTTAATTATAATGGCCAGCATTCGCCAAAAGCACAGCTCGTTTGCCCTAGGACTAGATCTACTGTGTTCTTGCAAAGGACTAAATACTTAAAGGGCTTCGGTTTTCGCAATTGATGTGTGTAAACAGCATCCAGCCAAAGTGGGGATGAATATACGCTAACAGAGTTACGTGGTGATTAAAAGTTGCACACCTTTTATTACAAAGTAAATCAAGCTTGGACTTGTAAATGTCAAATCAGCTGAGCAGAACCGGAAAGCGGGTGACACAGATCGCACAAGGCGCGTGCAAATCAGAGCCAAGAAATGGCGGTCTTTTTTAGTTTTTTATATTTTCGGCGACGCTGTCCCTTTAAATAGACGTTGTAAATACTTCTAGCATGTCTTGATTCACGACCTGCCATGCCATGGGCTCCGGAATGCTGTATTTTCAGCATTAAAAAGCAATCTTGATGGCGCAAAGCTAGTTTGTGGTTTGCCAACTACAGACGAGCTTCCCCCACACACAAGCCACTGGTATGCACAGGCTGCATTCATGTGCAAATGGCTCCACAGGAACATTCTGTACTAGTGTTCAGGGTGTGTGTGAGGGGAGGAGCGGCGGGGGATGCAGAGTGAACGGTGCATGTTTGCATTATCCTAGAATGAGAAATGTGGTTTCTTTGAGAGAGAGAGAGAGGGATTTCTTTGAGAGAGAGAGAGAGACTACTCGACAGCCGCGAGAATATTCCATTGGTGTGTTACCTGTAAACTTTATGTTCCACGAGCGTTTTTTTTTTAAATGTGTAAGCATTTCAACTGCTTTGCGAGAAAAAAAAACTGCAAAAGTTTTGCGCGAAAACATTCTCAACAAAAATTTAATTTTCTTTCACAAAAAGTTTTTCTAAAAAAAATAATCTATTTTTCGCTTTTGTTCTTTTAGTATTTACTTTTATTTTTGTAGTTTAATAATTTAGTTACAGCAACATAACATATCGATCAGGAATATTGGACGTAGCATCTGTGAACCCTCTATATTTAAATAATCTAATATTTCCTAGCCCAGGCATCCACACAGCTAAAAAAGATTAGATTATTGAAACGTAGATGCAATTTAACAGATTGATCATAAAATACGCAAATGTCTGGATAAAACTTTGCAAGGACGTGCGGCACAAGAAGAGCACAACAAACTGGGTCTATCTGAGGAAGCATCTGGGGCCAAGGAGGTTCACTATGTAAGGTTATCCAGGTCTTCCCTTCCCAAGTCAAGAAGGAAGATCTTCCTAGAGTCATTCTGAAGTCATCTGATGACTCTAACTGGGCTATTCCTGTAATTATCTGCTGGAGTCATCCAAAACCATCCTGAAGTATGTGTATAGGGCGACATATTTAAATGAGATGACTCTAGAGTCATCAGAGAAACTACTCTAGGATGATGATCTGATTATTTCAATTGAAAGTGTGTGATGATCTTTAACTACACAAGGAATACTAATTGACAACTTCAGGATGACAGTAAATTACTCCAGGATGATCACATGACAACTTCATGATGAGTATAGATTACTCCAGGATGATTTCGTGACAACTTCAGAATGAATGGGAAATACTCTAGGATGATTCCATGACAACTGCACGATGATAGTGGATTACTCTATGCGGATTTTCTGATAAATTCAGGATGGGCCTGGATTACTCCGGAATTAGTTGCAAATCCACTTCACCACAATTTCTTCATGAACTCATATTTCTAAAGTGACATTTTAGTTGTGTATTTAGTCTCGGAAAATTAACACACTAAATATATTATAAATTACAATAGTGGAACAGAGCCTTTAAAAGCCCATCACACAACACACTGCATAGGCTTAAAGTGTTTGTGAGACCAACATGATTTAGGTATTCAAAAAATACTTTTTTATGGTTCAAAAAAGTGTCATGGTACTCATGAATAATATGATAGGGGTACAGTCTAGATGCCATGCAATACTTTGTTTAATACACTTATTTATCCTCATCTTACCTTAGGATTGCCACACTCACTGTCTGCAAACACATCTGGGAGATGATGGTCTGCATTCAATTTAATTGTAGATGTAGAAGTTCATTGTAGGGAAGGCCACAGGGTTGAATAGTGATTGGTGGTGGCAAACTATACCAAAGAAGTGAGGGTGTTGAAGCATCGCACACGGAGATTCAAGCAGACGAGCAATGATAGCACCTGCCCAATTCATTAGCTTCGAGTGGTGACTGGTACAGTGAAGCATTCCTGTGCACCAATTAAGAACACTCTGGGGCTTTATTACTTAGCTCAGTCACATAGACCTAGTTGCATATTTTTAGATGGTGAAACAAAAGTCAAACTCAGCCAACTGAAGTATGTTTCCAAATCCTGAACCTTTCCTGAGCATGCCAGGACTTTCAAAATAACATCTGCTAGTTAATGCATATTGGCTCCTTATGTTTGAAAGGGCAACTTCTCAGAAAGTATGGGCAGATTTAGGAGCCCTTAGCACCTCCTTGCACCACCACAGCGTCATTTTTTAATGCTAACATGGCCCACTGAGGCCAAAATAGACGTGCCAAATTTACAAAGTGATGCAATGCATGCATTGCGCCACTTTGTGACCCTTTGCGCTACATTATGCCTGCACCAGGCATAATGTATGCAAAGGGGGCATTCCCCCATTAGTGGGGCTGAAAAAATGGCGCAAAGAAATATAAGATTTCTTTCCGTCACTTTTTCTCAGCACTTTTAACACCGACTCAGAGCAGACGTTAAAAGGAGGCCCACCTTTATTTACAATGGGCCTCTGGGAGCTTCGCAGGATTAGCTTCAACATTTTTTAGGCTAATCCTGCAAAGTTCCAAACTAGCGTAAAAAATTTTGACACTAGTTCCCTAACTACTGCCATGGTGTGCCGTATCTTAGATACTGCGCACACATAGTGGCACTGGAGGGGGGGGACTGCACTGGGTGCAGCATCACTTTCCTTAAATCAGGCCCTATGTTTTTTTTCTTGAATTAAACAATGACACATTTGGAGGAAGCATATATTAGATCGGGATTCTTGGTATGAAGAGGTACCTAGGTGAAAGATAGTTGATGTTTGCTTTCCTACAAGTATAATGGTAAAAGCAAACATACAAATTCCAGAATGGTAAGTTACCAAAAGAGAACTATAAAATCTACTTGCATTATGACAGCATCTGGCAACTTATGAGTTTGGTGTGAATCAAACAGTTAAGCATGATTCCATTTTATGTCTGGCTTGACAGCAGAGCCGGCTGCAGACCTTATGTGACCAACAGATAGTAGAGTGTTAAATTGGGCAGACATTATGTGGTTCCTCAACAAAAAAAAGAAATTTTGCAGTCTGACTGGCTTTTGAGGGGTTTTCCCTCACCTAACAAGACTGCAGCGTTCATAAATAATCACATAGCAGCTTGCTCCGTCTTGTGCCTGCAAACATGTAGACACGGTTTGAGGTTGCAGCCAACCAGACAGCTGCTGTCTGGTCTGCTGAATACATCTTGGGACATTCAGAAAGTTGACCTTGAATGCATTCTGCCCATTGCTTGCCACTAGTTCTGTGGTTTGTATCTCACATTTGCTTGTTTTCCATTAGTTGGCTGTATTTGTTTTAGGCCGGCCAGCTTGAGTTCAGCCATTCCCTTGCCAAAATCTTATTCACAGAATCCTCCACTCTATTACGCTGCATTGTAAGCCACTGAATTCAATCTCATTGCAGTCTACACCACTATGCTCTACAACACTCTACGCCAATGCACTCTACACCAGTCCACTCTACTCAATGCCAGTCCATGCGACTCCACACAATGCCAATCCAATGAACTGCACTCTCTGCCACTCCACAACACTCTACTCTTCGCTATTTCACTCTCTGCCACTCTTCTCCATGCCACTAACTTTTAGCCATGATGAACCGCAGCCACGCTGGTGCACAACATGGTTAAAACACATTCATAAAGCCAATACCTCTTGCAAAGGCGAGACCTACTGGCTTTGCCAATACTTGTGTTTTAGTACTGCTATTATAGTAAACTAGTAAACGTTGTTGAATAGTCGGTTTTTACTTTCTTGCAGATCTAGTATAGGCTTCAGAAAGAGAAGGGTCTCAAGAGTAGCAGGCCTTGAAAAATCATAAAAATGTTAACACACATGAAGGACTGGTGACTTAAATAAACCACTCTACCTAAATGTAATGCTTGTGACCCATAAACTGGTTTCATATTATGTAATCCTCTGCAAATATTTTAATTCACCAAACTGCCATTTTGTTCATTATCACATATGATAGTACCTCTAAATGTTAGTGCAGCATGTCTGCTGTACAAAAAAAACCTTGATTAATAGACTAAATGTTTGCTCCATGCATAATACAAACCTAGCCGCATATAAGATACACATGACCCCAGACTGTTTCCCGATCACGGTTCAAAACTATCACTTATAATGAATATGTAACTAAAGCATGAAGTGGTAGCGTACTGTCATTTTCAATCAGCACAGTTTACATTAAAATAGCCACAACATTTCCAAGTGACATGCTGTTTTACTGATAAAAATATACAGTGTTCAAACAGTAATGTTTGGAGATCAAGTTTCTGCAAACATTTGTCATTTGGACATCACCAAGTAAAGTGTTCTGATTAGTTTTGCTCCTATTTAAATCTCTGCATTACACTTCTGAATCACAAAAACGTGCATTTGCAATTCCTTGTATATTTTGCAATATTTGTACTATTTAAATGTTGTGTGTTAGGAAAAAAAACTGACACCCTATAGCCTTTATTTCACAATGATTGTCAGACAGCTCAATTTAGAAAATCCTCTAACTGCAGCAAGAGAAAACAAGTAAACACCAATTTTGAGGATGAGAGAAGCAGCACTTAGTAAAAAGATAAAGTGACATTTGATCTCTGTCCTCGAATAAATAGGAAATGTGTCAAGATAAAACAAGATTTAAAAGGCATCTTTATTGCTCATTTATTTTTTGAATCAACATACTACCTGTTCCTTCCAGCTCAGTTCACTCGCCAAAACGGATCAGTAGGTTAAAAAAATAGCTCGGACTGATAAAATCTCACTCACCATAGCGAGTAGATTTTTCAAGGCCTGAGTAGAGAGCAGATAACAAATTTTAACAATGGGAGACACCTTATGGAAACCCTACTGCAGGGCCTAAACTCTGCCCACTGACTTCCCATTTAACCTCAAAGTCGTCAAGGGCGCAGTATCTATGGACTCCATGCTGCAGAGTGCAGTACTGACATCTTCCGTATTCAGAGGGGGGCATGTATTTAACAGTATAACCTGAGAGCTGCACCTCATTGCAGAGCCTTTCCCAGTAGCATCACCAGGGCCAGGATCTGCCAAATAATCACTGCACCTGGTCATGGAGGGCTCTCTGAACCAAAATCAGGACTGTCCCTGTTGTCCGTGGCCTGGAAGCCTTGTACTTTTGGGTCCTGTGCCCAGCACTACATCCACAACCCTGGGTAACTTCTGGAGATGTGAGTGTCCCAGCAAAAGCAGAACCTTTCTCCCAAATCCTGTAGACAGTTGTTCTGGCATGGGGCATGGCCTTGCACCAGGATGCCCAGCATAACCATGCATCCTAATAATCAGGCAATACTTTGAAAAGGTTCTTCTTTAAAGTGAGAGTGTGGGGTGACTGATGTACCTATGGGGGGGGGGGGCAGGGTGAGTGATGTACCTATGTGTGGTACAGGGAGTGTTCATATGAGGGCAGGAATGAGAGTCCAGGGGTTAGGTGGGGTGGTCAGGGGGAGGGGTGTAGGAAAGTACCATCTTGCCTGGCATGTTACCCCCATTTTTCACTGTATATATGTTGTTTTAGTTGTATGTGTCACTGGGACCCTGTCACCCAGGGCCCCAGTGCTCATAAGTGTGCCTGAATGTGTTACCTGTGTAGTGACAAACTGTCTCACTGAGGCTCTGCTAATCAGAACCTCAGTGGTTATGCTCTCTCATTTCTTTCAAATTGTCACTAACAGGCTAGTGACCAATTTTACCAATTTACATTGGCTTACTGGAACACCCTTATAATTCCCTAGTATATGGTACTGAGGTACCCAGGGTATTGGGGTTCCAGGAGATCCCTATGGGCTGCAGCATTTCTTTTGCCACCCATAGGGAGCTCTGACAATTCTTACACAGGCCTGCCACTGCAGCCTGAGTGAAATAACGTCCACATTATTTCACAGCCATTTTACACTGCACTTAAGTAACTTATAAGTCACCTATATGTCTAACCTTTACCTGGTAAAGGTTGGGTGCTAAGTTACTTAGTGTGTGGGCACCCTGGCACTAGCCAAGGTGCCCCCACATTGTTCAGGGCCAATTCCCCGGACTTTATGAGTGCAGGGACACCATTACACGCGTGCACTACATATAGGTCACTACCTATATGTAGCTTCACAATGGTAACTCCGAATATGGCCATGTAATATGTCTATGATCATGGAATTGCCCCCTCTATACCATCCTGGCATAGTTGGCACAATCCCATGATCCCAGTGGTCTGTAGCACAGACCCTGGTACTGCCAAACTGCCTTTCCCGGGGTTTCACTGCAGCTGCTGCCAACCCCTCAGACAGGCATCTGCCCTCCTGGGGTCCAGCCAGGCCTGGCCCAGGATGGCAGAACAAAGGACTTCCTCTGTGAGAGGGTGTTACACCCTCTCCCTTTGGAAAATGGTGTGAAGGCAGGGGAGGAGTAGCCTCCCCCAGCCTCTGGAAATGCTTTCATGGGCACTTTTGGTGCCCATTTCTGCATAAGCCAGTCTACACCGGTTCAGGGACCCCTTAGCCCTGCTCTGGCGCGAAACTGGACAAAGGAAAGGGGAGTGACCACTCCCCTGACCTGTACCTCCCCTGGGAGGTGCCCAGAGCTCCTCCAGTGTGCTCCAGACCTCTGCCATCTTGGAAACAGAGGTGCTGCTGGCACACTGGACTGCTCTGAGTGGCCAGTGCCACCAGGTGACGTCAGAGACTCCTCCTGATAGGCTCCTTCAGGTGTTGCTAGCCTATCCTCTCTCCTAGGTAGCCAAACCCTCTTTTCTGGCTATTTAGGGTCTCTGTCTCTTGGGATTCCTTAGATAACGAATGCAAGAGCTCATCCGAGTTCCTCTGCATCTCTCTCTTCACCTTCTGCCAAGGAATCGACTGCTGACCGCGCTGGAAGCCTGCAAAACTGCAACATAGTAGCAAAGACGACTACTGCAACTCTGTAACGCTGATCCTGCCGCCTTCTCGACTGTTTTCCTGGTGGTGCATGCTGTGGGGGTAGTCTGCCTCCTCTCTGCACTAGAAGCTCCGGAGAAATCTCCTGTGGGTCGACGGAATCGTCCCCCTGCAACCGCAGGCACCAAAGAACTGCATCACCGGTACCTTGGGTATCCTCTCAGCACGACGAGCGAGGTCCCTTGAATCCAGCAACTCTGTCCAAGTGACTCCCACAGTCCAGTGGCTCTTCAGTCCAAGTTTGGTGGAGGTAAGTCCTTGCCTTCCCACGCCAGACTGCATTGTTGGAAACCGCGACTTTTGCAGCTACTCCGGCCTCCGTGCACTTCCGGCGGAAATCCTTTGTGCACAGTCCAGCCTGGGTCCACGGCACTCTAACCTGCATTGCACGACCTCCTAAGTTGTTCCCCGGCGACGTGGGACTCCTTTGTGCGACTTCGGGTGAGCACCGTTTCACGCATCGTCTCCGGGTGCTACCTGCTGCTGAGAGGGCTCCTTGTCTTGCTTGACGTCCCCTCTCTCTCCTGACGCAATTTGCGACATCCTGGTCGCTCCTGGGCCACAGCAGCATCCAGAAACGCTTACCGCACGATTTGCAGCTAGCAAGGCTTGTTGGCGGTCTTTCGGCGGGAAAACACTTCTGCACGACTCTCCACAGCGAGAGGGATCCGTCCACCAAAGGGGAAGTCTCTCGCCCTTTTTGTTCCTGCAGAAACCTCAGCTTCTTCTGTCCAGTAGAAGCTTCTTTGCACCCACAGCTGGCATTTCCTGGGCATCTGCCCATCTCCGACTTGCTTGTGACTTTTGGACTTGGTCCCCTTGTTCCACAGGTACCCTAGATTGGAAATCCATCGTTGTTGCATTGTTGGTTTGTGTCTTTCCTGCATTATTCCCCTATCACGACTTCTTTGTCCTTTGGGGAACTTTAGTGCACTTTGCACTCACTTTTCAGGGTCTTGGGGTGGGCTATTTTTCTAACCCTTACTATTTTCTAATAGTCCCAGCGACCCTCTACAAGGTCACATAGGTTTGGGGTCCATTTGTGGTTCGCATTCCACTTTTGGAGTATATGGTTTGTGTTGCCCCTATCCCTATGTGTCCCCATTGCATCCTATTGTAACTATACATTGTTTGCACTGTTTTCTAAGACTATACTGCATATTTTTGGTATTGTGTATATATATATATTGTGTATATATATCTTGTGTATATTTCCTATCCTCTCAGTGAGGGTACACTCTGAGATACTTTGGCATATTGTCATAAAAATAAAGTACCTTTATTTTTAGTATAACTGTGTATTGTGTTTTCTTATGATATTGTGCATATGACACTAAGTGGTACTGTAGGAGCTTCACTCGTCTACTAGTTCAGCCTACGCTGCTCTGCTAAGCTACCATTATCTATCAGCCTATGCTGCTAGACACCCTATACACTAATAAGGGATAACTAGGCCTGGTGCAAGTACCCCTAGGTACTCACTACGAGCCAGTCCAGCCTCCTACATTGGTTGTGCAGCGGTGGGATAAGTGCTTTGAGACTACTTACCACTCTTGTCATTGTACTTTTCATAAGAGAAAAATATACAAAACAAGTTCAGTGTATATACACATAACCAAAAAGTTTTGCATTTCCTCTTTTCACTCTTTTCTAAGTGCTGAAAAGTACTCCTAACTTTCTAAAAAAGTTCTAAAAAGTTTTAAAAGTTTTTTTCTCTATCTTTCTAAAAAGCTCTGACAAACTTTTTATCCTTTTTCTATCACTTTAACTCTTTCTAAAAATGTCTGGCACAGGCCAAAATGTTGATCTGTCCAAACTTGCATATGACCACCTTAGCTGGAAAGGAGCAAGGAGTCTCTGTGTAGAAAGAGGTTTGAGTGTAGGGAAGAATCCTTCCTTGGAATTGTTACTTAACATGCTTAGAGAACAAGATAAGGCTAAAAGTGCCCCATCTGTTGAAAAAGTAGCTAATGGTTCCCAATCTGATCCAGGGACTCCCCCAGGCAAAGATTCAGGAAAGAAACTTCCAAGCCTGCCCATTACTAGACAGTCTAGCATAGTTGGTACTGATGTTGAGTCACACCATACAGATAGTGTTGTCTCACATCATAGCAAGAGCATTCATTCTCATCACAGTAGAAATGATGTTTCTGTTAGCCAAGCTGTTAGGGTGCCCTCTGTAAGGGACAGGTCTCCTTCTGTCCATTCTCATCATACTTCTGTTTCAAGACATGTCCCTCCCACCCACCCTGATGACAGATTGTTAGAAAGGGAGCTCAATAGATTGAGAGTGGAACAAACCAGACTGAAGCTCAAGAAGCAACAGCTGGATTTGGAGAGACAGACTTTAGAAGTAGAGAAGGAGAGACAGAAACTGGGTTTAGAAACCCATGGTGGCAGCAGCAGTATTCCCCATAGTCATCCTGCAAAAGAGCATGATTCCAGGAATCTGCATAAGATAGTTCCCCCTTATAAGGAGGGGGATGACATTAACAAGTGGTTTGCTGCACTTGAGAGGGCCTGTGCTGTACAGGATGTCCCTCAAAGGCAGTGGGCTGCTATCCTATGGCTATCATTTAGTGGAAAAGGTAGGGATAGGCTCCTTACTGTGAAAGAAAATGAAGCTAATGATTACAAAGTTCTTAAGAATGCACTCCTGGATGGTTATGGCTTAACCACTGAACAATACAGGATAAAGTTCAGAGAGACCAAAAAGGAGTCTTCACAAGACTGGGTTGATTTCATTGACCATTCAGTGAAGGCCTTGGAGGGGTGGTTACATGGCAGTAAAGTTACTGATTATGACAGCCTGTATAACTTGATCCTGAGAGAGCATATTCTTAATAATTGTGTGTCTGATTTGTTGCACCAGTACTTGGTGGACTCTGATCTGACCTCTCCCCAAGAATTGGGAAAGAAGGCAGACAAATGGGTCAGAACAAGGGTGAACAGAAAAGTTCATACAGGGGGTGACAAAGATGGCAACAAGAAGAAGGATGGTAAGTCTTCTGACAAAGGTGGGGACAAATCTAAAAATGAGTCTTCATCAGGCCCACAAAAATACTCTGGTGGGGGTGGTGGGCCCAAATCCTCTTCTAATCAAAACAAGGAAAAGAAACCATGGTGCTATTTATGTAAAATAAAAGGCCATTGGACAACAGATCCCAGTTGTCCAAAGAAAAGCACCAAGCCTCCTACCACCACAACCCCTACTGCTACACCTAGTGTCCCTACTAATAGCAGTGGTGGTGGGAGCAAACCTACTAATAGCCAATCCAAGGGAGTAGCTGGGCTCACTATTGGTAACTTAGTTGGGGTTGGTCTTGTTAGGGAGACCACAGAGGCTATATTAGTCTCTGAGGGGGCTATTGATTTAGCCACCTTAGTTGCTTGTCCCCTTAATATGGATAAGTACAAGCAGCTACCCCTAATAAATGGTGTTGAGGTTCAAGCCTACAGGGACACTGGGGCCAGTGTGACTATGGTCATAGAGAAACTGGTCCACCCTGAACAACACCTACTTGGTCACCAGTACCAAGTAACCGATGCTCACAACAACACACTTAGCAACCCCATGGCTGTTGTAAATCTCAACTGGGGGGGGGGGTTACTGGTCCAAAGAAAGTTGTGGTAGCTTCAGATTTACCTGTAGACTGTCTATTAGGGAATGATTTGGAGACATCAGCTTGGTCAGATGTGGAGTTGGAGGCCCATGCAGCAATGCTGGGCATCCCAGGGCATATTTTTGCTTTAACCAGGGCTCAGGCCAAAAAGCAAAAAGGACAGGGAAGCTTGGATCCTGGAACAATGGACCAAGTGCTCCCTAAAGCTAGGGCTAGTAGAAGCAAAGCACTTCCTACTATCCCTCCCTCTGCAGTAGATTCTACTTCTGAGGAAGAAGAATTTCCACCCTGTGCAGAACCTACACCGGAGGAGCTGGAAGCAGACACTGCTGAGCTTTTGGGTGAAGGGGGGCCTGCCAGGGAGGAGCTGAGTGTGGCACAGCAAACCTGTCCCACACTAGAGGGTCTAAGACAGCAAGCTGTCAAACAAGCTAATGGGGATGTCAGTGACTCTCACAGAGTTTACTGGGAGGACAACCTCTTGTACACTGAAGCAAGGGATCCTAAACCTGGAACTGCCAGGAGGTTAGTGATTCCTCAGGAGTACAGAAAGTTCCTCCTAACTCTAGCCCACAACATTCCCCTAGCTGGACATCTGGGGCAGATGAAAACGTGGGACAGGCTTGTTCCCCTGTTTCATTGGCCTAGGATGTCTGAGGACACAAAGGAATTTTGTAAGTCCTGTGAAACCTGTCAAGCCAGTGGCAAGACAGGTGGCACTCCAAAGGCACCCCTTATTCCACTGCCTGTGATTGGGGTTCCCTTTGAAAGGGTAGGGGTTGACATAGTTGGCCCCCTTGACCCTCCTACTGCTTCAGGCAATAGGTTTATCTTGGTGGTAGTGGACCATGCCACAAGATATCCTGAAGCAATTCCTTTAAGGACCACTACAGCACCTGCAGTGGCAAAGGCCCTCCTGGGAATATTTTCTAGGGTGGGCTTCCCAAAGGAAGTAGTATCAGACAGGGGAAGCAATTTCATGTCTGCATACTTAAAGGCCACGTGGAAGGAGTGTGGTGTGACTTACAAGTTCACTACACCCTATCATCCACAAACAAATGGACTGGTGGAGAGATTTAACAAAACTCTCAAAGGCATGATTATGGGTCTCCCTGAAAAACTCCGCAGGAGATGGGATATCCTGTTACCATGCCTCCTTTTTGCCTACAGGGAGGTACCCCAGAAAGGAGTGGGCTTCAGCCCCTTTGAACTCCTCTTTGGTCACCCTGTTAGGGGTCCACTAACACTTGTCAAGGAGGGTTGGGAACAACCTTTAAAAGCTCCAAAACAAGATATTGTGGATTATGTACTTGGCCTCAGATCAAGGATGGCTGAGTATATGAAAAAGGCCAGTAAAAACCTTCAGGCCAGCCAAGAGCTCCAAAAGCAATGGCATGATCAGAAGGCTGTTCTGGTTCAGTACAAACCAGGGCAGAAAGTGTGGGTCTTGGAGCCTGTGGCCCCAAGAGCACTCCAAGATAAATGGAGTGGTCCCCACACAATTGTTGAGAAAAAGGGTGAAGTCACCTATTTAGTTGACTTAGGCACTGCCAGGAGTCCCCTTAGGGTGCTCCATGTCAACCGCCTGAAACCCTACTATGACAGGGCTGATCTCACCCTGCTCATGGCAACTGATGAGGGACAGGAAGAAGACAGTGATCCTCTACCTGATCTCTTCTCTTCCACAGAACAAGATGCTCTTGTGGAAGGTGTAGTTTTGGCTGATTGTCTTACTGCTGAGCAGAAAGACCATTGCATAAATCTCCTGGGTCAGTTTTCTGAACTCTTTTCTACTGTGCCAGGTACCACTTCTTGGTGTGAGCACACTATAGATACTGGAGACAGTTTACCTGTCAAAAGTAAGATCTATAGGCAGCCTGACCATGTCAGGGACTGCATAAAGCAAGAGGTGCAGAAAATGCTAGAACTGGGAGTGGTTGAGCACTCTGAAAGTCCATGGGCTTCTCCTGTGGTACTTGTACCAAAACCCCATTCCAAAGATGGAAAGAAGGAAATGCGGTTTTGTGTAGATTATAGAGGTCTCAACCAGGTAACCAAAACTGATGCTCACCCTATACCCAGGGCAGATGAGCTCATAGATACACTGGCATCTGCCAAGTATCTAAGCACTTTTGATTTGACTGCAGGGTATTGGCAGATCAAATTATCAGAAGATGCTAAACCTAAAACTGCATTTTCAACCATTGGAGGACATTACCAGTTCACTGTAATGCCTTTTGGATTGAAAAATGCACCTGCCACTTTTCAGAGGTTGGTGAACACAGTCCTGCAAGGGCTGGAAGCTTTCAGTGCAGCATATTTGGACGATATAGCTGTCTTTAGCTCCAGCTGGGATGATCACCTGGTCCACCTATGGAAAGTTTTGGAGGCCCTGCAAAAGGCAGGCCTCACTATCAAGGCTTCAAAGTGCCAGATAGGGCAGGGTAAGGTGGTTTATCTGGGACACCTTGTTGGTGGGGAACAGATTGCACCACTTCAGGGGAAAATCCAAACAATTAGTGATTGGGTTCCCCCTACCACTCAGACTCAGGTGAGAGCCTTCCTAGGCCTCACTGGGTATTACAGGAGGTTCATTAAGAACTATGGCTCCATTGCAGCCCCTCTTAATGACCTCACATCCAAGAAAATGCCTAAAAAGATATTATGGACAGCAAACTGTCAGAAAGCTTTTGAGGAGCTGAAGCAGGCCATGTGCTCTGCACCTGTCCTGAAAAGCCCTTGTTACTCTAAAAAATTCTATGTCCAAACTGATGCATCTGAATTAGGAGTAGGGGCAGTCCTATCACAACTTAATTCTGAGGGCCAGGATCAACCTGTTGCTTTTATTAGTAGGAGGTTGACCCCTAGAGAAAAGCGTTGGTCTGCCATAGAGAGGGAGGCCTTTGCTGTGGTCTGGGCTCTGAAGAAGTTGAGGCCATACCTGTTTGGCACTCACTTCATTGTTCAGACAGACCACAAACCTCTACTTTGGCTAAAACAAATGAAAGGTGAAAATCCTAAATTATTGAGGTGGTCCATATCCCTACAGGGAATGGACTATACAGTGGAACATAGACCTGGGAGTAGCCACTCCAATGCAGATGGACTCTCCAGATATTTCCACTTAGACAATGAAGACTCATCAGGTCATGGCTAGTCTTATTGTCCTTCGTTTGGGGGGGGGGGGTTGTGTAGGAAAGTACCATCTTGCCTGGCATGTAACCCCCATTTTTCACTGTATATATGTTGTTTTAGTTGTATGTGTCACTGGGACCGTGTCACCCAGGGCCCCAGTGCTCATAAGTGTGCCTGAATGTGTTACCTGTGTAGTGACTAACTGTCTCACTGAGGCTCTGCTAATCAGAACCTCAGTGGTTATGCTCTCTCATTTCTTTCAAATTGTCACTAACAGGCTAGTGACCAATTTTACCAATTTACATTGGCTTACTGGAACACCCTTATAATTCCCTAGTATATGGTACTGAGGTACCCAGGGTATTGGGGTTCCAGGAGATCCCTATGGGCTGCAGCATTTCTTTTGCCACCCATAGGGAGCTCTGACAATTCTTACACAGGCCTGCCACTGCAGCCTGAGTGAAATAACGTCCACGTTATTTCACAGCCATTTTACACTGCACTTAAGTAACCTATAAGTCACCTATATGTCTAACCTTTACCTGGTAAAGGTTGGGTGCTAAGTTACTTAGTGTGTGGGCACCCTGGCACTAGCCAAGGTGCCCCCACATTGTTCAGGGCCAAATCCCCGGACTTTGTGAGTGCGGGGACACCATTACACGCGTGCACTACATATAGGTCACTACCTATATGTAGCTTCACAATGGTAACTCCGAATATGGCCATGTAATATGTCTATGATCATGGAATTGCCCCCTCTATACCATCCTGGCATAGTTGGCACAATCCCATGATCCCAGTGGTCTGTAGCACAGACCCTGGTACTGCCAAACTGCCTTTCCTGGGGTTTCACTGCAGCTGCTGCTGCTGCCAACCCCTCAGACAGGCATCTGCCCTCCTGGGGTCCAGCCAGGCCTGGCCCAGGATGGCAGAACAAAGGACTTCCTCCGAGAGAGGGTGTTACACCCTCTCCCTTTGGAAAATGGTGTGAAGGCAGGGGAGGAGTAGCCTCCCCCAGCCTCTGGAAATGCTTTCATGGGCACTTTTGGTGCCCATTTCTGCATAAGCCAGTCTACACCGGTTCAGGGACCCCTTAGCCCTGCTCTGGCGCGAAACTGGACAAAGGAAAGGGGAGTGACCACTCCCCTGACCTGTACCTCCCCTGGGAGGTGCCCAGAGCTCCTCCAGTGTGCTCCAGACCTCTGCCATCTTGGAAACAGAGGTGCTGCTGGCACACTGGACTGCTCTGAGTGGCCAGTGCCACCAGGTGACGTCAGAGACTCCTCCTGATAGGCTCCTTCAGGTGTTGCTAGCCTATCCTCTCTCCTAGGTAGCCAAACCCTCTTTTCTGGCTATTTAGGGTCTCTGTCTCTTGGGATTCCTTAGATAACGAATGCAAGAGCTCATCCGAGTTCCTCTGCATCTCTCTCTTCACCTTCTGCCAAGGAATCGACTGCTGACCGCGCTGGAAGCCTGCAAAACTGCAACATAGTAGCAAAGACGACTACTGCAACTCTGTAACGCTGATCCTGCCGCCTTCTCGACTGTTTTCCTGGTGGTGCATGCTGTGGGGGTAGTCTGCCTCCTCTCTGCACTAGAAGCTCCGAAGAAATCTCCCGTGGGTCGACGGAATCGTCCCCCTGCAACCGCAGGCACCAAAGAACTGCATCACCGGTACCTTGGGTCTCCTCTCAGCACGACGAGCGAGGTCCCTTGAATCCAGCAACTCTGTCCAAGTGACTCCCACAGTCCAGTGGCTCTTCAGTCCAAGTTTGGTGGAGGTAAGTCCTTGCCTCCCCACGCCAGACTGCATTGTTGGAAACCGCGACTTTTGCAGCTACTCCGGCCTCCGTGCACTTCCGGCGGAAATCCTTTGTGCACAGTCCAGCCTGGGTCCACGGCACTCTAACCTGCATTGCACGACCTCCTAAGTTGTTCTCCGGCGACGTGGGACTCCTTTGTGCGACTTCGGGTGAGCACCGTTTCACGCATCCTCGTAGTGCCTGTTTCTGGCACTTCTCCGGGTGCTACCTGCTGCTGAGAGGGCTCCTTGTTTTGCTCGACGTCCCCTCTCTCTCCTGACGCAATTTGCGACATCCTGGTCCCTCCTGGGCCACAGCAGCATCCAAAAACGCTTACCGCACGATTTGCAGCTAGCAAGGCTTGTTGGCGGTCTTTCGGCGGGAAAACAGGTCTGCACGACTCTCCACGGCGAGAGGGATCCGTCCACCAAAGGGGAAGTCTCTAGCCCTTTTCGTTCCTGCAGAAACCTCAGCTTCTTCTGTCCAGTAGAAGCTTCTTTGCACCCACAGCTGGCATTTCCTGGGCATCTGCCCATCTCCGACTTGCTTGTGACTTTTGGACTTGGTCCCCTTGTTCCACAGGTACCCTAGATTGGAAATCCATTGTTGTTGCATTGTTGGTTTGTGTCTTTCCTGCATTATTCCCCTATCACGACTTCTTTGTCCTTTGGGGAACTTTAGTGCACTTTGCACTCACTTTTCAGGGTCTTGGGGTGGGCTATTTTTCTAACCCTTACTATTTTCTAATAGTCCCAGCGACCCTCTACAAGGTCACATAGGTTTGGGGTCCATTCGTGGTTCGCATTCCACTTTTGGAGTATATGGTTTGTGTTGCCCCTATCCCTATGTGTTCCCATTGCATCCTATTGTAACTATACATTGTTTGCACTGTTTTCTAAGACTATACTGCATATTTTTGGTATTGTGTATATATATATATTGTGTATATATATCTTGTGTATATTTCCTATCCTCTCACTGAGGGTACACTCTGAGATACTTTGGCATATTGTCATAAAAATAAAGTACCTTTATTTTTAGTATAACTGTGTATTGTGTTTTCTTATGATATTGTGCATATGACACTAAGTGGTACTGTAGGAGCTTCACTCGTCTCCTAGTTCAGCCTAAGCTGCTCTGCTAAGCTACCATTATCTATCAGCCTATGCTGCTAGACACCCTATACACTAATAAGGGATAACTGGGCCTGGTGCAAGGTGCAAGTACCCCTAGGTACTCACTACGAGCCAGTCCAGCCTCCTACAAGGGGTTACAGGAAAGGTTTATGTTATGTGGGAGAAATGTGGAGAGAGTGTGTGTGTGTGTCTGTCTAAGGGGGTTCCTGTGTGAATGCAGGGTGTGAATGCACTGGTGCTTGTAAAGGGTGCATGTAGAAGATGGCTGATGAAAGTTTGTTCTGGGGCTGCCTGTAAAGAGTCATTGCAGGTGGTGCCAGAGTTCAGGGACTGTGCAGTGGAAGTCTTGTGAGTGTGCGTGTGTGTGTGGGGGGGGGGAGGGTTGAGTGCAGGGGAGGTTCACTTGTTGAGTGAGCGATAAGCCTGTTTGTCTGCAAGGATAGTGATATCTGTTTATGCAGGGTAGGAGTGCAAGAGGGTTCCTGTGGGGGTGCAGGGGATGAATGAGACAATGACTATAGGGGGGATGCACTTAAATGCTTGATCTGGATGTCTGTAGTTGGCCAGTGTACATGGTCAGCTTTGCGACGCCTGTAGGATGTTAGTGCAGGGTGTGTGTATGTGAGTGCAGGGGGTTACTTGAGCAAGTGCATTGGACTAAGTGCAAGGGTGGCTGCAAAGGGATGAGTGCAAGGGGTGCTTGAATGTGTACCTGTGTGTCTAAGTGCAGTGGGTGCCTGGGTGAAGGCAGAGGGAGCTTGTGTGAGTGTGCAGCAGGAAGGATGTGATTTCAGGGAGTATCATATTAAAGCAATGCTTGTTAACTTGATGAGCTGCAGGACATGCAGCTTGGTGTTGCTTATGCTAACTGAGCTTCTAAAACCCCCCCAAAACTGTGGAAAATATTCAGGCAGTTAAAAACATTTTTGGGCATCTTCTTTAAGAACCACAGTCCAGGAGTGGAACCCCTGTGTGGTTGCCAATTTTTCCTCTAAAGCCAGTCTAAATCTGGGTACCCTGCAAAGTAGCCTTGCTGTTGCGACCTGGAGAAAAAAAAAGGAAGAACTTACCAACCTGTCACGGTACTGTCAAGTAGTGGGATTTTGTCTCACACAAGAAGTTACCAGTTCTCCAAGGAAAGTCTTCAGCTGACTGAAAGGACCTGTGGGAGGAAAAGTTGCAGGACAGAGTCTGTTCAGGAGCCTCAACGTCCGCCCAACTGCTGAGGAGAAAGCAAGAACACCACCTGTTTTGAGAAGCTGCTCTATTGCCTTCATAGAGAAAGGTTAGCATGTATCACCTCTGACCCATCGCATGCCTGCATGTTACCCGTTTCCACCATGCTTCAGGCCCAGGGGTCAAAGAGGCGGTCAGCCTTCACAACCATGGCAAAGAATCAAGGTCAACTGGTTGGAGGATGTCGACCTGATTCTGAACTATTCTTTGATCCCTTCCAGGTGAAGAAATACTGTAGGTTGAAGCCACAATCATGTCTAATTCTGATCTGGCCAAACGCCAGTGGCAAATGGTGTTAAGATTTCTTGCTGAGGGTTCCCCTGTCATGAAAACTATGTTTCCAAGACCAGTAGATCCTAATATACCAACAAAAGTACATTTTAAGGGAACAGACCCATTCTCTTCTAACCATCCCCATGCAAAGTCTAAACACCAGACAAAATGAAAATCCATTCATCCCCGGCATCACGTCGCACACTCAAGAAAACCTAAAGACTTTTAGGTGGTTGGATACTGCTTGTTGGGGGACTTCTGTTTTGAATCACACATTTTACTCAACTTGGAACTTCATCCAGAGTGTGTTCTAGCAAGATTGCTACATCTCTGTTTCGCTTAATAGATCTCAATACAGGAACTGTCATGAAGGTCCTCGAGTCAACTCAAACTAAGCCCCATTGGATAAAACAGGCCTTAGTACTATGTAGGTAGGAAGATATATGGGGTTATAACTCATCCATAGAAGGTGCTATCACCTTCTGGCATTTGTGTGTCTTCACTTTAAATTAACTATTTACATATCTGTTACTTATAGTTATTGTACTTTAAAAAAAAGCTCGGATTGAGATTTGCTATCCTATTTAGAGTACATCAGTATTGATCATAGGATATCAGTTGTGAACAATACCAATTGGATGCTCATACTGAGTTGACACTGCGTTTCCTTCTCCTCACATTATTAACATCGATCTGCAAGTGATGGATCGTAAAGACAATGGAAGGCCCGATGGGCCATTTACAATTGGGACAAACCGTGGTCTGATATTGGAACTTTTTCCCCCTAATAACAGCGTTTTTAAAGTGTTTTTATGCTTTCAATGTAGAGTGCACAGCAATCCCGTGTATTTCACCATGGTATTAGCAAATGCTCACCTTTGCAGTTTCAACTGTAGAACTTTAGACAAACAAACACATAATTAAATCGATGCACCTACACACTTATAAAACCCCCCAGAACTGTGGATAAATCAGTTTTAAATAGGCCTCGGAGAGTGTTTATTTATTTTATGGTAAGCCATTTAAAATACTAAAACCTACCACTCGACACATATTTTTACAATCACAGAAAACGTGTTATATTAAAATGAATTTTATTCAATTACAAATGAACTCCTAAAGCTCTATAACAGTATTGTGGCAAAATGCTGCCATGTACATCGTGGCAAGCACATTATGTGATCGAGGTATACCACAATAAAGTAATTCTCTGTTAAAAAGAACATCGAATTTTGAAAAACAGCCTTTGCTTAAAAATAAAACACACACACACACAATGGTCTACTAACCAGATCTGTGCCATGTACACAAGCGCACGTTCCTGAGCTCCTGATCACGCTCCACTGCAAACGTTTTTAAATTACAGGCTGCTGGAACCCAATGCTGAAAGTAGACAGGCGGCGAGGTGCACCTTAAAGCCTGCGTTTCAGCCCAGCATGTACAGCCATAGGTATGCAACTTCATCGGATCTCTAGAAAAGGAATAAACTATTTCCAAGGCGGCTGCAAAAATAGAGCAATCGAAACACATTGTTTGAACTGCCTGGAAAGAACAGCAAATACATAGGAAGCGCCATGCATGCCTCTTTTCAGATGATTTCGCTCTCCAACACCGTAGCTTAGACGTGCATGCTGCATGGTGCTACGGATGATACGACTTCCGGCGCGTCCGGAAGTGCGTATATGATGCTTCCAACGCAACATTTGCGTTTCTTCCCTGTGATAGGATGTATACGGGAAATAGAGGTGGCCACGGCGTGCACTCAACTGTGTTTTCATAAAACAGAAGCTTTCAGTCTGGTGCAGGAAAAAGGGAAAATTCAAAACTGGGGAAAGCAGAATACAAAGTTTACGGATATACGTCAGTTGGACGTATATAAAGTCGATCCATATCAAGTTCCACCCGTCCCCTGGCTGTTAGCCAAGAGTATGTTGCATTCTGGGACATGTAGTTTCACATATGGACTAAAATTCGGAGCAATCTCAGAAATCACTTCACAAAACCCATAAGCAATAGGCATTAGTCATGGTGCAATATGAGGTCTGCTATTGTGTGCACATCGTTACACTGAGTCTCTTAAGCTCATAGTGTTGTATCAGGTCACTAAAAGATTTTGGAACATATCGTTTTACTACATTAGTGTACTCTTTTCTCTCTCATCTGCTTATCTGCCAGGCCCTAAATGGTGGTCTTGAAAACACTTGTCAAGTCCATTCATCAAGAACTACCTTAATTTGAATCTAGGATACATTAATTCAGTTGTTTGGTTGGCTTCAGTGTCTGTTTAATAGACCACCCGTGCATGCTGGAAATGAAAACGTGCTGCAGTGAGAGCAGTCACGACCTAAGCAACAATTTCAGATGAGACATCGAAAGTCCATCAAAAATAAATGTAACAATTTCTTACAATTTACTTTATATCTTTAAAATGATTCAAAGGGAGAGAGAAGCGCTCTCTTTTAGATTTTGTTTGTGGGTTTGATCATAATCGGTTTAGAAGTATAGAAATGCGGCATTGATCATGTATGCTCTTTTTTTTTTTAATAACAATGATGTTTAATCTTTGTTTTTGAATAATAGAAATAGCATATGTATAACAAAGAGCTTGTGAAAATAATCTACAAATAATCCAGAAATCCGCTATAGCTTTGCATTCCTGACAAAAACTGTGGTGTATACATGTGACAGAATTAGCAAATCATTGTAAAACCATCACAAATCATTTAACTTGAATTTAAAAAATGGTACTGCTCAGCAGTAATCCATGAAACATCCTGACGTCATCAGGAACAATCACACCTTGAGAAGTAATCAGAGACTCATTTGTAAGTCATCCTGAAATCATCAGGCAGAGTTTCCGAACTCTGCTGATGACTTCAAGAGCTTGATGATGTCTGATGACCTGAAAATGACTTCTAAGGTAGTTGGATGATCATCCAATGGCTCTGGGATGGCTTCTAAAGTAATCCTGTTTGACCTGGGTTGCTGCAAGAATTGTTCTTTCAGAGCAATTTTGATGTACAGCAGTGAGCTTGATTCCCAAATGGCAGGCGATAAGGAGTTTCAGTGGAATGGACTTGCTTGTAAAAGGCACAAAACTGGGAGGGGTTAGGTGCAGTCAAAAGGTTCTCTTTGGGGAACAGAAGGATGCGTAACAATATATAGTCTCAGCAAGATAGATGGTTTTTTGGTTGTGTATACTGTTATCATTATGTTTTTTGTTGCTCTATTTCTGAAAGTTATCCATTCTACTTGGTGGCAATAGGTGGAGGTGAGGTTATGCCCAGGGGGATTGAATAAAGTTGGGTTTGCAAAATGTAGAACCTTATCTAGTGAAGTGGTAGGAGTTCTTAGGAAAGTCAAACAGAGGACTATTGCCGTAACTAAGGACCTCATTATGAGGCTGTCGGTCAGGACCGCCAGCCTTGAAGTGACGGTCGGACAGCCACAACCGTGGCGGTCCAACCGCCACATTACAACCCAGGTGGGGTGATCCGCCAGGAGACCCCCCTCTCCCCTGGCAACATGGTTCCCAATGGGGAGATGGCGGCCGGAGTTGTACTCAGCCATGGCGGCGCTGATCTCAGCACTGCTGTGCTGATCACAACCCCACTTTCTGCCAGCCTTTCCATGGTGGGGAGCCCGCCATGGCAAGGCTGGGAGAAAGCTAGTGCCGGGGGCCACAGGGGGGCCCCTACGCTATGCCCCTACCCCCAGAATGTCAGATCCAGGATTTCAAACCTGGAACCAAGGGAATACCCCACTCCTAAAATAATTTTTCAATGATGGCAACTTATAACCACACAATGTCATGATCCAAAAGTTTGTGAAGAGATCACTTTAGGCCAGTGGTCTTCAAACGTATTAATGCGCCCCCCCCCACACACACCCCTCTTCAGAATTTTCCACAATTATTCTATTGAGTTGACAATGTTTAAATATGTATAGTCTTATTTAAACATTGCAGTTAAGTTTTCTTACCTATTTAAAAATGCAATCAACTACATGATTGCCTAACATACTATTCTGGTCAGGCAGGCCTTATTAACATGTAATAGTATTGACATTGTCATTATTTGAAAAGAGGGTAGGGGTTTTGAAGAATATTTAGAGTCCCTTCTCTTTTGACACATACTCACAGCTATGTTATTAATAGGGCTCCCAGTTTTCTGTGTTAATGATTTTCCCAGATAAATACAGACAGAAAACTATTTATTTTCCTGTCTGTATTTATTTTGAAATACAGAAAATATGGAAAATCGTCCTTCCTTGGATACCGTCAATCATGAATGCCAGTTCAGTAGGGGTACAGATTGAGAGGTGGGGAGATGAAAAAAGAAAATACATTTCTTAATTAAGCATAATTAAGTGCAGATCTACAGTTACATATGCTATTCTACAGTGCAAGAGTTTTCAGATAATGCCATTGCACTGTATACTGCTGAAACCTTTTGGACATTCAAGTGCAAGTATACACTTATCAGTTAAATAATGGGAGAAAATACCTATTGCAGCTTAATTTATACAGTAAATAAACATGGCTAAATACAGAAAAAATAAGAAAAAAATAAATATGGATAAATACAGTTGGAAATATCGGAAATATAAATACCATAAAACTGGGAGCCCTAGTTATAAATGACAACAGATGTTAGGGATGGCCCGTTACAGAGTTGCTTAGTGCAGTTCATTTTTTCCTCTTTAAACATAGCACTCTTATCAGCATGATTCTTCTTTTAACCCGCCATGGAAAGGCTGGGAGAAAGCCAGTCCCGGGGGCCACATGGGGGCAGCTACGCTATTACCCCCCCCCCCGAATGTCAGATCCAGGATTTCAAACCCAAAACCAAGGGAATACCCCACTCCTAAAATAATTTTTCGATGATGGCAACTTATAACCACACAATGTCATGGTCCAAAAGTTTGTGATAGCACTTCTTTTAACCAGAGCCTGATTCCACCCCCCTCCCCTAGGGTGGAATTGAGGCCACTCCAGTTTGAAGATCATTTTTTAGGCTGCCACAAGTTCTTCACTGGCTAAGAGGGAGACACCTCCAAGATAAGCTATGCAAAAAGAAGATCCACATAGTATCCCTTTTTAGCGACAAACTGAGACGCAAGGGAATCTACAGATACATTCCGGAACTTTGCCCTCACAAGACACACACCAATATGACTAAATGGGAGAGACTGACATCTCTGAAAACATGTGGAACACTATTTGGAAAAGGGCTGCAAAGTCCTCCGTGTGTGCACCACAAACAGGACGCTTACAAACTGGTTACACAACGAGACCACACAAGATGTTCGGCAGCTTGGACTTATATTGGAAGGGCTGCGGGGAGCCCGGTACCTTGCTACACACATGGTGGCTATGCCCCCACATCCCAGCTTTCTGGCAGGAAAAACTGATTACCCACCCCCTGTTGGCTGCTCGCGTAAGCATAGTCCAAGTGTGGAAATCGCCATGGCCCCCACCAACCCTACACCCCAGGCACGACATGTGGTGGGAGAAGGTATAGACTATATAGGCACCAGAGAAACGGTTGTCTATAATTCATGATCAAATGTATACATTTCATAAGACATGGCACCCAATCATGACATGTTAAAAGGGAGAACAGATTAGAGGGCACAGTCATGGTGTTGTCCCAGACTCTATGTAGTGCAGGCATCTGTGATATACCTTGTTCAGATGACAACCAGGGGAACGATGATGGCTAACTAATAGATTCTATGCAAAAAATGTAACTCAATAGTATGATTTAGGGGGTTATAACAACTTTGGAGGAGGTGTTAATCCGTCCCAAATGTGACGGATATACCACCAGCCGTATTACGAGTTCCATAGGATATAATGGACTCGTAATACGGCTGGTGGTATATCCGTCACTTTACCGTCACTTTTGGAACGGATTAACACCTCCTCCAAAGTTGTAATAACCCCCTTAGCCTCCTGGCAAATGTGTCATTGTAAGAATGCAAATATGGCAATGTCTCTGTTGAATTAAGACAAAGATACGTATGCAGAAATATCTCTCCCCCAAGTGTCCCCCCACCTTGATGTGAATTCCAAAAATATAGTTGTTAAAAAAAAGAAAAAGGCCTGAGGCACTCCATGTGTGCTACTCCAGTGGTGCCAAGTGACAGAAGGCAGGTGAGAATTGAGGGATGGCCCAAGGTTTCGAAGGAAGTTGAAAGGTCCAGAAGCATGGGAATTAAAGAGAGGCAGCTATGACAAGCAGTGGTAATGAAATAAGAAACTTGTCAAAGCTGTTTCTGGATGATGGTGGGAATAAAAGCCTGAATGTAGGAGGCCAAGCAGGTTGTTACAGCACTAATATGATGAAAAGTGATTGAAGACAATTATTTTAAAAAGAAGGTACTTTGAGGATTTGTGTTAGCTTTTTTTTTTAATTGAGATAGGAACAATGTGAAGCAAGAGGGGAATGAACCTGTAGTGAGAGTGCACAGACTTTAAGGACATTCCTGCTATGGGACACCAACTCCCAAAAGATCCAGACACAAGCCAGGTGCCTGGCTGCGGCTCAGTTTTAAAGCCTCTTGGACCCTCTAGCTCAAAGTCCGCCAAGCGTTTGTGTGACTTATGCATGGCACCAATGCACTAAATGTGAAACCAGAATTCTTGGCGTCCTTATTTCCCGCGAACAAATATTTTATTCCACTAGCAAGTATTTTATTTCACTGTACATCTTTTTCTTCATTATTACATATGAAAGCCCCTTGAAATTTGTAAGTTGATGATGTGGGCAGTACATAAACGTTTTTTTGTGTTTGATGTAACAGATTAGAATCAATGGGATTCTGCAATTCCTGTATAAAAGCACATCTCTATTTTCCTTAAAATCGGCGACTCGTGACACACCCAGCTGCCAATTACATAGAAAAGACGCCAGAACTCAACTGTGATACATTATTGCAATCAGATTCTAATGTCACAGTGCCTGCTGCCAGATCGAGCAGCTGTTTAAAGCATTAAAAATAAAACATTTTTTTTCTTTCTTCCGGTCTATTTTTCTAGCTAAAGGTGAGAAGCAGAAAGAACATGATTATGTTGTGCACTCCTTAGATAATAATAGAAAAGTTAGAATCTCTAAGCATGTTCTACACATTCAGAGCAATAGCAGCTTTTTTTTTTAATTGACTTGTATAGAACTGTTTCTAATATCTTTTTGCAACAAATATCTAACAGGTTTTTGATGTGTTTAATTTTGCACTAGAGGTTCTATTTTTATTCTTCATGTTCGGAAACATGCTCGCTCTGTCATATGAAAGAGCTACGCACTAAAGTTTTAAGTGGTTTTTGAGAAAGGTGATGGGGTGACCATGTAGTTTATGGAATAAAGTAGCACCTGCTGTACATGATAAGGATATTGCAGTTCTCCTTGAATTTTCACTACTATATAAAGGAACTCGGCCTTTGCCCTCGTTCCTCTATGTAGGTATGGACCCCCATGGTGACTTGCAGTAGCCTGATGATGTATAGTAGGGGGTACTTTATTCCTTATATACTGCTGCTCCACCAACAGTAGGTATCTAGAGAACATATATGGTGAACGTGACAACTGACTTGCCACTTAGTTCATTAATGGCATGGCCATTATACGGCTGGTGGGGCATGAAAGATTCTAAGATCATGTTTAAAAACTCACTTTGAATAAATGCTTTTCAATGCAGCTATATAATCTGATATACTAAGGTGAAATACTTCCACTTAAATATGCTACTGTGAATTTTGAAGTCTTTATTATATTTAACAGGATGTGTATTGCATGATTTACATGCCAAATACTTCCTGATGCTTAGCTTGGTTGTGGCTCAGCATTCCCCATTAATTTGGTAGCTCACTCACCAATAGTGCAGGAATCACTTTTCTATGTACCTCACAATGCAATCCTTCGCCAGTTGACAACTGTTAGAATTGTCCTTTGGGCAAGACAAATGGAGAAATATTTTGTATTGTTCTTTCTTTCATTAGCTCCAAACCAAAATGGATACCTTGAACATCAGACAGAGAGCTCATCAAAAGAACCCACGCCTCCAAAGGAAGTGTTTTATTACTTATCCCCTTTCTCGTGTGCCCTCGCTGGTTTCAGATTCTTCTCTTCTATAGAATCAATAGCCATTCCATGGGATCTTGAACCCTTCAGTCAAACCTGTT
The DNA here is from genome assembly GCF_031143425.1 of Pleurodeles waltl. Lineage (NCBI taxonomy): Eukaryota > Metazoa > Chordata > Amphibia > Caudata > Salamandridae > Pleurodeles > Pleurodeles waltl. The sequence continues at coordinate 974,665,075 of NC_090450.1, read as the reverse complement.
ACTAAACGAGCATTGGCAAAGCTCTCTTGCAAGATCTACTGGCTTTGTAATTTTTTAGACATGAATTACAGTAATGCTGTGCAGCATGAAGAAAGTATTAAAAAAAGGCTATGACACGGTCAACACTGGACACTTTGTATTTTTTTTTTTTTTACTTTTTATACTATACTTTGACTTTTTTAAAACTTTATTTTCAACCATGTTGTACAGCAGCTGCACAGCTATACAACATGGCTAAAAAGCATCAACAAAGCCAAATAGCTCTTGTGTATGCAAGCAACAGAGGCAAACAACGTGGGACGGGAGGGTGGGAATGGGCACACAACTACGTGGCCAGGTGCGACAGGTTAATTTTGACGCACATCTGACTACGTCATATCACATTCTTTGTTATGGTGGGTGGGGACAAGCCAACACTGACAGTAGGGGAGAGAGTGAGAGGGGGCAAGGTATCCTGCGGACTGTGAAAGGGGGTTGGTAGGGAGGGGAAAAGCAACACAAAGCAGGAGTGGCGTGGGAGGGAGAGGAGAAGCAACATAATGCATGAGGGGGATGGGAGGGACTGGGCAGCAACAACAATACAGAAGGGGCGCAGGGCAATCGACAATGACAGGGCAAGCAAGGACAACAGGCCAAGCAATGATGACGGTAAACAAGGAAAATAAAATAAAATTACCTTCTTAAGTGTGAGCAGTGGAAGGACACACAGTCCAATAAGGAAGCAGTACTTAAACCAAGCTGTAAGAGAGTGACAACTACAAAGCGGAAATGAAGCCAGCACCCGCTGAGCAAAGAGAAGACAGGAAATGAGAGTGAAGATGGAGTAAACCAATGGTAACCAAGGGGTGGGCTCTAAGCTTCCTGTAAGAGAATGTCGCACAAGCGACAGAGCATGAATTGTCTCAGACAAGACATAAATAGTGATCTCGTTCTCAGACTCACTAAGCTCTTGGGAATGGCATGATGCCAATTTAACACCCTTCCAGAAACTCCTCACATCTAGAGGAGAGGGCAAGATCTATGGGGAACAACTTTTTCAATTGAATAAAAACAGTTCCCCTATTTTTTCTAAAAATTAACTGTCCTTGGACGGTTCAACAGTTGCAATGCCTTGTCTGAAAAGAAAAGGTATAGGGCCTCCTGTGGTGTGAAGCCAAGAGAGGGCTAGAGAGCTTAAGAAGAAACAGGCCTTCTCGCCAGTATTCCTGCAACCTTAAAGAACTGTAAATATGTGCAGTTGGTTAATGAGCAAATGCAAAGGCTGCTAGGGAAACAGTATCGGCTTTAATTGATGAAGTGTCTTGAGGCTTCATGGTGACATAGGTTGATTCTTTTTGAAAGGTAATATAAGAGTGTTACCAGCAGAGTTTTGTAGTACATTCTTTTGATGCACATTCTTAAAAAATATTTGCATTAGATACAGTCCTATTGCATGTTACTAAAATCTACATTTTGAAAGTACTTTTTAAAAATTAAACCTACCTTTTCAAACATTTGTGCAAGCCTATCTTATGCTATGTTTAATGCAATTTAAAAAAAATGACATCATGACCCTAGGTGCTTCCTTTTTGTTTTTTAGCAACAATGTAGAGGGACGGACAAGACAAGTATCAACTCAGGAGGAGGTTGGGAGGAGCAAGTTCCAATGCTGGAGGTGGGAGGAAGGAAGGGGGTGCAAGTAAAACTACTTCTAAAAGCTGCGAGCAGTGGAAGGAAAGTGGGCACGGGAAACAGTACTTGGCCCAGGCTCCAGGGTATAGACACACACACAAAGAGGAAGTGAAGCCAGCACTATCTGTCCAAAGAGAAACAGGGACATGACAGTGACGATGAAGCCAGCCAATGGTAAACAACGGGCAGGCTATACGTCCCTATATAATTAAACAAATATCTTGCAAGTGACACGCATGCACTGTCTCAGGTGAGAATTTAAGTCTATGGTGTGGTGGGCGAGAGAGAGGGTTAAACTGTCAATGAGGTGAAGGTGCCCGCCAAAGGGCATAAGTTAAATGACAGTGCCACCAAAGCATTTAGGGGTGCTAGGGTGAACGCAGGAGAGTGTTTAAGGAAGGGGTGGGCATGTGTCTTGCCCGAGGGGAAACTGCCTTTACCTCAAAGTATTTTTTATATAACATACTTTTTATGTTCTTTTTACATTGATTTTAGGGTTTAGGGATGGGTAGAAGCAAAGGGAGGAGGTAAGGGTGACTTTAGGGTTTAGGGGTGGGTAGAAGTAAAGGCAGGTGACTATGACTAGAGGTTCAGGCTGGGTAGTGGTAAAGGGAGGTGAGGAAGACCTGAGATTTTGGGGGTGGGTAGAGTTAAAGGGAGGTGAGAATGACTTGAGGGTTCAGAAGTGGGTAGTGTTAAAGAGAGGTGAGGGTGGCTTGAGGGCTCACGGTAGGTAGAGGTAATGGGGGCTGAGGGTGACATAAGCGGTTAGGTGTGGGTAGAGGGAAAGGCAAAACATAAACCTTTTGAAATCACAGCATGTTTTATGATGAATAAAATATCCTTTAAAATGTAAAAGAGGTAACCAACAAATAAGTAAACCTGACAAAGCTGCAAACTTGAATTCAGAAAACAACATATTGTATGGCAACATTCTTAAGCGAAGAGAGTATGTTTACAGCTTCATCATCAATTAAACTGATGGGTGGCCGAAATGTATGTTTTGGAAATTGATCACATTCCTCAAAGGTTTGCTATTGCTAGTTGTTTGCATTCAGCTCATGTGAATACCGGGAAAGCGCAAACTTTAACTCTGATGGTTTCAAGTTGTCTTGCCAGCAAAGGCAAAAATAAAACAAAGTACCATAATTGAGTGCATGCAGCACGGAAGAACACTAAGCAAGAAACCAGTCAGTACTTGGTCTATGCTCCAATGAAGAAAAGAAACACAAATGCGAAGTGAAGCCAACATACACTGACACTAGCGTACCAGTGAAAAGGATGAAAAGGAGAGAGACAATGAAGCCAACTAATGGTAAGTAATGGATGGGCTAAATACCCTTTTAAGGTTTTTTTTTTTTAAACAATAGTTTGTCGCAGGCAACAGCACATGCACACTGCCTCAGATGAGATGTAAAAACGGGAGCACTGTGAAATAAAATATTTTCTTAGGATCACAAAATGTTGTCAGACAGGCAAGCCAACATTGATCCCAGGTATTCTACTTCATATTGTGCAATTCAGTCACTAGAATTTGTATCTCTTTCCCTGGTTTTCCATCAAAGATTAAAACTTTAGCTTTAATTCCAGGCACTTGATGTTAGAGCATGGGTGTCAGACAGAAGCCATCTGAAAGCTTGGCTCGCTTTGGGTATGAGGGCCCAAGATAACCTCAAGCTGATCCAGAGGGAGACATCTGGCTCAAGCCTTCAGTGGCTAGCCCACCTTTATCTTGCACACAATGAAACTCAACACAACACATAACTTCATTAGATAAAATCAATTTAAACAAATTACATAATAACTATACACATATACGAGCCAAAATAATCAGAGAACTTCGATAATATAAATAACATGTTAAAAAAGCAGTCATGACTCTAGGTGCTTCCTTTTTGTTTTTTAGCTCTCTTGTATTAATCCTTTCGATTTTCAAATTTCTTCGGAAGCACCAAGCTGTGCAAGAGTGGCATGTGTATGAAAATAAGATCACAGTAGGCACATAAAGCTAAAGTATCTTATGGAGGTGTCCCCAACCTTTTCTGTAGTGAGAGCTACTTCTGATATGTGAAAATCATTGTGAAATACTGAAGGCCAAGCCACTCGCACAATGTTACCAGACACCCCCAGGCCCAGTTTCATTGACTTTAAGCCTAATGTCTATAGAGTCAAAGGCTATGGTTTGAACAAAATACTTTGACTAGGGGCACTACGACAGGGCTGCCATGTGTCAGTGAGAGCGTGGTCTTTGGGGATGTATGAACATGTGTGCTATGAACATGTGTGCATATGAATGGAATATATGTGTATGGGTGAATGAGAGCCTGCACGGTATGTACTTGTGGAATAGGACATACCCTTCACCACATGTGGCACTTTTACATATATAACACAAATATACAACCATTTTTTTAATAGGTGAAATTTAAAGTGCAGAAAAATCTTCTGCAAAAACGTTTCATATTATGGAACATTTTTATGTACTTTAAATTTCTCCCACTTAAAAGACTGTATTTTTCAGGTTTAGATATGACATTATGTCTAATAGTCACTGTGAGCAACATGCCTTCTGTGTGTAAATGCCACACTTTGAAACGGGAGAAAATTAAACTGAAGAGTAAACTTTATGTTTATATGGATTCCATAAAACACATCATTTAATGTTCTCCCATGTCAAAGTGTTGCATTTACATACAGCAGGCATCTTGCACCAAGTGGCCAGTAGACATGGTGCCATATTTTTAACAGAAAAATACAGCCATTTGGTTAAATAAGAGGCATTTAAAGTGAAGAAACATGCTTCATAAAATATTAAGACGTAATTGGCTTAATTGAAAGTGTAAAAAAACACTGGCTCGATGGTTCATATAAATATATTTATTCACTTTAAAGTTAGTTTAATGGCCACTGGGACAAGAGGCATGCTGTTTATAAATGCAACACTTTGAAATGGGACACAGTTACAATAAAGAGTTAACTTAATCGTTAAGTTAATTCTTCATTTTAATTTTCTCCCATTTAAAAGCATTCAGAACCATAATTTTGTTCTCATGCTCCAATATTGGGTTTTAGTTAAGATTTAAAGATCTCAGTACTTCAGTTATTCGTCTCCGTGCCCTGGGTCATAAATCTATCTCCAGCACAGCTCATTATCAGGCTTATTATCTAGCCCTGCTATGTGCAGCCTACAGAAAATAATGGAAAATAAACACAGCCTACTCTTTGCTTCAAAAGGAATATGTGACCCTGTGGTTATTTAAATAGGAGCTCAAAGCCCCAGGCTACTCTGAAGGTGTCTGTGAACTACTGGTTGGTCGCTCTTGACTGGCTGGAGATACCTGATCTAATACAACAAAAGCCCACAAGCACCTACCACATCAAAAAAATTCAATGCTTAATGCCTAGCTTATAGATCAATCACTTAGTTGTAATTTTGGCCACACAATTGTCTTTTCTTTCATGCCTCAACTACATAATTAACAGTCCTTTTTAGGTCTGGTTAAAGGCAGCCTTAGTTATTGAAATGTCGCAAGTCATCAATTCTTCTTGAAAGTACTATAAAAGGTATCAGAGAGAGAGAGAGAGAGAGAGAGAGGAGGGTTTTGGGTTAGCAGCCTTAAGCCATTGGTTTTCACGTGTTTTTTATTGTTTGCCAGTGCTTTGCTAGGCTGTCTATCACGGACATGGCATTTCATTATCCCAATTATGTCCCCACTGGAATCCTCATTATGAGTTGGGGTAAATTCTGATCTGTGTGACAATCATGGCACCCCCTTGTTTTCCAGTGGAAAACCAAAAGGTGAAACCTGCCAACATTTATTGGTGGAAAAAGCCCAGAGAAAGGGGCAATTCATGTGGAACTCAGAGTGTTAAATACGGATTCCTCAAGATATGTTATACTTTCATGTGAAAAAAGTTGGAATGGGAGCAATATACAACATCCTGCAACTGATACTTGGCTAAGGGTATTTTTTGGGTGTGGTAAATACCTTACCTTTGCCCCCCACCCCGCAACTGAGGCCTAAATTTCAGTGATGGGGCTCAAGCAGTTATTTTGTTAGACTACAGCAAGTGTGTGCTTTTTGATGTGGTTACTTTGCTGACATAAGGATTTTGTTTTGGAAGTGCTTGCTGTTTGAATGCTTTAGCCTGATAGAAAAACAATGTGCTATTCACTGATCACTCTCACACATTCATTTGTTTTACCTTGCTGTCATGATAACATTTTTACAGATATTTTAGTCACAGAGATGTGCAAACATAGTTCATTAAAGACGTAAAGAAGATACCGGCACTTTGACTAAAATACCTACTATGTAATATCTTGCATTGTAATTGTAAAAGTATTTATATAGCGCTTACTACCCCTGACGAGGCGTCGAAGCGCTTTTCGGCGAGTAGCACGCTACTCCAGAACCCAAAAGGAATTAGTTGTGGATTAGTATAGGGAAATATGAGTAAAGTTTTAGTATTGTTATGAGTTAATTTGAGTCGCGAATATGTGAGTTTGTTAGTTAGATTGACTGGAGTAATGGAGGGGTGGAGGAGGGAATAATCCAGAAGTGTTAATTGGGAGTTTATGGTAATAGGATTTAGGCTTGGGATGAGTAAAGGGGGGTGGAGGAGGGAAGAGTCTCTGGAAAGGGTTAGGGAGATCATAGTAGCAGGGTGAGATAAATGAGGGAGAATATAGTAGGGTTGTTTGGGATATCATAGTAGTAAAGTGAGGTTTGGGTGAGTTAGATTTGGAAGAGGAGGGAAGAGCTTAGGCAGGGTTATTTAGGAGATGAAAGTAGTAGAATGGATGTGGGACGAGTCAGAGTGGGAATGGAGGATAAATTGATAGAGACATGACATATGGTGATGGGTAGACAAAGAGTGATATAAAATGAGAGCAGGGATTCATAAGTATCTAGTATAACAACTTATCTAGGAGTTATGTAATGACCTATGAGCATGTTAAGCATAGAATAACATACACACATATATATGTGTGTATATATATATATATATATATATACATATATATATATATATATATATACACACACACACACACATACACACATGAATAAACACATATGCACACATATATGTACATACAGATACATATTTAAACCGTGAGTAAATATACATTAAACAGGTTTAAAGAGTATGTGCGTAGTTTACTGTTATGACATAGTAGTGATATATATTTTCTAAAGAACTATATATAACTAGAATATACACATAATCAGATAAAAAAATATTTATCAACATAGGGATATGCAGTCCATAGCTGTTTGAATATGGTGGTTATGAAGGAAAGAGCCCACTCTTGAGTAGTTTTCTGAAGACAAGATAATTATCTGTGTCTCTTATAGGTGGGGGCTCAAAATAGTTATCTGCTTGAACGGAGAAGGATGTACCACCTATAATCTTTTTCTTGTATGGTGGTGTTCTAAGGCGGGGTGTCATGTAATATACATAGCAAAAGTGCATTGTGTTTACGCAAGGTGCCCTATACTGCAGCCAATTACCATGTAGTGCAAACCAGCTCTTTAGATGGACATTTTTTCAATCACCACCAAAATTCTGGTGCGAGTTCTCCGTGTCGTAGCACCCATTTCATTTCCCAAGTTTAATGGCCGACTAGGTTTGAGTTGGACAAACCCGATTTAGAAACGGAGGAAGAACATAGCAGTCTATATGTAAAGTAGCTAGAAGAGCAGGGCATTGTCAATACTGATAACGTAGCGATTGGTATTAGCATCATGCAACATCGACAGAGTACTGGGCATTCCAACTCAACTTTAAGAGTTATAAGAGTATCATTACAAATTCACAGGAAGAAAAACCCAAGTAAGACCTATGCATAAGCACCCACATCAATTTATTGTATGAGAACAATGCTTTTCTAAGAACTCACGCGGCTAAAAAAAATACTCATATACTTCTGATTTAAGACCTAATTACAAGTGAATTCTAAGCCTCACATTTCAACACTTGCAAAATAGTCACCTGGTACAACAGGAAATCGAAAGATTCAACTGTGCATAAATCTTGGACAAGTTTTCAGTGTTTAAGTACAAGAATTTTAAATTAGGTAATCCCAGAACATTAGGCACTATTAGGAGGCAAATAAATGGTATATCTTGAAAACCATAGAACCCCAGCCATACCCAAAGTTAACACACAATGCACTTTCCTAGAGTGCAGGGAATGTTTACTAATTTTCTCTCATGCCCTAAACATAAGATCTTAGTGTAATGCATGCCGTTTTAACATTTTAAGGTAGCCTCATCTAGCAAAACGGTAAGAAAATGAAATACACATGGTAGGAGGTGTTCCAGGAAGGCCACGTACCCCGATGACAGCATTCAGCTCGGACATGGTCACTTGATTGGCACGCTCGACAGCTTGGGCAACTTGTTGCTGATGTTCCTGTATGGCATAGTATGGCTTTTAAGTTCACCACTGTCATTGCGCACCTCATCTTTTGACATTGTCTGGCTCCTTTATTTAACACTTTTCTTTGACAACACATTATAGTCTGTTCTACGCCCAGGTTCTATATTCTTGTAGCCCAGATTCACAAAACAGGGTACATCATCACGCCAGCTTTATGTGATATACCCATGGAAGGGAAAGCTTTGTGAGGGCATGCTCGGTGTGGCCCTCCAGGTCACAGGACAGGCTCTAGACATCAGTGCACATGCTAGATAAGTATCTCGCCAATGTCAAAGAAAGTTGGGATACCAGTTTCACATGCAGTCAGGCACTCAGGTTAAGGGTACAGGCCCACTTACCACCCAGGGGACATTCCTGTCAAAACACCAGTCTCTTGCCAGGGCTCTGTGTTACCCTGCACTATGCTTTTAATCTCGATCAGTTGGCAATTTTACTTATTCTGACCTCAAAAGTTGCATCTGGAAAGAGTCCTGTGCAGTGTGCCCAATTTCAACTGTGTAGTTCAAACCCACCATCTCCTGCGCTAATACAGGCAAAACAAGTGTGAACACATAATTGGAGCAATAGGTGTGAAGCTTGGTTCCTCAAGAGTACGTGTTGCATCAGTATACCAGTCAGGTAGCCCAATGCCAGTGTTTGGTGGGATACTTAACTTCAATCGTGTTCAGCTGTCAGAGAAGTCTGCCCCACTTCAGCACCCCATTAATGTGCCAGGTCACCACCTGAGCCCTAGCAGAGTGCCTATGCTTGTGATCCCTTTATTCTTTCCTCAGCCATGGGCCTCATAGTGATACCACTTCCCAGATCTACCATTTCCACTATCTAGTTCATCTCTGTTCCCACCTGTCAGAGTCCAGATTTCACCACCCACTGTCACAATCCATTGCAATCCAGACTCAAAAGCTGCGGTCAGGAGCAGGGCCCACTTAAAACTGGAGTGTTTCACATCTTCTCAAGGATTATTGTCATACAGCTAGGCAGGCCATTAGAGGGCTATGATGGGACACTGTTTACTCGACCAGTGGTTGGCCATGCATCCCACCTTTTGTTATATCTTACCATTGCCAGGAATAGGATCAGAAAACATGGGTACACCACTCCCTAACTACCTTCCCTTCCGAGTTTGTTTGTGCTTGTGTTTAAAACTGAAAGCCTGAATTATTAAAGTAGCTAATCCCCTCCTATTTGAAGTGTTTCTGGGGTCCACCCTCATTAAATGTGTTTCCTGGTAGGCCACCCTGTAATCACATAAGGCAGTCTATTATTGATGATTTGAGATACTGGGTGATCCAAGAGATAATCTTGAATGAGATCATGTAGTTATCCTATAAGATGTTAAAAAAAATAATGATCTGTGTTATATAACATCTTATTAAATGTTTGTTACACCTTTATTAGAGAAGTATATATGTTGTCACTTAGCGCATCAGAAAACCTATCTTCATCTCAAACACTGTGGTATACGCTCTGTTCGTGTTTGGAACACTGAGCCCTGCATTCTCTCTGCTCTGTGGAATGTTAGTGGGGAGACAGACTGGAGAGGAGGGAGTGAGAAGAGGAGATCTAACTGGAGGTTGGAGTCCTTACGTATGGAAAAAACTTCTACTGGTGTATCCCACTTGGTATTGGTCCATTTACCCTTGGATCCCCACCACAAAACTGGTGAAGAGCGGGAGACCTACTTTCTTTGGACCTCTGGACTCGATCTCCCACACTGTATTCCAAGATTTACCTCATCACCTCATTTGTCACTCTCACTACCAAAATGATATAATCATAAGAGCATGGCTAGCTTGCCAGAAATCTGCTTACGAGAGAGAAAGTTGTTTCTGGCCAGGATTTAAAGAGGCATTAGACCATATTCATGTCCCATACAGTAGAATATCTTGGTTCTGGTGCTAAAGAGAGAAGGACACCTCTCATCAACTCACAGACCATCGGATGCTGTCTGACTTGATAGCCCTGAATTGGGGCATGACCCGCCGAGATAGCCAACCTGAAGGTATTTACCGTTATATGGGCAATCCCTTGCAAAGCCAGGGATGTCAAGAAATTCAGGATCTGTACAATGTTGAACCCCAAGGGATCACAACCTTTTTGTACACACCAACGAACCTATCTCAACCATGCTGGCCTATATCATTTAGTAGAACTATCTGCCCATGCTGCGACCAACATCTTTTCAGCCTCTCCTGAAAGTCTCTGGATTCTCCATCTTTCCATGTAATCTGCCACACCAGGGAAGGTGGCCGTGCAAGACTAACAGCTCACTGAGGTTTCCCTAGAGGATCTTGCAGGAGATCTGGAGCGTTGAGTTGAGTAGATGGATTGGAAAATACCAAGAAAGTTCCAGTAAAACATGAAAACAAACTTGCAATCTCCAAAATGGCGTGGCAAGGACTACCCACGCCTCCTGACGCCTCACCTTAGTGGACAGCCTCATGATCATTGCAAAGGGAGGGAAAGCATATCCCTTCTTCCCTGACCAATCCTGTAGAAAGGCATCCATCACCGACGCCATCAGATCCGGCTTCTAACTGAAGAATTGATCCACCTGATGATCGAGACATGAGGCAAAAAGATCCACCATGAATGGACCCCACCATTTGCTGATCTGTTGGAACACTTGTGGGTCTAATTGCCACAAACTCGTGTCCAACCAATCCCATGAACACCAGTCCTCTACCTGGTTGGAGACCCCAGGAAGGTATTCCGCCATGAACGATACGTTGTGGGATAGGAACACTTTCCAAACCTCCTTGGCTAAGTCCGCCACAAGTTCAATCTGGGACCCTCCAGATGGTTAATATATCTGACTGTCAACGTACTGTCAATCTTGAGGAGGATGCACAGTTCACTTTCTTCTTGGTCCAGCACCGGACCGCAAAGGAGCCTGCCATTAATTCCAGGCAGTTGATGTGGGGTTATTGTTCCCATTCGGATCATTTTTGTCCTGTGAAGGAGTCCCCACAACAGGCCCCACATCCGGACTTGTTCGCATCTGATTCTATGATGATATCCGGTTTGGAGTCCAAGATGGTCCAGCCATTCCACATTTGCATATGCGGGAGCCACAACTGCATCTCTTCCCGAACCTCCTCCACCAGAGAAATCTGTTCTGAGTACTGCAGACCCCTGCAGAAGGTGAAAGGTTTTGAGTCTCTAAAGAGCTCTGGAATGCAGGGGGCCAGGGAAGATCGCCTGGAGTATGATAGGAGACCTACCACCCCGAGCCACTTGGTGAAGAGACATCGATGGAAGAGACAAAGAGCATTTCAACTCCCTTTGGGTCTTTACCATTTTCCTCAAGGGGAGACTCAGGATCCTGTCTGTGGAATTGATGAGGAACCCCAGAGAAGGTCATCTGTTGGGACCGGGTCAACACAGACTTTTGTTCATTTATGAAAAAATCCCAAGCTTTACAGCAAGTGGAATGTCATCTGCAACTCTTCTTGCAGCCGTACTGATAATTGGTTAATTAAGAGAAGGTCGTCCAAGTAGATTATCAAATGGAAACCCTGAGCTCAGAGGACCTCCATGGCCGGCTTGAGCACCTTGGTGAAACAACATGGTGCAGAGTCTGGAACTCGAAAACCTGCCCTTCTGACATGAACTGTAGAAATCTGCAGTGGGGCGAGAAGATGGGGATTGTTAAGTACTTGTCCTTGAGGTCGAGTGAGATCATCCAATCTCCTGGCTGCAACAGGTCTCAAAATAGATAGATGCCTTCCATCTTGAAATTGCAGTAAACTAACCACCCATTGAAGTCCCTGAGATTGATCACAGGCCGCTGACCTCCATCTTCTTTCCCCACCATATGGATATTGCTCAGAAACTCCCCTGGATGGAGAGATGATGTTAGATAGCCCATTTGCCTAACAAGTCCCACACCAACTAGTCTATGAGGGTGCGTTGGGACTCTGAGAAAACCAGAGGGTGAGGGCGACAGTGCTATACTAGGGAACTGTAAAATTCTAAGTGGAACCTCTGAACCATCTGTAGGACCAAAGCGTCCAATGTTATCCTCTCCCAGCTGTGGCTGAATAAAGCTAGCCAACCTTCCACCATTTGTCTGGAAGAAGGACAAACACTGACCTACTTGGGTGCCATGCGACTGGCCTCTAAAGGAACCTTGGCCTCTCTGTCCTCTCTTGGACAGGGAGAACACCCATTGCCTGAGATGGTCCTGCCATTGGCTCTTACGATAGCTTTGTCCTCTGATGGTAGCTTGCTGGTAAAAGTGAGCGGTGGATGGCCCTCTACCACAACCAACCCTGACAAAAATTCGAGGGTGAAACATTTTCTTCGTTGAGGCCTGGGCTTTGTCCAGGGACGTGAACATGGAAACAATCTTTCATAGCTCCTTAATGAATGGGTCCCCAAACACACCCCCCGGGCTACTGGCTCTGCTTCTGATGAAGCTAAGCCATCCACCTTTATCAAAAGAGAACATCTCCTCTATGTGGAGACTTTTCAATTCACATTTGCTAGAAAAATTATGGCTTGCTGTGCCTAAACTGAAAGGGATTCAGTTGAAACCAGAGAACCTGATGCCTTAACCTCCTCCACCATATCCAGTATTTTAGTTAAAGGGCCCAACACAGCCAAAAGCTTGTCCTGGCAGGACCTCCAGGACCTATCAATATCCTTCTTAGGGTCGTGGATGTATTTGGCCAGGAAGGTGTTCATCCTAGGATCTATATCTGGTGTGAAAGCCACTTTATCTGCCAGGGATGGGCATGGGCACTCATCTCAGAGGCGGGCACGCACCTCTTAGTCAAGGGGGTTGGGACTTCAGTCAGCTACATACTTGGAGACTTTGGGGGCACGAGACCACTCCGACAATCTGGGGTGCATAAGATCATTCAGATCTAGCATATCCAATGTGCTCTCTGGGTCATCGTGGGAGGGGATAGGTGTAGACTTCGGGGAAGGGTGCCAAGGCCTGGAGGCCTCGACTTGTCATTAAAGTCCCCAGGGGAGTCACTGTCATCCCGTCAGGATATGGGGGGGGGGGGGGTAAAGGCCGGATCGTCTGGCGCCAGGGCCAGGAGCGCCTGAGGATCGTCGTCCAGACCAGAGTGAGGTGTTCTGGTGAGAAATGCCTTCTTGAGGCACTCAAAAGCACTCAGGTTCATCCCTGAGTCTGCCCTGCGTTTGGACGAGCGTTGGCTACCTTTGGTAGGTAAAGTACAGGGACCACAGGGTTGGGGAGTGTCCACTTCGAGCTCTAGAGGAACTGGGCAAGTGTGAGTGATCTGTAGTAAGCGCCGTTCTAAGGGTGCAATTGTAGAGGCCACGGACTGCTGGATGGAGGCATCCACCTCCTCACAAAACTCTTCATCAACAGGTAAGACTGAAATTGACTCTTCCTCAGTATATTCCTCTGCCATCATGGGCGCAATCTAAAAATTGCTTATAAATGAAGCACTGAATAGTGCTGTTAGTATGGCACTGGGACAAGACCAGCTGAGGTTTGGGTGCGCTAGATAGTGCACAATGGGCTCTTGCCCTGGGGCCTTTTTACACCCTAATTGTCTGTGAAGAGGTAATTATGTGTGCACCTGGGCTGGGTCCCGGAGCTTCAATCAAGGAAAAGCAAGGCCATGCTGATTCACCAATACTCACAGGGACGGGCTACAGCCCCGTATGTAGACAGGTGTCAAACCGCTCCAATTATGATTAATAAGGACTCTTGGTGGGGCATTCTGGCTTCCAGGCATTCTGGGTAAGGAAGGAGGCAAGGGGGGCCCTACGTCTCTGACAGCCAGCAGAAGAAACAAGCATTTGCAATGCAACGGGTCTCGCGTTTGCTCATGTTAGAGCTGATAGCGTTGTAAACTCCTAACCCGACTTTTCACCTATCGGGCAAAAGTGCATTCATATACGTAACCCGAAAAAGTGCAATTAACTATGTAAAGCGCTCGACTTCTGCCAAGCGAGATCGCGCTAGTAAATTAGACAAAAAAAGAAGTCCACGAGCCCGATGGAAAACAGCGAGCCTCACATGTTTTCTGTACTTGGTCGCTGCGCTAGAGGAGGGCTAGCCACCGGAAAAGGCATGACGTATGCATGCCTTCGACTAATGAAAGCAAGCAGATTTTATTAGGCAAGCCCACGAACCAATAAAAAACACTGACGTGACGTTGACAGGGCTCCGAGCCCTTTTCTAAACACTAAAGCGTCTTGCTGCGATACGCATGCGCGAGCGCATGCAACGCAGGCTCGACCCTAAAAACTGTGCGCATCATTTGTAGAGAAGCGCGTAGCGCGTCTGGATTGTGAACAGGGCCTCTCATGGGCCGCCTCTGTAACTGCACTCCCTCGATCCCGGGAATCAGGGAAAAACATCTAACCAGCTCTGAAAGGAGCGCTGAGACGCATTCCTGCAGCGACAGACAGTAAGAAGCAGTAAACACATGCAATTCACCATTAAAGCATAATGTTCAAACAATGAAAGCAAAACATAGAGAAACAGTGCTTATCTGCCTGCTGGAGCAGGAAAGAATGAGGGGGAGTCAGTAGGAATGGAGCAGACTAAGGAAACTGTGATTGGTTCAAAATCTGTAGTTCTTTCCTGTAGTTTGATGGGAAAGGTAGTTTGGTGATTTTTTCATGTTAAAGTCTGCTGGAGTTCAATAAAGGATGGAAAGCTACTGCATAATCCTTTCCCTCTGGTCCTGATATAGAATTAAAAATCATCAGCCAATGTTCTCATTTCAAATCGACTAGATGGGTAAAACCATGACCACACAGCACAGTGTTCTCAAACAACTGTCATTCACCACTATGTAATCTTTGAAAGAAAGATGAATTTCATTTCAACTTTAACATAAACCTTCAAAGTTGTATCCTTAAATTAAAAATAGTAATTTTATTTTCTAATACGCTTTATTGTTTTTATAGCACAACCAATAACACAAATGTTAGAATTCACATTTACATCAGATTCCTACAATCCTGTTGAAGGTTTATCTTTATGCACAAGATATGTGTACTCTCAAAGCTGCAACATTCTGAACATTCATTGCTATGTGAAGGACAGGTACATAGTACCCTCACAAATGTTGGCCCAGTTCCCATTTAGGCAAAGCAGTGAAACTCCATTTAGGACTCACATATCTTATCTAATTTTTAGTTCACCCTGGGCCTTTCTAAGTGGCCATCAAGTATCAATCCAAGTTCCTACACCATTTATCAACATTAGGGAGTTGTTTGACTGTGCCATAGATGAGCAATATCCCTTCTGGCTACCACTAGACCTATATTACTGAAAATCATGTTATACCTGCGGATAGGTTCTTTCCTCCAAATACTCAAGCATGCTAGATGTCCAGGAAATTCAAATGTGATCTTCAGCATAGTGGAGGTGTACTTCCTGACACTGTCCAACAATGTCGGAGTCTAAGCATATTTCCAAATTGTATGAATAAACTTTATAACTTAATCACATCTCATCAGGCATTCATTATTCGTAGTCACCCCAGATTTAACCAGTTTATCACGTGTATTACACTTGTACAATTTTAAATTGCACCAGCCCCAACCTAACAATCATATCCTTTGGATTCATGTATTCTTCATCCCATTCCCATCGCTAATTGTTCCAACATTTCTTTCTCACCTGCCTAGAAATGCCACAAGTGGTTCCTGGGAGTTGTTCATCAAAGTTCCGGACATCAACGATATTGCGTATCTCCTCAGTGGGGTCATTAAAAGCTATATTCCCATAGGGATTCATTTTGACCCCTAGTAAAGTCTTGAAGTAGTTGAACAGGTCATACTTAACCTGTTAAAGAATTGGGGGTCAACTTTTTGTGTAGTGTCCCACGAGGGTTAATGTCATCTGGACCCAAAATGTCACAAAGCTTTGAAATCCCTCTAATATCACATTTGAGGAACCATATAAGAATGTGTTGATCATGGAGGTCACTAAATCCCACAGCAGCATAACCTATAGTGGTATATCCTGCCTGTCACACATGAACTTTCACAAATCTGTTGATTACACCCTTGTCGTCCATATGCTGAGTAGTTTATAAATAATGGAAATAGTGCACAAACATTTGGGCTATCTCAAAGTTCTACTCTGCAGTATTGCCTTTTTGCTCCTCATGCCTTCAATCCATCTAGGACTTTCCCTTTCCTAAAAGGCCACATCAATATTTGTCCACTGTATTACCTACTTCATACAGTGGTACTGCATACTCTATACCTTTGCATTGCTTGTCACCACCCCTGAGGTCTATACTCTGCCTTCTTAATCACCATATGCCGCACCATGCCTCATGAGGGTTGTTTAACTGTTCACAATATATAGTGATCCACCTCACACTCTACTGTCTCCTTCACCCACACCTTCTTTTCTCCCTGACCTTATACATGGCCTCACCCACATTACCACTGTATAAACCTCTCAGAGGGTTACCGAAGACTGAACTGAGCCCTCATTTTTATTACATTAATTGTCAGTGGATGGGGCCAAACATTGCATAACTCTCCTTGTTGCATAATTGCCATGGGTCTAGCTTTCAAACTTCTTGCCTGGGGTGACCTTGAGATCATGGTTATCACCATGGGGAGTGATCTAAGATGCCACTACCAAGATAAGTTGTTTCACTAAAACTCTTGCTGTCATGTCTTTCTCAGGCAGGTCTCTGGTTTGCTGCAAAACTGCATCTTCGCTTATTACTCAGGCTACCTGGGTCTGACTCCAGATTGGTGTATTAAACTATAAAGTAGAAAGGAGCCATTGGGCAACTGGTAATCACCAGCCTTGCAGAGAAAAAAATACCTTTGTTAAAAAAACAATCTTCTGGAAATTACCGACAGACAGCAGAGCCATGAAGGGTCAGGAACAGCAGCAGGAAGTAAGCAGCATTGGAACAACTCAGAGCGAGCAACCAGACTATCCACATTTCAGCGCACTGAGAAATCTCACTGAGCGTTTATAAACTTTAAATACAAAAATGTGAAATTGTAACCTAGAAGTTGTAATTCTCCCTCTTGGCTTGGGGAAACTTCAAGACTTGATCCCATTGTAAAATGCAGAATGGAACCTGACTTCCTTATAAGCTGTGGATTTGGAGTCACGTGCCATATTACAGAAAAATACAAGCATGAGGTGCACCAGAACTAAGGCAAGGAGCAATCTACGAGACAATGCCCACACAGCTGACAAGCACTGGAAACACATCTGGGTTGAGTACGCTCAGCAATTTCAGTGTGAGGAAGAGAATGCAGCCCAGGTGCCAAGCAGCTTACTCAGTGGCTTACAAGGAAGGATGTGCTACAGAAGAGCCGCAGTAATAAGGGCTTCAGAGCCCAAGTGGAACAGTGGCTTTGCACCTTCAGAACAAAGAGGTAATATGGTGCTGAAAAGGAGCATTGCAAATGCTCTTGATGTGCTTTCATCTAGATATCTTTAAAATCAAGAGCTCTGGCAAGGATATCCAGCTTTGCGCTTCTCTCTGCCTGCTCCACAGACATAGCTTATCTATGCAACCATTCCAGCATGACCAAATTTAAATACCCCTGTACCGAAATGACCTCTGTGATCTGGAATAAAACTACCCCCAGTTGCGCTAGCATGGAAAACTAAAGCCTAGAAGGTAGATATATTGAGATCAGTCAAATGTTATCACCATTCTTCTCTCTGCTGACCACCGCTTAGCATCCCAGGGGATCCAACATGTACTTTCCTCTTTAAATGTCAGTGATTTCCTGGGCAAGATTGCCAGTTCCTGTGACCCCCGATGTAAACACTGAGTCAGGTTTATGACTATTAACGTTTAGCAACACCACTCCTCTATTCAACTTATGTCCCAATCCATTTACGTTCCAGGTAAGTATCTTGCAGTTACTCTGCTTTTCAGCCATGTTTAACAACCAGTTTACTTATTAATGCACTAGTATGCACCTCTAATAATGTGTGATCCCTAAAATAAATGCCCATGATCCTGACACAAAAAACATAAATATTCAACCTTCCCTAACTCCCACCACCCCTACCGCTTTGTGTATTGAGTCTCAAACTACCTAAAGTTATGTATCAACTAAGCTCAGTGCAAACAAGAAAAAGCAATAGTTAAGGGGACTAAAAGGAATGGAAAAATGCATGTACAGCCACCTGAAAACCCAATAACCCATGTCCATGCATTAAGTGACAACCCAGTAACACATCTCCATGCATTAAGTTTATGGCCTCTATTTCTATTGTCTCCAGTCTAGAAATGTAAACCATCTTGGGATATTATACATCACTATTTCAGGTTCTTAGCCATTATGACTGCCATGCTATTGTCAACTATGTCTATCCTCTTAGCAGTAAGTTGGTAAATCCCTCAAGTCTATTGTATGTGCCTAGACGTTCTCTCACCCAGTAGCCTAATTATATTGAGTCCAGAGTGGTTGTTTCCCCCTCGCACCACCACTTCTATTTCATGTTCAGGTGTCTGTTGATTTTCTAATCGGGTATAGCTACCAACAGGTACCTCTCCTTTGTCTTTAAGATGATTCAGCATATGAATGTCTCTGATGGCACCTTGTTTCATTAATTGCACAGCGTTCTGGGATTTTTCATACCAACACCCATCTTGCCAGTTTCAGGCTTTCTTAAGAGTCTGACAATGCCATGCCTTTACTGATAAACTGCAGTTGCACAGGTGAGAGTATCATGTATTGTAGTTCAGTTTTGCAAAGCCCTACTTTACAGTGTCAAACCCTTTTCTTTGTTATTCTACTGCCATAGAGAATTCAGAAAAATAGAATATTGTCTGTATTTTCATATTGAATCGGTCCCTGACTCCTAGCTGTTTACCATACAATACTGCACTCTCGATAATTGAAGAGGGGCTGCTATTGCTCTTAGTGGTGCACCGGCCTATGAGAGAGGGATAGGCACCCTGTGTGCGGACATGATGTTGAGTTTGAGGGTGCTTATGATCCAGTCTTCTACGAAGAGCTCCACCCTCAGGCCTCATTGACACTCTATTTGAATTTTGTTTTGGTGGGTTCTTTCCTCTGTGTCATCAATGCACACATAGGGCCTCATTCTCACCCTGGCGGTAATTACCGTCAGGGCGGAGGTCGGCGGTAGCACCGCCAACAGGCTGGCGGTGCTCCACCGGGCATTCTGACCGCGGCGGTACAGCCGCGGCCAGAAGCAGAAAGCCGGCGGGCTACCGCCGACTTTCCGCTGCCCGTCTGAATCCTCCAAGGCGGTGGAGCGCGCTCCGCCGCCATGGGGATTCAGACACCCCCTACCGCCATCCTGTTCATGGCGGCTCTCCCGCCATGAACAGGATGGCGGTAGGGGGTGCCGCGGGGCCCCTGGTGGCCCCTGCCGTGCCCATGCCAATGGCATGGGCACGGCAGGGGCCCCCGTAAGAGGGCCCCAAAAAGTATTTCAGTGTCTGCCCAGCAGACACTGAAATACGCGACGGGTGCAACTGCACCCGTCGCACCTTCCCACTCCGCCGGCTCAATTCTGAGCTGGCATCCTAGTGGGAAGGTTGATTTGCCCTGGGCTGGCGGGCGGCCTTTTGGCGGCCACCCGCCAGCCCAGGGCAAATGTCAGAATCACCGCCGCGGTCTTTCGACCGCGGTGCGGTGTTCTGACGGCGGTACCTTGGCGGACGGCCTCCGCCGTCCGCCAAGGTCAGAATGACCGCCATAGTATTTTGGTCTTTGACTGAAAATTTACTACTAATGACTTTAAGAGTTAGTGTCTGATATAATTCCTATGACCGTCTATTCAATTGTCCCACTCAAATGTCTTGTGGCCAAGTGGACAGACAATAGGAACGGGTGCCTTTCCTCTCTCTGTTCTGTTGGTGTGTCCCTGGTCGCCTCCACTGCAGAGCCCAGTGGACTTTTCTCCAAAGGCCTAACAGACACAACCACAAATCCCATTTTCTGCTCCTGTGCTCCCTTCCTAGCCTCACATGGCCTGGCTTGCCACTGTTTATCAACCCCCACCACTTCTCTTCCAGCAGGTTCCTCCACGGATGGCGTTCTTCGTTCAAATCCTCCATGCGGGCCTGCCCAGCCCCTAAGGCATCAGCCCACAGACACACCTGTCTCCAGCAGGTCACACTCAGACACAGTAAGGGAGTGAGGGGGCAGTTTGCTTCAGACCACTTCCAACACATCCTCCAAGGGGCCCTGATGGTAGGCGTATTGTGGCCCCATAATGCCTCCCTTAGCTGTAGAAACTAATGGCACTTGTGCTTTGGGGGTAAAAACAGGATACTTATGGCCGATTCAAATGAAGGAAGCTGAGAACTAGGTGGCCATCTTCGGTGGTCCTTGGCCACGCCCCCAAACAATGGCCACTTTTAAGAGAGGCTTGATTATTCTGAGTCAATCAGCGTTATAGTATGCTACTCTCATTCCACAACATGAATGTATTATTAGTGCTCAAGTTGATCTTTCTCTTGTTCTTTCTCTTATTTTCTATTGTGTGTACTTACTATTAGATGGTCTTTCAGAGCTTAAGGATTTGAAAATGTTAATTTCTACTTCATTATCAGAGTATTTCTTGAGTAAAAGTATATTGCATACAAGCAGACATTTGGGAAAAGGAAAGAGGTAGATTTAGAAAAGAATTAGGGGAAATCCTCATTCTTTGACTTGCAATGAAGTGGGTGTTTTTCTAAGCAAAAGAAAGATAAAATAAGCATTTTTTAATTTAAAAAAAAGAAAAAATAGAGATCAGGAATCTCAGCATACATTGGCAGGGCTGGCATTTATGATATCGTGTGAACCTTTATAATTTTCAAACCAGAGTCCCTTAGTATGTATACTTTCCGTACATCAACGTCATCAGAAATATATCATGGAGCAATTAAAAGAGGGACCCATATCATGCAGTTCTTAGTTAAAGTCATGAGTTATGAAAATTAAAAAATTATTTTGTAATCTCGTTGTCATCGAACAGCTATTTACATTGTCCAAAACATAACACTTGTCTGACACAGTGTAATCATAATAGCATCTACGTCACTGATCCTCAAAGTATGGCCCGGGGGCCGCATGCGGCCCTCCTGACCTTTATCTGCAGCCCCCTAGTGAACAGCAGCACTAGTCTGCTATTTATTCAAATCAGCACTAGCATAAAAATATGTTAAATAAATAGGCAATCATTTATTTAAAGGTTAATGATGTTAAAGAATGGAACACCTTCTGTTTAAAGGCATCTTGCAGCAAAAGTCACTTCAACATTCAAAGCGTTTATTTCATTAACAAGAAGAACCGTTTCACCTTAGAACACCGGAATATATATGTGCATTGAGAAGTATTTTTTTTAAGTTATAGTTTCAAAATTAATTTAGTATTCAACCCCTTTCCCCCCCTCCCCACCACAATGTGACTAGTGAACTAAGACGCAAGCAAGTTGTTAGGTGCACTCTTTGGATAGGCTGGGTTTCTGTTATACATGAATACTATTATAGGTTATTAGGCCAAACACAGGACAAGGTTTTGTATGGCAGCACACATCCTGAAGTCGTGTACTTTAAGGCCCCGTCATATGTGATAATGTAGAAGGAGGAGGGAAGTAGAAATAAAACAATTGACTAGAATCACACAATTTGGTTAAGTGGGGAAGCTGGGATTAAGTTTCACAGTGTGCAGTTCAATCACTAAATGTTTATGCTTTGCTTCCCCTATACCCACCTTACCGACAACACCCCTCCCCCCAAACACTATCACCCTAACCCCCACGCCTCCTCCCATACCAAGCCCCTGATTGCTGGTATTAATGCAGCCCTCGATCACATCACAGACCAAACATTTTGGCCCTTGGGTAAATGTTTGTGAGTACCCATGATCTAGGTAAAACTGAACAGATTTCCAATAAACAATTGTTGAAATATGCACAAATAAAACAGTGTATCTACACTTGCTTTGCATGAAGTCACTTTTTAAGACAATATATTATTTCATAGGACGTCACGCATAGTGTTGCACAGAACAATTCTCTAATTATTACTTTCTGGGAAGATGATCAGAAAAGAATGTTAATTCTTGGAAGAAAAGAACTGAGATGGTTTTGCAACCGGAAAACATCAGAACTACGACCGTGAAAAAAGAGTGATTCAAGATTTTTTATTGGAAACCTCTTCAGGTGCACTTTTATGACATTATGATCATACTACTTTACACACGTGGTATGTGTTGGACAATGTAAATTACTTTTCTGTGACAATGAGATTACAAATTATCTTTCTATTTTCATGGAAATGGCTTTTGAGTATGATATTATATGTATGACCCTAAGAACTGCATCCTAGATTGCTTGATTTGGGTGCCTCTTCCAATTGTTCCTTGATTTGTATTCCGTTTATTGTGATGAAGAGGTAACAACTTAGTGAGAACCCAATTATGGACTTTATAATCGATTATTACCTCTTCATCTGGGATATGTCCTGAAAGCATGTGATCCAAAATCCCCTAAATAATATAATCATCCCTTATATAACTTTTCTAAGCATAATCTCCTTCTTACTAAACAAGTGCAGCCTTATTTATGTATAAGGCTCAAAGCCTTTCTTGTTCGAATAATCCATAAGAACCTGTGACAGTGGTTCAAAGTTATTTCCATTGCTTAAGTTGAAAACAAGTTCACGGCCCATTGTTTTTCTTAGGATTCAGCCACTGATAATTCAAGGATTGTTGAATGCCAAAGCTGCCTAGTCTTGATCCCACTTCAATGCGTCTTCTTCCACCACCACGTCTTCCACCTTCCTCACTGTCTATCTCATACAAACGTGTCCTTTTTCTTCACCGTTTTCTCCCTTTGTCACTGTTTTCCTCTCTACTGCTACCTTTTCATCTTTTCTCTCTCTTTCTCCATATCAGAGCCTGATAAAAAGGAAAGAAGTGTGGTCCCTAGTATCAGAGACATCCAAACAAAGTGGAATGTGGCTGGTTAAAGACCAAGCGAGGCATACAAATGAAGCACGTCAGGTTTAGAATAATCCTGCATGATTCCATAAATATTGGGTGTACTTGGTGCTATATCGCATCCTCTGCGGAAATTCTTGAATCCAAATACTGTGCAATCAAGAGCAATTTTTGGAATCTACCTCTTTATCAACCCAATTTTCTTTTAATCTTCTGATTGTATTCCTTCTTGTGTGCAAGGAGAGCATTGTTTTATTTTTCACTTCACATTCTGGTGTTTGTATTTCTGCATTTCTAATGGGGAAAAAATAAACATTAGAATGTAATAGAAAGAAACAGGATTGGATGAGTGAACCCCACTGGCAAGTTACAAGCTCTGTATTGCAACTGATGCACAAAATAGGATGTACCGTTGCTTGAAGAAAGTATGTTTTTCGTATTCCTAAGAAGAGTCTGTAGGAAGTTGGCTCTGTATGCACTATTTCAAAGTAAGGAATAGTATGCACAGAGTCCAAGGATTCCCCTTAGAGGTAAGATAGTGGCAAAAAGAGATAATACTAATGCTCTATTTTGTGGTAGTGTGGTCGAGCAGTAGGCTTATCAAAGGAGTAGTGTTAAGCATTTGTTGTACATACACACAGGCAATAAATGAGGAACACACACTCAGAGACAAATCCAGCCAATAGGTTTGGTTATAGAAAAATATATTTTCTTAGTTTATTTTAAGAACCACAGGTTCAAATTCTACGTGTAATATCTCATTTGAAAGGTATTGCAGGTAAGTACTTCAGAAACTTTAAATCATTACATTAGCATGTATACTTTTTACATAAAACACAATAAGCTGTTTTAAAAGTGGACACAGTGCAATTTTCACAGTTCCTGGGGGAGGTAAGTTTTTGTTAGTTTTGTCAGGTAACTAAATCACTTACAAGTCTCAGGTTTGGGTCTAAGGTAGCCCACCGTTGGGGGTTCAGAGCAACCCCAAAGTTACCACACCAGCAGCTCAGGGCCGGTCAGGTGCAGAGGTCAAAGAGGTGCCCAAAACGCATAGGCTTCAATGGAGAGAAGGGGGTGCCCCGGTTCCGGTCTGCCAGCAGGTAAGTACCCGCGTCTTCGGAGGGCAGACCAGGGGGGTTTTGTAGGGCACCGGGGGGGACACAAGTCCACACAGAAAGTACACCCTCAGCAGCGCGGGGGCGGCCGGGTGCAGTGTGCAAACAAGCGTCGGGTTCTCTGTAGATTTCAATGAGAGATCAAGGGATCTCTTCAGCGGTGCAGGCAGGCAGGCAAGGGGGGGGCTCCTCGGGGTAGCCACCACCTGGGCAAGGGAGAGGGCCTCCTGGGGGTCACTCCTGCACAGGAGTTCCGTTCCTTTAGGTGCTGGGGGCTGCGGGTGCAGAGTCTTTTCCAGCCGTCGGGAAATGGAGTTCAGGCAGTCGCGGTCAGGGGGAGCCTCGGGATTCCCTCTGCAGGCGTCGCTGTGAGGGCTCAGGGGGGACAACTTTGGTTATTCACGGTCTCGGAGTCGCCGGAGGGTCCTCCCTGAGGTGTTGGTTCTCCACCAGTCGAGTCGGGGTCGCCGGGTGCAGTGTTGCAAGTCTCACGCTTCTTGCGGGGAGTTGCAGGGGTCTTTAAGTCTGCTCCTTGAAACAAAGTTGCAGTTCTTTTGGAGCAGTGCCGCTGTCCTCGGGAGTTTCTTGTCTTTCGTGAAGCAGGGCAGTCCTCTGAGGATTCAGAGGTTGCTGGTCCTTTGGAAAGCGTCGCTGGAGCAGGGTTCTTTGGAAGGCAGGAGACAGGCCGGTAGGACTGGGGCCAAGGCAGTTGGTGTCTTCTGTTCTTCCTCTGCAGGGGTTTTTCTGCTCAGCAGTCTTCTTCTTCTTGTAGGTTTCAGGAATCTACTGTCTTAGGTTTAGGGGAGCCCTTAAATACTAAATTTAAGGGCGTGTTTAGGTCTGGGGGGTTAGTAGCCAATGGCTACTAGCCCTGAGGGTGGGTACACCCTCTTTGTGCCTCCTCCCAAGGGGAGGGGGTCACATCCCTAATCCTATTGGGGAATCCTCCATCTGCAAGATGGAGGATTTCTAAAAGTTAGAGTCACTTCAGCTCAGGACACCTTAGGGGCTGTCCTGACTGGCCAGTGACTCCTCCTTGTTATTCTCATTATTTACTCCGGCCTTGCCGCCAAAAGTGGGGGCCGTGGCCGGAGGGGGCGGGCAACTCCACTAGCTGGAGTGTCCTGCGGTGCTGGAACAAAGGGGTGAGCCTTTGAGGCTCACCGCCAGGTGTTACAGCTCCTGCCTGGGGGAGGTGTTAGCATCTCCACCCAGTGCAGGCTTTGTTACTGGCCTCAGAGTGACAAAGGCACTCTCCCCATGGGGCCAGCAACATGTCTCAGTTGTGGCAGGCTGCTGGAACCAGTCAGCCTACAGTGAACAATTGGGTAAAATACAGGGGGCATCTCTAAGATGCTCTCTGTGTGCATTTTTTAATAAATCCAACACTGGCATCCATCAGGGTGGGTTTATTATTCTGAGAAGTTTGATACCAAACTTCCCAGTATTCAGTGTAGCCATTATGGAGCTGTGGAGTTCGTTTTTGACAGACTCCCAGCCCATATACTCTTATGGCTACCCTGCACTTACAATGTCTAAGGTTTTGCTTAGACACTGTAGGGGCATAGTGCTCATGCACATATGCCCTCACCTGTGGTATAGTGCACCCTGCCTTAGGGCTGTAAGGCCTACTAGAGGGGTGACTTACCTATGCCACAGGCAGTGGGAGGTTGGCATGGCACCCTGAGGGGAGTGCCATGTTGACTTAGTCATTTTCTCCCCACCAGCACACACAAGCTGGCAAGCAGTGTGTCTGTGCTGAGTGAGGGGTCCCTAGGGTGGCATAAGACATGCTGCAGCCCTTAGAGACCTTCCCTGGCATCAGGGCCCTTGGTACCAGGGGTACCAGTTACAAGGGACTTACCTAGGTGCCAGGGTTGTGCCAATTGTGGAAACAATGGTACATTTTAGGTGAAAGAACACTGGTGCTGGGGCCTGGTTAGCAGGGTCCCAGCACACTTCTCAGTCAAGTCAGCATCAGTATCAGGCAAAAAGTGGGGGGTAACTGCAACAGGGAGCCATTTCTTTACAGAGTCCAAGATACAAAGGCCACAATTATGAGTTAGATCATGGGTACTCGCAAACATTTTCCCAGGCGCCACAACGTTTGCTCTGTGATGTGACTGAGGGCTGCGTTGATGCTAGCAGAGTGGCAGTTGGGGGGTAGTTCTGCAGGGATGGGGTTGTGGCAGAAAAGTGGATGTAAGGAAGTGAAGCATATACATCAAGTGGCTGAAGTGCACAATGTGAAACCAGAAAACCTGTGATCAACCCTGGCTTTCCCATTTTACCAAACTGTGAGATCCTATGCAACAGTTCTATTTCACTTTTCCTATGAGAGAGCCTCAAAATGCATGACTTTGGGATGTGTGCTGTACAAAACCTCCTGTGTTTAATTTAATAAACAATGATGTTGTTCATGTATAATAGCAAACCAGAACACCCAAAGAGTACACATAACAACTGACTTACCTCTTGGTTCACTATTGGCATTGCTGTCAGTGTGGGGGGAAGAATTAATGTTTCTGAATTTATGTTTGAAAACTAGCACTTTACCAAAAAGCTTCTCAGTGCACTGATATAATCTGATATATTATGGTGAAATGGTTCTGCATGTTGATGAAATATATGTTTTAAATTTTGAGGAGATCTTTACACTTTTTCTGCAAGATATATTTAAAAGTAAAAGTGTTCCTAAAGTTAAGTGGTGCAGGACAACCTAGTTTCTTCCTTTCTTTAACTTCAGTTAAGGATTAAATAAAGGCTTGCCTGTTTATTTAACATCGTTTTAGTGCCAGTGATGAGTCGAATAAAGAGCTGCCCAGTACTGTTGTTGCCCTTGGGCTGCATGTAAAGGTCACGAGGGCTGCATGCAGTCCGCGGGCCATTCTTTAAGTATCACTGAGGTAGATGGATTAAGTTGCAGAGATACCAGGTGTCCCGAATTAATGATTCTGGTCGGTGTCTCCTCACCCACATCTCCCTATTATGATTGAATGTCCACAGAATAGGGAATAACCATGCAGACCAGTTTTTCAAGTTGAACTATGCACAGTATTCCTTTTTTCTGTTGAGATGAACTCTCCCAATTACTTCCTGCTGTGAGCAGATGGTAAATGGGAGTGGGGGGCAGTGTGGGCAGTGGATGTGCCCTGACACAGGGGAACATTACATGCTCCCCTTATGCCATGGGAGCGAGATGAATGGGGATGGAAGACATAGCACAACTGCACTTGCGACTCAGTCTTCTTTGATTTTACTGGCCTTATCTTCCAGCCAGTAAAATCAGGTCCACTGTTCCTGCACCCTAGAAATGCTGGTGTGTTAACTCCTGGCCATTGCTAATTGTGCAGAGCCATTTCCCACCAGGAACGCTATCGTATTTGAAACTTTTACAGACCTTGGCATTTCTAGTAAACTAAATGAATAAAAACCTTTTTGTCTTGTAAGACTCAGGCTGTAGCTTTGTTCCACCTCTCCTCCAAAATCAGAGTTTTGAGCTGTGGAGTCCCACAGGGATCTATTCTTACTCCTTTCTAGCTCAACCTCTATATGTGGCCCTTTGATCTTCTGCTACATCAAAGAGGAATCCGCTTCCATAGCTATGTGGACTAAACACAGCTCATCCTTGGACTCTAATACAGCACCTTGCAGATAACTTCACCTTATCCCAGCTATGGTGGCAAACTGCATATCTACAAATCTCTGGTGGATATCCATTGACTTCAGAGACAGAGATCCAGTTCAGTTCATCGCTTCCATCTCATTAGGAATAACCTACCCTTATTCAATTAGCTCTCCACCCCTCTAATGATGCTCACAACTTTGATGTCCTTATTGAATTCAAATTGACCATGGATTCCCCGGCTGCAAGAGTAGCCAATGTCTTGGCTTTGCTCAAATGAGCACCCTGAAAATAATTCTACCACATCTTCTGTCACATTGCAGCTGTGAATGCTCTTTTTCAATCCTGATTAAACTATTTAAAGTCAATTTACCTGGCTGTTGCAGAAAAACAGTCCCTCCGTCTCCAAATTATTTAAAATGCAGAAGCTTGTGTTGTCTCTGCCACCCTTAAGCCCATATTACTTCCATCTTGAGGTTCCTCCATTTGCTGTTTATTCATTCAAGAATCATCTTCAAAGCTGTCCCTAATGCCCACAAGGTGATAAATAGCAAAAGCACTATTTTTCTTATCAAGCTACTTGTGCATTGTGTTCTTCCACCCATCTTTGCTTGCAGTTACTACAAGAATTGTCTGTCATGGAGATAGGTTGTTCTCAATAGCTCCAGCAAAGCTGTGTACCTCCCTACCTTAATCTGTGAGCTGAAACAAGTCATCCCAGATTCAGGAAGCTCCTAAAAACTTGACTCTTTAATATGTAGTCCTGCCAGTCTCTCGCCCACTAAGGTTTTCGTCATTGGTCTTGGCTTGTTATACGTTAAGCACCAGAAACCCTGAATACACATGCTCAATAAATAAAAAATAACAGAACATACCTCCCTGCACAACTTGTAATTAGTTTGTAAGAAAGAGACTGAGTTGTGATGTACAACAACTTCAGAGATCTCAAATTGCAGCCCTCCTAAGTGTAATGCATCTTGTGTTGGACTGAGGCTTACTGAGAGTGCCACCATATCACCACACGGATTGAAGCTTGCCAAGCAGATGTGTGGCACTTACCCAAGTCTGCACTGTTACAATCAACTGAGAAAATGAAATAAATCTCCCCATGTGTGTCCAGCAAGGACAGCATTTGGTACCTTTAAGCTGGGCCCAGGCCTGGGGTGCCTATATTTAGCAGGATGCTCACAGAGCTGACCTGAGCAGGTGGTTCCAGGCTGCTTGGTGCAGTCCATCTTCTCTTTTGTGTCTTTAAAATATAATTATTTTGTTTACTTTCCTTAGCTTCCCTTTCTCCTACTCGTTTGCGCACTTAACTCTTTCTCTCAGCTAGCAACTGAATAGGCGATTCAGGTTGGGTTGCCACCTGACCGATTTTTACCACGACTGTATTTTAATGCCCGAACCGGCTCAAACATTAAGGAAATCACCTAGAGCTGGATTTTTTGTCACCTTAACGTTACTTTTAAAAAAAAAAACAATTAATACTTAATTTTTGTTAGCTTCTGATACTCAATTACACAAAGCAGTACTTTGCAAAATTACTGTGTATCGCCATACGTCTGATGAAGTTATCAAACAGATTCCCACATCGTAGGTGTCTGCAACATTGACATACATGCCAACAATTTAGAGGAGGGAAGTGGGAGAAAAATAATAATCGGGAGAACACATTTCTCCCGTTGATTTCTATTGAACAATAGGCAGTTTCAGGCGGGAGACAGCCAAAATAGGGCCATTTAAAGAGTAGGTTCAGAAAGGAATCAATAAACAGAACAAATGAACAAAAACTTTACTAACTCTCTTAACATTACATACTTAAAAAAGGCAAATATTCGACGAAGGCACTTTGTAACCAGTTCTTATGCTGTGATAATGACCCCTGGCTGACAAAGACAGAAAAGACGTTAAAAAAATGAACACGGACGAGTTTACACAAAGTCCTTATTTCAGTATCCCTTCAGGCCCTCTACATACATGCCATAATTTAGGAAGATGAAAATGGGAGATTTTAAAAAGATGATGGGGAGACTGTATTTTCTCCATTGCCTTTAATCGGACGGGGGCAATTTCAGGAGGGAGGCAGCCAAAATGAATCCGTTCCTTCGGCTCTGCAGAACCTTAGACGTAGTTTTTCTCTGAGAAAGGCAGCAATTCCCATATCCACTTCAGGCCGGCGTCTGCTCTGAGGTAATCCGCGGGACCTGACCAGCCCAAGGAAATGGCGGGCTGTACCCTGATTGGCCTGCCCGGACGTTGCCATGGCGACCGCGCTAGGCAGCCCGTCCTTTCCCGCTGGAGCGTCAGTGCTCGCGCAGCTTGGCGCGTTAACCGTCGAGCGTCTGGGGTAAGGAAGCGCGGAGCGCAACGCTCCTCCGCTTCCCCTATGGCTGCTGGCCGATTGCCAACTAAAAGGCCCCTCCCTAAAGAAACGGGAATATTGCGGTGCCGCAAAACCCATTGCTAGACTCCCGGGCAGCCGAGAGGTTCACCACAAACCTGATGAGGGCCTGGTATTCTCAGACCCTGTCCAGAGCAGCCACCTTTAACCTGCCTGGTAGCCCTGGCTGGGCATTAAGGGTAAGATGCTGCTCTAACTGAACGGCTGTGGTGGAGGGAGGGGGTAACAGTGGCGGGAGAACGACAGTGGGCGTGTAGAGTTTTCACAAGAGCACGCGGGGCTGCAGCCTTTAAAAACCACAGGCTCAATAGGGCATTATTAATAAACTCTTCATCCTTCCTTACCTTTGCAATTTAGACGCATGTTAACAATGTGCAACCAAACCACAACGTTTCACTTGCTTTTCCATAAATGATCTCCTGCAGTAGCTTGCTCTAAATGGCAGAAGCGCAGCGGAAGGAAACTACTGTCCCATCTACTGAATTTGTAGCATAGTGTTTGCGCATGCCCTTTACCACCACTGATGCTTGCTACTAATTTCAAGAAAGATGTATTTTCTATTAAAAGGGTGGCAATCTCTAGCCATCCTTTACCTTTTTTACCATCTGCATTTTTTTTGTTAATGTTAGAAAATAAACTCACAAGTCCAGAATGCAATTTGCCATGCTTGATAGTTAAAAAGTCAGTAGTGGCTGAAGGTATCTCCCACGTGATTGGTTTTATTCAACAGCTATCCGGGAAGCTGTCTGGCCTCCCAGCCACGAGGTAATAATGCGAATGCACAGAAAGCCGTTGTCCGTTTCAACTCCATGCATTGCATGTCTTGGTAATCGCAGGTGGATCGCTACCGTTGGTGCAGCAGCACCGGGGCCCAGAGCGCTCTGGGGCAGTTGAACTTTTATAATTGCTGTATTTTACTACCCTGAACAGCAGTCAAATCTGCCATTATTTCACTTGCTGCAGGGAGCCGGCCAACCTTGCTAAGGTACTGGTTCTCCATGGATCTCGTCTGCATTTAGGGTAATAGGTTATAGTGACCGTGCATAAACGCTTCAGGACATGAACAGCTGTTCTTAAGCCCATTTTTAGAGCACTAACTTAAGAACTAGACTAGAACTGGAAACGTAGTATCTGTGTATGGGATTACGAAAGGGTTGCCATGCTTCTCATCTTTACCTGTTTTTGAGGTTCCTGAGAGGCCAGGAGCTGGTAGGTACATAGGAATGTATATAACATTTACTGTGTCATTTTAAACAAAAAAAATACTTTTTTTTTTTACTTTATCGCTAAATTAATAGTGTAAATACTTGCCAACATGTTCTGACCAGAACGAGGTAGGATTTTTCAGGTTTCAAAACCACCAATTTGTATAGTGATGACATAATAGGAATTGACATTAAGTGCCTGTAGGCCGGTTAGTGACATCACTAGACCTTATACACAAGACACTGGACCCAGATTGAAGGAAATGGCATGATGGCTGGAGACCAGGATGAGTAGTTAGTTAGAAATAAGCAAGATTACATAAATGAGTGACGTGAACGCCATGGCCACCCTCAACCCCACGGGTTCATATCAGTAGTGTAGTGTCCAGTCATTAGCTACCCTGAGGTATGCATTTCAGTACTTTACTGTTTGGAGTTGTTAATTTTTCCCTGCTCAGAGAGCTGGGGTTCACTTGGATTCAGTCGTGAGAGTCACCAAAAACAGAAGAGAGACCAAGATAAATCTGTAGACTTTACTTTTGCTGAAACTGTAGCCCACATCCTAAGTAAGGGTAGCAAACATGAGAAGCACTGTCAAGTCACCTTTAAACTGTTGGTATTCTCCACATTTCAAAGCCGATGCCAGCGGACCCACAAATGTAACTATTCACCCCTGCTTAACCAGTTTAAAACATTGTCATGAGATCTTCAAACACTCTTTTGAGGATGATGAGGCCAAGGAGGTGCAGAGAAAAGGGGAACTAGGCTGTGAAAGAGGTGAGGATTGGTGCTATGAGATTGGATGGAGCTGTAGATAAAAAATAGAGCTGTATGAGAAGGATAGAAATTGGTGTAGGAAGCATGCCATGGGACCTGATGCATGCAAGGAAAATGGCCCCTTTGACTGTTGTTGGGGTATTAAAATACATAAATTATCAGGGTTCTGGGCCCCGGTGCCACAGCGCATATGGTACCAATGATAGGTGCGCCCCTCAAAGAAATGCTTTACTGAATAAGGGAGGTGAAAGATGGTAAA
Organism: Pleurodeles waltl; assembly: GCF_031143425.1. Classification (NCBI taxonomy): domain Eukaryota; kingdom Metazoa; phylum Chordata; class Amphibia; order Caudata; family Salamandridae; genus Pleurodeles; species Pleurodeles waltl. Next base: position 974,632,665 of record NC_090450.1, on the reverse strand, counting down.
AGGAACACAGCGGGACTTAAAAGAATAGTTAGGGTAAACTGGAAAGAAGAGCAGCAGCTGAATGTGAAAAGGAAAAGAAAATGACGGAAGTCAGAGGAGAGTGGAGGTGGAGGAATGCTAGCTGTGCTTTTAGAGGGAAAGGAGAGCTTGGTGAAGAGTGTAATTTGTGTGAAAGGAGAGAGGAGCTGTGATGAGTTATGGAGCTGTGATGAGGTATGGAGAAGGAAGCTGAGACAGATGGCAAAGAAGAGTTGGGTAGAAGGAAGGGACCTGAGTAAAGTCAAGAGTATTATTGTGGCGGCTCAACTGGTGCTGATGGGGGGGGGGGGGGGGGGAGGGCAACATTGAGTGAGGAGGAGAGGCTAGAGCTGAGTCAAGTTGTGACAGAAAGGCTGCAGTAAAAGCGGGAGTGGGGGAGCAGGAATGAAAAAGGGAGAATGTACAACTGCTCAGCGGTGGCTGATTGAGGTAGAGATCCAGGAGTGGAGGAGGAAAGAGCAGAGCTAAGGTTACACCACTCAACTCTTGTAAACACCTTAACACAGGGGGTCTTCAAACTGGGAGGCCCCAAATGATTCCGGGAGGGCTCTGGACAAAAGAAAGTATTATGCTGATAACAAAGCTTTGTTTTAAGCTGAGAAAAATGAGGCCCAGTAACCTGCTCTGAAATGGGCCATCACAAACCTGTTTTGTCATTTATAACCAACCTAGGAGCATGTATCCAAAGGGAAGGGACTCCAAATACTCCTCAAAACCCCCAACCTCTAGTATTCACACTATGGATATCTTTACATACTAGTAACGTCTGCTTGACCAGAATAGTATGTTTGGCATCATGTACTTGATTGCATTTTTTAAAACTGTAACTGAATTTAACAGCAATATTTAAATCTAGACATATTTAAACATTGCCAATTTAACCGAATAATTATGAAAAATTCTGAGGCGGGCCCAGTTTTTAAAAAAATCTTTCCCAATGTGGAGGGGGTGCAGCATTAAAATGTTTAAAGACCACTGCCTAAGCATGACTGAACTCTAGAATATGGAGTATAAGAATATTATGATACACTAATATTGTGGACAAAATATCGAGAGACAAAATATCAAAAGATAAGTGCACAGAGTGAAGTATAGATTTACTATATTTAACTCCACAGCTATGTTCCTTAATATATCTTGTGAAGGTACTTATATGTGGAGGTGGGTATAGAAACTTAAATGCTTACTTCCCTTTTGTTACTAATATAATAAAAATCACTTGTTGCCCGAGGCACTCATAATTGACGCTACTCAATATTATTGATTGAATAAAGATGAAAGGCTGAGTGAACTGCCAAGGATTCTAATTTATGTTCCTGGGGTGAAACATAAATCGCTGTAGCGCATGAATCAGTCCGCTTAGCCACCACACCTGGCTTCATTATACCCACGGTCCCACTTTGATACAGAATTTGAGCAGGACTACCTATACTGTTGGCACCTGTCGCCCACAGAGCTGTCAGGGTTCCCTGGTCCACCGGTGAGCAGCTCATCTATGAAGTTTTTTTTTATTTTATTTTTTGCTTTCCATTTTTGGATTTGTGTATCTGATTTGTCAATAATATAAACAGGACTGCAACATTCGGAATGCGGAATGAAAAACCTGGCCTGGATGAGCTAATCTCACATGAACTTCTTAAACTTAAGAACTCTGTTTGTCGTTAGGTTTTGGCCCATACAAGATGTGACTGGACTTAGCTGTACTTAGTGCTGTGAATATTTAACACCCGGATAGTGGGGAGGAGGAGATTGCATTTTAGATTATTCACAACTGCCTCAGGTTTTGTCTTTTATAGTCTGTGTTCTTGGCCATAGTCAAAACTTGGAAACAGCAATAGCACGTTCCTTAAAACATCAAGCTGGGATTTTTGGGAACAAAGTCATCCTAGGAGAACCTCACTTCTAAACTTTCTTGTAAGGCTGGAGTGTTATTTAGCTCACAATGCCGACTTTTCTACACGCTCCACACATGAGTGAGTGGACCTATAGAAGAGTTTCACTATAGAGTTGATAAGCTTTAGAAATGCCAATTTGCATGTAATTCGCAAAATATTCCTTTGGAGATCAAGCCCAATTCACAGCTTGTGTGTAACAGTGTCTTTAAATTACATTCAACTGAAATTTGGCCTTTGTCTTATGTTTTCTAAATACACACATGTTAAAATCTTCAGAGCATTCAGATTTTAGGGAACTATGCTTCAGTACCGCATCCAGTCCATTTATTTTTTAGTATTAGTATTTTTTAGTATAGCAGTGCTGCTTTTCCCGATGTGTTGGGCTTCTAACCACGCCCACCTCACGTTCACTCATTCGTGGGCTTGCCCTTCAAAAATCCTTTTTTTTATCATCGGTAAACGCTTTGTTTGTCCCTCCTTGTGGCGGTTTGGTTACCGCCTTGGGCATTGCCCCTGTTACTTGGATAATTTCACTTTTGCCAATAACTTTGACTGCAAGCAAACTTCTTTTTCCTTTTGTGAGCCTTCTCCATGCTAATACTCACGAAGACTGTCGGCTCGCTTATGTGAAACTGTTTTACTTTTCATTTGTTTCATGTGCCTGCAGGGATACTGTTTAAAAAAATGTAAAACTGCAGTACTCCATCAAAGAGCATCTTATTTGCAGGCTGTGTCTACACTCTGCTCCGACCCCATGTGCATTTGTTCCTTCTTGTCCTGTGTCTGCCACCTCCTCGCTGTACCCATTGCTTGCCCATCCACTGATCACCCCCTACTCAGTCATTGCTTTTCCATGCATTGCTATGTTCTGTTTCCACACTTCCTCCCTTCCGTCTCTCAAGGTTGAGGGAAGAGCAGGCCAGGTGAATATCTGCAATATTTTACGGACTTTTGTTGCGAGCACTACAATGTTTGTATTGTGATTTGTTGCATTAGCTGTGCTTTTTATGGGAGATGGTGTTTACACCCTACACATGAGGCTGGTCTGTCAATTTGTGATAGAGAGCTTTATTGCTCCCCTGCTCCCTCCACGCCAGACGCTCTCCCTGCTTGAATTTCACATTCTTGATGGCCTCTCCCAGCGCCTCCTCCCTTCTTGCAGCATTGAGCCTCTGTGCTGTGCCCGCCCTGTCCTGCAATTATGGCTAGAGAGGACAAAACCCCCAGACTCGCCAGAGAGCCGGATTCTGGACAGCTCACACCCAAACATGGCAAAGAAGGAACCTGCAGTGATTGCCTGCCTGCTCTTTGCCTCCTGAGTGCAGTGAAGTCCACCAATCGGGGACTATAAAATAAGAGGGTTAATCCTAGGACAACCCTGCCCTGAGCCATATTAACATCATCTTTTCACTAGCAACGCAGTGGTCACCAGACTACTCAGTTTATGCTAAGGTGCTGCTGTTCTAGAGTTCTGCAGACACTGCGGTATTGGGTCCTGTAGTGCTGTTCTTAGTGTGCTTTAGATGCCATAAATCCTCCCACGTTCCCTTTCGTTTGCATTTTGTGGTTATTACATCTTTCTGTAAGCTTTCACTCTTTTGAAAAAGTGGTAATTACTACTTGGCTATTTGTCAAGAGAATGTAAAGGTAGCACCTTGACACTTCATTTACACTTGCGGAGATCCTGGTTTGCTTCTTCAGTATGTTTCACAATAGTGCTTCCGTTTGTGAATACCTATACTCAAGATATAATTTTATATTGATTTAATTTGCTTTGTCTAGCCGCTGTTGATCAGCCCTGTGTAACGCATTTGGCGCATCAGTTTCTTTGCTGTGAAGTAGCACGTTTTTAGGTTTCTCCTGCACAGTGCTTGCAAAATCTCTTGAAATGAAATTTAAAAAAAAGAAAATCTTCAAAGGGGCTTAGAGCCCACCCTGAGCCTGATTCTCAGGCGCCTTATCCATCTGCATTGTGACAAATGGCCATTTTCCTACCCAGCTCCTTTATGCATGCTCCTATCCAGTTCAAGATTCTGAGCTCCAGTAACTTCTGCATTCTGCTCCTTTCCACTTGTATACATGCAGTTTTAGGCATGTTGGTGCACCCCTTGTGCATGTTGTCTCTAGCAGCCTTCTCAACTGTCTTCTGCTGGTTCCTAGTGCCCATCAATATTGACCATTGTGTGCCATATGCATGCTCCTCCTGCCATGTGCTACCTTAACACATAACTGCCCTGTTTTCAGCACGATCTTGACCACCAATTTTATGTGCATCCTGCCCATTGGCATCTGTGCTCCCTCTGTGTGGTCCGTACCCCATGCCTCTACTCACAGCAGTTCAATGTGAATACTAAGGCACCAATATTCTAAAGCCATCTCGGACAGTTTTTTATATATATATATATATATATATATATATATATATATATATATATACAGCCACTTTTAACCCCTTTCGCTACTCGGAGCTTTATTTGTAAATAATCACATGCAGGTGCCTTTCCAACACACAGCTGTTGCAGTTTAATGTGAATACTAAGGCACCATTATTCTTAAGCCATCTCGGGTATTTATAGTATATGTACAACCACTTTTAACCCCTTTTGCTTGCAGTACTTAATTTATAATTACAGTCTAATGCCAAAAGTGTATTTCTGAAAAGTTTTTATTGGGTTTCTATGATAATTGTATATGTTTTTATTAATCTCTCCTTATTAAAATTATGATCATGATTCAGGCCAACTTATCATCCTTATTACACTATGACAGTTTGAACACTCTTGATATGTTTGGGCGACCATTTTTGTTTATTTCTCTTGTTACTCCCCAGTGGGTGTTTTGTGTCTTATTTTGCGGGGAATTGTATTAGCCAGCCACCAACTCTGACGGTGGGGTGGTGAAAGTGGTATTCTATTGGAATTAGCATGGCAGATTTAAATTAGGATGCTAAATGGCAACATTTTCATTTTTTGCTGCAGATAAAGGAAGAAGGTGTCAATGGAAGTGTTTTAGGTATATTCAGGGTCACTGGAATTATTTGGCAGGAAAAGTCCAGTTATGAATTTACAAAGCCAATAACTCTCAGAGAGCTATTGGATTGGAAATGCTTGTTCTTTTAATGCTGTGCTGAGTTTATTTTTTTGTTTAAATCTGTTTATTGCTTTTGCATAATTCTGAACATTTTTCAAATAGTCATATCAGAGATACAGTGTACAATAATAGTACGTCTTACCAAAGTATACTGCACAGTGATAAATGTGTGCAAACAGCAAAGCGGTCCAATGCATATGAAACGCAATTGGATATATATAGACATGTTGCGACTCATATGCCCCCCCCCATCCATTCTGTGTAATAATATTAAGTAGTGACTAAGCGCGGTAAGGATGTGCAAGTATACTTAGAGCAATACTCGCCACAAAGGAGGACATACATTGCACTCATTTGTCAACAGTTCACAATACTTGCTTTAGATAATTGAAAGGTCCCTCCTGGGACAACCAGAATTAAAAAGGAAGGGTAGTAACAACATTAACTGTCATGCTAACCCAAGCTGCACTTTACATTGCCCATGGTCATCAACGTAATAATTTGTTTGCATTAGCAGTCCCTGCAGTAGTAGCCAAGCCAGGTCCTATGTGGGTGAAAGGTGTCACAATTTAATTCTCACTAGCAACATCAGCCCAGAGTGGCTGGGAGCCCTGTAGCTGGGAAGTACCAGAGATGTCTGTGTGTAGGTCTGCCATTATTGCGTCCCAGCTGCTGGCAACTGGGTGTTTGCGTAATCCCATGGTATCTTCCTTATGTTGGGCCATGCTTTCTGCCTGTGCCCAGTATGTAAATGACTGAACCCAGGCTGCAAGGTGAGGGCGTCCGGGTGACTTCCATCTACGAGTGATTAGATGTTTAGCCACAATCAACCCCATGGCAATAATGCTTTTTGCTTCTGTGGTAGAGGCCCAACAGGTACACCTCCCATGTGTTTGAGATTTTCCTGTCTGTACTGTGTATGAGGCGGCATGACTCCAGACCAGTAGGCTACCAGACAGGGCCATGCCCAGAGCATGTGTACAACATCTGCCTCTAGTAGCTCACAGCGAGGACAGGCTACAGTGGTGCAATGAAAATATCTGTTTGTGTTTGGGGGGGCGGGGGTAAGGTAGACTCTGTGCACAATATATAACTGAATCAAGCAGAACCATGCATTCTGTGGTATGTGAACAGGACTCCCCACCAGGGTGGACCAAACTTTGTCAGAGCAGGGGCGATGGAGGTTAGCCTGTAAGAGCTCACGTAAGGATGCAAGCGGTAGTGCTATATGCCATTGCAAAGATTCAGCCAACCAGCGCTCTAAATGTTGCCCCGGACCTAGGACAGGAAGGTACTGAATGTTCAGATGCATAGGGTGCTCACCTGATCTATCTCATTTGTGCCCTACTGTACCAAGCAAATAAGTGTGCAGGAGAAATTGCCCAGGGGGAAGTCCCATTTCCGTTACCAGCGTTTCATAAGGCAGAAGTGTACTAACTCTGTAAATCTCACCCATCGATTGCATTTCTGTGGCAGTCCATGCGGAGAGTTCTGCTGTAGTGGTAAAGTGTCTTCCCTGTGGCGCACCCATGAGTGCCAGAGCTGGAGCATAACGGGATGGTAGTCTTTGTAAGGGAAAGGCTACACCTAAGGCATTGATGCGCCACCATTAATAGGGTTGATTGGGGTGTTGGGGGTCGAGCACAGGGGTGGAACAGCCAGAGAGTACTATACTGACTCCAGGCCGGTAGGAGTGTAGCAGTGTCAGGGATTTGCAACACAGCGAGCCATCGCGCAACCCACTGGGGCTGGGATGCTAAATAATAATAATAATGCTCGAAGTTAGGAACCGCCATCCCTCCCTGATGTGTGGGCTGATAAAACTTGTGGAGTGCCACTGGACATCTGGAAGTGTTCCAGACGAAGCTCCTGAGTATACCTTCAGGGGAACGGAAGAATGAAGCATGGATATGAAGAGGTAGGTTAGCAAAATAATACAGTAAACAGAGGAGTGCTACTCTGCCAGCCACTTGATAAGGTTAAGGACTACCAGAAGGACATCTGGGAGTGCAGTGACGTGACAGCACCCATCAAATTTCCATCGATCAAGTCCGCGGGTGAATGATAAATTTGGAAGCCAAATATCTGAACATGTATGGTTGCCATTTCAGAAGAGGTGCAGAGGAGACTACTGCAAGGTTTGGGGTATGGTGGGGGAGAGTGGGAAAAGACTGGATGTGGCCCCATTGACCCTGAGTCCCGAAAGGGCGGCAAACTGGTGGAGGGCATTAGAGATCGACTCAGGAATAGACAATATATCTCTCCGATAACAGAGTAGATCGTCAGTGTATAGAGTTATTGAGTGGACCCCATTGTCTAGGGGGATACCCCAGTCATTGCCCAATGTGAGGAAATGCACTGCTAAAGGTTCCACTGCCAGTGAGAAGAGCTGTGGAGACAGTGGGCAGGCCACGTCATAAAGTGATTGTATTTGGGGTATGAGTAGCAGGGCATAAGTCTCATAAAATTCTGCAGGCAAACCATCAGGGCCAGGTGTCTTGCCAGTCACCAATGCACGTATCGCCTCATGTATTTCAAGAGGTGTGATGTGGCCATCTAATTCTGCCTTTTGGACTATACAGTAATAGTGCATCACCACTATGGGACCGCTTGGCCTCTCCTGCCTTATAAATCACGCCAGGAGGGAACCAGCTGTGTCAAGTAGCATGTGTTTTGGCTGAGTGGGCGGCATAGTTATGGCATCGTAGGCACTCGAGCAAAGCGGTGCATTCACCCTGGGCCTTCGAAATGTTTTGGCTTTTGGATAGGCCAGCTATTGCTGCATTCTCCAGATGTATCAGCTGTCTTTCACTGGCTATTTTGTCAGCGTCTAGTTGCCGGCGTATATTCCAGTGAACCCGCATGCGGTGTCCTCTCAATGTTACCATAAATGCATCCCACGCAGTAGACCTTGCTGAGGTGGTATCAGCATTAACATCAAAATACACTGTGATCGTCACAGCAACGGACTTGTGGAAAAGGTGGTCTTCTAATGCTACCAGCTGCAGACGCCATTCCGGGATTGGATGGATGCTTGTATCCCAGGCAAATTGGAGGCACTGGGGATTATGATTAGAGTGGGTGCGGCCTAGGTAATCTGTACTCATGATATAGCATGCCCACCAGTCTATCAATTCTCACATGTAAAGAGCGGGGCGCTGAGTAGACCTTAGCGGTTTCGTTGCAATTGTGCCAGAGGTCAATTAATCCCCAGTGCTACAGCTAAGTGGTGAGGATAGGAGGCTGGCTCAGTTTATGGTGTACACATATGGTGTAGCACCCTATACCTAGTACAGGCAATCCTTATTGATTGTGAATGTGTCCATGTAGTAGAAGCTCTCCATGGGTAGCTGAGACGAGCAGCTGAAGCTTATCCAGGAGGAATGTAAAGCACTTGCAATACCACAGTAGGCACACTAGCTCACAAGAAAGAACCACATGTGTTGCTAAAATAAAGCATTCTTTATTACATTACTACTACTAGACTATTATTGGTATATCTCCCTTTTGGAGGGATAACACACACAAAATAACCAACAGAAATAGCATAAAATATACAGGACCCTACAGGGGGATGGGGACCAAATACTAAGTAAATGGAATGCAAAATAATGAACCCAACCAACGTAAGTGATAGTTAGCTAGGGGTAGGTGAGAACACCAGAGGTAAATATAGTAAGTGTCCCCAGCGACCAGGTGCAAGGTAGTTAACCATCCAGTCTCCTGTGGATTAACACAGGGAGTAGTGGTTGGTGTTGTGATTCAGGACCCTTTCCAGTGGACCCTAAGGAAACCAACAGATAAGAGGAAGGTTGGAGAGCGCCCTAGCCTGAGGGGTGAAGGACTTCCTTCCTTCCGCCAGTGGAACCCAGGGACAGGTTCCGGATATGGAGGACTTGAAAAGGACAGAGTCCAGCACCCTTGGAGGTGCCCAGGTTGTGCAGCTGAGAATGCCCACCCTCCTAGAGGTGAAAGTCCTGCAAGTCGGTAGAGGAAGAAGTCCAGCTGCAGGGTCCAGGAGCTGCAGAAGATCCCAGGAGTCGCCTACGACTAATCCAGCACCGCAGGAGGGTCAGTGACCAGCCGGGTCACCAGCAAGCAATGGCAAATGGAAGCAGGAGCTGAAGTGGTATTGGAAGAGTATTGGGGACCAGCAAGGTCCAGGAGACACTACCCTTGAAGCAGAAGTCATTGGAGCCCCCACGAGTGACCCACAGGCAATGGACACAGAGTCACAATGAGGCCTCAGCAGCACAACAAAACAGAAGTCCCACGTCGCAGGAGTTGCAGGACAGGAGCTGATCTTTGGGTTGCAGAGTGCTGGAGGCCAGGGCTAATTGATGCCTGAAGAACTTCTGGAGGAAGAGTCAACAAGCCTTGATAAGTGCAACAGTTGCAGTGCACAGGGATTTCAGCCTCGTGGCCGGAGCAGGGGCCCACAATCTCCCAAGTTGGTCAGAAGACAAGCAGGACCCAGAGGGAGCCACAGACTCAACACCTGTGAAGCAGAGCCTTTCGATGTCCATGGGACAGCAGACCCCACTAGCTGGTTGACGTTGTCATGAGGTGGCTGTGGATGCAGGGGAGTGACTCCTTCAGTTCACTAAAAGAGAGATTCCTTCGTGCTTCCAGGTGCAGACAGAGTCCTTGGGACCGCAGGGGATGCACATCCTTGGAAATTGCAGAATTCTTGCAGGATCCGGAGAAACAATGTTGCAATGGGTGTCTTCCCACCAGAAGCAGATGTTTTGGTTCGAAAGCAGACCAGCAGCGGCTCCAGAGGCCAGGAGCAGAAAATGTCTCTCAGAGAATTTCTTGGAGAGTCTTGCTTGATGAATCTGAGGACCTACCCTCGGGAAAGCAGTCAAGTAATGCTAAAAGGGGGTTGGTCACCCTCTGAAGTGACTCCCCTATTGGAGGGGGGTCGGGGACGTCATCTGCCTGGCTTAAATAGTCAGATGCTCCCAGGGGCCTCTGGCCATCTTGTTTCCAAGATGGCAGGATCAAGTGGCCACATGCTCTGGCTCCTTAAGTTTGTGGAGGGAAGGCCAAAGACAGGCACCTCCATTTTGTGTTCCTCTGCATCTTCTCCTGTGTCCTGATACAGCCCAGTGTTCAAGGATTGCAAAGAGACCTAGGTAAGGAGCCCAAAGATATTTTTCTAGTCAAATAGTATTAATTGTTCAAAAAGTGTTTGTTTTACTGTGGACTCTCTCTTTGTTTTCAGGCAGCCTGGCCTCTTTTAAAGTGGTGTTTGTTTCAAAATAGTTTTTGCTGTGACTGTGTGAATTCCCTTGCTAGTTTGTGGCTCCCCCCCCACTCTTTCCCCCCCCCTCTGCCCCCCTTTTTTTCACCCCTATTCTTAGTAAAAAGACTACCTAGATCTTTCAAGAGTGTGGTTTTAGGAGACTGTTTTTAATCTGTTTGTGTGATTTAAATTGTACTTAAAAGCTGTCTGCCCCCCTGTATTTTTTGCCTTAAAAAAGCCCGATTTTAGAGTGTGCGCCCAGAACTATTGCAGTGTTTGTCTCTTAAACAATCTCCCCCTTACCTGAAAAGTAGACTCTGTATCCAAGGAGATACTGAATAGAGCAACAATAGCCTCCCCCCAGGCCCCAGGGACTGGACTTTAGTTAACTTGCTCCTTATATAGGTTCCTCGTGGCTGTTGCATATGCTGTTGTGATTGGTTTTTGGGAGATGGTGTTTCATTGGTTGCTAGCTCCAGGGATGCATTTATGATTGGAGGATAGGGCTAGGATTCTGATTGGCTGTTGGTTTTAGGGCTGGGGCTGTGATTGGGGGTCAGGAAATAGGGCTGTGACTGGTGATTAGGGCTGGGTCTCCCATTAATTGGCTAAATCAGGGTTTAAAATTGGATTGGCTAGGGTTAGGACCAGCTTCCTATTGGCAGTTAGGGCTATAAAAGGCCAGGATTCAGGGCGTCTCAGCCCGGGTGTCTCAGCAAAGGGCGGAGAGGACAAGGGCAGTTGTCTGTTTGGGCCTGTTCGGGACAGGTAGGGACTAGGGACAGAAATGCTGCCCAATTCCCATTTCACCAGGAATGGTTTCTGCCCCAACACATCCCTCAACATGCAAACACATTATCTGCAAAGATATCCAACTCATGCATCACAAACTGACCATAGACATATTACATTGCCCCACCACCCAACACAATACCCTACATACAACACATATACACATACACCCCATAACTACTACAGTCAAACACCTTCATACTCACAGGAAACACTACTCTGTCCCCTCCCACTAACACTACCTGCCACCACCCACACAATACAAAACTACAACATACAATTCCCTCAGTTTCAGTCTCCCAGATACACACACTCTACACATACTAACCAAAAACACTATCCGCTGTTCGCTCCACACAGACCGCCTGAACTCATAACAATGCCAAAACCCTGCCTTCAAACACATCATCTACACACACTCTTCCCCTCTGCTCACCAATTACACACTACCATACAATCCCCACATTTCACTCCACCACACATATTACCTCTTCCAGTCTTCTCAACTAATACTCATCTCCCTGACACACATCCATCACCTCATATACACCTCATACATTCATCTCCAAAACACATCAACACCCCATCTAACACTCAAATTCCATTTAACAGCACTAACTCACATACAAGTCCCTCACCAAAAACAACTACACCAATAGCCCCTCTCATTATTCCACAAAAACAATACCAACCACAAACATCAGCACATCAAAGCAACACAAACTTACATTACACTCATCATCATACCCACTCTCACCCCCAAGACTACACAAAGGATACAAATTCCACCCTATCTCCACCCCTACCCCCCCAACCTTCACAAACACCTACCACAAGCACCCCATCCCAGCAACCTTCTTTCAGTCGCCTCTCCTCCATTGCACAATTTAGAGCCTTACATCATGATCCACATGCTCCTCCACCACCCCTAACCCGTACTCCATCCACACTAAACAGACGCAAACAAAATAAAAAACATGCCACTCATAGCACCCTCGCATCCCCTTGTTTGTTTCATAATAAAACTACCCTACAAAAAACACTACACTCCTCATGGCTCTCTCAGCCACCATGTTCACCACCCACACACACAGACCCAACAAAATGCCTCCTTAACCGGCTGGAAGAGGAACACTATGTTGAAAAGCAAGACTATTGTGAGCCTCAAACAGTTAACACAACTAGCAACACTCCTGCTTCAAGCTCACATTATACTACTTACCCTTCTACTAAACAAAACACCACCACTAACACACCCTATCTAAACTGCCAGCTCATAAATGCTCTATCACTCTCAAAAAACAAGCACCACATCTACGACCTTCTCACAAACACACAACCTGACTTACTATTCATTACAGAAACCTGGTTGGGAGATGACATGGCACCAGTATTGCATGAAGCCCTTCCTCCAGGCTATCAAACCATCACACAAAACCGTATAGGCAAGAGAGGAGGTGGACTAGCTATTATATTCAAACAGGCAATAAACCTCAGTAAAACAGACAACATCTCCATACAAGGTTGTGAAGCCCTCCTTACCAGATGCCACCCTACTCCAACTTCCACCTGTAACTTTCTCCTCCTTTACAGACCTCCACCTAACAACTCCACTTTCCCAGATGCCTTTCTTGACATAGTCTCAAACCTTATTACACTATACTCCAATCTATGCATTCTTGGAGATCTAAACATTTGGTTTGACAAACCCAATATGCCCCATCCAAAAGCTATCACCACTGGCCTACTCGCATTGAATCTACATCAGATTGTACACAATCCCACACACATCGCTGGTCACATCCTAGATGTAATTTTTGCAAAGCCTGAACTTGTTACTATTCATAGCATCACACCAACCACCTGGTCAGACCACCATCTGATAACTTTCCGACAGACAACTCCACAAATCAACACACCCCACAACCACTTACATACATACACCTATCGACCATGGAGAAAACTCAATTTGGATCACTTAGAAACACAACTAACAGCAAACACAGATCTAGATACAATCTATTCTGTACCTAAACTTTATGAGTGGCTACAGGAAGCTTTTGATGTCCTAATACCACTCAGAAAAACTAAACATGACAAAAGAAAACCAACACCTTGGAGAAACGCAGAACTTAAAAAGATAAAGAAACAAATCAGAAAGCTGCAACGGACCTGGCTCAAAACAAACAACAGTCAAGACAAACTGCAGCTACACAAACTTAACAGGATATACAAATCATCAATCAAAAAAGCTAAAAAAAGATACTACTCAGACAGAATTCTAAATGCTCAATCTACAACCAAGGAATTTTTCAAAATTCTCAATGAATTTCGAAAACCCACATGCATGGAAGGAAGTCATCCCACCACTCAAGATTTCACAAACAAATTGGCAACTCACTACACAACCAAGGCAGACACATTGGACTCCTATTTAAAACAGAAGAAAACCATCAGCACCAACCCCTTTACTAAAATACCCTTTAAGAATAAACCATCCCAACCTCTACAGTCCTTCAAACAAATATCCCAGGATAAATTTATGGATTTGGTCAAAGCAAGCAGACCTTCTGGTTGCCCTTCTGACCCTTGCCCACCACAGATCTTCAAGAACATCCTGCTATCTACTTCCGCTGCCACACCTGTAAGAAGAATCATCAACAACTCTTTAACTTCAGGAACTTTTCCTACAGACCTGAAAAAGGCATACATACGACCATTATTAAAGAAAACAAATCTAGACCCGCAAGACCCCAACAACTACAGACCTATCACAAATGGACCTTTCCTGGGCAAATTGATAGAAAGAGCAGCATTCGCCCAGATGTCACAATTCATTGAAGACAATTCTATACTTTCAGACTTCCAAACTGGATTCCGCCCAGGAAGAAGCACTGAATCGGCACTCATGGCAATCTGGGACGATCTTAAAAACACAGTTGACCGAAATGGAGTTGCTGCACTACTTCTCTTGGACCTCTCAGCTGCCTTTGATACGGTTGACCATGACACCCTAACTCAAAGACTCCACGAAGCCGGCATACAAGGGATTGCGCTCGATTGGATTACTTCCTATCTCCAAAAAAGAGCGAATATCATCCACTCACCCCCCTTCTCATCCGAACCCTACCCCACAAAAACAGGGGTCCCCCAAGGGTCAATCATCTCACCTTTGCTTTTTAACATCTACATGATATCTTTACCAGAACTGATCAATGATTTCCATCTCACATGCTACAACTATGCAGATGACACACAAATACTACTTCAATTAGAAGACCCCAAAAACATTGAAAACTCTCAAATCTTCAGTTGCCTCAGAGCCGTTGATCAGTGGATGACCTGGAGCCATCTCAAACTAAATACCTCCAAAACTGAAATACTCATATGTGGTGACTGGAAACATTATGACCCTCTGTGCGTCTGGCCTGACGATCTCGGACCACCTCCTCAATCATCCAAGGAAGTGAAAAACCTAGGATTCACCATGGATTTCAAACTAACTATGAATGCCCAAGTAGACAAATTAGCACGCACAAGCTTCATCACCTTAAAGACTTTACGACGCATTTTCCCTCACCTCGGATTTCCACACAAGGTGCAAGCTACTATCTCACTTGTATTATCCAAACTGGATTATGCCAATAGCCTCTACCATGGATCATCTCTATCTGTTATGAAAAAAATACAACGTATCCAGAATTCCGCAGCCAGGCTACTACTACCTATAAAGCCGCAAGCCCACATCTCCCCTGCCTTGAGAGCACTACACTGGTTACCCGTTGCCAGAAGATGCACTTTCAAGCTGCTTTGTATCACCCACAAAGCTATACATGGAACAGGACCGCTTTTCATCAGAAAAAAAATTACCAAATACATCCAACAAAGAACCCTCTGCTCAAGACTGGCACCCCGCCTTAGAACACCACCATACAAGAAAAAGACTGTAGGTGGTACATCCTTCTCCGTCCAAGCAGCCAAACTATGGAATTCATTACCCCCAACTATAAGAGCCACAGATAACTTTCTTGTTTTCAGGAAACTACTCAAGAGTTGGCTCTTTCCTTCATAACCACCTTTTTCAAGCAACTACGAACTGCATATGCCTATGTGGATAATTTTTTTTTTTTCAGATTATATGTATATTTCTATTCATTTATAGTTTCTTTGGAAACTAAAGCAAGGCTGTGTGCTCAGAGATCCCATAGCAGAAAAGATCTAGAATCCATCCTGGAGATGAACTGTTGATGTACTGGAGCGTAATCTGTATCTGACTGAGACGCGCGGGTTCTATCTTCCTCTGCTGGAGACACAGAGTAGAAGGTTCTCCCTTTATAAAGCACCTGTAAGCTCCGCCCGCTGAGTCACGCCCCGTCCACCCTCGAAGTAGGTAAAGGAATTCCCGCCTTTTTACCAGGATGATGGACAGCTTTCCAAAACGACCCCAATGCGTTTACCGCCGATTCCGGTGGTGCGTTGTTGATGCTCAGAAGCACAAGGACATCTCCACAAAGACGCACTAGTAACAATCACATTGCCAAAGGCACACAAGGTTGCTGGAGACGTTTACCCCGTGGCCCATCACGTACCCTTAATTGTACAATATAAACGGGGCGTATAAAACATGCTAGGTAACGCTTACTGACATACTCGTAGAAAATATTCCGGTTGGGTAGGCCACAATACTCTTTTTACAGACACTAAACCTCAACAGGAAGCACTTACAAATATAAACGTAGCAGGTGCCCCAGTTGAAGCTCAGCTTCTGGAAAGGACAAGCCACCCTAACTCTTGGGCTTGGCAAAGATAAAGCAAGGCTGTGCGCTCAGAGATTCCAAAGCAGAAAACAATCTAGAATCCTACCTGGAGGTGAATTGATGATGTACTGGAGCGTAATCTGTATCTGACTGGGACGCGCGGTTTCTATCTTCCTCTCCTGAAGACACAGAGTTGAAGGTTCTCCCTTTATAAAGCACCTGTAAGCTCCGCCCGCTGAACCACGCCCCCGTCTACACTCGTAGTAGGTATTGGAATTCCCGCCTTTTACCAGGATGATGGACGGCTTTCCAAAACGACCCCATTGCGTTTTACCGACGATTCCGGTGGTGCGTTGTTGATGCGCAGGAGCACGAGGACATATCCACAAAGACGCACTAGTAACAATCACATTGCCAAAGGCACACAAGGTTGCTAGAGACTTTCTCCCTTGGTCCATCACGTAGCCTCAGTGTACAACATAAACGGGGCATATAAAACATGCTAGGTAACGCTTACTGAATTACTCGTAGAAAATAATCCGGTTGGGTAGGCCACGATGCTCATTTTACAGACACTAAACCTCAACAGGAAGCACTTACAAATATAAACGTAGCAGGTGCCCCAGTTGAAGCTCAGCTTCTGGAAAGGACAAGCCACCCTAACTCCTGGGCTTGGCAAAGATAAAGCAAGGCTGTGCGCTCAGAGATTCCAAAGCAGAAAACAATCTAGAATCCTTCCTGAAGGTGAACTGATGATGTACTGGAGCGTAATCTGTATCTGACTGTGACGCGCGGTTTCTATCTTCCTCTCCTGGAGAAACAGAGTTGAAGGTTTCTCCCTTTATAAAGCACCTGTAAGCTCCGCCCGCTGAGCCACGCCCCGTCCACCCTCGAAGTAGGTAAAGGAATTCCCGCCTTTTACCTTTTTACCAGGATGATGGACAGCTTTCCAAAATGACCCCACTGCGTTTTACCGCCGATTCAAGTGGTGCGTTGTTGATGCGCAGAAGCACGAGGACATCTCCACAAAGACGCACTAGTAACAATAACATTCCCAAAGGCACACAAGGTTGCTGGAGACGTTTACCCCGTGGCCCATCACGTACCCCTAGTGTACAATATAAACACAAAATCGTTTTTGTAGTAGGTTCTCCCTTTATAAAGCACCTGTAAGCTCCGCCCGCTGAGCCACGCCCCGTCCACCCTCGAAGTAGGTAAAGGAACTCTCGCCTTTTTACCAGGATGATGGACCGCTTTCCAAAACGACCCCAATGCGTTTACCGCCGATTCCGGTGGTGCGTTGTTGATGCTCAGAAGCACGAGGACATCTCCACAAAGACGCACTAGTAACAATCATATTGCCAAAGGAACACAAGGTTGTTGGAGACGTTTTACCCCGTGGCCCATCACGTACCCTTAGTGTACAATATAAACGGGGCGCATAAAACATGCTAGGTTACGCTTACTGACATACTCGTAGAAAATACTCCGGTTGGGTAGGCCACGATGCTCAATTTTACAGAAACTAAACCTCAAAAGAAGCATTTACAAATATAATCGTAGCAGGTGCCGCAGTTGAAGCTCAGCTTCTGGAAAGGACAAGCCACCCTAACTCTTGGGCTTGGCAAAGATAAAGCAAGGCTGTGCGCTCAGAGATCCCATAGCAGAAAAAGATCTAGAATCCATCCTGGAGGTGAACTGATGATGTACTAGAGCGTAATCTGTATCTGACTGTGACGCGCAGGTTCTATCTTCCTCTGCTGGAGACACAGAGTAGAAGGTTTCTCCCTTTATAAAGCACCTGTAAGCTCCGCCCGCTGAGCCACGCCCCGCCCACCCTCGAAGTAGGTAAAGGAATTCCCCGCCTTTTACCACGATGATGGACAGCTTTCCAAACGACCCCACTGCGTTTACCGCCGATTCCGGTGGTGCGTTGTTGATGCTCAGAAGCACGAGGACATATCCACAAAGACGCACTAGTAACAATCACATTGCCAATGGCACACAAGGTTTGCTGGAGACGTTTTTTACCCCGTGGCCCATCACGTACTCTTACTGTACAATATAAACGGGGCGTATAAAACATGCTAGGTAACGCTTACTGACATACTCGTAGAAAATACTCCGGTTGGGTAGGCCACGATGCTCATTTTACAGAAACTAAACCAATAACAATAAAATACACACACACTCTTTTAAACCTGTCTGACTAAGTATTTTTTACCCATGATTCTAATTATGTATTGTATGTGCATATGTGTGTTTTATTCATGTGTGTGTGTATAAATATATATATATATATATGTGTATGCATGTGTATATGTTGTTTCTGTGCCTGGCATGTTTGTGGATCATTGCATGGCTCCTGATATGTATGAATTTCTGCTCTCTTTTTATCACACTTATCTACCCATCACTCTTATGTCATGTCTCTATCAAACTATCCTCCATTCTCACTCGGACTCATCCCAAATCCCTTCGACCACTTTCATCTCCTAAATATCTCTGCCTAAGCTCTTCCCCTCCACCTCCACATCTAACTCACCAAACCTCACTCTACCTCTGTGACCTCCCACACAACCCTTCTAAATTCTCCTGCATTCTTCTCACCCTACTTCTATGCTCTCCCTAACCCATCCACATCCTCTTTCCCCTCCGCTCCCCTATTATTCATCTCAAGCCTTTGGATTGAGTAAATGAAGGATAAACTCCCAATTAACACTTCTGGATTTCTTTCCTCCTCCACCCCTCCATTACTCCAGTCAATCTAACTAACAAACTCTCATATCTGCAACTCTAATTAACTCATAATAATACTAAAACTGTACTCCTTATTAAATTATACTAATCCATCACTAATTCTTGTTGGGTACCGGAGTAGCGTGCTACTCATCGAAAAGCGCTTCGACGCCTCGTCAGGGGTAGTAAGCGCTATATAAATACGATTACAATTACACAGCAGAGCTCTGTGCACCTCCCTAGGGGAGAAGCTGTACAAGGAGATGGTAACTCCCCTGCCCTTGGTGCACTGAAGTGGTGCAAACCGGATTATGCAAGGAGGGCACCAAATGTGCCCTTCAAAGCAGTCTGGTGGCGCTCAGAGGCCTTCCGAGCCCATAGACACCTAATACACTGGGGGTGGTGGTCACATTTTTCCCTTGCAGGAAATCCTTAGTTCTGCCTCTCCGGCCTGAGGCAATCTCGCTACCAGGTGGGCAGAATAGTGTCTGGGGTAAGCGGCAGCGTAGGCTTGCAGCTAGACCCCGTAAGGCTGCAAAGGCAGAACAGGGGGAATCCTCTAAAGAACACCCAGAGTACATGGTGGTATGCAACTAGCACTGGAATTGGTGTAGTTGTATGGTTCCAACATGTTTGATACCCAACACGCCTAGGTTCGGAGAAGCCATTATGTAGTTGGACCACTCGTGTTGACCAGTGTCCACTACATATCTTAAGATGGCTTTCTCACACTTGTAGTCCAGGAAATGGGGCCTGGGTTCTGTAGGAGCACTCTGCTCATGCAGGGGTACCCTCACACTTAAGGACATGCACCCTGCCCTTCGGCTGAAGGGCCTACCAGAGGAGTGACTTAGGCTCTCATTATAACATTGGCGGCAAAAGCCACCTACTGCCATGGGGATGGCTGCCAACATACTGTTGCCGTGGATACCAACCGTCCACCAAAATATGACCGTAGCCGTAATTCTGGCTTCGGTCATGACGGTGGTAAGGTGCCACGCCAGTAGAACGCTGCCGACCGTATCATGACCCATGATACGGCCTGGCGGTGTTCTGCTGGCAGCAGCGACGCGTCCCTTCTCCTGCTGAGGACCCTCTGCAAGCAGGTAAGTCGGGTTCTCCAACAGGGTAGGGGGTGTTGTGTGTGTGTGTGTGACTGTATGCATGCATGTGGGTGTGAGGCGTGTGTAATGCGTGTGTGCATGAATGGGTGAGTGTATGTAATGTGATTGCGTGTGTGCTAGAATGTATGTTAGTGAGTGTTGCTGTGTGTATGAATGTATGCATGCATGGGTGAATGTTGTATGCGTGTGTGTGTATGTGCGTGTAGGTGTGTGTATGTGGGGGGGTTTTAGAGGGGTAGGGTGGGGGAGGACTCTGGGGAGGGTGGGGGAGACCTCTATCAGTGCCAGGGATGGTGCCTACTGCCATGGTTTTTGTGATGGTAAAAAAGCCACGGAAATCATGGCGGTGGGTGTGGTCATATTGCCATGGGCAGCCTAGTGACGGCCGCTGGGCTGGAGACTGTAGTGTAGCTGTGGCGGTCGGTGTATTACATCAGCGGTTTGGCTTTCGCCAAACCACCAATTTCATAATATGGCGGTATGTACCGTCAGCCTGTTGGCGGTACTACCGCCACTATTACACCGACCGCCGGGGTCATAATGACCCCCTAGTGTCTACCTGCAGTGACCAGGATATACGGCAAGCCTTACATCTGTGGTGAAAGGGTGCATGCACCATTTCATGCAGGCTGCAATGGCAGACCTGCAGACAGTTTGCATGGGCTCCCATGGATGGCAGAACACCTGCAGCCCATGGGGGACTCCTGGTGTACCAATGCCCTGGATACCTAAGTACCATATACTTGGAACGTACATAGGTGCACCCGTATGTCAATTGTGGGTGTAAAAAGTTTACCAACAATCACATTTAGACAAGAGATCACAAACACTTGGGTCTTGATTGGCAGGATCCCAGTGAACTACAGTCTTAACACACTGACATAAGGCATAAAGTGGGGGTAACTATGCTAGAAAAATGGCACTTTCCTCCATAACCTCTTCCCAAATGAAAGATAATTATACTAAGCTGGCCCAGTTGAGTCTTAATTATCTAAGTGGAAATATCTGGATAGTCTATCTGCATTGGCATGGTTACTCCCAGGTCTATGTTCCACTGAAAAGCCCATCCTCTGTAGGGAAATGGACCACCTCAAAAGTTTGGGGTTCTCACCTTTCATCTGTTTAAGTCAGAGGAGGGACTTGTAGTCTGTTTGAACAAAGAAGTGAGTGCCAAACGGGTATGGCCTCAACTTCAAGGCCCAGTCCACAGAAAAGGCCTCCCTCTCAATGGCTGACCAGTGCTTTTTTCTGGGAGTCAGCCTTCTGCTGATAAGCCATAGGTTGATCCTGGACCTCTTCATTTAGTTGATAGTACTGCTCCTATTCCTATTTCAGAAGCATCAGACTGGACAATTAATTGTTTGGAATAGTCTGGACTTTTGAGAATTGGGGCTAAGCACATGGCCTATTTCAGGGTATCAAAGGCCTCCTAACAGCTAACTGTCCACTCTACCTTTTTAGGCATCTTTTTTTGAAGTGAGATAATTCAAATGGGCTACAATGGGGCCATACCCTCTTACAAATCTTCTGTAGTACCCAGTCAGGCCCAGAAAAGCCCTGACCTAGGGCAACCTAGTACATGATGGTTTGGATTTTGCTCTGTAGGGGTTGAACTTGGCTCCACTTACCAGGTGGCCCAAGTAAACAACTTTACTCTGCCCTATCTGCCATTTTGTAGCCTTGACAGTGAGGCCTGCCTCTTTCAAGGACTCAAGTACACTCCTGAGGTGGACCAGGTGATCATGCCAGGTGGAGCTTAAGACAGCAATATCATCTAGATATGCTGCACTAGAGTCTTCCAGGCCTGCCAGCACTTGATTCACCAAACTCTGGAATGTGGCAGGTGCATTTTTCAGACCAAAGGGCATCATTGTGAACTTATAATGTCCACCAGGAGTGGAAAGTGCTGTTTTAGGCTTGGCCGTATCAGTTAGCTTGATATGCCATTAGCCTGCTGCTAGGTCAAAAGGGCTGAGGTACTTGGCTGAAGCCAGATTATCAGTCAGCTCATCTGCCCTAGGAATTGGATGTGCATCAGCCTTAGTGTCTGCATTGAGACCTCTAGAGTCTACGCAAAACCTAATTTCTCTCTTTCTACCCTGGGAGTGAGGTTTCGGCACAAGGGCTACTGAGCTAGCCCAATAACTACCTGAAGGCACAATCACACCCAAATTTGGCATCTTTTAGACTTCTTCCCTGATGCAATCTCTGACATGGTCAGGCTGCCTGTAGATTTTACTCTTCACAGGCAAACTATCACCTGTGTCCACATTATGGGCACATCAGGTGTTCTGACTAGGGGTGCGAACCCGTCTGCAGTCAGCTTCTTGTTGTTCAGAGAGGCAATCTGCAAAGGCTACCCCATCCACTGAATCATCAACAGGGTTGTGGTAGAGAAGGTCAGGGAGAGGGTCACTCTGGTTCCTGCCCTTCATCAGTGGCCATGAACAAGCTCATGGCAGCCCTGTCCTAGTAAGGCTTCAGTCCCCTGTGGGGGAGCTTCTTAGAGTGCTGAGGTCAACCAAAAAAGGTGACATCACCTTTCTGTTCTACTATTGTGTGGGGGCCACTCCCCTTGTCTTGGAGTGCTCTTGGGGCTGCAGGCTCTAAGATCCACACTTTCTGTCCTGGCTGGCAAACAGACAGTACAGCCTTTTGGTCATGCCACTGCTTTTGAAGCTCTTGGCTGCCCTCAAGGTTTTTGGAAGCCACTTTCATGTACTCTGCCATGCGAGAGCACAGGCCTAGTACATTGTCAACTACGTCCTGTTGAGTGGGGTTGAGAGGTTGCTCCCAACCCTCCTTCACAAGAGCAAGGGGACCCCTAACTGGATGTCCAAACAGAAGCTCAAATGGGCTATAGCCCACTCCCTTCTGTGGAACCTCTGAAGGCAAAAGAAGGCAAGGTAATAGGACATCCCATCTTCTGCTCAGTTTGTCTGAGAGTCCTATAATCATTCCTTTTAGGGTTTTGGTGAATCTCAACTAACCCATTTCCCTGTGGATAAGGAGTGGTGAATTTATAGGTGTTAGACCTGACAGTCTTAGGGTGGTCACCTCCAACTTTGTGCCTGCCTCCCTCCACTTTCAACAATATTTTTGCTGGTTTTAGAACTCTGCACACTTTACCACTGCTAACTAGTGCTAAAGTGCATATGCTGTCTCCCTTAAAACATGGTAACAGTGGTGTATACCCAATTGGCATATTTGATGTACTTTTAAGTCCCTAGTAAAGTGCACTACATGTGCCCAGGGCCTTTAGATTGAATGCTACTAGTGGGCCTGCAGCACTGGTTGTCCCCCCCTCTCCCCCCCACATACGTAGCCCCTTAACCATGTCTCAGGCCTGCCGTTGCAAGGCCTGTGTGTGCAGTTCCACTGCCACTTCGACTTGGCAAGCCTTAAACTCCCCTTTTTCTACATATATCATCCCTAAGGTAGGCCCTAGGTAACCCAGAGGGCAGGGTGCTGTGTAGGTGAAAGGCAGGACATAAACCTGTGTGTTGTATATGTTCTGGTAGTGGAAAACTCCTAGATTTGTTTTCCACTGCTGTGAGGCCTGCTCCCTTCATAGGCTACCCTCATATGCTGTTTGAGTGGTAGATTCTGATCAAAAAGGGGTAGACAGATCATATTTAGTATGTCCAGAATGGTGATTCTGCTGACTGGTGAGGTTGTAATTTATATTACTATTTTAGAAATGCCACCTTTAGAGAGTGAGCATTTCTCTGCACTTAAAATCCATCTGTGCCTTTAAAGCCTGTCTCCAATCCACAGCTGGGCTGGTTGACAGCTCCCTTGTGCATTTCACCCAGACAACCACAAACGCAGGATGCTCAGTCACACTTGCACACATTGCATATTGAATAGGTCTTCCTGGGCTGAAATGGTGGAGGGGCTTTACACTTGCATTTCAAAGGCTAGTGGCCTGCCCTCACACAAAGCAGTCACACCCCCTACTGGGACTCTGGCAGTCAGACCTGTACTTAAAGGGGACCTTGTGCACTTCAAAACCACTCTTTGAAGTCTCCCCCACTTCAAAGGCACTTTTGGGTATATACACTGGGTCCCCGACCCTACCAACTCAGGCACTGCCTGGGGCAGACAGTCTGAACCGAATCCTGCAACCTGCCAAGTGGAGCTGCCTGCTCAAAGAACTCACCTGCTGCCTTGCTGGCCTCTGGCTCTGCTTAGAAGTGCTCTCCAAGGGCTTGGATTGAGCTTGCCTCCTGTTCCTGAAATCATGGGGCCAAAAAGACTTCATCTCTTCAAAGGAACTCCTTGTGTGGTGGAAATCGATACACAGCCTGCCGCAATCGACGCACAGCTTGCCTAGCGGTGAAAGAATCACTGCATCGCTCACCTGGTACGATGCAGCCCGGCTCCCTGAGTGGAGATCGACCAAGCGCCAGCATTGTGACTGGAACTTTGACACACAGCCCACTGGATCGACGCATCGCTGATCCAGAGCGACGCAGCCCGACTTCCTACGTGAGAAATCGACGCAGCGCATGTGTGCGACAAACTCTGAAGCTTCGTCCACCGGATTGACACAGCACCTTTGACTTCGTCTGTCATACCAGGATTTTCGTGCATCATCCCTGGACGTCAAAAGACCTCACATCGCAGTGAGGGCTCAAGCCTGCATGCTGGAATTCAACACAAAGCCCTTGCAGCGTGGAAAAGAATCAACACATCGTCTATGCGCGTCTGGAAATCCGACGCACACCTTTCTACGCATCTCCTCCTCTGCTGTCTTCGTGCGTGTAATTTTGACACATACCAGGTACTTTGTATACACAAGAGACAGTTGTTGATTTTTAATGACTTAAGAGTCTTCTTATCATTGCAAAAGTGATATTTCAACTTGTACTTTTGATTTAATCTACTCTGATAAATATTTTATATTTTTCAAAACCTGGGTGGTGTCTTTTTGTAGTGTTCACTGTTATTGCATGATTTTATTGCACAAATACTTTACACATTGCCTTTTAAGTCAAGCCTGACTGCTCAGTGCCAAGCTACCAGAGGGTGGGCACTGGATAATTTGGATTGTGTGTGACTTAGCCTGACTAGGATTGTGGTCCTTACTTGGACAAGGGTGTATACCTCTGCAACTAGAGACCCCATTTTTAACAAAAGGTTGCATTGCATTCCTTCCACATTGCTTTGAGGTATCCAGACATGAAGTTTGCACCTCTGTTGGATACAACCTCCTTAGGAAAGCCCACCCTGGAAACGACTCCCAGGAGGGCCATGGCCACTGCAGGAGCTGTAGTGTACCTAAGGGGAATGGCCTCTGGGTACCTGGTGGCATGGTCCACCACCACCAGAATAATGTGTTCCCAGATGCTTTAGGAGGGTCAGGGGGGCAACAACATCAATCTTTACCCTCTCAAAGGGTACCCTAACCAATGGAAGTGGAATTAAAGGGACCTTTGTATTGCTACCTTCTTGCCACTGGCTTGGCAGGTGACACAGCAGCGACAGAACTCCTTGGTGTCTTCAGACATATGGGGCCAGTGAAAGTGTGAGACCAGTCTCTCCCAGATCTTGCTTTGCCCAAGATGTCCTGCAAGGAGAATGTCATGGGCTAAGATCAATAAGAACTCTCTAAACCTCCTGGTATAACCAACCTCCTGATGGCACCAGGCTTGGGGTCTTTAGCCTCCGTAGAGAAGCCCATTTTTCCAATAGACCCTGTGGGGTCCGCTGACATCCCCTGCCTCGTCTGCAGCAGCTTGCTCCCTGAGGCCTTCAGGAGGGGGCAGGATTTCTGCTCCAAACTTGGATCTTCCCTGGAGGGCCCTCTTGCACATAAGAGCTCTGCTGTGTTCAGCTCCCAACTCCTCTGGTGCAAGTTCCTCAAAAGGAGTAAGATCACCCCCCCCCCCGAGGAGAATGATCCTCACAAGTCCTGGGCAGAAGGTAATTTCTTACTCTTCCTAACTCTTTTCTTGGGAGCTGACTGGTGCATACTTTCAGGCTCCAATGCTCTTGATTCTCCCAGTTTCCTGGCCTGTGGTCTAGTTGTCACAAAGGCATAGACAGGGATACCTAGCATTGCTGCATGGGTCTGTAACCCCCCTTCAGCCCAGGCAGAGGTCTCCAAATCATTGTCCATTAGAAAGTCTATAGGAATAGAAGGGGACACTATAACTTTTTTACGGCCAGTAACCCCCCAGCTAAGGTTAACAACTGCCAGGGGGTGGCACTTTTTTTAAAATATTTTTTTATTAACATTTTATTATTTAATAAACAGTATTATGTTTACAGCACCATCTTGTTTGCTTCGTGTTAGTGCATAACAGTGTTAATATCACTACTGTCTACATTGTTTGAATGTTCTACTTCATTAATTATTCGATAACCTTTATACTTTAACCTTATGCAAGAATAGAACATCAGTGGCGCTTCTTCTCGTATGGGTTGCCCAATTGGCCTGGTGTAGCAGAGTCATGTTTTCTTAGCTATTACACAACACCTTTAACTCGTTTCAAACATCAATCAACTTAAACTTAAACACGATGGCAATGTAGGGGGTGGAGGCTGCTAATGCAGGGGGATGCCATTTCTTGGCTTTTCCAGTATGTATGGTGTCATTACTCATAGACTTGTCTGGTTTCAGGTGGGTGGGGCGTCTACCGGGTCCAACCTGTCTGTTACTCAATGTCCTGGGCTCTGTCCCCTGTTGTCCGCCTTTTGTTCAATCTCAGCCTTATCGTGTCTTCCCTTATGTCCTAGAGGGCGAGGCAACATCTCCTCCCTTCCTATGTTTATCCAGTCTCCACTCCTGTTGGTGTGTCTGCGTCCGCTGTTCTCAATATATTGTCCCAGCTTGTCATTGCTACTTCCCATTTCTGTGCTATAGGGTGGCGACGCAGTCCCCTCCCCTCCTCGCTCTTCAGGACCTGGAGTTCGGCTCTAGCCCATGTTGTAACGTCTTGTCTCCACCCAACCCGGGGGGGCCGAAACTGTGCCTTCCAGTTCTTTGTGATCTGTCTCCTATATAATACCAGTGCCAGACTCAGAAATCGGGTCTCCGCTCTTCCCCGCGGCAACCCATCCCCAAAGCCCATCAAACATCTGTCAGGGGTCGGAGTCAGGTTCATATTAAGGAGTCTCGATAGGTCGGACATCACCTCTTCCCACCCCAGTTGGATCTCTGGACAGGTCCATACCATGTGGTCAAAATTTGCGTCTACATTTTTACATCTGGGGCACACCCTAGGAACTCCCCCATAGATTACTGTTAGCCGATGTGGGGTGAGGTACGTTCTGTGGAGGTAATTATATTGTATATATCTCAGTCGCGTGCTGCGAGCGACGGTCCGGGGGTAAGCCAAAGCTCTGTTCCATTCCGCATCTGACGGTTCCCTACCGACTGTCCTCCCCCATCTCTCTCTCAGTGGCCGCAGGGAATCTAGTGCATCCTCAACTTGAACTTGGTATAATTTAGATATCAGATGGGACTCATCTCCTGATGTCAATAGGAGATGCAGCACCCTGTGGGTGGCTGGTTCCACGTTGACCGTGATCCAGTGCGTTTTCAGCACATGTATCAGTTTATGATACATAAGGAACTGACCCGGGGAGACTCCACTGTCAACAAGATTAGTGAAAGACCTCAACACTCCCTCCTGAAACAGGTCTCCCACCGTTTCTATTCCTGCTCTCCTCCAGGTTCCGAGGCTCATGCCTCCCAGGTTCCTCTCACCAGCCTCGATCGTAAGTACCGCCAGGGGTAGGGCCGGAGAGTACGGGAGGACAGTGCCATCCCTTTTCACGCACCTCTTCCAACATGCTGACGCCACTTTTGTCATCGGGCTGTGCATGTGGGGATTAAGCTTCCTATTTGTCATTCGAGCAAAGAACTGATTTATGTCCTCCTCTACTTGGTCGGTGTACCTCTCCAGGTGACCCTTACCTGTGAGCCACCCGGCAACCCATTGCAGCTGGGATGCCAGGTAGTAGGCTTCAAAATCTGGCGCTCCTAGACCCCCCTTGTTAGTTGGCCTGCATAGTATCTGGAGCGAGGTGCGTCTACGACCATCATCCCATATAAGTTCTCTGAGTAGGGTGTTTAGTTCACGAAACCACGCTGTTGGAATCAGAAGGGGCAGGTTAGCGAAGTAGTATAGAAGCCGGGGCAGCATGACCATTTTGGACAATGCTACTCTGGCCATTATCGTCAATTTCAGCGATCGCCAGAACCCCACCGAGGACTTAAGAGATCGTAGAGCTCTGCCCAGGTTACCCTCGCCAAAGTCTGCCCTGTCGTGAAACACCTGTATGCCCAAGTACTTAAAGCAGGGGTGTGGAATTTATTAAAATATCTACTTGTCCAGGGGACAGGTTGGTGCTCAAATCTACTTGTCCTGTAAAATGATCTACTTGTCCCTTTGGTGCCATGTAGTGTGGCGCCAAATTATGGCAGCAATCTCATTATGTAAGAGCTCTGATAATAACCTCTCTGATATGCCAGGGCTACTACCATAGTAGGGCTTGAATACTTGAAGTTTCAATCCCTACTGTAGCAATTTCCTTATTTTGCACCTTTCTGCAGATCTGCATACTGGGCCTGGAGGAAGCAGTAAGCAATAGTTCAAGGGCTGGAATGCCTTTGAGTCTGCAAACCTACTAACCTGCATGTTTTAAAGATTTTCACCAGCTTCTCTCTAATATTTTCCCATAATAAGAAAGGTTGGACATTTACTCCTGACAATGGCAGAATTAGAACTTCTTCCAGGGTTGGGAAGAAAGTGGCTGGAGGAAAAATGAACTTGCAAATGCTCAATAGATTTTCACATGAGCAAATCTACACATGCGTATTTACCCATGCTAAAATACAGTTCACAAATATTTTATAGGGGTACGACATATACCATGGGTGCACTTTTGTGACTTTCTTTAAGAATCTGGGGCCACATGTAGGTAGGTTCAGATTTGCGACCCGCAAATTGCGAGTCAGAGCGAGTCGCAATTTGCGAGTCACAAATCCGAATGTAGGATGGTGTCCCTGACACCATCTGTGATCCGCAAGGGCTTCGCAAATGCCCACCTCATGAATAATCATGAGGTGGGTCGCGACCCCCTTGCGAATGGCGGCCCTCACAGGGATGGTGGCCTGCTGGAGACAGCAGACCACCATGTCTGTGACTGCTTTTCAATAAAGCAGTTTTTTTTTTTTTTTTGTAATGCAGCCCGTTTTCCTTAAAGGAAAACGAGATGCATAACAAAAACAAAAAAAGAAACGTTTTCGTTTCATTTTTTCAGAGCAGGCAGTGGTCCGTAAGACCACTGCCTGCTCTGAAAAAATGTTTACAGTGACATTCACAATGGGGAAGGGGTCCCATGGGGACCCCTTCCCTTTTGCGAAAGTGTTAGCACCCATTTGAAATGGGTGCAAACTGCGATTGGTTTGCGCCCGCGTTCGCAGAACAATCCTACATTGCACTGCGAGTCGCAATTAGAAAGGGAACACCCCTTCCTAATTGCGAGTCGCAAACCCGTTTAGCTATTCGGTAACCAGGTTACCGAATCGCAAAACTGGGTTTGTGCATCGCAATGTGCTTTTTGCACGTCGCACACAGCGAAAGTCGACGTTTGTGTCATGCAAAAAGCTGCCTACATGTGGGTCTTGGCCCCTAATTAGGTCTGGTGTTAACAAAGACATTTTGTTTTTACTAAACTTCTATTTCTCTCTCTTTCGGCTGGCTTTGCTGTGAGTAATTGCATTCTGCCCTTCCACAAGGAGTAGTTTTGTTCAGTGTCAGGAACTACAGTGGCAATCAGTGATGTAACGAAACTGGAGAGTGCCCCTTTGCAAAGAACATGGAGGAGCCCCCTATCCAGACTCACTCAGGGCAGGTGCTGTGCTGAAGGGCCCCCCTGGAGGGTGGCTGCGGGGCCTTTGTTATGCCACTGGTGGCAACGTGTGCTTTTAGAGTTCAAAAACGTTTTGGTTTTTTTTTGCCAGTGTTTGTTAAAATGTTGAGGGCCTGGTAGCTCCCACAACAATAAAGTGTTACAAAAGCCATGTCAAAACAAGACACGCATTGATGAAACTAAAAGACTTATAAAAATATGTCAGATCAGTTGGCTTTGTCAGTGTTTGTTTATTTTCATGCTTCCCATAATCATGTTGAAAATGGTTACACTGATTTTCCATGAGAAATATTTTTGGGAAATACTAGCATGCATCAAAACATTTTACTAAATGACACTTCATTTGCATCTAATCAGAGAGCATTCTGGGAGCATTATACTTAGCCTCATAGCCTAAACTTTTCAAACATGTGTATACACGTTTTTTTTTTTTTTGTACTGGAACCAACGTCAGTAGTGAAGTGTGACCTTAAAACATTTATTTACAGCACTCACCCTAATAATGAAGGTTTTCAAATAATGAACCATAAATACAAGTTTGAACAGCATTGTCTTTCGGAAACACATTACCTCAACTGCAGAGAGTTCCACTCTCTGTAAACAGGCAGCCAGAGGGTTTGTGCTGCAGAGGGTTGGGCCTACTTGTCCCAAGGACAAAGTAAACATAAAAACTTGTTGCCCTTGACCCCAAACAAGATGTCCCGGGCATCGGGCGATAGGAATTCCGAATTCCACATCCCTGTTAAAGGTTCGAGGGGCCCAAATCATATCCCCAGGGCATGTTGTCGGGCGTTCGCTGCCCGGAGCCATAGGGAACACGCATGTCTTGCTACGGTTGAGGCAAAGTCCAGATATGTTCCCATAGTTCTCCAGCACTCCCAGCGCCCATGGGAGATCCTTCTCTCCGTCCCTAAGGTAGACAAGTATATCATCAGCATATAGCGAGATGATATGTTCTTGGTGTCCCCATTCCACTCCTCTACCCACGCCCTCCTGCCGCATCTGGGACGCCAGCGGCTCGATGGCCAGGGCGAATAACAGTGGGGACAATGGGCAACCTTGTCTGGTTCCCCTGTGAATTGGGTAAGTTCCGGACACTGTTTTACCTGTTCTCACTCTTGCCAGCGGTGACGTGTACAACAGGGCCACCCATTTGACCCAATCTTCACCCATTCCCATACGGAGCATCACTGCTCTCAAGTAGTCCCATCTGATCGAGTCAAATGCCTTCTCAAAATCCACCGCGAGCAACACCCCTGCTGCAGGTTTCGTGTCGCTAGGCATATTCAGGACCGCAAAGAGACGTCTCAGGTTTAAGGAGGTGCTGTGATTCGGGACGAAACCATTCTGATCTACATGTACCAGAGTTGGTACAAGAGGGAGTAAACGGTTGGCCAAGATCTTGCTTAGTATTTTAAAATCACTGTTTAGCATTGACAGGGGGCGGAAGTCAGTCACCGAAGGTTGCCTAGATTTTGTCTTAGGGAGTGGGACTACCATTGCCTCTCTCATGGTGCACGGCATTATCCCATTCTGTAGCGATTCTGTATACATCTCTACCAGCTGGGGGGTCAGTTGCTTCTCGAATTTTTTATAAAAGTCCATGGGGAGGCCGTCTGTTCCCGGGGTCTTCCCTGAGGCTAATTGAGCTATAGCTTCACTGACCTCCGCCATCGTCACTGGGCCCCCCAGCCTATCCCTGTCTCCGGCCATCAGGCTCGTTATAGGTATATGTTGTAGGTAATTATCAAAGACCTCCGTACTGATTTCAGCCGGTTTTCCATATAAAAAGGTGTAATATTCCTTGAATGCATCATTTACAGGGCCTGGTCTACTTCTGCATGACCCTTCCTTATCCAGCACATTTGTGATGGGCTCGGCCTCTCCACCCGGCCTCACCAACCAGGCTAACATTTTCCCAGACCTACCTTCTGCCAGGGGGTGGCACTTAATGATGTTATCTGCATTGGTGACTTGGTAATTGTGACAAAGTAAGATTTGCTCGGGAGACACCAGTTTTTCAGTCACCATAGTGACACTGGCACTACAATAGGAGGAGGGTAGTTATAATCTTGGTGCTTTTCTTTTGGCAGTTGCTATCACCCGCCCTATGGCCTTTTTCACTACACAGGAGACACCAAGTTTTTTGTTTTTTTTGGAAGGGGATTTAGACCCACCCCCAGAAGAATTTTCTTTTGGTCACCCCCACTGTGAGTTTTCTGGTGTGAACCCATTTTTCTGCCATTTTTCCCATTTCTTGGGGAGAGGTCAGACCTGAGTTTTCAGACACAATTATTAAGGATGTGCTCTCATGATAAGATTGTACAGCCCTTCATAGTCCTGCACCTTATTACTATGTAACCAGCCTTCCAGGCCTTTAACTGAACAGTCCACAAAGTCTACCCAGTCTTGAGAGGACTCCTTTTAAGTTTGTCAACTTAATCCTATACTCCTCAGTTGTGAGCCCAAACCCACCCATCCGAGCCTCTTTCAAGACCCGGTAGTTATTTGCAGCGTCCTCCCTCACAGTCAGAAGTTTGTCTCTTCCTTTGTCTGCAAAGGAGAGCTACGGGATAGCTGCCCACTGCCTCTGAGGGACCCTCTGAGCTTCTACAGGTCCTCCATAAAGCACTGATTCACCTTTGGATGTCGTCCCCAGTCTTGTAAGGAGGGACTATCCTGCTCAGATTTCTGAAATCAAAGGTGTATTCCCGGACCATGGACTCTTATGCTGTCACCATTGGGTTCTAACCCCAAATTCTTTCTTTCCCTTTACATCTCTAGAGCCTCTCTCTAGAGTCAGCTGCTGATTTTTTAACTTGGTTTTGCCTTCTCAAGTTTCAGCAAGCAGAACCCATTATCTGTTGATCCCTCATCTGAGCTAGAGTGGATGGTGCCAACAGCAGATGCTAAGGGAGGATGAGGGGGATACACCCCTCCTGGATGCCTTCTTTACCAACCCAGGTGGAGAAAAAGGGGGACTACTACTAAGACCCTCTCTTGTGCTATCAGCACAGCTCCCTGCAGGTCCAAGGTTCTCTCCAGAGTCCTCATGGTTCTGCCCAGTGAAGTCATAGGAAGTCCTGGTACCTCCTTTTCCAACACTGGGGATTCACCCTCCTCATCCAATTCTCTCTCCCTATCAGGATTCTGAAGGTCATCTTGAATAAGTCAATCTAGGAGAATAGCTTTGGTAGGGTTACTACCTGTCTTTAAGTTTGCAACTGTACACAGGTACCTAAGTTCTTTGTACCTACGCCCCCTCATACGTAGACGTCTGAGTCTGGTCTGCATTCTCTACTAAAGGCCTGGTGTTAAAGTAGTGTATATGATGCACCTACCTTCACTAAGTTTCTAAACTTTTAAAAGGCTTGGAGAAAGGACTATGCTACACTGCTGACCACCCATGCAAACGTTCAGAAGTTTCTGAAGTTGCTAGTGTAGGGTGTAACCAATAGTTAGTAGTGATCTGTCCAATGGAAAGCCACTGCTGACCAAGTGGTAAAGCAATGCAAGTGACTTGTCACACCACTGCACCACCAATGTAGGCGGCTGGCTAAGTTTATGGTGTACACCTATGGTGTGGCACCCTATACTGAGCCTAGGCAACCCTTAGCAATAGCGAACGCATGTCCAGATAGCGAAAGCTCTCTAGGGGTATCTGAGAGGTGAGCAGCTGAAGCTTACCCAGGAGGAATGTAAAGCTCTTACAGTTCCACAGTAAGCAGACAGTAGCTCACAAGAAAGAACCATGCGTGTTGCAAAAATAAAGCATTCTTTATTACAGCACTACTACTAGACTAGTGTTAGTGTGTCTCCCTTTTGAGATATCTACACACATATGCACAAAATAACCAACAGAAATAGCATAAAATACAAAGGACCCTGTTGAGGGAGGTGGGTGGGGCAAAGCATATACTAAGTAGGTGGAATGCGAAAAAGTGAACCAACCAAGGTAAGTGTGGTAGTTAGCTGGGGGTAGGGGAAAACACCTGAGGTAAGTAAGGTAAGTGTCCCCAGCGACCAGGTGCAAGGTAGTTACCCACCCAGTCGTCCCGTAGACTAACCCAGGGAGTAGTGGTTAGAGTTCGTATGATTCAGGACCCTTCCCAGTGGACCCCGAGGAAACCAATAGACACAAGGAAGGTTGGAGAGTGCCCCCACCCAAGAAAACCCAGAAGACAGGAGTACCTACACCAAGGGATGCAGATGCAGAGGGGAGAAGGAACTCTCTCTGAAGTCATTGGAAGACTCAGATTGTCCAGCTGCTGTCACGACGTGGACCAGGCCAGGGGAACTCCGAGATGGATTCCTGACGCCAAGGAGCTGAAAAGGAAGGGGACAGAATCCAGCACCCTTGGAGTCGCCCAAGTGGCGCAGGTAGCAATGCCCACACTGCTAGAGGTGAAGTTCCTGCAAGTCGGTGGAGGAAGAAGTTGCTCAGCTGCGGGGTCCAGGAGCTGTAGAAGATCCCAGGAGTCACCAACAAGCTGTCCCTGGACGGCTGCTGAATTGCAGGAGGGTCAGTGACCAGCCAGGTCACTAGCAAGCTCTGGCAAATCCAAGCAGGAGCTGAAGTGGTATTTGCAGAGTTTTGGGGACCATGAAGATCCAGGAGACTCTACCCCTGAGAGTGAGTCAGGGCTGGCCCTCAGAATGCAGGAAGGCCAGCAGAAGTTGTTGGAGCCCCAAGTAGTGACCCACAGGCGATAGACACAGGAATTCACAAGAAGGCCCCTTGTTTTGCCTCACTAATGACCAAGATGAAACACTCATGCACTGACAAAAATCTCTGGAATGCACTTTTTAGTCTAAAGAAGACATTAATTAAATCACTTCGCAAGGTTCCGTAAAGGAAGGTCAGTAGAATTGAAAGTACATCTTTTAAAATGTGCACCACAATAAAGTGAGGACATGTACAAAGAATCTTCAATCTATAAACAGCAAATATATACATGCAAAGATACAGATATTTGTGTATATGTATATATATATATATATATATATATATATATTTTCATATTCATACACAGTGCAAAGCAAATAATTAGCAAAAATTCATCACCATGGAGCACCGTTGCGCCTTCATCCTTCTCCTGCCAGCAAGCCGTTGACCCTGGTTCAACTGCAACGAGAAAGAGAGATCTACCCTCACGGGAAATATATCAGGCATTCAACATCTCAATCCTGATTGAGGTCTCTGAATCTCCCCACCGTCTACCTGGGTCTTTTATATACTTTTAACAAACAAAGGAGAATTCTAGAAACTCCCTCCCACTCCATAGGTTTATTATTCACAAAATGCTGGTTACCTTAGGTCAGCATTGTAAAGAACACGTCGGTAATTGGCCAAAATCCCAAGGTGCCCTCTATTTAAAAAAAAAAAAGAAAAAAAAAAGGTGTTCCCTGCCGTCCTAGTACATTATCAGCCTAAGCCATCGATGAGAAAGAACACGCAGAATAAAAACATAAGCAAGAAGCACATTGTATCACGGAAAAATACTTGCAGCTTTTAACGTGGCAGTGGCTAATGCTAAAATAAAGTCAATAGGCAAAATGAAGCTGGTAGTCACTAATGTGATGGTGTGCTGCTGGGCTAAGTGCAATGTGGAGTCAGCGGTCAAAACACAAATATTACACCCCTGCAGCACAACAAAACAGAAGTCCCACGTTGCAGGAGTTGCATGACAGGAGCAGTTATTCGAGATGCAGAGTGCTGGAGGCCAGGGCTTCTTGGCGCGTGAAGATCTTCCGAAGGAGGAGTCGAAGAGCCTTGTTAAGTGTAACAGTTGCGGTGCACAGGGGTTTCACTGCAGTGGCAGGAGCAGGGGCCTACAGTCTCCCAAGTTGATCAGAAGACAGTCAGGACCCAGAGGGAGTCAGACTCGCCACATGTGAAGCAGAGCCTTTCGATGTTTGTGGAACAGCAGACCCCCACCAGCTGGTTGATGTTGTCTTGAGGTGTCTTCGGACGCAGAGGAGTGACTCCTTCGCTCCGAGGAAAGTTCCTTGGTGCTTCCAGGTGCAAACAGAGTCCTTGGGACCCTGGAGGATGCACAGCCTTGGGTGTTGCAGAATTGTTGCAGGATCCGGAGAAACAATGTTGCAATGGGAGCCTTCCCACTAGAAGCAAACTTGTTTCAGTTCCAAAGCAGACTAGCAGCGGTTCCAGAGGCCAGGAGCAGAAGATGTCTTGCAGAGAGTTTTTGGAGAGTCTTGCTCGATGAATCTGAGGAGCAACCCTCGGGGGAGCCCATAAGTAACCCTAAAAGAGGGTTGGTCACTCTCGGAAGTGACCCAACTATCCGAGGGGGTCGGAGATGTCATCTACCTGGCCCAACTAGTCAGATGCTCCCAGGGGTGTCTGCTCATCTTATTCCCAAGATGGCAGAATCAAGTGGGCACCCAGCAGAGCTCTGCGCACCTCCCCAAGGGAGGAGCTGGACAAGAGGGTGGTAACTCCCCTGTACTCTGTGCAGTTTCGCGCCACACTGGGAACCAGGGATCCCTGAACTGGTGCAAACCGGATTATGCAAGGAGGGCACCAAATGTACCCTTCAAAGAAGTCTGGTGGCACTCAGAGGCCAGCCCGTAGACACCTAATACACAGAGGGAGGTGGTCACACCTATTCCTTGCAGGAAATCCTTTGTTCTGCCTCTCCAGCCTGAGCAATTCTCGTCACCAGGAGGGCAGAACAGTGTCTGGGGTCAGCAGCAGCGTGGGCTGGCAGCTAGATCCCCTAAGGCTGTACAGGCAGAACTGGGGGATCCTCTAAGGAAACCCCAGAAAAACTAGCACTGGAGTTGGTGTAGTTGCATGATTCCAACATGTTTAATACCAAACATGCCTAGGTTCGGAGAAACCATTATGTAGTTGACCACTTGTGTTGACCAGTGTCCACTACATATCTTAAGATGGCTTTCCCACACTTAGAATCCAGGAAATGGGACATGGGGGTCTGTAGGGGCACCTTGCTCAGGCCGGGGTACCCCCACACTTAGGGACATGCACCCTGCCTTTGAGCTGAAGGGCCTACCAGAGGGGCGACTTAGTGTCTATATGCAGTGACCAGGATGAAAGGAAAGCCTATATCCGTGATGAAAGGGTACATGCACCATTTCATGCAGGCTGCAATGGCAGACCTGCAGACAGTTTGCATGGGCCCCCATGGGTGGCACAATTCATGCTGTAGCCCGTGGGGGACCCCTGGTGTACCAATGCCCTGGGTACCTAAGTACCATATACTAGGAACTTACATAGGTGCACCAGTATGCCAGTTGTGGGTGTAACATGTTTGCCAGCAATCAAATTTAGAGGAGAGAGCACACACTGGGGTCTTGATTAGCAGGATCCTAGTGAACTACCGTCTAAACACACTGACATCAGGCAAAAAGTGGGGATAACTATGCTAGAAAGAGGGCACTTTCCTACAGTAAGTACCTGGGCATTGGAGGAGGTGGTGGTAGTGCAAGGTATTGAAGGAAATGATCTGTCGTGAGCAGTGTCGAGCATGCTGTTAAAGTCGCCCCCTAGGAACCAGGGCATGCCTCTCCAGCATGAAAGGACCTGAGATAGTGTAAAAATGCCCCTTGTTCCACATTGGGGGGGGGGGGGGGGCGTATATACTTCCCAATAGGATGTGGCGGCTGTGCAGCCTACCCTTCACTAGAGCATATCTGCCCTCCGGGTCTGTGATCACCTCATCTGGAGTGAATGGGGGGCCTGGTCTAATCCAGAGAAGTTACCCGTGGGCATGCAATGAGAAATCTGTGGCATATACTTGTGCCTGCCAATGTCTTTGTAATCTAGAAGCCTCCCGACTTGTGAGGTGTGATTCCTGCAGGAAGGTGATATTTATGGCATGTCTACAAAGGTAAGAATTAATGGCATATCTCCGGCTAGGGGTCTGAGTACAGTGAACATTCCTCGCTAGCATTGTAACAGAGACCTTATTGACCATAAAGGGCCAACAATGGTGTACCGGGGGGGGGGGGGATACTAGCAGTCCTATGCTACTGTACAAGGGAACGGTCGCAGCAGTGTTGAGGGTGAATGTGAGTGAGGCATGTAACATGTGTAATGTAACTTAATACAACATAACAATTGAAACTGAAATAATAAATCCCATGACAGCAGTGCACCAACTGAGCGCCCACCCAAACCAGACAGTAACTGGCTCCTAGAAGTACCAAGAGGTTCCCTCAAATTGAGGTGAGAACAGTAGCACAAGTGGCAACAAACCCCATAACTTGCCGACATTGCAGAGCAAGAACCTCAGTAGTCTTCACTATCAACAAGGTACGGTTGTTCTGAGAATATGTTCACAATGAATAGCCATACCAGGAGGAACAATGGAACTCCAGATCAGTTGGCTCTGCTGGAATATAAACAAACATTCAGACATAACAGCTTTACAGCAATCTGTAGAGGTAAACAGCTGAGATATCAGAACCTTTGTCAAGTTATACTATGTCGCCGACACTTAGCTGGGCCACATCTGGTGGGGGCCCGAACTCTGCATGTGAGAGTTTCGCATAGCAGCGCTTTCATTACTGGAGGAAGGGGGCAGATCATCCTCTGGACTAGTGTCCAGCCCATCAGCAAGATTGGCAATGTAAAGCAATGCCCAGCGATGCTCCGCAATTATTTGCTCCAGGTCAGGAGCAGTCTTGGGTGCAGAATGACATTCTGTTTGAAGCTGGTGGTGGTGGCCACTTGTTTTCCCTAGGGACATCGATTCATCTGATTGGGATAGCCTGGAGGCATATGGGCTTTGTGTTCAGCCAGTACCAAGAATTTTTGTCAGTATCAAATATGTGGTGTCCCCAGCGACCACACAAAGGCACACCGGAAAAACCACTGAATACTTCATGTCTAATTCTTAGTCTCTTTTTGAGTGCCATAAAAGCCTGCGTTGTTTCTGGACCATAATTGTATAATTAGGGAAAAGCATAACATGAGCATTACCCACCTTAATCTCCAGGAGTTTCCTGATTTCATGGAGTATCGAGTCTCTATCATGAAAATGTCTCAGTTTTAGTGTCAGTGGGTGGGGGTTGTATCCGTGTGGAGGGGCCTGCTGGCCGTTACGCGGTGTGCCTGCTCAATGGAGAAATATTGTGAGCATGTGTGGAGGAAGTAATTCCTGCCGCCCTGGTTCCATACATTGTACAGCGTCACAGCCCTCCTTATCCTCCGGGAGGCCTACTTCATGGACATTTTTATCCTTGACCTCCCATTTGCATCTTCAGCTCTCCATTCCAGGATAGTAATGCATCCTTGTAGCATCTTCAGAGAAGAGATCCTGTCCCTAGATTGTGGTTGTAGGTCTGAGGGCCTGTTTTGTCAGAGGAACTCTATCCGCAAGCTTACGGTGATCTGCATGTAGGAGTGTAAGATCCAAGGCCATGCTGTCAATCTTGGCTTCCAAAGATGTTCTGGAGCGCTCAATAGCAGCCAGTACCATGTCTAATTTGGCTTCTATGGATGTTGGAGTAATGGGAGGTTCCAGTAGCAATGTTGCTGTGCCATATGTGTTAGAGACCAGCTAGGACGTGCAGGTGTGCTCTGAGCATTAGTCCATGAGTGGCCCATCATCAGTGGTCGTGCCCCAGGAGTGCTGAGGGTAGCCAGTAATTCCAGTGCCACCCAGTGTCAAGGTTGGTTAGAGCAGCTCACACCAGTGCCTATCCTTTGGTCACCATGAGGTTATCTTAATTGGGCAGTGCAGGGTTAGGATGGACGCACGCTAGTGTTTTGCCGGGAACCACACAGGCCATCACCCGCTAGTGGGCCTTCCCGGATGATGCCTAGCAGTCAGGCAGGGGCGATGACGAACAGGAGCAAGTGTGACGGGTTGGGGCCGATGCTCATACTTTAGCAGTCAAAGTGGAGGGAAGCGAGTTCAAGCGCCTAGTGGCAGGGCTTATTTTAAAAATTGAGACAGGCTAGATCTCTCAGAAAAAAAGGCAATTATGAGTCGGAGTTCCACAGCAGAAGGGTGCACAGTGCTTTATGTGCACCCTGAATTTTTGTGCCACCACCATGTTTTGCGACACCTCCCCCCCCCCCCCCCTGCAGATGCGTGTGCCCCAGTCCAAATGTATGACCTGCACCTTCGGGATCACACAGATGTATAATTGAGGAGTAGCCTGGGTGGTGGGGAGAGCGCGAGAGAGACCAGTTGCATGTAGGTCTGAGCACGCAAATGCGCCCCACAGGTGATGGCCCTTGGTAGTGGTGAAGTGGCCCAGGCGCAACTCTGCCTCCGTGCCCCTGTTTTGCTTCACTAATGACTGAGCTGAAACACTCATGCACTGACAAAAATGTCTGGAATGCGCCCCTTAGTCTAAAGAAGACATTTATTAATTCACTTTGCAAGGTTCGTAAAGGAAGGCCAGCATGCTGAAAGCACATGTTTAAAAATGGTTACAGCAATGAAATGAAAACATGTACAAATGATTCTCCACTGCAATATATACAGCAAATATATGTATCTATATTATAATGCAAAGCAAATAATGAATTAGAAAATATGCACCACTATGAGGCAAGGCACATCTGCTTCATCTCCCTCCTATCAGCATCAGATCGCCAGAATCGATTGAGGGGAGAGAGAGATCAATTATCCTCACGGGAAGGATGACACACCTCAGCATCCTGAACATGTCTACCTGAATCACTCATGCCCCGGTTCATCTGGTCTAGGCCTCTTATACTTTGAACAAACAAGAGATGAAAATTCTAGAAACTTCCTCTCACTGCAGCAGTTTATTATTACAAAAATGCTGATTACTTTAGGTCAGCTTTGAAAAGAACACGTGACTTGGCCAAAATCCCAAGGTGCCCCTTCAAAACAAAACCGTTCCCTGCCGTCCTAGTACATTCTTCTTAGCCTGAGCCCTTGATAGCAAAGATCACGAAAACAAGCAGAATAAAAACACGAGCACATTGTGTAACATGGAAAACTACTTGCAGCTTTTAACGTGGCGGTGGCTAATGCTAAAATAAAGTCACTAGGAAAAATGAATCTGGTGGTCACTAATGTGACAGTGTGCTGCTAGGCTAAGTGCAATGTGGAGTCAGTGGTCAAAACACACATATCGTTACAGCCCCCCCTCCTCCCCCGCGGAAAGCTCCTTTCCAGACCAAATGCAAACAATATGGCAGGAAGAACCTGTGGGACCAAAACAGATGCAAATGGTAAGGCCCTAGTCGCACTGCAGTCAAGAGTATCTGGATCAGATCGACAACAGTCCTGCCCCAGACCCGATGTGTTTCCCTGGCACCCTGACTCCCCCATGCCCCACTGGTAATGTCAATGGGGTGGGGGCGTGACCTTTCTCAGGGCATCCCGCTTGTCCTCACTCAGGCCGCCGCCTGGCGTGCTGCCACTGTGCATGTGTACCGGCCACACCATGGGCGCAAATGCAGCAAGGCCCAAGCTGCTCAACCCAGCTGGCAGCATTCTGGCCAGGCCTAGGCCTGATATGACCCCGCAGGCCTTCACTACACTCATGCATCAATAACATGGTAGCAGTTCGACTCACCACTGAGCCCCCAGCTCAGTCGTGCTCAACCAGCGGGCAGACCCCTGCACAGTGCAGCATATCTCTGGTGCCCACTGACATACCAATACTCCAGTCTTGGTGCCTCTGGTCCGCCCAGAGTAAAGGTATGGCAGTCCAAGGCTAGGCAGTAGCGCAATCCCCCTGTCAGGCCCACCTGAACTAACCCAGTGGGCCTGATGGATTCACAATGTGTTTTCAGGCTGCAGGACTCCAACACAGCGCAACACGCAGTAGTGGTTTCGCTTCAATAGTGCGGTGCCACTCCAGCCGACACCGAGCACTCTGACCCCTCCGGATCAGGCTGCAAGTCCCAGGCAGGCCGTGTCTCATCTTGGTCAGCAGGCCCCTTTCTTTATCTAACCAGGTACGGGCCGTAACTTGGCACATGGCTCGTACATCGCCACCATGTAGAAAAGGGTAAAAGAAGGGTATCAAAGGCAACAGGAGGGTTAGGGGAAC
Organism: Pleurodeles waltl; assembly: GCF_031143425.1. Taxonomy (NCBI): domain Eukaryota; kingdom Metazoa; phylum Chordata; class Amphibia; order Caudata; family Salamandridae; genus Pleurodeles; species Pleurodeles waltl. Next base: position 974,591,063 of record NC_090450.1, on the reverse strand, counting down.
ATTGCAACAGCGGCACCCGATGCTCGGTCTAAGCAGGATTAATTGCGATAATGGGGTTGTTGTGAAGAGCCTACTCAAAGTGCCCGCCAACTTGGCCCTGCTAGCCATGCCCTCATGCTGGTGTTGAGTTTATAAAGGGATTTACAGAACTACAAGTCTCTAAGGTTAAAGTAAAAACCTGGACTGGAGCAGCCCCTTGTCTGAGGACCTCAATCTTGAGAGACTTTCTTAAGATGAGCGAGTAGCCACCAAGTAAAATGTCTTTAATCTATCAACGTTCTATCCAAAATTACTAGCAGTGTGTAATTTAAAATGAATAATTTCCCTGCATTTTGAAAACTCTTCTCTGGAAAAGTTAGTCCAAAACCACTGCTGCATGTGTAGGATATGAGTGGAAGATGTTTTAGTTTTGAGCCTGTGAGAAGTGTTTGGTGGTGTTCTTGATGACTACTGAGGTGTAGTTACTGTGTTACAGGGCACAAAGCATGGCCGTGTGATGGATGAGGTAAGTGGGAGTTAGACACACATGTTGTAATCAGGATTAACTAGTTTAACCATAGGGCCAGTGGGATGTTGTGCACTAGTACACCAAAATGAGGGGGTAACTAGAGAGGGCCCAGTAGTGCCTATGGTGACGCGTGGCAGAGATGCTGTAGAATGAATAAAAGGATGCAGAAAGGGCAAGAATAGGAGTTGGTAACTTAAGAAATAGCAATGCGCTATTCAAATTTATAGCTAAGAGGAGGGGAACGGGTCCCCAATCCTACTACTCCAATTAAGTAGCCCATATAGGCGTAGTTTTAAGTGTCCTTTTTCATTAAATATTTAGTTTAAAATAGTAAATTAAAATATTTTAGTACATAACATTAATATAATGTATATTAAATAAATCTAAGTAACATTTAATATTAAATATAAATTTACACTCCTATAAACATGCAGACATTAATACATGTATGTTTCTATAGACATATATAATGTAAAATATATTTTTAATAGTGGTATGATACACTTTTTAAATTTACTACTGTAAATACGTACATATAATTTGGTATATAAAGCTCAAAAAATGTAATCATGAAATGCAAAACATTAAGGGGCTGATTAAGAGTTTCGCCAACAGAAACATCTATCTGCCAAACTCCCGACAAGGAGGTGGCTGCGGTGCTGGCGACCTCCCCGCTGGCTCCATTACAACTTTCCCACTGAGCTGACTGGCGGAAACCAAGGTTTCTGTTGGTAAGTTCAGTGGTAAAGGTGCAGCAGCATTGCCGCCGGCTCATAATAGATCTGGTGGCAGTGCTGAAGCATGCAGGGGGCACCAGCACCCTTAAAATGCGCACTGTCTCCACAGCAGACAGTGCACATTTCAGGGGTGGTGGGCAGGGTCATTTCATACTATGGGCAGTGCAGGGTGTAGGAAGCTGACCCATTGTGGTGGACACTTATGGTGTTACCACTTATACTGGGTTCAGGCAACCCTGGTTAGATAGTGTTAGTGTCTAGACAGCCAGGGCTCTCTAGGGTAGTTGTGGTGAGCAGCCAATACTTATCTAGAAGGCATGTGAAGCACTTGCAGTACCACAGTGGTCACATACTAACTTATCACACATGAAAGGAACGACTCAGTGTTGCAAAAATAAATGTACTTTAGTATAAGCACACCAAACTAGACTCCCATTGGTATACCTCCCACTTGAGGTGTGAACACACAAAATATACAGTAATAAGTACTCGGGGAAAGCATAAATTAACATGGACCTTGGGGGGGGGGCAAACCATATACTAAAAAATGGAATGCGAAAGAGTGTCCCCTACCAGAGTGTATGGAGTAGTTAGCTAAGGGCTGGGGAAGAGTGGAACCCCAAAAGGTAAGTACCTAGAAGAGCCCCGGCGGGCAGGTGCAGAGAGGTAAGTTACCTGGTCGTCCCATTGGCTAACCTGGGGACAGTGTGATTGAAGAAATGCAGAACCAGGACCAGACCGGTGAAACCCAAGGGCGGCTTCCAGGCGAGGAGGACCTGCAAAAGAAGAGGACAGAGTTAAGTCAATACAGGAGTGTCCAGGTGGGGCAGGAGGCAATGGCCACCCTTCTGTAGCTGAAGATCCGGGTTGTCAGTGATGAAGTCAAGCTATGGGGCCCGGGAACTACAGAGGAGTTCCTGAAGTTGCCTACGAGCTGTCCCTCGACCGTTGCCGGATTGCAGATAAGTGAGTGGTCAGGAGGACCACCAACAAGCACAGGCAAATGCAAAAGAAGCTGTTGGGGGGGGGTTTGCCGAGCTGTGGAGGACCAGCAAAGCCCTATGGACTCAACCCTTGGAGGGAAGTCTGGATTGACTATCAGAATGCAGGAGAGCCAGAAGAAGCAGTCTTAGCCCCCACAAGAAACCCACTGGCAGCAGGCACAGTAAGTAGTGGTGAAGCCCAGCCAGCACACTTGAAGAGGAGTGGCAGGAACTGCAGAGAGGAGACTGTCCTTGCAGAGGTAGGGGACAGGGGTCCTTGGAGCCTGAAGATCACTTGGGGAAGGAGTCAACAAGCCTTGGTTGGTGCAACAGTCGCAGTGCACAGGGGTTCTGACCCAGAGACAAGGGCTCACCATCTCGCATTGGACAGAAGGCAGAGAGGACCCAGCGTATCCCCCAGAACCACCACCTGTGTTTGAGAATCTTTGCAGATCCGACAGACAGAAGATCCTACCAGCCGGATGTTGTTACATTAGGAGCCTGCGGATGCATAGGAGTGACCCCTTCACTCCTAGGGATATTCAGTCTTGCTTCTTGGTGCAGTCAAAGTCTTGCTGCCCCCCCCCCCCACACACACACACTCTCCCAACAGGATGCACAGCCTTGGAGATGCTGCAGAATCCTGACAGGAACCATGGAAACAATGTTGCAAAGAGAAGTCTCCTCAGGCAGTGCAGTCTTGTCCTTTTCCTGTGTAGCCCAGCAGCGGTTCCAGAGGCCAGGAGCAGAGAGTTCCTTCCAGTATTGACGAATCTGGGAACCCCGTTGCAGGAAGGTGGCCACCAATGGTGTTGGCACTTTATACTAGGTCCAGGCAACCTCTATTAGTGAATGAAGAGAGTGTCTAGGAAGCCAGGGCTCTCTAGAGGTAGCTGTGGATGTGCAGCCAAGACTTATCGAGGAGGAGTGCAAAGCACCTGCAATACCACAGCAGTCAGGCACCAGCTTAACACACCTGAAAGGAACCACACAGTGTAGTAAAAATAAAGGGACTTTTATAGTAACACTGAACTAGATTACTTGTAGGCAGTCTGTCATCTCCCCCACCCCTCCTCCCCCACCACCACCACTAGAGGTAAGTACATACACACATAATAATAATTAGGAATTAGCATAGGAAACAGCAAGCATTGGCAAGATTTGAGAAAATAGCTAGGGCCCTAGGGGAGGGACAAACCATATACCAAAATAGTGGAGTGTGAAGTGAAGTCCCCAACCCAAGGGTATGGAGTAGTTAGAGGGAAGCTGGGATAATTCTGGACCCCAGGAGGTGAGTATCTTAGTGACCTCCCCCCCCCTCCCCCCCCCTAAGCGACCAGGAGAGCAGAGGTAAGTACCTGGTCTTCCCAAGGACTAACAGGAGAACTTAGAAAATGGATTGTGCAAGAACAGGACCAGACCAGAGGAACCCAAAGATGGATTCTGTAAGAAGAGGACCTGCAAAAGAAGAGGACAGTCCAGTCCACAATGGAGTGTCCAGACTGGGCAGAAGCTACTACCCACCCTTTTGTGGATGAAGATCCAGGTCGACGAGGAGAGATTATCAGCTGCAGGAGCTGCAGAGAAGTCCTTTGGGCCGTGCAGATGATGTCCCACGTCGGTTGCTGGGTTGTATTTGGCCAGTGGTTATTAGGACAACCAAGAAGCCTTTGCAAATGCCAGAGGAGGCAAAAGAAGAGTTGCAAGGCTGAAGAGGACCAGCAAGGTCCTGGGGACTTGACCTGTGGAGGGGAGTCCGGGCTGACTCTAGCAGTCATTAGAGCCAGCAGAAACAGTTGCAGCCCCAGCAGGCAACCCACTGGCAGCAGGCACAGTAAGTTGCAGTGAGGCCCAATCAGCACACCTAGAGAGGAATCATGTCGCTGGAGCAGCAGAGGAGAGACAGTCCTTGCAAGGATGAAGTCCTGGGGGCTGTGGCTACTCGGTCCCTGGAGATCCCTTGGGGGAGGAGACAACAAGCCTTAATTGCTGCAAGAGTTGCAGTGCACCGGGGTACTGTCCTGCAAGGAGAGGCAAAGGCTCACTATTTCCCAAAAGGGACAGCGGACAGAGAGGACCAAGGAGATAGTTCCAGATCACTGTGTTGCAAAATCCAGAGTTCCAGAGGAGAGCAGATCCACGCAGCCGGTCGTCTGTGTTGTAGGTGCCTATAGATGCAGGGGAGTGACTCCTTCACTCCAAGAGAGATTCCTTCTAGCTTCCTAGTGCAGCTGAAGTCTTGCCTACCCCAGAGGATGCACAGCTGTGGAAATGTTGCTGTTGCTGAAAGGAGGACTCGGGGAAACAATGTCTTACGGCGAAGTTGTCTCGGGGGTTGCAGTGTTGTTGATTCCTGAAGTGTCCAGTTGCAGTTCCAGTAGCCAGGAGCAGAAGTACAGTGCAGAGGAGTCCTAGTGGAGTCCTGCACGCCGAGTCTGAGGCCCACGCCGAGTCTGAGGCCCACCTGTCTCTAAATAGCCCTACCAGGGGGCTTGGTCACTTTGCACAGTGACCACCTATTGGAGGGGGTCACTGATGTCACCTGCCTGACACGGCCACTCAGATGCTCGCAGGGGCCTCTGCACATCTTGTTTTCAAGATGCCAGATTAGAGTGGCCACCTGAAGGAGCTCTGGGCACCACCGTGACAGGATAAAATGGCTTCCCCACACTTATGAAGTCCACTGCATTGGATTTGGAGTTGGGAGGGGCACATCTGCTCATGCAGGGGGGTGCTCTCACACACAGGGACATGAACCTTGTCATTTGGGCTGGAAGGGCCTACCATAGGGATGACTTACAGTGATGTGATGTGATGTAATGACCTGTGGTGAAAGGGTGTAGACACCTTTTCACGCAGGCTGCAATGGCAGGTCTGCAGACCAATTTTGCATGGGCTCCCATGGGTGGCATAAGTACATGGGCAGTCTATGGGGGGGACCCCTGGTGTCCCATTGCCCTGGATACCTAAGTACCATATACTAGGGACTTACAAGGGGACAGCAGTATGCTAATTGTGGCGTGCACGAAGGTCCTAGGTAACCAAATTTAGAGAGAGAGAGAGCGAAAAAAGAAACAACAACAAAAAACACACACAGCAGGAACCCAGTGAAACGTCTAAGCACATTGATAGGCAAAACGTTGGGGTAACCATTCCAAAAAGAGAAGACTTTCCTACACAACCCCACCCCCAAGCAAAGAACAATAAGGCTAACCTTGTCCAGATGAGTCTTCATTGTCTAAGTGGAAATAGCTGGAGAATCCATCTGCATTGAGATGGTTACTCCCAGGTCTATGTTCTACTGTACAACAATTTGGGATTTTTGATTTTCATTTGCTTAAGCGATAGGAGGGGTTTGTTGTCTGTCTGAACAAGGAAGAGAGTATGACCTCTGCTTCTTCAAGGCCCAGATTACAGCAAAGGCTTCCCTCTCAATGGCTGACCAACGCTTTTCCCTGGGGGTCAGCCATCTGCTTGTAAAAGCTACAGGTTGAGCCTAGCCCACATCATTTAGTTGAGATAGTGCCTCCCCTATCCCTACCTCGGAAGCATCTGTTTGAACAATGAACTGCTTGGAGTAATCAGGTCTTCTTAAAATGGGAGCAGAGTGCATGCCCTGTTTCAGGTCATCAAAAGCCTTTTGGCAGCTAGTTGTCCATAAAACTTTCTTGGGCATCCTTTTGGATGTGTGGTTATTTAAGGGGGCTACAATGGAGCCATAATTCTTAATGGACCTCCTATAGTACCCAGTCAGGCCTAGGAAGACTCTGACTTGAGTCTGAGTAGTGGGGCAACCCAATCTTAGCTTGTCTGGCGTTTGCCCTCTATTGGCTGGGTCTGGCCTCCACTTACCAGGTGGCCTAAATAAACTACTTTACCCTGCCATATCTGTCATCTTGATGCCTTGATAGTGAGGCCTGATTTTTGTAAAGCCTCTAGTACGTTTCCAAGGCGGACCAGGTGACCCACCCTGGTGGAGCTAAAGACAGCTATGTTGTCAAGATAAGCTGCCCTGAAGCTTTCCAGGCCGTGGAGAACTTTGTTCACCAACCATTGAGATGTCGCAGGGGCATTCTTCAACCCAAAGGACATCACTGTAAAGTGATAATGCCTTCTTGGTGTTGAGAATGCTTTTTTGGGTTTGGCACTCTCTGATAATTTGATCTGCCAGTATCCAGCAGATCAAAGGTGCTAAGATACTTGGCAGCAGCCAGAGTATCTATCAGCTCATCTGCCCTAGGGATTGAATGCACATCAGTCTTTGTGACTGTATTGAGGCCTCTGAAGTCCACAGCGAACCTCATCTCTGTTTTGCCATTCTGAGGGAGGGGTTTTGGTACTAAAACTACAGGACTAGCCCAAGGGCTGTCTGAAGGCTCAAAAAGTCCTAGGTCAAGCATCTTTTGAACTTCTGCTTTGATGCACTCCATGATGTATTCAGGCTACCTTTTATATTTTGCTTTTGGCAGGCAGCCTGTCACCTGTATCAAATGGTGTGTTCGCACTCTGTGGTTTGACCAGGGGTCAACAAGAACTGTTCAGAGCACTGACAGAGGAGACTTTTGCAATCATCCTTCTATTGGTCAGAGAGGCAGTCAGCCAGAATAACTCCCTCTACGGAACAATCTACTGTATTGTGGGACAAGAGGTCAGGTAGAGGGTCACTCTCTTCTTCCTGACCTTCATCAGTGACCATGAGTAATGTCATGTTAGCACTGCCATAGTAGGGCTTGAGGCGATGCAGATGAACCACCCTGTGGGGGCTTCTGGAGTGCACAGGTCAGCCATGTAGGTGACATCACCTTTTCTCTCCACGATAGTGTGGGGGCCACTCCACTTATCTTGGAGTGCCCTAGGAGCTGCAGGCTCCAGGACCCAGTCTTTCGGTCCTGGCTGGTAAACAGTCAGTAAAACCTTCTGGTCATGCCACTGCTTGTGCAGTTCTTGGCTGGCCTGAAGATTTTTAGATGTCCTCTTCATGTATTCAGCCGTTATGGGTCTTGGGCCTAGTACATAATCCACTATGTCCTGTTTGGGAGGCTTGTGAGGTTGCACCAAGCCTTCCTTCACAAGGGCAAGTGGACCACTAACAGATTTCCAAACAAAAGCTCAAAAAGGCTGTAGCCCACTCCCTTTTGTGGAACCTCCCTGTAGATGAAGAGGGGGCAAGGCAATAGGAAATACCACCTCTTGAGTTTTTCTGAAAGTCCATTATCACGCCTTTGAGGGTTTTGTTAAATCGCTCAACTAACCCATTTGTTTGTGCGTGATAAGGGGTGGTGAACTTGTATGTTACACCACACTCCTTCCACATGCATTTAAGGTGTGCAGACATGAAGTTTGCATTTCTGTCTGTTACCACCTCTTTAGGAAACCCCACCCTGGAAAATATTTCCAGGAGAGTTTTGGCCACTGCAGGGGCTGTAGTGGTCCTAAGAGGAATTGCCCCTGGGTACCTGATGGCATGGTCCACCACCACCAGTATAAACCTGTTCTCAGATGCAGTTGGAGGGTCCAGAGTGCCATCAGTATCCACCCCTACCCTCTCAAAGGGTACATCAACAACTGGTAGTGGAATTAAGGGGCCCTTTGGAGTGTCACCTGTCTTGCACTGGCTTGACAGGTCACACAGGAGCGACAAAACGCCTTTCTGCCTTCAGACATATGGGACCAGTGAAAGTGAGGGACAAGTCCGTCCCAAGTTTTGCTTTGCCCCAAATGGCCCACAAGGGGAATGTCATGGGCTAAAGTTAACAAGAACTCCCTAAACTTCTGAGGGATGACCATCCTCCTGGTGCCACCATGTTTGGTGTCCCTTGACTTGAATAATGGAGCCTGTTGCCCCAGTAGACTCAATGGGTTTCACTTACACCCTCTTCTTCCTGATCTACAGCTTGCTGACTCAGACTTTCCAGAGTAGGGCAGGATTGCTGTTCTAAACTAAGTTCCTCCCTAGTGGGTCTTCCTTCACCTAAGAGCTCACTGTATCAGCTTTAAGCTCCTCTGGTGTAGGTTCCACCCAGGGGGCAGATTCCTCTCCCTCAGGAGTGGGATCCTCAATGGAAGTTTGAACAGGAGGTAACTTCTTACCCTGCCTGCTTTTCATTTTAAGAGCTTCCTGGGCCATTGTTTCAGGCTTCAGTGCTCCTTGCCCCCTTTGCCTTTTAGCCTGTACCATGGTTAAAGCAAAGATATGTCCAGGGATGCCCACCATTGCTGCATAGACCTCCAAGTTCACTTCAGCCCAAGCTGAAGTCTCCAAATCATTACCTAACAGACACGCTACAGGTAGATCAGGGGACACTACAATTCTCTTTGGGCTGGTAAACTCAGGCCCCCGCTCCCCACCCCTAGTAAAGTCAACAGCTGCTATGGGGTGGCACTGAGTGTTGTTTTGAGCATCAGTCACTTGGTACGTGTGACCAAGTAGGTGTTGTTAAGGTGACACCAGTTTTTCAATCACCATTGTGACCCTGGCAACACCATTGATTAAAGCCTGCTGCCTGTACTTATCCATGTTAAGGACCAACTAGGGTGGCAAGGTCAGTGCCACCGTCAGACCAAAACTGCCTCAGTGGTCTCTCTGACTGGCTCAGAACCCACTACAGTCTCCAAAGTGAGCCCAGCTACACTTTTAGACTGACTACTGCTACCACTGTTGTTACAACTGCTAGGGGCACTATGGGTAGAAGTGGTAGTGGGCTTGGTGCTCTTTTAGGACAGGTGCTGTCACCTGCCCTATGGCCTTTCTGTCTACAAGTGTAGCACCACAATTTCTTGTAGGAAGAGGAAGAGGACTTAGACCCACCCCCAGAAGGGTTTTATGGGCCTGATGAAGACTCTTTGGGCCAGATGTAGGAAAATTGCAATTGCGATTTGCGAGTCGGTATGGGGTCGCAGAGACCCACCTCATTAATATTAATGAGGTGGGTTGCAAATTGCGGCCCCATACCGACTATAGGCACTCGCAAACATGGAGGCCTGCTGTAGTCAGCAGACCTCCATGTTCGTGACTGCTTTTAAATAAAGCAGTTTTTTTTTTTTAAGTGTAGCCCGTTTTCCTTAAAGGAAAACGAGCTGCACTTAACAAAAAAACCGAAACCTTTACTTTCGGTATTTTTTCAGGGCAGGTAGTGGTCCCTTGGACCACTACCTGCCCTGAAAAAATAGTTTTGGGTCCATTCACAAAGGGGAAGGGGTCCCATGTGGACCCCTTCCAATTTGCGAGTGGGTTACCATCCACTTCAAGTGGATGGTAACTGCGACACCATTTGCGACCTCATATGCGGTCGCAAATGGTATTGCATACCACTACGAATCGCAAATAGGAAGTGAACACCCCTTCCTATTTGCGATTCCGAAATGCATTTTGCCAGTCGGTCCCGACTCGCAAAATGCATTTCTGCATTGGAAACATGCATTTGCAAGTCGCAAACAGCAGATTTTGCCGTTTGCGACTCGCAAAGTGTTTCCTGCATCTGGCCCTTTGTTTGTCCCCACCCTTGCCCTGGTTCTTGGCAGAATCTTTGTCCTTGTGGTCACCTCCAGCGGGAGCCTTCCTACCCACCCTGGTGCCGACCCATTTGTCTGCCTTTTTCCCCAGTTCCTGGGGCAGAGGTCAGATCTGAGTCCACCAGGTACTGATGCAGCTGATCAGAAATGCAAATATTAAGAATGTGCTATCTCACAATAAGCTTGTACAAACCCTGATAATCACTTACTTTGCTTCCTTGCAACTACCCTTCCTGGGAGGACCCCTTTTTAGTCTCCCTGAACGTGATTCTGTATTGTTCTGTGGTTAGCCCAGACCCACCTAAGAGTGCATTCTTTAGGGCCTTATAGTCATCTGGATCTTCCTCCCTGACAGTGAGGAGTTTCTCTGCCTTTGTCAGAGAAGGAAAGCCACAAGATTACTGTCTATCTTTGAGGGGCCATCTGTACTTTACAGGCCCTCTCCAATGCAGTGAACCACTTGTGGATATTATCCTCCACCTTGTAAGGTGGGACTGTTTTACTCAGATTCCTAGAGACTTAGAAATCCTCCCTGGTGTCCCTAAAGTTATTGCTGCCACCATGGGGAGCTAGCCCCAAATGTTGTCCTGGTGTAGTGACCAGCAGTGAAAGTTTGCATGCACCATTTCATTCAGGCTGCAAATGGCAGGCCTGCTGACAGTTTGCATGGGCTCCCCTGGTGGGCATAATGTATGCTGCAGCCCAAGGGAGACCCCTGGTGTACCAGTGCCCTGGGTACCTAAGTACAATATACCAGGGGTTTACAGGGGTACACCAGAATGACAATTGTGGGGGGTGTGAAGTACCAAAACAACAACATTTGGAGGAGAGCACAATCACTGGGGTCCTGATTAGCATATTCCCAGTGAAAACAGTAAGCACACCAACAGGCAAAAAGTAGGGGTAACCATGCCAGAAAGCGGGGACTTACCTACACAGGGGCCACCCTGTGACCCACTGCACATGAAAGTTGGCGGAGAACTAGGTTATAATCACCAGGGTGGCACTGAGTTCACCGCCGCCCTGGCTGATTACAAACAGCACCGCCATCAGGATCTAGGTTCCTGGTGGGTACGGTGGTAGGTTGGTGGGTCTGCCCACCAACCTCATAATGTGGCTGTTAGAAATGGGGTCTCTAGTTGGCAGTCGGTTTGCACCCTGTCCAAGTAGGGACCCTTACTCTAGTCAGGATAAGGGAGATACCCGCTCAGATAACCCCTGCTCACCCCCTTGGTAGCTTGGCACGAGCAGCAAGGCTTATCTCAGAAGCAATGTGTAAAGCATTTGCACATAACACACAATAATAAGTGAAAACACTACAAATGGACACCACACCAGTTTTAGAAAATAGCCAATATTTATCTATATAAAACAAGACCAAATACGATAAAAAATCCAACATACAGTAATAAAAAATATGAATGCTGCAAGATGTACTTAACAATACAGTTTCTTTAAGTCGATAACTCCACCTGGGGCTATCACGGTGTCGTGAACAACAAAACCAAAAGTTCAGGCTGGCCAGCTGCGGTGTCGGGAAGACCCACAAACAGTACCTTGGATTTGCAGGGCGTTGTGATCCTCTCGGTGAGCTCCGGAGAGCGGCGTGGCTGGCGTCGGTTCCAGAGTCGGTGCAGGAGTCGTCAGGCCCTTGAACTCCAGGCTGATGAAATCAGGTGCGCTGGTGGGGATGGCGTCATGGCTGCAGTGTGCAGCGGGACGATGCGACGTGCGGTGCCCACAGGTCACGGTGCAGGCAACGCCTTGGTGACGGCGTCCAGCGGCATCGGTGAGACCAGGGCTGCGGTGTGAAGCCGGACGGTGCAATGTGCGGTGTCCACAGGTCACGGTGCAGGCAGTGGCGTCGTCGTTGCGGAAGCGCTGTCGTCTGTAGGCCCAAGCCAGCGGTGCGGGACGGAACGGTGCTTCGTGACCCTCACGAGCGGTGTCCACAGGCCACGGTGCAGGCAAGGATGCCTGGTGACGACACTGGAGCCGATGGTGCTGGCGTCGGTGGACCGGGGCTGCGGCGCGGCATGGACGGTACTTCGTGCTCCTCACGAGCGGTGTCCATAGGCCACGGTGCAGGCAGCTGCGCCGCTGTCAGCAGGAGCGACGTCGTCTGGGATGCCCAGGCTGCGGTGTGAGCAGGTGACGCCGGAGTGCGGGGCCCGCAGGTCGCGGTGTGAGCAGCGGCTTGGTGAAGTCATCCGATGACGGCATTGGTGAGACCAGGGTTGGAGAATTTTCTCAAGCAGGACACACAGCAAAGTTCACCCTTTGCACTCTTTTCAGGCAGAAGCAGCAACTGCAGGCAAGTCCAGCAAAGCAACACAGCAAAGGGGCAGTACTCCTCCTTCAACTCTTCTCCTGGGCAGAGGTTCCTCTTGATTCCCGAAAGATTCTAAAAGTCTGGGGTTTTGGGTCTGCTTCTTATACCCAGTTCTGCCTTTGAAGTTTGCAAACTTCAAAGCAAAGTCTCAAGTGTTTGCAAGATCCTTCCTTGTCCAGGCCAGGCACCAGATACTCACCAGGGGGTCGGAGACGGCATTGTGTGAGGGCAGGCATAGTCCTTTCAGGTGTGAGTGACCACTCCTCCCTTCCCCTCCAGCACAGATGGCTAATCAAGATATGCAGGCTACACCCAGCCCTCTTTGTGTCACTGTCTAGAGGAGAGGTGTGAACAGCCCAACTGTCAAACTGACCCAGACAGGGAATCGACAAACAGGCAGAGTCACAGAATGGATTAAGCAAGAAAATGCCTACTTTCTAAAAGTGGCATTTTCAAACGCACAATCTTAAAATCAACTTTACTAAAAGATGTATTTTCAAATTGTGAGCTCAGAGACCCCAAACTCCACATGTCCATCCGCTCCCAAAGGGAATCTACACTTTAATCAAATTTAAAGGTAGCCCTCATGTTAACCTATGAGAGGGACAGGCCTTGCAACAGTGAAAAACGAATTTAGCAATATTTCACTGTCCGGACATATAAAACACATTACTATGGGGGTCATTACAACATTGGCGGTAAATGTCGCTTACCGCCGTGCAGAAGACCGCCAACACCCGGCTGCGGAATTCCGCCACAGCTATTATGACCCACAGCTCGGAATCCGCCAAAATTTAGACACCCACACAAGTCCGCCACACCAAAGGTCAGTGATAAACTGGCGATAACAAAACCGACACGTCACGCCAACAGGAATACGCCCACACTATTACGACCCACGAATCCATGCAGCGGTCTTTCAACCGCGGTATTCCATTGGCGGTACACACCGCTGCGCTCAAAACACTACCACATTGGACAAATCCAAATACACACACCTGAGACACATACACCACTCCCACACATACAATACAATATAAAACACCCACACCCACGCACCCTTATGACCACAATTGCTACTGAAGGCCAGAGAGACACCACCATCTACAAACTAGCATCCGCAGGCACTCAACACCATCACTCACACAACATCCACGCACAAAACACCACACACCCCTACACATCACCCCACAACATCACCACACACACCACCCCACACATCACCCACACCATCCCATGGCACCGCAAAGACACCCCAGGTTCTCTGAGGAGGAGCTCAGGGTCATGGTGGAAGAAATCATCCGGGTAGAGCCACAGCTATTTGAATCACAGGTGCAGCACACCACCATAGCTAGGAAGATGGAGCTATGGCGCAGAATCGTGGACAGGGTCAGCGCAGTGGGACAGCACCCAAGAACATGGGATGACATCAGGAAGAGGTGGAACGACCTACGGGGGAAGGTACGTTCCGTGGTCTCAAGACACCACATTGCAGTTCAGAGGACTGGCGGCGGACCCGCATCTTCTCCCCCACAACTAACAACATGGGAGGAGCAGGTCTTGGCTATACTGCATCCTGAGGGCCTCGTCGGAGTAGCTGGAGGAATGGACTCTGGTAAGCCAAATCTTAACTATTACATCCCCCACCCTACCTGCATGCTATCACATACCCTCGCCCTCACCCCCATCACTCCAACTCCTCACATATGTCCATCACAACCCACCCATCCCAACACCAAGCCCTGTATGCAACACCAAAGCATGGACACCCATCACCAATGCATGGCCATTGCACATACCCACACAAACCCCTAAACAATTATCACACAAGGTCTCACACAAGAATGCAAGCACTGGGCTACAGGGTCACCCACCCATTGCACACCATGGCACACACAGATGCAATAATCATGCCTTTACACCCCTGCAGGACCCCTACCCAGCGTCACCGGACAGGAGGGTCCAGACATGTCCACTCCACCCACAGAAGAGGCCCACAGTAAGACGGATAAAAATAAAAATCATTCAACAGAGGAGCTTCCTACAAGCACTTTATTTGGCGGGAGGCGGCGAAACACCCATCTATATTCGATCCCACAGCAGTCACTATTTCCCTCTGGCACACAGCATCGAAGGCCATGAGCTGGGATGGGAAGATGAGACTAGCGGGACACAGCACATTTGGGCAATCTGACTCTCCAGGAGGGATTCGATAAATGGGACCTCATAGGCCTGCCCCGAGTAGGGAACCTGTGGAAAAGCAGTGAAGTCACCCCCTTCCCAGAACTGCAAACTGACTGACAGTTAGCTCCTACAGAGATCTACAGGTTCATGTAGATATGTCATGCCCTGCATAAAGCGATCCTTAGCAGGGAGGATCTACTGTAATCTACTCCTCTCGAAGATAGTGCTTGGTGACTACTTACCCAAAAAGGCAATCTCCCTCACTTACCGAAAACTTTTCAGTAACTCCCATGATAACCTAACCTGACTAAAGCAGGCTTGGGAGAGGAACCTCGGTGGTATAGAGGATGAAGAATGGCCTGATGCTCTGGCCTCTCCACGGGAGGTGGCCATACGAGCATGCTTCCGACTTGTACAATTGAAGATCCTTCATAGAAGTTACTGTGCAGTTACAACACTACTGAAAATGGGTAGACTGGACACAGTATTGCCCCAAACGATGTGGACCAATAGGTACATTTCATCATATCCTCTGGGATTGCCCATTGTTGCAGAACTACTGGAATTCGAGTGGTGCCATGCATGGCAAGTGTGTGTGTGTGTGTGTGTGTGGGGGGGAGGGGGGGGAGGGGCTGCAGCTGGTGGCCTGGTGGTGCTTTTTTGAACATCTGGAGCGATACAGATCTTACCTGTATGGACTACCTGTGGGTGACCCTTGGTCTGATGGTGGCCAAACAGAACATAGCCAGGCTGGGAGAAGAGATTCTGGAGGAGACGTTGTGCGGCTAGGGCATCGATTTGTGTCTACTATAAAGAAAATGCATACTTATTAAGACGCTTGTATTTGTCCCTTACCCACCTAAGTGCCATGAGCTTTGCCGGAAAAACCACAGTGAGAGGGATACCATTTTTGTGTGATGGTCCTGTTAGGAAGAAATCTCACACATTTGACAAATAAAGAAAATCCCAGTGCTGAAGGAAACACTGGTGGTTCTTCTGGGTGAACTTGGGGGGAAACAGTATCTTTCCACTTGCGATTCCAATGGCCAAACATATGGCGCCTTTTGATTCCTGCTAGAATTTCCCTGTCTCAGGTTCGGAATCGGCAAATTACTCCCCCTATTCATCTGTGGTGGAGGGACATGTGAAACATTTAGGCCATAAAAAAACTGTCCACAACTATCCACAGTAATTTTTGCACAAAATTGATTCAGCATGGCGAGATTTCAAAACCTACATGAAGAGATGGCACAAGGAATCTACTATACTCGACTAACACACCAGAACTAATATCTAATGCTGGCCTAACTATGTCACCTTCCCCCTCTAGTACAGCAGATAAAGAATACGCTTTAATGGTGATGAATGTGCATAGATTTGGTTTAAACACCTGAAAGATTGAACATGTGAGATAATTTGTCTGTAAAGGTTATAATGTGAATCGCCGGAATTGTATTTGTGTAAATTATTGCATAATTGTTTATTACAGGCTGAACCAAAACTGCAAATAAAGAGCTTAAAAACGAAATACAGGCAACGTGACAATCCTAGCAAAAATGTCCAGTAAAAATACTGAATGGAATAAAGGACTCACCCAGCAGCTATAACGGGTATTAACAATAATGCACCTATATTTAACACCTCAGTGTTTGCCAAACCATTTGGCATTGTTATGCTTGTTGAGTGTAATCTTTGGGACATTGCATGTTAAAGGCAAAGAAAGAAAGGCAAACAGCATGCTAAATAAATTATAAACAAGACTTAACTAATGAGTTATTTGCTAAATGAATGCCTTTCCATACATAATACCCGTCAGAACTCATTACAGGCCTTACTATATATTTTTAAAATAAGGATTCTTTAAAAATAGATCTACACGCGAAATGTTAAATCTTTAATGCTCTTACAAGATAACATGTAATATGTTAACTGTTTGCCTGTAAAGCGACTGTTGGCAAATTGCACAATGCTTTAAGTTGATGGTGGCCCGCAATCATTTCAATAGGAGCGCCTAACCTTCATTTAACCAAGGCTGAGGCTTTGCGATTCATACGCCCTTTCTCTTACATCGCCATTTTGATGGAGGTCGAAAATAATGGTAGGATCTTGTAACAGCGTGCTTTGTCTACCGCCCTTAACAACAGCTCTGTCTTTTGGGGTGGGGAGAGACCTAGGTGGTGTGTAAGGAGAAACAAATGTCCTGACAGCTCAGTAGGGCTAGAGCCCCAAACTGAGTTCTAACAACCCCAGATTATGGTACAGAAATGTGAGCCACATGTTGGTTAATTGTGCAGCTGGCCTTTCTTCATAAATATAAAGGATTTCAATCTGTGCTAATTTTGACCAGAATTTGCTCATGCATGGTAAAGGTTTGAAAATTAATTTAAATTAGTAATAGATGTAAAGTGACCTCAGTTACTGGAAACACTACTACAGATGCCAACATTGTGAACACCTAAGCGACATATGGAGAAAGAAATGGCGATAATTGTGCTTCCTACTAGTTTACATTGGAGTGGGGGTAAGTCTTAAGAGGGAGAGAACTAAAACGTTGTTTCTGATGCCTAAAGAGTTTTGGTAGTTTTGCGCACTAATACATTGTATTGTAATTACATTTATATAGTGCTTATTACCTCTGGCAAGGTAGGAGGCACTTTATAGTGGTAAACACTCTACTTTGGAACCCAAAGTTAGTAATTAGTCCGTGATAATTCGTTATTGTTGTAAATTTGTTGGTTTTTGGGTTTGTTTTGTGCCCCGATGAAACATACATTTCTTCCAGTTTCTAGTGGTGAATTAAATTAGTATGAGTTGGGTATAATTATTAGAGCAAGCACTTTCAACTGGAAATATAGGATAAGTAAAGAGGTCAAAGGAAGTTAGATGTTGGCAGATTGCAAGGAAAGGTTATGCAGAAGGGTAAATTGTGATTTATGTGAGTGGGATAAATAGGTAGGTTAGGAAAAAGTTAGATAGTGCAGCAAAGGTTACTTTAACACATGGGGATATTGGTTGTTAAGGGTTTGAGTCCTGCGCATGTAATGATTCTGCAATTGTCTTTTTACTGGACCCTAAGTAACCTATTTTGGCACTTGACCCTCAGGGTAGTGAAACATTGCATTCTAAAGCCTACTCGAGGGAGGTGGTGTGGGCTAGTAATCCCAATTCGCTAGAACGCAGAAGCACTCAACACCACTCAGATTATCCAGTCGGTGCTTTTTCTTTTAAAAAGGAAAAGTACATTTATCACTCTCACACTGTTCTGAGAAATAGGGCTGACAGGGGCATGTACCAAAGTGTTAGTCTGTGCGTGCTCTTGTGGCCACAATGCCAAACATTACTTGTGTTGGTCTTGTACTGTTCCTTGTCAAGCTTGGGTCAGGAACATGATGTATTTCATAAGAACACCACCACTTTTGCAGAATAGCAGCTGATTAGGAAAAATAAAACATCCCCACTGAAAAGTAAACTATTCTAAAATGAATAAATGAGAATAGAGCATATTATGTGGGTAAAAGGGCGCAGGCCGCAGGCTTAAGCTAAGCTAAAATATATGTGCCCGAGCAAGGTCCTAAAATGAACACATGACCCTCCCCATTGCCAGAATGAGAGTGCCGTCCCAAAGACCTAACTAAGAAATGTCCTAAACTAAAACCATTTTGAAATATACGTAGAAAAGATAAAAATGTCGAATTTGACAAGCCACGCAGGCCAATAGACAAACCAAAGTTAAGACAATTTGAAAACACGTTTGGGATTTTGAAAAAAAGATGTCAGTGGTTGAATGTCAACAAACATTATGATCCTTCAGAAAACGTGCAATGTCGGCAATGGAGATGGAAGTCAGGAAAGACTCTACTTCGGCAGGTGATACGTTGACCAGCACATTAGTTGAAGGATCCACAGAGCAAGTATGTGGAAGCCTCAACTCCAGATGAGGTTGAGGAGGCAGTATCCCTCATTGCACCTTATGTTGATGGAGGCAGCAAATCCACAAATGACGGCTCATAAGATGCCTTGCGTATCAACTGCAGTCTCAGTGGGCATGTCTGTGAATGAACCCTCATTGAGATCATTAACAGATCCGTGTCCAAAGAAGGCACAGGCTGCACTGAAAGACACACTTTCGGTGCACATTTGAAGAAGCACCATAAGCAATGGAAAATGAGTTGCACACAAGTTGGAACCAGTCGGAATGTCAGTGACCAGTTCAGCTCCAGTTCCTCCAGCAAGGAAGCTCCAAAGTACTGCATTATGCGATCACGACACAGCTGGGCTGGTGGGAGTCCCATCACTCTGCTTTGCTGAGAGGGGGCAGTCACTGTGTATCAAAAATAGCAGCAGCAAAATACTTCCAATGCCAAAGTTATTGGGAATCCACCAAAGACACTCAGAGTGAAAGAATGGCTGAAGGAATGACTCCAAATACTGTCTGGAAAGTGCTGACAAATGCAGGCCCAACATCTGTTTAAAAAAAAGTGTACATTCCCCACAGTATTAGATACATTAAAAATCATGTTCACCAATTCTCCAGAGTGTTTGGGGAAGTTGGTATTTAAGATTGTATTGCCACTGATGACCTTGCTAGATGCAGGTCATAGATCTCTGGCTGATGTCAGACCACATGTTTTTGAAACAATTACGCCTTTAGTCTGCTCAACTTATCAGAATGTACATTGGAAGTATCAGTGTGCAGCCACAATCCTGCTACTTCTATCTCTCGTGTGTGTGTGTGGGGGGGGGGGGGGGGGGGGAAATAACACATGGCTGCAACGAGTTACAATTTTTGGAAACTGAAATTAAATAGGCAATTCCAGGTTTCATTCCACAGCAGCTTTGATCATTCAGCATAACATACTTTCCATCTGAAAGTACCTGAAAGTGGCTGAATCAGAGACCAGAGTACCATTCAGACAGCAGGCCAGATTTGATACGGTCACGTTACAAGTGCCGTGCAAGGACACCTGCTTACAAATCATAGAAAGACTAACAGTAGTCTCACATTCGCTTCCACTTAGAAAGACCTCTGTTTCACTGTTTAGATATTTATAATCAAAAGGCAACTCCCACACCTTGTGTATATAACTGTCCCCTAACCGCTTAAATCTGCCAGCTGCAAATGTTTTAAGAAATCCGT
Organism: Pleurodeles waltl; assembly: GCF_031143425.1. NCBI lineage: Eukaryota > Metazoa > Chordata > Amphibia > Caudata > Salamandridae > Pleurodeles > Pleurodeles waltl. The sequence continues at coordinate 974,571,670 of NC_090450.1, read as the reverse complement.
AAATTGAAATGTTGAAATGGGCAGCTTTATCACCCCATGTATTAGCCATACTGCATAGGGAGTTTCTGCTACAGTGAAAGGCGACTTTTCCAATTTCTCAATATTAAGAATGATGTAACTCGCTTATTTTTTAGCCATTACCTGTGGTTGTCTAGTCAGTGAATTTTAAGGTAAGTTCTTTTCCTTTTTTTTTTTGTTTTGGTTTATTAGTTTCAAATTTATAACTTACCTTAAAATTCGTCGTTCAGACAATCGTTATTCAAAATCGTTGTTTAGACAGTAGTTATTCAGTACTTCGTTGTAGAGACTTTTTTAGTTGTTTAGCAGTAGTGGTGCAGGCAAGTAGTGGTTTAGTCCTCGTTGTTCAGGATGTTTCCCGCTGTAATGTTTACTAGGGACAAGTCTCTACAGACCTTATGGGTAGAAGTGTACGGTGTCAAAACCTCATTCACCAGTTCAACAGCAGAACGTTCTGGAAGATTATGACCATTAATCAATAAAAAGAAAACGATGACAAAACCAATCCAGAGAAGAAAGGCAAGCAATGTCAATAGTATCCATAGATAATACCATGGACGAACCAGATAGTTATTTTTAAGCCAGTTATACAGCTTATGTGTCTTTGATACCGGTACAGCTGCAGAAACAGAAGAATTTGATGAAAAGTAATCAGTCGACGAAGTAACCAGAAGCAGTCTGTGCAAAAAATAGGAGCTGGTGCAGAACTGGTAGATGAACCTAATGCTGGTGGTTCATAATAAACAATGTCATCCATTTGTGTAGAATTGGGATAGTATAGATCCACATTTAGGACATTTCTTGTCAAGGAAGTGGTAACAGGAATTAACAGAAGCTCATTCTCGGTCCTCCCCAAGCTTTGGGAGATACTTCTAGCATTGGTACTTGCAGAAGCATTGTTGAGTGCTTGAAGAGGTATTTCTCATGGGGTAGTCAGAGGGGAACGGGGACTACCCAGGAATACTCCTGGTCTGCTGTGCAGGATCGGCCACATTGTGCAATTTGACGTCAATCAAAACAAAGCGGTTTTCTTTAGACCTGGACAGTGGTGGTAGAATGACAGTTCTTGTACTGTGTATTCCCAGGACTGGAACCGCTGCTATATAGGATGGGCTAAACTCCTTTTTGACAGTAAATCTTTTCTTGAACTAGATGCCCAACTTTAGGAATCCAGCCTGTTGATGTTGTTGGTAAATGCCTCATTCCCAAGGAGGCGGCAGAGGCAGATTAATTTTTATCACGTAATTGCTGTATTTCTTGTAAAACAGCGACATGTTCATTTATGTCAAACGGTGTTTCTGCCGCCACCGCGCCAGGGCCATACGATCTAGGACATACATAGGTATTCCAAATAGGACCTCATAAGGGGTATGTTCTCCCAAGGAACTTTTGGGAGGATTATTGTTTTCTGAATCGCATCTACGTGCTGAAGCCACCTATGGCCAGAACCTAATAACCTTGCTTTTAAGGATTGTTTTCAGTCTCGGTTCTTCCTCTCCACGACTGAATTACCCTCGGGATGGTAGGGGGAGGAGTAACGGAGTTGAACACCCATCATGGTGTCACTGAACGCCTTGGAGGCAGAAGCGGGCCCTGATGTGAGTGGAATGCTGCAACCGCATATTTTGCAAATCTTTAATAACAGTTTGGGTTGCAGCCAACCGTTGTGACCATACCCACAGGAATCTAGAATATGAGTCAGCAGCAACTAAAATATATATGTATGAACCATCAGGTTGTAAGGGACAATGTTCTGGGTACACGCATTGTAGTGGTTTGGTGGACACTAAGAGGGGTGTCTGCGGTGGGCATTTGATGGTGGACCCTTTAATTTGTTGGCAAATAACACAGCAAAGGACGTACTCTTTGGTCGGTTTGTATGATCCTGGACACTAATAGCATTTTTGCAACAGGGAGATAGTAGCCGCCACACGTGGATGGGCAGATGCAACACCCTCATGCGCTGCTCTAGTGAGATCTAATCTCTGGGGTTGGTGGGAATCACTCAATCTCCCACCCCTGGTATTGTTGCAAATGCAATGTTTTGGGCACTGAGATGGTAGGAATATTTTCCAGGGTATGATTTTGGTAAAGGCTTGCCGTCAGCCGAAGCTTTCACAGCAGCCTGCATCTCATCACCCAATCTTGTATGAGAACGAGTAATTGTAGCAACAGAAGCCGTAGCTACTGCAGATTTGGCAGCTTCATCAGCCAAAGTTTTTCCTACAATGCGTACTCCTCCATGTTCATGGCCCAATGTTTGTACTACACAAGCTTTCGGTAGCCTGTTTTTAAGATCAGCTACCGTTCCTCACATGTTTTTGTGTTTGGTGTTCCCTTTGCAATCTCTGAACCCGTTCAGTCACCAATGATGTAAGTACCAGGGGGGGTTGGGGACCCCTGCAGTGCTCATGCACTTGGCATGGGCACTGAAGGGGCACCCATGCACAGCCCCATCAGGCATTCCACTGCCCGGATTACACTGCACCTGACGCACCTCAACATTGCCGCCGGCTCCATTACGAGCCGGCTTCAATGTTGTGGTGATATTTCCGCTGGGCCACCTTGCAGGTAAGTACCCGCGTCTTCGAGGGGAGGGAGGGCGGGGGGAAGAGACCATGGGGTTTTAGGTGAGCACTGGGGGCCGGGGGCGCACTGGTTGGCCCCAAACACACACCCTCAGCAGCAGAAGGGTGCGCAAACAGCGTCGGGCTCCCAGTGCTTTCCAATGAGGGGACCCTGGGGATCACAAAGATGCTGCAGGCTAGGTCCAGGGTGTCGGTTCCAGAAAACCACAGGCTGGACAAGGAGGGCTGCCTGCTGAAAGTTGCTGGACTGATGGTCTGATTCCCCAAGTTCAGGGGGCTGCGGGTGTATAGGTACCTCTAGGCATCAGTAATCTTCGGTTCTTTTGCGTTCTGGGTTGGGGTCCTCTGGATTTAGGCTGCAGGAGTGGTCGTGTTGTACAGGAGGGGTCAACCCAGGGTGGACACATTAGGTCAGAATTTCCTGGGGACCAGTTCTAGTCAGTTGGGCCACCTGGCCACCTAGTCACGGGCTGTGGGTGTCAGATGCAGAGTGGGCAGGATTTGTGGATCCGGGGTGGTTCTGGAGTCCTTTGCTGGATTTATTTTTTCTGGACAGGGCCATTGTCAACGGGAGATATTGGGCCTCTGGGGTGCAAGCAGTCATGAGGCTTTTAAGAGGTCGGTGGTCCTGCAGGATGCATAACCTTTTTGTAGCAGGGCTTCAGAAGCTAGAGACAGGTCTGTAGGGCTGGGGCCAAGTCAGTTTTTCAGTGTTCTCTGCTGGGGATCAGCTTAGCTGTCCTTTTTCTGCCTTATTGTCATCTTCTTGAGGTCGCCAGGAATCTGATGAGCTAGGTTCACGGGAGCCCTTAAACCCTCAATTTAGGGGCGTTACAGGGGTCAGAGGGCAGTAGCCAATGGCTACTGTCCCTGAGGGTAACTACACCCTTCCGGTGACCACTCCTTTTGGGGAGGGGGACACAGACCTAACCATATTGGGCCCTGTCCTCCAAACTAAGATGGAGGATTTTGCACAGAGGGGTCACTTCAGCTCTGGACATCTGCGAAGTGGTCAATTCTCCTTGTTTTTCCTACCTTTCCTCCCGGACTTGGTGCTTAAAGTGGGGCTTTGTCTGGGGGATGGGATCTCCACTAGCTGGAGTGCCCTTGGGTACTGTAACAAGAGGTCCTAGTGTTAGTTCCTGAAGGGGGGGAGGTGTGAAGCACCTCCACCCAGTGCAGGCTTGGTTTCTGGCCACAGAGAGCACAGAGGCTCTCACCCCATGTGGTCAGAACTTATCTGGAAGTGGCAGGCTGGTACAGACCACTCAGTCCTGCACTAGACGTTTGGCTAAAATACAGGGGGCATCTCTAAGATGCCTTCGGTGCATTTTTTAATAAGTCAAACACTGACATCAGTGTGGGTTTATTGTGCTGAGATGTTTGATACCAAACTTCCCACACTTCAGTGAAGCCATTATGGAGTTGTGGAGTTCATAATGAAAAATACCCAGCCCACATACTCAGCATGACCAAACTGCACTTACAATGTCTGACAATGGATTTAGACACTGTAGGGGGCTAGTGCTCCTGCAACTATGCCCTCACCTGTGGTATAGTGCACCCTGCCTTAGGGCTGTAAGGCCTACTAGAGGGGTGTCTTCCTATAAGTCACTTACCTATGCCACAGGCAGTGTTTTGTGGGCATGGCACCATAAGAGGGGTACCATGTCGACTTAGTCTTTTTCTCCCCACCAGCATGCGCAAGCTGGCAGTGTGCATGTGGTTGTTGAGGGGTCCCGCAGGGAGGAATAATACACGCTGCAGCCCTTGGGGACCTTCCCTGGCCACAGGGCCTTTGGTACCATGGGTACCTTTTACAAGGGACTTAACTGTGTGCCAGGGGTTTGCCAATTGTGGACACAATTGTACGGTTTTGGGAAAGAACAGTGGTGCTGGGGCTTGGTTAGCAGGATCTCGGCACACTCTGTCAAGTCAGTATCAAGACCAGACAAAGTTGGGGTGGGGAGAGGGTGGGGGGGGGTCACCATGCCATAAAGGGTACTTTCCTACAGAGTGCATGTATGTTCTAGTGTCCAAAGTTTACTTGAAAAGTCAGCACAAATTGAATCATAAAGAGGTTTTATGCATTGTACATAATCTGGAATGTATGTCCTGCCAAAGTTAAAGAAATCCAGCAAGGACTGCAGTTTGTTGATGGGGTTTGGAGGTTGTAACTGAGCACATTTCTCTAGAAAGTGTGGGGCCAGGCTCTTTCCTTCATCTGATAATTATTTTGTATGTTAGAAATAGGACACTGAAAAAAGCAATTTTTGTTTTCTTAAAATTAAAATTGCAGCCTTGGGTGGCAAATCCTAATACAATATAATCCACCCTGGCTAAGTGAATGCTGAGGTTGTCATCTGTGAGGTAGATGTCATTCACATAGGATGACTCGGGGGTCAATATCATGTAATATTGATGATACTCGGGAAGAAAACAACTCGGGGCTGTTCTTATACCCTTGAGGTAAACGCCAAAAGTGGCACTGAGAGCCAAGTGCGCTGAAGGCACTACGATACTGACTTTCAGGCGCTATATTTTAGCATTACAAAACACTGGAAATATCTAATGTTGTTTTGTACTTTTTTTTAACTATATTGTTTTAGTGCCACATTGTGTGCATTTTGCATTGTAAATGTGATTGTTTGACTGTTTAAATGTCTGTAATCTAAGACTATCCTATATGAATGGTCTGGTTTTGCAACGGGGAATAACAGGTTATTCATTGTAGAGACAAAGGGTTTGATTACATTCTGGTATTCCAGGTGTGTGATAATATCCCTGACAGGTGCTTTAGCTTCATGTTTAACGGGATATTGAGATCAGATCTGTGGTGTCGATCTAATTGAAATTACATGGTAGGGAGACTTTTTATTCCACCCTGCGTGGTTGCAGTACAGCGTGGACGCCCGTGCCAAAGCCCAAGCAGCAGTGTAGGCTTCCTTTACAATGCCTGGAACTAGGACTGAGAAAGAAGACAAAATTACATTTTTCCCCTTGTGGGAGCTTGCAGACAAATTCAGGTGGCCAATCTTTTTCTACCAACAGTATGTCATAATTTAGTGTTCATCTCCTCCAGAAGATTACCGTAATAGTGCGCTCTGTCTCCCTCAATTTGCATGTTTAATTTATAGTCCCTGTCAGGTGGGGAGACGTGCCTGTCCGCTGTTTAGACTTAAAGTAGTTAGTTGCTGTCACATCCAGAAGATCTAAGATTCTGGCAACATATCGTGACCTCTGCTGGGCTGTCTAGCACAGTCAATGCCCACGTCCTTTTCTTCAACGTTCTCAATAGGAGTGGTATTCCTAATTGATATCGCTGATACCTTCTTTTTTAATTGGGGCTTTTGTTGAGGAGCTATTTCTTCCTTTTTAGCGTAAGATTCTGAAGAACATTGATCCCTTTTTTGGAAAGCGTAGTTGCTTCGATGTTCTGACCATCCCACTCTCACTCAGTTTATCTGGTGTGTCCTGGAAGAAATGAGATGGGCGATTGTGTAAAATAAAAGCTCCCCCCTGAAAGCAAGCTATTTTAAAATGAATAAATGAGAATAGAGCATAATATTTGGGTAAATGGGTACAGGACGCAGGCCTAAGGTACTAAAATGAACCCATGACACTAGCTATGTCCTATTTATATCCATGTATATTCTTGGAAAGGTGAAAATCCTAAAATCCTCACTGTTAATGGAGATGTGCCACAACTCTAGAACACTGAAATGATCTGATGTGCCATTTATAGATGCAATTACCTTGAAAGGAAACTTTATCCCCATTTTTGTTTTCTTCTCTCCATTTCCCCTTTTCGCTGGGAGCTGTTATTGCCTGGAGTTGCATCCTAGCTCATGTGGTAGCAATTCTTTTGTGGCATAGGGAAGTCAGCTTCTGACTTCACATCTCGCTTCCACAAGATTGCACAGCTAAGGGTAGAATTGGTTGTGTCCAAAAGTTACATGAACATTATAATGCATTAATAAAATTGAGCATTGTAGTATTCATTGATAGTCCTAGTCAATGAAATATTTTAAGTGAAGCCTTTTATATTCAACCTACAGTGTCTGAGCCTTTCTTTAGCACTCCTTGGCCACATTGTGCAGTCGTAAGACCTACCAGTCAAGGCCCTTTGTAAGAAATTGGGTTATTGGTTGAGGGAAGTGGAAGAGCCCCACTCAGGCAACAACCAGTCCTTGTCAGGTTGAACCATAAGTCACTAAATGTATGCTTAGCCCTCGGGTAGCTTGGCACACAAGCAGTCGGGCTTTGCTTGGAGGCAAAGTGTAAAGTATTTATCCAGCACTCAAGCAGTAATAAATTGAAAACATAATACAAGAAAAATCCATAACAGATTTAGAAAAATAGAATAAAATTTAATTAATAAAATGACACCAAAACAAATTAAATCCAATCAGTAGAACCAGAGTTCCGAATTTTTGAAGTCTGTAGTGTAAATAGCACAGACGAGATCAAAGTGCCAACAGCAGGTATCTGGTCACGCAAGACTGGGGCAAAGTCACAATTTAACTCCAACCTCGGTGGAGTACAGGTTGGATACAAAGGGGTGGATTGGGCCTTGACTTGACTTACCTTCGGAGTTGAAAAAAGTCCTGAAGAAAAGTTCCTGAGAAGGCACAGTTCAGCAAGGCTTCAGGCAATGTACAAAGAGAAGGTGTGGTCGTCGGGAAGTGGCTGGACGGGGTTGTGGTGAAGAATAAATCACAGGCAGGACAAAACAGCAGGCTATATTAGACAAGGGCTCCACTATGCTGGATACCTTTGTGTAGACATCCATCTGAACAGGATTTGCTGCTATGAAAAAAACATAGCAGGATCTACTACGAAGTCAGGCCCACCAGCGATGCACCTGTAGTGGATCAGCTGGCAGGTAGATTGCGGTCTTCAGTCAATCAGTCCTCAAGGCACTTTTTGGTGAAAAAGTTTCTAAGTCCTGAGTTTTAGGGTTAAGCAGGAGCAGCACTTCTAACACCACTTCCAAAGGTCCAACACCTGGGGAGCTCCACTTTTGAGGTTGGGATTTATTCCAGTAGCAGCTAGGTGCAGGGTTCAAGGCTTCAGAAGTTTGTCCCAGTAGCACACAGGCACCCAGCCAACCAGCCCTCTGGGTCAATTCTGGTGGTCCTGGGTTCAAGGAGATGGTCCCGTTCTTCAGGCAGCAAGGCACTCATCTAGTTGTAGCAGGGCAGTCCTCTGGGAGTTCAAGCAGTCCTTCTAAAGTATGCCACAGATCCGGAAGTGCACTGAAGGTGTGTTATGAGGGTCCAATATTTTTATCTGGTGCCAAACTTTGAAGTAGGATGGGGGCATTCCTATACCACCCCACATCTAGTTCTCGAAAGTTCTTCCCTTCCTCTGTCAAAGCTCCAAGAAGTCTGGGGTGACAAAAGACTTGTCAGGTTCTTTTGTGTGTGCTCGAGGCAACACCCTTTGAAGTGCAAGTGGGACAGGGAACAGCTCCATTTCAGCCATCCTGGCAAAATGACCCATCCCTTTTGTCTCACTGTCTGGGAGGAATACACAAAGCCCAACAGCAGAGCTATTCTCAGTCGTGTGACCCAGGACAGTGGCAGAAGGCACAAATAGGTCAAGAAAATGCCAACTTTCTAAAAGTGGCATTTTTAGATTTGTGAATTAAAATCCGACATTGCTATTCAAGAAGATTGTACATTACAAATCATTTGAGTCTAAACATGACATTTCTACCTGCTCCCAATCAAAAGTTATTGCTCATTAAATGTAATGTATTATCCAGTGGTATCAAGTCGCAGAGAGAAGCCTTAAAGTAGTGAAAAACTGATTTAGGAGTTTTCCTACCCGGACATATGAAACTCAAACCCACATGTTCTAATTTTTAAATACAGTGCATCCTGCCCTGTGGGCCTTTGGGGCTTACCTGAGGGAATGTCCTAAATGTATTAAAAGGGAAAGTTTAGACCTGGTAAAGGTTTACTTTGCCAGATCAAAATGACAGTTTTATATAGCACTACAGGATACATTCAGCAAAACAGGAGGAGTGAAGGCAAAAGGTTTGGAGGAAGACCACACCAAAGGATGTCATGTCTAACACCTTGTACTACAGAGCAGGTGGACAAAAGCTCTAGCTTAAGGAATGCTAGAACACAAGTTACCATCTCCTGATGTCATCCTTGGAAGGCCCCTGGAGACTTATGGGGGGTATGGTATTAGATAATTGGGCGGCTGCTGCAGTCCCCACACCTTTCACAACACTTGAACAATTAGTTGGTGGTGCCCCTGTCCCTCTTTGGGGCACCACGAGTATAATAATTTGGGGTCCCCAGGGCCTGATATGACCTGGAGAGTTAGCACCACACATTCCCTTCCCTGCTTAAACAGTTTAGATGGGTTTGCCTCATCCCACAGGTATTTGGGCCTCTGGGGAGAATTCTTATAAATGCTGCCACGCTCTTGTTGTCGGGTGTCTGTTTCTTTCAAGGGAAAGATCTTCAAATAGACGTATCTCTGCCGCCCATGGGCCGATTTGCTCAATCTTTTGCTCATTTTGTTATTGTTGGTGGGCTCTAGCCACCAAGATCGTTCTTGCCAGGGCCTCCTAACCTCGAAAGAGTGCTGTCTGAAATGAAGCCACCTTTTGAGCCCATTCACAAGGCTGACCTCAAGTTCCTAACCTGGAAGGTCTCTTTATTCCTGGCCCTTACAAGCGCCAGAAGAGTAAGTGAAATTCAGGCTCATGACACAGGAACATTTCTTGCGCTTCACAGATGCAGCAGTCATTCTTCGAACGGGCTAGAGATTCATTCCTAAAGTGCCTTGTGATTTCCAGCTTAACAAACCTATAATTCTAAGAACTTTCTATCCGATTCCAAGTTTGCCGGTAGAAAGATCTCTGCATACCTTGGATCTCAAAAGATGCCTCAAGTTTTACTTGCATCATACAAAAACTCTCAGGAAGACTACTGAACTTTTGGAATCCTATAGTCAAATGTGGATGGGAACTCCAGTTACTAAAGCAACAATAGCCAGATGGATTTCAGCCGCAATACAGTTTTCTCCATTTAAAGTTGTTTGACCTTTGTCGAGCAAGGTCAGAGCACACTCAACCAGGGCAGTGTCTACATCTACAGTCCTCTTTGCTGGTGTGCCTCTGGACAAAATATGTTGAGCGGCAACGTGGAGAAGAGTACATTCTCTCTTAGATGATTTCCATGTATAATCATAAGCACTGAATAGTCCCGCCCACATGCGGGGACACCGTAGCACTTCTTCAAAATATCTCCAGTGGAAGGTTTTGCCTTTCTTCACGAAAGTCTGCAAAATAACTTAAGTGGATAGTTCACACAGCCTTTGTACCTAGGCTGCGCTGGCTGAACTCTCAATTTTAAAATAAAGACAAAAGCCAGCACATAGTAATTTGAGAATAATTTGTTATTAGAATGAATCTCCCTCACAAACCCCTTTTGCATGAGAGATAAAGAGGAGGAAGGCACAGTAGCCCCATAGGCTGCCATCATATGGCTAAAAAAGAAAGGGCCTTTAAGAAGTCCGAGACCACCAGTATCCCATCATGCACAGCTAGTGGCAATTTCTTCCGTTCTTTTTTCTGGCTCCTGCTGACAGGATCCTGGAGCATTGAACTCAATCATTTCTTTTTTTTTGTGATTAAAAATTCATCTGAATTTCAGTAACAACTCTCACTTGCCATATTTGGAGTTCCCCCACCTTTGTCTGCCATTTCCTAACAGAAATCTGTATTTTTTATCGTCAAAAATGCCTTCTCTTTTTGATAAGTGTCCAGGCTGTGGGAGGAAAAAGGCCGAAACTAATCCTGAGAGTGCGTATCCTATGTCTTTCAGATACTCACATTCATGACACCCGCAAGATTTGTAAAACCTTTTCCAGGGGCACTCTATATGAGAGGGAGAAGATTTGCCTTCAAGGAGAGGAGAAAACGGAAGACCCATTCTACAGGTGGGACCTCAGGGCAAGGAGAGGAACAGTCCTCTACCCGGGCTCTGTCTTCGTCCTCTGGAGGGCGCTCCAATCAGAAAAGGTCTGAAAAAGGCCTTAGGTCCCGGTCAATGTCAAGAACGTCGAAGAGGTGCAGTGCCGATCTGTTCACTGTCTCTCCATGGGTCAACGTCTAAGAGAATTGCGCATATAGACGTCGGAGTGAAGAAGACCAGAGACAGCGACACCATTGTCACACAAAAGACCATCAACATCGAGGACCCCTTTGACATGGAGACAATCGTCAAGGTCCTTATCGGCGTAGACTTACGGTCAGTCGCCATCAAAATCAAGGTCGAAGTCAGCAAGACACTCAGAGGGTGAGACTACGACGTTAAGAAGTAGGTCGATGTCAAGGGGGAGAGAAAGATCAAAATCCATCACAATTTCAGACTTCTCATCTCAAGTGCGCAGAAAACAGAGGCAAATCTATAGCTCTCCAGACTCTGACTACTCCCTGTAGGGAAGTAGACTCTTTTTAGCATGGTTACCCCCACATTGTGCCTGTTTGTCATTGTGTTTGACTGTGTTCACTGGGATCCTGCTAACCAAAACCCCAGTGATTATGCTCGCTCCCTTCCAACTTGATTCTTGTACCCTTTTCACATCCACATTTGGCATACAGTTACCCCCATGTAAGACCCTAGCATATGGTACCCAGGGCATTGGGGTATCAGGAGACACCCATGGGCTACAAGCACGCCTATGGCAGGCCCTCCTGCCCGAGAGGGAAGGATGAAAGTAGCTGTGTGTGAGGGCATCCGTGCACTAGCAGAGGTGCCCCCACAAACTCAGTTCCATTTTCCTGGACTTCGTGAGTGCGGGGATGCCATTTTATGCGTGTACTTGACATAGGTCACTACGTATGTCCCGCTACATAATGGTAACTCCGAGCCTAGGCATGTTTGGTACCAAACATGTCAGACTCATACCCCAATACTGTTTCCAGTATTGGAAGTATGATTCCATGCACTCTGGGGGCTCCTTAGAGGACCCCCAGCATTGCTTCTATCAGCCTTCCAGGGTTTTCCGGGCAGCCCAAGCTGCTGCCAATCCTCAGACAGGTTTCTGCTGTCCTGCTGCTTGAACAGCTCAAGCCCAGAAACTCAGAACAAAGGATTTCCTTTGGGAGAGGGGGGTAACACCCTCTCCCTTTGGAAATAGGTGTTACATGGCTTGGGAGAGGTAGCCTCCCCAAGCTACTGGTATGCTTTGAAAGGCACATTTGTTGCCCTCGCTGTGTAAACCAGTCTTCACCGGTTCAGGGACCTCCAGTCCCTTCTCTTGCGTGAAACCGGACAATGGAAAGGGGAGTGACCACCCTAGGGGTGGTGCCCAGAGCTCCTCCAGAGGGGTCCCTGGGTTCTGCCATCTTCAATTTAGGGTTGGCAGGGATCTCTGGGAGCTTCTCAGTGGCCAGGTCAGGCAGGTGACGTAAGAGCCCCCTCCTGAGAGGTGGTCACCTGGCTAGGTGACCAATCCCCCTTTCAGGGCTATTTAAAGGCTCTGTCTTGGGTGGGTTCTCAGATTCGCCTTGCAAGATTCCAGCATGACTCCTCTGCAACCTCTACTTTGACTTTTAGCTACTGGAACCGTGATTGGACCCTCCAGGAACCAACAGTCTGCATCCACGAGGAAGGCTCTGCTTGCAACATTGTTGCCACAGTTCCTTCCAGCTTCTGCAACATTTCCCCGGCTATGTATCCTCTGAGGTGGCACGTCTTCAGTCTGCACAAGAAAGATGAAGGAATCTCCCTTGGAGTGAAGGAGTCACTCCCTTGCACCAACTGCAACAACGACTGGCTCCGTGGATCTCCTTTCATCCTGAGCTGCGTGGATCCTGCATCACCAGTGGTGGTCTGGAGTAGTCCTCTTGGTCCTTTCTGCCAGCTGTCCAACTTTGGTGGCGGTAAGCCCTTGCCTTCACACGCAGGTCAGTACCCCCGTGCACTGCATCTCTTGCAGCTGCCAAGACTTGTTTGTATCTTCTCCAAGGGATCTTCAGACTTCGTGTAGCCCCAGCACTCTTTCCTACAACGCACAGCCCTCTGTGTGCTTCTCCTGTGGAGTGGGACCGTTCTCCAATAGTGGAGTGTGGGCTCCTCTGTGACTGCTGATTCCTCGTCCAGTGGGTCTCCTACGGGGGCTGCCTATTCTTCTTTGGACTCTGCTTTGCTAAGGGGGGGCGGGTCCCCCTAGGACTCCCCGTGGGTTGAGTCCTCCTGGACCTTGTTGGTTCCCGGCAGCTCCACTTTTGTTTCACCACAGCTTCTGCCTTTGCCAAGGCTTTTTGGTGGCTTTTCCACGCCACTGACCGACTGCAATCGTCCATCCGGCGTGGGACGTCAACTGCATCCTCCAGGAACTCTTCACCTGCTCCAGGGCTGCATTCCTCACTATCTTCGTCCTACTGTCGACCAACTCCTGCATCCACAGCTGGGTGCGTAGTAGCACCTACTCCTCCTTGACTCTTCTGTGACTTCTGGACTTGGTCCCCTTCTTTCACGGGTCTTCCTCTTCAGGAATCCACCGCTGGTTTCTTGCAGTCTTGTCTGGGTGTTGCATTTTCTTCTTTTTGGATGGTTTGGGTAAAATCTGGTAATTTACTCCTTTTCTCCTGGTCGCTAGGGGGCACTGTGGTACTTACCTTTGGGGTTTCCTAGTACCCCCTGCTCCCCTCTACACATTCCACTTACCTAGGTGGGGGTCCCGTTTTCGCATTCCATTTTTTTTTAGTATATGGTTTGGGCTCTCCCTAGAGTCACTATTGACGATCTGCATTTGCACTGTTTTCTGTCACTTTCTATGCCTATTGCTGATTAATAGTGTACCTTTCTGATTGATACAAACTACCTGTGGATTCCTCACCTTATGAATTCACCCTTGCGCCAGCATCTGAGGGAAAATCTTCTTCCCATCTCTCCACGAGTACGTCACAATTGCACGGCTCCACGCGACTCAGTCTGACATCACAGTGCCAATAAGAGGTCCTCGCCGGCATGCTGACGTCAGTTTCACCCATTTTTTACGTGCCTTTGACGCTAACGGTTTTCTCCTAGCTCTGGCTTCTGTTGGAGGTTTCATCTTGTTGCTCTTTGTGGTTACAATGTCTCCCCCTAGGAAGTCCGGTTTCAAGCCTTGCAGAGTGTGGGGGTCGCATGTCGGTCACTGACCCTCAGGACGATTGTCTTTGGTGCCTTAGCTCTGAGCATGACGTCGAGGAGTGTGCGTCTTGCCAGAGCATGAATCCTAAGGATTTAAAGAAAAGGGAGGCCAAACTCTTTTTGGCCAAGGCGAAGAAGGGTCATAGGAGCCATAGAAGATCCTCTTCCCATGCTTTTTTGAAGAAGCATTAAAAAAGGTGCTGTCATGATGCTCGGAGCCTATCAAGATCGAGGTCTCCATCTCGTCGACGACGTGGGCGGTGAGACTGATGGTGACTCCTCAACCCCAGAGTCCTGAGGCTTCTCCGGCGCTGTCCGTCCTTGAAGTTGTGGCACCTCAGGACAGTCATTGATTTTTTTTCACCTGCTGCTCAGGCCGATGTTAAGCAAGCACAGGTGCAACAGGGAGACCAGCGGTATCCTGCCTTCCCGGCTCCGGGAGCGGATCCGGCGGCATTTTTGAATGCCATGTTTTCTATGTTCAATGCCATGGCTCCTACAGGTAGCCATTGTATTCACCAGAAAAAGCGTTACCGAAGGTAAGTAACTTGTTCATCTAGTGTGTTACCTACCTCTTTTTGGAGGGTTGCCTCTGTAGTACTTTTTGGTATTGTGTCACTAAAATATAATACCATTATTTTTGTAACACTGAGCGTTTCTTTTCATGTGTGTAAGTGCTGTACGACTACCGGGTTTTGCATGAGGTTTGCATGTCTCCTAGATATGCCTTGGCTGCTCATCCACAGCCACCTCTAGAGAGCCTGGCTTATAGAGACTGGCTACACTAATAGGGGATACCTGGACCTGGTGTAAGTACCTCAGGTATCCACCAGGCTGGCTTCCTACACTCCTGCATCTATTCTCCATCAAGAGAGGCACAAGGGGTTCCTGTGCTAATACCTGCTCCAACGCCTCCTTCATTAACAACAACAGAACCACCACCGGCAACCTCTCCTGTGAAAACTAGATCCTGTTCTCCATCCACAATTCCAAGTTGTTCACATCAACGCCTGTATACCAGATATCGGTCTAGACACCACAGAGACGTCCTCATCTGGTACAGGGAGATATTCTCCAACTTTCTCTGATCCTCCTGCACCATGTATCTCTCCAGTAGATGACGTGTCAGCATTCAAAGAAGTACTATTTAGAGGTGCAGACAAGTTAAATATTCCTCTATCTGCACTGATGACATCGATCAACTTTGCAACAGAGGTCAGCCTTACTCTATTACCTGTAGTTCCAGGTCTATTGGAACCTGCAGTGGACATGTTCTTTACTCCGTCATCCATCAAAGCTGCGCTTTCCAGGCTTCAAAAGAAATATTGACTGCCCAAACAAGATCTGGCCTTCCTGTGATCTGACCAGACACCAGATTCAGTGCTGGCAGTAGCCGCTAGAAAAGCATGCCACAGCCCCCACTTCTACAGTACCACCTGATAAAGAGAGGCATAAGCTGGACTCTGTAGGAAGAAAAGTTTGTAGCACGGACACACATCAATGAAGGCAGCAAGTTCCACAGCCTTGTTAGGCCGTTATGATAGGGCCCCATGGTAGTCGCTACAATAATTTATGTAACATCTCCCCAGAGAGAAAAGAGAAGACTTTAAAGAAATTCCAAATTAAGGCCTAATAGTTTCATATCAAATCATTACTATAGCAGCAGACTACTCTGTTAGCAGGACACGAGTACTGCCACGGAGTTTCCCTTCGAAGACATTCATGGCTTTGCCTTACTTCTATGTAACCAGAATTTCCACAAAGGATTCTAATTTAACTTTCTCTGGCACCACCCTTTTCGGATCTCATGCAGTTAAAAAATGGCGTGAATTAAAGCAGAACTAGAGACATTAAAAGCTGTTGGTTTAGAAAAACCTAAAGATTGAAGGAGACCTATCAGGCCTTTCCAACACCCCTTCTCGTCACAGAGGGTTGAAGCCCCTTGCTGGTACCAAGGTTGCCAGCAGACTGGTGCTCAGTCCCAACAATATCAGAGTTCCTACCAGCCCTACGAAAGAAAGCAGGCTAGAGGAAGATCTAGTCAACAACCTCTTTAGGGAGGCAAAAGGCCATCAGGAGCCAAACCCAGAAAGCTGAAAGATCTCTCCATTCCCTGGATGTGAAACAAGTTCTTTATTGTACCTTGTTAAAACACGAAACATTCTCAAATCTGACCAATTGTTTATCAACTATGGTCCTGTTGGCAAAGGATTGGCCACCTCTAAGCAATCCATTTAGCGAAGGATAGTATTGTGTATTTTATTATGCTATCATAAAGCTAATAAAACACTACCTACTAGACCGAAAGTTCCCTCTCATAAAGGGAAAGCAGCTACTGCTGCTTTGCTGCACAGTATTCCTATACCAGGGTTTTGCAAAGCTGCAACATGGAAGTCAGTTCACATGTTCACTAAATACTGCTGCTTAGATTCTGATGCTAGAGCAGATGTTCAAGTTGGGCAGGCTTCCCTCAGAAATGTATTTGCATGACATTTTCCAGTTCATCCTCTCTCTTCCCTGTTGTCCAAAGGGATGGGCTTGCTATTCTATTCAGTGCCTACGAATATACCTGGAAATCCCGTACGAGAGAAGAAACGGTTTCTTACCTGTAACTCTAGTTCTCTTAGGGGGATTTCCATAAGTCATAAGCAACCCTCTCTCCTCCCTGATAGAATAGACAGAGATATTGAAACACACTGTACAAGCCTAATGTTGTCTTCAAAAGAACTGAAGCAACTGCCACCATCTGTGCATGATGGGATACTGGTGATCTGAGTTCTTGAAGGCAGTGTCTCGTTTTTAGCCATATAACGGCAGCCTATTTGGCTACTCTGTCCTCCTCTCCTTTATCTGTCATGTGTTTGTGAGGGATATTGATTCTGTTAAATTATTCTCAAATTAGAATGTGCTGGCTTTTGTCTTTATTTTAAAATGGAGAGTTCAGCCAGCGTGGCCTATGTACATAGGCTGCATTATCTGTCTGTTTCTTAAGTAACTTTGCAAGCCTTCCTGAAGAAAGGTGAAAACTTCCAGTTAAGAAGCTATTTCGAAGAAGTGCTCCGGTGTATCTGCACGTGGGCTGGACTATTCAGTGCTTAAGACTTGTCATGGAAATTCCCCTATGAGAGCCCTGGAGTTACCTTCCTTCATGCAGCACTACTTCCTAGAATCGTCTCAAAGCACTGATGCTGCAGTTGGTCAAGCAGTGCTACGCTGTCTTTCAATAAAGTGAGCCTCCATTGTTTATGCTTCTAGATCGATATATTGAAATAGGTATTTGCATTGATTTTTATTATCAGGATTATAATTGTTCTTACTATTATGATTATTATGATTGATTATGTATGATGATGATTATTATTTTGTGTATATATATATATATATATATATATATATATATATATATATATATATATATATATATACAGTTTATTATACACATGGGTATATGTATAGATGTTTATATTGCTATGTACATGTCACCTTACCAATATTTTTCATATTAAGACCCACCATCCGCTAAACACACTAGACAGATATTCCACTTGCTGTTTGTTAATCTGATTCAAGCATGTGAATCTAAAAGATCCACTACTGGAGAAGAAAATGAGTAATTTACCTGTAACTTCAGGTCTTCTGTGTTGGTATCTTTCATAGATTGACATGCGATCCACCCTCCTCCCCTGAGAGGCTCCCCTTATATCTTGAGATAAAAATTGGCACTTGTGCGCGCAAATCTGAGAGAATCTGCCTCTCTTGGGAGTGTTCCAGAGGGTGCTGTGGCATGATGAGTCAAAAGTCAAGTTTGGTCCTTTTTTAGCAAAGGACATGGATATGTTATCAAAGAGACTGTTCTGATGGATACAACTACCTGTGGATTCCTCACCTAATGAATACTGCCATGGCGCCAGCATTCGACGGAAATCTTCTTACTAGTCTCTGCACGTCGACGAGGACGTCACTCTAGCCCACGCGACGCCGTCTGACGTCATACAGGCAATAAGAGGTCCTCGACGACGTGCCGACGTCAGTTCCCTTTTTTCCGTGCATTCGAAACGGTTATCTTCGAGGGAGCAACTGTTACTTTTGTGGTTACAGTGTATTTTTGCTGCGTAGTCTTTCGCTGTGGTAATAATGTCGCAGAGAAAGTCTGGATTCAAGCCTTGTCGTGAGTGTGGAGGCAAGATGTCAGTGACGGATCCTCATTCCGATTGCCTTTGGTGTTTGAGCTCCGACCACGACGTCTCGACTTGTGATTCATGCCAGCACATGAATCCAAAGGCCCTCAAGGAACGTGAGGCGAAGCTGTTTATGGCGAAATCGAAGGAGAAGCATCACAAGAAGTCTTCTTCACCAAGACATCGGCGTCATCGAGACTCCCGGCGCCGTAGAGAATCTCGGCGTCATTCAAAGGAGACCCGTTCCAGGTCTTCGGATCGGCGCCGAAGGACATGGGAGATCAGTCGCACGGTTACGCCGCATCCTTCGACGCCGTTGCCCTCTCCGGCGTCTCCAACTTCACCTGGACAGGCGTTGGTGATTGAGGTATTGGAGCCTCAGGTGTTTTCTCCGGCGTTGCAGACGTCGAGGCCGGCGTCGGGGTCGCCTCCGAGACAGGCACCCCAGTATCCGGCTTTTCCCACCCCTGGAGCCGATAGTTCCGCATTCTTGAATGCGATGTATGCCATCTTCCAACAGATGGCTCCAAGGGGGTGCTCCGGCTGGGCCTTTGGCCTTTTCATTGGGTGATCCTGCGCCTCTTCGGCCGGCACCCTTTATGCCCTTTCTCCCTTTTGGGAACGTGGCCTCGGCGCCAGTGTCGGCGCCGGTGGCCGCTCCGGTGGCTTCAGAGGGATTGGCCCCGGGGATTTCCATCCCGTCGACGTCAACGTCGGGATTTCGGCCTGTGACTCCGGTTGGTCCATCTGCTTCGACTGCTCTTTCGTCGGCGCCGAAGTTACCTGTGGCGCCGGACGCGGCGTCGGTGGCTTCTGAAGATCGGCGCCGATCTTCGACTTCGGCGGAGGCATTGTCGACTCCGCGTATTGAACAACGGCTTCATTCGAGGAGACGTGCTCTCCGTGTATTAGAGGAGCAGGAGTACCAACGAGCCCTGGAGGAAGGAGAGCTAGAGGACTCGGGTGATGGGCTGCGTGGTCTGGAGTTGGCCAGTGGGCTGGACACTTCCCCTGAGTGGGATCTTTCGTCCCCGGGAGAATATACTGAGGAGGCTGCTTCCTTTCACGCAGTGGTATGGAAGGCAGCTAGTTTTTTGGACCTGCCTTTGCCGGTGGTGGAGGCTAAACAAAACCTTCTAACAGAGGTGCTACATCCGGCCTCAGCTGCGGCGGAGCCTCTTTTGCCATTTAATGACGCTCTGCTGGATCCGGTGTTAGAGGTGTGGAAGAGGCCGGCATCTTCCCCAGCAGTTCACAGAGCAGTGGCCAGGAGGTATCGGGCGGCTCCGACTGACCCTGGTTTTCTGTCTAGGCACCCTACGCCGGAGAGCTTGGTGGATCAGGCCTCCTGTTCATCCAAGTCAGCGCCTGGTTCTTTCCCGACGGTGCCTGGGGACAGAGATTCAAAGAAACTAGAGGCGCAGTCCAAGAAGATTTTTTCGTCCTGCAGTCTGGCGTTGAAGGCCACCAACGCAACCTGTATCCTGGGGAGGTATATTCATGCTCTGATGGATGACATTTCCTCATCATTTACAGAGCTTCCCCAGGGTCTTTTGGATGTTGTTTCAAATGCCCAGGCTGCTGCGACCCAGATTATCCAGACGGGACTGGATACGACCGACTCGGTAGCCAGAGCAATGGGCACAACTGTGGTGGCAAGGAGGCAGGCCTGGCTCCGTAACTCGGGCTTTTCTGCGGATGTACAGTCCACATTGTTGGATCTCCCGTTTGATGGGGACAAACTGTTTGGAGCCAAGGCTGATTCGGCCTTGGAACGTTTTAAGGAGAGCAGGGCCACGGCTAAGTCGTTAGGGCTCCAAGCTCCTTCTTCCACGGCCTCTTCCAGATTTTTCAGGAGGTTTCGTGGATTTGGGCGTGGCTCTTCCTCCTCTTCCTTTCGGGGAAGATATCAGCAACCTGCCTCTTCCCATCCCTATAGATCTTTTAGAGGGAGAGGTAGGGTCCGCACCAGAGGGGCCTCTCAGCAGCACTCTGCCTCTTCCTCATCCTCTGGCGGGGTGCAGCAGGGGAAGCAGCCTTAGGCTTCCACCATTTCCCACTCACTCCTCTCCTGTAGGGGGAAGATTACAGCATTTTCTCACCAAATGGAAGACTGTTACAACGGACACTTGGGTTCTCAGTATTGTGGGAAAAGGCTACACCCTTCCCTTTCGGGAGTTCCCGCCCCTCATCCCGCCCCGCCCTTCTTATTGTTCAGAAGAACACCTCCTGTTGCTAGAACAGGAGGTACAAGCCCTCCTTTCAAAGGGCGCGGTGGAGTTGGTCCCAGAGCAGGAAAGGGGTCGAGGATGTTACTCAAGGTATTTCCTGATTCCCAAGAAGGATGGTCGTTTGAGACCAATCCTGGACCTGAGGATCTTGAATTGGTTCCTCAAGCAGGAATAGTTCAAGATGCTGACCCTAGCACAGGTGCTTTTGGTGTTGAACAAGGAAGACTGGATGGTGTCTGTCGACTTGCAGGATGCTTACTTTCATATCCCGATACTCAAGTCACACAGGAAGTATCTCCGGTTTGTGGTGGGATCACAGCACTATCAGTTTGCGGTCCTTCCGTTTGGTCTTACTTCAGCACCTCGAGTCTTCACGAAGGTGATGTCGGTGGTTGCGGCAGAACTCAGAAGGAAGGGGATAGCAGTATTCCCTTACTTGGACGACTGGTTGATCAAAGCCAAGTCCCCGGAGCTTGTCTCATCATCTGCAGTCAACAACCCAGTTGTTGTTCGACCTGGGTTTTTTGGTGAACGAGCCCAAATCTCACCTAGAGCCCTCTCAGCGCCTCCTGTTCATAGGGGCAGTACTGGATACAACATTGGGTCGGGCCTTTCCTCCGCCTCAGCGGATTCAAGATATTCAGGATTTGGTTCCAATGTTTCGAAATGGAGCGGTAGTTCCAGTTCTCAAGGTCCTTCGTCTGCTCGGTCTGTTTGCCTCCTGCATTCTGTTGGTCACGCATGCTCGCTGGCACATGAGGGCTCTTCAGTGGTGCCTCCGAAGGCAGTGGTCTCAACACAAAGGGGATCTAGAGAGTACTGTCAAGATCTCCAGAGATGCTGCTGTGGATTTGAAGTGGTGGATTGCAAGCAACAATCTTTCACAAGGAAAGCCGTTCCAGCAGTCGCCACCAGTGGCCACAGTCATAACGGATGCTTCCACTCTAGGGTGGGGAGCTCATCTGGGGGATCTGGAGATCAAAGGTCTTTGGTCTCCAGAGGAACAGATGTTTCACATCAATCTGTTAGAGTTACGGGCTGTACGTCTGGCTCTCAAGGCCTTCCTCCCTTCCCTTCGTGGTCAGTCGGTACAGGTCCTAACGGACAATACTACCACGATGTGGTACATAAACAAGCAGGGAGGAGTGGGGTCGTACCTTCTCTGCAGAGAAGCTCTTCGACTATGGTCCTGGGCAAAGGACCATCCGATTTGCTTGATAGCAAACCATCTGGCCGGAGTCTTGAACGTGCGTGCGGACAGTCTCAGTCGCCAATTCTCGGCAGACCACGAGTGGCGTCTCCATCCAGATCAAGTCCGTTTAATCTTCCAGAGGTGGGGGTTTCCTCGGGTAGATCTGTTTGCCACTCGAGAGAACGCGCATTGTCCGTTATTCTGCAGCCTCCAGTATCCGATGCAGGGAGCGTTGGGGGACGCGTTTCAAATAACCTGGTGCGGCCAGTTGCTTTACGCGTTTCCTCCCATACCCTTGATTCCTCGAGTATTGAGGAAGATTCGCCAGGACCGGGCTCTAGTCATCCTAATAGCTCCGGATTGACTAAGGAGGGTATGGTACTCCGACCTTCTCCAACTCTCAATGTGCCCTCTGCTCCGTCTCCCTTTCAGGGCAGACCTCCTCTCGCAGTCGCAGGGGCAGGTTCTACACCCCAACCTCCAGAGTCTGCACCTACATGCCTGGAGATTGAACGGGGCAACCTGAGTTCCTTCTCTCTCCCGCCTGAGGTAGTGGATGTTATATTAGCGGCCAGGCGACACTCCACTAAATCTATTTATGCTAATAGATGGTCTAAATTTGTTGCGTGGTGTGGAGAGAGGCAGATTGATCCTTTGCATGCTCATCTATCGGACGTTTTGTCTTTTGCTCTGTCTCTAGCGCAGAAAGGATGTGCAGTGGCTACCATTAAGGGTTATTTATCGGCCTTGTCAGCCTTCATATGTCTTCCAGACCAACCATCTTTATTTAAATCCCCTATTGTTATCAGATTCTTGAAAGGTCTTCTAAATAAATATCCTCCAAAGCCATTCATTATGCCGCAATGGGATTTGTCCTTGGTCCTGACTTTCCTTATGGGGTCCCCTTTTGAACCTATGCATTCTTGCCCCTTAAGGTATTTGGTTTTAAAAACAGTCTTCCTGATAGCTATAACATCAGCAAGGAGAGTGAGTGAGTTGCAGGCCTTATCAGTAAAGCCCCCTTATACAACTTTTTATGGGGATAAGGTGGTGTTGAGGACCAAGGCTGCTTTCCTCCCGAAGGTTGTTTCACCTTTCCATTTGGCTCAGGCAATTACTTTGTCCACGTTCTATCCTCCGCCTCATCCTTCCAAAGAGGAAGAAAGACTGCACTGTCTGGACCCAAAGAGGGCGTTGAGCTTCTTTATTGATAGAACAAAGGATTTCAGGCTGGAGGATCAGCTGTTTATTGGATACGTGGGCAAGAGGAGAGGAAAGGCAGTCCACAAGAGAACACTATCCAGGTGGGTTGTTCTTTGCATTAAAATCTGTTACTCTTTGGCAAAGAAGGATCCTCCTGAGGGCATTAGAGCTCATTCCACCAGAGCTAAGTCGGCCACTTCGGCCTTGGCCAGAGGTGTTCCTGTGGTCGACATCTGCAAGGCCGCAACTTGGTCGTCCCTTCACACTTTTGCAAAACATTACTGTTTGGATTCTGAGGTTAGAAGGGACGGCCATTTTGCACGGTCAGTGCTGCAGGATTTCTTGGTTTGACCATTTAGGCACCCACCGCCGGGCGTGGTACTGCTTTGGGACTCTATTCATTAGGTGAGGAATCCACAGGTAGTTGTATCCATCAGAAGAACGAGTTACTTACCTTCGGTAACGACTTTTCTGGTGGATACATTAGCTATCTGTGGATTCCTCACGGTCCCACCCGCCTCCCCGTTGCCTTTCTGGTCTTACCAAGTAATCCTTGAGTACGCTCCTCTTGGTCTTTGAGGGTGCAATAGATGTTGTATATATTATATTTATATATATGTATATATCTTTGTGTATATACTTGATGTGTATATATATATTTTAAAAAAAAGAGAGAGTTATATATATATATATATATAAAAGATTTACAGTTATTCATGCAATGTTGTGTATTTTTACAATGTAATGGGATGTTGCCTTGCTCTTTCATTGCATTGCCTGGTTGTTCTCATGCACGTAAAAAATGATTGGTGCTGACGTCGGCACGTCGTCGAGGACCTCTTATTGCCTGTATGACGTCAGACGGCGTCGCGTGGGCTAGAGTGACGTCCTCGTCGACGTGCAGAGACTAGTAAGAAGATTTCCGTCGAATGCTGGCGCCATGGGAGTATTCATTAGGTGAGGAATCCACAGGTAGCTAATGTATCCACCAGAAAAGTCGTTACCGAAGGTAAGTAACTCGTTCTTTCTGATGGATACAACTACCTGTGGATTCCTCACCTAATGAATACTCCCATGGCGCCAGCATTCGACGGAAATCTTCTTACTAGTCTCTGCACGTCGACGAGGACGTCACTCTTGCCCACGCGACGCCGTCTGACGTCATACAGGCAATAAGAGGTCCTCGACGACGTGCCGATGACAGTTCCCTTTTTTTCCGTGCATTCGAAACGGTTATCTTCGAGGGAGCTACTGTTACCTTCGTGGTTACAGTGTATTGTCTGCTGCGTAGTCTTCTCTGCGGTAATAATGTCTCAGAGGAAGTCGGGTTTCAAGCCCTGTCGAGAGTGTGGGGGCAAGATGTCAGTTACAGATCCTCACTCCGACTGTCTATGGTGTTTGAGCTCCGACCACGACGTCTCGACTTGCGATTCATGTCAACACATGAATCCGAAGGCCCTCAAAGAGCGTGAGGCCAAGTTATTCATGGCAAAGTCAAAGAAGAAGGAGAAACATCATAAGAAGTCTTCTTCTCCAAGGTCTCACCGGCGTCATCGAGACTCCCGGCGCCGTAGAGACTCACGACGTCATTCCAGCAAGGAGTCTCGTTCGAGGTCACCTTCGGCTCGGCGTCGGAAGACTTGGGAGGTCAGCCCCACGGTCACGCCGCATCCTTCGCCGTTGCCCTCTCCGGCGTCACCGACTTCGCCTGGTCAGGCGTCGGTGATTGAGGTGGTGCAGCCTCTTGTGTTTTCTCCGGCGTCGCAGACGTCGAGGCCGGCGTCGGGGTCGCCCTCGATCCAGGCACCCCAGTATCCGGCTTTTCCCACTCCTGGAGCCGATAGTACCGCGTTTCTTAATGCGATGTATACCATCTTTCAGCAGATGGCTCCAGGAGCTGCTCCGGCTGGTCCTTCGGGGCCCTTGGCCTTTTCGTTGGGTGATCCTGCGCCTCTTCGGCCGGCACCCTTTATGCCCTTTCTCCCTTTTGGGAATGTGGGCTCGGCGCCGGTGCCGGCGTCGGTGGCCGCTCCGGTGGCTTCGGATGTTTCGGCCCCGGAGGTTGCCCTTCCGTCGAAGTCAGGATTTTGCCCTGTGACTCCGGTTGGTCCATCGGCTCCAAGACCTCGTCCTCCGGCTCCTGCCTCGGCGCCGAAGCTGCCTGTGGCGCCGGACGCGGCGTCAGATGCTTCTGGCGATCGGCGCCGTTCTTCGACGTCGGCGGAGGCCATGTCGACTCCGCGTATCGAGGAGAGACTTCATTCGAGGAGGCGTGCTCTCCGTCTTTTAGAAGAGCAGGAGTACCAGCGAGTCCTAGAGGAGGGAGAGATTGAGGACTCTGGAGACGGACTGCATGGTCTGGATACAGCCAGTGGGCTGGACACTTCCCCTGAGTGGGACCTTTCATCTCCAGGGGAATATACGGAGGAGGCTGCTTCCTTTCATGCTGTGGTGAGGAAGGCAGCGAGCTTTTTGGACCTGCCTTTGCCGGTGGCAGAGGCGAAGCAGAATTTGCTGACAGAGGTATTGCATCCGGCCTCTGCTGCAGCTGAGCCTCTCTTGCCATTTAATGAGGCTTTGCTGGATCCGGTGTTGGAGGTGTGGAAGAAGCCGGTGTCTTCCTCGGCCGTTCATAGGGCTGTGGCCAGGAGGTATCGAGCTGCACCATCTGACCCTGGCTTTCTCTCTAGACACCCTACGCCGGAGAGCTTGGTGGTGCAAGCCTCCTGTTCCTCAAAGTCAGCGCCTGGTTCCTTCCCGACGGTGCCTGGAGACAGAGACTCCAAGAAACTGGATGCGCAGTCTAAGAAAATATTTTCGTCATGCAGTTTGGCGTTGAAGGCCACCAACGCAACGTGCATTCTGGGGAGGTACATCCATGCTCTGATGGATGATATTTCGTCTTCATTCCCCCAGGGTCTCTTGGATGTGGTCTCGGACGCCCAGGCTGCCGCGACCCAGATTATCCAGTCTGGGCTGGACACGACCGACTCGGTGGCCAGGGCGATGGGCACGGCTGTGGTGGCAAGAAGACAGGCCTGGCTCCGAAACTCAGGGTTCTCTGCGGATGTGCAGTCGACCCTGCTGGACCTCCCGTTTGATGGGGACAGACTGTTTGGAGCCAAGGCAGATTCGGCCTTGGAACGATTTAAGGAGAGCAGAGCCACAGCCAAATCGTTAGGACTGCAAGCTCCTTCTTCCTCTGCCTCTTCTAGATTTTTCAGGAGGTTTCGGGGATTTGGGCGTGGCTCTTCTTCCTCTTCCTTTCGGGGGAGGTTCCAGCAACCCGCCTCTTCCCTCCCCTATAGGTCATTTAGAGGGAGGGGGAGGGGTGGGGTCCGTACCAGAGGAGCCTCTCAACAGCACTCTGCCTCTTCCTCGTCCTCTGGAGGGGTGCAGCAGGGGAAGCAGCCTTAGGCTTCCACCGTTTCCCACTCACTCCTCTCCTGTAGGGGGAAGATTACAGCATTTTCTCCACAAGTGGAAGTCTATCACAACGGACACTTGGGTTCTCGGCATTGTGGGAAAAGGCTACGCCCTTCCCTTTCGGGAGTTCCCGCCCCTCATCCCGCCCGCCCATCTTATTGTTCAGAAGAACACCTCCTGTTGCTAGAACAGGAGGTTCAAGTCCTCCTTTCAAAGGGCGCGGTAGAGTTGGTCCCAGAGCAGGAAAAGGGTCGAGGTTGTTACTCAAGATACTTCCTGATTCCCAAAAAGGATGGTCAGTTGAGACCAATCCTGGATCTGAGGATCTTGAATTGGTTCCTCAAACAGGAAAAGTTCAAGATGCTGACCCTAGCACAGGTGCTTTTGGCGTTGAACAAGGAAGATTGGATGGTGTCTGTCGACTTGCAGGATGCTTACTTTCATATCCCGATACTCAAGTCGCACAGGAAGTATCTCCGGTTTGTGGTAGGGTCGCAGCACTATCAGTTTGCGGTCCTCCCGTTTGGTCTTACTTCAGCACCTCGAGTCTTCACAAAGGTGATGTCAGTGGTTGCGGCGGAGCTCAGAAGGAAGGGGATAGCAGTATTCCCTTACTTGGACGACTGGTTGATCAAAGCCAAGTCCCCGGAGCTTGTGTTGCATCATCTGCAGTCAACAACCCAGTTGTTGTTCGACCTGGGCTTTTCGGTGAACGTGCCCAAATCTCACCTGGAGCCCTCTCAGCGCCTCCTGTTCATAGGGGCAGTACTGGATACAACATTGAGTCGAGCCTTTCCTCCGCCTCAGCGGATTCAAGATATTCAGGAATTGGTTCCAATGTTTCGAAATGGAGCGGTAGTTCCAGTCCTCAAGGTCCTTCGTCTGCTCGGTCTGTTCGCCTCCTGCATTCTGTTGGTCACGCATGCTCGCTGGCACATGAGGGCTCTTCAGTGGTGCCTCCGAAGGCAGTGGTCTCAACACAAGGGAGATTTAGAAAGTACTGTCAAGATCTCCAGAGATGCTGCTGTGGAATTGAAGTGGTGGATTGCGGGCAACAATCTTTCACAGGGAAAGCCGTTCGCGCAGTCGCCACCAGTGGCCACGGTAATAACGGATGCTTCCACCCTAGGATGGGGAGCTCATCTGGGGGATCTGGAGATCAAAGGGCTTTGGTCTCCAGAGGAACAGGTGTTTCATATCAATCTGTTGGAGTTACGGGCTGTACGTCTGGCTCTCAAGGCCTTCCTCCCATCCCTTCGTGGTCAGTCGGTACAGGTCCTGACGGACAATACTACCACGATGTGGTACATAAACAAACAGGGAGGAGTAGGGTCGTACCTTCTCTGCAGAGAAGCTCTTCGGCTATGGTCCTGGGCAAAGGACCATCAGATTTGCTTGGTGGCAAATCATCTGGCCGGGGTCTTGAATGTACGTGCGGACAGTCTCAGTCGCCAATTCTCGGCAGACCACGAGTGGCGTCTCCATCCAGATCAAGTCTGTTTAATCTTCCAGATGTGGGGGTTTCCTCGGATAGATCTGTTTGCCACTCGGGAGAACGCGCATTGCCCGTTATTCTGCAGCCTCCAGTATCCGATGCAGGGAGCGTTGGGGGACGCGTTTCAGATAACCTGGTGCGACCAGTTGCTTTACGCGTTTCCCCCCATACCCTTGATTCCTCGAGTGTTGAGGAAAATTCGCCAAGACCGGGCCCAAGTCATCTTAATAGCTCCGGATTGGCCAAGGAGGGTATGGTACTCCGACCTTCTCCAACTCTCACTGTGCCCTCCGCTCCGTCTCCCTCTCAGGGCAGACCTCCTCTCGCAGTCGCAGGGGCAGGTTTTACACCCCAACCTCCAGAGTCTGCACCTACATGCTTGGAGATTGAACGGGGCAACCTGAGTTCCTTCTCTCTCCCGCCTGATGTAGTGGATGTTATCTTAGCGGCCAGGCGACACTCCACTAAATCTATCTACGCTAATAGGTGGTCTAAATTTGTTATGTGGTGTGGAGAGAGACAGATTGATCCCTTACATGCTCATCTGTCACATGTTTTGTCTTTTGCACTGTCTCTAGCGCAGAAAGGTTGTGCAGTGGCTACCATTAAGGGTTATTTGTCGGCCTTGTCAGCCTTCATTTGTCTTCCAGACCAACCGTCGTTATTTAAATCCCCTATTGTTCTCAGATTCTTGAAAGGTCTTCTGAATCAATATCCTCCGAAACCATTCGTTATGCCTCAATGGGATTTGTCCTTGGTCCTGACTTTCCTTATGGGGTCCCCTTTTGAGCCTATGCATTCTTGCCCTTTAAGGTATTTGGTTATTAAAACAGTATTCCTGGTAGCTATAACATCTGCAAGGAGAGTGAGTGAGTTGCAGGCCTTATCGGTTAAACCCCCTTATATAACGTTTTATGGGGATAAGGTGGTGTTGAGGACCAAGGCTGCTTTCCTTCCGAAGGTTGTTTCACCCTTCCATTTGGCTCAGACAATCACTTTGTCCACGTTTTATCCTCCGCCTCATCCTTCAAAGGAGGAAGAAAGACTACATCGCCTGGACCCAAAAAGGGCGTTGAGCTTCTATATTGACAGAATGAAGGATATCAGGCTGGAGGATCAGCTGTTTGTCGGATACGTGGGCAAGAGGAGAGGAAAGGCAGTCCACAAGAGAACACTCTCCAGGTGGGTTGTTCTTTGCATTAAAATCTGTTACTCTTTGGCAAAGAAGGATCCGCCTGAGGGCATTAGAGCTCATTCCACCAGAGCTAAGTCGGCCTCTTCGGCCTTGGCCAGGGGTGTTCCTGTGGTCGACATCTGCAAGGCCGCAACTTGGTCGTCCCTTCACACTTTTGTGAAACATTACTGTTTGGACTCTGAGGTCAGAAGGGACGGTCATTTTGCACGGTCAGTGCTGCAGGATTTCTTGGTTTGACCATTTAGGCACCCACCGCCGGGCGTGGTACTGCTTTGGGACTCTATTCATTAGGTGAGGAATCCACAGGTAGTTGTATCCATCAGAAGAACGAGTTACTTACCTTCGGTAACGACTTTTCTGGTGGATACATTAGCTACCTGTGGATTCCTCACGGTCCCACCCGCCTCCCCGTTGCCTTTTTGGTCTCTCCAAGCAATCCTTGAGTGTGCTCCTTTTGGTCTTCAAAGTTGCAATACATTTTGCATATATGATATTTGTATATATGTGTATATTTATATATAAATCTATATATATTGTGTATATACATGATTCGTATGTATAAATATATTTATTTGTTTAAAAAAAAAAAAAAGAAGGTTATATTAAATCTACAGCTATTTTATTGCAATGTTGTGTGATTTACAATATTAAGAGATGTTGCTTTGCTCTTTCATTACATTGGGTTATTATTATTCTCATGCACGTAAAAAATGTTGGTACTGTCATCGGCACGTCGGCGAGGACCTCTTATTGCCTGTATGACGTCAGACGGCGTCGCGTGGGCAAGGGTGACGTCCTCGTCGACGTGCAGAGACTAGTAAGAAGATTTCCGTCGAATGCTGGCGCCATGGGAGTATTCATTAGGTGAGGAATCCACAGGTAGCTAATGTATCCACCAGAAAAGTCGTTACCGAAGGTAAGTAACTCGTTCTTATTGCCATTAGGGGCTATGGTAATGATATATAGTGCTATGTTAATATACCGTATGACTCCCACTTAGACGACGGAGATGATACAAGCATGTGAATCTATGAAAGATACCAATACTGGAGAACTGAAGTTACAGGTAAGTAACTCATTTTCTTCTCTGCAGTAAACAGCTACTCTGGTTTAAGGAGGACTTACACTTCTTTGTTTCAACTCTAAGCACTGCTTACAGTACAATAAATTGTATGTAACAGAAATCACTGTGTGATCTTTGAAGCTAATACTCTCATAGGAAATGACGACAAGATGGGTAACCTATGAGCACTGTGGCCAGCATTAACCACTCTTAACACGTCTCTTTACTGCCTAAAACACATAGGACAATAACATTCAGTAACAACAAACCTGTTCCCAGTCCTCCTCTTGACAATTGTGAGTAACCAGTACCTGTAATGTTAGATGTGCTAGGAATCAAACATCAGTGGCAAATGTATGGGTTTTTTTTTGTGTTAAAAAACACAAGTTTAGTTTTTTTCATAGTGATGCACTATATGTAATTTATGGAAAGAAACACAATTGAAAAACTCAAATTAAATAAAAATGTAACAATAGTAAATAGAAATGCTCCAAAAGAGCCCATAAGAGCAAATAAGGAGGGCCAGAATAGTAATAAGTACTTACTTATCGATTTTCCTATTTTTAAGGAACATTGTTGCAAGTTGTTGCGGACAAATGAGCCAGAAAAGGTGAGCATGTTGAAATTAATTTGAATAGAGGGATATTGACCCCCAAAAGGTATTCCCTTCATATTTGTCTTGTTAAAGTATAACCCTGTATGTGACCTTGTTGCTAGTCCACCAGATACTCCATTCCAAAATGCATGTGAAAAACATATAGTAGAGTTTAAATGTTCGTGTTTGCTGAATGTAGGGGTCTAGGTTGCAGATTATCTAAGAGACACAGACAGTTAATTATTTATTGTTTATTTCTCATTTACCAAAACCTTAAACATTTGTTCTCCAAATTGTACAATATCAGCTGCATATAACTAATTAAAACTCCTTCATGCTTTCCAACCCTTTCTTTAGAAAACAGATCAATTTCCCTCTATCACCAATTCTCACTAAATCCATAAAATAGGAGAACATTTCAATCGGCATACTTCATACTTTTGTGTTTTAGGAGTGGGAATAGTTTGGTATTCCTGTTGGGGCTCTGTCGGCTACAAAAAACAGTTCTCCTGTTTAAATTTTTTTTATAATGGAAACAATGTGTAGACTTGTTTGCCTTGTGTAAGGTCAGATAAATACTTGTGGTTGAGGCAAATTGACAAGGATTTGGCATTATTTCTAATTACTAAGGATCCTAAGGTGTGTGCTATGGCTGTCACACCTCCATTTACTGCTCCTCTCCGAAAAGGTCATTTGTGTGGTGATTCACAGTCTGCAAAAAGATGCAGACGCAAAGAAGAAACTCAAATCTTGCCCCTGGCATAATGTAAACCCTCTCTTGGACAAATTTGCACAATAATGTATCAAGTGTTGCTTTTTGGCCATCATATATTGACCCCCATTAATTGCAGTTACATTGCATTCTCCTGTCTTAAGTATAACACAGTCCTCATGGCCTGTTTTTATATAGCTTTACGGAGTCCTAACATCATCCTCTACAATAGGCCCTCAAAACGTTGTTAAGTCATGGCATCTAGGCTTTGGGGTCAGCCAGAGCCTAAAAGAGGATTGATCTTTAACTACCCTTCCCACTTGAAGGTGCCCGTAACCCTCTGATATAGGGCACATCTAGATAGATTCCAGCCCCGTCCCCCAAACAGTCTTCGATCTAGGCCCTCTTTGGACTAGAAGAGAACAGTAGCCCTTTTCCCTCCAGCACAGTGATTGAGCTGAGCCATCACAAGTGTGCAACCTGCGTTAGCTCTCAGTGGATAGTACCTCTCGTTGCTATCACTGTGTGTGTGTGCGCGCGCGCAACGGCCCCTTATTATTGATTTCATGCTCTCTGTTCCACCAAGCGGGTGGTAGCGGTGTCCCAGTTTTCTGCCATATAAGTCTGTAGGGCATACCCGGTTTATTCCTGGAACGCTGTCCTCCAGCATCGTGGGGTGTAAACGCTATGTTGGTACGGGGATGTGGTGTTCTCCACACTATCTGCAGAAGCAAGAGATTATGATCGGATAGGGTGTTCCCAAAATACACCCCCACGTTTTACCTACAGCTGCATGGAGAGACTACACAGCAACCTGTCTAGTCCCACGTGCAGGTCATGGGGGCGGCATGAAGTAGGAATACTCTCTAGTGGTCTGGTACAGTGTATGCCAACTGTCGGGCAGAGCCCAATGCGAACTACAGGAGAATTGGGCAGTCGGAGATGGGAGCGATCCAACTATTTGTCCAAGACACAGTCTAAGTTTCCGCATATGATCCAAAGCAAATGTGACCACTGTAACAGAGGGTTGGAGAGGTGTGCCCGGACATTGCTGCTGTTCTATGTTCGGAGCATAAATACTCCCTAGTAAGACAGCTCTGCCATCCAACTGGCCCCTAACAAATAACATAGCGTCCTGTCAGGTACTGAGGGTCTTATCCATAGGACTATTCCCCTAGCATACCCTGAGTAGGTGGTGCTATAATATTGGCCACACCAGTGCTTTTGAAGCCTGCTGTTCTCTCCTTTGTCAGTATGCGTCTCCTAGTCGGAATACAATGTGCGACCCTCTGTGTTTGACATACTGGTGTACTGTGTTCCTCTTGCGTGCTGTACCAGTCCCCCTGGACATTCCAGATTCAAATCTGTTCCCAAGCTATGGCGTGTGGTCAGTCAAGACAGTATAAGATATGTAGGGGGCTGGGTTCTGCGGCAATGCTTGGTTATGACTTAGGGGCCGCCATGTGAGTAGAGGCAGCGTAGCATGTAATGAAATACAACTAAGACATTGAACAACTTTCCCAACTCCCACACTCAGGTGGGCAGTGTAACATCTAACTGTCCAAACAAAGAACATAGGGCCAGATGTAGCAAACTTTTGCGAGTCGCAAATGGCCTGAATCGCAATTTGCGACCCCACAAAATCGGAAATGGGATGCAAAAATCCCATTTCCGAATCGCAAAATGCGACGTGTGCCATTACCGACTCGCAAAAATAGCGACCCCATTTTGCGACCCGCAAATAGGAAGTCGCTATTTGCGAGTCGCAAACCATATGCAATAGCCACTCGCAAATTGCGACTAGTCGCAAAAAGCCCATTTTGACTTCCAATTTACCACTAACTCAGAGCAGGTGGTAACCATAACCAAAGTATAAAAGGGGACCCAGAAGGCACCTGGGTTACTCAAGATGGCGGAGATATATGTGATAGCAAGGAAGAGGAGAGCCCATGCCGCACAGCAGATGAGGAGGAGGAGCCAGAGACAGGAGAAGATATACAGAACCAGACAGACACTATTCCAACAAACTGAGATTTAATAGATCTACTCAATCCGCAGCTTCCACGCCAGACTGTGCAAGTGCTATGCTCACTGCACCTCTTGGCCTCGGGTAGCTATCAGGGGGTCATTGCCATGGCAGGTGGGGTATCCCAAAGTGCACTCTCCCGGTTCTTCAGAGCATTCCTAGATGCCATACTCACACACATGTCCAGATACATATACCTACCCAGGAATGAGGCAGAAATCAACAGCACCAAGTTGGAATTCTACAGGATTGCCAACTTCCCTCATGTAATAGGGTGTGTAGACGGGACACATATACAAATATGCCCTCCTGCAAATCTGGAATATCTGTTCCGCAACCGGAAGTGTACCCCCTCACTGAACATCCAGGTGGTATGTGACGCCCATTATGTTATCACTGACATGGTTGCCAAATTTCCAGGGAGTACACATGACTCCTACATTTTCGGGCACAGTGGGATACACCAACGCCTAGAACGTGGGGAGTTTGGAGAGGGATACCTCCTAGGTATAGCTGAATACACCTTGCAGACATACACACAGGTCAATGTGGAACCCATCTATGCCCAGCTAACATTGTACATTTTGTGCCAAACAGGTGACAGTGCATATGCACTACGACCATGGATACTTACCCCGTACTTAACACCCAGCAATGAGACAGAGAGGCGATACAACAGTGCACATAGGAGGACCCGAAATATCATAGAGAGGACCTTTGGACTGTTGAAGGCAGGATTCAGATGCTTCCACAGAAGTGGAGGTGCCCTCCAGTATGCCCCAATAACAGCATTCAAGATTGTTGGCACATGCGCTATACTGCACAACATTGCCACCAGACGTGGGCTACCTCTCACCCCAGAAGACCCAGATTCGGAGGATGACGAGCAAGAGCTACCACATTGCCATCATGGGGATAGAAGCATTGCAAATCAAGGCAGACAGAGACGGGACCACATTGCAAACCAATACTTTGGAAGGTACGTGCTAACTGTCACCACACACACGAATGTCACACACAAAGAGTCCAGGTGTGAAGTGGAACAAACAAGAACTTTAATGATGTGCACCAATAAACTATTTACACTAACTACAGATCAGGGGCTGTAAAAGTCCACCTGCTATGAGGACACATTAACCTCATGTGCCTCCAGTCTATGACAGTGCGTAGCTCACACCCTACGCCGTGCTCGCCCAGCATGGCTGGTTCCTGGTGCGTCTGCAGTGCCCTGCCGTGCGCTACCACTGCGCAACACCCTGGTGTCTGTGGCTGAGACACTGCTAATGGTAGAGCCCTCCTCACTGTCCTGCGGTGTGTCTGCCGCGTCCCTAGCCACCTGTCGTGCCTCCATAAGATCAACTGCGTGGCTAATACGTCTCAGCCCACGTGCCACATCGCTGGCAAAGTGGCCCATGTCCACCTGGAGGCTGACTGTGCGCCGTGACAGCCCAGTGGTGTTAACAGCCACCCGGACGATGGAGGCAGACATACGGTCCAGGCGGTGGATGAGCCTCTCTCTCGGTGACAAGTTCTGACACCAGTTGTCTAATTGAGAGCGCAAGGTCACCAACAGTGCTGTTGAGATGTTGCAGCTCAGTGTGGACCTGTTGCAGCCCTATGGTCTGGTTGCGTTCCATGCGCCGCATGGCCCCTGAAATAATTATTATCTCCCTTGTCTGCAGGCGCTGACCATGTAGGAGTGCAGCCTCGGCGGCGGACATGGAGGCGTCCGGAGGGACATTGAGACGTCGCCTGCGACGCGGTGGTAGTTCCGTGTCCTGTACACTGACACTGTGGCTGGGACCGGGTGCTGGCTCACTCTCCAGTATGGCCACTGGTGCATCAGGAGGGGACTGTGTTTGGGTGGTGCAGGTCCCTGTGGTGGCTGGTCCTGGGTCCTGTGCTGGCTGGTGGCTTACCTGGGGCCCTTGATGCTGTGGCTGGAGGTGGTGTCGTGTGGGAGACCTGTGGGACATAGGGAACACACTGTCAGTATCTACCATCTGTTATCTGCTTCCTAATAACCTGTTGCCTATCAACTGCCTACTTGACTACATTGCCCATAATGCACCATGCAGGTGGTTGCTACTCTGAAATGGGGCTATTTTGGTTGTGCATGCTGCTGTGTACTAGGTGGGTGGGGGTATGGCAGATATGGGTGTACATGCATGTCTCATGGTACTCACTGGTTGATGGTCCTGGCGCTGACGTGTCCAGCTCTCCTATCCCGGACACTGCCTCTGGCTCCAGGGTCTCCTCCACTCTTTCCTCCAAGGGTGTGGGTGGTGGTATGGTTGATGGTCCCCCTCCAGTGCCCCTCATCTCCCGGAGCCGCTCTGCCACCCTCTCCTTGGTCCGGGAGCGCAGGTCATACCACCTTTTCTTTAGTTCCTCAATACTTCTGTGGCTCACACCCATTGAGTTGACTTTGTCCTGGATTTCACTCCAAATCTGCCTTTTTCCTGCTCTGGCACACTGAGGGCTGCTCTCCCAAATAGTTGTTTGTGGTACTGGCAGCATTCCTCCGTCAGCACCTCCAGTTCTTTCTCTGCAAATTTCAGTTTTCTCTTCCTGGGTGCTTCTGCCATTGTAGCTGCTGTTCTTCCTGTTGGCTGTTCAGCAGTTTAAAATGGGTGTGGTCCTCCCTCCTCCCAGATGTATTAGTAAACTTCCTGGCTGTGATGTCATCATCAAGAGCCAGGAAGTGTTTTCCAGAGTGTTCTGCTGCACCTGCATTCGATTTGCAGCACAGTCGCAATTTGCGACAGCGACTCGCAATTTGCGTGTTCGTTTTTAGCGCGGTGCAAAAAGCGACCTCGCTAACAGCGGACTCGCAATCTGCGGTGCGACTTCATTTGCGAGTCGCAAAATGAAGTCGCTTTTTCTTCTTGGATACCATTTTGCGAGTCGGAAATTGCGAGTCGCAACGACTCGCAATTTCCGACTTGCAAATGTTTTGCTACCTACATCTGGCCCATAGTACCGCCTAAGAGGGGGGCTCTGGGTGTTTCGACATGTTGCAATCAGAGTCCTGTGGGGCTCGGGGTGGGGAGGGGGATGGGAAGGATGGTGGTGGTGACTGAGGGGAGTTGAAACCGGATCAAAAATGCTAAATATTTGGTGGCAGTGCTCCTCATGGCATTGTAACGGTGTGGCCCACAGTTTCAGCAAGCATCAAAGCTATAAGTAGTTAGCCATCCGGGTGTGACACGCAGAGCGCCTCTCCCACGCAGGACATGGGTATGTTATTAAAGAGACTGTTCATTGCCATTAGGGCCTATGGTAATGATGTATACTGCTATGTTAACATACCGTGGGACTCCCACTTAAACGACGGAGATGATTCAAGCATGTGAATCTATCAAAGATAACAATACTGGAGAACTGAAGTTAAAGGTAAGTAACTAATGTTCTTCTCTGCAGTACATAGCTACTCTGGTTTAGGACTTGCACTTCTTTGTTTCAACTAGACAGTTATCAGCAGTTTGTGGGGTGACCAGCGGGAGTACGGTTGAGGCTGTGCGGTGTTCGGAGGCACTGGTCTCAGGCGGCGCACTGTTCCCAGCAGCTGCGGTGTGAAAAAAGTTCTCTCGTAGGGGGATCTCCATGTATAGTCATAAGTGCTGAATAGTTCCGCCCGCTTGCAGGGACCCCAGAGCATTTCTCTGAAAATATCTTCTTAAGTGTTGATGTTCGCCTTTGTTGAGGACGGCCTGCAGTGTCACTTAAGAATGTCCTAATGCAGCCTAAAGGAGGGGATACAAAGGCCAAAATTCTTCATACTGTTTGGTTGAAAAAAGGTCCAGCCGTGCAGATATGCATTCAAATTGCATGAATATTTTTTGAATGTTTTACAGAAAAAATCTTTCACAAACCTTTTTGCAATATTACGCAAGGTTGAAGAAGTGCAGGGCCTTGAAATTGGAGATGATCCATATGGGCACCCCATCCTAGCAACGATGAGTCCATGACTATTGTCTATGAGAGGACTTGCTGGTGGAAGGGTATCTCTTTTAGAAGATTGTTGGGAGTTCCTCACTACTTGAGGGATCGTGTTGGCTGTGGGGAAGAGAGTAATCCTGTCCTCCCAATCGTTTATTAGCTGATTCCATTGATTTTCTACACACTCCTGAAAGTGTTTCATGTGGAGGCAAGCTTTGGGAGTGAGGTGGATGCAAGAAGCCATCGATCCTAGAAGAGATGAGACTATTCTTGCTGTTGACTGAGGTGCTTTCTTGAGACCTTGACACTTCCGAAGGATTGATAAGTCACTCCTCCGAAGGAAACACCTTTGCTTGAATGGTGGTGCCTAAATAGTGCAACCTCTGGACAGGTGATGACGTTGACGAGGTTGACTTGAAGGCCCAATTGTTGAAGTTGGTAAGTCCAATTACAATGTAGTTGGCTTATTCATATGTGGCTGCCTTTATGAACCAATCGTCTAGATAGGGATAGACAAAGATTTTATGTTTTCTTAGATGAGCTGCCACCACAGCCATGCATTTGGAGAACGTTCTAGACGCTGACTTGAGGCCGAATGGGAGCACTGCAAATTGGTAATGCGAGATACTTCCCCCCCCCCTACCGGAGTGGGTAACAGAAGAGGGGGAAGGAACAGCTCAGGGCTTAGACGCAGATGGTTGACATCCTGCTTGGGTGGTTTGTTGAGTGGAACGACCTCGTATTTGTTTGCGCTGGGTTTGGAAATCTCTCTGGTGGTGTTGATAAGATCGAGGTGGCACCCATTGCGGAGTTTGGAATCTCTGCAAGAAAAACCTGCAATAAGGATGGTACGACTTAAGCTGTTCTCTAGGTTTTGCAATGCCTACAGCTTTAAGAGTGTCCAGTTCTGATTTCATTCTAGACATATCAGCGTGAGAACCAAGCAGAGTAGAACCTCTAAATGGAAGGTTCTGTATTCTTTGCTGTGCTCCTGGCTTCAGAGAAGTAAGATGGAGCCATGAGTGTCTTCTCAGGGATTGTCCATGACAATATCCAGGCGCTGCTAATATAGAAGAATCCGCCGCTACACTAATTATCTGATTAGAAACCATAGCACCTTCATTGATGACTTTAAGGAAATCTTCTTTTTTATCTTTGGGAAGATGGTCAGCAAACTGAAGGATGGAGTCCCAAAGAGCACGGTCATATCTGCCCAAGAGGGCTGTGGCACTGGCTGTCTTCATGGAAATTGCAGATGTCGAGCAAACTTTGCGGCCTGCCACGTCCAGTTTTTTGCTCTCCTTGTCTGGTGGAGAGGAGGATGAAGGAGAAGTAGAATGTAACTTTTTAGTGGCTACAAAAACCACAGAAGCTGGTGCTGGGTCTGCCCTTAGAAATAAAGGATCCTGCTCCGAAGGACAACATTTCTTTTGGAGCCAGAAAGCTCTGGTTTGCTGTGACTGGTGTCCGGAATAAATCCATCATCGGTTCAAGGAGGCCCGGGACCAGCGGAAGAAAGGGTCTTGCAGAAAAGCATTGGTTCAAGTCTCGAGGATCTCGGATGTTGTGGGCGTAGGTGCTGCCATAGGAATATTAAGCTTTGTCGTACCTCGGACAAGAACAAACTGAAAAGTGTCCACATTGACTCTCCAACACCCTGAGTCTCTCCATTTGACAGAGGTGGAGAATATTCCCTGGTAGGCGAGGAGGAATGACATTGATGAGATCGAGACCTTGATCTATTGTGGTGGTGATGATGTCTGGAGCTAGAGGAACATCTATATGAACGGTGACGTGAATGTCTTGATGAGGCTATTGGAGTCGTAGGAGCCGGTTCAGAAGGTGGTACCAGAGGAGGCGCTACATAAGCGGAGAGGATCAGGTGGAGGAGGCGAATGCGGTAAAGGCATTGTGGTATGAGGAGATGGTTGAGGAGAAGCAAATGGAACCCTCACAAGAGAAGAAGATTCAGATGTGCAGTAAATTATCCTCCTCTTCCTTGGTGACCTCCTCAACATCAACTAGCTCCTAGATGTCCATGTGCGACGTAGACGTGTTCCTCTTGACGTCAATCCTTCATGACATCGGGTGTCCCTCAACGTCAGCCGTCCATGCCGTGCCGATGGTGACCTCAAATGAGAAGTACTTCGTCGTTGGATAACCATTGCCTCTTAGATGGTGTGTTAACTCTCGACGTTGACGAACATCGAGACGACTCGCAGAGTCGCTTCCTCACCGTCAAACTTGCTCTCAATGGCGAACATTTAGTCTCTGTTACTTGCCTCAATGACTATTTTTTTTTTTTTTTTTTTTACATCGACCAGGACCTACGTCGTTTCTGGCCAGAACTACAGCTCTGGGATGTTCTGTGTCCACTGGTCGATGAAGTAAGAGCCTTGGTGTAAGCTTGACCTTCCCCATGCTCTAAGGTCCTACCGGTAGGCTGCTGTCGTCTTCTGTTGTCTGTTGTCCTCCCTGGCCTGGAGACAAATTTTCTCTCCGTCACGCAGAGTGCGCCGGGATGATTTTTTACATATACCACAGGCATCAGGTATGTGTGAAGACTGAAGGCAGATAATACAGACCTTGTGTGGGTCTGTTTTGGCCTTCTTCCTGCCACAAAGACCGCACTTATCAAAAAAGTGAAAGCATTTTGATGTTAAATACCTTAAATTTCTGTCTGAATGTTTTTTAAAAATGACAAAAAAAGGGTTAGGCAAGACGAAAAACATCAAATCAAGATGTAATCTAAAGTATTTGAGAAGGAATTTTTGAGAAAAAAACTCTAAATAGGTGGAGCTCAAGCTTCAGGGTCCTGTCAGAAAGAGTCGGAAAAAAGAACTGGGACAACTGTCTTTTGCTGAGCATGATGGGATATGGGAGGACGACCTGTTCTTATAGGCACAGCTTTATGTTTTAGTCTGTATAATGGCTGAAGGAGAGATTGTATCACATCAATCTCCTAGAACAATGGGCAGTTCATCTGGCACTCAAAGCCTTTTTCCCGGCATTCACCACGAACACCCTACTTGTTCAGACAGACAATACAGGCATCATGTATTACCCGAACAAGCAGGGGGGCACCAGGTTGCAGGAATCAGATTTCCTGGTTTCAGGGTGTGTTTAAGTCAGGTAGGGCAGTAGCCAATGGCTACTGTCCTGGAGGGTGGATACACCCTCTTTGTGCCTCCTGCCTGAGGGGAGGGGGGCACATCCCTGTTCCTATTGGGGGAATCCTCCAAACTCAAGATGGAGGATTCTAAAGGCAGGGGTCACCTCTGCTCACGGCACCTTGGAGGCTGTCCTGACTGGTGGGTGACTCCTCCTTATCTCCTCCAGCCTTGCCGCCAAAAGTAGGGGCAGTGGCCGGAGGGAGGGCATCTCCACTAGCTGGGATGCCCTGGGGTGCTGTAACAAAAGGCATGAGCCTTTGAAGCTCACCGCCAGGTGTTACAGTTTCTGGTTGGGGCAGGCTGGCAGAAACTGGTCAGCCTAGCACTAGGAGTCGGACTGATATTCAGGGGGCATCTCTGTGTATTGTGCTGAGAACATTGATACCAAACTTCCCAGATTTCAGTGTAGCCATTATGGAACTGTGGAGTTCGTGTTTGACAAACTCCCAGACCATATACTCTTTATGGCTACCCTGCACTTACAATGTCTAAGGCTTTGCTTAGACACTGTAGGGGATAGTGCTCATGCACTTATGCCCTCACCTGTGGTATAGTGCACTCTGCCTTAGGGCTGTAAGGCATGCTAGAGGGGTGACTTGCCTATGCCACAGGCAGTGAGAGGTGGGCATGGCACCACAAGCTGTGAGGCAGTGTGTATTGCTGAATGAGGGTGTCAAAATGACATGCTGCAGCCCTTAGAGACCGTCCCTGGCCACAGGGCCCTTGGTACCAGGGGTACCATTTACAAGGGACTTATCTGGGTGCCAGGGCTGTGCCAATTGTGGGAACAAATGTACAGTTTAGGGAAAGAACACTGGTGCTGGGGCCTGGTTAGCAGGGTCCCAGCACACTTTCAATCATAACTGGCATCAACAAAAGGCAAAATGTCTGGGGGTAACCATGCCAAGGAAGGCATTCCCTTACAGTGGGTCAACCTGACTACCATGTCATAGTCACCTAAGAAAGGGCTTTTTTGAGCCTGTGCTATCTGCATGAAGAAAAGGCTACATGTGGATGTCTAGCATAAGGACTGCATATATTGTCTCTATCCTAACCATAAACCTAGAGAATGTAAGGTATGTAGAACCTTTTCTACCAAAACACTTATGGTCAGAGATGGTTGCCTTTTAATGTGGCTACAAAACCTGAATTCCAGAGACAATCCAGTTTCTGATGAGGACAGTGCCTCTTCATCTGTTTCTGTGGTGAAAACACCTGTGAAAAGGCAAGCTTAAGTTTCTTAAGAGGAAAAACCCAGAAACATCTTTCAAGGATGAAACCTAAGCTTCAGATTTAAAATCTAAACAGAAGCCTCTCTCTGAGCCGTCAACACCACCATTTAAGGTAAAACATACCTTCAAGAAGGCAATTTCTGTGCTGTTGACAGGATCACCGACAATGGCGCCATAGACGGCTCATGCCTTGACGCCGGCATCCACCGTCGCCACTCTATCGGTGTCAATGGCAGCAACCGGCTCTTTGTCAACGGTCTGCTCATCCTCATCGACGGCACGCCCTATTTCTTCACCGTCGGTGCTGATACCATCGACGCCTCCATCGATGGAACACCTATCGGTGATGACCCCACCGATGACGGCCTCGTCGACGCTTCTTCCACAGACGACGGCATCGTCGACGGACCAACAACTATCAACGGCATCGTCGACGACAGTCCAACTGTCGACACTCCATCCGTCGATGCTTCCACTGTCGATGCTCTCACCGACGATGCCTCCGCCGACACCACCGTCGGCGGCACATCTCTTATGGACGATGAAGACCACAGCAAAAGTGCAGAGACCATGTTCCTTGCCTCTGTTTTGATCGACGGACCAGGCTGCACACAGAAGAGCGAAGAAATATCATTTGACGGCCTCAGTAACGTCCTCTAGCAAGGTTTCCAGCCTTTTACCCTCACACCTATTAGATGACGATGACTCGGACGAAGAGGGTATTTTTAGAGTGGCCAGTAGCCCTTCACAGTTAAGGGTTAAATGCCAGGAGCACTCAGATGACGATGCTTCATACTATGTTCAAAGCTATTATGAGCAGCCTGGGCTTATAGGTCTTCCCCCTGAGCTTGTTTCAGACTTGCAAGCAATGTTGGCGGACTATAAGGAAAATTTTCCTGCAAAGCCTTCATCGGTTCAACAACCGATACTTCCGTCTATGCCAACAACTCCCCAGTTTCAGCAGGCGCATCATACACCTCTGCCAAAGCCACAGCATTCTGTGCTTTCTACATCAATGCTCCTCGGATGAGGATGCAGAGGAAGGTGAAATACAGACTGGGAATGACGAGTGTGACGATTATATTATAGTGCCTGCATCTCGTATGGCACTTGTGGTAGAGTCCGCACCTGAGGACATTGGTGGCTTCCATAATCTGCTTGAGCGAGCAGTCACTCGATTTGATCTTCCGATGCCTGCAACTCCGCAGGACTGCTTCCCCTACGATTTAAAGAACCCCACAGAAAGATGGTCAGGGTTATACCCATAATAGACCATGGTTGGAGCTAGGGCTTGCAAATGCAGAATCCGACGTCGTCCCGCAGTGCTGCCGAGGCTGGACAAAAAATATAAACCCACGGGTGATGCTCCTGCTTGCCTCTCAGGGCACCCAAAGCCTGACTCTGATTTCTCAAGCCGCCCAATGTCACTCCAGAAACCCCTCCACACTGTTGATGACACCGCAGGATAAAGAGGGAAGACGTTTAGATAACATCGGCAAGCGGTTTTCCTCAATGCCAACCATTGTAGTAAGGGCGGCCAATTTCCTTGCTCTACTTGACAGATATGATCGACAGCTCTGGTCAGACATGTCTCAATCCTTTGAAGAGCTTTCGCAGGGTACCAAAACAGAAGCAAGAAAGGTGCTCATGGAGGGCCAGCGATCTTCAGCAGAGATCATTAATTGGGCACTTGATATAACAGCAATGGGCTTCAGATTACTCGCCGCGTCAGCTGTTTTGAGGCGTCAAGGTTGGCTCAAAGCCACCAACTTTCGTCCAGAAGTGCAGACAAAGATTATGGATCTTCCATATGACGGAGAAGCACTTTTTGGTAAACACGTCAACGACGCTCTGCAAACTATTGGATACGGAGATGGCAAGATCATTGGGCACTCTACAATACAGGAAAGTGCCTTTTTGTGGTGCAAGGGGCAGAGGTCAGCATTCCTTTTGCAGAGGATTTCAACATTATAAGTATCCATCCTACTCCTCCGCATTCAATCCTTCTAGGCCGCAATACCAGCTGAGGCAACCGCCTCCCGCGGCTTACACCAGGCCCTACCACAAGTACAAATCGGGGCAACAATCTAAGGAGTCTGCATATAGGCACTGACTGCCTACCCCACGTCCTCTGCACTCTTCTTCTCCTACGATTTTTTCATGGAATCTTGAACAATCGCTGGCGACAAATAACGAAAGACAAAGGGTGCTGGATGTAATCCGATTCGGGCACCTGTTAAAAATTCATTCAGATTCCTCCATCAATGCCTCCATCCCAGACTCAACAAAAACATCTTCGTCTGCTCCACTTGGAGATAGGGACCATGCTAAAGAAAGGGGCCATAGAGGCTGTTCCATATATACCCACAGAGGGAAGGGCTTCTACTCCTGCTTCTTTCTCATCTGAAAGGAATGTCGCTTATGGAGGCCAATACTGGATTTGCGAGAGCTGAACAAGTACCTCAAGAAGCAGACATTTCACATGGTCAGCTTGCAAGACGTCCTCCAGCTTTTAAACAGAGCAGACTACATGGCTTCTCTAGACCTTCAGGACGCGTACTTTCACATTTCCATTCATCCACTACACAGAAAGCACCTGAGGATTGTGGTCAGCGGCAAACACTTACAGTTCAAGGTCCTCCCCTTTGGGCTACGTTCAGCACCACAAATCTTCACCAAATGTCGGGCACCAGTGGCAGCCCACCCAAGGAGGAAGAAACATCAGGTTTTTCCTTATCTCGATGACTGGCTAATGAAAGCTCCAGATGTCCAGTCAGCACGAAATTCAGTCAGGGCGAGACTGTGCTTTTTCAAGGACTTAGGCCTGGCACTAAACAAGGAAAAATCGTTCCTTCAATCGTCCACTCGGTTACACTTCCTAGGGGCTATTTTAGACATGCAACAGTCCAAAGCCTATCCAGCGCTGGACAGACAGAGAAGACTAATCTCCCTAGCAAGGCGATTCCAAAGAAAAAGTGTTTCAGTTCGGCAGTACAAGTCCTTACTAGGCTTGATGTCGTCATGCATAAGCCTCATTCCATACTGTTGGCTGCGCGTGCGTCCAGTTCAAGAGGAACTGGCCAAACAATGGACGCAGGTACGAGGATCCTTTGAGGACACAGTCCTCATAACACCACACATGGTCCACTTGCTCGATTGGTGGACAATTCCCGAGAACATTTCAAAAGGTCTCAGCTTCTTGGCACG
The DNA here is from genome assembly GCF_031143425.1 of Pleurodeles waltl. Classification (NCBI taxonomy): domain Eukaryota; kingdom Metazoa; phylum Chordata; class Amphibia; order Caudata; family Salamandridae; genus Pleurodeles; species Pleurodeles waltl. Next base: position 974,527,026 of record NC_090450.1, on the reverse strand, counting down.
GATTGTAACAATGGACGCATCACTCACTGGATGGGGTGCATCTCTGCAGGACCTTCGGGTGAGCGTCAAGTGGCCCCCTTCTTACCATCTTTTCCACATAAACCTTCTTGAGCTGCGAGCGGTCTATTATGCCTTGCAAGCCTTCTTTCCGAGGATACGGGGTCAGCAGTGCTCGTCAGAACAGACAATACCACCACAATTCACTACCTCAACAAGCAAGGAGGAACACTACTCTCGAGAAGCGCAAACCATCTGGAAATGGTCCATTCACCACTCAATCCACATAACAGCGGAACATGTCCCAAGCCTACAAAATACCATAGCAGATTCATTAAGCAGGTTGGCAACATCCCCCCACGAGTGGGAATTAGACCAGCGAATGTTAGACGGAATATTCTGCCAGTGGGGAAAAGCGAATCTGGACCTATTTGCATCCTCCCAGAACGCCGAATGCCAACATAATGCAAGTTGGCATCACCAACATAGGTTATGGGGGGATGCATTTTCGATCGCATGGTCAGGGATCTATGCGTGCGCTTTTCCTTCGATCACTCTCCTCACAATGGTGATTAGGAAGATGAAGTTGGAACCCTGTCAGATGATCTTGATAGCTCCAGCGTGGCCACGTCAACAGTGGTACATCGAGTTACTTCTCCTGTCTGCTTGTCCACCCATCAGAATCGAACCCATTCCGGAGCTGCTTACCATCAACCGGGGACAAGTGAGGCACCCGGATTCCAAGTCTCTGAGTTTGTGCACATGGCTCCTGAATTCAACAAATTTGGCCATTTAGATCTACCAGCTGAGTGCAGGGAAGTGCTAGCTAAAGCATGTGCAGCTAGCACCACCAAATCATACCACCCTAAAGTGAAAACAATTTTGTTTGTGGTGTGAAACCCAGAATGTACACCCTCTCTCCTCCGCACCGGAGGTGGTATTGCCATACTTCTTGCAGCTGGCACGTTCTGGACTTGCCCATTCGTCAATTGGGGTCTATTTGGCAGCTATCTCCAGATACAGGAGGATACCAGGTAAACCGTCCTTATGTTATCAGAGATTAGTCAAACAATTCTTGAAGGGCCTCTTCAGATCCTTTCCTCCAGTGAAACCTCCACCTCCGGCATGGCAACTTAACGTCGTCCTTGGCCAGCTCATGAAGGAGCCCTTTGAGCCTATCCACAGGGCGGACATCAAGTACCTCACTTGGAAGGTGGCTCTCACCCTTACCTCAGCAAGCAGAGTTAGGGAAATTCAAGCTTTCACTATACAAGAATCCTTTTTGCAGTTCAAACAAGATAGGGATTCTACGCACCAATCCCAAATTCATTCCTAAGGTGCCTTTGGAATTCCATATCAACGAACCAGTGGTGCTAAAATCTTTTTTCTGAACCCACAAACTACTGCAGAAAGGACCCTGCATTCTCTCGACCTTAAGAGGTGCATAAAATTCGGTCTGGACAGAACAAAATCATTCCAGCAATCCAGTCAGTTATTTATAGATTTCAGTGCCGCTAGGAAAGGACACTCTGACAGAACAGACTATTTCCTGTTGGATTAGAGACACAATAATCTTCTGCCATCAGAAAGCAGGTAGACCATTGCAATCAAGTGTGAGAGCGCATTCTTCCAGAGCTATATCTGCGTCCTGTGTGCTGTTTGCGGCTGTGTCAATTCAAGACATCTGTCGGGCTGTGACATGGAGGACTACTCGCATCTTCACGCAGCATTACTTCTTGGACACAGAGTGACTTTGGGATGCAGCCGTTGGACAAGCGGTCCTTAGAAACCTGTTCAAATGAAGGAGAGCTAAACTATTACTTCCCTCCATCTGCTTATTTTGCACTATCTCACATTTTCTTTGAAAGTAATTCAGTAGATCATAAACTAAGTGTATGTACATATTGTCATGCTGGTTCGCATTTCAGAGTGCTATGTTGCTATCTGCATGTTGAAAATGTGTTATTTACTGCTTACTATTCTGATTCAAGCATGTGACTCTATGAAAGTTCCACTACTGGAGTAAGGAACAAGTTACTTACCTATAACTGTAGTTCTCCAGTATTGGAAACTTTCATAGATTCACATGGACCCACCTCCCCTGGGGAGGTCACCTTCATTTCCTCAGTACTAGCTGTATTGCTACACTTGTGCTTTGAAAATCTGAGGGAAATCAGCTCCTCACAGGAGGGTTCTAGAGGGTGGTGTGATCTGACTGGTTGTCTTTTAAGTTTGATCCTTTTTTACGAAACGGCTATGAAATGTTACTAAATTAGATGCCTTTTCAAGCATGTGAATCTATTAAAGTTTCCAATACTGGAGAACTACAGTTACAGGTGAGTAACCTGTTCCTTCTTGAAAATTCCAGTCATTTAAAGACTTCCTAGAAGGGTTAAATAAGGTTTTCCTTCTTCTAGGCGTCCATCTCCGCCATGGGAGCTTAATGTAGTTCTTTCACGTCTAATGCAGCATCCTTTGGAGCCCATACACACGGCATCTCTCTAACATCTCACTTGTAAACGGGCTTTCTTGTAGCAAGAAACCTCTAGGCGCCAGGGCTAATTTTTTTTGTGTGTTTTTATTTTTGTTTGTTTGTTTTTTAGAGATGGGGAGCGACCCCTTAGGCAAGGGTCACTCCCCTGGAGGGGCAAATTATATTTAGACCATTTCTGACCCCCATGGGGGCAAGTCGCCAGATTTTAGGTGAATCTGCCCCCAAGGGGGGCAGAAACCACTAGGCATGTGCTGTCACGCAAGGGGAGCGACCCAATAGGCAAGGATCGCTCCCCGGGGGGATTGGGGGGGCAAATTTATTTTAGGCCATTTCTGCCCCCCCCTGGGTCCGGCTGAGCTAGAGGCCAAAATCCGCAGGTAGGCACTTTGCAAAAAACACCTGTTTTCTGTCAAAAAATGTGATGTGTCCACGTTGTGTTTTGGGCCATTTCCTTTCGTGGGCGCTAGGCCCACCCACACAAGTGAGGTACCATTTGTATCGGGAGACTTGGGGGAACACTGGGTGGAAGGACATTTGTGGCTCCTCTCAGATTCCAGAACTTTCTGTCACCTAAATGAGAGGAAAAAGTGTTTTTTTGGCCACTTTTGAGGTTTGCAAAGGATTCTGGGTAACAGAACCTGGTCAGAGCCCCACAAGTCACCCCATCTTGGATTCCCCTAGGTGTCTAGTTTTCAGAAATGTGCTGGTTTGCTAGGTTTCCCCAGGTGGCGGCTGAGCTAGAGGCCAAAATCCACAGGTAGGCACTGTTTTCTGTGAAAAAATGTGATGTGTCAATGTTGTGTTTTGGGCCATTTCCTTTCGTGGGCGCTAGGCCTACCCACACAAGTGAGGTACCATTTTTATCGGGAGACTTGGGGGAACGGTGGGTGGAAGGAAATTTGTGGCGCCTCTCAAATTCCAGAACTTTCTGTCACCTAAATGAGAGGAAAAAGTGTTTTTTGGTCCAAATTTTGAGGTTTCCAAAGGATTCTGGGTAACAGAACCTGGTCAGAGCTCCACAAGTCACCCCATCTTGGATTCCCCTAGGTCTCTAGTTTTCAAAAATGCACAGGTTTGGTAGGTTTCTCTAGGTGCTGGCTGAGCTAGAGGCCAAAATCTACAGGTAGGCACTTTGCAAAAAACACCTCTGTTTTCTGTCAAAAAATGGGATGTGTCCATGTTGTGTTTTGGGGCATTTCCTGTCGCAGGCGCTAGGCCTACCCACACAAGTGAGGTATAATTTTTATCTGGAGACTTGGGGGAACGCTGGGTGGAAGGACATTTGTGGCTCCTCTCAGATTCCAGAACTTTCTGTCACCCTATATATCCCCGCAACTAAAAGAGTCCAGCAGACGTAACGGTATATTGCTTTAAAAAATCTGACATTGCAGGAAAAAGTTACAGAGTAAAACGTAGAGAAAAATTGCAGATTTTTACACCTCAATTTCAATATTATTTTTTTCAGTTATTTTCTGTAGGAAACCCTTGTAGGATCTACACAAATTACCCCTTGCTGAATTCAGAATTTTGTCTACTTTTCAGAAATGTTTGTTTCTGGGATCCAGCATTGGTTTCACGCCCATTTCTGTCACTGACTGGAAAGAGGCTGAAAGCACAAAAAATCGTAAAAATGGGGTATGTCCCAGTAAAATGCCAAAATTGTGTTGAAAAATTGGGTTTTCTGATTCAAGTCTGCCTGTTCCTGAAAGCTGGGAAGCTGGTGATTTTAGCACCGCAAACCCTTTGTTGATGCCATTTTCAGGGAAAAAAACACAAGCCTTCTTCTGCAGCCCCTTTTTCCAATTTTTTTTTCAAAAAAACGAAATTTTCACTGTATTTTGGCTAATTTCTTGGCCTCCTCTGGGGAACCCACAAAGTCTGGGTACCTCTAGAATCCCTAGGATGTTGGAAAAAAAGGACGCAAATTTGGCGTGGGTAGCTTATGTGAACAAAAAGTTATGAGGGCCTAAGTGCGAACTGCCCCAAATAGCCAAAAAAAGGCTCGGCACAGGAGGGGGGAAAGGCCTGGCAGCGAAGGGGTTAATGGAAGGATTTACAGCACCAAGATTTTTCTTGAACACGCCTGGAGAACCAATCACATCGTGGGAGGACTGGAATGAAGGATTTGAAGCATATGTTTTGGCTGTGGGCAGAGATATATTTATGGCGTCTAGGAAATTGGCTATTGTTGAAACATTGTTTGGGAGCGGAAGGAAGGTGCATTTTGAAGCTTTTACCGTATCCCTGTGTGGGGGAGGATCAGGGATGGCGATGAATACGAGATTGCAATGGAACAGTTAAACACCAACTTTGGGGGAAAAAATGTTGTTGTGGAGCGTTTTAAATTTTTAAAAAGGAGCCAGTTACCGGGAGAATCTGTTGAAAGTTATGTGGCGGGATTGAGGGTTTTGGCAGCTACATGCAACTACGTACATTTCCAGGATGAAATGTTGAGGGACCAATTGGTTTTGAAAGTGAATGATAAAAAGATTCAAGAGAAATTGCTGAATACAGAGGATCTGACGCTACAAAGGGCCATAGACCTAATTAAAAGAGTTGAGATAACTAATGCGGGTTTGAAGGAGCTGTCCACCATGCCTGGAGCTGTGAGTGTCGACGCAGAAGATTCAAAGTTTAAAAAGATGGACCAAATTGGAGTTTCTACTAAGTTGGATGGGAAAAATTATTTAATTTGTTACAAATGTGGGTTAAAGGGACACATTGCAACTGACCTGTGCTGTCCTGCTATTGGCCAAGTGTGCAGAAAATGTAGATCCAAAGGACATTTTGCTAGAGTGTGCAAGGGAAAGCAAGTGGGCATGAGGAAGAGTAAAGGAACAATCAATTCAGTGGGAAGTGATAATGAGCATATAGGTGCTCAACAACTTATCTTGCAAGTGGTAGATGTAGTTAGTGTGAGTACTAATGGTCCGCATTGTGTGATTAAGATTGATGGAGTAGATATGTTGGTGATGGCTCACTCAGGAGCTAGATATACTTTAGTTGGAAAAGAAAACATGTCCAGATTTCCAACGCATGATATCAAACAACGAGATGTACGGTTGGTAGCCTATGGTAACAAACCAATTGAGCTGGTGGGATATATGGAAGCGTCACTGGAGTTCCAAGGTACAGCAATAATTTCTAAGGTGTATTTTGTGAAGAAAGGTACTAATTTGTTGGGTTGACCGCAACAAAAGGATCTTGGTATCATTCTTGGTCCTAATCATCCCGATCAAGTGTTTGGGTCGAGGTCCAGTGTGCACCTGGTTTAAAAGGCCAATTTTGTAGAAGAATTTCCTCAAGTATTTAGTAAGGGGTTAGGAAAATTGAAAGGTTGTATGCATAAAATTGTTTTGAAGCAGAATGTAGTTCCCAAGGCGCATAAACCTCGTCCTGTTCCTATAATAAGGGAACAGTTGCAGTAGAAGTTATCTAGGTTCTGTGAACAAGATGTGATTGAGGAGATTGAGGCGTCTGAGTTGTTGGCGCCGCCAAGAAGGCTAATGGGGACATACGTTTTTGTGTTGATCTTCGCGATCTGAATGTTGCGATATGGGTGGATAGACTTCATGTACCTAATATTGGAGATATGTAATCCATGGTGAAGGGGGCGAGTGTGTTTTCCACGTTGGATTTATCATCTGCATATCACCAGATAGAGTTGCATCCGGAGCCACGTGCTTTGACGTCTCATTACACCAGAGGGGGCATACAGATTCAAACGTATGCCTTTTGGTTTGGCATCGGCGTCATCGGTATTTCAACGAGCGATGCATCGTTTAAGGGATATCTCCTGTGTCACTTATTTTCAGGATTATATTTTGGTGTTTGGTGTGGATCAAGCGGAGCATGATAGTACGACGAGGAGGGTTTTGAGGGAGAATGGTTTGACGATTAAATTGGAAAAGTGTAAGATGAGTATGCCTTGTGGTGGAGTATTTAGGTCATTGGATAAACAAAGATGGAATTTCTCCTAAATCTAATTTTGTGGAGGTGATAGAAAATGCGCCTTCTCCAGCCAGCAAGGATCAATTGAGATTGTTTTTATTCCCAGGTTCGCTCAAAATGTATTCCCAGGTTCGCTGACAAGACTAAACACATGAGGAAGTTGTTGTATGTGAGAGAGCGGTTTGTGTGGGCTGACATTTGTGAAATGGAGTTCTGTTTGTTGAAAAAACAGATTGCCTCAGCACCAGCTCTTAAGCCTTTTGACACCAGGGATAGCATCATCATTAATACTGATGCCAGTTCAGTGGGACTGGGTGTGGTGTTGATGCAAAAAAGAGAGGGTAGAGAAGTGACCATTGCGTATACTTCCAGACCGTTGAATTTGTCTGAAATTAATTACTCCACCATTGAGAAGGAAGCATTGGCTTGTTGGTGGGGTGTAAATCATTTTCGCAGGTATGTATGGGGTATGAAGTTTGTGATTTGAACTGAACATCGTCCCCTAATCGGGGTGTTTTCGCCCAAGGGGGCAGGTAGGGCTATGCCTAGGATAGCTCGATGGGTGGCAAGGATGTTGGAATACAATTACGAATTGGAGTATTTTCCTGGGAAGAGGAATGTGTTAGCAGATTGTCTGTCTAGACTTCTGGTGCAGTCTGATAAGGATGGCGAGGGTGATCCTGAACCTGATGAGCTCATAGCTATAGTTGGAGTAGATGTGGAAAGTGTGACAGAGGGTAGGGTTTCGCATGAGGAGTGGGTATGTGAGGTTCAAAAAGATGTTGTGTTACAAGAAGTGATGAGTTATTGTCGACAAGGGTGGCCAAGTAGAGGTGGTGCTTGTGATGCAGTGTGTTTCAGTCAAGTTTGCATACAGCTGTGTGTGGAGAATGAAGTGATGTTCAGGCGAGAGCTTTTGGTAGTTCCTTCTGTTTTACAGGAACGCGTGTTGAAATTGGCTCATGAGGGTCATCTAGGTATGAGCGCAACTAAGACGCATCAGATCTGAGTATTGGTGGCCTGGGCTAGATATGGATGTGGAACATCATGTGAGGGAGTGCGTATTGTGTGCGTGGAGCGACAACTCTCAGAAGCCCGTTAAATATGTTCCTGTGGAGTCTGACAAATCTGATGGCCCGTGAAAAAAAATAGCCATTGATATTATGGGTCCATTTTATGTGTTGGGACAAATTCCTAAATATGCTTTGGTTGTGGTGGATTATTTTTCCAGGTGGCCTGTAGTGAGATTTGTGGACAATGTCAACACTACGTGTGTGGTGGAATTTTTGTTGGATTAGTTTGATTCATAAGGGCTTCCTGAAACGGTTGTTTCCGACAATGGTGTGCAGTTTGTGTCGAATTATATGAATGAGTTTTTGTGCAAATATGACATAAAGCACATGAGGGCATCTGTTTATTATCCACAAAGCAATGGTTTGGTGGAGAGGTGGAACAGGACGTTAAAGGAGGGATTGCAATTAGCGATCAGTAATGGTATAAATTGGCGGAAGGCAGTGAAGGATTTAATTTGGTCTTGCCACACAACTCCTCATAGCATGAATGGGAAATCATCTTTCGAGGTCATGAGGGGTAGGAGCCCAAGGGCATTGTTGTCTAAAGGAGTGGAGAGGAAGAAGGTTGTAATGGATGAAGTGCAAGGTGATTGTAAAGTTGGCGATTGGGTACGAGTTGTGAAGGGTGGATGGTCAGCAAAAGGGGAGTCTAAATGTTCAGAGCCTCTGGAGGTGAGAAAGGTGTACAAATATACTTTGTTGCTGAGTGATGGGAATGTGTGGAATCGTGGAAAGGTTGTAAAGGTTCCAGTGTGTGTCAGATGGGAAAAATTGTTTTATATGGATAATAGCACTGGAATTACTGTGGATAACGGTACTAGTAAGGCAGACTCTTCATTGAATGAGAGTGATAATATTGGTGTACCAGTGCGGGATAAGTCAATGTTAAAATTGCCTGAGAGATTTGATGCCTTTGTTATACAATAGCAATCCACATGTTCTGGTTATGCTTTAAGCTAATGTTTATTTTTATCTGCATTATTTTTTTCGCCTAAGTGTTTTGTCTTCTGTTGATGTCCATTTGTTCTTGTTTTGCTTTAAGCTAATGTTTGTTATCTTCTGCATTATTTTTTTCTGTTGTATTTATTATTATGAGGAAAGGGGATGTGTTATGTCCTCGTGAATTGTTCTGTCAGCGCGCGCTGGGTAATGCGTGCGTTGTGCTGTGTGGTCGCGCGCGATAGAACGGAGTCTGGAAGAGGCCATGGCGGTTGTGCGAAGTCTCCCTCCCGGTTACCTTAAACAATAAACTTACTTTTGAACTCACCTCTTGGTCCGACGGATCATTTCAATTTTCATCTCCGCTAGTAAAGCCTACAAAAAGAACTGAGGTAACTGCCTTTTGCTGAGCATGATGGGATATGGGAGGACCACCTGTTCTTAAAGGCACAGGTTTACTTTTTAGTCTGTATAATGGCAGCCTATGGGCTACACTGCCCTGCACTTCTTCACCCTTATGTAATATTGCAAAAAGGTTTGTGAAAGATTTTTTTCTGTACATTCAAAATATTCATGCATTTGAATGCATATCTGCCTGGCAGGACCTTTTTTCAACCAAACCGGATGAAGAATTTTGGCCTTTATAGCCTCTTAAATGACTTTTCAGGCCTTCCTGACGAAAGGTGAACCTCAACACTTAAGGAGATATTTTCAGAGAAATGCTCTGGGGTCCCTGCAGGCGGGCAGAACTATTCAGCGCATATGACTATCATGGAAATACTGGAGTTACCGGTAAGAAACTATTCCTTCTCTGCCCATATGCTGGTGGCTACCATGAGGGGGAGGGAAAGTGGGGGTTCATGATCAGATCCCGTGACCCACCTCAACCCCCAGGCTGTCGCTCTTCAGTTTCCTGTCACCCACTGGGGCAGCTCTGTCACTTATGAGCCACACCTAGCGCAGGCCTCAAAATCATACAAATGTTACTAGACTTGCAAGTCAAGTAGCTTGATCTACTCGACCTAACTGTAATGTACTTGATCTGGAAACGGGTCTCAAATTGTGTGATCCGAGGCAAATATTTTATTTTACAGTCACCTTTTCTTCATTCTGAGGGCGTGGCCAAGATGGCGGCCGGAGCGGACGCTTGAGAAAAGAGCTCCGCTCGCGGCCCTCCTTCTTGCCGAATATCCTGGTCCCTGGTTCCCGGTCGGCCATAAAATGCTGAGGCTACCCCCCCAGTGCCGGGGGCAGCCCTCAAGGACACAGAAGTAGCTGCGGATGGCCCCGTGATCAACTGCTGGATTCGAGGAAGCAAGACGCGCCTGGTGCTGTGGATCGGGAGGTGAGGCGGCCCTCCCGCGGCCGGCGAGACGTGGGCACGGCGGTCGGGTCGCCCCGTTCGGCTTCCCCGTGGGATCGCCGGGGGGGTCGAGGGCTGTTGGGCCTGGACTGCGGTGGGCCCTGGGAGCGGGCCTGCTGGCTGGGGCGCGGCCTGGGGGACGCCGCGGCTTCCGGTTCGGCCGCGCTCCATCGGAGCAACAAGAAACACGGGGGCGCGCGGCAGTGAGCGAGCCCCCCCTGATATGGCTTAGCATCCCTACAGCTCCACGTGGCCCCCCTACCAAGAACTGGTAGCAGCGTCGTGCGGTGACGCTGCGGCGAGAGCACTGGGCGGTGTTTCCTTGCGGGGTCGGGCCTTGGACGTGTCGGCGCCAGGAACGGGCGTCTGGCTCACCCTGGCACTCCGCCCTTGATCTGTGGAGGCGGCCGGCGGACGCGTGCTCGGGTGGAGTGGGGGCCCCGGCGTGCCTTTGGTGGAGTGTACCGGACCGGCTGAGGGGACCTTCGGCCTCTCCTCCCGTGCAGGGCACTGGGCCAGCGACAACGACCCTCAAGCACCAGCACCCAGCACAGAAGATAAAACAGTGGGAAGCAGAGGCGGAGGAGTGGGAAAGAAAGGAAGAAGGGAAAAATTTACAAAAAATAAAATAAAAATACATAAATAAAAAAGAGAGGAGGAGCCAATAAAATCAGAATAAAGGAAAAAAAGAAATAAAAAAGAGAAAAAAAAAAAAAAAAAAAGAATGAAAAAGCGCTGGCACAGAATAAATTAAACGCACATAAAACAACCACGTTGGGTCACCAAAGTATCAAGCCACAAGCAAATAAGTGAAAAACCCAACGCACCTGTACCAGGCCAGTGGCATTCAGCTCTCTGCCTTGCAACGAGGAGGGCCTCAGTCAACAAATTAACATACTAACTCCTAATATCCCTGAAAATAAGCAACCACGCCTGGACCACTGATAACGCTAAAATCACCCACTTTGACGTGCATGGCTCTGCTTCGCCCCACCAGTACACATAGCTGATTTCATACGGCATAATTCTCCCCGGTCGCATAGTGGTCACAATGGTCAAGCCTAAGCATTCCAAAACAGGGACTTCTGCGGAGGGAGAAACCCCCCCCTCCATGGGCCAACTGGACATGCAAAAGGCAACGCAACTTCAACTGAGCGAGACGCTACGCGCACACTCCCAGCAATTTGATAAAATTATGCAGGCAATTATGGAAACCAAAACTTCGCTAGAAGGGAAAATTGATGCCGCAGTGCTGGAGGTCTCCCTACTCCGAGCTGACCACCGCAAACTGTCTGACAGAGTGCATAATGCTGAACTGTCGCTAGAAACGGTTCACCCGGAAATGAAAGACATGAAAAGCAAATTCAAACAGATGGAAACTGAGTTGGCACAGCTACAACGCCGAGCTGAAGAAGCAGAGGGGCGCTCAAGACGTAACAATATCAGATTCATTGGCATCCCAGAACGATTGGAACTACCCAAAGCCGAGGATTTCTTAGAAAACTGGCTGAAAGAAATAATGAAAACTCAGGATGCCACAAAATCACCAATGATAGAAAGAGCCCACAGAATACCGGGCAGACCCCCTCGGCCTGGAGCGCCACCCCGACCCATGATAGCTAGATTTCTTAACCACAGAGACAGAGATTCTGTTCTTCAACACTTTAGATCTTCCAGTCAAATCAGCTTGGAAAATAATAACATATCTGCATACCCGGACTATACGCTGGAAGTACAACGTAGAAGAGCAACCTTTGTAAAGATCAAACAAATCTTGCGACAAAATAATATAACTTATTCTCTCATGTTCCCAGCCCGCCTGCGTATCACCATAGATGAGAAAACGCTCATATTCCCTACCCCAGAGGATGCATGGACTTGGATTCACGCCAAAGGTTTGATCAGCCCGCCAACGGAAAAGACAACAACTGAGGACTGGATAACACCCAGCTCCAGGAGGAAAAAAAAACAAAGCAAGACCACATTGCGCCCAACGAAATCGCAAATGGAATCAGAGCAAGCTCAAATATTAAGGGAAACTAGCTCCTTCACTCGACCACAATCCAAAACCCGAAGTGACACAGATGCTACAGACAGCGGATCCCCAGGAGGGGAATCAAGTGCATCCTCCTCCTTCCTACTGGCCGGCCCTGACCTTACACCGCGCGTTGCGGATGATCTCTAGACCTCGTGAGGGAATATGAACTGCGCCACAGACATGAGTCCGGCGTTGGGACACGCGACCTCCCGCCCTTATGCGGCCTAGAGCGGTGCTTGGTGGTTTCTTTGGGATGGGATCTGGCCGCTAGCTTCCTTGACTGGGACTAACAGGGTAACCAAAGCGGTTGTACTTACAATTTGGACCGAGCAGGGACAAAATTATCCTGGAGACGGGTCGGTTCCCGCCCGGCTATACCAAAACCACGCTCTCCGACAACCAAGTCACTCCCGAATGGAACTTAACTTCGCAGTTTGCAGTTTAGGCACCAGTTGTGCCATTATGTTTATCTCCGGGCTTTACCCGAAATATCCTTTTGCCTATTATTTCTTTTGCTCTCATTTTTATTATTCTCTTTTGATAATGTTGTTTTGTAGGACTGGGGGGGCTGGCGGGCGGGCGCTGGTGGCGGAGGGGAGACGTGGGTGGGCGGCGCGCACTAGACTAACAGCAGTCTCTGGACGCGTCACGGGATCGACCCAACTGTACAAAAAAATAGGTGTGCAACAACCTAACTTAACATGACAAAAAAGGAACCAACATATAATATAATGACGTGGAATGTTAAGGGTATGGCGGGCATAAGAAAGCGCAATAGGATACACGCGCACCTAAAGCGTCACAATATTCATATAGCCATTCTCCAAGAAACGCACATTACCCCTGTAGATATTCCCTGGTTGGAAAGAAAGTGGGGCGGGCAGGTCCACGGGTCGGGAAATTCATCATACGCAAGAGGGGTTTTGATATGGATAGCCCCGGGGGTCCCGTACACTGTGCGGCGCGGCGTTTTTGACATAGAGGGCAGATACATACATTTAACAGGCCACTTAGATGGGGAACCAGTAACACTGAACGGACTGTACGTCCCGAACGTCGGACAAAGTGAATTCCTACACAAAACAATCTCACACTTCTCAAACGACCTATCCTCTACATGTATCTGGGGCGGGGATATGAACTGCGTTCCACATATAGATACGGATAGATCACACCCCCCCATAGCAGCCTCCCAAGCAATCAAAAATTCGCAGATGCTGCGTCAATGGATGGTAGACCACCGTCTCATAGATACCTGGAGGCATATACACCCCCATGATCGCGAATACTCATACTACTCCCCAGTACACCTCCTCCACACTCGCATAGACCTTATCCTCATCTCCCAAGACATCACCCACAAGATCACTAGCGCTGATTACACCGCTAGGGTAATCTCAGATCACTCCCCTCTCATCGCTCATTTCAGATGGGGCAGCCCGCGCGCATGCATCCCAACTTGGCGCCTCCAGACCCGATTGTTACAAGACCCCCCTTTCCGAGATGAATTAGCCATACACATATCCTCTTACTTCATCCAAAACAAGGGGACAACGGGCTCTAGATCAACAGAATGGGACGCACATAAGGCAGTCATACGAGGAACATGCATCTCAGCAACAGTCGGCGCGCGTCAAACACTAGCACGTGAGCTTAGTAACTTAGAAAAGGAAGTACATTCTTTTGAGAAAGACTTCGCCAGGGGCGAGATTACACACACAGAACTAGCTGGAAAGCGCGCACAATGGTACGAAGCTGATAGACGACTAGGTCTGTTTGACCATCGACACTACATAGCTCGTAACCACGCAGAGGGTGACAGATCGGGTAAATTACTGTCATGGCTCATACACAATGGTGGCCGGAAATCCCCCATAGGAGCCATCCGATTAGAAACAGGACTAATAGTAAATGCACAGGCCGATATTAACCTAGCCTTTAAGGAGTATTACAGCACACTATACAAAGCTCCCGTCCCCCCACCCGAAACATCACTGAGCGAGTTTTTTACTGTTATCGAGCTGAAACAACTAACGACCGCTCAGGTTGCAGACCTGGAAAGACCAATTGATATCAATGAGATACAGCAGGCCCTAAAACAATTGCCGCATGGCAAAGCACCAGGCAACGATGGACTGCCTATTGAATACTATAGCATGTTCCCGACTCAAACACAAACCCCATATCTAGAGATGCTGACGGAGGCGCTAGAGCGTGGACAATTACCAGACACATGCCGTGAAGCGCTGATAGCAGTGCTACCTAAGCCGGGGAGAGACCCATTGGATGTACGTTCATATAGACCACTATCACTACTGAACACAGACTGTAAGCTACTCGGTAAACTGCTAGCCAACCGTTTGCTCCCATGTATGCCGGACCTGATACATCACGACCAGGCTGGATTTATACCTGGCCGGAGCACATTTAGCAATATCCGAAACTTATTGCGCCTTATGGCGAACTCACGAACGGATGACTATGCTCAAGTGGCAGTATCACTGGACATAGAAAAAGCATTTGACACGCTGGGTTGGCCCTTCTTGATGGAGACGTTGCGCCGTATGGGCTTCGGTCGAACATTCATCAGATGGATAGAGGTACTCTACACTAACCCTTCTGCAAGAGTCAAAACGGGCGACACGATTTCGCAACCGTTTAAAATAGAGAGAGGAACCAGGCAGGGCTGCCCATTATCCCCGCTTTTATTCGCCCTCGCAATCGAACCCTTAGCAGCTCACCTACGAGCGGTAGCCCCTGCATGGGGCATCCGAGACGACCACACACACCGTATAGTGTCGCTATATGCAGACGATGCACTTATTTTCTTACGAGATCACCAAAAATCCCTACCTGAAGTGCTGAAGTTACTGCACAGGTTTGGCACGTTGGCCGGACTCAAGGTAAATTGGTCTAAGTCGTGCATATTCCCTATGTGTCCTGTCCCTGAAGCACACAGATTATCCTCCAACCCTGGCGAACTGAAATGGTGTTACACCACTTTCAAATACTTGGGTGTAAACATATATCACGACGCACGAGATCTCAGGGACGGCAACTTGGGGCAGGCGATTCGATCCATTAGAGGCTCCCTGCCCTTCTGGTGCTCACTCCCTCTATCACCATTGGGCAGAGTAGCCATAGCGAAGATGGTGATCCTGCCCCGATTGTTGTACTTCTTCATGGCCCTCCCACTGACTCTCCCAGCCTCTTTCTTTAAACCTCTGAATAGCCTATTAATAAATCTCATATGGGGCAACGGCAGACGCCGAGTGGCACTAACAAAATTATACCACCCACTAACAATGGGTGGAATGGGAGCGCCTAGATTCGAAATGTACTACGCAGCTTCCCAGTTACAATGGATCTCATCCTGGCTAAGCCGTCCAGACGGAGCTGAATCACAGATGATCCACTCGTCTTTGGGGAACAGGGGCTTAATACAATACTTGATGAATCGCGAATCCCCCAAACACCCACGCAACATACTACTGAAAATTGCGCACTGGATATGGGGCCACCATGTGATCATGAACAATAAAACACCACAATATTCCCCCAGGCTTCCATTTTTGGCCATCTCGAAAATAGCCAACATAGCAGCTAGAGTTGGCCTGAACAGTTGGTCAGAAAAGGGAATACGCACCATCGGCGACATCTATAGTGAAGGACGCCTCCTAACTTTCAATACACTAATTGATAAATATGAACTGGGGCGCGGAAGCTTTATAGCATATGGAGCTGTACGCCAGACACTAAGGTTTTGCTGGGGCAATGAAAACTCAGAACCAAATATCTCCCCTAGATTGCATGAGTTGCTAGGTAGCATAGAAGATTCAATAAATGTGTCAAGAGCATACATAATCTTAACTTCTTGCGCTGAAGATAAACAAGTACAATCAAAGAACAAGTGGGATGCAGTGCTAGCAGAGCCTCTACCACAACCCGCTTGGAATCAGGCGTTGACAATGACAAAAGAAGTATCACGCAACCCGCGTTTTCGTTATACCCAGTTTAATTATTTACATCAAACATATTTATCACCTCATCGAATAACCCGTATTTTCCCCCACTCAAAGCAAACATGCCCTAGATGCGCCACTCCCGAAGCCACCTTTTACCACATGACCTGGGAATGCCCCCCAATCCGGAAAGTATGGGAAGACATAATAGTACTGCTTGTTGATTGGACAGCTGTTGAAATGTCCCCCACCCCGGAGCTGTGTTTGCTGGGTGTAGGTCCAAGCCTTAAAAGACGGAAACAAACCCTAAGATGCATAGCGCTGGCACTGGTGTTGTACAGACGCCTCATAGCCATGCACTGGAAGGCACCAGCCGCGCCGAGCATTGAACAATGGCGATCGGAGCTGCGGCGTTGGGCCAGGGCCGAAGCCGACACGCTTCAGCTCCTATCAACAAAGGGTGTTCTGGTCAAAGGTCTTGACACCTGGAACTCTTTCGTAGCAATAATAGAAAGAAAAGATGACGAACGCCCGCCCTGAACGATCCCCCCAACGAACATTAAAATCTGCATTTTATAGTCCTAAATAGCTGTAACCCCCCAGTGATAGCGCGCAACCACCCTTCATCAGGCTCGAATCAGAATGTCAAATAGAGGAAGGCGGACAGGAGCTGGGAGAGACAACATGAAATTGTATAACCTAACAGGCGGTAACCAACTAGCAATAACACCAGCACACAAAGGGACGCATGACCCAATGCTCGCGCGCGTGCCTTCCTTTCCTCCTCTGCCCCCGCTTCCTCCGTCTTGGGGGCCCCCCCCGGCCTTTATCCCCCCCCACAGTATTTCCCCTCTTTCTCTTTCTTTCTTTTCTCTTTTCTGTTTTTTTTTTTTTTTTTTCTTTCTTTCCAATGCAACAGGATGCTTTAATATGATGCCCAGTCAGGACTATTCCCCCCCCTGCTCCAGCCCGTGGCAACACGTTCTCTCTGGCAGTGGCGCGGAAGTGGGCGAAGTACAACATAGCCCAGTCATGGTACATAAGCCGTCTAGGGTGATGTGATGAACGAACCTGTTGCAAATGTTATTCTTATTGATAGCTTTCACTTGTGTAATTTTGTTGTGTGATAATAAATAATAAAAACACATTTAAAAAAAAAAAAACCTTTTCTTCATTCTCACATAGGAGTGCACCTTCAGATATGTGAGTTCAGCATTTCTGTTGTTAAAAAAAAAAAAAAAAAATCTTCTTGTTTGAATAAATACACTAAACGTTTGCTCCATGCATAATAAATCTAGCCCATGTATAGGGTACACATGATCCATGGATGACTTGCCTCTTAGTTTACTAATAGCTTTGCCATCAGGGCAGGAAGGTTTCTCAGTTTGTTTAAACACTCACTTTTAGTAAATATATTACTAAAGCAGAATGTGGTAGCGCACTGTCATTTACAGACAGTAAATTTCCAAGAAATGTCCAAAAATCTTCCCACTAACTTGAAGCTTTACTGATAGAACAATATAGTATCTTAACAATAATGTGTGAAAATTGGGTTTTAAAAAACATTTATCATTTGCACATCACCAAGTAAAGTGTTCTAACTTTTTTCTCCATCCTATTAGAAAAATGTTCATCACACAAGTACAAAAAATGATCTTTCACAGTTACTGAAAAATATTTGAAATGTTTGTAAAGGTGACTTAGTTATATAAATGTTGTGTGTTAGGGAAAACCTGATACCAAAAGCCACATAGGTCAGACAGTTCACCTTACAAAATCCTGGAACTCTGCAGTCCCAAGGAAAGGAATTTGCTTTGCAAGAAGACAAACTAGCGTTTGACCTCTGTCTCTGAACACAGAGAAAATGTGACAACAATAAGATTTAAAGGCATCTTAATTGCTAATTCAGTTTTGAACTGAACAGAAAGCCTGTTCTTTGTCCACTCACCAGAAGGGTTGAGTGGAATCTAAAAATAGCTTGACCTCGTAAAATAAAACTCTCCATGGGCAGTGGTGGAATAGATTTTTCGAGCCCTGTAACGGAAGACGGGCTTACTCCATCGGGCCCTCATGGCAGTCACTGGGTAGGGTTGCGGCCACCCCTGCAAGCCAGTTAGTCACGGTGGAGGTAGTGCTGCACTGCTCGCTCAAGTGAGGCCCCCCCTAGCCTTGTAAATGTATACACTCTCCCCCAGACCCCCATCCCCTCCCCTTCTCTGGCTACCAACTCAAGGCCCTAGAACACGCCACATACCCAGGCAACAGGCCTCTCTCGCTGATCATTGGCCCAGATGCAGGCTCCACAGCTTTTCTCCACACCTATCACTTCCTGCCATGTGGGAAGGCTGGTGAGAGGTGAGGGTGTGGAACCCGCACCCACACACCAGCGGGTGGGCCCAGATCAAAGGCAGATTGGGGAAAGCCGTGCTAAGGCATGTGTGCCATCTTGCTGCGGCTAGCCAAGCTTCATTCACCTCAAGTGTGCAGCAAGTTAGTAAAGGGTGGTGACCATGCCTTGGAGCCTACTCCTATAGCATTAGCATTAGTTTAGGGAGGTATGAGTTATTCTGAGTGGAAGACATGTTAGTCTGTTAGTTGTATCGAATAGAATAATGGAGGGATGAAAGAAGAAATAATCTAGAAGTGTTAATTGGGAGATCCATAGTAGTAAGGTGAGGTTTGGGATGATTAAAGGGGATATGGAGGATTGAAGAGTTTGGTACAAAAGGGATTTGGGAGATCATAGTAAAATGAGGTTTGGCATGAGTCAACGGAAAGATACATGATGGAGAATTTAGTAGGGTTGTTTCGGAGATCATAGTGGTAAACTCAGGTTAGGGGTGAGGCAGAGTAGGAGTAGAGAAGGGAAGAGTCTAGGAAGAGTTACTTTGGAGATCATAGTAGAATGAGGTTTGGGATGAGGAAGAGTGGAGATAGAGGATACATTGATAGAGGGTGAGACGTAGTAATGCACTGGAGAGTGATTCTTTTTTCTTCTTTTTTTCTCTTGTACAGTAGGATTAAAGTAATAAATATATAGATTATATAGTAAGGGAATATGTGTAAGGTATATAATATATTGAGATTTAAAATTGTATCAAATAAACAGACTTTCAAGTGATGCAGTATCTGAAGTTAATTTAGTTGTGTACTTTTATAACATTATTTTTTCTTTCCTCAATATTTCAATAGTTGAATGCTTGTAGATAAATAGTTAAGATTATATTTACCTACTGTGATAAAATAAAACACTTGTAAGCATCTAATCAAACAACCTATGTAGGAACTATGTTAAACAGGCCTAAAGAGTATGTATATATTTTAAGATAGTTATTCTCCAGTATCGTCTTGTAAAGATTCAGATGCGTGAATCTTCCCAGTCATCATGGTGGGTGTCCCATGGCAACAGTAATAAAAGCAGAGCTAAAGCATTAACATTAAACTCCATTGAAAAAAACAATAGCAGTTAGAAGCCCATTCACATTCATTTAATGTACCCAAACTTCAGCCAGTCCGAACAGAGACCATGCAGCACTCATCCCCTGCAGAGCCACCAACCCTCAGATGGTGAGCACAAGTGTAAATAAAGTAATAGGGGTATACTATTGGTGAGCCTGAACAGGGCGGTGGGAGGGTCACATGAGAATCTATAAAATATATCAATACTGGAGAACCACAGTGTACAGGTAAGTAACTTGTTTCTTCTCAAGTATTGTATCTTTTATAGATTCACATGCCTAAATCAGACTAGGCAGCAGTATCCCATGAATAATGGTGGTGGGGGTAGGCAATCTATCTCACCATGAAACACAAACAAATATGATCAGTCAAACTAAGACAGTAAAAATTTACAAAATCAAGAAAAATACAGCATAGCATGATGGAACCATAATAATACTACTCTTAACCCAACCAACCCCCATCCCCCCGAGGGCCTGGCACCCCCGTCACATGGGCAGGGATGGAAGGATAATCGCTTCCCCTAACATTCCCCACCCCCCCCTACATGTAGACCTCATAAGCTGAGCTTCCAGCACGATTGGATTTCTCTTCCGATCGAAGGGCGGGGGGGAAGGTGGCAGGCAGAGGCATGAAAGGAAAGGCATCTCCTTTCCTTTGATGTCTCTGAGCGTTTCTGCAGCCCGATCATATCGTGAAGCATTCGGGCTGCAGAAATGCCCAATGGACATCAGAGATCTTTGTTTATTTTTTATTTATATCTAAGGGGAGCGCCCCCTTTGGCAAGGCCCGCTCCCCGAGGCAATTTATTATTAGGTCTTTACTGCCCCCCTCTGTGCAGATCGTTCTATTTTAATTAAGCCGTTCTTCCCGGTGGGAGGGTAAAACCCCACTAGACACCAGGGATTTTATTTTTTTGGGTGTCAACTTCACGCTCCCCTGGGGGGCAAATTTATTTTAGGCCATTTCTTCCCCCCTTAGGGGAAGTTGGCCTATTTATATTAGCCGCTCTGCCCCCGGGGGGGTAACAGAACCACTTAGGCCCCAGGGATTGGTGTGTGTGTTTTGTTTGGGGGGGCGGGAAGCCCCTTGGGCAAGGGTTGCTCCCTATGGGGGCACATTACTGTTGACCATTCCTGTCCGCTTTGGGGGCAGATCGGCCTATTTTTGTATGGCCGTTCTTCCCCCAAGGGGGGCAGACAGTCCACCAGAGACCAGGGAAGGGCCATACAGGCAACCCAAATAAATGGGAACAAAGTTGTTACCCACTGGTGGGCACATGGGGCAATTATCCCCTATTCCACTCCCCGGGTGGGGGGCAGAAATCTTACTAGATGCCAGAGAATTAAAACAAAAATATATATAGTGGGGTGGTGGCTCCTAATCAGTATGGGCATGGTTATGCCCCCACCCCAACTGAAGGGGAGAACAGTCTTTCAGCTCTACAATCTCCCCCCCTCCACACATACACTCTAAAACATCTTCTCCCATGGCAAGCAAGAGGACTTGTGATTATTTTGGGCTTTGGGTTTACATTTGGGCCATGAGAGCTTGTCTAACTCTGCAAATCATCCCACTTGGAATGGTGAGGGCTGCACTTTTTGAGTTTGGGATGCTGCCATGTAGAAAAATCTGCGAGACCTAGGCACATCTGAAAACTAAGCATCTGGGTATGTCCAGGATGGTGTGCTTCACATGCACCCACACCATTTTCTTACACACAATGCTTTTTTTTCTCCCCCAAACTGCCCTTTTGGACCCGCTTTGGTTACCCCTCATTTTCAACATGTTTTTGGCTGTTCCCTGTCACAGGCACTTGGCCCACCTACACAAATGAAGTATCCTATTTACTGGGAGACTGAGGGGGGACGTTGGGTGGTAGGAAATATGTGCTGGTGCAGTGATCCCACACAGAAATGTGTTTTTCTTAAGCTAAATTTGAGGTTCGCTAAGGATTCTGGGTAAGAAAACTCTGGGGGAGCCACGCACGTCACACCTCCCTGGACTCCCTCGGGTGTCTATTTTTCAGAAATGTTTGGGTTTGGCCGGTTTCCCTAGATGGCTGCTGAGCCCAGGACCAAAAACGCAGGAGTGCACCCCCCCACTTGCAAAAACAGGTAGTTTTTTATTTGATAATTGTGATGTGTCCAGATAGTGTTTCGGGGCATTTTCTGTCACGGGCACTAGGCCTACCCACACAAGTGAGGTGCCATTTTTATCAGGAGACTTGGGGGCAATGCTGGGTGGAAGGAGATTTCTGACTCCTCTTTGCTTAGATTCCATAACTTTCTATCACCGAAATGTGAGGAAAGTGTTTTTTTGTTGCCAAATGTTGAGGTTTGCAAAGGATTCTGGGTAACAGAAACTGGTGAGAGCACCACAAGTTACCCCATCCTGGGTTCCCCTTGGTATCTAGTTTTAAAAAATACACAGGTTTGGTAGGTTTTCCTAGGGGCCCGCTGAGCTAGAGACCATAATCCACAGCTAGGCACTTTCCAAAAAACACGTCAGTTGTCAATATAAAAATTTGATGTGTCCATGTTGCGTTTTCTGTCACAGGCATTAGGCCTACCCCTGCTAGTGAGGTACAATTATTATTGGGAGACTTGGGGGAACACAAATAGAAGAACAAATATTATTGCCCCTTGTCTTTCTCTGCATTTTTTCGTTCCAAATGTAAGATAGTGTGTAAAAAAAGACGTCTATTTCAGAAATGCCCTGTAATTCACATGTTAATATGGAGACCCTGGAATTCAGAGATGTGCAAATAACCACTGCTTCTCAACACCTTATCTTGTGCCCATTTTGGAAATGCAAGGGTTTCTTTGATACCTATTTTTCACTCTTTATATTTCCGCAAATTAAATGCTGTATACCCAGTATAGAATAAAAACCCATTGCAAGGTGCAGCTCAATTATTGGCTCTGTGTACCAAGGCTTCTTGATGAATCTACAAAGCCCTATATATCCCCGCAACCAGAAGAGTCCATCAGACGTAACGGTATATATTGCTTTAAAAAATCTGCCATAGCTGGAAAAAGTTATAGAAGAAAATGTGGACAGAAATGACTTTTTTTTTTTTTTTTTTTTTTTTTTACCCCAATTTTAATATTTGTTTTTTAGCTGTTACTTTCTGTAGGAAAACCTTGAAGGATCTACACAAATGACCCCCTTGCTGAATTAAGAATTTTGTCTACTTTTCAGAAATGTTTAGCTGTTGGGGATCGAGCATTGGTTTCACACCCCATTTCTGGCACTAACTGGAAGGAGGCACAAAGCACAAAAAATAGTAAAAATGGGCTATGTCCCAGTAAAATTCCAGAATTGTGTTGAAAAATGTGGTTTTGTGATTGAAGTCTGCCGGTTGGTGAAAGCTGGGAAGATTGTGATTTTAGCACCACAAACCCTTTGTTGATGCCTCTTTCAGGGAAAAATCCAGAAGCTTCTTCTGCAGCCTTTTTCCCATTTTTTTTTAAACTACGTTTTTGCTGTATTTTTGCTAATTTCCTGGTCTCCTCCAGGGGAACCCAGAAACTCTGAGTACTTCTAGAATCCCTTGGATGTTGGAAAAAAAGGACGCAAATTTGGCGTGGGTAGCTTATGTGGACAAAGTTATGAGTGCCTAAGCAAGACCTGCCCCAAATAGCCCAAAAAAAGGAAAACTGGTAAAGAAAAATGAATAGAAAAATACAGAAGATTGGAGCTTAATAGCTGCATATCCTATGAGAACAGTCTTCGGAGAGTAACCTGGCCAAACATTACATTTGCCTTATTCCAGGCAGTAATGCTTTATGAAGGTATGCTTTTTTCGCGCATGTCGCCGCCCAGCAAGTGTCAGGTAAAAACGCTCCTAAGATTAGGGCTCATGGCCTTGCAACCTTTTGAGTTGAGTGTGCTTTCACTTTTGTTGCAAATGGACGTCCAGTCTTCTCATGACAGAAGACTATAGTTGATGAACCTCATTGAGTAATACAAGCCTGTGTCAAGGCTTGACCCTTTCTTTGACCAGAGAAAGAAATGAGCAATTGATTTGACTTTCTGAAAGTTCATGTCTTTTGCAAGTAGAACTTCAAACAACGCTTAACGTCTAGTGAATGCAATGTTCTCTCTGCAGGCAAAGATGGATTAGAGAAACAAGTCAAAATGACTGATTTATTGAGATGAAATGCTGTGGGCACCTTGGGGATGAATGAAAGATTAGTATGGAGAATTACTCTGTATTCCAAATACTGTAAGTAAGGTTCTTTTATGGTGAAAGCCTGAATCTCATTAATATGTGTAGCAGATGTAATGGCCCACAGAATTGCCACTTTCCATGAAATAAATTTCAGCTTCCACTTATGAATAGGCCCAAATGGAGGTTCTCATGAGTTGTGACAAGACAGTGTTCAGCTGCCAGAGCACTGGAGGAGTTTTGATAGGGGGATAGGCTCTGAATATACTCTTGATAAACTGCTACACAAGCCTGTTGGACCACAATGCCAGTTTCCCAGAACGTCGTCTGTATCTGGAAATTGACACTAGGTGTACCTTGATTGAGGAATGTGTAAATCCTGACTTGGTGAGATGTAATAGATAAGGTAGAATCAGTTCAGGTGTAGATGAGAAAGGATGTTAAGCTTGGGAAGCACATCATGAGCAGAATTGTTTGCATTTTGCTGAGTAATATTTGAGTGTAGAAGGAGCTCGACCCTGTTAAAGAATCGACTTGCATTCATCAGCAATTGTTAGAGCTCTGAATTCAGCATGGTGAGGAGCCAAGCCGACAGTGTGAGTTTGAGGGTGAACTACCTGGCCCTGGTTCTTTGAGAGGAAATCCTCTGTTAACTTGAACTTTGTGTGAGCACTTCGATAAGCGATGAAGCTCAGTGTACCAGAACTATCTCACCCACGCCGGGGCTATTAGAATTATCCGACGCAGCTCCCTATTCCTTTTCTGTAGGACTTTTGGAATGAGGGGAAACGTATAAGTGAATTTCTCCGCCCATGAGAAGTGGAAGACGTTCCCCGAAGAACCTGGCTGAGGAAATCTGCGGGCAAAGAACTTGCATTTTTTGTTGAGGTATGTAGCAAATAGATCTAGGGTAGAATACCCCCAAGACTTTACTAAGTGCTTCTAGAAACTGAGACATGTTATTTTTTACCATTCACTAGGTCATCGCAGACGTTATCTCCGGGGTTATTAAAATGATGTCCTCAAATGAACTCCAATATTGTGTCCACTGCGCATTGAGCTGTTCTTGAAGAGGTCTCATGTGCAGACGGCAGTTGGAAATTAACGGGATGCAGGACGATATCTCCAGCATAGATTTGTATGTCCTTACATAAACGCACCTTTTGAAGAGAATGAACTTGTTATTGTCTGCAAATGAATAACACTTTCTTACTCCAGTATTGGAAATTTCATAGATTCACATGCTTGAATCCTTCCCCATCGTTGAGATGGGAGTCCCCGTTATTATACAAAAGTTATGCCCAAGTGCATATAAAGATTAAGGCCCTCATTCTAAGTCTGGCGGGCGGCGGAGGCCGCCCGCCAGACTTCCTCCCTCCAGAATACCGAACCGCGGTCGGAAGACCGCTGCGGCTATTCTTAGTTTTACACTGGGCTGGCGGGCGACCGCCAAAAGGCCGCCCGCCAGCCCAGTGTAAAACCCCCTTCCCACGAGGACGCCGGCTCAGAATTGAGCCGGCGGAGTGGGAAGGTGCGACGGGTGCAGTGGCACCCGTCGCGAATTTCACTGTCTGCAATGCAGACAGTGAAATTCTTTGTGGGGCCCTCTTACGGGGGCCCCTGCAGTGCCCATGCCATTGGCATGGGCACTGCAGGGGCCCCACGACAACCCATACCGCCATCCTGTTCCTGGCGGGAGAACCGCCAGGAACAGGATGGCGGCATGGGTTGTCAGAATCCCCATGGCGGCGCAGCGAGCTGCGCCGCCATGGAGGATTCTAATGGGCAGCGGAAAACCGGCGGGAGACCGCCGGTTTTCCACTTCTGACCGCGGCAAAACCGCCGCGGTCAGAATGCCCTGCGGGGCACCGCCAGCCTGTTGGCTGTGCTCCCGCCGACCCTGGCCCCGGCGGTAAGGAACCGCCGGGGTCAGAATCAGGCCCTAAGTGCATTAGGCCTTAAAATTAGAAACATATCACAGTTGTTTTGTTAATAAAAAAAAAAAAAGACCAAACTCTGTTAACCAACCAGATCACACCACCCTCTAGAACCCTCCTGTGAGGAGCTGACTTCCCACTGCATGTCGTGCTTAGGAGTCTCCTCTGAGCTCTGCTCAGTTTTTCTCCCAGATATTCTGTTCTGACAAATTTGGATTATCTTTTCTCTTCAGAAATTCTTACATTTGGGTGCTTCACACTGACAACTATATCAGAGACACCTAAGAAAGGGCTTTTTAGAGCCTGTGCTACATGCATGAAGAAGAGGCTGCATGTGGATGACCAGCATAAGGACTGCATATACCCTCTATCCATATAACCAGAGACTGCAAGGTATGTAGGACATTTTCTACTAAGACCCTAAAGGACAGAGAGGGTCGTCTTCTCATTTGGCTACAAAAATTTAAATCCAGAGACAATCCAGTTTCTGATGAGGACAGTGCCTCCTCTTCTGTGTCTGTGGTCAAGACACCCGTGAAGAGACATGCTGAGGAAATGTCAGCCACTCACGAACCACCTAAAAAAGCTTCAAAAAAGTCATCCAAGGCTTCCTCAAAAATATGTAGCCTATCAAAAAAGGGGCAATCAAAGGGTTCAGGTTACATAAAATCTGGAAAGAAAACTATCTCTGAGCCCCCAACGCTGCCTCTCAGAATGTAGCATACCTTCAGAAAGCCAGCCTCTGCACCGTCGACTGGACCATCATCGGCGGTATCTCCATCGACGACCCACGCCTCAATGACGACATCTACAGTCGTCACAATGTCTACATCGAGAGCAGCTACATCTGAATCCTTGTTGATGGCACGCCCCATTTCCTCACCGCAACTACAGTCTTCATCGACACGTCCTGCCTTGTCGATGATCCTCCCGTCGACGGAACACTTGTCGGTGTCTCCACTGACGAAGGCTGCCTCATTGACGCTTCAACTGTCGATGCTCCCACCACCGACGGCACTCTGGTCGATGATGGCTCCGTTGACAATCACTTTGTCGACACGGCACACGACGAATTACCTCTTGTCGACGATCAAGATAACAGTAAAGAGACAGAGGCCATCTACCTTAGCTCTGTTCTGGTCGACGGAGCAGGTTAGTCAGAAAAAGGTCAAAAAGCATCACTTTTCCCCCCTCAATTACATCTCCTAGTAAGTTGTTGAGTCTACTACCTTTGCACCTTTTGGATGGAGATGACTCAGAGGAGGATGGACTCTATAGGTTGGCCAGCAGTCCCTCTTAATTACAGGTCAAATGTCGGGAGTTCTCTGATGATGATGATGACTCTTACAATGACCAGCAATATTACGAACAGCAACAGGGGCTGGTAGGACTCCTTCCCGGCTTAGTGTCGGACTTGCAAGCAATGTTAGCGGATTATAGGGAGCGTTTTCCTCCAGTGCCTACATCGGTGCATCTGCCGACGATTCCCGCTATACCATCAACCCCTCAGCAGTTTCAACAACCGCAGGTTATAACTCCTCCTAGGCCTCAAGCTTCTCCATCTATACCTTGCGCAGGGGCAAGCCTCTTTGAATGAAGGTGATGAGGAAGGAGAAATCCATACACTGAATGATGGATGGGATGACTATATCATTCCAGCACCTGCCTCTCCTGCGACACATATTGTGGAATCTTCTCCTGAGTAGATCTGTGGCTTTCACAACCTGGTAGAAAGAGCAGCCATGCAATTTGATCTACCGATGTCTGCGACTAAGCAGGATTGTTTCCTATACAATTTCAAAGAACCTCACAGGAAAACAGTTAGGGTTATCCCAGTAATTGACCATGTTTGGAGGTTTGAAGATAATGCATAACCCTGCAACGGTACTTGCAGTGCTGCCTAAGTTAGACAAAAAATACAAGTACACTGATGATGCTCCTGCTTGCCTCATGGGCCTCCCAAAACAGGTCTCTGTCATCTCACAGGCAGTGCAACGGCGTCCAGGAATCCTTTTACAACGTTTACCACACCGCCAGATAAAGAGGGGAGACGCCTGGATAACATTGGAAAGCTTTTCCTCAATGTCTGCCATTGTGGTACGGGCTGCCATTTCTCTAGTGCTCCTTAGCAGATATGACAGACAGCTCTGATCAGACATGCCTCACTGTTTGGAAGAACTCTCAGAGAGTTCCAAGATTGAGGCAAAAAAGGTTCTCATGGAGGGACAACGTTCCTTAGAGGAAATCATCGACTGTGCACTTGGCATCGCCGCCATGGGCTTTAGACTGCTTGCTGGATCGGGTGCTTTAAGATGTCAGGGGTGGCTCGAGGCCACTCATTTTTGACCCAAGGTTCAGACAAAAATTTTAGATCTTCCCTATGACTGAGAGGCTCTATTTGGGAAGCATGTTGATGACGAGCTTCAGACCATAAAGTCAGACACTGAGACAGCCAGATCGTTAGGCACTCTGCAGTATAAGAAAGTAGCTTTTCGTGGAGCCAGGGGAAGCGGACAACCTTCATTTCGTGGAGGACATCAGCACTATAGATTTCCATCGTACTCTACCACTTTTCACACTGCTAGACTCCAGTATCAGCAGAGACAACCGCCCCCAGCAGCTTATACCAGACACTATCACAAAGGCAAGCCTGGAAGACAATCTAAAGCAATTGCCCGTAGACAATGACTACCTTCAGCCAGTTCTCTCCCCCTCTTCCCCTACAGTCTTTCACGGAATATTAAGACATCATATCCAGCGCTGGCGGCAAATAACCAAAGACAAATGGGTGCTGGATGTAATTCAATTTGGACACCTCTTAGAGATCATTCAGATTTCCCCAATAACGCCTCCACCCCAGGTTCGACAAAGACATCTGCGTCTGTTCATCTTAGAAGTGAAGACCATGTTGAGCAAACAAGCAATGAAAGTTGTGCAATATCTCAGAGAGGGAAAGGTTTCTGCTCCTGCTTCTATCTCATTTGGAAAAAATCTCGCTTATGGATGCCAGTCCTGGAGTTGCGAGAGCTAAACAAATACCTCAAAAAACAAACATTCCAGATGGTCACGCTACAAGACGCCCTATAACTTCAGAACAGAGCAGACTATATGGCTTCCTTGGACCTTTAAGACGCGTACTTCCATATTCCTATTCACCCAATACACAGGAAGTTCCTAAGATTTGTGGTGAACGGCAGACACTTTAAATTCCAGGTCCTTCCCTTTGGGCTACGATCTGCACTGTGAATCTTCACCGAATGTTTGGCTCCAGTCGCAGCCTACCTGAGAAGAAAGACACCAGATTTTTTACTTATCTAGACAACTGGCTAATGAATGCTCCCGACTTCCAGTCAGCGCGCAAGTCCGTCAAGGCGACCCTATGCCTTTTCGAGGACTTGGCCCTCCCTCTCAACTGGTAATAATCACTACTCCAACCTTCGACTCGGATAGTCTTCCTGGGGACTACGCAGCAACCCAAAGCCTACCCAACACTGGACAGGCAAAACACGCGAATCTCCCTAGCGAAACAAATCCAAAGTAAAAAGTTTGACAGTACAAATCCTTACTAGGGATGATGCCATCTTCTATAAACCTCATTCCCCACTGTCAACTTCACATGCGTCCGATTCAAGAGGAACTAGACAGGCAAAGGAAGCAAGCGCAAGGATCCTTCGAAGACATGATCCGCATCACTCTGCTTATGATAGCTTCTCTCGATTGGTGGACGGTTCCTGAAAACCTTTCAGGAGGTCTGCACTTCCTACCACAGATTCCTCAATTACCCGTAACAATGGACGTGTCAATGACTGGATGGGGTGCATGCCTACAGGACTTTCAAGTGAGCGGCAAATGTCCCCGCTCTCACCATCTTTTTCACATCAACCTTCTCGAGCTGAGAGCAGTGTATCATGCTTTGCAAGCCTTCCTCCCAAGAATTCGAGGATCGACAGTACTTGTCAGGACGGATGCCACAATGCACTATCTCAACAAAGGAGGAGGAACACGTTCCCACCTACTGTCTCGAAACACAGACAATTGGAGTTGTGTATTCAACAGCAGAGCATGTCCTAGGCCAGCAAAATACCATTGCGGATTCATTGAGCAGATTGGCATCTCCTCACAAGTGGGAGTTAGACCAGCGGATGCTGGATGGAATATTCTACCAGTGAGAAAAACAGGATCTTTTTACAACCTCCCAGAATGCCAATATTACGCAAGTTGGTGTCACCAACAAGGATCGTGGGGGGGAAGCATTTTCGATCGCATGGTCAGGGATTTATGCATACGTCTTTCCTCCCATTCCTCTCCTCACAAGGGTGATCAGGAAAATAAAGTTGGATACCTGCCAGAGAATTCTAATGGCTTCAGCGTGGCCACATCAACCTTGGTACATGGAGTGACTTCTAGTATCCTTATGTCCACCCATCAGGATGAAACCAATTCTGGAGTTGCTCACTGTAAGAAAATGCCTTCCTTGGCATGGTTACCCCCTGAATTTTTTCCTTTTGTTGATGACAGTTATGATTGAAAGTGTGCTGGGTTCCTGCTAACCAGGCCCCAGCACCAGTGTTCTTTCCCTAAACTGTACCTTTGTTCCCACAATTGGCACAGCCCTGGCACCCAGATAAGTCCCTTGTAAATGGTACCCCTGGTACCAAGGGCCCTAATGCCAGGGAAGGTCTCTAAGGGCTGCAGCATGTCTTATGCCACCCTGGGGACCCCTCACTCAGCACATGCACACTGACTCACAGCTTGTGTGTGCTGGTGGGGAGAAAATGACTAAGTCGACATGGAACTCCCCTCAGAGTGCCATGCCCACCTCTCACTGCCTGTGGCATAGATAAGTCACCCCTCTAGCAGGTCTTACAGCCCTAAGGCAGTGTGCACTATACCAAAGGTGAGGGCATAAGTGCATGAGCACTATGCCCCTACAGTGTCGAAGCAAAACCTTAGACATTGTAAGTGCAGGGTAGCCATAAAGAGTATATGGTCTGGGAGTTTGTCAAACACGAACTCCACAGCACCATAATGGCTACACTGAAATCTGGGAAGTTTGGTATCAAACGTCTCAGCACATTAAATGCACACTGATGCCAGTGTGGGATTTATTGTAAAATACACCCAGAGGGCATCTTAGAGATGCCCCCTGAATACCAGTCCGACTCCTAGTGCTAGGCTGGCCAGTTTCTGCCAGCCTGCCACAACCAGTCGAGTGCTGGCCAGATGGGGTGAGTGCCTTTGTCACTCTGTGGCCAGGAACAAGGCCTGTACTGGGTGGAGGTGCTTCTCACCTCCCCCTGCAGGAACTGTAACACCTGGTGGTGAGCCTCAAAGGCTCATGCCTTTTGTTACAGCACCCCAGGGCATCCCAGTTAGTGGAGATGCCCGCCCCTTTGGCCACTGCCCCCACTTTTGACGGCAAGGCAGGAGAAGATAATGAGGAAAACAAGGAGGAGCCACCCACCAGTCAGGACAACCCCTAAGGTGCCCTGAGTTGAGGTGACTCCTGCCTTTAGAAATCCTCCTTCTGGAGATTGGAGGATTCCCCCAATAGGAATAGGGATGTTCCCCCTCCCCTCAGGGAGGAGGCACAAAGAAGGTGTAGCCACCCTCCAGGACAGTAGCCATTGGCTACTTCCCCCCAGACCTAAACACACCCCTAAATGTAGTATTTAGGGGGCGACCCTGAACCCAGGAAATCAGATTCCTGCAACCTGAAGAAACAACTGCTGACCGGAATGCCCCGCAGAGACGACGGAGACACTAACTGACTTGGCGCCAGCCTTATCGGCTTGTCTCCACACTCAAAGAACCTGCACAGCGACGCATCCGACAGGGACCAGTGACCTCTGAGAACTCAGGACTGCCCGGAACACGAAGGACCAAGAAACTCCAGAGAACAGCAGCACTGTTCAAAAACAGCAACAACTTTGCAACTTATTAGCAAGTTTGAAAGAACTCTCCCTTCCCTCCGGAAGCGTGAGACTTCTCACTGTGCACCCGACGCCCCCGGCTCCAGAGAACTAGCACCGCAGAGAGGACTCCCAGGCGACTGTGACAACGTGAGTAACCTGAGTTGATCCCCCTGCACTCCCACAGTGACGCCTGCAGAGAGGATCCAGAGGATCCCTCTGACTGCGACTGCCTCGTAACATGGAACCCGATGCCTGGACCAAGCACTGCACCCGCAGCCCCCAGGACCGAGAGGACCCACCCATTAGTGCAGGAGTGACCAGCAGGCAGCCCTCTTTCTAGCCCAGTCGGTGGCTGGCCCGAGAAGCCCCTCTGTGCCCTGCCTACATCGCCTAAGTGACACTGCCCTCTGGAAAGCCTACTGCTCGACCACACTATAGTGTAGCCATTTTTAGTATAGCTTCATGCACGTTAGGTTAACATATTAGGCCTCTGTGCACTTTGCCCTAGACACGTTTCATTTTGCCTCGCACTGTTATTTTACAATAACCAGTTTTACGGTCTTGTTTTATTCTTTCTATCACACTGTTTAGCTTAGTTCAGCACTGTGTTCGCAAACACTGCATTCTTTCTCACCCTGTGCTTCAGTCAAGGCTACAGTCTGGTACATTGCCGGTACAAGTGGTAGAAGTTTAGTCTCTAGTGTTCGTAGACGATACACATCCTTACGTAGGGACATTTTCTTAGAACATCTGCGTGTTAGTTATAAAATCACTTTCTAGTCCTAGTACAGGTCAGAGGGAGATTCCGACCAGGAACCTACAACTAGATGCTGACTGCCCCGTTGCAGATGCTGATGCAGCTTACAGGCCTTTGCTCAGGTATGAGGGTTGATATCCTCCCGGGGGAAGCAGAACGGCAGGCTTAGAGCTTCCCATGCTGTGCTCATAATATTACTTAGAGAGAACTTAATATAGTTGCACTTTGATAGCCTTATTCTTGTGCTTCACTCTCATCGTTACTATTTTTATCCTACTGTGTTGTTTCGTTCTGGTTATTGCAGCTCACGCCTTACTAAATAAAATGCAGTTGTTTTATTAAACCAATCTTTAAAACTTAAACTGCCTTTGTCATTTTTTATGAGACCGTACTGTGTATGAGAGCACTGGTTGTGACCTGAGTGATCACATCTTCCCTGGGAAGTACTAAGATGTCATGTGCTTGGCTGCCCAATTGTCTCTTCCCTTCGGGAGAGATAAGGCACTGCTAGTTAGCCGGAGCATAACCCGGATTTGGGGTGACAAGGGTCCTTCACCGTGGGTCAGACTTAGTCCCCCACACTGCGAACGATCTTGCTGCCCAAAAATCCAGAAGTCTCATTAGGATAATGAGAGCCTACGCGATAACACTAACACAAAATAGAGCATAATATTGCACTATCAACCTCTAAGGGGAACCCTTGGACTCTGTGCACACTACACCTCTCACCTTGAGATAGTATATACAGATCCAACTTCCTACACTCACCATCTACCGGGGACAAGTAAGACACCCGGATCCCAAGTCTCTGAGCTTATCAGCATGGCTCCTGAGTTAAACAAACTTGGCTGCTTAGACGTACCAAGTGATTGCAAAGACATCCTTCTAATGCACGGTCAGATTGCACAAATAAAACCTACCACCTGAAGTGGAAGCGATTTTGTTTGCGGTGCACTCATGAATATACACCCTCTCTCATCCACCCCGGAAAACGTTTTACCATACTTCTTACAGCTAGCACGCTCAGGGCTTGCCCATGTGTCCATCAGAGTTCATCTGGCAGCGATTTCTCGAAATAGAATAATACCAGGCAAACCATCTTTATGTTCGTTGAGGTTAATGAAGCAATTCTTGAACGGTCTCTTCAGATCCTTTCCTCCTGTGAAAGCCCCACCTCCACCATGGGAACTTAACATCGTCCTCGGCCAGCTCATGAAGGAGCCCTTTGAACCCATTCATAGGGCGGGAATGAAATACCTCACATGGAAGGTGGCTCTCCTCCTTGCCCTTACTTCGGTACCAAGGGTAAGCAAAATCCAGTCTTTCACGATACAGGGGTGAGTTTTCACTGTTCAGCTTGAGACCTATGGATTGGAACGGATGTAACCAGGCCTCCGTGGACTTCTTTGCAGACAGAAAAGAATGACCCTTGATCAACCAATTGTCCAGGAGGGGAAATACTGATGACCGGAACGTTGGAGGAAAGTTGCCACTGGTGCCATCTACTTGGTAAATACTCTGGGAGCACCTTGAACTGATGACAGCAGCCTGCTACCTCAAACCTGAGAAACTTTCTGTGCTTTGGATGTATTGGCGCATTAAAGTGTGCATCCATTAGGTCCAGGGAAGAGAGAGAGTTCCCTGTATCCATCAGCTGCAAAATATCTTGGAGCTAGAACCTGAGATCTGTTACTTCCTGCCACGTTACTAATTTCTTTTTAGTCAAAGTAGTGAGTAAAAATGTAGATTGTGCTGGTTGTGCAGCACCTCCTCTATTGTTTGTTTTGAGAGAAGTATTCTATTTTTTTTTTAGAGGACTAGAAGATGATGGGTTATCTTTCAAAGAGGAAAACTTGGAGGTTTGTGAACG
Organism: Pleurodeles waltl; assembly: GCF_031143425.1. Taxonomy (NCBI): domain Eukaryota; kingdom Metazoa; phylum Chordata; class Amphibia; order Caudata; family Salamandridae; genus Pleurodeles; species Pleurodeles waltl. The sequence continues at coordinate 974,493,097 of NC_090450.1, read as the reverse complement.
AATTCCAGAGTGTGATCATGCTGGCATACGTCCAACACCCATTTTTTTGGAAGGTTCCATTGATTGAAGAATTTAGATAATTTGTGGTCGAATTGATGTGAGACTGTGGGGTGACAGGGGCCTGCAGTAGTTCATTGTCTTCTTATGCTTATATTGATAGAAGGGTTCCTAAATGATGCTCATCTTTTTTGCTACTTATATGGATACAATGACGTCATCCACAATGGTAGCCATAGTTTCTTCATTGCTGTCATCTTCAACACACCCTCGTCGATGGTAGCCTCATCCACGAATCCGCCATTGGTAAAAAATATTGTCTAAATCATCTTCAGTACCGTTGTCTATCCTGACAAGCAGAAAATTGCAAAAAAGGCAAAACTCAAAAGAATTACCCCGGAGCATACTTCTCCAAGTAAGGGTAACCCCTTTGATACCAGCTCATCTGTTTGAGGTGGATGACGAATCTGATGAGGGACCATTTGGAACAGCTCATAGTCCCTCACAATTAAATGTAAAATACCAGGAATATGACGAAGAGTACTGTGAAGCACTGATCCACAGTATTATTCACCTCAGGAACAACCATACCAGGAGGGATTCTATATGTCAAGTACATTAATAATGGACTTGCAGACCATGTTGGTGGACTATAGAAAGCAGTTTCCACCCACAGATGAAGTACCGCCTCACTCAGTATCATCAATAACATCACCAGCTCCTCGGGTAGCCACCCACGTCAGAGGCCCACAACTCTACCATTGGCTAACGTCCTCACACCTAATATTACCCTTCCACAGGACACTGACATCTCTGAAGGAGAACAGGAAGAAGGTGAGCTCCTCGACAACCAATCTGAATGGGATGAATATATAATTCCAGCTCCACTATCTCCTTCACCTTCGAAGGTAGACTGGCCTCCAGAGGACATTGGAGGATTCCATAATCTCATGGAAGAACCGCCAAACGATTTGCACTTCCCATGCCCTCCAAGCAAATGGATTGCTTCCTCTGACTTCAAGGAGCCTTTCCAAAAGTTGGTACGCTCCTTGCTAATGGTCAGGTACATATGGGAGGAGGGTTTAAAGGCCATGCAAAACCCAGCGACTGTTATAGCAGTGCTTCCGCGTCTAGACAAATAATATAAAGCACTTGAAGATGCCCCAGCATGCTTAACTGGTCACCCTCATCCCGATTTGGTGATCAGAGAAGCACCCCAGATGGGGTCCAGAAATCCCTCCACACCAATATCCGCACCTCTGGATGAAGAAGGTTAGACAGTGTTGGCAAAAGATTCTCTTCAGTGTCAAGTCTAACAGTAAGAGCTGCCAACCCTCTAGTGAGATACAACAGATAATTATGGGTGGGCATTACCCCATATATCAAACAACTGCTGGAGGACGCTAAAACAGTGTTGAGGAAAATATTACCAGAAGAGGAACACACATCTGTAGAAATTGACTGTGCTATGGACACAGCCACCACTGCGTTCCGTCAACTGGCAGGGGCTCCTGTCCTCAGGAGACAAGATTGGCTGAAGGCACATCGTTTCGCCTGGAGTTGCAAAACAAAATACTAGACCTTCCGTTTGATCCGCAGGCCGTCTTTGGAATACATATGAAACTTGTCAGTCAATAAAATTTGACAGAGACTGCTAAATCCTTGGGAATGCTACAGTTTTGGAAGTCTTTCTTGAGCGGCACAAGAGGACATGGGATGCCTTCGTACAGGGGAGGCTTTCAACAGTACAGATATCCATAGCATGCTCCCACCTCTCAACAATTTCGCCAGCTGTATTCCCAGAGACAACCTCCACAAACAGCTTACAATAGAGCTACATCCAGAGGGTGATCAGCTCGTCAACCGAAAGACTCATCTCGCAGACTATGTCCATCCAAGGCTCTGGCTACCCAAAAACATACACCTTTCAAACTAGTGGGGAGAACCTCCTCATTTCTCCAGCAGTGGCAATCCATAACATTGGACCAGTGGGTCTTTAAACTAGTGCAGTTAGGACACACGCTGGAGTTTGTCCAAATACCTCCTCCCAGTCCTCCTCGCAAATCTTCTCCCAAGTACCCACACCAACTCTATAGGGCCTATTCAGAGCTTTTCCACCTTTCAGACCTCATCCTCCTTCCTGGAATTTCAACATTGTCCTTGCATAACTCATGCAGCAACCATTTGAGCCAATCCATAGAGCTTCTATAAAGTTTCTTTCATGGAAGGTAGCCTTCCCAATAGCTCTCGCCTCAGCCAGGTGAATCAATGAGATCAAGCACTGTCTATACAAGATCCTTTGTTTACAGATTAGGCAGGATAAAGTAATCTTACGAACAAACCCGTGATTCATACCAAAGGTTCCCTCGGACTTTCATATAAACGAACCGCTGGTTATAAAGACATTCTTCCCAAATCCGGCAACTGCAGCGGAAAGGGCTGTACACTCAGATATAAAAACATGCATAAAGTTCTGTCTGGACAGGAGCAAGTCCGTTCGCAAAAATAGCCAACTGTTTGTGGCTTACAGTGTGGCTAGGAAAGGTTAACCTCTATCCACACAGTGTATGTTTGTGCTCTTTACGTGAGCAGTATCCTCATTCATGGCACTGTTTGCAGGAGTGTCGCTCCATAACATTTGTACGGCAGCAACATGGAAGAGCTGACACACATTCACCAGACATTACTGTCTAGATAGTGTCTGAAGGAGAAGCAAGTGTGTGCCGGACGGTCCTAAGACATCTTTTCCATTAAAGGTGAGCAGTCTCTCTCATCCCGCCATCCTAAGGTCAGACATGCACATTGTTTATTTAAATCTATCCAAAAAAAATACTGATATACAGTATGGTTTCAAGTAACAAATGTAAATGCCTAAAATTTAGAGCTTTAATATGTACATATTTTACTAGACAATTTATTCTTATGTATGGGAAACTGTGGTAGTTATTCTACAATGTGCATCACTACTGCTTACTGCTCAGATTCAAGCATGACTGCCCAACAGCATTTCATGCCAGGAGGCGCTTATCTTCACTGCACAAGACCCACTATGCAGTACGCGCCCAGGCATTTGCCCGGGCCAAGACTGGGCCTGTTTGCACCAGGACTGGCTGGGTCCCTCTTCGTTTACCTGTTGCTTTTGGGGGCCTGGAGTCCAGCTGGGTGGTGAGTGTCTACATTTTTTTGGGGGTCTCTTTGGTCTTTGTACTTGTTAGTGCGAGCAGAATAATTTGGAGGACTCGCAGCCTCTTGGGACAACAGCGCTGGGAAGAGACATTCTGGCCCAAGTTAAAAATGTTTTATCTGCTGAACTTACCCCATTGATTTCCAGACTGGATAAAATAGAGCACATTTGTAGGGATGTATTGCGCTTAGCACATGTTAAGCCCAGGAGCGTAATGATAGTAGGCACTCAGGCTGAGCCAGCTCCTTTGGTGGGGAATAGAGTCACAAATACTTATACTACTTCCACTGGAAGAGAAAATGTGCTTGTTAACCATGGTGATTGTGTAGGGCAAGTTGGTTTGAATAAGGGGTGCTTGGGCTTGAACTGGAGAAGAGAAGGGATAAGCCACCCATTTGGGTTATTCGGCTAGGATAGTGGGGGATGGCTAATGAAGATATTTTATGCCTTTTACTTACCTTTCCAATTTGTATAGATCTCTATGTAATGTCTACAGTAGGCCAGTTAGTATAGGTCAGGAGTCACTTGTGGTAGAGAATCTATTTGCTTTTCTGTCTTCACTACAAGGGTGGGCTTTTAAAATGGTTGGGGGTGACCTTAATTGTCATTTTGAGCCCCTTGAAAGTAATACTTATGAGCTTGTTTCCAACAAAAACAGGGCATGGGCAGTTCCACTACTGTCTAACCCCCCCCTCCCCCCCAAATTAAGAAATGGACTCGATTCAGGTTAATGCGCTTGCACTGAATCATTCTTTGCTTGTAACGGGCATACTAGATTCGACAGGCATGAGTCTCACATGTTTAACCGTCTTGGTAGGACCTCCTTGATAGAGTATATCTTCGTTGATTTAAGACTATGGCCTTATGTAATGGATATGATAGTCCTCCCAAGACATGATAGCGATCATAACACCTTATCCCTTGATTTGGGGATTTTGTGCTATAAGGCTAATGACCCAGATCGATTGGATGGCAGGCTTACCCTAGCCCTTAATAAATGTAGAGACAAATGGAGTGAGATCAGTCAGACCCCTGACTCTATTAAGCAGCTTTATGATGCAATAGGTTTGGCCCTAGAGAAGCTGAGTAAGACTATAGAACTACAAGAGAAAAGTAGACATGGTATAGAGTTGCGGCTATACATCAAGAATTGGTGGGGGAACTTAATCTATTTTTAGCAGAAGTTCATTAGGGGGCTACTAGGAAAAGTCTTCCCTTGTGCGTCAATAACAAGTGTCGTATGGCTAAAGTCGCTCTTTTAAAGGCTATAAAATCCAAAATCTGTGGCTTGGTTCGAAGTGTCAGATTTGAATATACAAAAACTCCTAGCTTTGCCAAGAAAGAGTGGGGAACCCATAAATGGGAGTCAATGCATTGTGCTGTTAGGAATAAAGACTTTAACACATTTTGGAGTATTGTAGCTTCGGGGAGGCCTGAGACTAGGGGTATCATAGAGAATAATATTTCAGCCGAGCAGTGATTGAGCGTTTTTGTTCCTTATGATATGCCGTCTGGTGAGGGTGAACAGTTGGACAAAAGCACACGTGGGTTGTCCCTCTTCCAAAACTTAATGGAGATTCCTATGACTTCTATTCAGGAGATATCCAGAGCTATTAATAAAATAGTTCTTGGTAAGGCCCCCTGGTTTAGATAAAATCCCAGGAGATTTATATTCTCTCGTAGGGGATTGCCATGTATAGTCATAAGCACTGAATAGTTCCGCGCGCCTGCGGGGACCCCGGAGCACTGGTGTGAAGTATATTCTTAAGTGCAAATACCAACCCTTTGAAAAAAGGTTTGTCAAAAAACACTTAAGAATAACACTGTGCAGCCTATGTGAACAGCTACACAGGCCAAATTGTTAAAAGAAAAAACTGTTATAGTGTAAATTCACGTTTAAACATCTATTTATTTTATAAATATATTAACAAATACATTCTCATATTTTATTTACACCTCTCATGAGAATAAAACAATGCAGGGCAGTGTAGCCCATAGGCTGCCATTATACAGAATGAAAATAGAGCTGTGCCTTTAAGAAAGTAAAGTCTTCCTGTTTCCCATCATGCACAGCAAAAGGCAGTTGCCTCAGTTCTTTTTTCCGGCTCCTTCTGACAGGACCCTGAAGCATTGAGCTCTACCTCACAAAGTTTTTTGTGACAGAAATTCATTTAAAATCTTTATGAATTTCAATTTCACTCGACGTTTTTAACATTGAGTGATCATTTCCTACTAGTTTCTGTTAAATTCTGACAGAATTTTGAGGTTTTTCTAGTTTAGAAATGCCTTCACTTTTTGACAAATGTCCTTCTTGTGGCAGAAAAAAGGCTAAAACAGATCCACATAGGGTCTGCATAATTTGTCTTCCATCCAGCCACAAACCAGAGTCGTGTGACATCTGTAAAACCTTCTCCAGAAGAACTCTTCATGATAGGGAGAAAATCTGACTTCAGGCGAGAGAGGACAGAAGAAAAAGTGGCCATTCCACCACAGAGCGAGGAGAAGGTCAGGCTTCTACCAGGGCTCAATCTGTTTCCTCTATAACTCCTACCAGACCTGCTGAAAAACGGCACAGGTCTCCGACGACGTCGAGGGCGTCGACGTCGAAACAGGGAACGGCGCCAACATGTTCGCCATCAAGGAGTGGTTCGCCGGCAAGGAAAAGACATCGTTCGCCGTCGACGACCATTTCGCAGCCGAGACGACGTGGACACACGACGTCAAAAGGATCTGGGTCGCCGTCGACACGGCGAGGATGTTCCACGGCGAGGAGATCCGAGTCAGGCTCGCCGTCGACACGGCGAGGACGATCGACGTCGAGAGAGAGAGTACTCGCCGTCGGAGACGTTCTCCGTCACCACAACGACGTCGAGGGTCGTCGTCAAGGGGTTCTCCACGGCGAGAGGAATCGACGTCCAGAGGTCGCCGTCACCGTTCTTCGACGTCGAGGAGTGTGTCGATGTCGAGACGACAATCAAAGAGGCCTAGAAGGGTTTATACAACATCGGAATCCTCGGCCTCACTTATCCTGCTTCCAGCGTCTCCACAGCTCTCGCCTCGGCAGTCGCCGTTGCCGCAGACACCGGTAACACCTACGGCTCCTCTTCCGGCTCCTCCTTCAGAGTCTGTTCCGAGGACTCCAACGCGATCTGTAAGGCGTTCTGGACATTCTTCTAGACGTTCTTCTTCCTCTCGGCACCATCGTCATGAATCACGACAGAGATCTCAGCATTCACATCATAGACATTCTTCTTTGTCTACACAGGACTACTCTCCAACCCTATCGGACTCACCGTCCCCGAGAGTGTCCCCCATAGATGATGTGAATACATTCCAGGAGGTCTTGGTGCGAGGGGCAACCAAACTGAATATCCCGCTGGCGGTGCCGGCTCCATCGACGTCAGTAATCTTCGAGACCTTGCATCACAGGACATCTTCAAGACCTTTGCTTCCACTGGTTCCAGGTCTTATTGAACCGGCAATGGACATTTTTCTTACACCGGCTGCAACAAAGTCTGCTCCTTCCAGACTTATTAAAAAATACCGTCCACCAGAACAAGATCCTCTATTCTTGAGGTCGGACCCAGTACCGGACTCGGTGGTTATAGTGGCAGCAAAGAAATTGCATTCTACGTCACCGTCTTCCTCTTCACCTCCAGATAAAGAGAGCAGAAAGATCGATGCTGCAGGAAGAAAAGTATGCTCTACTGCATCCATCACCATGAAAGCAGCCAGTGCCACTGCTCTATTAGGGAGATATGATCGAGCCCTCTGGGACTCTGTACTGCAGTTTGCGGAGCATCTTCCTAAGGACAAAAGGGAAGATTTCCTGGAGGTCGTGGGCGAGGGAGCTATGGTTTCTAACCAAGTTATAAGTGCTGCGGCGGATTCTTCGATACTATCCGCACATAACTATGCTCACGGAATAGCACTCAGGAGACATGCATGGCTGCGACTTACATCGCTTAAACCTGAAGCACAGCAGAGAATACAAAATTTACCTTTCTCAGGCTCCACTTTGTTCGGCTCTCATGCCGATGACGAGATGGCCAGAATGAAGTCTGAGCTGGATACCCTGAAAGCAGTAGGCATGGAACGACCGAAAGAACAGCGAAGGGTATTCCGCCCATATCAACGAAGACTGTTCACCCACAGGTATCAGACTCCACATTGGATGTCTTCACGTCCCCAGCAACAGCAGCAGCATCATAGGGGTTTCTTCACACAACGAAGGACGGCAAGGGGTCGTTCAACACCTCAAACTCAGGCAACTCGACAGGCTCCCGCATCGAAGCCCTGAATCTTCGCTTCCCCCTCCTCCGTTATCCACTCCGGTAGGGGGAAGTATCTCAAATCATCTGGACGAGTGGCTACGCATCACAACAGACGCCTGGGTATTGAATATTGTGAGACATGGTTACGTTCTCAGATTCACCAGTCCTCCACCATCTGTTCCACCCAAAACAACCAGCCGACACCTCGAAGCTCTTCAGTTAGAAGTCACCATTCTATTACAAAAAAGAGCCATAGAACCCGTCCTGATCAGCCAACAAGGGAAGGGGATTTATTCGAGGTATTTCCTTGTGCCCAAAAAAGACAAGCAAGAGTTTCGTCCCATTTTAGATCTAAGGACAGCAAACAAGTGGATTCGCAAAGAGAAATTCAGGATGCTATCCTTGCACCAAATTTACCCACATCTTCGTCAGGGCGACTGGCTCTGTGCAATAGACCTTTGCGACGCTTACTTTCATATTCCGGTGACCAAGAAACATCGAAAATCCCTAAGGTTCACCGTCGGAAAACGTCATTACCAATTAGCGGTTCTGCCCTTCGGCCTCAAATCAGCGCCGAGGACTTTTTCCAAATGCATGGCGGTGGTAGCCGCCCACTTGAGGAAACATCGAATATTTGTCTACCCCTATCTAGACGATTGGCTCATAAAGGCCTCCAGTTATCTAGAGGCACAACAACATTTCAAATGGACTCTACAGCTGTTGCAGAAGCTAGGTCTTCAAGTAAATCTCCTGAAATCCACAGCAACACCTGTTCAGAGGTTGCATTACTTAGGGGCCATTATAGATACCAATCTAGGAAAGGTGTCTCCTTCGTGGAACGACGATTATCGATTCTCCAAAAGTGCAAACAACTGCAAGAGACTCCACAGACCACTGCAAGAGTAATAGCTTCTCTACTGGGCTCAATGGCGTCTTGTATCCATCTCGTTCCCAATGCTCGCCTCCATATGAGACCATTACAGGAAAACCTGGAGGATCAATGGAGTCAACTAATGAACGAATGGGAGAGCAAAGTCCTCCTTTCTCCCCACGCCCTACAGTCCCTCAAGTGGTGGTGTTTACCCGACAATCTCTTGGTGGGGATTCCGTTCCAACATCGGCCTCCAGCTCAAACCATCGTAACAGATGCGTCACTGCTCGGATGGGGAGCGCACATGGAACATCTTTGAGTCCAAGGCAAGTGGTCACAGAAAGAGAGTCGCTATCATATCAACCTGCTGGAGCTTCGCGCAGTCCACCTTGCGCTCAAAGCTTTCCTTCCCTCTCTGAGAGCGGAAACTCTCCTTCTCCAGACGGACAACGTGGCCACTATGTACTACGTAAACAAACAAGGAGGCACCAGGTCCAGGATTTTATCCAGAGAGGCTCAGACAACCTGGCATTGGCTTCTAGCCAGGAACATGTCGCTAGTAGCAACTCACCTGCCGGGCATCCAGAATGTTCAAGCGGATGCTCTCAGCCGCGTAATGGACGAGAACCACGAGTGGGTTCTACACGACGACGTCGTTCATTCCATTTTCGCACTATGGGGTACCCCCTCTATAGATCTATTCGCAACCCCAGAAAACAAAAAATGCCAAAACTTCGCCTCCAGATATTACCATCCAGGGACACTGGGGAATGCCCTGTGGATAAGCTGGTCAGGAGCATTTCTTTACGCCTTTCCGCCGCTTCCCCTGATTCCGGCGGTCCTCCAGAAGTTATCCAATGCTCAGTCCAAAATGATCCTGATTGCTCCGGAATGGCCACGCCAATGGTGGTTCCCAGACCTTCTTCACAGGTCACTCAAACCACACATCAGGCTCCCTTATCGCCCGGACCTACTCACGAAGTTCAGAGGGCAGATGTCCCATCCCAACCTCTCATCGTTGAGTTTGGCAGCATGGCTCCTGAGCTAGTGCAATATGGACACTTGAACTTACCTCAGGATTGTATGGAAATCCTGAAAGAAGCAAAGCGCCCTTTCACACGATCCACTTATGCAAGCAAGTGGAAGAGATTCTGCGTGTGGTTCTTAGACAACAACATTGACCCGATATCCTGCGGAGAGGAGTCTATTCTGCCATACTTGTTAAGTTTGGCAAAATCGGGCTTACAATTGTCATCAATAAAGGTACATTTGGCGGCTCTAACAGCATACAGAAAGAGCCCCTCACAAACTTCCTTTTTTCGAATCCCAGTTATTAAGGACTTCCTGGAGGGTTTAAAAAAGGTTTTTCCTCTCATTAGAAGACCATCTCCTCCATGGGAACTGAATGTTGTCCTATCGCGTCTGATGCTACCTCCATTCGAGCCAATACATAAGGCATCACTTCAGCATCTCACATGGAAAACTGCTTTTCTAGTGGCAATCACTTCAGCGCGTAGGGTCAGCGAAATCCAGGCCCTTTGCGCTCAAGAACCCTACACGGTTTTTCATTCTGCGAAAGTGGTAATGAGAACTCATCCAAAATTTTTACCTAAGGTAGTCTCCGACTTCCATGTGAACCAAACAATTTCATTACCGACTTTCTTTCAAAATCCAACTACTCCCGCTGAGAGAACTCTGCACTCTCTGGATGTAAAGAGAGTCTTGAAATTTTACTTGGACAGGACAAAAAGCTTACGGAAATCACAACAGCTTTTTATTAACTATGGCCCAGTTAGAACAGGGTTGGGCACGTCTAAACAATCTTTATCCAGGTGGATTGTTTCATGTATAATGTTATGTTATCAGTTAGCAAACAAATCCCTTGGTGGTAGGCCAAAAGCCCACTCTACTAGAGGGAAGGCAGCTACTGCAGCCTTGATGAGAAATGTCCCTTTGGCAGAAATATGCAAGGCTGCCACTTGGAAGTCGGTCCATACCTTTACTAAGCATTACTGCCTTGACACAGACGCTAGGGCAGATGCGCAGGTTGGACAGGCCTTGCTCAAGAATTTATTTGCATGATTCATGTTTTCTCAGTATTCTTCTGTCTACTCCACCGCGGTTATGGGGATGGGCTTGCTACTCTATTCAGTGCTTATGACTATACATGGAAATCCCCTACGAGAGAAGGAATGGTTTCTTACCTGTAACTCCAGTTCTCTCGTAGGGGTATTTCCATGATAGTCATAAGCAACCCTCCCTCCTCCCCGGTGGAGTTGACATAGAACATGAATATTATCAAGGTTGGTACTCCAACAAATGTTTTGTTTCTTCATGTCAGGTTACAAGCCTCCAAAAAAGAACTGAGGCAACTGCCTTTTGCTGTGCATGATGGGAAACAGGAAGACTTTACTTTCTTAAAGGCACAGCTCTATTTTCATTCTGTATAATGGCAGCCTATGGGCTACACTGCCCTGCATTGTTTTATTCTCATGAGAGGTGTAAATAAAATATGAGAATGTATTTGTTAATATATTTATAAAATAAATAGATGTTTAAACGTGAATTTACACTATAACTGTTTTTTCTTTTAACAATTTGGCCTGTGTAGCTGTTCACATAGGCTGCACAGTGTTATTCTTAAGTGTTTTTTGACAAACCTTTTTTCAAAGGGTTGGTATTTGCACTTAAGAATATACTTCACACCAGTGCTCCGGGGTCCCCGCAGGCGCGCGGAACTATTCAGTGCTTATGACTATCATGGAAATACCCCTACGAGAGAACTGGAGTTACAGGTAAGAAACCATTCCTTCAGCTCCAGATATCTGGGGCCCCTACCTGTGGGTCATTTTCAATGCCAGTATGGAGGGTTGTCTTTTCCCTCATCATGGGCCAGTGCTGAAATAATTCCCTTCTACAAAAAAAGACTCCCCCCCCCCCCCCCCCCCTACTTCTGGCCAATTATAGGCCGATAAGTTTGATAAGATGTAAAAGTTGTTTGCACAAGTAATCCTAGAAACACTTCAGGATTGGATGGAGGGCAATAAAGTTCTTAGTCCCCTTCATGCTGGTTTTCGACAGTGTACCTCCACCATTGATCAAGAATTTGGCCTTCAGCTTTTGTATTGGAAAACTGTGGTGCTAGAGGGTGCTAGTCTCTATTTGATATCTGTTGATCTGTGGGCTGTATTTGACTTGGTTCCAAGAGACATCTTGTGGCGGGTGCTGGCAGAAATAGGGGTTCCCCCTTATCTGTGCAATAATATACAGAGACTTCAGGAGGGGAATTTTGTACAGGTACACTATGGTAAGCTGGGGAACTCCCCTGTTAAAAAGGGCATTAGACAGGGTTGTGCTTTGGCACTGACATTGTACTTGTATCTTGAGGTCTTATTGAAACCCTGCAAACAATAATGATGCCCCTAGACTGGCTTTTGCTAAGGTGTCTGTGCTGATGTTAGAGTATGACATCCTTCTTCTCTTGAAGTCCACAATGGGTTTACAAAGGATTTTAAATAGTTTTAACGAGTTTTGTATGGCCAGGGGCGTAAAAATCAATGCAAATAAAACTAAATTCATGGTTTTTCATCCATCACTGTCTACCCGGCCAAGTCCTAAATTAAATGGGATGAGAGGTTTACAGTGTTTGAATACCTTGGGATCCCGATAAATGAGCGTATGGACTGGTCTAATACTAAGCAAAGTCTAAGATTGGTTCAATTTAGTTGTGGACTAGCAAAGAAGTCCAAGGGTTCTTTCTACAAGCTAATTAGTCCTGTGTCTGAAATATATAGTTCACAAGCCCTGGGGGCGGTCATGTATGGGGCGGAGCTTTGGGGCATAAAACTGCAAGCAACGTTGTGCAGGTCAAGAATAGATTTCTCAAGCAATTACTGAATCTTCACTGTAGTACACAGTTTGTTCCACGGAGGCTCGATATGGATCTCGGGCCAGTTTCAGAGGAAATTGGAGCCAGACCCCTCGTTTTTTGGAGAAGAATATGGGCACCCCTGAATTGATTAGCTATAGAAGGGTACTAGAAGAGATTATAGGGTCTTTGGTTACAGGAAAACTACCTTGGCTCCTATATATTAGGGATACTCTGAAAAGCATGGGTAAAGCCGGCCTGTGGGAGCAGACTGCAGAGGCCTGTCAATCTATCTCTAAGAAGTACCTTGCTAAATCTTAAAAGCACCATAAATTGTCTGCACTTTTAATGAACTCCTTCCAAGGTACTCTGACTCTCAGAAGTTTAGATTTTAAGAATTCTTATGGTCTCTAGCCCTTTACAGATGAGATAACAAGAGTTATATGTACAATTCAGACATGGCTTTTTGCCCCTGCTACCCTTACTAATAAGTGGAGGAGTGGGTGCAGTGTAGTGGGAATGATATGCCCTGCTTGCAGCCTAGCTGATGAGACCGAGGCACATGTGTTTTCTTTTTTTTTGTATTGTTTTTGTAACGTATACAAGAAACTTAGATCTAAATGGCTGGTTGGACTTTGTAGGAACCTAGGCATCGTGCAGCATCTAGAGGTGCTTAAAATCCTGAAAACTAATCTGCAACAGTAATTATTTGTTTTTTGTCTATATCCAGAATCAACTGTTTCTACATCCCAATCATCAAACAACTCTAGCGTCCATAGACAGTTTGAATACATAAAGAATTTAGATGACCCCTATCGGGCCATATATATCAAAGGGTATTTTATCCCAAACAATCCCATCAGAAATTGGTATTTGTAGGAAGTTGTCTCTGTATATACCGTCTCAACGTGAGAGATAGTGTGCACAGAATCCAAGGGTTCCCCTCAGAGGTTGATAGTGGCAAAATTAGATAATACTAATGCTGTATTTTGTGGTAGTGTGGTCGAGCAGTAGGCTTATCAGAGGGAAGTGTTAAGCATTTGTTGTACACACACAGGCAATAAATGAAGAACACACACTCAAAGACTTAATTCCAGGCCAATAGGTTTTTATATAGAAAAATATTATTTTTAAAATTTATTTTAGAACCTCAAGATTCAGAATTCAAGTAAGTACATACACTGTAAGGCATTTGGCATAGGTAAATATGGAACTTTGAATTAAAACCGTAATGTACATAGTTTTGGCTAAAATGGCAATAAGCTATTTTAAAAGTGGACACAGTGCAAAAATCAACAGTTCCTGGGGGAGGTAAGTAATAGTTAGTTTTTCAGGTAAGTAAAGCACTTACAAGTTCAGTCTCCAGGGCATAGGCAGCCCACCGTTGGGGGTTCAAGTCAACCTCAAACACACAGCACCAGCAACACAGGGCCGGTCAGGTGCAGAAGTCAAAGTAGGGCCCAAATAGCATAGGTGCCTGTGGAGACCAGGGATTGCTCCAGTTCCAGTCTGCTAGCAGGTAAGTACCTCCGTCCTCGGTGAGCAGACCAGGGGGCGGTTTGTAGATCTCTTGAGGGGGGGGGAGGGTCACAAACAGGCACACAAATTACACCCTCAGTGGCCCAGGGGTGGCCCGGTGCAGTGTGCAAAGTAGGTGTCGGGTTTTGCGTTGAAAGCAAAGGAGGGACCCGTAGATCACTCTGGTGATACAGGCAGGGCACAGAGGGCGCTTCTCGGGCCAGCCACCAACTGGGCAAGGGTGAGGGCCGCCTGCTGGTCACTCCTGCACCGGTAGTTGGTTTCTCTCTGGCCTGGGGGCTGCAGTGCAGTGCTTCTTCTACTGGCGGGTTCTTTGTTACCGGGCAGTCGCAGTCAGGGGGAGCCTCTAGATTCTCTCTGCAGGTGTCGTTGTGGGGGTGCAGGGATGTCGTCTCTGGGGGTCGTCTCAGGGTGTCCATGTCGTTGGAGTCACCTGGGGGTCCTCTCTGCAGTGTTGGTTCTTCTGGACACGAGCCGGGGGCGCCGGGTGCAGAGTGTTGGGGACTCAGGCTTCCAGAGTAAGGCTGGAGTCCCTTTAAAGATTGTTTGTTTGTTTGCTATTTGGACAGAGCCGCTGTTCACTGGAGTTTGTTGGTCCTTCGGTTGCAGGGCAGTCCGTTAGTAAGAGGACGCTGGATGCGTTGCTGTGCAGGTTCTTTGAGTCTGGAGACAGGCCGGCAGGGCTGGGGCCAAGTCAGTTGTCGTCTCCGCAGGGCTGAGGGGGCAGTAGCCAATGGCTACTGTCCTTGAGGGTGGCTACACCCGCTTTGTGCGTCCTCCTGGTGTGGGAGGGGGGGGCACATCCCTAATCCTATTGGGGGGAATCCTCCAAAGCAAGATGGAGGATTTCCTAAGGCAGGGTTCACCTCAGCTCAAGACACCTTAGGGGCCTTCCCAGTGTTCAGTGTAGCCATTCTGGAACTGTGGAGTTCGTGTTTGACAAACTCGCAGACCATATACTCTTTATGGCTACCCTGCACTTAAAATGTCTAAGAATTGGCGTAGACACTGTAGGGGCATAGTGCTCATGCAGCTATGCCCTCCCCTGTGGTGTAGTGCACCCTGCCTTATGGATGTAAGGCCTGCTAGAGGGGTGACTTACCTATGCCACAGGCAGTGGGTTGTGGGCATGGCACTCTGAAGGGAGTGCCATGTCGACTTAGTCATTTTCTCCCCACCAGCACACATAAGCTGTGAGGAAGTGTGCATGTGCTGAGTGAGGGGTCCCCAGGGTGGCATAATACATGCTGCAGCCCTTAGAGACCTTCCCTGGCCATAGGGCCCGAGGTACCAGGAGTACCATTTACAAGGGACTTATCTGTGTGCCAGGGCTGTGCCAATTGTGAAGACAAAGGTACAGTTTAGGGAAAGAACACTGGTGTTGGGGCCTGGTTAGCAGTGACCCTGCACACTTTCAATCATAACTAGCATCAACAAAAGGCAAAAAGTTAGGGGGTAACCATGCCAACAGTGGCATTTTCCTACAGTATAGACTAGAAATGTTTGTGGAAAAACCTCTAAATAGGTGGAGCTCAATGCTTCAGGGTCCTGTCATCAGGAGCCAGAAAACAAAACTGGGGTAACTGCCTCTTGCTAAGCATTAGAGGATACGGGAGGACCATCTGCTCTTAAAGGCACAGTTTTATTTTTTATTATGTATAATGGCAGCCTTGGGCTACACTCATCCCTATGTAACATTACAAAAAGGTTTGTGAAAGATTTTTCTGTGAAATCTTAAAACAATTCATGCATTTGAATGCATATCTACCTTACAGGTCCTTTTTTTTTTTCCAACCCAACAGGATAAAGAAATTTGGCCTTTGTAGCCTCTCCTTTAGGCTGCATAATGCCCTTCTTAAGTGACTTTGCAGGCCTTCCTGGAAAGGCGAACATCAACACTTAAGAAGATATTTTGAGAAAAGTGCCCTGGGCTCCCCGCAGCTGGGCGGAACTATTCAGCGCTTATGACTATACATGGAAATCCCCTACGAGATAATATAAAAATGCCTGATGGATATCAATATACTGATACACTTTCAGGGCCCACCGGATAAGCGCAGTAAGAGAGGTGGGCGGTCAGAGCAGAGAACTGAGTACATGATACCGAAAAAGGACTCAACGCTCATCAGAACTTTCTGTTAGGAAACTTCCCCAACAAAAAACCCAATTCAAAAAGAGAAAAAGTGGCAGCGATTGCTATACAGCATGCCACTCAGGATGAGAGGTTTACTGAATAACAGGAAGTGGGCACTGTTAGACAGCGCAGCAAAGGTCCCATGAGTTCACGGGAATCTTCAAGAGCATCTGGAGGTGAAAGCAACTGATGACTTCTTACAAGTTGAGACTGCAGACATGCACATCTCCACACCCGATAGGATGTATAAATTATAATTACAACTAGAAGTAGACATTGAGCGCACAATAGCCGCCATCTACAATATCTTATTGGCTGAAAAGGATTGGCCACCAGAATTTGTCCCTAATGTCCCATATGAGGAGGAGGTAATTGAACCCTCTTTCTCGCTCTTTGTTCCCAGAGAGCTCAGGAAAGCTTACACCATTGATTGGGCTAAGGCGCAGGCACCCTCATCATATCGCAACCATGTAGGATGGGTCAAAGATTCCCCCACCACATAATACCACTTAAATCTCAAACCCAATAAAGCATGAAAGTAGAGCACCTGTGACGGAAATCCTCACACAGCTAGAGTAACAGGGAGTAATTGAACCCTGTGCCTCACCAATGAACAATCCATTGTTCCCCGTAGCCAAAACGGGCCATTTATATAGAATAGTCTTATACTACAAACATTTATAGTCACACACACACACATTTACCATTCAAAATAAACATAGTACTGCACTAATTAACAATATAGCGTGCAAAAAAATACAAAACAACACTGGATATTTCCAATGGGTTTTTCTGCCAAAATATAGTGCCTGAAAGTAGGGACTTAACAAGTTTTAGTGCTTTAGGGTCTCAGAAAAAAATTGTCGTCTCCCACAGTAGTATATAAATAGACCAGTACTATTCTCAGCTCGTGTTACTTTAATTTTATACAACATTGGCCCTGAGGCATTTTCCTACATAGATGGCATCTACCTTATAGATGATGATCTTGTACAACATGTAAGACAGTTGGTCTGCATTGTTATGGGATTTGCCAAATTAGGCTACAAATCGAATTTTCCTTACTGTCCTGTTTTTGGGATTTAAATTATCTGATGAAGGCAAGAGCCTAGAGCCCCAATGTTTAGAAAAATGTGCACAACTAAAACCAGCAAACACTATCAAAAAGCTCCATTCACTGTTAGACTTTTTAAACATTGGCAGAACATACATTCCAGACTATGCACAACGCATTAAACCATTATGACTTGATCCATCTTGACTTTTCAAGCAAATATTGGACAGTCGAACACACACGTATACTCAGGGCTTTGCAACAAGACATACTTCCAGCTAAACACTTACATACAAGGATAACACAACACACTTGGTTATCAGAGTAATTGCTGGTGCCATTGGCTTCACCCATGTAACATTTAATGAGGGTGAAACCGTCCCGATTGCATACAAATCACATTTATATTGCTATTGCAGAACAATGCTTTGCTCCCACAGAGAAAATTCTCACTGCTGCTCAGATAGCTGTCATTGAAGAGAGACCTGTGGCCCAGGGAAAACGCATTGTCGTATTTCCAATCCCAGCCCTTGAGGCTGTTACCAAATCTAGCGTTCCTAACATTAAAGCACTACATCCACGTTATATTCAATGGGCAACGTCTGATGGCCACTGATGTTGACTATGTTTTTGACCCAAAATTACAAACTCGAATTTCTCCAATTTTAACTTGAATACCCTGTTCACGCAAACACATTACCTATTGATGGCTCTGCCCAGCCTGCAGCAGGCACTAAATACTAATACTCCGTCACCTGCGTGTTCGTGAGTGGCTACAGGAAAGATGGTGAATTTCATCCACAACACACTTACACGCAGACCTTAGGTGACTGCACTGCACAGTTGGAGCTCAAGGCTCTGGTGATGGCAATGGAACACATGGATCCAGAACCTTTAACTTTAATGTTCTGTGATTCATATTACTGTGTCCAGTCCTTCAGTGAATAGCTGTATTGCTGGTGCCAGAATGGGTTCAGAGATTCAAAAGGCAACACCATCAAGCACAGACTTATGTGGTGGAAAGTGTGGATCTGAAATAAATGCTACCCAATGTCCATGTTGTTCATACACTGGAACAT
The DNA here is from genome assembly GCF_031143425.1 of Pleurodeles waltl. Lineage (NCBI taxonomy): Eukaryota > Metazoa > Chordata > Amphibia > Caudata > Salamandridae > Pleurodeles > Pleurodeles waltl. The sequence continues at coordinate 974,475,097 of NC_090450.1, read as the reverse complement.
CAGCATGTTGGAATACATATTACTGGCAATACCTTGGCAGTTGAAGCGGCCAAGTCAGTAGTAGCTAAGGCTTCTGTTGCTGCAATAACTCGTTCACAGACAGGTTTTGATGATGAAACACTGGATTCTATGAAATCTTTGGCTGAAGGCCGGCCCATGCCGAAGCCATATCCTGCAAAATATTCCTACCGCATATCTAGCCTTAGTACTGCCCTAGTAACAATACCAGGTGTGGGTGATTGTGTGATCCCCAACCAAGATCAAAGACCAGAGTTGATTAAAGCAGCGCATGAGGGAATTGCTTCTGCCTAAGCTAGTGTGGCTGCTACAATTTCACTAGTACAAGCACGTTGCTGGTGGCCAGGTGTACACAAACAAATCAACCAGTATGTCCTTTGCTGTGACATCTGTCTGCAAATAAAAGGGTCCTCCACCTAACGCCCCACCTCAGACACCCCTCCTAATTTCCAACAAACCTCTACAATGTGTGTACTTGGACCACTGTGGTCCCCCGACACCTGATAGTGCATACAAATACATCTTAGTCACTGTTGACTCATGTTCCAGATTTCTACGGGTTTGGCTACAACGTTCAGCTGACGCTCGGACTGTTATTAAATATTTGCAAGTCTTTATCAGCACATATGCAGTTGCGGCTTTCCACTCGGACCAGGGCTGTGCTTTCATCTCAAGAGCATACAGGGACACCATGGCTTCTTTAGGGGTTCAACTGTATTATTTGTCTCCATTTCATCCAGAGGGAAATAGTGTAATGGAGCAAAGAAACCGGGATTTAAAGCAATCATGACAGCCAGAGTATTAAGCACAGGTCGTAGTTGGCTTAATCATCTGTATGGAGTCCAGAGATCACTTAACACTCTACAGTTGAACTGGTGGATGAGGTCCTAAAACCAAACTTTTCCTCCCATAGGGTCTGCAGAGACCTGTCCCTAGTGAAGATTTCAACAACACTGACAACACTTTCGCTCAACGTTTTTCGCCTTGCCTATTTTCTGTCATTTTTTTGTAACATTCTGACAGAAATGTAAGGTATTTTTCCATCCGAATGCCTTCACTTTTTGACAAATGTCCTAGCTGTTTCTGTGTTTGTACTTTAACATCAGTGTAGTATGAATCTGCTTTTTAAAATGTATTAACTCCTTTGAAATTCTGCTTGATCTAATTTATGGCCACAACAAACAAATTGTTATGAGGCCCATGTAATTAATGTACTAAATGCATAATATTTGGTAAACATTTATGGTAGCATTTGTATTAGGAGGAGTGTGGGAATGCCAGGTGGTAGGAATGTTATGGATCCTCACAGATTCTGGTATTTTCCTTCACAGAAATATGAGGAAAATCTGTGATTTAGCCAAAGTTTGTTCTTGGGAGGGCATTCTGGGTATAAAAAGGTATTCACACAAGCTACCCCACTCCAGACTACCCTAGGTATCTTGTTTTCAGTTGTGTGGGCCTGGAATGTTTCCTAGGGAGCTGACCGAGCCCTGGTTTAAATAACGCAACTACCCACATAGCCGTAATTGGTCAATCTGCAAGACAAAATCATGATATTTCCGTGTCTTAGGGGAGCCTTTCCCTTCACGGGCTATAGCTCAGTCACACAAATAGGGTACTGTTGTTATCAAGAGAAGTGTAGGAATGCTGTAAGGTAGGACATTTGTAGATCCATGCAGATTATCGTGGTCTGCTTTCATTTTAGTTTTGCTCAGTGGCGTCAGTGCGCAAAGTAGGCTGAGCAATACAGCAAAACAAAAAAACAGACTTGTGGGAAGTATTTTCTTCCCATACCAACTTTGATTTAGAAAAGTCAATATTTCTGATGTTTTTACCAGAAATATTTATTTTTCCCTACTGCTGATGACCCGTTGAAGTACACTATACTTTGAAAGTAGTGTTGCGGGTCGTCATCCGGCCTTAAGCAGTGTAACTCCGCTAAAACCATGCAGCCTCATGTCTTGTCCAATAGGAATTAACAAACTAGAGGGATGTGGTGGCTACCTTGCACTAGCTTCTTTGTTCCATGATCGCCAGGGACTTCTCCAGGTCCAGGAGGTCCCCTCAATGGTTTGCTTCAGGGACTGAGGGGCAGCGAAAAGTAGTGTTCAAAGAAAGGTGGCATGTGCTGTTAATGGCCACACACCGGCAAGAGAAAGTTTCAGTTGCCATACATTGCCTATGGAGGAGAGGGTTACAGCAAGAATGAAAAATATTGTGAAGTACAAAGAAGACAGAAGAGACGATGGAGAGAAGAGGTTCTAGAAATGCGGAGAAGATTGAGAGAAAAAAGGACAGCAAATAGAAAAAGACAAAATAGAGCAGGAGAGACAAGAATGGAAAGATAGATGCAGCAGAGCAGCAAACAGAAAGGGAGAGTGGGGAAAAGGCTAAGAGAGACAGCTGAGACCGAGATTGGAAGATTAGGAAAGAATAGAGAAAGTAAGAGTGAGCCTAAAGGAGTAACATGCAAGCCCAGGTACGCGTAGAGAAACGGTGAATGAGGTTTTAAGTGGAACTTATAGCTGATCATGCCATCCACAATACACCTGGCCCAGGCATGGTGATTCCCTGATGCAGAATGTCCCAGGTAGGTGTGGGAAACTGTCACTTACTTTGTTGCAGTAATTCCCCCACCCCCCCAAAAAAAACACACACACACTTTTTGCCTGGTTTCTGGATGCAACGTGGACTAGAGTGCACTGGGATCCTGCTAACCAGTTGCCAGTGTTCTTTCCCTAAAAATTACAAAGTTAATAGACAACACCTTTAGCTGCCACTAGAAGTCCATAGTAAATGGTACTTGGGTACTGAGGGCAGCAGCACAGATTGTGCCACCCTATAGGACCATGCATCCAAATGCACCTAGCAATACCATTGTAGGCTGAGTGTCCTGGTGCAATCCTAAAATGCAAACTCAACATGGCACACTGCCTGTGTGCCCTGTCCATTACACAGTGGATGCAATATATGGCACCTCTCTGGCAGGCCTTCCAGCTCTAAGGCAGGGTGCTCTATACTGTATGTGAGGACATAGCTGCATGAGCAATATGCCCCACTGTGTCCTTGCCAAACTTGGGATATAGGGAGTGAACAGAGAAGCCATTTTAAATGCATGTTCTGGACACTTGTCAGTATGAGCTTCACAGCTACGTGATGGCCATTCTGAACCCTGGGTTGTTTGGTATCAAACAACTCAGAATGATAAATCCAAACCGGTACCAGTGTTGGATTAATTATAAACTTTACCTAGGAGTCACCTTGGAGTTGCCCCCTGCAAAAGCTAACTAGCCTGGCATGGTTGCTTGCTATTCTCAACCAGCCTGCTACTTCCAGACATAAGTCTGAACCCCTGGGGTAAGAGCTCCTGCTCTCTGGGATTCAGAACCAAGCCTTTCCTGGGTGGAGGTACGAACACCCCCTCCCTCAGGAATGTGCACTGCCCTGCTGGTGAGCTTCAAAGGACATACTACCCTTGAAACTCGATCCCCAGGCCGGCTGCTAGCAGCAGATGGCCTCCCCTGTTGCAAACCCCCACTTTTGGTGGGAGCAGCAGAGGGAAAACCAAAGGACAGGAGTGGCCCCACCTAACCTGCCCCACCCCCATGGTGTTGCATGCGAAGTGACCCCTCCATTTCATTTTCCTATATCTTGGATGGAAGGAAAATAGCCAATCAATTGTAGGGAAGTGACCTCTGCCCACAGGAAGCGGTCACTTAGTGGGTGTAGCCACCCTAAGGTAGATGACTCATCGGTCACTACCCGGTTTCCCCTAAAACGCCCACTAAATACAGTATTTAGTGGGCATCCCTAGACCACGATTTCAGATTCGATAGACAAAAGACCAGCACCAAGAAAATCAGAAGCACAAGAACTGTTGACTTGCTGCACCAAAGAAAAGGTACCAAACCCTGCCTGCAGCACCCAGGACCCAACAGTCGCCACTATGGAGCATCTGGACAACTCTACAAAAACCCCAGAGGACTTCCAGGCTATGTAAATCCTCCAAACTCCTTCCAGCGTGGAGGTGCCACTCTAAACCTGCAAGAAACAAACAAGCCAGTGAGAGTCACTTCACTGACCAGCCACTAATCCCGAACCGGACGCCTCAGGCGGTCCAAACTACACACAGACAACCGCAAGGAAAAACCTGCCAGTGTGCCAAGTTTGGTGGCACTGTGCCCTCCAGCAGCCAAACAGTGCCAATACCCTGGGTATTAGTCAGCTAACACGGGACATCCAGAAAAACAGCCTGCTGGGGCTGCAAAAGGACCTGCAGGAAGCCCCAGTCGAGGGGCTTCAGGAATACCCCATACCTCCAGCCAGAGTGCCCCCTTTGTCCTGCAAACGACCCTTGAGCCAACTTACCTCCTGCTTCTGAGGGCATACTTGCGCACAGCTCCTGGCTCACTGATTTGCTATGCATCCTGCGGCTACACTGTGCCCTGCACCGACAAATCTGCTGTGCCCCAAGGTTCTCCTACCCCTTGCGACCTTGACACACCAAGGGGACCCCAAGGATCCATCTTTAAACTTACCTCTTCAGGGCTTTTGCAAGTTGTCCCCCACAGTGGACCTGCACCAGCTCCTGAGACCTTCTACTGCTGTTCCCACCGGAACCAGGAGCCGCCCGAACATCTGCTGGCACAGTGTGCCCACTGACTACCTCGACCAACCTGCCAAAGAAGAACGTGGTAAACCAACTGTGTGAATTTATATGTATTTTTAACCCCTTGGGTGCCATGGACGAACTGGTCTCTCCCTCTGCAACCAGCTCGTCCTGCACCTGGCCCCCGGGGGGAGCACTAGCTCTCCCCCCAGTGGTCCACCCACACCCCTGGCGGGCCACCTACACCCCGGTCAGGGATGGCAGGGGAAACACTTCTCCTACCACCCTGATTCTCAACACCCTCCCCCCCCCCCCAGCGATCTGATGACATTGGCGTGCACACAACACGCTGACGTCATCACATGCTGCTGGGGACGACATAGGCAAGGGTCGCTGCCCTAGGGGCAATATTGGATCCATGTTCCCCCCCCCCCCCTCCCCCTTGGGCTAGATCGTCCATGTTTTTGCCTGATCTGTCCCCTGGGGGGTGGTCGAAACACACTAGGCGCCAGGGATCTGTGTGTGTGTTTTGTGTGGGGAGGCAGCCCCTTGGACAAGGGTCACCCCCTAAAGAGGGCACATAACTCTTGGCCATTTCTGTCCCTCCGTTTAGGTCAGATCGACCTATTATTTCTAGGCTCATCTGCTAGGGGGGCAGAAGCCACAAAGACCAGATGGATTTTTAGTTTATTTTTTTTTGTGGGGGGGTCACCCCTTGGGCAAGGGTCGCCCGCCCCCACCAAAGGGGGCATACAACTGTTGCCCATAGGCCTATTTTATTTGGGGAGGTGGGGTAGAAAGCCCACTAGACACCAGGGAAGACTTTTTTTCTTTTCTTTTTTTCTTCAGAGGGTGGGGGGTATAGGCATACCCCCACCCGAAATAAATGGGGACAAAGTTGTTCTGCTCCCCGGGGATCCTGACCAGTATGAGTTTGGTTATGCCCCCAACCCAATTAAAGGGGGTAACAGTCTCAGCCCCCCCCCCCCCCCCCCCCCCCCACGCACACTAAAAGATTTTCTCTTCCAGGGGATCCTCATCAATAGTCATAAACACTCAATATTCCCGCCAACATGCGGGGACCCCGGAGCATATACAAACACACATGTATATGTATGAAATAACTGAAAAATAACATTTTAGTAGATACGTTCAATACAAATATAATATATACAGGTGTAAACAGCAATGCAGTCTGTGTTGAGAAACAGGCTAAAAATGCTTTATTTTTTTGGAGTTGTTTTTTTTTTTATACATAAATGAAAACCTTCAATTAAAGTTAAAACTTTCTGTAGTCAAAGTGGAAGGCATAGAAAGTATAAGCAATCCATTTTAAAAGAGAAAAACTACATTGAAAATAAAGGAGCATTATTAGCCAATAGGCTGCATGCGGGTTAATACAGCACAACCCAAAAATTTTGCACCGTGCCTTTAAGACCCTGAGCACCTCCAGTATCCCACCATGCCTCAGGGGTGAGAGTGAGGTGACAGTTGGTTCACAGTTAGGTCAGTTCTTTTTTCCGGCTCCTTCCGCGAGGATCCTGGAGCATTGAGCTCTCATTTTTCTGTTTTTTTTTCAACAGAAAAATAATCTAAAAGCTTTTGTTCTAGGCTTTACTCGACGTCTTCACTTATTACCTGAGTAAAGTGCTAATTTTTTTTCCTTAAAATGCCTTCACTTTTTTTTAAAATGTCCTTCTTGTGGGAAGAAGAAGGCCCAGTCAGATCCACACTCTATGTGCATAGTGTGTTTGCCTCAGAGTCACTGCCCTGACACCTGCAGACATTGTAAGAATCTGTCTAAAAGGACTTTAAAAGACAAAGGATTTGTCTACATGGGCTACATGAAAGAGAAAAGACTTCAACATCTTCTCTTCCTAGGGAAACTCCTAAAGACTCTTCTGATAAACGGCGAGCCAGCTCGACTTCAGCCGGTAAGAAAATACCCCGTCGACGTCATCTCTTCTGTCGTCGCATCACCAGGCGTTGAAATCTACACTGCTGTCAACGGCGATTCAGACGACGTTGACAGACGTGACGTCGAAGGCTCAACTTCCTCATCTGGATAGATCTCCGTTGACGGCTACACACCGATCAACGTCGAGTAGGCACAGGAGTGCTCATATGTCATTGAAGTCGAGTCACCATCATTCGACGTCAAGACATCCGACAACGATATCGAGAACGAGGTCGAGGTCACCACATCATTCAGAGCCGAGACGCTCCTCATCGTTGGTCCATTGCTCAATGTCGAAGCATGCCCACACAATGGGCCACCAGTCGCCGTTGAGACCTGAGAAGTTGAAATCTCAGTCGACGTCAGGAATTCGTAGGGCTCCGTCAACGACAGTGCAACATCGATCGACGTTGAGGCAACCATCAAAGGTGACACCTGTCTCACAAAGAGCGAAACTTCGCATCAGTCCACCTCAGGGACCATCAACAGCACAACCAGCTAAGGAGACGGCTCGAACTCAACAAGGTCCGGCGGCCACTATATGGAGCTGGTCATCGGGAGCTTCAAGAGCATCATCTCTAGGACACATCTCGCCCATAAGCCTGTCTCCAAGATGGTTGGAGAGACTTAACAAGACCCCGGCTTCCCCAGACTCCCAATACTCATGCCTATATTCGCCATTGCCGTCGTTGCCACAAACACCTTCGCCAACGACGCACGCGAGCGGGCAAGGCCAACATCTGACCAGCCAAGTCCGAGATGCCGACGCAGCCCGTCAAGATCTGGGAGTAGGTCGCAATCCAGACGGCGGTCTAGATCAAGGTCTTCTAGATCACGACAACAGCGACGCAGGTCTTCTTCGTGATCAACAACATCTAACTCCTCCATTAGAGACTATTCTCCAACCCTGAAGAATTCCCCTCCGACAAGAGTGTCCCCAGTGGACGATATAACAACCTTCAACAAAGTGTTAGAGGGGCCCAGAAACTAAATATAGACATTCTGGAACCGACAACCTCTTTGTCGGTTATTTTTTAGACCTTACATCATCGCACATCTTCCAGACAGTTGTTACCACTGGTGCCTGGTCTCCTTCAACCGGCGATGGAAAGTTTTTGCGTTCAGCGCCAGCTAGGATCCTAAAGAAGTATAAGGCCCCAGAACAGGATCCTTTTATTTCTCAGAGCTGATCCACCACCAGACTCTGTTATTTTAGCCACTGCCCATAAGACCCATTCGGTGGCCTTATTGTCAACGGTCCCTCCAGAGAAGGAGAGCAGGCATCTGGATTCGTTGGGCAGAAAAATGTGTGGCACATCAGCAGCAGTCATGAAAGTCTCGAGTGCCTCTGCACTGTTGGGGAGATACGACCGGTCTCTGTGGGACTCCCTGAGCAGGTTCACATAACAATTGCCTAGGGAAGATAGGAAAGATTTCCAATAGATCCTGCAAGAGGGGAGTTTGGTATCCAATCAGATTATCAGCGCTGCTGCGGATGGCGCAGACTTGGCGGCTCATGGCTACGCACATGGCATTTGTGGAAGGAGGTCCTCTTAGCTAAGGCTTACAAGGTTGAAGCAGGAAGCACAACACCGCATCCTGAACCTGCCGTTTAATGGTAACTCCTTATTTGGCTCGCACACGGATGACGAGATGGCTAAGATGAAGTCAGAGGTAGACACAATTAGAGCAGTGGGGCTAGAGAGGCGCAAGGACTTTAGGCGAAGGTACAGGCCTTATGACAGGCGCCCTTATCAACTGAGTGCTCAAACCCCTCATTGGTCCCAAAGACCCCAGTAGAAGCAAGGACGACCAGTGTTCAGTCCCGCGAAACGACACGAGATCGTGGACCAAGTAGGCCACACCAGTCTACCCCCAAAGCATCGGGCAAGCAAATAGAATTTGCTTCCCTTAATTCTGTCCACCACTCCAGTTGGGAGAAGTATTACGAAGTACGCTCATGAGAGTGGCATGCCGTAACAAGAGACAAATGGGTGCTAAACATTGTAGAGAATGGATACTCTTTGTTTCAGATCTCCTCCACCTCCTCTGCCACCGAGGTGAAAGTCTGTCCACCACTTGTTACTACGAAAGGAAGTTCGCGTCCTGTAGAAAAAGAGATCAATAGAAAAAGTTCCATCTTCTCGAAGAGGAAAAGGGGTGTACTCCTGATATTTCCTAGTGAAAAAGAAAGAAGACATCTGAAAAAATTTATCCGAAAACAAAAATTCAGAATGCTGGCTCTTCATCAGATTTTCACTCGGCTACATCGAGGAGATTAGATGTGCTCTATAGATCTACAGGTGCATACTTTCACATCCCAATCGTACCCAAACATCGGAAATTTCTTCGGTTCGCATCTCAACACTACCAGTTCAAAGTGCTGCCCTTCGGCCTAAAATCTGTCCCTCGGACATTCTCCAAATGTGTGGCAACGATAGCGGTGCGCTTGAGAAAACAGAAAATCTTTATTTATCCATACCTAGACGACTGGCTGCTCAAAGCTACCACCGCAGAACAGGCTGTAAACCATCTCAACCTGGTTCTGAACACTTTTAGCTTACCTGGTTTGCAGGTCAGTTTCCAGAAGTCCACTCTCATTCCAACTCAGACCCTCCATTATCTGGGGCAGTACTAGACACCAAACTAGAAAGAGTGGATCCTTCGGAGGAACGACTATTATCAATAACAAAGAAGTGTCACACTCTTCTCCGCACTCTCAGACCTACGGTCCGTCAGATAGCATCTCTGTAGGGCTCCATGGCCTCCTGCATTTTCATTGTCCTGAATGACAGTAAACTACATATGTGGCCTCTTCAAGAGGCTCTAGAGGATCAGTGGAATCAACTCCGCCCAATGGGAGGACAGAATAGCTCTTTCAACCGGGGCTCTCCAATCATTACAATGGTGGATGCGCAGACATCATGGTCAGGGCTCCTTTTCATCAGTCCACTCCTTCAGACACCCTGGTAACGGATGCATCACTACAGGTCTGGGGAGCTCACCTGGGCCCCCTCCAAGCTCAGGGCTTGTGGTCCAGCAAGGAACAGAGTTACCACATCAACCTACTGGAACTGAGAGCGGTGTACCTTGCTCTCAGATCAGTTGCCCCATCGATCAAAGGCAAATCACTTCTGGTCCAGACGGACAATACAACTTTGATGTATTATCTAAACAAGCAAGGGGGCACGAGATCCCGTTCTCTGTCTCTGGAATCTCAAACCATCTGGCACTGGCTGATAGCGAGGGGAATGTCCCTCACAGTGGTCCACCTCCTGGGACAGCAAAACTCAGAAGCAGATTTCCTAAGCCGAAGTCTCGTAGACTCCCACGATTGGGTTCTTCACGACGAGGTCGTAGGAAACATCTTCCAGCGGTGGGGTCAGCCTCAATTAGATCTGTTTGCAGATGACGTCAACAAAAAATGCCAGACTTCGTGTCCAGGTTCTACCATCCGGGGACGCAAGGGAATGCCTTGTTGATAAACTGGTCAGGGATATTTCTCTACGCTTTTCCACCGATTCCCCTGATACCGGCTGTAATTAACAAGTTTTACAGATCCAAAGCCAGGATGATACAGATAGCCCCACAATGGCCTCGACAATACTGGTACACAGATCTCCTTCAGTTGTCAGAGCAACAGCACAGGAGGCTGCTGTGAAGACCGGATCTCCTCTACAGACTAGGAGGGAAAATTCTACATCCCAACCTTCCCATGCTGAGCTTGACAGCATGGCTCCTGAATTCCTGCAATATGGACATCTAGGGCTCTCGCAGGAATGTATGAACATTTTAAAGGAGTCTAAAAGACCGTCTACGCAACGCTCCTACGCATTCAAGTGGAAGAGGTTCTACATGTGGTGCCAGCAGCAGGATCACAATCCTATTTTGGCCCAGGAGGAGGTTATCTTGCCTTAGCTGTTACATCTGGCGAGGTCAGGACTGCAGTTCTCCTCTATTAAGGTACATTTATCTGCTATTACAGCTTATCGTAAAGCGCCCTCTCAGAAATCCTTCTTTGCTATGCCAGTAGTTACGGATTTCTTAGATGGCTTGAAGAAAGTCTTTCCACCACTTCGGAAGCCCTCACCCCCATGGCAATTGAATGTGGTCTTATCTAGACTCCTGGCCTCCCCATTCGAACCCATTCACAAAGCTTCTTTGGAACACCTTACGTGCAAGACAGCTTTTCTGGTAGCCATTACCTCGACTAGAAGGGGCAGCGAAATTCAGGCTTTATGTTTGAGGGAACCCTTCACAGTTTTCTATGATAAGAGTGGTACTGAGGACTCATCCATCATTCTTGCCTAAGGTGGTGTTGGACTTTCACATTAATCAGACGATATTGCTTCCACCGTTTTTCCCTAATCCGGTTATTCCGGCGGAGAAAGCTTTGCACTCCCTGGACCTTAAGAGGGTGCTCAAATTTTACCTTGATAAGACTAGGTCAATTAGACAATCTGATCATCTGTTTGTTAACTATGGACATATGAGAACAGGGGAAGCTGCTTCAAAACAAACTATTTCCAGATGGATAGTTTCATGTATTTTGACTACTTATCAATTGGCTAGCATAGCATATTGGTTTTTCCTGCACTTCTATCATTACGTTCGCAGAGGTTGGGGATGGGCTTCCTAATCTATTCAGTGTTAATGACTATTGATGACGATCCCCTGGAATAGAAGGATAAGTTACTTACCTGTAAATCCTAGTTCTCTTCCAGGGGTGTCCTCATCAAAGTCATAAACAACCCACCCTCCTCCCCGTACACTATTTTTAGAAGTGCAGCGATACTCATGTGTCTAGTCTATTGCTCATTATCACCAAAAAAAGTACTGGCCTAACTGTGAACCAACTGTCACCTCACTCTCACCCCTGAGGCATGGTGGCATACTGGAGGTGCTCAGGGTCTTAAAGGCACGGTGCCAGTTTTTTGGTTCTGCTGTGTTAACCTGCATGCTGCCTTTTGGCTAATAATGCTCCTTTATTTTCAATGTAGTTTTTTCATTTAAAGTGGATTGTTTGTACTTTCTATGCCTTCTACTTTGACTGCAGAAAGTTTTTACCTTCAATTGAAGATTTTAATTTATGTTTAAAAAAAAAAAAAAAAACTCCACAAAAAATAAAGCATTTTTAGCCTGTTTCGCAACATAGACTCCATTGCAGTTTACACATGTATATATTATATTTGTATTGAAAGTATCTACTAAAATTTTATTTTTCATAATGATTTCATAAATATACGTGTGTGTTTGTATATGCTCTGGGGTCCCCGCACGTGGGCGGGAATATTCAGTGTTTATGACTTTGATGAGGATACTCCTGGAAGAGAACTAGGATTTACAGGTAAGTAACTTATCCTTATCCCAATGGCAAGCAAGAGGACATTTGATTATTTTGGGTTTTGATTTTACATTTGGGTCATGAGAGCTTGGCTAACTCTCAAAATTGTCCCACTTGGAATGGTGAGGGAGCGCTTTTTGGAATTTTGGATGCTGCCATCTTGAAAAATCTACGAGACCTAGACACATCCGAAAACTAAACAGACATGAGTCCAGGAAGATGTGCTTCACATGCACCCCACACCATTTTCTTACCCACAATGCCCTGCAAACTTCCAACTTTGATTGAAATCGCACATTTTCCCCACATTTTTGTGATGGAACCTTCCGTAATCAGCAGGAATCCACAAAATTCCTACCACCCAGCGTTGTTGTATCTATGCCTCTAAAAATTCTGCCCCAGGCAAAAAAAAGTTTTTTTTCTTTTCCCAACAGCCTTTTAGTAGCAGCGTAGGTTCCCCCCTCAATTTCGACATGTTTTTGGCCCACCTACACAAGTGAGGTATCATTTTTATCAGGAGGCTGAGGGGAATGTTGGGCGGTAGGAAATTGTGCAGGTGCAGATCCTACACAGAAATGTGGGGAAATATATATATATATTTTTTTTTAACAGCTAAATTTGAGGTTTGCTGTGGATTCTGGGTAAGACGACAATGGGGGATCTCCCCCCCTGACCCCCACCCCCCAACATAAACAGGTAGTTTTGTCATTGATAATTTTGATGTAACCACGTAGTGTTTTGGGGCATTTCCTGTCACAGCACTAGACCTACCCACAAAAGTGAGGTACCATTTTTAGACTTGGGGGTGATGCTGGGTGGAAGGAAATGTGTGTCTCCTCTCAGATTCCAGAACTTTGTATGACTGAACTGTGTGGAAAGAGTTTTTTGTTTGCCAAATTTTGAGGTTTGCAAAGTATTCTGGGTAAGAGAACCTGGTGAGAGCCCCACAAGTCACCTCATCCTAGGTTCTCCTAGGTGTCTAATTTTCAAGGATGCACAGGTTTGGTAGGTTTTCCTAGGTGCTGGCTGAGCTAGAGACCAAAATACACAGACACTTTCCAAAAAAACAGGTCAGTTTTCTTTGGGAAAATGTGATTTGTCCATGCTGGGTTTCTTGGTGCGGGCACTAGGCCTACCCACACAAGTGAGGTACCTTTTTATCAGGAGACTTGGAGAACACAGAATAGAAGAACAAGTGTTATTTCCCCTTGTCTTTTTCTACATTTTTCCCATCTAAATGTAAGACCGTGTGTAATTTGAAAAATACCATGTAATTCACATGCTAGTACGGGGACCCCAGAATTCAGAGATGTGCAATAACCACTGCTTCTTAACACCTTACAGAGGTTTCCTTGATACCTATTTTTCACTCTTTATATTTCACCAAATGAAATGCTGTATACCATCTATACAGTGAAAACCCATTGCAAGGTGCAGCTCCTTTATTGGCTCTGGGTACTTGGGGTTCTTGATGAGTTCTTCAGACTTTTTTCCGGCACCTGCTGACAGGACCCTGGAGCATTGAACTCGACCTTTTTAGGTTTTTTCCTTCAAAAATATAGAGAAACCTTTGAGTAAAAAAGGCTTTATTCGACGTCTTTTATCTTTCTCTACTGGATTTTGAAGTTTTCTGAGAGAAATGTAAGGCTTTTTAACTCAAAATGCCTTCCTTGTTTGACAAATGCCCAAAATGTGGCGGAAAGAAGGCCAAAACAGATCCTCATGAGGTCTGTATTATTTGTCTACCTTCCTCACATATTCCTGCCTCCTGCAACATCTACAAGACATTCTCCAGGCGCACATTACGTGACAGAGAGAAGATTCGCCTTCAAGGGAGAGCAGAAAGAAGACGGCAGGGAACCAGTGGGACCTCTGAGCGAGGGTTAGGTCAGACTTCCTCCAGGGCTCATACCTCAGCCTCCAGTGGTCGTGGAAGGTCTGAGAGACGCTCTTCAGGGCGAAAACAACATCGGTCTCAGTCGACGTCGAGAAGGTCGGCGTCAAGAGGAGGTACGGCGCTGACATGCTCGCCGTCGAAGTCCGGCTCGACGTCGCCGTCAAGGCACCATACGACATCGAAGACCCCAAGGCGCACGACATCAAAGCAGATCGGCGTCGTCTGAGTCGACGTCGAGAGGTGAACGTAGATGTCATGGGTCGACACCCCACACAGTTGTCAACGTCGAGACGAAGAGGGAGGTCGAGGAGTCCGTCGATGCCGAGAAGACCATCGACGTCGAGGAGACACAAGAGGCGGAGGATTTATTTGTCATCAGAACGGCCTTCTTCAGTAGTGCTGCTTCCTTCGTCACCTTCTTCTCGCCCTTCTCCGCATGTTTCTCTTCCTCCAGATCTACTGGCAACGTCACCTCATCTAACTGGTCAAGAGTTGCCACAACCAGCACCGCTTCCGGTGCCTCAGGTACTGGCTACTATACCAACTGGACCGCGCTCTACATCGCGCCACCGTTCACGCCATGTCCATGACTCATCCCGATCAAGATCGCACCGCAGATATAGGCGCAGATCAAGTTCAAGGGAACATGAGAGGCAGTCTTGGTCTTCCACCAGAGACTACTCTCATACTTTATCGGACTCTCCTCCACCTCGGTCCTCGCCAGTGGATGACATTAACACCTTCCATGAAGTCCTGGTCCGAGGCGCGTCAAAACTCAATATACCGATGGTCGCCCCTACGCGATCTGCGTCGGTCATCTTCGAAAACCTACAACAGCGTACAGCTGCCAGACCATTACTGCCCCTAGTACCTGGCCTCTTAGAGCCCACTATGGAGGTTTTCCTAACACCGGCTACGACAAGACCTGCACCGTCCAGACTGCAGAAAAAGTATCGCCCTCCGGAGCAAGATCCGGTCTTTTTGCGCTCTGACCCGCCACCGGACTCAGTAGTTATTTTGGCAGCTCGCAAATCTCACGCAACCTCTCCATCTTCCACCTCTCCTCCAGATAAGGAGAGTAAACGATTGGACTCGACAGGCCGTAAAGTCTGCGGTTCGGCTGCGTCATCTATGAAAACTGCAAGCGCCACAGCCCTCATGGGCAGGTACGATAGATCTTTGTGGGACTCCATCCTGCAGTTCGCAGAGCATTTCCCGAGAGATCACAGAGAGGACTTTTTAGAGATAGCCAAAGAAGGGGCTATGGTCTCCAACCAAATCATAAGCGCGGCAGCGGACGCGTCTCTGCTTTCAGCACATTCTTACTGTCATGGTGTGACGCTGAGAAGACATTCGTGGCTGCGACTCACGTCATTGAAGTAAGATGCGCAGCAAAGAATTATGAATCTGCCATTTTCAGGATCCACATTATTCGGTTCACATGCAGATGATGAAATGGCAAGGATGAAAGCTGAGGTGGACACATTAAAAGCAGTAGGATTGGACAAACCTAAAGAGCAACGTAGGTCCTTCTGTCCTTTCCATCACCGCTATGCCACGCAGAGGGTTCAAGCCCCTCAATGGGCCGCTACGAGGCCTCACCAGCAGTACCAGCGACCCTACCAGCACCAGCGTAAAACACAGAGGGGACGATCGACCCATCAGTCCTCTCAGAGCACCCGACAGCCTACCACCTCAAACCCCTGAGAATTTCCTCCCCCCAACTTCGTTAACCACTCCGGTGGGGGGAAGCGTCACCAATTGCCTGGTAGAGTGGCAAAGAATTACAACAGACGCTTGGGTCTTAAACATTGTACAGAATGGATATTGTCTCAGGTTTTCCGCACCACCTCCGGCTATCCCGCCAAAACCCTTGACTGCACAACTCGATCTCCTAAAGGCAGAAGTTTCCATCCTCCTCGAAAAGAGAGCAGTAGAATTGGTTCCCCTCAGGCAACGGGGGAAAGGTATTTACTCAAAATACTTTCTCATCCCAAATAAGGACAAGAACGAATTCAGGCCCATTCTAGACCTCAAAATTGCCAACAAATGGATCCGAAAGGAAAAGTTCAGGATGCTGTCCTTACACCAGATATATCCTCAGATTCAGCAAGGAGACTGGCTTTGCTCAGTGGATCTACACGATGCGTATTTCCACATCCCCATTGCGAAGAAACACCGGAAATTCCTGAGGTTTGTGGTGGGTCAAGATCACTTCCAATACACGGTCCTAACATTCGGTCTCAGGTCCGCACCCAGAACCTTTTCCAAGTGCATGGCGGTGGTGGCAGCTCACCTCCGGAAAAATTTAATTTTCATATACCCGTATCTCGACGACTGGTTAATCAAAGCGTCCACTTATGCAGAAGCAAAACTGCATTTCCAGATTACCTGCGACCTCCTGTACCAACTAGGTCTTCATATCAACTTTCACAAGTCGACGACAGTGCCTGTCCAGAGGTTACGTTACTTAGGAGCTGCCATAGACACACTGCAGGCAAAAGTGTGTCCTTCGGAGGAACAACGCTTATCTATTCTCCGGAAGTGTCGGGCTCTCCGATCAATGCGTCACTCAACAGTGCGATCAGTCTCCTCACTTCTCAAGTCCATGGCATCCTGCATTTTTCTGACACCCAACGCTCGCCTCCACATGCGTCCGCTTCAGGAATGCCTGGAGGACCAATGGAATCAGTTATCGGGGAACTGGGAGGATCGAATTTGACTATCCACCCATGCAATCCGATCTCTGACTTGGTGGTGCTCTCCAGCCAATCTACTAAAAGGGATGCCATTCCGGGCAGTGCCTCCAACGCAGACTATTGTGACAGATGCCTCTCTCCTCGGATGGGGAGCTCATATGGATCACCTACAAATACAAGGTCGATGGACTCACAAGGAATCATTATACCACATCAATCTCCTAGAGCTACCGGCGGTACACCTAGCTCTCGAGGCATTTCTACCCTCAATCACAGCCGACAACTTGCTGGTGCAGACAGACAGTACCACCACTGTGTTCTATCTGAACAAGCAGGGGGGCACCAGACCCAGAATCTTGTCTCAAGAGTCCCAGACAATATGGCACTGGCTCCTAGCCAGGAAATTGAACATAGTGGCAACCCATCTTCCAGGGGTTCAGAACATGCAAGCGGATGCCCTCAGCAGAGTTCTAGAAGAGAACCACAAGTGGGTGCTCAACGAAGACGTCACTCAAGACATTTTCCGTTTGTGGGGCATACCTTCTATCGACCTATTCGCCACAGAAGAAAACAGGAAATGCTGCGACTTCGCTGCCAGGTTTTACCACCCAGAATCACTGGGGAATGCTCTGTGGATAGACTGGTCCAACAAATTTCTGTACGCCTTTCCACCAATTCTGCTGATCCCAGCAGTCCTCCTCAAACTCTCGATGACATCAGCCACAATGATCCTCATTGCACCAGAGTGGTCGAGACAGTGGTGGTTCCCAGATCTCCTTCAGAGATCACTCCAGCCCCATCTCAGACTACCCTGCAGACCGGACCTCCTGACGAAGTTCGGCGGACAAATGAGGCATCCCAATCTCTCCTCATTTAATTTGGCGGCATGGCTCCTGAGCTAGTCCAGTATGGTCACCTAAACCTTCCACAGGAGTGTATGGACATTTTAAAAGAGGCGAAGCGGCCGTCTACTCGTTCTGCATACTCCTTCAAGTGGAAAAGATTCTGCATCTGGTGTTCTTCTAAAGGATAGATCCTACATCTTGCAAAGAAGATGTCATTCTCCCTTACTTGTTACATTTGGCACGATAGGGCCTGCAACTTTCCTCAATAAAAGTTCATTTGGCAGCCTTAACTGCTTATAGGAAGACTCCTTCCCGAACATCTTTCTTCAGAATTCCAGTAATGAAAGATTTTCTAGAGGGGTTAAAGAAGGTCTTTCCTCCAGTTAGGCGCCCTTCACCACCATGGGAACTTAATGTGGTCCTTTCACGTCTAATGCAACACCCATTCAAACCCATACACAAGGCATCCCTCCAACACCTCACTTGGAAGACGGCCTTTCTAGTAGCGATCACTTTGACACAAAGGGTCAGCGAAATCCAGGCCCGCTGTGCCCACGAGCCCTATACAATATTTCATTCATCTAAAGTAGTCCTACGAACACATCCGATATTTCTACCTAAGGTCATATCCGACTTTCACATTAACCAGTTGATTTCCCTACCTACGTACTTTCCAAACCCTTCCACTCCAGCAGAGAGGGCTCTCCATTCTCTAGATGTTAAGAGAGTATTACAATTTTATCTAGATAAGACCAATCCTTTACGGAGAACTTCACAACTGTTTGTTAATTATGGTTCTGTCCGTACTGGCTTAGCCACTTCCAAGCAATCAATAGCGAGATGGATAGTCTCCTGTATTTTATTGTGCTATCAACTAGCTAAGAAAACCTTACATGTTAAACCTAAAGCACATTCCACCTGAGGCAAGTCGGCTACCACTGCTCTATTGCGGAATGTTCCATTAGCAGAAATTTGTAAAGCTGCGACTTGGAGATTGGTTCACACCTTTACTAAGCATTATTGCCTAGACTCCGTTGCTAGGGCAGATGCACAAGTAGGACAGGCTTCTCTTAGAAACCTTTTTGCTTGAGAAGATATTCACTGATTACTCTATCTGCTCCTCCACAGGTTATGGGATGGGCTTGCTATTCTATTCTATGCTTATGACTATACATGTAAATCCCCTACGAGAGAAGGTATAGTTTCTTACCTGTAACTCCAGTTCTCTCGTAGGGGTATTTCCATGATAGTCATAAGCAACCCTCCCACCTCCCCGGGGGAGCAGATAGATGACTTTATTATGTTTATATTTATTGTCAGCCAATAACTACCTGCAAAAAGAACTCAGGTAACTGCCTCTCTCTAAGCATGATGGGATACTGGAGGGCTGGCTGTTCTTAAAGGCACAGTATCCTTTTTCTTCATTACTAATGGCAGCCTATGGGCCACACTGCTCTGCACTCCTTCATAGGTTTTTTTTGTTGTTTTTTTTAAATAAAAGAGGTTTTTGAAAGAAATTTGTCTGAAAAATTGCATTCATTTGTCAAGTATTTTAATGCTTTTACTTCAAGGACAATCTGATTGAAGAAGCTTGAACACTGTAGCCCTTCCTATAGGCTGCATGGATTCTTAAGTGTCTTAGCAGGCCTTTCTGAAGTAAGGCGAACAGGGACACTTAAGAAGTTATATTGGAAAAAGTGCTCCGGGGTCCCCACAGGCGGGCGGGGAATTATTCTACGCTTATGACTATCATGGAAATACCCCTACGAGAGAACTGGAGTTACAGGTAAGAAACTATACCTTTCACCTCAATTTCAATATTTTTTATTGAAGCTGTTCTTTTCTGTAGGAAAACCTTGAACGAACTACACAAATGACTCCTTGCTGAATTAAGAATTCCGTCTACTTTTCAGAAATGTTTAGTTATCCGGGATCCAGCATTGGCTTCACACCCATTTCTGTCACTAACTGGTAGGAGGCTGACCGCACAAAAATAGTAAAAATGGAGTATGTCCCAGTAAAATGCCAAAATTGTGTTGAAAAGTGTGGTTTTGTGATTCAAGTCTGCCTGTTCCTGAAAGCTATGAGATGATTATTTTAACACTGCAAACCATTTGTTGATGCCATTTTTCAGGGAAAAACACATGCTTTCTTCTGCAGCCCTTTTTCCCATTTTTCTGAAGAAAGAAAAAATGAAAATGTAGCTGTATTTTGCCTAATGTCTTGGTCTCCTCTAGGGGAACCCACAAACTCTGGGTACCTTTAAAATCCCTAGGATGTTGGGGAAAAAAAGGAAGAAACTTTGGTGTGGATATCTTATGTGGACAAAAAGTTATGAGGTCCTAAGCGGGAACTGCCTCAAATAGCCAAAAAAAGGCTTGGCACAGGAGGGGAAAAGGTCTGGCAGCAAAGGGGTTGAAGGTGATCCATCATTGATTCCTATGGTGCGTAATTATGCATAAAAAGACCTTTTTTATTCAACTTCAAAAATTCATATCTCAAACCACTTACCCAATTCTGATTATCTTGGTCTTAAAATGTATGTAAACACTTGAAGTATTTTTATCAGGAGGAAGCAACTATACCTCATCTATTTCATCTGGCAAGTTCTGGTTTACTGTAGCTGTATATTGTACTTGCTATTTCGTGACAACAATAAACCTTATTAATTATGTGGCTTTGGACTCTGAGTTTATTCTTCCACTTGGATGAACAGTGCTGGACTACGTTCTCTGTGCCCTGGTATATATTGACAAGTTCTGGTTTACTGTTTTCTTCTATTAAAATGCATCTTGAGGTTATAGCAAATCTCTATCACAAATCTTTCTTTTAGAATAACTGTAATTAAAGACTTTTTAGGATTAAGAATGTGCTCCCTCCGGGTAAGTTGCAGCCTCCTACTTAGGAGTCTGTGACTTATGAAATGAATGCGGCCCTCCTTTAAACCCATTCATAAAGCTTCTTTACATTTTACATGGAAAACTTATTTCTTAGTAGCTATTACATCAGCTCGCAGAGTGAGTGAAATTCAAGCGTTAGGTGCTATTGAACTATGTACATACTGGAAAACAATGAGGTTGTTGTTTGGTAGGGCACAACAGCTTTGGTCTTCGGACTGGTGGTCTTTAGAACTTACCATTGCCCCAACACCCAGAATAGTATTCAAAAACCTTGAGGTTAGATTAGACCAAGCCCTAACTATGAAAGAGCAGTTTCTATCACTGGCATCTGCTTTCATGTGATGCGCCTGCAAAGGAATGCGCTTCCTTTCAGCGAGGAAAACCATGGTTCAGGCTCTCATTAGCATATTAGATTATGGCAATGCAGTGTTAGCTTCTGCAAATGAGACCCTATTGTCCAATCAAACTGTTCAAAACACAGCAGCTTATTTCGTTTACAGTCTTCCTTTTGGTTCAGCTTCTACACCTCTGCTGAGAACCTTACATTGGCTGCCTTTAAGGAAAAAAATAATCTTTAAGATCTGCTGTTTAACACACAGTTCTTTACTGGGGAATGGCCCTGGCTATCTACAGAAACTCAAATACTACTGCCCAGTTAGGCACTTGAGATCCACAGATACAGCTGTTCTCACCGTACCTCAGACGGTCAAGATCTGGGGGACTATCTTTCTCTTATCTGGCTCGGTCACTGGAATGATCTGCCTTAACACATCCAAACATGTACAGGTTACATCAAATTTCAGAAACTGCTCAAGACAGTGCTGTTTTCACTGAGTCTTACATTTATGCCTGCTATCTGGCCTACCGCTGAGATCCCCACTCCCCTGAGCAATTCATGCACAATATCAAATTACAATAACAGAGCATACAGTGTTCCATTGCAGTAGAACTGTAATGAAAGTTCATCCCAGTTTTCTTTCTAAGATGGTTTCAAAATTCCATTTTAATAAAACCATTGAACGTCTCTAGTCTCTTGATGTTAAGATTCCTGAAATTGTATCTAGACAAAAATAAAGCTGTAAGAAAATCTGACTGCTTTTATTAATTATGGTACAGTACGAAATAGCTTACCATAATCAAAACAATCAATTTCTAGATGGATACTCTCCGTTATACTTCTTTCATACCAGCTAGCTAAGAAGTCCCTACCTGGTAGGGCTGAAGCACATTACACACAGGGAGAAACTGCAACTATGGGGGTCATTCTGACCCCGGCGGGAGCACCGCCAACAGGCTGGCGGTGCCCCGCAGGGCATTCTGACCGCGGAGAAGAGTTCCGCTGCCCATAAGAATCCTCCATGGCGGCACAGCTCGCTGCGCCGCCATGGGGATTCTGACACCCCATACGCCATCCTGTGTCGTGGGGCCCCTGGGGGCCCCTGCAGTGCCCATGCCAATGGCATGGGCACTGCAGGGGCCACCGTAAGAGGGCCCCACTTTGTATTTCAGTGTCTGCTTTGCAGACACTGAAATACGCGACGGGTGCAACAGCACCCGTCGCACCCTCCCACTCCGCCGGCTCCATTCAGAGCCGGCGTCCTCGTGGGAAGGTTGATTTCCACTGGGCTGGCTGGCGGCCTTTTGGCGGTCGCCCGCCAGCCCAGTGGAAATCCCAGAATCACCGCAGCGGTCTGACGACCGCGGTGCTGTGTTCTGGCGGGGGTACTTTGGCGGGCGGCCTCCGCCAAGGTAAGAATCAGGGCCTATATCTTTTCTTAGAAATGTTCCCATTTCAGAAATATATAAAGCTGCTTCTTACAGATCTGTCCACACCTTTACTAGACAGTACTATCTAGATTCAGATTTCCAAAGTGAGTACTGCAGAAGGGCAGGCTTCTTTGAGGAACCTCTTCATGTGATTGTTGCAGCTGTTTATTTAATGTTCACTTGTTGTAGGGTAGGCTTGTTATTCTATTCTGTACTTATTTCTATTGATGAGGATCCCCTGGAAGAGAAGCAAAAAATTACGCGCCTGTAATAATAGTTCTCTCCAGGGGAATCCTCATCAAAGTCAAATGAGCACTTCCGCCTCTCCAGGCAGGAACTATTACAGCTCTGGGCAGTTGTTTCACCCAGGATTCCTAATTTCTGTAAAATGACCTGACCAAGTTGTAACCGGTGAAGTATTATGAGACACACTACTAGTTTTCCTTGTCATACTTTGCATTGCAAACTATAGGCTTGCAATGTCTCATATTCACTTTCCTTCACCTTTTTAAGAAGTTTAAAGATTTTCTATGGTCCCTGTAATGTGTATGTAAGACACATCTGGATACCAGATGAGGCGTTGAGTTTGTTTGACAGTCAGTGTTTGTTGCAATTAGTCACATTGTTGTCTTGTTAAACAATAGGCCTTTATAGTGGTTGAGGCTTTCTTCCTTCTAGTAGCGCACGCTGCTCTCCGCTCGACGCCATGTGGGTCGGGAGAAGGATGAATCATGAAAGATAAACGAACAAAAAATAAAACTCTCCTGCGTTAAGTGTTTTTTTTAATAATATATGCTAGTGTCACCACCAATATTAGCGGTAAGGCCAAATCGCGGTGACCTTGCACCTCTGTAATCCAACCTCATTGGGTGCCAACATTGCGGAATAGTTAATGGGAAGGGTTCGTAGCCAGTTAACCCTTGTGGCGGGCTTCTGCTTTACTGAGCCTTCACCAACCCCTTAAGGCGTGACCTTATTGGGGACACCAAGACTTGCTTAAGCCATCGTTCCGTGGATGAGCCGTGGCTGTCTGGGACCTCAGCGCTCGTCACTCCCGCTCCACCGTTTTCTCGCTCTGTTCCACTCTGGTGACCAGTGAAGCCTCCTGTCTCTCTGTGGTGTCGGCTGACTGCCACTCGTGCTCGTTGTCTTCCTGCAAATGTCCGTGTCTTGCTGCTCCTCTCCACATCGTCGATACTCAGACTTCACTCTCTACCCATTCCAGACCCTCTTCTCGATTTCCCGCAGCGTATTTATAGGCATCTCTACCCGGCTCCGACAGCTGCATCGGATTGACAGTCTGTAATCGTAGGGAACTGGTTTGTCACCCTTTGTTTGCTCTGGCCCCGCCCACGTGACCACGTTAGAACTCCCAAGCTCCACACAAGGGCTATTCTTACAGTCACTTTTTATTAGTCACACATTTCTCTGTATTTCGTTTACTTTTTAAATAAAAATCTTGATGCAATCTGGCTGTTTAGCCTTTCATTAGGCTGCAAACACGTATGCAGGATACTATGGTACAAAGTTTGTTATACATATGTGTAATTTGAAGTGCTTCATGATCCCAGTGCGTGGGCGGGACTGTTCAGTGTTTATGAACTAGGATTACAAGTGAGTGACTTTTCCTTCAGGGGCCTCTGGGCAGTAGCTATGCAGCAACAGGTTTAAGTGAAATTCTGTACCAAGGGCTCCACAGTGACCACAAACGAAGCAGCGATAATGGGGGGCAACTGTGCTTTGTGCCCCTAGTCACAATTAGAGAGGATTACATGGTGCTGTTTACTTTCACCTTTCGCTCCACAGTTTGTTGTACTGAATATTGAGACTCCATGACAAGCAAGAGAATGACCATTTCAATTTTATAATGTATAGCGATATTGGATATTGGATGTGTCAACTGCTACACATGTGTTAGCTAGGGCCTGTCTTAGTTTTGATAAAAAAAAACTGGGTCATTTCTATAATACAGGGGCCATACAGCTTCCAGGAGAGCGTCAATAATCATTGTGAAAAGGTGCATTTCAGTATTTAGGCGTTATTGGTCAGTAAGAACCACATAGCTTAGGGTTTATTAGGGTTTAAGAATCCGAGCCAGCTTTGATTGCATCATGGAGTGTATAACTGATTTAGAGGTTAAATAGTTAAAAACGTTTGTCAATGGTTCCATCAACAGGGCTTGGTAAACCATTAGATCAAGGCTGTAACTACATCTGGGACAAGGGCCTTATTGCTTGGACGCTTTTCGATGGCTCCAAAATTTTCTGTTGAGGTGATAGACTCCACCAGCTTTTGGAGTACTGAAAAATCTATACTTTGGGGAAAAATCTGTCTGGTAAGTATCTAGATCAGCGTTCAGGGGTTCATTGTTGCCATAAAGGTTAGACTATTAGTTGAGCAACGCAGCACACCTATAGTCACCAGTGCTAGCTTCACAGTATTTAAGGATTATAATATTTTCAATAAAATTGCATTTCTAGGTTACCTTCATTTTATAGGCTAAAAGCCTGTTTCTTTTTTGCCCTTCTCATAGAATCACTGGCCTGTGTATAATATTTTTAGGACGTTTGGCCTAATAGTGCTGAAGTTCATCCCATCTATTTCATAAAGCTTATTCGTGACAGATTAATAAAGGGAAGCGGATAGAGATTGTACCTATAGTAGATGTGGTTTATGGATTAGAAAGAAACCTTTTTGAGAAAAGGGCGTATGTATTTTGAAATAAAAAGTAAATTATTTTTCCTTTGTTCCAGGGGTGGTTTCCCCATTAGGGCTCTGGGGCTACACCCCTCTGAAATTCCTACATGTTTACCTCCCAAAATATTAAATAGATCAATTTATTTAGAGATATGATCATATCTCTATACTGATCGATGTATTTAAGTCTGGGATGTCTGCCCCAGGATGCTTGTCCTCCTACCTCTGAAGCAGGAGACGGAAGCTCAGCAGTAAATCAATTTTCTGCAATGTGACTCACGACGCACGGCTTACCTTTCAGTCACAGCTTCGGGTGTTGGAGGCTGCATTCCTTTTGTGAGGCCAGATGTCTCATTCACAGATATAGATCCCTCCCGTTCCCATTCATCACACAGTAGGACTGGATTGCAAGCATGTGTGATTTGCCACCTTGTCCTCCGCAATTGTGAGTGTTCAAATGGTAATCTTGTGTTGCGTGTATTGTGTTGAGACCCCTGGTCACATTAACCTCCCCCTCTGTGACACCTCAGTCCCTGGCTACAAGTCACTGGCACCATTAGAGGTGGAGCTGCTGTATTTGTTCCCCCATGAAATCAATCAAAAATCCGAGCAGGGTTTTTCTTCCCTTGCTAAGTTGATCGAAATATCAGAGTGAAGTCAGAGAGAAGTATGTTCTGATAGTAAATGTGGGAAAGTACCCTCTTTTTGGCATGGTTACCCCCACTTTTTGTCTGCTGTCAGTGTTTTGACTGTGTTCACTGGGACCCTGCTATTCAGGACCCCAGTGACTGTGCGCTCTCCACCTAAATTTGGTTGCTTGGGACTTTTCACACCCCACAATTGGCATACTGTTGCTCCCATATAATTCCCTAGTATATGGAACTTGGGTACCCAGGGCATTGGGGCGCCAGCAGTTCCCCATGGGCTGCAGCATGTATTGTGCCACACATGGGAGCCCATGCAAAATGTCTGCAGCCCTCCCATTGCAGCGTGCATGAAAAGGTGCTTGCACCCTTTCACTACAGGTCACTGCAAGTCACACCTAGGGTAGGCCCTCCTAGCCCAGAGGGCAGGATACAGGTACCTGTGTGTGAGGGCACTGCTTAATGAGCAGAGGTGCCCCTACGAACTCCAGCTCAATTACATTGGACTTAGTAAGTGCGGGGAAGCCATATTACCTGTGTACTTGACACAGGTCATACTACCTTTGTCTAGCTACATAATGGCAACTCCGAACCTGGGCATGTCTGGTATCAAACATGCTGTAATTATAGCACAATACTGTTGCCAGTATTGGCTTTATGATTCCATGCACTCTGGGGGCTCCTTAGAGGACCCTCAGCATTGGTCCTACTCATCTGCTGGGGTTTTCCAGGCAGCCCGCACTTCTGCCACCCTTTCAGACAGCATTCTGCCTTCCTGCTGTTTGACCAGCTCAGGCAGAGGAAGGCAGAACAAAGTATTACCCGTGGGAGAGGGAGGTAACACCCTCTCCCTTGGAAATAGGTGTTACATGTCTTGGGAGGGGTGGCCTCCTCAAGCCACCAGTATGCTTTGAAGGGCACATTTGGTGCCCTCCTTGCATAAATCAATTTGCACCAGTCCAGGGACTCCCGGTCCCTGCTCTGGCACAAAACTGGACAATAGAAAGGGGAGTGATCACTCCCCTGTCCATCACCACCCTAGGGTTGGTGCCCAGAGCTCCTCCAGGTAGCCGCTTGATTCTGCCATCTTGAATCCAAGATGGGTAGAGGCCCCTGGGAGCGTGTGAGTGGCCAGTTCACGTAGGTGACATCACAGCCCCCTCCTGATAGGTGGTAACCCTGCTAGGTGACCAATCCCCCTGCCTGAGCTATTTAGGGTCTCCCTCGTGAGTGGTTCCTCAGATTCGACGTTCAAGATTCCAGCAGGACTCCTCTGCATCGTTTACTTTATCTTCTGGCCACTGGCACTGCAACTAGACCCTCCTGGAACTGACAAATTGCAACTCGCCGACTCCACTCTGCAACGTTGTTTACTCCAGTATTGGAACTTTCATAGATTCACATGCTTGAATCATTCCCCGTCGTCGAGATGGGAGTCCCCGGTACCTTAAAAAAGACCATGTCCCAAAGACATAACATCTATAACAAACAAATTATCTTCATTTTAGTAACCCATCCAAATCTTTATGTAAAAAAGGACCAAACTTGAACCTCAGCCAATCAGAGAGTACCACCCTTTAGAACCCTCCTGAGAGACGCTCCAGCACCTCAGATTTTCTACCGCACGTTGTGCTATGTAGTCTCCTCTGAGCTCTGCTCAGCTTCTTTCTGTGAGAGAAGATTTCTGAATCTATCTGAATTCCTTTTGCTTGTTGAGTGTCTCTGATTTACACCCCTACCTCCTAGGCCTGTTATACCAGCAGGATGTCGGACAGGGAGAGGAAAAGTCTCTTTAGAGCCTGCA
Source organism: Pleurodeles waltl (assembly GCF_031143425.1). NCBI lineage: Eukaryota > Metazoa > Chordata > Amphibia > Caudata > Salamandridae > Pleurodeles > Pleurodeles waltl. The sequence goes on along the minus strand of NC_090450.1, from coordinate 974,447,916 downwards.
GCACTTGTGGAAAGAAAAGGCTCCATTCAGAAGACCCTCATACAGAGTGTATATATTGCCTCTATCCTGAACACTCTGCTGCTGATTGTAAGGTATGTCATACCTTTTTCATCAAAGACTTTGAAAGATAGAGAGGGGAGGCTGTTGATTTGGCTCCAAAAGCTTAGAACAAGGAAAAACCCTGTCTCAGACTCTGACAATGAGGAGTCTTCATGGCCTTCTAGGAGGTCACAAAAGAGGCATGGATCACCTCAATCTGAAAAGGGTTCCAGACAACTCTCAAAGACTTTTAAAAAGACCTCACAGGAGTCTGGTGAAGGACGCACTCTCATCTTCTCCTCAGGGAAAAAGATCCTCCTCAAAATCCAGCCATCGGCCTTCAACATCGAAGGAGGTTCCAAAATCCTCTTCAGAGCCTTCTACACCCCCTCCAAAGGTGTTGACGATGTTTAGAAAGCCTACTTCAGCCTCTGAAGATAGACAGTCAACGACGATTCCACCATTGACAAGGTCGTCGTCCGTCGACTCTGTCAACGAGGACGTACACGGCAGCTACATCGGCGGTGACGACGACGGTAACCTACCTGGCTATGGTGACTTCTTCCAAAATCGAGACCGTCGAGGCTAAAGATCAAAACGTCGTCGACAATGGTTCCAATGACCACTCCGTCGACGGTGAGGAACCCTTCGTCTACGCAGTCGTCGACGGGAGCACTTGGATTGCCGGAGACGACTGTTGATGACCTTGTGGCCGGTACCGTCATTGACACCGTCGACGAAGAAAAAGAAAATGTGGTCTGCGTCTGGAAGGGGGAAATATCCCGCCAGGGGCTACATCCCCAAGTAAGATTACTCAGTTGATCCCGACTCATCTTCTAGAAGAAGATTCAGATGATGATGGGCCGTTTGGGGCAGCCCATAGCCCTTCGCAGCTTCATGTAAAGTGCCAAGAGGATGATGATGAATATCACCAGCAGTATTATTCTCCTCAGCAGCAGCAGACTTATATTCCAGAGGAGATGGTTTGTGTGCCGAGTTCCCTTATATCTGACCTGTAGTCTATGTTGTCAGATTACAAGAGGAGATTTCTGTCAGTGCCGCAACCGGACATACATGCGGTGCCTCCTCCATCCATACCTGCTACTCCAGTGCCACAACCTAGAGCATCCCCTACATCGGCCAAAATACCCCACAGAGAGATTACGGACTCTTCGGATGAAGAGCGAGAAGAAGGGGAATTGCAGGACAACTCTGATTGGGACAATTATATATTGCCGACACCCTCTTCTCCATCGCCTACCCCTGTGGATTCTCCCCCTGGAGATATTGGGGGTTTTCATAATTTGCTTGAGAGGGCGGCAAAGAGATTTGGGATACCCATGCAATCTAAACAGATGGATTGTTTTTTATATAACTTCAAGGAGCCGTATCAAAAGAGTGTTCGCTCTATACCTAAAGTTGGATCCATCTGGGAGGAAGGTCTCAAAGTAATGAGAAATCCAGTTACTGTAACTGCAGTCTTGCCCAGGCTGGACAAAAAGTATAAGGCCCCAGAGGACGCCCCAGCGTGCCTTGCTAGTCACCTGAAACCAGACTCAGTTATAACCCAGGCAGCGCAGAGGCTTTCTAAAAAATCCATCAACACCACTTTCAGCTCCTCAGGACAAAGAGGGTAGGAGACTAGACAACATTGGGAAGCATTTCTCTTTCATGTCTGGCCTCATAGTGAGGGCAGCAAATTCGCTGGCAATCCTGGGGAGGCACGACAGGCAGCTGTGGGCTGATATTGCCCCGTATCTGGATCAGGTCTTGGAAGACTCTAAGGCGGAGATAAAGAAGATCCTCTTGGAGGGTGAGCGCACCTCGGCTGAGGTGATTGACTGCGCTATGGATATAGCAACAACAGCTTTTCGACAGCTAACTGGCAGAGCAGTGCTGCGGCTTCACGGTTGGTTAAGAGCAACATCCTTCCGTCCAGAGGTTCAGAACAAGGTGTTGGACCTCCCTTTTGATGGAGAAGCATTGTTCGGCAAGCATGTGGATGAAGCCTTGCAGGCTATAAAAACGGATACGGACACCGCAAGGTCCTTAGGGACACTCCAATTTAAGAAAGTTCCTTTTCGTGCTTCCAGAGGTCGGGGAGTCTCAACATATCGAGGGGGTTACCAGAGTTTTCGTTACCCCTCCTATACTTACACAGCAGTTTCGGCTTCAGTATAGCAAAGGCAACCACCTCAGGCGTCATATTCCAGGCCCCCTCCTAGGGGAAGACCGTGTCAGGGTAAAGAGGCAGCAAGACTTTAATGAGCAGGAAGATAGAAGGAAGGATATCACACTTCTGCAAGAAGTGGGAGCAAATTACATAAGACCAGTGGGTCTTAAACATTGTTCGATTTGTCCATACTTTAGAGTTCGTTCAACGCCCACCTTCTTGTCCTCCTCATACCTTCATGCAGACGCATCTCAAACAACTCCAGCTGGAGGCTGACACCATGCTCAGAAAGGGAGCAATAGAGAGAGTTCCTTCTTCGGAGAAAGGCAAAGGTTTTTACTCCCACTTCTTCCTGGTGCGCAAAAACTGGGAATCTTGGCGTCCCATTCTAGATCTCAGGGGCCTAAACAAGTACCTCAAACGCAAAACCTTTCGCATGGTCACATTGCAAGATATTCTTCTCCGCGTGAACCATGGAGCTTACATGACATCTCTGGACCTGTAGGACGCATACTTTCATATTCCGATTTCACTTGCCCACAGGAAGTATCTCCGTTTCGTGGTAGCCGGCAGCCATTTACAATACTAAGGGGGTCATTCTGACCCTGGCGGTAAAAGGCTCTTACCGCCGGTCAGAAGACCGCCATCATTCCGCTGCGGCCGCGGTAAACCGCCACGGTCATTCTGACCCACAACTGGCAAACCGCCAAAAACCCGACATCCACTGAAGCCCGCCTCATCAGCGGTCAGCGGTCAGCGATAAACTGGAGATGACCAAACCTCCACCGTCACGCCAACACAAACACGCCCATGCCATTACGACCCACAAATCCACGCGGCGGTCTTTCAACCGCGGTATTCCATTGGCGGTACACACCGCCGCGGTCAAAATACACACACCTTTACAAAACACAGCCACATTGGACAATTCAAAATACACACACCTGATACACATACACACACCACACCCACACCCCCATCACCATATAAAACACACACCCACATCACTCACAAACCCCCACAAATCGAAATTCAGAGACAAGGCGCAATACACAGAGAGAGAGCACAGGGAACGCAAAGCACAACACACACAGGAACCCAACATCATCACCCACACCACATCTACGCACAAAACACCACACACCACCACACTCATCACCACAAACACCACCCCACACCTCATCCACACCACCCCATGGCACCCCAAAGACACCCCAGGTTCTCGGACCAAGAACTCAGGGTCATGGTGGAGGAAATAATCAGGGTAGAGCCCCAGCTCTTCGGCACACAGGTGCAGCACACCACAATAGCCAGGAAGGCGGAGCTATGGCAAAGGATCGTCGACAGGGTCAAAGCTGTGGGACAGCATCCCAGAAATCGGGAAGACATCCGAAAGCGCTGGAACGACCTACGGGGGAAGGTGCGGTCGATGGTGTCAAGATACAACATCGCTGTGCAGAAGACTGGCGGCGGACCCCCACCCACTCCACCCGAATTCACAGCATGGGAGCAAGAGGTCTTGAACATCCTACATCCTGAGGGCCTCGCTGGAGTAGGCGGAGGAATGGACTCTGGTAAGTCTAATCTCAACTACTTCACCCCCCCCAACCACCAGCATGCCAACCCACACCCCCACCTTCACCCCTAACCCCCCAGCACACATACTCCCTGTTAATGTCTCACCAGCACAACCCACCCAACCCTACCCCAACCCCTGAATGCCAACACAAACCATGGACACCCATCACCTAAGCATGACCACTGCACATACCCATCCCCCCCCACAAACCACCCTCACAACTCCTCCCACATGGGACTGCCAGCACTGGGGGACAAGGGCACCCACAAATCGCACGCCATGGCACACACAAAATCAATAACCATACTCTTTTACCCCTGCAGGGCCCGAACGCCAACACACCGGCCAGGAGGGTCCAGATTTGTCCATCGCACCCCCAGAACAGGCCCCCAGTGATGACAGCAGCTCTGTCGACCTAGAACCTGATGACCAGCCCGGACCATCGGGGACCTCTGGACAGTCGGTTACCCTCAGACAGGCCCAGGCCACAGCAGACCTACCCCCCTCAGGAAACACCAGCACAGCACCCACCCAGCAGGCCCATGCTTCTGTCTCCAGGACAGGTCAAGCAGCGGTGTGTCTACCAGTACAGGGCACCCAGGGTAACCCACAACCCCAACAACAACAGGGACCTGGGGGCACTGGTAGTGGGCACACCGTCCAGGGGACAGAGGCCCAGGAACAAAGAGGAACTGGGAGGGCTGCTGTGCGACAGAGGGAGGACAGGCCTAGGGAACCCACTGTCCAAGAGGCCCTCACCACCATCATGGGAGCGTACCACCACTCCCAAGAGACGATGGCGACGGTCCTGGACAGGTTCCAGGACATCCAGGCCATGCAGGAGGGCCAGTACATGGGGTTCCGGGAAGAACTGCGCAGCATCAGTCCTGCAATGGGTACAATCGTGGTGGCACTCAACCAGATTGTCACCACATTGCGGGACCATGTGGCCCCCCAAAGGGCCCCTGCCACTAGCATGGAGGAAGAACAGCCCACCACCTCCGCCGGCGCTAGTGGTCAAGAGGCCCCGACACAACAGCAACGGCCCTCCCGGACCCCACCCCCTGCAGAACAAGAACCACCCCGCAAGAAAGGCCTGAGATCGAGGAAGAAGACAGAGTAGGATGTCAAGACCCCCGCCATGCACGGAAACCCCCGGATGTCATCCCACTGTCCCACTTGTTCACCCTGTCCAACCTTGAACTGCCCCTGCTCCACCTTCCACAGGCATATGGACAATGGACCTGTAGGAACGACAGTCTGGACACTGCCATGGACATGCCTCCACCATCACCCATCACCCTTTTTGAACTATACACCTATTTGAAAACTTCAATAAACACAATTATTGCACATTAACCAACTGGATTCTGCTATCTATTTATTTAAACCAAATGTATTCGATATAACCAACAAAACATTTCTAGTTACATTGTGATGACAACATACCAGTGTCACACAGCGGTAGTCCATGGGGAAGAAAACCAGAGGGCACTCCGTGGGGATCAGATCACTGAAATAGGAAGTGATATACACAACTAAGTTACCATACATTGGGGTGAAAGGTCAGACAGTAGAGAGCCACTACAGTTACAGATATAATACAATGCAGGAGTAGATTATTACCTGTGTGTCACTGGAAATACTGCAGTATCACTCTGTCCCTGTTGTCTGTGTCGTCCTCTTCGTCTTCCTCCTCTTCACTCTCCGCAGGCTCCACAGCGGCCACAACACCACCATCTGGACCATCCTCCTGCAGGAAAGGCACCTGGCGTCACAAAGCCAGGTTGTGAAGCATGCAGCAGGCCATGATGATATGACACACCTTCCTTGGTGGGTACATTAGGGATCCACCAGTCATATGCAGGCACCTAAACCTGGCCTTCAGGAGGCCGAAGGTCCGCTCAATCACCCTCCTGGTACGCCCATGGGCCTCATTGTACCGTTCCTCTGCCCTGGTCCTGGGATTCCTCACTGGGGTCAATAGCCAAGGCAGGTTTGGGTAACCAGAGTCACCAATTAGCCACACACGGTGTCTCTGTAGCAGTTCCATCACATAAGGGATGCTGCTATTTCGCATGATGTACGCGTCATGCACTGACCCTGGGAACTTGGCATTTAAATGGGAGATGTACTGGTCAGCCAAACAGACCACCTGGACATTCATCGAATGATAATTTTTTCGGTTCCTGTACACCTGCTCATCGTCTTTTGGGGGAACCAAAGCCACATGGGTACCATCAATGGCACCAATGATATTGGGAATGTGTCCAAGGGCATAGAAATCACCCTTCACTGTAGGCAAGTCACCCACCTCAGGGAAAATGATGTAGCTCCGCATGTATTTCATCAGGGCAGACAACACTCTGGACAACACCTTTGAAAACATAGGCTGAGACATCCCAGATGAAATGGCCATGGTAGTTTGAAATGATCCACTGGCAAAAAAATGCAGTACTGACAGCACCTGCACTAGAGGCGGAATCCCTATGGGTTGGCGGATGGGTGACATCAGGTCTGGCTCCAGCTGGGCACACAGTTCCTGTATAGTGGCACGGTTGAGTCTGTAGGTGAGTATGACGTGTCTTTCTTCCATTGTCGACAGGTCCACCAGCGGTCTGTACACGGGAAGATTCCTCCGTCTCCTCGCAAGTCCCAGCGGACGATGCCTAGGAAGGACAACATGGAGCACAGAGTCAAGCAACCCACAGGTAAGTGCCCACAGCATGCACAGTACACGAATCTCTCGGGATTGAATGGCTAGTATGATTGTCGGTGCAAGGCCTAGCCATGTGTAACGCAGTAGGAATGAAGCCATGTGGGCCCTTGAAATGGCGGCTGCCTGACCTGTGAAGTGTGACAATGTGAAGTGAGGTCATTGCGCAAGCGTGGCACACCGTGGCGGTAGGCGGTCGCAGTCCGCGGCACAAACCGCATTGGACAACATTGAACCCTATGGGTTTCAGGAGCCAATGGCGGTGAGCGCCGGCGGTACGCACCGCCACGGTACACACCGCCGCGGCACGCACCGCCGCGGCCGTAACCGCCATTTTCTCTCTGCTTGATCACACGAGACCTGAGCATCCACAGGAGAGGACCTATACTGCAAGTGCTGCTGTGACCTCGGTCTGGAAGTGACAATGGCTGCTGCGACTGGGGAAAGGGCCCCCGCCTTCAGTTCCGAGGAGTTGGAGAAGCTCGTGGACGGGGACCTCCCCCAGTATGCGCTACTCTACGGGCCTCCAGACCAACAGGTGAGTACACAGGGGGCAATGCATAGTGCCCAATGCCTGGGCTGAGTGGGGAGGATGTACGATGGAGGGGAGGGCAGCGAATGACGAATGCATGGCACGACAGATGAGAGCATGTGCCACATGGCAAGGTTGGGGAGGGGGGGCCACTCACATCGAGCATGCAGAAAAGTGATGATGTTTCTCTTCCCCCCCTGTACATGTCACATAGGTCAGCGCCCATCAGAAGATTGACATTTGGCGTGCCATCGCCAAGGACGTCCGGGCCCTGGGGGTCCACACCAGAAGGGGCACCCACTGCCGCAAGAGGTGGGAGGACATCTGCCGCGGGAGCAGGAAGACTGCGGAGGCTCTGCTGGGGATGGCCTCCCAACCTAGGAGGGGTGCCAGTCGTACCTTGACCCCCCTGATGTCCCGGATCCTGGCGGTGGCCTACCCCGATTTAGATGGGCGCTTGAGGACATCACAGCAGACACAAGGGGCTGAGTACCAGCAAATCCAGCTATTTTGTGCGCAGTGGAGGTTTCTGGGTCGGGGAGGAGGGCTGTGGGTATCCCTAAGCCAAGGCGATTTCTGTAGGATAGGCCCATCCGTGAGGTATGGTCCTGTGCCCCCGCCCCCCACCTCTGTAGGGTGCCTAGTAACGCGATTCATGGACCAGTGTATACTGTGTAGGCAGTTGTCGCCCATAGGCTTGTAGGGCATGTCCCAGGGAATGAGTAGTGTACCCCAAGTGCGCAGCGTAGTGCAGGGGGCTTCTGTGTCTGTCTTCTCCGCCAACGGTGTCCCCAATGCATGCACTCAACTTGTCTTTATGTTTTCCACCCCCCGGCCCATTTTCTTTGTTTTTCTGTGAATGTGTGCATTAGCATCATCAGGCGGAGGAGAAGTGGCATCGGCGCAAGAGGGGGCTGCATCTCACATGGCCCTGGAGGGCCATGCAACGGACTCCGACATGACCAGTGAGACGGAGGGCGAGGGGGGCTCCACCACGGGGACCCGTGGAGACGTCAGCGACACCGACACGTCCTCGGAAGGGAGCTCCCTTGCGGTGGCGGCAACATCCGTGCCCACCGATCCTACAGGTACAGCAGCCACCCAGCGCACCAGCTCCGCCCTCCCAGCAGCCCCTCAGCCTTCGGCCCGTGCCCGCAAGGCCAGGAAGCCGGCCATCTCCTTTGCCCCAGGCACCTCAGGCCCTGCCCCAGTCACCCCTGCTGCCCTCAGTGAGGAGGTCATTGATCTCCTGAGGACCATCATTGTTGGGCAGTCTACCCTTTTGAATGCCATCCAGGGTGTGGAGAGGGAGGTGCATCAAAGCAATGCATACCTGGAGGGCCTTCATTCGGGTCAGGCTGCCCATCAACGATCGTTCAACGCTCTGGCCTCAGCACTGATGGCAGCGATTGTCCCTGTCTCCAGCCTCCCTCTCCTGACTCCCTCCACCCAGTCCCATTCCCCTGTTCCTCTGCCTATCCCATCCACACCTACAGACCAGCCTGCACACACCTCAACACCCAAGGCCAGCTCATCCAGACATAAGCACCACAGGACACACAAGCATTCACCCAAGCAACATCCAGATGCAGACATGCCAACAGTCACTACCTCCTCTGTGTCCCCCACCTCCTCGTCTCCCTCCTCCCTCCCTGTGACGTCTCCACACACACCTTCAAGCACACCACCATCAGCCATTGCACCCATCACCAGCACACCCTTCAGACCAGTCCGCACACGTGCAGTCACCACCCCCACTGCCATGTACACGTCCCCTGTGTCCTCTCCCAGTGTGTCTGTCACCCCGCTTCCCAACCACACAAACGCAGGCAGGCACCCAAACAACAGCCATCCACCTCACGTCAGCCTCCTGCCCAAGCACCTGCACCCAAAGACAGCACACTTGACTCTCCTACAACCACATCCTCTTTCTCCACTCCCATACCCCCTCCAGCCACCCTTCCCATGGCTACAAAGAAAAGTTTCCTCTCTAAAGTGGACCTCTTTTCCTCACCTGACCCACCCCCTCCATCCCGTAAGAGCTCCACAAACACCTCAGCCACCACCAGCCCAGCAACTCCCAAGAACGTCGTGCCTGGTTTTTGGAGTCCGCCCTTTCCTTGGGCTGGGACATCATCCAGCAGCAAAGGCACAGCCCCCCCTGGGAAGAGGACCAAGAAACTGAAGGGCAGGCGCAACAGGGCTGATACGCCTGCCCCCAAGGAGGGTAGCCTTGCACTGTCACCTGCCACATCGGGTAAGGGAGCCAAGGGCCACGGACAGTCTGCCAAGGAGGGCAAGGGCAGCAAGGAGCAAAAGGCAGGGAGCAGCCGACCTGGCCATGAGGGCCCCACCAGCCCCATTCCGGGGGTATCGAAGGAGACCCAGGGCCCCAGGACTCTATCACAGGAGGGCCCCGCAACGGAAAGGTCCGATGCAGACTGAGCGGCAAGTATTGGCCAGGTGTGGTTCACTGGAAACACAAGACAGGCACCGCTGAACAGGGCCCCGCCGTGAGCAGAACCGCTGAACAGGGCCCCGCCGTGAGCAGAACCGCTGAACAGGGCCCCGCCGTGAGGAGCACCGCTCAACAGGGCCCCGCCGTGAGAAGCACCGCTGAACAGGGCCCCGCCGTGAGCAGAACCGCTGAACAGGGCCCCGCCGTGAGCAGAACCGCTGAACAGGGCCCCGCCGTGATGAGCACCGCTGAACAGGGCCCCGCCGTGAGCAGAACCGCTGAACAAGGCCCCGCCGTGAGCAGAACCGCTGAACAGGGCCCCGCCGTGAGCAGAACCGCTGAACAGGGCCCCGCCGTGAGCAGAACCGCTGAACAGGGCCCCGCCGTGAGCAGAACCGCTGAACAGGGCCCCGCCGTGAGCAGAACCGCTGAACAGGGCCCCGCCGTGAGGAGCACCGCTGAACAGGGCCCCGCCGTGAGGAGCACCGCTGGACAGGGCCCGCCGTTAGGAGCACCGCTGAACGGAGCACCGCTGAACAGGGCCCCGCCGTGAGCAGAACCGCTGAACAGGGCCCCGCCGTGAGCAGAACCGCTGAACAGGGCCCCGCCGTGAGCAGAACCGCTGAACAGGGCCCCGCCGTGAGGAGCACCGCTGAACAGGGCCCCGCCGTGAGGAGGACCGCTGGACAGGGCCCCGCCGTTAGGAGCACTGCTGGACGGAGCACCGCTGAACAGGGCCCCGCCGTGAGGAGCACCGCTGAACAGGGCCCCGCCGTGAGCAGAACCGCTGAACAGGGCCCCGCCGTGAGGAGCACCGCTGAACAGGGCCCCGCCGTGAGGAGCACCGCTGAACAGGGCCCCGCCGTGAGCAGAACCGCTGAACAGGGCCCCGCCGTGAGAAGCACCGCTGAACAGGGCCCTTCCTGTCAGGCACCGCTCCGCTGGGCCCTTCATCTCAAGCACCGCTCCGCTGGGCCCTTCCTGTCAAGCACCGCTCCGCTGGGCCCTACATCTCAAGCACAGCTCTGCTGGGCCCTTCCTGTCAAGCACCGCTCCGCTGGGCCCTTCCTGTCAAGCACCGCTCCGCTGGGCCCTTCCTGTCAAGCACTGCTCCGCAGGGGCCCTTCCTGTCAAGCACCGCTCCGCTGGGCCCTTCATCTCAAGCACCGCTCCGCTGGGCCCTTCCTGTCAAGCACCGCTCCGCTGGGCCCTTCCTGTCAAGCACCGCTCCGCTGGGCCCTTCCTGTCAAGCACCGCTCCGCTGGGCCCTTCCTGTCAAGCACCGCTCCGCTGGGCCCTTCATCTCAAGCACCGCTCCGCTGGGCACCGCCGTCTCAAGCACCGCTCCGCTGGGCCCTTCATTCCAAGCACCGCTCCGCTGGGCCCTTACTGTCAAGCACCGCTCCGCTGGGCCCTTCATCTCAAGCACCGCTCCGCTGGGCCCTTCCTGTCAAGCACCGCTGGCCCATTGGCAGTCCCGGTTCTGTGTCGGGCAGGCCTTCACGACGCACTCTGCCCACCATGCCTCCTCCATGACCAGTGGTCTCTGTAATCCACCTGATGGACTGTGGCTTTGCACTCCCCAGGATGTAACAGTGGGCAATCCACCCACTGTAGAGACTTGTGAGACTGTGGCTTTGCACTCCCCAGGATGGCATAGTGGGCAATCCACCCACTGTAGAGACTTGTGAGACTGTGGCTTTGCACTCCCCAGGATGGCACAGTGGGCATGGAGGCCCTTCGTGGATCTGGCGTCGTGGACTCATGTGGCTGAGGTGCCCCCCCTTCCCTTCCCCCTGAGGTGCCTGTCTTTTTATTTTAGTGATGCCCCACCAATGGACTCGATCTCGTGTGTGGGCTTTGCCCATGTGTTGCTGTACATTGGCCCACGGACATTTGGACTTTGAATGACTGGGCCGGACTTTTGCTACTTGTATGGATCTAGTTCTAGATGTGTATTCATTCTTCATATATTGCTAAGGTCGCTATACTTTATTGTTGCAATAATATGGTTCTACTTTTACATTCATTGCCTTTTGTCTTTGTTTTTTTGGGGGGGGGTTGGGGGTGTCACTGAATTTTTTATCTGCATAGGTATTTCGGTGGGGGTGAGGGTGGGGGTGGGTGTGTGGCGTATGTGTGTGCCCGTAACCTTTCCTCCTCCCCCCTCCCCTGTGTCGTAGGTGCAGTACTCACCGTTGTCGTCTGCGGCGAGGTTCGTGATCCTGGAAGAAGAGCAGGAAGGCAATGGCTGGGAGGATGTGGAGTTCGGGTTCCATGCTGTTCCGATTCCGCGTGGAGTGTGTCGAGGTAAGCGTTTTCCATTGTAGATGTCTGTTTCCGCTGTGTTTTTATCGGCGGGGCTCCCGCCCTGGAAAAGGTGGCGGATTGGTGAGTCGTGATAGGGTGGGCGGTACATTGTCTGCCGCCTGCCTGTTGGCGGTGACCGCCGCGCTGTTTGTTTGTACCGCCGTGGCGGTCTCCACACACACCTTCAAGCACACCACCATCAGCCATTGCACCCATCACCAGCACACCCTTCAGACCAGTCCGCACACGTGCAGTCACCACCCCCACTGCCATGTACACGTCCCCTGTGTCCTCTCCCAGTGTGTCTGTCACCCCGCTTCCCAACCACACAAACGCAGGCAGGCACCCAAACAACAGCCATCCACCTCACGTCAGCCTCCTGCCCAAGCACCTGCACCCAAAGACAGCACACTTGACTCTCCTACAACCACATCCTCTTTCTCCACTCCCATACCCCCTCCAGCCACCCTTCCCATGGCTCCAAAGAAAATTTTCCTCTCTAAAGTGGACCTCTTTTCCTCACCTGACCCACCCCCTCCATCCCGTAAGAGCTCCACAAACACCTCAGCCACCACCAGCCCAGCAACTCCCAAGAACGTCGTGCCTGGTTTTTGGAGTCCGCCCTTTCCTTGGGCTGGGACATCGTCCAGCAGCAAAGGCACAGCCAGCCCCCCCCCCTGGGAAGAGGACCAAGAAACTGAAGGGCAGGCGCAACAGGGCTGATACGCCTGCCCCCAAGGAGGGTAGCCTTGCACTGTCACCTGCCACATCGGGTAAGGGAGCCAAGGGCCACGGACAGTCTGCCAAGGAGGGCAAGGGCAGCAAGGAGCAAAAGGCAGGGAGCAGCCGACCTGGCCATGAGGGCCCCACCAGCCCCATTCCGGGGGTATCGAAGGAGAGCCAGGGCCCCAGGACTCTATCACAGGAGGGCCCCGCAACGGAAAGGTCCGATGCAGACTGAGCGGCAAGTATTGGCCAGGTGTGGTTCACTGGAAACACAAGACAGGCACCGCTGAACAGGGCCCCGCCGTGAGGAGCACCGCTGAACAGGGCCCCGCCGTGAGAAGCACCGCTCAACAGGGCCCCGCCGTGAGAAGCACCGCTCAACAGGGCCCCGCCGTGAGAAGCACCGCTGAACAGGGCCCCGCCGTGAGCAGAACCGCTGAACAGGGCCCCGCCGTGAGCAGAACCGCTGAACAGGGCCCCGCCGTGAGCAGAACCGCTGAACAGGGCCCCGCCGTGAGCAGAACCGCTGAACAGGGCCCGCCGTGAGCAGAACCGCTGAACAGGGCCCCGCCGTGAGCAGAACCGCTGAACAGGGCCCCGCCGTGAGGAGCACCGCTGAACAGGGCCCCGCCGTGAGGAGCACCGCTGAACAGGGCCCCGCCGTGAGAAGCACCGCTGAACAGGGCCCCGCCGTGAGCAGAACCGCTGAACAGGGCCCCGCCGTGAGCAGAACCGCTGAACAGGGCCCCGCCGTGAGCAGAACCGCTGAACAGGGCCCCGCCGTGATGAGCACCGCTGAACAGGGCCCCGCCGTGCGCAGAACCGCTGAACAGGGCCCCGCCGTGAGCAGAACCGCTGAACAGGGCCCCGCCGTGAGCAGAACCGCTGAACAGGGCCCCGCCGTGAGGAGCACCGCTGAACAGGGCCCCGCCGTGAGGAGCACCGCTAGACAGGGCCCCGCCGTGAGGAGCACCGCTAGACAGGGCCCCGCCGTGAGGAGCACCGCTGAACGGAGCACCGCTGAACAGGGCCCCGCCGTGAGGAGCACCGCTGAACAGGGCCCCGCCGTGAGGAGCACCGCTGAACAGGGCCCCGCCGTGAGCAGAACCGCTGAACAGGGCCCCGCCGTGAGGAGCACCGCTGAACAGGGCCCCGCCGTGAGGAGCACCGCTGAACAGGGCCCCGCCGTGAGAAGCACCGCTGAACAGGGCCCTTCCTGTCAGGCACCGCTCCTCTGGGCCCTTCATCTCAAGCACCGCTCCGCTGGGCCCTTCATCTCAAGCACCGCTCCGCTGGGCCCTTCCTGTCAAGCACCGCTCCGCTGGGCCCTACATCTCAAGCACCGCTCCGCTGGGCCCTTCCTGTCAAGCACCGCTCCGCTGGGCCCTTCCTGTCAAGCACCGCTCCGCTGGGCCCTTCCTGTCAAGCACCGCTCCGCTGGGCCCTTCCTGTCAAGCACCGCTCCGCAGGGGCCCTTCCTGTCAAGCACCGCTCCGCTGGGCCCTTCCTGTCAAGCACCGCTCCGCTGGGCCCTTCCTGTCAAGCACCGCTCCGCTGGGCCCTTCATCTCAAGCACCGCTCCGCTGGGCACCGCCGTCTCAAGCACCGCTCCGCTGGGCCCTTCCTGTCAAGCACCGCTCCGCTGGGCCCTTCCTGTCAAGCACCGCTCCGCTGGGCCCTTCATCTCAAGCACCGCTCCGCTGGGCCCTTCATCTCAAGCACCGCTCCGCTGGGCCCTTCCTGTCAAGCACCGCTGGCCCATTGGCAGTCCCGGTTCTGTGTCGGGCAGGCCTTCACGACGCACTCTGCCCACCATGCCTCCTCCATGACCAGTGGTCTCTGTAATCCACCTGATGGACTGTGGCTTTGCACTCCCCAGGATGTAACAGTGGGCAATCCACCCACTGTAGAGACTTGTGAGACTGTGGCTTTGCACTCCCCAGGATGGCACAGTGGGCAATCCACCCACTGTAGAGACTTGTGAGACTGTGGCTTTGCACTCCCCAGGATGGCACAGTGGGCATGGAGGCCCTTCGTGGATCTGGCGTCGTGGACTCATGTGGCTGAGGTGCCCCCCCTTCCCTTCCCCCTGAGGTGCCTGTCTTTTTATTTTAGTGATGCCCCACCAATGGACTCGATCTCGTGTGTGGGCTTTGCCCATGTGTTGCTGCACATTGGCCCACGGACATTTGGACTTTGAATGACTGGGCCGGACTTTTGCTACTTGTATGGATCTAGTTCTAGATGTGTATTCATTCTTTATATATTGCTAAGGTCGCTATACTTTATTGTTGCAATAATATGGTTCTACTTTTACATTCATTGCCTTTTGTCTTTGTTTTTTTTGGGGGGGGGTTGGGGGTGTCACTCTGAATTTTTTATCTGCATAGGTGTGTAGGTATTTCGGTGGGGGTGAGGGTGGGGGTGGGTGTGTGGCGTATGTGTGTGCCCGTAACCTTTCCTCCTCCCCCCTCCCCTGTGTCGTAGGTGCAGTACTCACCGTTGTCGTCTGCGGCGAGGTTCGTGATCCTGGAAGAAGAGCAGGAAGGCAATGGCTGGGAGGATGTGGAGTTCGGGTTCCATGCTGTTCCGATTCCGCGTGGAGTGTGTCGAGGTAAGTGTTTTCCATTGGAGATGTCTGTTTCCGCTGTGTTTTTATCGGCGGGGCTCCCGCCCCGGAAAAGGTGGCGGATTGGTGAGTCGTGATAGGGTGGGCGGTACATTGTCTGCCGCCTGCCTGTTGGCGGTGACCGCCGCGCTGTTTGTTTGTACCGCCGTGGCGGTCGGAGTGTTAATGCGGCGGCCTGTGTTGGCGGTTCCCGCCAGGGTCAGAATTCATATTTTTAGGCCGCCAGCCTGTTGGCGGGTTGGCCGCCGCTTTAACACTGACCGCCAGGGTCAGAATGACCCCCAAAGTCCTTCCATTCGGCTTGAAGTCTGCCCCCAGGATCTTTACAAAGTGCCTAGTTCTGGTGGCGGCTTTCCTTAGAAAGAAGCAAATACAACTTTTTCCCTACTTATACGATTGGCTCATCAAGGCCCGGTCGTCTCAAGCAGCTCACGACTCAACAACGGCTTGCATAGCATTATTCGGCGAGCTGGGTCTCACTATGAATCACAACAAGTCAAACATCTTACCTACGAGGGTAACAACCTTCCTAGGAGCAAAAATCGACACCTCAGGGCTTTCTCTTAGATGGAGAGACAAGCAAAACTTGTTTCCTTGGCAAGCAGAGTGCAAAGAAAAAAGTCTTTCTATACGCACTTACAAATCGCTTCTGGGGATGATGTCTTCTTGCATACAGTTAGTCCCCTTTTGTCGCCTAAGAATGCGTCCCCTGCAGGAAGAATCAGATCTCCAGTGGATACAGAGACAACTCGTTCGATCCCATCGTTGTCACTCCTCGGATGGTCCATGCTCTCCACTGGTGGAAAAGTCAGCGGAACCTAGCAGTAGGTCTTCCTTTCCTGCCACCTCTACCTCCATTGGTCATCACCACGGATGCTTCCCTAGAGGGGTGAGGAGCACATCTTCAGGATCTTCATATCAGTGGGAAGTGAAGCAGCTCCTTCCAAAAGTATCATATCAACTTTCTAGAGTTGAGAGCGATCTTCTTGGCCCTACAGGCTTTCCTACCGAGGATAGAGCACACAACAGTTCTCATAAGGGTCAACAATACTGCAGCAATGCATTATTTAAACAAACAAGGGGGAACAAAATATCTCCTGTCTCCGGAATCGCAGACGATTTGGGATTGGGCCATTTGCAATGGCATTAGTCTACGAGCAGAACATTTGCTCAGAATGAGACAGCAGACACTCTCAGCAGACTAACGTCCTCCTGTCACGAATGGGAATTGAATCACGGAGTGCTCAACCAGGTCTTCAGAAGGTGGGGGAAACCCAAACTGGATCTGTTTGCAACCCCGCAGAACACCAAATGCCGCTATTACGCAAGCTAGGTTCACCATCCGGGTTCTTGCGGGAATGCGTTTTCGATGGCATGGTACAGAATATTTGCCTACACTTTTCCACCTATTCCTCTGATATCAAGGGTGCTTGTAAAGATCAAACAGGAACATTGCAGACTCATCCGCATATCTGCGTTTTGGCCCCGCCAACATTGGTTTTCGGAGCTCCTCCTGTTCTCGGAGGCAGATCACATTCCACTAAAAGTGTCACCACAGCTCTTGATGAGGAACGAGGGCCAGATTTTACACCCAGATCCCAAATCACTCAAGTTATCGGCCTGTCTCCTGAACACAATGAGTTCGCCCATTTAGACATTCGCCCTGAGTGTTGGGATATTTTGGCAAAGGCCAGAGCTGAGAGCACCAACAAATCGTACTCATTGAAATGGAAGAGATTTTGTTTGTGGTGTCAAAAAGAGCGCATTGATCAATTATTGGCACCGCTGGAGCGAATACTACCCTATCTCCTCCATCTGGCATCTACAGGCTTGGCACATGTATCCATTAGGGTGCACTTGGCGGTGATATCTCGCTACAGACGTTCGCCTACGGCTCCATCTCTGTGGTCATCTAGATTGATTAAGCAGTTTCTCAAAGGGCTCTTTCGAGTTTTTCTGCCAGTACGGCCTCTTCCACCGTCCTGGCAACTCAACACAGTTATTTCTCAATTTATGAAACACCCATTTGAAATGATACACAGAGCTGACGTGAGGTATTTATCGTGGAAGGTGGCTCTGCTTCTAGCCCTTACTTCTTCCAGGCGGGTGAGTGAGATCCAGGCGTTCACTATTCAGGAGCCTTTCCTCCAATTTAAACAAGATAGTCCTACTTCGTACAAACCCCAAGTTTATACCAAAGGTGCCATCAGACTTTCATATTAAGCAACTGGTGGTTCTAAAATCTTTCTTTCCGAACCCAACACCTCCTGCGGAGAGAGCTCTCCATTCGTTGGACATCAAGAGGACCTTCAAATTGTACTTGGAAAGAACCAAGAATTTTAGAAGGTATACTCAATTGTTTGTGGCATATAGTGCCCCTGGGAAGGGACAGGCCCTTTCGAAAAGAAGTATAGCCAGATGGATAGTAGCAGCTATAAACTTTTGCCACCAAGCAGCTGGAAAGCCTTTACAATCCTCAATAAGGGCGCATTCTACGAGAACTGTCTCAGCGTCCATGGTGCTGTTTGCAGGTGTACCCCTGCAGGACATTTGCAGCGCAGCCACCTGGAAAACGACTCGCACCTTTATGAGGCACTATTGTCAGGATGCCATTCCTAAAGGAGATGCAGCGGTTGGTCAGGCGGTTCTGTGACATCTGTTCCAGTAACTGTGAGCTCACATTGCCTTCTTCCATCCTTTTTTTTTCCTTCGCACATTGCATGGCTTTGTTTGCTTTGTTGTCTTTGCGTGTATTCTTTTTGCTATTTTTTTTATATATATATATATATAATATTTGCCTGGAGAAAGGTAGGCTATTGTATACACGGAGCATAATATTTTCTGATGGATACAACTACCTGTGGATTCCTCACTTAATGAATTCTCCCCATGCGTAGCATTCAACGGAAACTTCTCTCTCTAGCTCTGCACGTCGGCGAGGACGTCACAATTGCCTGACTCCACGCAGCTCCGTGTGACGTCATTGTGGCAATAAGAGGTCCTCGCCACCGTGCTGATGTCAGTTCCCTTTTTTCTGTGCCTTCGATAACGGTTACTTTTCTGTTACCTGTATCGTTAGCTCTTCGGAAGGGATACTTTGTGTATTTCCGCGATGTCGGCTCCAAAGAAGTCGGGTTTCAAGCCCTGCAGGGAATGTGGGGGTCACATGTCGGTGACTGATCCACACAACGATTGCCTTTGGTGACTTAGTTCAGATCACGACGTCCTAGAATGCAGATCCTGCCAGAAGATGAATCCGAAGGAGCGTGAGGCGAAGCTATTCTTGGCGAGGTCCAAGAAGGAGAGGAAGCGGCACCATCGATCCTCTTCGGGAAAATCGTCTCACAAGAAGCGGCGTCATCGTGACTCCTGACGTCGGTCCAGAAGTCGGTCAGTGTCGAGGTCTCCATCGTCTTGGCGCCGCAAATCTTGGGAAGTGAGTCCGACGGTGTCCCCTCAACCTGCGACACCGCAAATGTCCCCGGCGCCGTCAGTCTTCGAAGTCGTGGAGCCTCAGAGTCATCTGGCTTCGCCGGTGCATCCAGAGGCTGAAGAGTCCAGCCTGGCTCCGGCTCCGCAGGGTTATCCTTCGTTCCCGGCTCCGGGTACGGATCCAGTGACATTTCTTAATGCCATGTTTGCCATTTTTCAAAATATGGCTCCGGGAGGTGGTGCGCCGGCTGGCCCCACTGGTCCCCTGTCATTCAGTCTCGGCGTTCTGGCTCCATATAAGCCAACGCCGTTTTGGCCATTTTGTTCGGCTGGAGATTCAGGTCAGGCCCCTATCCCGGCAGCGCAGCCCTCGAAGTCGAGGGAGAGACCTTCGACGCTGGTGTCGGAGGTGATGGAGCAGAGAGGTCGGATGCAGGTGCCTTGTCCATGGCACCGATGGATCCATCTGCGGTGTCGGGTGGATCCGGAGAACCTATCATGACGCCTTCCCGGCGCCATTCACCGACTTCGTTGCACTCCATGTCGACGCCGGGGCTTGAGGCTAAGTTGAGGTCTCGTCGAAAGGCCCTTAGACTCCTAGAAGAGAGGGAATATCAACAGCAATTCCTTGAAGAGGGGGAGATCACTGATCCCCAAGGTGACTTCCCCGGGCTGGACACTGCAAGTGGTCTTGACACCTCTCCAGAGTATGACCTGGCCTCCCCGGGTGAATATACAGAGGAGGCAGCCTCTTACCACTCAGTGATTAGGAAGGCCGCAGCGTTTCTGGATCTTCCCTTACCAACAGCACAGGTTAAGACCAACCTATTGACTGAAGTTTTGCATCCTGCTACAGCCATGGCGGATCCTCTTCTGCCATTTAATGAGGCCCTGATGGATCCGATCGAAGAGGTTTGGAAGAAGCCGGTCACCTCTTCGGCTGTTAGTAGGTCGGTGAGCAGGCGTTATAGATCTGCCCCTGGGGACCCGGAGTTTTTGTCTAAGCACCTATCACCAGAGAGATTGGTGGTGCAAGAATCCTGCTCTTCGAGGTTGGCCCCTGGTTCGTTCCCGGGAGTACAATCGGACCGGGAATCCAAGCGGATGGACCAGTCGGCCAAGAAGGTGTTTTCATCTTGCAGCATGGCTCTAAAGTCTGCCAATGCAACTTGTATTCTTGGCAGGTATATCCATGCTATAATGGATGCGACAAAGACTGTTCTTCCAGATATGCCCCAGGACTTGCGTAGCCTTCTTTCGGACACACAGGCGGCGGCTACGCAAGTTATTCAGACAGGACTGGATACCACTGACACTATTGCAAGAGCCATGGGGACTTCCGTTGCCACCAGGCGGCATGCGTGGTTACGCACTTCCGGATTTTCATCTGACGTCCAGACTACGCTTTTAGATCTGCCTTTTGATGGGGCAAAACTATTTGGTTCAAAAGAGGACTCTGCGCTAGAGCGCTTTAAAGAATGTAGAGCTACTGCTAGATCTCTGGGTCTGCAGGCTGCTTCCACCCCGTTTCGATCTTTTAGACGGCTGCAAGTTTTTGGTAGAGGGCCTTCCTTTCGTGGGAGGTCACAGCAGCCGGGGCAGCAGTTCTCCAGCCTCCCTTATCGATTGTTCAGGGGGTGGGGTAGAGTCCACACAAAAGGGGCCACCCAACACCAGCACTCTTCCTCTTCCTCTGGAGGGTTACCTCAAGGAAAGCAGCCCTAGTCCTCTTGCCATTGTCTCTCATTCCTTTCCGGTAGGGGGGAGGCATTCTCTTTTTCTTCCCATATGGGAGTCCATAACAACAGATTCCTGGGTCATCAGTTTGGTAAGAAAAGGTTACGCCCTTCCCTTTCGGGAGATTCCTCCTCCCTTCCCTCCCCGTCCTTTTGTTCAGAAGATCATCTCCTGTTGTTAGAACAGGAGGTTCTCTCCCTATTATTGAAGGGCACAGTGGAGTTGGTTCCAGAGCAAGAAATGGGTCAGGGGTGTTATTCCAGATACTTCCTGATCCCCCAAAAAGGATGGTCGTCTGAGGCCTATTTTGGACCTGAGGATTTTGAATTGGTTCCTCAAGCATGAGAAATTCAAGATGCTGACTCTGGCACAGGTGCTTTTGGGGATGGTGTCGGTCGACTTGCAGGATGCTTATTTTCACATTCCCATTCTCAAGTCGCACAGGAAGTATCTCCGGTTTGTGTTAGGGTCGCAACACTATCAGTTTGCGGTCCTTCCTTTTGGTCTTACTTCCGCACCTCGGGTCTTCACGAAGGTGATGGCGGTTGTTGCAGCACACCTCAGGAGGAAGGGAGTAGCAGTATTCCCTTACCTGGACGATTGGTTGATCAAAGCAGAGTCTCCGGGGCTTGTGTTGCATCATCTGCAGCTGACAACCCAGTTGTTGTTCAGTCTGGATTTTTCAATAAATGTGCCCAAGTCTCACCTAGAGCCCTCTCAACGCCTCCTGTTCATAGGAGCAGTACTGGACACGACATTGAATCGGGCCTTTCCTCCGCCACAGCGGATACGGGACATTCAGGCGTTGGTTCCAATGTTTCAAGAAGGAGCAGTAATTCCAGTCCTCAAGGTCCTTCGTCTGCTCGGTCTGTTCGCTTCTTGCATTCTGTTGTTCACTCATGCACGCTGGCATATGAGGGCTCTTCAGTGGTGCCTCCGCAAGCAGTGGTTTCAGCACAGAGGAGATCTCGGGGAGTCGATAAAGATCTCCAGAGATACTGCAGCGGATCTCCGATGGTGGGCTGCGGAAGGCAACCTTTCTCAAGGAAAGCCGTTTTCGCAGCCAACTCCGGTGACCACTGTGATAACGGATGCCTCCACCTTAGGGTGGGGAGCTCATCTGGAGGATCTGGAGATCAAGGGTCGTTGGTCTCCAGTAGAGCAGAGGTTTCATATCAATCTGCTAGAGCTGCGGGCGATTCGTTTGGCCCTCAAGGCCTTCCTCCCTTCCCTTCGCGGTCAGTCAGTTCAGATTCTGACAGACAAGTATCCGATGCAAGGAGTGTTGGGGGCCGTGTTTCAGATGTCCTGGTGCGACCAGTTGCTTTACGCGTTCCCTCCGCCCATACCCTTGATTCCTCTGGTTTTGAGGAAGATTCGCCAGGACCGGGCACAAGTCATTCTAATAGCTCTGGATTGGCCACGAAGGGTGTGGTATGCAGACCTACTCCGACTCTCACTGTGCCCTCCGCTCCGTCTCCCTCTCAGGGCAGACCTCCTCTCGTAGTCGCAGGGGCAGGTTCTACACCCCCACCTCCAGAGCCTGCACCTTCATGCCTGGAGATTGAACGGGGCAACCTGAGTTCCTTTTCTCTCCCACCAGAGGTGGTGGACGTTCTTTTATCGGCCAGGCGACACTCCACCAAGTCGGTCTATGCGAGTAGGTGGGCTAATTTTGTTCGTTGGTGTGGAGAGAAGAAAATTGATCCCTTAAGTGCCCATCTTTCTGATATTTTATTGTTTGCATTGTCATTGGCTCAGCGTGGTTGTGTTGTGGCCACAGTTAAAGGTTATCTTTCGGCCCTTTCGGCTTTTTTATATCTTCCAGATCAGCCGTCTTTATTCAAATCTCCCTTAGTTTTGCGATTTTTTTGAGGGGACTTACTAATAGATTTCCTCCTGTGCCTTTTATTATGCAGCAGTAGGATCTCAATTTGGTGTTGACTTTTCTGATGGGCTCCCCCTTTGAGCCACTTCATTCATGCCCTTTAAGGTATTTATTTTTCAAGACTGTGTTTTTGACAGCCATTACGTCGGCCAGACGTGTTAGTGAATTGCAGGCTCTCTCTGTTCACCCGCCTTTCACGACTTTTTATAAGGACAAGGTGGTTTTGAGGACCAGGGCGGCTTTCCTCCCCAAGGTGGTGTCTCCATTTCACTTGGGACAATCAATAACTCTCTCGACGTTCTACCCTCCTCCGCATCCATCTAAGGAGGAGGAAAGACTCCATCGTCTGGATCCTAGGAGGGCTCTCACCTTTTAATATCGACAGGACGAGAGAGTTCCGGTTGGATGAACAACTCTTTATCGGATACGTGGGGAAGAGGAAGGAGAAGGCCGTCCACAAGAGGACACTCTCCAGGTGGGTCGTTCTTTGTATAAAAATATGTTACTCATTGGCAAAGAAGGATCCCCCTGAGGGGATCAGGGCCCATTCCACCAGGGCCAAGTCGACCTCATCAGCTTTGGCCAGAGGTGTTCCGATGGTAGACATCTGTAAGGCTGCGACTTGGTCTTCTCTCCACACCTTTGTGAAGCATTATTGTTTGGATGCGGAGGTGCAGAGAGATGGCCATATTGCGCGGTCCGTGCTGCAGGAGTTCCTGGTTTGACCAGACGGACACCCTCCTCCGAGGTGGTACTGCTTTGGGATTCTATTAATTAATTGAGGAATCCACAGGTAGTTGTATCCATCAGAAGAGCAAGTTACTTACCTTCGGTAACGCTTTTTCTGGTGGATACATTATCTACCTGTGGATTCCTCACAGTCCCTCCCACCTCCCCGTTGTCTGTCTGGTCATGCCAGTATCTCCTTGGGTGTGCGCTTCAGTGCTTTGATTTCAATGTTTCTATATATGTTTATAGTTGTTCTTCAGACTATTTTCATTTTTGCAGACTATTCACGATGGTATGCTCATTTTTAAGGAGTTGTGGAGAAGTTTTTATGTGAAAGTTCTCTATAAAGTTTATTTTTGTCAAATCCTGAAGGGTGTGAATTGTCGATGTTCTCTATATGTTTCAAAGGCACGTCAAAAGTGGCGTGAACTGACGTAAGCTCGGCGGCGAGGACCTCTTATTGCCACAATGACGTCACACGAAGCAGCGTGGAGTCAGGCAATTGTGACGTCCTTGCCGACGTGCAGAGCTAGAGAGAGAAGTTTCCGTCGAATGCTACGCATGGGGAGAATTCATTAAGTGAGGAATCCACAGGTAGCTAATGTATCCACCAGAAAAAGCGTTACCGAAGGCAAGTAACTTGCTGTTTCATGCTATTACGAATAGCTCAACAATCTCTGATTGAAGTGTTTGGAATGTACAGTTAATGCAATGTGCTCTCAATACTGCTTTTTTGTCTGATTCAAGCATGTGAATCTATGAAAGTTCCAGTACTGGAGTAAGAAAATAAGTTACTTACCTGAAACTATAGTTCTCCAGTATTGGAATCTTTCATAGATTCACATTGACCCACCCGCCTCCCGCTGAAGCTCACCTTTGCATATCATATGTTTAATTGTCGATTAGTGCACTAGTGATTTGAAAATCTGAGGTGCTGGAGCTTCTCTCAGGAGGTTTCTAAAGGGTGGTACTCTCTGGTTGGCTAAGGTTCAAGTTTGGTCCTTTTGTACAGAAAGTCTTGGATGGGTTACTAAAATGAAGATAATTTGTTTGTTATAGATGTTATGTCTTTGGGACATTGTCTTTTTCAAAGTACTGGGGACTCCCATCTCGACGACAGGGAATGATTCAAGTATGTGAATCTATGAAACATTCCAATACTGGAGAACTATAGTTACAGTTAAGTAACTTATTTTCTTCTCTGGCTTCTTCCAGCAACTGCAACATTTTCCCTGGCTGTGCATCCTCTGAGGGCGGCAGGTCTTCAGCCTGCACAAGAAGTAAGAAGGAATCTCTCTTGGAGTGAAGAAGTCACTCCCCTCCATCTGCAGGCACTAACTACAGCGATGACTGGCTACGTGGATCTTCTCTCCTCCAGAGCTGTGTGGATCCTGCATCACAGGTGGCGGTCTGGAGTCGTCCCCTTGGTCCTCTCTACCAGCTGTCCAACTTGAGACCATGAGCCCTTGCTTCTCCTTGCAGCACAGTACCCCTGTGGATAGCAACTCTTGCTGCTACCAAGGCTTGTTAGTTCCTCCTCCAGCGGATCATCAGGCTCTGTGTAGCCCCAGCACTCCTTCCTGCAAAGCACAGTCTCCTGCCTGCTGCTCCAGCGACGTGGGACTCCTCTTCGGGTGTGCTGAGTGGTCCTCACCGCGACTCCTGTGCCTGCTGCCAGTGGGTTACATGTGGGGGCTGCCTCCTCTTATTGTGATTCTCCCAGCTGCTGAGGGTCATCTGAGACTCCCCTCCTTGGGTTGAGTCCCCCAGACCTTGCTGCTCCTCGTCAGCCTTGCAAACCTTCTTCTTCGTCTCTTGCTTTTGCCGAGGCTTGTTAGTGGTTTTCCAGCACCAGTGACCGACTGCATCTCGCCCGCCAACTTGTGACATCACTTCTGGGACTCCTTTTCAGCTACTGTGCTACAGTGCTGACCTTCTTCGGCCACCATCGACCTGGTCCTGCGTCCACAGAAGGGTGGGTAGTGGCTCCTGCCACCACTGGACACTTGAACTCGAACTGGACTTGGCCACCTTCCTTTGCAGGTCCTCTTCTGTCAGGATTCATTTTTGGGTACTTCTATTCTTGGCTGGGTCTTGCATAATCCTTTTCCAAAACCCTCGTGTGGGCTGTGGGTAAATCAGGTACTTACCTCTGCTCTCCTGGTTGCTTGTGGGGGGGAGGGTTCGGGGTCACTCTGGTACTCACCTCTTTGGGTTCCTAGCTCCCTTCTACTGATTACACTTCCTTAGGTGGGGCACTGCCTTTCACATTCCACTTTTTTAGTATATGGTTTGACCCTTCCTTAGGGCCCTCACTATTCGTTATAGCATTTACCAATGCTTATTGCTTTTGATGCCATTTACAGTTACCTCCAGTTAGGGGATTGCCTATTCAGTATTCTAGTATTTGTGTTAACGAAATAAAGTACTTTTATTTTTGTAATAAATACTGTGTGGTTCTTTCATGTGTGATAGTGCTGTGTGCCTATACTGGTATTGCATAAGCCTTGCATGTCTCCTAGATAAATGTTTGGTGCTCACCCACAGCTACCTCTAGAGTGCCCTGGCTTCCTAGACACTGCCTACACTTCAGTAATGGGGGATACCTGGACCTGGTATAAGGTGGTAACATTATAGGTGCTCACCACACACCAGGCCAGCTTCCCACAGTAAACAGTTGCTGTATGATGTTACCACCTGCCCTTAACAATAATGCCAAAAACATGTTTTGATTTACAAACAAATCTTAAAAAGGTTAAAGATTTCAGCAATTTAGTTCCTCTTTTATTTCGTGTTTTACTTAATCTTGCATGCCCCAAGAATGTTAACTATTTTATCATATTGCGTTTCGGTATTTTTTTCATGCATCTTATTACTCTTGTATACTGCATGCTTTGAGTCCTATAAGGGCCTTTGATTGAGAACTCTGGTGCGGAGGCTGAAGGGAAAGCAAAATGCCTGTCAGTGGGTTGGCGCCTCTGCAGAACACACACAACAATTATCATGTTCTCCAGTTGCAATTGAAATCCTGTATAAATGTGTGAAGGGGGGTACACAGATGTAATATTCACAAGGCAAAAGTAAAATAAAATAAAGTGCTTAATTGTGAGTGAGTGCAGTGGATGTTTGGGGTGGTGAAGTGAGGGAGGTGCACAAAAGTGCATTTGGGTAGGGTGAAAAGAGGGTGCTGAAGAGGAAAAAGATGATGTTGAAGATATGCAGATTCACAAGATGTGCAGAGAAAAAGGGTATACATAGCTAACAAAGTGCACTTAGCTGAAGGTTAATACTCCTTGCACAGGCCTCAATAATATTTAATTCAGTCTCAATTTCAGTATTGCAACATTTCCAATGTTAAATATTTATAACAAATTGTTGTTACTCCTTTATCTTAAATCGCTAACTGCCATTGAGGACGCCAATAGTACTGGCAGGTTGTAGGTGTATGTTAGTGTTATATATCTGGATGCAATAACACCCCAAAGAGAAACCAAAATAATGGTTGGGTATGCAAAAAAATTTTTTAACATGTTCCCGTTTAGAGAGTGCAGAGGTATTGTAAAATAATATGTCCATTGGAGGAGCAGAAAATAAAATTGGGGAAAAGGGGTGAAGAGCGATCCAGCCCTGGTTTTGCCCTCTGTGTGGATTTGTTTAATTCATTGGAGGCTGTCCAGGACTTCCACTAAGGAATAACGAGGACTTCGAGAGAGCAAGGACCAGTCGTTGTAATAGCAGATGGTACTTTTGTTAGCTCCTGTCAGACAAGGTTACCAGGTGGGAACAGGCAGGTCATAGGTTGAGGAATCGAAACGGTAAACGTGTAGACATAGCAGCTCAAAGCAGGGAACCAAGAGAACCCTACGTTGGAGCGACTGGAAAGGGAGAAACCACAAAGGTGAAGAAGTGCAAACAAACGCAAAGCAGAAAAACACAGCAACTAAACAATTCACTGACAGGTGCCTTCCTCATGTTAGGAAAGGCCTTAAGCACTGACTCTCCCACACCTACTCGAAGTGCCTGTAATAAACTGGAAGTGATAATATCTACTAAAACTGTTTTGAGCAGCCTACTTTCTGTTTGAACTTAATCTTCCCTGCCTGGTCTTCAACAATTTTAACTTTCCCTGCGAGTAACTGGATGTCTACGTTGTCGAAATCCTAACACATGGCAGCAGATTAATCTGTTTTTGCTGTTAAAAGTTATCACCATAGAGTTATGTGCATCTCACTTTGTTGAAACCACACATGGCAAATAATTTTAAGTCTTCGCTGTTCTGGCAAAATACTCTTTGATTCACATGCAGACAAACAGATGCTGAGCATTAAATCACAGATGGAGACAGAGGGAACATAGAAGACGCCACTTTAAATGCAACAAGCGCCCTACCACCAGCATAGGTTTCAAATACTTCAGGAGAAGTATCAACTAAGATAGAAGTATCAACAGTGCAGACTGACCAGAAGAGCAGGTCAGCAACCATCTGCAGCTAATCCTCCTGGTAGAGAGCAGTGGCTCTTATTTTTCTGCCACGAGATGCCACCTCCATAGAGAGAATATTCACCAAACATTTAGAAGAGTGGCAAATGAGCACAGAATGAGAGGTATGTGTTCAATATTGAGGTCTCCTTGGCAATGATCCAAGGTACTTAGAGAATTACTCAGTTATCCTACCAGAGATCTCCACTACTATCAGTTGCACTGAATAGACCCATCCATGTCTGGGATAATGGAGTACTTTTCTATCATACAGACACGTAATCCTTCTTGGAAAAGCAATTGTTAATAAAAAAAAAACAACAAAAAAAAACACGAATAACAAATATTTTCGGTAGTCTACCTAAAGGCTATTTTTGCCAAATTATATTTGAAAATCTCAGGAGATTAATAAAATTGACAAACTGACTAATTCAACAATGGGTCTGAAGATCAGGAACCCTCTGAGAAATCCTCCTGCTGGGAAGCGGTGGCTCCTTCTTTCCTGGTCTGCCTTTTGCCACTCCACTAGAGGGAAGAATTACTGAACAAGTGTCAAAAGATCACAAAAGACAAATGGGTACTGAACATTTTATAAAATAGTTTGAGTGTCCTCTTCATTCGCGATACTGACAAATAAGTCATCTTTATACCATTATGAAGAACTTCAGCAGGAGGTCAACACCTTGCTGCACAAACGAGCCTTGGATAGATCCCAAGTTCCCGAAAAGCAAAAACAGAAAGGGAGTTTCTTCTTATCTTTTGGTTTGGAAAAGGTACCCAAGTGCAAATTTAGACCGATTCTTGACCCAATACTTGCAAAGAAATTGGTCCCAAAAATAAATTCAGAATCAACCAAATATACCCTCAAACATCACCAATTGCAGTGAAACATGATATATTTGTGTGGTTTTTGGTGTTTAATAATTAATCTCAATACAGAATCCTACCATTTTGGCTGAAATCATCTTCGTGTGTATGTTAGCGTTTAGCTGTACACCTGCGAAGAATATTTTTCTAGATAAGCATCAGTGATTTGCTGATTAAAGTGCCTACTGCTCAACAAGTGCTGCATCATTTCCAGCTATTATTTAATAGTCTTAACCCTTTCGCTGCCAGGCCTTTTCCCCCTCAGGTGCCAGGCCTTTTTTTTGGCTATTTGGGGTAGTTCGCACTTAGGGCCACATAACTTTTTGTCCACATAAGCTTAACCACGCCAAATTTGTGTCCATTTTTCCAACATCCTAGGGATTCTAGAAGTACCCAGAGTTTGTGGGTTCCCCTGAAGGAGACCAAGAAATTAACCAAAATACACCAAAAATGCAATTTTTTTGTCCCAAAAATTTGGAACAAAGGCCTGCAGAAGATGACTTGTGATTTTTTCCCCCCTAAAAATGGCATCAACAAAGGGTTTGCGGTGCTAAAATCACCATCTTCCCAGCTTTCAGGAACAGACAGACTTGAATCAGAAAATCACATTTTTCAACACAATTTTGGCATTTTACTGGGACATACCCCATTTTTACTATTTTGTGTGCTTTCAGCCTCCTTCCAGTTAGTGACAGAAATTGATGTGAAACCAATGCTGGATCCCAGACAGCTAAACATTTCTGAAACATAGACAAAATTCTGAATTCAGCAAGGGTTAATTTATGTACATCCTACAAGGTTTTCCTACATAAAATAACAGCTGAAATAAAAAAAATATTGAAATTGAGGTGAAAAAAACAGCCATTTTTCTCCACCTTTTACTCTAACTTTTTCCTGTGATGTCAGATTTTTTAAAGCAATATACTGTTACATCTGCTGGACTCTTCTGGTTGTGGGGATATACAGCGCTTGTAGGTTCATCAAGAACCCTAGGTGGCCAGAGCCAATAAATGAGCTGCACATCGCAATGGGTTTTCATTCCATACCGTGTATACAGCAATTGATTTTCTGAACTATAAAGAGTGAAAAATAGGTATCAAGAAAACCTTTGTATTTCCAAAATGGGCACAGGATGAGGAGTTTAGAAGCAGTGGTTATTTGCACATCTCTGATTTTTTTTTTTACACACTGTCTTACATTTGGAAGGTAAAAATATAGAGGAAGACAAGGTGCAATAACACTTGTTTTGCTATTCTGTGTTACCCCAAGACTCCTGATAAAAATGGTACCTCACTTGCATGGGTAGGCCTAATGCTCCCAACAGGAAACGCAACATGGACACTTCACATTTTTACATTGAAATCTTACGTGTTTTTTGCAAAGTGCCTAGCTGTAGATTTTGGCCAATAGCTCAGCCGGCACCTAGGGAAACCTAGCAAACCTGTGCATTTTTGGAAACTAGACACCTAGGGGAATCCAGTATGGGGTGACTTGTGGGGCTCTCACCAGATTCTGTTACCCAGAATCCTTTGTAAACCTCATAATATAGCCCAAAAATCAATTTTCCCCTCACATTTCGGTGACAAAGTTCTGGAATCTGAGAGGAGCCACTAATTTCCTTCCACCCAGCGTTTCCCCCAAGTCTCCCGATATAAACTGTACCTCACTTGTTTGGATAGGCCTAGCGCCCATGACAAGAAATGCCCCAAAACAAAACATGGACACATCACATTTTCCCAAAGAAAACAGAGCTTTTTTTTGCAAAGAGCCAAGCTGTGGATTTTGGCCTCTAGCTTAGCCGGCACCTAGGGAATGCTACCGACCCTGTGCATTTTTGAAAACTAGACACCTAAGGAAATCCAGGATGGGGTGACTTGGGCTCTCACCAGGTTCTGTTACCCAGAATCCTTTGCAAACCTCAAAATGTGGCCCAAAAAAACACTTTTTCCTCACATTTCGGTGACAAAGTTCTGGAATCTGAGGAGCCACAAATGTCCTTCCACCCAGTGTTCCCCCAAGTCTCACGATAAAAACGGTACCTCACTTGTGTGGGTAGGCCTAGTGCCTGTGAAAGGAAATGCCCCAAAACACTATCTGGACACATCAAAATTATCATATAAAAAAACACCTGTTTTTGTTGGGGGGCACCTGTGTTTTTGGTCCTGGCCTCAGCATCCATCTAGGAAAACCTACCAAACCCAGACATTTAATGAAACTAGACACCTGAGGGAGTCCAGGGAGGTGTGACGTGTGTGGATCTGCCATTGTTTTCTTACCCAGAATCTTCGGCAAACCTCCAATTTAGGTTAAGTCAAATTTTTCCCACATTTGTGTGTGGTATCACCGCACCAGGACTAATTTCCTACCACCCAATGTTCCCCTCAGTCTCACGGTAAAAATTATACCTCACTGGTGTAGGTGGGCCAAGTGCCTGTGACAGGGAAGAGCCAAAAATATGTCGAAATTGAGGGGGAACCAAAGCGGGTCCAAAAGGGCAGGTTAGAAAAAATAAATTTTAGGTTGACAAGTGGGGCAGAATTCATATCGGTATAGATGAGACAATGCTGGGTGGTAGGAATGTTTTGGATTCCTGCAGATTCCGGAAGGTTCCATCACTAAAATGTGAAAAAAAATGTGTGATTTACAGCAAAGATGGAGGTTTGCAGGGCATTGTGGGTAACAAGATGGTGTGGGGTGCATGTGAAGCACACCACCCTGGACTCAACCAAATGTTTAGTTTTCAGCTGTGTCTAGGTCTTGTGGATTTTTCTACATGGCAGCGTCCCAATGTTCAAAAAGTGCAGCCCTCATCATTCCAAGTGGGACGATTTTGAGGGTTAGCCAAGCTCTCATGGCTCAAATGTAAAACCAAAACCCAAAATTATCAAATGTCCTCTTGCTTGCCGTGGGATAATATGTTTTAGTGAGCAGGAGAGAGAAGAAAGACTGTTACCCCCTTCAGCTGGGGCGGGGGCATAACCTTGCCCATACTGGTTGGTAGCTGCCACCACCACACTACTTATTTTTTTTAATTCCCTGGCATCTAGTAGACTAGTAGACTTTCTGCCCCCAAACCCTGGGGTGTGGATTGGGGTAAATGCCCCATATGCTAAGCTTCCAGCGTGGAGGGGTAGGCCTCTGATGAGGTCAGAGCGCGATTGTGCGCTGATGTCATCAGACGTCACGGGGATCAGGACAGGTGGGGGTGGAAGGGGACGCGATTCCCTTTCCATCCCTGTCCTGGGAACGCCGAGGCGAGGCTCGTGGGGGAGCGACAGCGCTCTCCCCATGAGCCGGTCCAAGGACGTAACAGTTACATCGTTGGTCCCTGAGCGCAGCAGCCAAGGATGTAACTGTTACGTCCTTGGCCGCCAACAGGTTAATCACTTTTGTTTACAAATGAACACAATCAAGTCTGCTGAACATCATTTGGGTCCACCAGTCCATCCACCATCTTTGGAGGAGATTCT
Organism: Pleurodeles waltl; assembly: GCF_031143425.1. NCBI lineage: Eukaryota > Metazoa > Chordata > Amphibia > Caudata > Salamandridae > Pleurodeles > Pleurodeles waltl. Next base: position 974,416,152 of record NC_090450.1, on the reverse strand, counting down.
ATCTTTTCTCTGTCAGATGTCACAAACATCCGAGGACAACTCACCCCACAGCCATACAGATATCACATCACTTGGGGCCATATGTATGAAAACTGGGGTCTGCGAATCGCAAATAGCGATTGTTAAGAAAACTCTATTTCCGAGTCGCAATTGGCCATGTAACAAAATTGCGATTCGGAATTAGCGATTTCTTAAAAATCGCTATTTGTGGTTTGCGAGGCCCATTTACCGAATCGCAATTTGCATTCTCGCAATTTGCGATTTTTTTGCGATTTGGTAAAAAATCACAAATTGCGAGAAAGTTCGAGAATGCACACCTGGAGGAGCCTGATGACATCACCAACAGGAAATGAGTCATCCCAGGCAGTTTCAGGTGCCACACCCAAACCAGCATCCTGAGAGAGAGCAGCCCAGCCACATAGAGCAGCACTCAGCAGGAGCAGAAACACCTGATCCAGGATGGAGACCCCAGGAACATCACAGGAGAAGCAGGAGAGGAAGCGCTAGCTCAAGTTTAGTGAACAGGAGCTGGAGGTACTGACTGAAGAGGTTGTGAGGAGCCATGACCGCCTGTTTGGGAAATCTTCACTCCAGGTTCCTGAGAGCGAAAAAAGAAGGTTATGGCTGGACATCCAGGGAAAAATCTGCACCATTGGAGTGGCACAGCGCTCCATAGAGGAGATTAAGAAAAGGTGGTGCGACCTGCTCTCCCGGGCAAAGGAGAGGGTGGCAAGGAGACTTGCGGAGGCCTTGGGGCACAGGTGGCGGACCACCAACCGAACCACCATCCACACCACTGGAGGACCTGGTGGAATTCACACTCCTCCCTCAAGCTGTGACAGGGGTCACAGATATCGACACCTCCGGTCAACCGAGTACCAGCCAAGGTAAGTGCAATGTTGTTTGTGAACCCAATATGTGTATGCACAAAAGCCCCTTAGGAATTAACATGTAATGTGAAGTAGTGTGTGAAGTAGTCCAGTCCACATCTTAGAAGCAGCACAACAATGCATTATGGGAGTTGCGGTCCACTAACTGGTACAGACAGTAGCATAACAATGTAATGAAGCATAGTGATACCCAAGGTAACACAACACACACAACACCATGTAGAGCAGTACCTGTACCTTTATTGCCATTTTCAGACAGATAATGTAACATACAGAACTGACATGCTGCATATTGTTGTTGCAGGTGGTCCAGGCCCAGCAGCCACACACAGTCCATGTGTAGGGGAGACGGACACCCAGCAGCCCTCTGACACCAACACCAGTGGGTCCCTCCACATCTCCACTGTGCGCCGCAGGCCCAGGGCACTACCACTGCCAGACTTCAGCGGCGACTCGGATGTGCAGCAGGAAGGGCCAAGCACACCGTCTGCACCAGACAGGCGCAGCCAGATACTGGAGGGCAGGGGTCAGCCAGTCCAACGCTTGAGTGCCACAGTGTCCCAGCAGCAACCTCATGAGGCAGGTGAGGGTCCGTCCTTGTTCGGGGGCCTTGAGGCTGCTATGTTGCAGCAACAGCGCCTGCAAAACAAGCACATACTTAGTTTGGACCGGAACCTGAGAGTCCACAATAGACACATGATGGGCCTGCATCGGCAACTGGACGCACTGAACAGCAACATCACACAGCTGCGTGAAGGGCAGGTGCAGGCTTCTGAGGACACTAGGGACCTTACTAGTGCAGTGCGTGACCTCTGCCAGGAGCTGCGCCATGAAAGGGTTAGCCGGCGCAGACAGGAACACCGATTCAGGACAAATGTTTGGCAGCTACTGCAGGTCCTCCAACAGGATGGCGAACTCCACAGCACTCATCGCCCGTCGCGCTGTGGCGGCACAAGTGGAGGCTGCACACACCAGCAGGGACGTGGTCCAGGGCCTTGTGCACATCACTAATGTGATTGAACTTGTCATGGGACAGAGATCTGCCACTCCCAGTGAGGTAGCCTTGGGGGACACTGAGGACAGTTCTAGCCTCAGTAGTGTGGCCGTACCTGCAGCAGACACCAGACGGCGCAGTGCCAGGCGCAGCACTGCCACTGAAGGTGACATTCAAGGTGCCAGTGAGTTAACTGGGCACCCGAGTGGTGTGCGTGGGAGGAGAAAGTGACTCTTGCCGCAATTACACTGGTGTTGCCACTATGACGTAATAGTGCGTGACTCAGTTCTTTTGTTAATTTTAGTTTTTTCCATCACCTGTTTACTTCATTTATCACTTATTCATTACCTGACGTAAGGTAATAAATTTCTATCACTACAGGTACAGTTGTCAGGGGATTTTTGTCATTCATACTCACGTCTGAAATGGTTGTGTGTGATGTCGGAACGCCTTTGCCTTCCCTCTGCTGCACTGGTCCTGTCTGCTGGCTGTAGAGGTGGTATGGGATCGTCATCCTCATCTGATTCAGTGTAACTGATTTCTATAGGTATGCCCCTGGTTGTAGCTATATTGTGCAAGATTGCACAAATAGCCACTATTCTACATGTGGTTTCTGAACTGTACTGTAGGGCCCCTCCACTTTTGTGGAGGCAACGGAAGAGACTCTTCAGCAGGCCAAATGTGCGCTCCACAACGTTGCGGGTTGCCCTGTGTGCTGCATTGTATCTCTGTTCTGCTGGTGTTGCAGGATTGAGGTAGGGCGTCATCATGTAGGTGCGCACTGCGTAGGCACTGTCTCCTGGAAGGGACAGAAGGTGTGATGAGTAACTCTGCCATCTGACAAGGGTTTGTCATCTATGCGCCAGTGTACAGAGGGACATTACCTAGTAGATATCCTTCACCAAACTCCCCAGCTAGCAGTCTTGTGTGAATGCCGCTGTGGCGAAAGATGTAAGAATCATCTGTGCTCCCTGGGTACCTGGCCACGAGATCAGTTATGATATAGAAGGCATTGCATATCACCTGTATATTCATGGAATGTTGGTATTTACGGTTTCGGTACACATACTCTGTGACTGATGGTGGACATATTGCCACATGTGTGCCATCTATGGCACCTAGGACGTGGGGGTTCTCTTCCAGGGGATCCTCATCAATAGTCATAAACATTGAATATTCCCGCCCTTGTGCGGGGACCCCGGAGCATATATAAAATATATACACATTATACATGTGTAACAAACAGTCATGCAGGCTATCCTGTTAAAAACAGGCTAAAATGCTTTATTTCTATGAAGTTTTTTTTTTTTTTTTTTTTTAAATACTACAATAGAGCATAAATAAGTACCCAAGCTCCTAAAACTAGGCTTGGGGAAGTAAGCAGTAGCAAACTCTAGTGAAAAAATAGAGAAAACTGCATTGAAAAACAATGAAGCATTCTTAGCCAATAGGCTGCATGTAGGTTAACACAGGAGAACCATAAAAACTTTGGCACTGTGCCTTTAAGACCCTGAGCACCTCCAGTATCCCACCATGCCTCAGGGGTGAAGGAAAGGTGACAGTTGGTTCACAGTTAGGTCAGTTCTTTTTTCCGGCTTCTTCTGAGAGGATCCTGGAGCATTGAGCTCTCAGTTTTTCTGAGTTTTCCTCAGAAAAATTCTTTAAAAAAGCGTTTTTTCACTTTTCACTCGACAAGTAACATCTTTGTCTGAGCTAGGAAGGTTTTTTCTGACAGAAAAATGCCTTCTCTTTTTGTCAAATGCCCTGCTTGTGGGAAGAAGAAGGCCCAGTCAGATCCCCACTCTCTGTGCATAGTGTGCCTGCCTCAGAGTCACTGCCCTCACACTTGTAAGTACTGTAAGAACATGTCTAGGAGGACTCTGAAAGACAGAGAGAAGATCCGACTTCATGGGCTTCAGGAGAGGAAAAGAACATCGTCCTCCTCACTCCCCAGGCATCCAGAAGGCCATTCTCAGGAGAGAATGGCCCGGTCGACGTCGACAGGTAGGAAAATACCTGTTTGTTCACCGTCGACGTCGTCGCTACCACCGTCCCACCGGCATAGATCGCCGTCGACGGCGACGCACCCGACGTCGAAGGGAACGGCGTCGAGGGAACATCAGAGCAGGGGCAGGTCTCCGTCGACGGCAGCCCGCCGATCGACGTCGAGCCACCGCCGGCATGCCCGGTCGCCGCCAAAGGCTGTGCGCCCCCCGACGTCAGGACACACGACGTCGAGATCTCCACGACGGCACGAGAAACATCCGCCGTCAACCTCCCATCGCTCCACGTCGAGGCACACGACGGCGAGCAGGTCGAGGTCCAAGGAACGCCGTTCGACGTCAAGGCACTCAACGTCGAGGCAATCAACGTCGAGGCAGGACCAACCGACTGTGCTGTCCAACAGGGAGCAGAACATCGCCCCTCGCCAGACAAGGCTCAGTCTCCAGTGGTCTCCATACCGAGCGACTCTTCTCGGTCAAGAGCATCTCCTGGGCATGTCTCGCCCATCAACCTATCTCCGAGATGGCTGGAGAGCCTCAACAGACCAGCGGCCTCCCCAGATTCGCAATATTCGCGAATCTATTCACCCACTGCCTCCCCGCCAAGAACGCCATCGCCGACAGCCGGGGCAGAACGGGCTCGTTAAGCTCCTCGACAGCCGACCGCGAGGCCTAGGCGCTCGGCTACAGCGTCCCGCAGCAGATCTCGCTCTCAACGGAGATCCAGGTCGCGCTCAAGAAGATCACCCTCTTGGTCTTCATCAGGTTCTTCTGTCGGGCGTTACTCACCTACTCTTACAGATTCACCACCTGCTAGAGTCTCACCAGTGGATGACATAACCACTTTCAACGAGGTGTTGCTAAGAGGAGCGCAGAAACTCAATATAGAGGTTCCAGAACCGTCTACCTCCTCATCAATCATCTTTGAGACGCTACAACAGAGATCAGCGTCGAAAAAGTTGCTGCCTCTAGTGCCTGGTTTGTTGCAGCCGACCATGGACACTTTTCTGGCCCCAGCCTCGCTTAAGTCTGGCCCGGCTCGGATTCTTAAAAAGTACAAGGCTCCAGAGCAAGACCCTTTATTCCTTAGGAAGGATCCGCCGCCAGACTCAGTGATCATAGCTGCCGCCCGAAAGACCCACTCGGTGGCATCTTCATCCACGGTACCCCCGGATAAAGAGAGCAGACATTTAGACTCTCTGGGAAGAAAGATGTGCGGGACAGCGGCTTCAGCAATGAAGGTCTCTAGTGCGTCTGCGCTCCTGGGCAGGTACGATCGTTCTCTGTGGGATTCCCTCAGTAGATTTACAGAAAAACTGCCCAGAGAAGACAGGCAAGATTTCCAAGAGATTCTACAGGAAGGATGCCTGGTATCTAACCAAGTTATCAGCGCGGCAGCGGATGGGGCGGATTTGGCGGCTCATGGGTACGCACATGGTATCTGTGCGAGGAGATCTTCCTGGCTGAGGCTCACTGGCTTGAAACAGGAGGCACAACAACGTATCCTGAATCTCCCATTTGCCGGGAATTCTCTATTCGGTGCCCATGCAGACGAAGAGATGGCCCGCATGAAGACCGAGGTGGATACCATGAAGGCGGTAGGCCTCGAAAGAAGGAAAGATTTCAGGCGGAGGTACAGACCGTACGATAGACGCCCTTTCCAACAGAGGGTTCAAACCCCTCATTGGTCGCAAAGGTCTCAGCAACGACAGGGACGCCCTCTGTTTCAGCGAAGAAACACAAGGGAGCGAGGGTCAAGTAGACCTCAACAGTCCACTCCAAAAGCACCCACTAAGCAATGAAGTCTCGCTTCCCTCGACACTGTACACCACTCCGGTGGGGGGAAGTATTATTGCTCATCTTCACGAGTGGCACTCTATCACAAGAGACAAATGGGTGCTCAATATTGTCAAACATGGCTATTCTCTCCTTTTCAAGCAGCCTCCACCACACTTGCCACCAACCAAACACAATCCGGCTCATCTCACCTTGCTACGCAAGGAGGCTCTCGCCCTCCTAAGAAAGAATGCCATAGAAAGGGTTCCACCTGCCCACAGAGGAAAGGGGGTCTACTCCCGTTACTTTCTAGTAGCAAAGAAGGGTCAAGAGGGCGTTTTCAGGCCAATCCTGGATCTAAGACTGCTGAACAAATACATAAGAAAGCAGAAGTTCAGAATGCTAGCGCTTCACCAAATTTTCCCTCAACTGCATCAGGGAGACTGGATGTGCTCCATCGACCTGCAGGATGCGTATTTCCACATCCCAATAGCTCCAAAGCATCGAAAATTCCTGCGCTTTCGAGTAGCGTTACAGCATTATCAGTTCAGGGTTCTACCCTTTGGCCTGAAATCTGCTCCAAGAGTTTTCTCGAAATGTATGGCAGTGGTGGCGGCGCATCTACGAAGACAAAGGATATACATATTTCTCTTCCAGGGGATCCTCATCAATAGTCATAAACATTGAATATTCCCGCCCTTGTGCGGGGACCCCGGAGCATATATATATAAAATACATACATATTATCATGTGTAAAACAGCAATGCAGGCTATAATCATAAATAGGCTAAAATGCTTTATTTCTATGAAAGTTTTTTTTTTTTTTTTTTTTTTTTATATTATAAAATCACAATAGATCATAAATATCTACCTAAGCCCCAAAAGCTGGACTTAGGGAAGTAAACAGCAGTAAATATCAGAGAAAAATAGAAAAAACCACATTGAAAAACAATGAAGCATTCTTAGCCAATAGGCTGCATGCAGGTTAACACAGGAGTACCATAAAAACTTTGGCACCGTGCCTTTAAGACCCTGAGCACCTCCAGTATCCCACCATGCCTCAGGGGTGAAGGGAAGGTGACAGTTGGTTCACAGTTAGGTCAGTTCTTTTTTCCGGCTTCTTCTGAGAGGATCCTGGAGCATTGAGCTCTCAGTTTTTCTGAGTTTTCCTCAGAAAAATTCTTTAAAAAAGTGTTTTTCACTTTTCACTCGACAAGTAATATCTTTGTCTGAGCTAGGAAGGTTTTTTCTGACAGAAAAATGCCTTCTCTTTTTGTAAAATGTCCCTCTTGTGGGAAGAAGAAAGCCCAGTCAGACCCACACTCTCTGTGTATTGTCTGCCTGCCACAGAGTCACTGTCCTGACACCTGCAAGTATTGTAAGAACATGTCAAGGAGGACTCTCAAAGACAGAGAGAAGATCAGGCTACATGGGCTTCAGGAGAGGAAAAAGTCAACATCCTCTTCACTTCCCAGACCTACAGCAGAAGGAATGGCCCGATCGACGTCGACAGGTAGGATTGTACCTGTTTGTTCTCCATCGACGTCATCGGCACCACCGTCTCACCGGCATAGATCGCCGTCGACGGCGACCAGACCGACGTCGAGGGACAAAACGTCGAAGCATGGACACAGGGGTACATCTCCGTCGACGGCAGGCCGCCGTTCGGCGTCGAGTCATCTCCGGCGCTCCCGTTCGCCGTTGAGAACGTCTCACCCCTTGGCGTCGAAGGACACGACACCAAAAACACCTCGACGGCATGAACATCCGCCGTCGACCACTCGCCACTCAACGTCGAGACACACGACGGCGAGTAGGTCCAGGTCCCGTGATAGGCGATCGGCGTCAAGACACTCGACGGCAAGACCTCCGACGTCAAAACCTTCGACGTCGAGAGCAGACCAGCCATCGCAACCTTCGACGTCGAGGATACAATCGACGTCGACACAACCTTCAGCTGTGTCACAGGCAGTAGAGCCAGCGGACAAAGCTCCCTCACCGGTGGTCTCTATAAGGAGTGCATCATCCCATTCCAGAGCATCGGGGCATGTTTCTCCCATCACAGCATCCCCGGATTCACAATACTCGAGGATGTATTCTCCTACTGCCTCATTACCGAGAACGCCATCGCCTACAGCTAGAGCAGGACGGGCTCGTTCTGCTTCTCGTCAGCCGACCACAAGACCTGCAAGCTCTGCTACAGCCTCTCGGAGCAGGTCCCGTTCCCGAAGGAGAACCAGGTCACGAACACCACGCAGAAGATCACCTTCTTGGTCTTCTTCAGGATCGTCTGTGGGGCGCTACTCCCCCACACTCACAGATTCTCCACCTGCTAGGATTTCCCCGGTGGATGATATCACCACTTTTAATGAGGTTCTTCTAAGGGGAGCGCAGAAGCTAAATATTGAGGTACCAGAGCCGGCCACCTCATCCTCGGTTATCTTTGAGACCCTACAACACAGATCAGTCTCGAGAAAACTGCTGCCACTAGTACCGGGTTTGCTGCAACCGACTATGGACACTTTTCTGTCTCCAGCCACTCTCAAGTCTGCCCCGGCTAGGATTCAAAAGAAATACAAAGCTCCGGAACAAGATCCTTTATTCCTGCGGAAGGATCCGCCACCGGACTCTGTGATCTTAGCCGCAGCCAGAAAAACACACTCTGTGGCATCATCTTCCACAGTCCCCCCGGATAAGGAGAGCAGACACCTAGACTCTCTGGGGAGAAAGATGTGCGGTACGGCGGCATCTGCTATGAAGGTCTCCAGCGCCTCAGCACTTCTGGGCAGATATGACCGCTCTCTGTGGGACTCACTCCACAGATTTACAGAAAAGTTGCCCAGGGAAGATAGACAGGACTTCCAGGAAATCTTGCAGGAAGGGGGCCTAGTATCTAACCAGGTCATCAGCGCGGCGGCGGACGGGGCGGATTTGGCTGCGCATGGGTATGCGCACGGAATCTGCGCTAGGAGGTCTTCCTGGCTACGGCTCACGGGTCTGAAACAGGAAGCACAGCAGCGCATTTTGAACCTCCCATTCAGCGGGAGTTCGTTGTTCGGTACCCACGCAGATGAAGAGATGGCCCGAATGAAAACGGAAGTCGACACGATGAGGGCAGTGGGCCTGGAACGTAAAAAAGACTTCAGACGGAGGTACAGGCCGTATGACAGACGACCATTCCAGCAGAGGGTTCAAACCCCTCACTGGTCTCAAAGGCCACAACAACGACAGGGACGTCCCCTGTTTCAGGCACGTAGACCCACAAGAGACAGAGGGTCAAGTAGACCTCAACAGTCTACAGCAAAGACACCATCAAAGCAATGAGGCATTGCTTCCCTCAGCACTGTGCACCACTCCGGTGGGGGGAAGTGTTACGCATCATCTTCGCGAGTGGCACTCAATCACAAAAGACAAATGGGTGCTCAATATTGTCGAACATGGCTATTCTCTCCTTTTCAAAAAACCTCCTCCACACTTGCCGCCAGCAAGGTGTTTTCCTTCTCATCTCAGCCTGCTACGCAAGGAAGTTCTCGCACTCCTACAAAAGAAAGCTGTAGAAAAGGTTCCTCCGGCACAAAAAGGAAAAGGGGTGTACTCCCGTTACTTTCTGGTGGCGAAAAAAGGTCAACAGGGCCTCTTCAGACCAATTCTGGACTTACGGCTCCTGAACAAGTACATAAGAAAACAAAAGTTCAGGATGCTAGCCCTTCACCAGATTGTCCCGCAACTGCATCAGGGAGACTGGATGTGCTCCATCGACCTACAGGATGCATATTTTCACATCCCAATAGCAACCAAACATCGGAAATTTTTACGTTTCCAGATAGCGTCACAGCACTACCAATTCAGAGTCCTTCCATTCGGCCTGAAGTCTGCACCCCGAGTCTTTTCAAAATGTGTAGCAGTGGTAGCGGCACACCTTCGAAGACAAAAAATATTCGTCTACCCCTACCTGGACGACTGGCTAGTGAAGGCCTCATCTCCGGATCAGGCGAGAAAACATCGAGATATCGTTCTAAGAACTTTCGAGTCTCTAGGTCTTCAAATCAACCACGACAAGTCAACCTTGATTCCAACACAAAACCTCCACTACCTGGGAGCGATACTAAACACAGAGCTCCAAAGAGTGTATCCTTCGGAGGAACGACTTTTATCAATCCACAGGAAGTGTCAACATCTATTAACAGCCGATGCACCTACAGCTCGTCAGGTGACATCGCTTCTGGGCTCCATGGCTTCATGCATCTTCATTGTCCCGAATGCCAGGCTACGCATGAGGCCCCTTCAGGAGGCACTAGAGAACAATTGGAGCCAAAAGACTGGTCACTGGGAGGACAGAGTTCGACTACCAGCAGTGGCTTTTCAATCACTACAATGGTGGATGCACAGACCTCACCTGTCGATAGGTTCTCCGTTTCACCAGACAATTCCAGTCGACACTCTAGTAACGGATGCGTCTCTTCAGGGTTGGGGTGCTCATTTGGGTTCCTTCCAAGCTCAGGGTCTTTGGTCCGACAAGGAAAAGAACTATCACATAAATCTACTGGAACTCAGAGCAGTCCATCTGGCTCTCAAATCTTTCTCTCCATTGGTTCAGGGGAAATCTATCCTAGTTCAGACAGACAATACAACCACAATGTATTACCTGAACAAACAGGGGGGAACAAGATCACTACCTCTGTCTCGAGAATCCCAAACGATATGGCATTGGCTCCTGGCCAGGGGAATGTCTATCACAGCGGTACACCTGCCAGGTCAGCAAAACGTAGAGGCAGATTTCCTGAGCAGACATCTGGAAGACGCGCACGACTGGGTGCTACACGACGAAGTCGTCGAGGACATCTTCGGTCAATGGGGTCGACCTCAGTTGGATCTCTTTGCAGACGAAACAAACAAAAAATGCCCAGACTTCGCGTCCAGGTTCTGCCGTCCGGGATCTCAAGGGAATGCCCTGTTGATCAACTGGTCAGGGACATTTCTCTACGCCTTTCCACCGATTCCCCTCATACCGACAGTAATCAACAAATTTTACAACTCCAGAACCAGAATGATTCTGATAGCGCCACTATGGCCCCGCCAATTCTGGTACACGGACCTACTCAACTTATCGGAAAGACCTCACAGGAGGTTGCCGTGCAGACCGGATCTCCTGAGCAGAATGGAAGGCAGAATCCTACATCCCAACCTTCCCTCTCTGAGCTTGACAGCATGGCTCCTGAATTCCTACAGTATGGGCACCTAGGGCTCTCACAGGAGTGCATGAGCATCTTGAAAGAGTCAAAACGACCTTCCACGCGGCGTTCTTACGCTTTTAAGTGGAAGAGATTTTACATCTGGTGCTCTCAACAAGGTATAAATCCCATACGAGCTCAGGAGGACGTCATACTATCCTATTTACTTCATCTGGCGAAGTCTGGTCTGCAGGTATCTTCTATTAAGGTTCATTTATCTGCAATTGCAGCGTATCGTAAGTCGCCTTCTCAGGAATCCTTCTTTACGATACCTGTAGTCAAGGATTTTTTAGAAGGCTTGAAAAAGGTTTTTCCTCCCATTCGGAGACCTTCTCCTCCATGGGAACTGAATGTAGTCCTGTCAAAACTTATGGGCCCTCCCTTTGAACCTATCCACAAGGCCTCTTTACAGCACCTTACGTGGAAGACGGCTTTTTTGGTGGCCATTACTTCAGCGAGGAGGGTCAGCGAAATTCAGGCTCTGTCTTGCAGAGAACCGTACACGGTTTTTCACGATAATAGAGTGGTTCTGCGAACTCACCCATCTTTCCTTCCGAAGGTGGTGTCAGAATTCCATATCAATCAGACTATATCTTTACCGACTTTCTTTCCCAATCCGGAGACTCCGGCTGAGAAAGCATTGCATTCTTTAGACTTAAAAAGAGTGCTGAAATTCTATTTGGGCAAAACAAAACCGATTAGACATTCTAACCATTTGTTTCTGAATTATGGTCATTTAAGAACAGGAGAGGCAGCGTCTAAACGAACTATATCAAGATGGATTGTGTCTTGTATTGTTAACACTTACCAACTGGCTAATAAGCAATTACTGGCTAGGCCAAAAGCGCATTCCACAAGGGGAAAAGCGGCTACTGCTGCCCTCCTTAACAATGTACCAATTTCCGAGATTTGTAAGGCTGCTACATGGAAGTCTGTGCATACCTTTACTAAGCATTACTGTTTAGACTCGGATGCAAGTGCGGATGCCCAGGTGGGGCAGGCCTCTCTTAGAAATCTATTTGCATGAATATGTATTCTTTCCTGCACTTCTTTCGGACAGTCCGCAGAGTTTAGGGATGGGCTTGCTAATCTATTCAATGTTTATGACTATTGATGAGGATCCCCTGGAAGAGAAGGATTAGTTACTTACCTGTAAATCCTAGTTCTCTTCCAGGGGTATCCTCATCAAAGTCATAAACAACCCACCCTCCTCCCCGGACTTAAGTCTCCTAGAAGTGCAGGACAGATTATCTTTCTGATCAGTTACACAGATTGTCACCGTAAAAAAGTACTGACCTAACTGAGAACCAACTGTCACCTTCCCTTCACCCCTGAGGCATGGTGGGATACTGGAGGTGCTCAGGGTCTTAAAGGCACGGTGCCAAAGTTTTTATGGTTCTCCTGTGTTAACCTGCATGCAGCCTATTGGCTAAGAATGCTTCATTGTTTTTCAATGTGGTTTTTTCTATTTTTCTCTGATATTTACTGCTGTTTACTTCCCTAAGTCCAGCTTTTGGGGCTTAGGTAGATATTTATGATCTATTGTGATTTTATAATATAAAAAAAAAAAAAAAAACTTGCATAGAAATAAAGCATTTTAGCCTATTTATGATTATAGCCTGCATTGCTGTTTTACACATGATAATATGTATGTATTTTATATATATATGCTCCGGGGTCCCCGCACAAGGGCGGGAATATTCAATGTTTATGACTTTGATGAGGATACCCCTGGAAGAGAACTAGGATTTACAGGTAAGTAACTAATCCATCCATACCTAGACGACTGGCTACTAAAGGCTTCTTCTCCGGAGCAGGCGAGAAGCCATCGGGACATTGTACTAGGAGTTTGCGAAGCTCTAGGTCTTCAGGTCAATTACCAGAAGTCAACCTTGACTCCAACGCAGAGTCTTCACTACCTAGGAGCTATCATAAACACAGAACTACAAAAAGTGTATCCTTCGGAGGAACGACTGTCCTCAATAAACATGAAGTGCCAGGACCTGTTGAGAGCCAGCGCACCTACGGCACGTCAGGTGACATCACTACTGGGCTCCATGGCATCGTGCATCTTTATTGTCCCAAATGCCAGACTCCACATGAGACCCCTCCAAGAGGCATTGGAGGCCAATTGGAGCCAAAGAACAGGTCGCTGGGAAGACACAATGCGGCTACCGGAGGTAGCACTGCAGTCATTGAGATGGTGGATGCACAGACCTCACCTGTCAGTGGGCGCTCCGTTTCACCAGGTACTTCCATCCGACACTCTGGTAACGGATGCGTCTCTTCAGGGATGGGGGGCTCATCTGGGTCCTTTTCAAGCGCAGGGTCTGTGGTCAGACAAGGAGAAGCAGTACCACATCAATCTGCTAGAACTCAGAGCGGTCCATCTGGCTCTCAAGTCTTTCACACCGCTAATTCAGGGGAAAACTCTATTGATACAGACGGACAATACAACCACGATGTATTACTTGAACAAACAAGGGGGAACGAGATCCCTACCCCTTTCACGAGAGTCCCAAGCGATATGGCATTGGCTCCTGGCCAGAGGAATGTCAATCACAGCAGTTCACCTGCCAGGTCAGCAGAACGTAGAAGCAGACTTTCTAAGCAGACACCTGGAGGACGTTCACGATTGGGTCCTGCACGACGAAGTCGCAGAATACATCTTCGCGCAATGGGGTCGGCCTCAACTGGACCTCTTCGCAGACGATGTAAACAGGAAATGCCCAGACTTCGCATCCAGGTTCTACCGTCCAGGATCTCGAGGGAATGCCCTGTTGATCGACTGGTCAGGGACATTTCTTTACGCTTTTCCTCCGATTCCCCTCATTCCGGCAGTGATCAGCAAACTTTACGGATCCAGGACCAGAATGATTCTTATAGCGCCACAATGGCCTCGACAATTCTGGTACACGGATCTCCTCAACCTGTCGGAAAAACCTCACAGGAGGCTGCCGTGCAGACCGGATCTTCTGAGCAGAATGGAGGGCAGGATTCTGCATCCCAACCTACCCTCTCTGAGCTTAACAGCATGGCTCCTGAATTCCTGCAGTATGGGCACCTAGGACTCTCGCAGGAGTGCATGAACATCTTGAAAGAGTCCAAACGGCCTTCCACGCGGCGTTCCTACGCTTTTAAGTGGAAGAGATTCTACATATGGTGCTGTCAGCAAGGCCATAATCCCATACGGGCGCAGGAGGACGTCATACTGTCCTATTTGCTTCACCTAGCGAAATCCGGTCTGCAGGTATCATCTATTAAGGTACATTTGTCTGCTATTACTGCCTATCGCAAGTCACCTTCTCAGGAATCCTTCTTTACGAAACCTGTAGTCAAGGATTTCTTAGAAGGTTTGAAGAAAGTTTTTCCGCCAATTCGGAGGCCTTCTCCTCCGTGGGAACTGAACATAGTCCTAGCAAAACTTATGGGCCCTCCTTTCGAGCCTATCCATAAGGCCTCCTTACAACACCTTACGTGGAAAACGGCCTTTCTGGTGGCCATTACTTCAGCGAGGAGGGTCAGTGAGATCCAGGCCTTGTCTGCAAAAGAACCGTACACGGTTTTTCATGACAATAGAGTAGTTCTACGAACTCACCCATCTTTCCTTCCGAAGGTGGTGTCAGAATTCCATATTAATCAGACCATAACTTTACCGACGATCTTTCCCAATCCGGAAACTCCGGCTGAGAAAGCATTGCACTCATTAGACTTGAAAAGAGTGCTGAAATTTTATCTGGACAAGACAAAATCGATTAGACACTCTAACCGCTTGTTTGTGAACTATGGTCATTTAAGGACAGGAGAAGCAGCATCTAAGCGAACAATATCAAGATGGATAGTCTCTTGTATTGTTAATACTTACCAGCTAGCTAATAGACAATTGCTAGCGCGGCCTAGAGCGCATTCCACAAGGGGAAAAGCGGCTACTGCTGCTCTCCTTAACAATGTTCCTATATCTGAGATTTGTAAGGCTGCTACATGGAAGTCTGTCCATACTTTTACAAGACATTATTGTTTAGACTCAGATGCAAGAGCGGATGCCCAAGTGGGGCAGGCCTCTCTAAGGAATTTATTTGCGTAAGACATGTCTATTCCTGCACTTCTATCGGACAGTCCGCTGGGTTTAGGGATGGGCTTGCTAATCTATTCAATGTTTATGACTATTGATGAGGATCCCCTGGAAGAGAAGGATAAGTTACTTACCTGTAAATCCTAGTTCTCTTCCAGGGGTATCCTCATCAAAGTCATAAACAACCCACCCTCCTCCCCGGACACACGTCTACTGGAAGTGCAGGACAGACAGTATTTTGATTCAATTATACAAATTGTCACCGTAAAAAGAACTGACCTAACTGTGAACCAACTGTCACCTTTCCTTCACCCCTGAGGCATGGTGGGATACTGGAGGTGCTCAGGGTCTTAAAGGCACAGTGCCAAAGTTTTTATGGTTCTCCTGTGTTAACCTACATGCAGCCTATTGGCTAAGAATGCTTCATTGTTTTTCAATGCAGTTTTCTCTATTTTTTCACTAGAGTTTGCTACTGCTTACTTCCCCAAGCCTAGTTTTAGGAGCTTGGGTACTTATTTATGCTCTATTGTAGTATTAAAAAAAAAAAAAAAAAAAACTTCATAGAAATAAAGCATTTTAGCCTGTTTTTAACAGGATAGCCTGCATGACTGTTTGTTACACATGTATAATGTGTATATATTTTATATATGCTCCGGGGTCCCCGCACAAGGGCGGGAATATTCAATGTTTATGACTTTGATGAGGATACCCCTGGAAGAGAACTAGGATTTACAGGTAAGTAACTTATCCAACTGTGCTATCTGGTAGAAATAATTTTTTGTCTGCTGTATTTCCTGTGGGGTGTGGGGGAATCTGATGTACTGTTGGAGTTAGCTTAGCATGGCGTTTATAAATGCATTGAAAAATCTGGAGAGGGTACTCTGTGAGGGTGCCGCTGCTATGACCCCTTGATAGCTCCCTGAGGCAAGTAGGTGTAGGGAGCATAATACCTGCACATGGGTGGGTATGCTGTGAGTCCTTAGTGTTCTGCGCTGCAGTATGGGTTGTAGCTCAGCTATCAGATCAAGTATCATGGCTGAGTTCAACCTATACCTCTCAAATATTTCCTCCTCTGTCAGGTCAAATAGTGTAATGCGCACTCTGAAAATGCGCTCCTTTCTCCTCCTCCCTCTCCTCAAACCTGCCAAGATCCTCATCTTCCTCGCCATGACGTAGAGTGCAGCCATTGTGGAAAAGAGTCTGAGGCATTCTGGGCCTCTTTATATAGGTTGCACCTGGTTACCACCTGGTTTCACTTAGTGGTATTTTGCATGTGCAAAATGCCATTCTGCGAATAATCGCTAATTGCGATTTTTTGATGCATCTATTTGTGATTTGGATTTTGCAAATCGCATTTTTCGCCTCGCAATTTCCTACTGGAAATACCGAATCGCAAAAGGCGACTCGCAAACCCAGGTCGCACCGCAAAAAAACGCGAATTTTGCGATTTCTTATTTTTGGTCTGTGAATGCCTTTCATGCATCGCAGACCAAGTTTTTGCACTCGCAAGCGGCCGATTTTTGCGATTCGCACCGTTTGCGAGTGCAAAAACTTTTCATACATCTGGCCCACGGTTTCTATGTTATCATGCATATTTCTGATCTGAAATGCTCAACTTTATAAAAAAGCCTATTCAGCGGTGCTAGTTCTCAGGCAAATGGGAAGACAGTTTGATGCCAGTGTCCTAGTTCTTCCTTTGACGATGTCCACCATACAGCTCAGTGAGGACATTCCATCTCACAAGATAGTAATGAATGGTTTACTGTGGGGATAAGAAGCCCATAAGCACCACCTTCAGGGAATATTGTTTTAGAAAATGTCTTAATCACATCACTCTTCTGTAACTTGATGCAGTAACCTACCTCTTAAGTCGTTTATGCCAGCCTTGAAGACAAACTCCCTGGTGGTTGATATGTATAATAGAACAATCTACTACGTGAGCAAGCAGAGATACCAGATCCAGTCACTGTCCCTGAAATCACAGCATTATATGGGCATCACACATTATAGGCAGCACAATATAGGCATCTGAGTCTCCCTGAAGATTATATGGATTTTCTGTAGGAAACCAAGCACCCACCCTCTAGGGCATGCTATGCCTACAACTGAGGCAGATTATGAATATATTACATTCAGAAGAGATTTATTTGCAAGTATCAAGAAGAAGCAGTATTACTGTTTCTCTTCCAGGGGATCCTCATCAATAGTCATAAACATTGAATATTCCCGCCCACGTGCGGGAACCCCGGAGCATATCTAAACACACATGTATATGTATGAAATATATATGAAAAATAACATTTTAGTAGATACTTTTAATACAAGTATAATGTATACATGTGTAAGACAGCAATGCAGTCTATGTTGATAAGCAGGCTAAAAATGTTTTATTTCTATGGAGTTTGTTTTATATTTTTAAACATACATTAAAACCTTCAATTATAGTTAAAACTTTCTGAAGCCCAAGTAGAAGTCATAGAAAGTATAAGCAACACATTTTAAAAGAAAAAAAAACTACATTGAAAATAAAGGAGCATTATTAGCCAATAGGCTGCATGCATGTCAATACAGTAGAACCAAAAAATTGGCACCATGCCTTTAAGACCCTGAGCACCTCCAGTATCCCACCATGCCTCAGGGGTTAGTGAGGTGACAGTTGGTTCACAGTTAGGTCAGTTCTTTTTTCCAGCTTCTTCTGTGAGGATCCTGGAGCATTGAGCTCTCCCTTTTCTGGTGTTTTCAACAGAAAAATAATCTAAAAACTTTGTTTTTCAACCTTCACTCGACGTCTTGACTTATTTCCTGAGTGCAGTGATTATTTTTCTTTCTTAAAATGCCTTCACTTTTTGTGAAATGCCCTTCCTGTGGGAAGAAGGCCCAGTCAGATCCACACTCTGTGTGCATAGTGTGTTTGCCTCAGAGTCACTGCCCTGACACCTGCAGACATTGTAAAAATCTGTCTAAAAGGACTTTAAAAGACAGAGAAAGGATTTGTCTTCATGGCCTTCATGAGAGAGAAAAAACTTCATCATCTTCTCTTCCCAGAACTTCTAAAGATCCTTCTGATGCACGACTAGCTAGATCGACGTCAGCCGGTAAAAAAATACCTGTCTGTTCCCCGTCGACATCATCCCTTCTGTTGTTGCATCACTAGGCGTTGAGATCTACGACACCGTTGACGAAGATTCAACCGGCGTCGAAAGACATGACGTCGAAGGCTCATCTCCCTCATCGGGGTAGATCTCCGTCGATGTTGAGCAAGCACAGGAGTGCTCATATGCCGTCGAAATCGATCCAGCCCTCGACTTCAAGATGTATGACGTCGAGAATGAGGTCGAGTCCAGACCACACTAAAACTCAGTCAGTGTCAGAGGTGCGTAGGCAACCATCGACGACGGTGCACCGTTGATCGACGTCGAGGCAGCTATCACCAGTTACACCTGTCTCCCAAGGAGCGACGCATCAGGAACCAGCGACGGCACAACAAGCTGCCGAGACAGATCTCCCTCCACAAGGTCCGGTGGTGTCTATACGGAGTGGGTCATCGGGAGCGTCAAGGGTGTCATCGCTGGGACACATCTCGCCCATAAATCTGTCTCCTAGATGGTTGGAGAGCCTTAACAAGACACCAGCTTCTCCAGACTCACTATATTCACAGATGTATTCACCATCAGTGTCGTTACCACGAATACCTTCACCAACGACGCACACAGATCGGGCTGGCCCAACATCTGGCCAGCCAAGTCCTAGACATCGACGCAGTCCGTCAAGATCCAGGAGCAGGTCACGCTTCAGGCTGCGTTCAAGGTCGAAGTCTTCTAGATCACGACATCAGCGGAGAACTTCTTTGTGGTCCACATCATCTAACTCTTCCATCAGAGACTATTCTCAGAGTTTGATAAACTCCCCGCCGGCTAGTGTGTCCCCAGTGGACGACATAACGACCTCAACGAGGTGTTGCTTAGAGGGGCACAGAAACTAAACATTGATGTTCGAGACGTCAACCTCTTTATCAGTGATTTTTGAGACCCTACATCACCGAACATCTACCAGGCAGTTACTACCACTGGTGCCTGGTCTCCTTCAACTGACAATGGAAATGTTTCTGACACCAGCAAGCCTGCGTTCAGCGCCAGCTAGGATCCTAAAGAAATACAAGGTCCCAGAGCAGGAACCTTTATTTCTCAGAGCTGATCCCCCACCAGACTCTGTTATTTTAGCCGCAGCCCGCAAGACACATTCAGTGGCTTCATCGTCAACGGTTCCTCCAGATAGAGAGCAAACATCTGGACTCGCTGGGCCGAAAAATGTGTGGCACATCGGCGTCAGTTATGAAGGTCTCGAGTGCCTCTGCACTGTTGGGCAAATACGACCAGTCCCCCTGGGATTCCCTAAACAGGTTCACAGAGAAGTTGCCTAGGGAAGACAGGCAAGACTTCCAAGAGATCTCTCAGGAGGGGAGTTTGGTGGCCAATCAGATTATCAGCGCTGCTGCGGATGGCGCGGACTTGGCGGCCCACGGATACGCACATGGCATTTGTGCAAGAAGGTCTGCTTGGCTAAGGTTTACAGGGTTGAAGCAGGAAGCACAACATTGCATCCTAAACCTGCCGTTTAATGGTAACTCCTTATTTGGCGCCCATACTGATGACGAGATGGCTAAGATGAAGTCAGAAGTTGCACAATGAGAGTAGTGGGACTAGAGAGGCGAAAAGACTTTAGGCGGAGGTATAGGCATTATGACAGGCGTCCTTACCAACAGAGGGTTCAAACCCCTCATTGGTCCCAGTGACCTCAACAAAAGCAAGGGTGACCTCTGTTCCAGTGTTGCAAAACTGCAAGAGATCGCGGACCAAGCAGACCACATCAGTCTACCCCCAAAACCTCGGGCAAGCAATGAGGATTTGCTTCCCTTAATTCTGTCCACCACTCCAGTTGGGGGTGAAGTATTGCAAAGTTCGCTCACGAGTAGCACGCCATAACAAGAGACAAATGGGTGCTAAACATTGGAGAGAATGGATACTCTTTTTTTTGTT
This sequence comes from Pleurodeles waltl, assembly GCF_031143425.1. Taxonomy (NCBI): domain Eukaryota; kingdom Metazoa; phylum Chordata; class Amphibia; order Caudata; family Salamandridae; genus Pleurodeles; species Pleurodeles waltl. Next base: position 974,396,150 of record NC_090450.1, on the reverse strand, counting down.
TCAGATCCCCTCCACCTCTACCACCAGCCAGGTAAACGTCTGCCCACCAATCGTTACTACGCAAAGAAGTTTGTATCCTGTTGAAAAAGAGAGCGATACAAAAGGTTCCTTCTTCTCAAAGGGGAAAAGGAGTGTAGTCCAGATATTTCCTTGTAACAAAAACAGGTCAAGAAGGGGTTTTCAGACCCATTCTGAATTTGAGGCTACTGAACAGATTCATCCGGAAACAGAAATTCAGAATGCTGGCTCTCAATCAAATCTTCCCTCAGCTACACTGAGGAGACTGGATGTTCTTCATCAATCTACAGGATGCGTACTTTCACATTCCAATCGCACCCAAACATCGAAAATTCCTCTGGTTTGTAATCGCTTCTCAACACTACCAGTTCAACGTGCTGCCCTTCGGCCTAAAATCTGCCCCTCGGACATTCTCCAAATGTGTGGCAACGATAGCGGCACACTTGAGAAAGCAGAAAATCTTCATTTATCCATACCTAGACGATTGGCTGCTCAAAGCTTCCACCCCAGAACAGGCTGTAAACCATTTCAACTTGGTTCTCAATACTTTCAGCTCTCTGGGTTTACAGGTCAACTTCCAGAAGTCCACTCTCATACCAAATCAAAACCTCCACTACCTGGGGGCAATACTGGATACAAAGGTTGAAAGCGTGTATTCTTCGGAAGAACGACTATTAATAACGAAGAAGTGTCACACTCTCCTCTGTGCTCACAGATCTACGGTCCGTCTGGTAACATCTCTGTTGGGCTCCATGGCCTCCTGCATTTTCATTGTCCCGAATGCCAGACTGCATATGAGACCTCTTCAAGAGGCTCTGGAGGATCAGTGGAATCCGCATAAAGACCAATGGGAGGACAGAATACTTCTTCCTACCGGAGTTCTACAATCATTACAATGGTGGATGCACAAACATCACCTGTTAGTCGGGCTCCGTTTCACCAATCCATTCCTTCCGACACTCTGGTAACAGATGCATCACCTGGGTCCCCTTCAGGCTCAAGGCTTGTGGTCCAGCAAAGAGCAGACTTACCATATCAACCTACTGGAACTCAGAGCGGTTCAGCTTGCTCTCAAATCGTTTGCACCATCGGTCAAAGGAAAATCTCTTCTGGTCCAGACGGACAATACAACATCAATATACTATCTGAACAAACAAGGGGGCACGAGATCCCGTTCCCCGTCTCGGGAATCTCAAACCATCTGGCACTGGTTGATAGCGAGGGGGATGTCCCTTACAGCAGTCCACCTCCCAGGACAACAAAACTTAGAGGCAGATTTCCTAAGCAGGACCCTCGTAGATGCCCACAATTGGGTTCTTCACGACGAAGTCGTCGCAGACATCTTCCAGCAGTGGGGTCAACCTCAGTTAGGTCTGTTTGCAGACGAAGTCAACAAAAAAAGCCCAGAGTTCGCGTCCAGGTTCTACACTTTATTTTCATCTCCACTTCTCCTCATCAGCTCTTCACATCTCCTCTTCTCTCAGCTCTCTCTCCCAACATTCTATTGTGAACTCCTCTACCTAACAGTCAGAACATTCCATTCTAAAGGGAAGGTGGGGGGGAACGTACCACTTGTATTTAAATATGTCATAACCTCTAATCTAACAAAATCTGCCTATATGTAATTACATGTTGCTACCTTAAAATATTACAACTAAATTACAACACATCTTCCCTTCCACACACAATATATACAAAGTGATCAAAAATATATACATTCAATAATAATTTGACATACCTACATTGATGTCTTAAATATATACATTCAATAGATAATTTGACATACACTACATCGATGTTTTAAAAGAAGTTCTATTGGTACTCTCTGTACCGACGTCATGTCTCTGCTGAATCTCCTCACTCTCGCCATTCTCCATGGAATTTCCTTCACTCCTCACAAGGGCTGATGGCTGTTGGACAATCCTGTCCATACTCCAACACTGACCATTTGTTAACGTAACCACATTGTTTTTCACTTTGGCAATATCAAAAGGACCGGAAAATTTAGTGCCTCGCATATTCGGACAAAAACCCCTTACAGGATTTTTAAAATAAACCTTATCCCCCACTTTCCACTGTTGTTGTTTAGTACCATGTTTAGTATTGTATCTTTTTTTGTAATTGTTTTGATGATTTTCTATTCTAAGTCTGAATTGTGGAGTTATGGCATCACTTTTTCCTCCTCCACCTAACCATTAAGGGAAGAATTTGGTACTTGGTTTCCTGCCCCTTAGAGCAGAAAATGGAGATATTTTTGTAACTGAATTTGGAGTAGAATGGTACGCCCATAACATGTCTCGAATAGCATTTTCAATGATTATTTGGTTTACACTAGCTAACTGGATGCACTCTTTAATCATGCGGTTGGTCCTTTCGACTAAACCGTTTGCCCTGGGACAATATAGCGCTGTAGTGAGGTGGTGTATGTTTAAAGAGCTAAGAAAATCTTTCATTTTTGATGAAGTTAATTGAACTCCATTGTCAGTGATCAAGGTGGCAGGTATTCCTTCCATAGCAAAAGCATCTTTAAGGAAATTTATAACTGATTCAGTGGTGATTTGATTTACCATTTTTACATTAATCCAATGCGAGTAATAATCAATCAGTACTAAAGCAAAACATTTCACAACACCATTCATGTTGATAGGCCCTATGATGTCTAATGCCAATTTTGTCCAAGGCTTGTCTGGTACCGCCACAGGATATATAGGAGTTTTATGAATAATTTTAGTTTTGTCACTGCACACACATTTAATGCAATTTTTAACTTCATTTTCTATCATAGAGTCCATATTAGGAAACCAATATCTTTCTCTAACACGAGCTTTTGTGAGGCTCCTGCCTAAATGACCTTCATGAGCCAGATTGATAATTTTGTGTATCAATCCTGCCGGTGGTATTATCTTATCATTTCTTAAAACAAAATTTCCGTTTTCATTTATTTCATGTCTAACCTCCCAATAGTTTTTTAGTGTTTCGTCCAGATCCCTCCTAAATTCCGGCCATCCCTCCTTCGCTAATGTTCTCAATAAGGATAGGGATTCATCCTTATGGTCAGCCAACTTCCATTCTTCTTCACTGATAGCCAGAGTACAAACAACCATTACTGGGTATTCCGGGGTCTCATAGTCTTCATTTATAGTCAACGGTACTCTAGATAGAAAATCCGCAGCACAATTATTATTACCCGGTAGGTACTCAATCTTAAAACAAAAGCTCTCCAGGCCTAAAATCCATCTAGCAATTCTAGGTGTACAGTTGTAGAAACTTTTTGTAGAGAAAACATAAACTAGTGGTTTGTGGTCTGTACGTAAAGTAAATTGTGTACCCCAAAGGAAGAATTTAAAATGTTTTATAGCCCAGAAACAAGCCAGAGCTTCTCTTTCAATTACTGAGTAATTGGATTCTGCCTTATTTAAAGCCCTAGAAGCAAATGCTACAATTCTCTCTTTACCATCAACCACTTGGGATAAAGTGGCTCCCAAACCTTTTTTGCTCGCGTCAGTAGTAAAAATAGTCTTCCTTTCATGATTGAAAGTACCCAGGAATGGTGCTGTTACAATGGCTTGTTTAATCCTTTGAAATGCAGATTCATGACATTCTATCCATTTGTAAGGTGTGTGGTTTTTTAGTAACTCTCTTAGGTCATATGATATCTCTGAGAATCCCTTGACATATTTTGTCATATACTCAGCAAGGCCTAGAAAAGATTTGAATTCTTCCTTGTTTTTTGGTGCCTCTGCCTTCTTAACAGCTTCCACTAGTGAAGTTTTAGGTTTGAACCCATCTTTAGAAATAGTGTGCCCTAAATAATCAACTGAATCTACTCTAATTTGACACTTATCCTTTCTCAATGTCAAACCCGCCATTTTTAGTTTACTAAGTACCTTTTTTAAGTTTGTATCATGTTCCTCTACATTTGCTCCATATATTAAAATGTCATCCTGAAAATATAGAGTCTTAGGGGTATCTTCCAAAACACGTTGCATGATTTTTTTAAATATGGCCGCAGCTGATGCAAGCCCGAATGGCATTCTATTGAACATATACGATCCTAGGGGTGTAGTGAAAGCTGTGAGCCATTTGGAATCTGGGTGAAGTTCAACCTGGTGGTATGCGCTGGAGAGATCCAGCACGGAAAAACATGCTGCCTCCCCCATGGTGCTTAATATTTCATGAATAACAGGAAGTGGATGTCTTTCCACCCAAATGTTTCTGTTCAAATCTCTCAAATCAATGCACACCCTAATGTCGTCACAATTATGTTTCTTGGCAATTACGATGGGAGATAACCATTCTGAACTCTCAATTGGTTGAATAATTCCTAGAGATTCTAGTCTCTTAAGTTCCTTTTTAAGAGGGTCTCTAAGTAAGTGTGGAATTTGTCTAGTTTTATGTACTATCGGTTTAGCCTTAGGTTTTAATTTAATTTTATGTTGGAAGCCTGCCAGTAGACCTAACTTTTCAGTAAAAATCTCAGGAAATTCCTGGAAAATCAACTCATTAGAGTTATTTTTGTCCATGAGCAGCACTTGTTCCGGATTATTAGGGTCCAGTTTGATTCCCAACTCCTTCAGATGCTGCCAACCCAGTTTACTGCGCTTTAAATATGTCATAACCTCTAATCTAACAAAATCTGCCTATATGTAATTACATGTTGCTACCTTAAAATATTACAACTAAATTACAACAAAGGTCAGTGAAATTCAGGCTTTATCTTCGAGGGAACCATTCACGGTTTTCCATGATAACAGAGTGGTCCTGAGGACTCATCCATCGTTCTTGCCTAAGGTGGTGTCTGATTTTCACATTAATCAGACGATATCGCTTCTGACATTTTTCCCCAATCTGGTTACTCCGGCGGAGAAAGCTTTGCACTCCCTGGACCTTAAGAGAGTGCTCAAATTTTACCTGGATAAGACTAAACCAATTAGACATTCTGACCGTCTGTTTGTTAAATATGGGCATATGAGGACAGGCAATGCTGCCTCAAAACAAACTATTTCCAGATGAATAGTGTCATTGCAAGAAAAGGGCTCCCTGTTGCAGTTACCCCCCACATTTTGCCTGTTACTGATGTTGACTTGACTGAGAAGTGTGCTGGGACCCTGCTAACCAGGCCCCAGCACCAGTGTTCTTTCACCTAAAATGTACCATTGTTTCCACAATTGGCACACCCCTGACACACAGATAAGTCCCTTGTAAAAGGTACCAGTGGTACCAAGGGCCCTGTGACCAGGGAAGGTACCTAAGGGCTGCAGCATATGTTGTGCCACCCTAAGGGACCCCTCACCTAACACATGCACACTGCCATTGTAGATTGTGTGTGTTGGTGGGGAGAAAAAGGCAAAGTCGACATGGCATCCCCCTCAGGATGCCATGCCCACAAAATACTGCCTGTAGCATAGGTAAGTCACCCCTCTAGCAGGCCTTACAGCCCCAAGGCAGGGTGCACTATACCACAGGTGAGGGCATAGCTGCATGAGCAATATGCCCCTACAGTGTAAGTCTATTCTTAGACATTGTAAGTACAGTGTGGCCATAGCTCCATAATGGCTACACTGAATACTGGGAAGTTTGGTATCAAACTTCTCAGAATTATAAACCCACACTGATGCCAGTGTTGGATTTATTTAAAAAAAAAAAACACACAGAGGGCATCTTAGAGATGCCCCCTGTATTTTACCCAATCCTTCAGTGTAGGACTGACTGGTCTGTGCCAGCCTGCTGCTGAGAGACGAGTTTCTGACCCCCTGGGGTGAGAGCCTTTGTGCTCTCTGAGGCCAGAAACAAAGCCTGCACTGGGTGGAGATGCTTAACACCTCCCCCTTGCAGGAACTGTAACACCTAGCAGTGAGCCTCAAAGGCTCAAGCTTCGTGTTACAATGCCCCAGGGCACTCCAACTAGTGGAGATGCCCTCCCCCTGGACACAGCCCCCACTTTTGGTGGCAAGTCCAGGGGAGATAAGGAGAAAAACAAGGAGTTGTCACCCACCAGTCAGGAGAGCCCCTAAGGTGTCCTGAGCTGAGGTGACCCCTGCCTTTAGAAATCATCCATCTTGGTTTTGGAGGATTCCCCCATAGGATAAGGGATGTGCCCCCCCCTCCCCTCAGGGAGGAGGCACAAAGAGGGTGTAGCCACCCTCCAGTGCCCTCCCACACCTAAACACACCCCTAAATTTAGTATTTAAGGGCGACCCAGAACCTAGGAAACCAGATTCCTGCAACCTGAAGAAAGAAGAAGGCCTGCTGACCTACAAGCCTGCAGAGAAGGAGGAAGACGCCAACTGATTTGGCCCCAGCCCTACCGGCCTGTCTCCAACTTCGAAAACCTGCTCCAGCGACGCATCCGACAGGGACCAGCGACCTCTGAAGCCTCAGAGGACTGCCCTGGACTATAGGACCAAGAAACTCCCGTGAATAGCGGCCCTGTTCAAAACCAGCTAATTCTTTGCAACAAAGAAGCAACTTCCAAAGATTTCATGTTTCCCGCCGGAAGCATGAGACTCTACACTCTGCACCCGACGCCCCCGGCTCGACCTGCAGAAAACCAACCCCTCAGGGAGGACTCCCAGGCGACTGTGAGCCCGTGAGTAACCAGAGACGACCCCTCTGAGCCCCCACAGCGACACCTGCAGAGAGAATCCAGAGGCTCCCCCTGACCGCGACTGCCTGTAACAAGGGACCCGACGCCTGGAACCAACACTGCACCCGCAGCCCCCAGGACCCGAAGGAACTGAACTTCAGTGCACGAGCAACCCCCAGGCGACCTTCTGCCTAGCCCAGGTGGTGGCTGTCCTGAGAAGCCCCCCCCCCCCCTTGTGCCTACCTGCAATGCTAGAGTGACCCCCCGGGTCTCTCCATTGTTTTCAACCTGAAACCCGACCCCTGCTTTGCTCACTGCACCCGGCGGCCCCTGTGCACAATCCTAACTGTTATAAACGCCTCACCTCTAACCCTACAGTGCAAATACAACATAAATTATCTGTCCTCCTTGATCTTTGGCTCTCCCGGCAGGTGATATCTCACAAAGAGAAATCTGCGTTATTTTTATCTCATCCCACCATCCCTACTCTGTACCTTCTACCGAAAATCCACAAAAAAGACTTTCCACCCAAAGGTAGGCCAATCATATCTGGTGTAAACTCAATATGTTCCAAATTAGGGACTCTCATCGACCATGTTCTTCAACCCTTTATGACAAATTTGCCATCTTTTGTACGAGACACCAAAGATATAATTCAAAAACTTCAAAACATTGATTGGCAACCCGATTACCTTCTCGTCACTATCGATATAGTAAGTCTTTACACCTCCATTAAACACCAGGATGGTCTAGAAGCAGTCAAGAAAATTTTGTCGACCAAATCAGTGGCATTTGCCACACACAACCTCATGATTTTGGACATGCTACAGTTCTGTTTGGAAAATAACTATTTTCTCTTTGATGGTATCTTCTACTTGCAATTACAAGGAACGGCATTGGGGGCAAAATTTGCACCGCCATATGCATGCATTGTGATGGGGGTAGTAGAAAGAGAATGGCTGTGGAGTGACAGGAATGAACATTTTTCCCAGAATATTATTTTCTGGGGAAGATATATTGATGATATACTGCTGATCTGGCAAGGACATAAGGCTCTTTTGACCGAATTCTTACAGTCCCTAGTACCTAACAGATGGGACATAGACATTACATTTCATATTTCAGATGTGCAAGTGGAATACTTAGACCTCCTTATTTACATTGAAAATAATAAACTACAGACCAAATTTTTTAGGAAACAGACAGCGGCAAAATCAATATTACATGCGACTAGTTGTCACCCACCAAGCATAATCAGAAACATTCCACAAGGAGAGTACAGACGTGCCAAAATAAATTGCACTAATCCTAGTGACTACACTTACTTCTCCTCACAGATCACTGAGAGACTGAAGGCCAGGGGATACAATCAAATGTCCCTCAACCATTCTAAAGAAGAGGTAGGCACTTTGGACCGGAACAAAATGATCAACAGCTCACATCGGCACAAAGAGGATCCAACCATCCATCTGATTACTCAATTTCATAATGGTCACCGTTCTATTTGAAGATACCTGAAAAAACACTGGCACATACTTCAAAATAATCCTTCCATTCATCATTAAATTACCTCTCACCCACAAATTGGGTTCCGTCGAGCCCCGAACCTTAGGAATAAACTTTGCCCATCCTTTTTCCAACCAAAACCCTCTGGAGCATTCTTTTCACAACCTAAGGGGTTCTTCACCTGCACCAAATGCTCCGTTTGTAAACTTGGGCTCAACAAATCTACGACTATCACACTCAAAGACAAAGAATTTGGAATTAAAGATTTTATCAACTGTGAGAGTACTAATGTGGTATACTCAATATGGTGTCCCTGTCAAAAAGCTTACATAGGAAGTACTATTCGACCCTTAAAAATTCGAATCCAAGAACATTATCGTAACATCCTTAAACTGGAGTCCAAGGCACCTCTTGTGGAACATTACAAAACATTCCATTCCCATGAACGAAAATTTACCTTCTGTGGCCTTAAACGCATTATAATGACCCCCAGGGGAGACAATCTACATCTACGTCTACGTCAAGAAGAAAGTCGAATAATTATCCACCACAATACAGTACATCAAGGACTAAATCAGGACCATGAATGGCACTATTGGCTCTTATAATTTGAAGTGCCGATCATGAAACCTTGCTCTCTGTAATGCCTGTATGGATATTTTTGTCTTATATTTTCCTTTTTTCTTCTAGTTACCTTTTTTCTCTATTCCTTTCGAACGAATACTCGATCCCCTCAGTTGTCCATACATTAGATGTGCCTGATTTACCTGAAACTGTTTACTGGCAGGCTACTATTAGTGTTATTCTTGCTTGTTTGGTCTCCTGCATGTTCGCTTGACTCACCCTTTACTCTTGATTGGTTCGTATTTCTCTTGATCATTCTATCTTCCTTTTCCACTGTGTCACATATTTACTATTATGCAACATGGTTTGTGAGTACTTTTCTCTTCCCTTTTATCTTCTCTTTTCTTTCTCTTTTCTTCCTCCTTCATGTTTCCTTTACCTGTCTAATCTTATCTTTAACCTGATTTCTCCTTTCAAGTCTTGTGCTGCATGTTATATCTTGCCTTCAAAATGGCGGCACCCTTTTATATGATATTTATGCTTTTTTCAGTCCTTCCTCTGTTTCCGCAACTGTGCTCAGAGGAAGGACTATAGCTATTTAACACAGAGCTTGCCTTCGCGCTCCAGCGATTTACCGCGGGACGCAATGTCACGATTTTTCCAGTTTTCAGTCCGGTAAGAATATCGTGCCGAACTTGTTCGCTTACCTTTTAGAATTGAAGGTTGCTTCGTGACCATATGCCACGGTCTGTTACTAGTACCGCTTTTCTTTTCTCACGCTACTTTTTGAGTCTAATTATTGATCTCCTTTCATTTATAAATTTACTAATATGTTTATTAATATGTTTTGGCAGTAAAAAGTGTACCATCCTGTAAATGCAGTGTAGAATCCGACTTTGAATCCCATGCTATATTTATATTGGTCTTTGTAACGTATGATGAAGCTATCATGTACAATGTCTACTTTAATGGAGTAACTTCTGCAAGAATATCTCTTAACCAAGATAGCCCGTTATTTATAATTGATGGCTGCTCTGTTGTATTAACCCATACTCCAAGGAGCAGAGCGTTCCGTGATTTGTATCGTTCTTTCTCCTCTCCCCCTGTTAAATTCAAACTTCACTGCTGTTCCCTCTGTTTTCATGAATCCTCTTACATACGAACAGATAACTGACGCTGTACGAACTTTAGTTGTACTGGTTAGTTTTTTTGATCTTGTTTTCCATTATGTGTATTGTTATGGTCCTTTTCTTGCATGACTTAGCGTTTATTCAAATACCATGTAGGGAAGCAGTTTCTCTAAAATGTTATATACACTTTTGTACCCAGATTATCATCAACACTTGTGATATTTGTAACAGAGGATTTTTCCATCTCATATGACTTGGTATGCAATTTTTTTTTTTTTTCGGAACTAGTTTTATTTATTTTTCTTTTTCTTTATCTATATCTTTCCATGCTACATCTAGACACCCTTTTAACCATTCTTACCTCTTTACTAAAAATTACGAGTGTGCCAGCATGTCTCTCTTTGATAGCCATAGGATTCACACTCTTACTTCATTTTTTTATAAGAACCCACCTCTAGTTTAAACCACGGTGTCAATTATTTCTTTTTATTGTAAATATATTCACTTATAATGCATTCTTCTTCTACCTTTCTTTGACTAATTATTTCGAAGACGAAGGCTTTTTTAGTCTCTGAATTTTATTAAGAGTTTTCTTTGCAATTAGTACTTTTTCTTCACTATTTGGGGAGCACTATAGGCGAGACTTTTTGGGTTTTCAGCGTGTTCCTATACTATTCAAGTTTTTTGGTAGCACCGTTTGATTACATTCATTCTACCCAGTGTTTCATTATACTTTCATATGTATATTTTCACAGCCTTGAGAAAGCCCTGGCGTACTAGCAACAAAGGGCGAAACACGTGTCGGCTGATACTTCAATGAACTTTGAATTAAAGACTATACTACGATTCTCGTGTTTACTCTGAAGCCTTTTATTTCACAAATAAACAATATGATGAACTTGAATTTTGACATTGTTTAAGTGGGATCTCACTAACTTATAGTCCAGTATCTCTACTTTAGGAGGGCTGGGGCCCAGGCCCTCCGGTGAAAAGTTCCCACAGTCTTACAAAACGGCATTTCTTACAGGAAGTTTTCCGTCTGGACCCCTGAGCTTCTCTGCAACTTAGTTTCTAACGAATATACTTCCTGTCTAAGCCATTGATATGAAATGGCTTTTCCTTTGAATCGAAGAGAACAACGTAATTTGAAATTAGATCAAGTCTTTAACACATCTGATGCTGGCACCCTCAACCCTGCCAATACCAATTTCACTTCAGCAAAAAGCACTTTCTTAGCTTTGGAGAAATCACTTAAAAAGGAAACAGCCAAATGGTGGGAGGTGGCTTCTCTGAAAAAATATCTGGAAAACGACCGCATTCCTCGAGGACTTCGCATCTTGATATTTCCACCTACTGATACCACCTCCCAAGAATCCTTACAAAAATGGGAAGCCAACCTTAAAACGGCCTCAGTCAATATGATCCAACAACTTATTGAAATCTCTCAAGAACAGTATGAAAGACATAAGTTGGAGGTTGACCAACTCACTCAACGGATTGAAGAGGCTAATTGGGGGGACATTACTGCCAAGAATTTTGCCATTCTTAACAGCATCATTGATAACTACGAGTCCGATATAATTCAGAGAAAGAACCGTAAATTTAGAAGAGACCTACGTGATTATCAACAGGGGAGAGTCTATACTTTTAGCAAGAAATATGATCAAATATCAGATACCAATTCTCCTTCTGACACATTAAATTGTCCTGACACCATTGCCTCCTCAGAAATAGAGACCTCAGATGAATCTGAGGGGGACCTATCCACTAGACCCAGGGTGAATTTTTTTAGAGGAAACAAGGCGATATCGCCTTGGAACCTTACAAGACACTCGAGTAAAACCACCAGGTATTTCAACTACTACACCAAGCACGTCAGGTATACAAACCAGGGCTCGCAGCAAGAGCCTCCGATCATAAAACATGATGACCATCTAGTTGTTAATCTTTCCGATTACATGCTCTCTTCAATTGAACTACAGACTTTGAACCATGGTCTATCCTATTGCCCTACTAATTTCTGGAACATTACACAAACTAAAATTGATTTCTTTAAATTTATTCGTCAACTTAAACTAAAATCATTCTTCTCCACTTTTCCTTCCTCCTCCTCTATATCATCAACCCTATCATCCCCATCACCCCTTTCTAATTCCAGTGACATTTCGGTTCAGGATCTTGAAGACATACAACTTCTGTATAATCTGTCTAACACCTCCGACTCAGATCTTTCTCTCTCTGCATTAGCCCAAGATTTAGAACTAAACATCAATCAATATCACCCTTCAAATCTTCGGCCTAAATCTACTTTTACCCCTGTCCTTCCGGCAGGTAACTGTATAGATCTTTTTTCATCTGCAGTTTTAAGAGACCTTGACAAAGAATACAAAAGATATTGTCACAAGCGTAAATACCTTCCATCTAATCTCAATCATCAACAATTGACAGCTTTAGTGAAATTACGTAGCAACCCTAATATCATCATTAAGGAAGCTGATAAGGGAGGGAATATTGTTATCCTTAAAGAGGCCTATCGACAACTTCACAATCCTAACTGTTATAAACGCCTCACCTCTAACCCTACAGTGCAAGTACAACATAAATTATCTGTCCTCCTTGATCATTGGCTCTCCCGGCAGGTGATATCTCACAAAGAGAAACCTGCGTTATTTTTATCTCATCCCACCATCCCTACTCTGTACCTTCTACCGAAAATCCACAAAAAAGACTTTCCACCCAAAGGTAGGCCAATCATATCTGGTGTAAACTCAATATGTTCCAAATTAGGGACTCTCATCGACCATGTTCTTCAACCCTTTATGACAAATTTGCCATCTTTTGTATGAGACACCAAAGATATAATTCAAAAACTTCAAAACATTGATTGGTAACCCGATTAACTTCTTGTCACTATCGATATAGTAAGTCTTTACACCTCCATTAAACACCAGGATGGTCTAGAAGCAGTCAAGAAAATTTTGCCGACCAAATCAGTGGCATTTGCCACACACAACCTCATGATTTTGGACATGCTACAGTTCTGTTTGGAAAATAACTATTTTCTCTTTGATGGTAACTTCTACTTGCAATTACAAGGGACGGCAATGGGGGCAAAATTTGCACCGCCATATGCATGCATTGTGATGGGGGTAGTAGAAAGAGAATGGCTGTGGAGTGACAGGAATGAACATTTTTCCCAGAATATTATTTTCTGGGGAAGATATATTGATGATATACTGCTGATCTAGCAAGGACATAAGGCTCTTTTGACCGAATTCTTACAGTCCCTAGTACCTAACAGATGGGGCATAGACATTACATTTCATATTTCAGATGTGCAAGTGGAATACTTAGACCTCCTTATTTACATTGAAAATGATAAACTACAGACCAATTTTTTTTAGGAAACAGACAGCGGCAAAATCAATATTACATGCGACTAGTTGTCACCCACCAAGCATAATCAGAAACATTCCACAAGGAGAGTACAGACGTGCCAAAATAAATTGCACTAATCCTAGTGACTACACTTACTTTTCCTCACAGATCACTGAGAGACTGAAGGCCAGGGGATACAATCAAATGTCCCTCAACCATTCTAAAGAAGAGGTAGGCACTTTGGACCGGAACAAAATGATCAACAGCTCACATCGGCACAAAGAGGATCCAACCATCCGTCTGATTACTCAATTTCATAATGGTCACCGTTCTATTCGAAGATACCTGCAAAAACACTGGCACGTACTTCAAAATAATCCTTCCATTCATCATTACATTACCTCTCACCCACAAATTGGGTTCCGTCGAGCCCCGAACCTTAGGGATAAACTTTGCCCATCCTTTTTCCAACCAAAACCCTCTGGAGCATTCTTTTCACAACCTAAGGGGTTCTTCACCTGCACCAAATGCTCCGTTTGTAAACTTGGGCTCAACAAATCTACGACTATCACACTCAACGACAAAGAATTTGGAATTAAAGATTTTATCAACTGTGAGAGTACTAATGTGGTATACTCAATATGGTGTCCCTGTCAAAAAGCTTACATAGGAAGTACTATTCGACCCTTAAAAATTTGAATCCAAGAACATTATCGTAACATCCTTTAACTGGAGTCCAAGGCACCTCTTGTGGAACATTACAAAACATTCCATTCCCATGAACGAAAATTTACCTTCTGTGGCCTTAAACGCATTATAATGACCCCCAGGGGAGGCAATCTACATCTACGTCTACGTCAAGAAGAAAGTCGAATAATTATCCACCACAATACAGTACATCAAGGACTAAATCAGGACCATGAATGGCACTATTGGCTCTTATAATTTGAAGTGCCGATCATGAAACCTTGCTCTCTGTAATGCCTGTATGGATATTTTTGTCTTATATTTTCCTTTTTTCTTCTAGTTACCTTTTTTCTCTATTCCTTTCGAACGAGTACTCGATCCCCTCAGTTGTCCACACATTAGATGTGCCTGATTTACCTGAAACTGTTTACTGGCAGGCTACTATTAGTGTTATTCTTGCTTGTTTGGTCTCCTGCATGTTCGCTTGACTCACCCTTTACTCTTGATTGGTTCGTATTTCTCTTGATCATTCTATCTTCCTTTTCCACTGTGTCACATATTTACTATTATGCAACATGGTTTGTGAGTACTTTTCTCTTCCCTTTTCTCTTCTCTTTTCTTTCTCTTTTCTTCCTCCTTCGTTTTTCCTTTACCTGTCTAATCTTATCTTTAACCTGATTTCTCCTTTCAAGTCTTGTGCTGCATGTTATATCTTGTCTTCAAAATGGCGGCACCCTTTTATATGATATTTACGTTTTTTTCAGTCCTTCCTCTGTTTCCGCAACTGTGCTCAGAGGAAGGACTATAGCTATTTAACACGGAGCTTGCCTTCGCGCTCCAGCAATTTACCGCGGGACGTGATGTCAGGATTTTTCCAGTTTTCAGTCCGGTAAGAATATCGTGCCGAACTTGTTCGCTTACCTTTTAGAATTGAAGGTTGCTTCGTGACCATATGCCACAGTCTGTTACTAGTACCGCTTTTCTTTTCTCACGCTACTTTTTGAGTCGAATTATTGATCTCCTTTCATTTAAAAATTTACTAATATGTTTATTAATATGTTTAGGCAGTAAAAAGTGTACCATCCTGTAAATGCAGTGTAGAATCCGACTTTGAATCCCATGCTATGTTTATATTGGTCTTTGTAACGTATGATGAAGCTATCATGTACAATGTCTACTTTAATGGAGTAACTTCTGCAAGAATATCTCTTAACCAAGATAGCCCGTTATTTATAATTGATGGCTGCTCTGTTGTATTAACCCATACTCCAAGGAGCAGAGCGTTCCGTGATTTGTATCTTTCTTTCTCCTCCCCCCCTGTTAAATTCAAACTTCACTGCTGTTCCCTCTGTTTTCATGAATCCTCCTACATACGAACAGATAACTGACGCTGTACGAACTTTAGTTGTACTGGTTAGTTTTTTTTATCTTGTTTTCCATTATGTGTATTGTTATGGTCCTTTTCTTGCATGACTTAGCGTTTATTCAAATACCATGTAGGGAAGCAGTTTCTCTAAAATGTTATATACACTTTTGTACCCAGATTATCATCAACACTTGTGATATTTGTAACAGAGGATTTTTCCATCTCATATGACTTGGTATGCAAATTTTTTTTTTTTTCGGAACTAGTTTTATTTATTTTTCTTTTTCTTTATCTATATCTTTCCATGCTACATCTAGACACCCTTTTAACCATTCTTACCTCTTTACTAAAAATTACGAGTGTGCCAGCATGTCTCTCTTTGATAGCCATAGTATTCACACTCTTACTTCATTTTTTTTATAAGAACCCACCTCTAGTTTAAACCACGGTGTCAATTATTTCTTTTTATTGTAAATATATTCACTTATAATGCATTCTTCTTCTACCTTTCTTTGACTAATTATTTCGAAGACGAGGGCTTTTTTAGTCTCTGAATTTTATTAAGAGTTTTATTTGCAATTAGTACTTTTTCTTCACTATTTGGGGAGCACTATAGGCAAGACATTTTGGGTTTTCAGCGTGTTCCTATACTATTCACGTTTTTTGGTAGCACCGTTTGATTACATTCGTTCTACCCAGTGTTTCATTATACTTTCGTATGTATATTTTCACAGCCTTGAGAAAGCCCTGGCGTACTTGCAACAAAGGGCGAAACACATGTCGGCTGATACTTCAATGAACTTTGAATTAAAGACTATACTATGATTCTCGTGTTTACTCTAAAGCCTTTTATTTCACAAATAAACAATATGATGAACTTGAATTTTGACATTGTTTAAGTGGGATCTCACTAACTTATAGTCCTTGAACATTCAAACAGATTGTCTGAGCCGCTTTAATGCAGAAGATCACTACTGGGTTCTAAATTACGTCATTCAAACTATTTTTCAGGAATGGGGACAACCCCAAATAGACCTATTTGCAGACGAAGCAAAGGGAAATGCCCTTTTGATCAACTGGTCAGAAAGTTTTCTGTATGAGTTTCCCCCATTCTTCTAATTCCGAAGGTCATCGAGAAGCTCCACAGAGCCAGGACCAGGATGATCCTAATAGCCCCTGCATGGCCTCACCAGTAGTGGTACATGGACCTACCTCTTCTGTCAGAGAAACCACAAATGAGATTGCTGTTCAGAGCGGATCTCCTTCACAAACTCGAGGGGAAAATACTCCATCCCAACGTTCCTTCCTTGAGCTTGACAGCATGACTCCTGAATTCCTACAATATTGCCATTTAGGTCTTTCACAGGAATGCATGGATATTCTCAAGGAGTCCAAAAGACCATTGATGAGAGGCACAAATGCACTTAACTGTAAAATATTTTATATGTGGTGTCCAGAAGAACTTCCGATTCTGGGGCAGGAGGATATCATTTTACCTTACTTCCTCCATCTGGCAAAATCAGGTTTGTGGTTTTCATTGATAAAGGTACATCTTGCGGCAATAATCGCTTTTAGAAAATTGCCATCTCAGACTTCCTTTTTTCGAAATGCCTGTTGTTAAAGTTTTTTAGAGGGTTTAAGAAAAGTTTTTTTCCCCCTGTTCGTTCACACTAGTCCATCTGAGCTAAATGTGATACTTTCAAAACTGATGGGTCCACTCTTTGAGCCCATATGTAAGTCGTCTCTACAGCATATCACAAGGAAAACAGTGTTTCTTGTAGCTATTATCTCAGAGCGCAGAGTAAGCAAAATTCAGGCTCTCTATGCAAAAGAGCCTTACACTGTCTTCCACGACATTAGGGTAGTTATGAGAACCCATCCTATTCTCCTGCCAAAGGTGGTTTCTGATTTCCATATTAACCAGACTATTTTGCTCCCCCCGTTTTTCCCCAAACCTTCCATGCCAGCTGAAAGAGCTCTACACTCTTTAGATCTAATGAGTTCTAAAATTCTATTTAGATAAGATGAAAGACATTAGACAATGTGATCATTTATTTGTAAGCTATGGACCAATGAGAACTGGCATGACTGCTTCCGAAAAAACTGTTTCTAGATGGATAGTTTCTTGCATTGTATTTACGTATCAGTTAGCCAATAAACAATTGACTGCCAGGTCCAAAGTCCAATCTACCAGGGGCAAGGCAGCAACAATAGCTCTTCTGAAAAATGTCTCCATCTCTGAAATCTGCAAAGCAGCCAAGTGGATATTAGTACATACTTTCACAAGAGATTATGGTCTCGATTCAGGTACTAGAGAAGACACCCGAGTGGGACAGTCTTCATTACGAAACCTGTTTAAATGAACTGATCAACTGCTGTAACTTAATTTAGCTATGTCTGCAGGGGTATGGGATTGGCTTGCTACTCTATTCAGTGCGGAAGGATGTTACTTACCTGTTATCCTAGTTCTCCTCCAGGGGAATACTCATCAAAGTCATAAGCAACCCTCCCACCTCCCTGGACGAACCTTCGCATACAGCAGTTTCATGCTTTAGTGGAGTTTTTTCACATGCTCTTCTTCACTCTTTAAAAAAGAACTGATTTAACTGCCACCTTTCTCTGACCTCTGAGGCATGGTGGGATACTGAAGGTCTCTTATGCCTTGAAGGCACGGTGCCATTTATTTGCTTTACCATGTTAATCTGAATGCAGCCTATTGGCAAAAAAAGTCTGTGCTTTTCTTTACAGTTTTCTCTTCAATAAAACATAGTACTGTTATCTATGCATCCTTTCTTTGAGTTCCAGAAATTCTGGAGTTCTTTTTGATATTTAGTAAAGGAAAACTCAACGCAAATTAGACATGTTTTTTACCTTTACTCCAGTATTAGAACTTTCATAGATTCACATGCTTGAATCCTTTCCCGCCGTCTAGATGTGAATCCCCGGTGTAATACAGAAGTTATGCCCAAGTGCATATAAAGAAGGGAGGTCATGAGCAAAACGGGGGTGCCGGGGCCTATGATGAATATAATTAAAGATTTGTATTCTGGCAACTTTGCCAGAATTCGATGGGGGCCAAAGGGAGAACTAACAACTGAGATCCCGATAGGTCGAGGGGTGAGCCAGGGGTGTGTGCTGACTCCTACTCTTTTTCTTTTATTTATAAATGCATGTATCCCTTACCTTCTGATGGATATAACTACCTGTGGATTCCTCACCTAAAGAATTTCCCCCACGCGCCAGCTCTCAACGGAAATTTTCTTCTAGCTCTGCACGTCAACGATGACGTCACAATTGCCCGACTCCACGCGACGCCGTATGACGTCATCCAGGCAATAAGAAGCCCTCGTCGACGTGCAGACGTCAGTTCCCTTTTTTTCTGTGCCTTCAAGTAAAGTTTTTTCTTCGAGGCTACCAGGGAGCTACAGTTTCACTCCGGTGTAACTGTCACTACCGAGGAAGTCGGGTTTTAAACCCTGTAAACAGTGTGGAGGCCGCATGTCGGTCACGGACCCGCATGAGAATTGCTTATGGTGCCTTAGTTCCGACCATGAGGTCGAGTCATGCGGTTCATGCCAACGCATTAATCCTAAGGCCCTGAAAGAACAAGAGGCTAAGTTGTTTCTTGCTCGTTCTAAGAAGAGGAAGGAGAAGCATCATCTTAGAGAGTCTTCTTCAAGATCCTCGAAGACTCATTGGTGCCATCGGGACTCTCGACGTAGACATGGCTCACGGCACCGATCGAGCAAAGACCGCTCCCGTTCGAGGTCGCCATCGGCTCGGCGCCGACCGACGTGGGAGATCAGCCAGACTGTCACGCCTCCACCTCCAACGACTCCAGCTTCTCCGACGTCTCCACTGTCGGTGTGTATGAAGTGGATCCGCATCAGGAGCCGAGGGCTTCTCCGGAGCAGGAGATGCCTGGGCGGTCATCGGCTTCGCCTCCGGCACCGGTTCCTCAAGGCTATCCGGCTTTCCGGGCACGGACCCCGCAGCATTTCTGAATGCTATGTTTAATATTTTTACCACCATGGCGCCTGGTGGTAGGCATGCAGGTCCGTCAGATCCTTTGGCCTTTGACTTGGGTGCTCCAGCTCCTTAAAAGCCGACCCCCTTTATGCCCTTTCTTCCTTCTGGAAGTACCTCTTCGGCGCCGATGCCTTTGGCGTCGCCTAGAAGACCGGTGATGCCGACGACGTCCACTGTTGCGGCACCGATGGATTCACCACGGATCCAGTTGACTTTGAAATTGCCTGTGGTGCCGGGGGATCCTGCGTCGGATGGCTCTGAGGGTCGGCGTCATCAAAGATCTTTGGCGTCGGCCGACGCCCTATCGACGCCGGGGCTCAAGTCCAGGCTGCGCTCCATGAGGTTAGCTCTAAGGCTGCTGGAAGAACAGGAATATGAGAGGCAGCATTTGGAGGAAAGTGAAATCATGGAGCCGTCAGGGGACCTGCAAGGCTTGGATACTGCAAGCGGCTTAGCCACTTCCCCGGAATGGGACCTGGCTTCTCCGGGGGAGTATACGGAGAAGGCTGCTTCTTTTCACGCTGTAGTGAGGAAAGCAGCAGACTTTTTGGACCTTCCACTTCCTGCTGTGGAGGTGAAGACAAACCTCCTGACCGAAGTGCTGCATCCAGCGTCACCTGTGGCGGAGCCTCTTCTTCCTTTCAATGAGGCTCTTTTGGATCCTATTAAAGAAATTTGGAAGAAGCCAGTGACTTTGGCGGCCGTGAACAGGGCGGTGGCGAGACGCTATCGTGTAGCACCAGGTGATCCGGACTTTCTGACCAAGCACCCAACTCCGGAGAGTTTGGTTGTCCAAGCGTCGTGCTCCTCCCGTTCTGACTCCAACTTATATTGTGTTTTTAATGTTGTACTTAAAACTTACCCCTTTTTTGAGTTTTATTCTTTTTTAATGGTTGTATTGTTGCTTTTATGGTATTTGTTTTACCGAAAAAAGTGGATCGTGGGGGATGCATTTTCGATTGCATGGTCAGGGATTTATGCATACACCTTTCCTCCAATTCCTCTCCTCACAAGGGTAATCAGGAAAAAAAAGTCGGAACCCTGCCAGAGAATTCAAATAGCTCCAACATCGCCACGTCAACCTTGGTACACGGAGTTACTTCTACTATACTCATGTCCACCCATCAGGATGAAACCAATTCTGGAGTTGCTCACCATCAACCAGGGACAAGTAAGACACTCGGATCCCAAGTCTCTGAGCTTATCGGTATGGCTCCTGAATTCAACAAATTTGGCTGCTTAGACATACCAAGTGATTGCAAAGACATCCTTGCTAAAGCACGGGCAGATAGCACAAATAAAACGTACTGCCTGAAGCGGAAGCGTTTTTGTTTGTGGTGCGAAGCCATGAATATACACCCTCTCTCCAAGGCCCTGGAAAAAGTTTTACCATACTTCTTACAGCTAGCACGCACAGGGCTTTCCCATGCATCTATCAGAGTCCATCTGGCAGCTATTTCTCGATATAGGAGAATACCAGGCAAACCATTTTTTTGTTCGCTGAGGTTAATGAAGCAGTTCTTGAAAGTTCTCTTCAGATCCTTTCCTGAAAGCCCCACCTCCAGCATGGCAACTTAACATCATCCTCAGCTAGCTCATGAAGGAGCCCTTTGAACCCATTCATAGGGCGGACATTAAGTACCTCACATGGAAGGTGGCTCTCCACCTCGCCCTTACTTCTGCACGAAGAGTAGGGAAAGTCCAGGCTTTTACAATACAGTAACCTTTCTTACAATTCAAAAATGTGTTATTCTGCGCACCAATCCTGAAATGATCCCTAAGGTACCTTTGGATTTTCATCTTAATGAGCCAGTAATACTGAAGTCATTCTTCCCAAACCCCAAACTACTGACGAGCGAACCCTGCATTCACTCGATCTTAAAAGATGCATCAAATTTTATTTTTCACAGAACGAAGTTGTTTAGAAAAACTAACCAGCTATTTATAGCCTTCAGTACCCCTAGAAAAGGACACCCTGTAACTAAACAGACTGTTTCTCAATGGATTAAGAATATGATTATTTTCTGCCATCAGAAAGCTGGTAGACCATTGAATATGAATGTGTGAGCACATTCCACCGGAGCAATATCCACATCCTGTGCACTGTTCGCAGGTGTATCAATACAGGACATCTGTCGTTCTGCAACATGGAAGACAGCACATATTTTCACGCAGCACTATTTCCTGGATACAGAGTTGCTTCAAGATGCAGCGGTTGGACAGGCAGTCCTTAGAAATCTAGTCCAATGAAGGTGAGACTTTTTTTTTTTACCCTCCATCAACTTGTTTTGTTTTGTCACTTTTTCTATAATGCTAATAACTTTATGCTCTCCAGACTCTAGACCGCAAGCAAAAAATTCTGAGAAATTTTCACGCTCTTTCACATATATAATACAATGTCGATATTGAACACGTAAAAAATGTTACTCACTGCTTGCTATTCTGATTCAAGCATGTGAATCTATGAAAGTTCCATTACTGGAGTAAGAAATAAGTTTCTTACCTGTAACTGTAGTTCTCCAGTATTCGACACTTTCAGATACTCACATGCAACCCACCCACCTCCCCTGGAGAGCTCACATTCATTCTCTCAGTAGTATCTATTTACAGCACTAATGCTTGAATAATCTAAGGGAAGTCAGCTCCTCACAGGCAGGTTCTAGAGGGTGGTGTGATCTGATTGGTTGATGTTAGTGTTTGGTCCTTTTTTACAAAACTACTGTGATATTTCTAATTTTAAGGCCTAATGCACTTAATCTTTATATGCACTTGGGAATAACTTCTGTATTACCCCGGGGACTCCCATCTCAACGACTGGGAAATATTCGAGCATGTGAATGTATGAAAGTGTCCAATACTGGAGAACTACAGTTATAGGTAAGTAACTTATTTCTTATATAATATAGGAGATATATATATATATATATATATATATATATATATATATATCATGTGAGGAACAACTAAAAAGAAAGCCACAAAGGTGGATAATACGATTTTCTATTTACTACTGGAGCAGAGTGGAGCATTTTTACAAATCATAGAGCAGAGGTAAGTGAGAAAGTCACAAATCTCTATTGTCCAATAATGGCATGTCATCTCGTCTTTGTGAACTCAGCCTTTTAGCCTTTTCATTGGTGTACTACAGTTGAAACAACCAAATTCATCTGTTTAGTTAAACACTCCTTCCCACGAAACGAATCAGTCCATTACCTGGGTGACATTCCTCTAAATCGATCCAGTCTTGGTTTCTGTCCCTACAAAAACAGCAAAACATATATTTTAAAACAAGAAGGGGGTAACATTGTGACCGTTTCCATCATTAAATCCAAACAGTATCTCAAAATATACAGTGCATTGACTGAATTAGTAATCCATATATTGAACAACTCCATATATTGAGCTACTAAAACGATCTGTCTTTAATAGATTACAAGAACGAAGACTCAGGTTAAGCATATTTTAAGCTTTGAAATACAAATCCTCAAAAAAACTTATAACCAGCTGCTTTATTGAGAATACCATCCAGCAATTCCTTAAAACAGTTCCTACTGTCAGCTCGCTTTTATGGACGTCAGGATGTCGCCTTAAGGTTTTTTTCTGCCTTCTCTGTTGTGAATAGCTTTTTATTCACTACTGGTGTGAATACTCTCGTGAAGGTTAAGCTGGATCGTGCTTGAGGCAGTTTGCCTGTCTTATAGTTGGCTCAGGTGCATGGAGGTGCCCGTGATAGCTAAGTGCTAGCTATGAGAGAGATTTTTCAAGGCTTGCAGAGTTTCAGCCCTTGTCTTAGGGGCCTGACACACTGAGGTACCACACGCAGCTGCATCACCCATACTGGTATTTCCTGGTACTTTAGACGTAAGCACCGCAGTGCCCAGAGCGCTATCCTATAATCAGGCTCTCACTTCAGCATCTCCCATCTCGTCACAGGGTGAGTGGGTCACTCACGCTTTCCAGTCTTTTGACGAATTAGGAGGGATGAAGTGCGAAAGCAGGAGGCTGAAAGCTGACGCCAAGCTTCAGTTTCCTGTTTCAGTATCTGAGGCGGAAGGGAATTGTGTGCCTGTCCTGAAGCAAATTGTGTGCCTGTCCTGCGGGTCTATCGAGCTGAAGGTAAGTTAAAAAACAAAAAACTTCCAAATGTTTTGTGTGTCTTTGTGTGAGAATTGTGTGACGGGGCAAGAGTGAGAATGTGAAAATCGGTGTGAGAGCGAAGGAGTGCGAATAAATGAAATGACAAAGTGTGAATGTGAGTGAGAATAAGTGGGGGTGAATGAAAGAAAGTGAACATGAGTGATTGTGTCATGCTTTTTTTAGTCTTCTGCTGCCTAACGTACTGGAGGTAATTCTTGGCTTACAGAGGCACCCATGGCAAAATGTGGGTGCTGCCATATTGGAGATAGTTCTTGGCATATGGTGATGCTGTTACACCAGAGGCAATTCTTGGCATGTTGGACACGTGCTAAAATACTAGATTTGTCATACTGGGTTTACATACTGGAATTCATTATTAGCAAAATAAGCACCTATTCCAAACTTGCACTGGCATATTGGAGGTAATTCTAGTTATTGGAGCAGCCATGTGCTTTTTAAATTAATTATTTTGTTATAGGGGGGACCTATGGCAAGAGGCTGGTACATTGCTGCCAATTCTTCGCATATCGGACAGCTGTGGCAAAAAGCTGAAGCTACCAAACTCAATGTAATTCTTGGCAGGTGGATTTTGGCATAAGGGTTACCCATGACAAAATGCTGGCACTGGCGGTAATTATTTGCAAAAAGGGCGCTCATGAAAAAGTTGCTTTGACACACCAGAGGTAATTGTTAGCCTCTGTCAATCACTCAGGCCGCATCTCAGTCGTTTTTGGCCTATCATTCCACTTTAGTTAGGATCCACCCATGTACACACCAACCTTGACCCGGCTCCATTGGGAATAGTCCAGGGCTAAATTCCAGCCAAGGCCCTCCCCGAACCTGAACACAATCAATCCAAGACCAGTATCGCCCTTGCTAGGGCTCATCTGTCAGGTCACAGTGTACATGGGTCCCATGTCTGGGCACACGCGTCCCACTTGGGGTGTTGCACTGACGTATACAGTAAGTAATGGATTGAATGTTAAAATTAATCTAAACCACTGGTAATGGTTGTATGACAGTATAATGCATGCATTTACCACGTATGGTAAGTTTAATAAGATAAGGAAAGAAAAAGTCAATTGATAATTATATAATATTTATTATCAATTCCTCATACATCTTCATCCTTTTTGGCATCACCCATGCCTTATGATCGTTTTTAACAGGTACAATGCCCAAACTTAAAATACTTACCTGCCTCTTCCCTCCAAAACTTGCAGTGCATTCTGGTTAATGTGATTTACTGTTTATGGTGAGGAGTTCATCATGTTTGTGTTTTTCCAACGAGATCGTTATTTACATGTGTGCATTACTACTTTTCTGGTATTTTATTGTGACCATGGACTAACTTACGGTACTCATGTGATGAACAGCTTTCTTTCTTCCTTTTTATCTTTCTTTGCTGTTCCAGTGTGCATCTAAAAAAATACATTATTAAATATGCATTAGTGTGATTTAATACTTTAGCTCTCTTGTGGGATAATTTCTCACATTTTCTTAAATTTACTTTTTATTTCCCTATTTCTCTGCATTGTTTGTAATACTTATCATCTCTGCCCAATAATGGATGTGAATTCAGGTGGGTTATTCATTTTGTTGCATATTTTTCATTTGTCAGTTTCTCAAGCCAGTTCATCCAAGGACAACTCTCTTAACATTTGTTTCATTTGTCTTATTCTTCCCATCTGCTTGTTTTAATTTGTGCTCTTTGACCGCATTGATATTTCGCCTATTTAAAGGTGCACATATAATTATTCATCTTGATTCGATCCTTTGTGTTTTAAAGTGCGAAGTAACGTGATGTATTGTTATAATTTATGGCGCCATATTCTGTCCCTGTTTTCACCTTTTTTTCAATTTTTTTCCAACTGGTCGAGTGTATAGAATCTAAGCTGTTGCCAATTGCTTTGATGTTCTCTTTCAATCTGCTTGGCCACGGCAATGCTTGTCTGTTCGTTGTAGCTCCAATATGCTCAATAATTCGTATTTTAATTTCCGAAGTTGTACTTCCAATATACTTTAGATTACATTGGCATTCTATCACATACATTACAAATCTACTCTCACATGTCATATGTATTTTGCTACTTTTTTGTCCATTTCCATCAACCGATTCCTGCATATTTATGGCACTTTTGCAAGCTTTAGATTGTCTGCATTTCCAGAAGCCTCGACGATTTATCCAATTCTCCTTTTTCTTCTTGAAATGTGTACCAGCGTATACTTTAGTTTGTAAGCTCTTCTGAATGTTGTACATGGATGATTTTTTATTTTAGTAGAAATCCCTGGATCTAACCTTAATAATCCTCAGTGTTTCCTTAATATTGCTTAGTTTGTTCGCCTCCACTGAGTATGTTATTAAACAGATATTTCCAGATTGCAGTTTTTATTTTTGCTTGTAGAATCTGACTTCTGTTCTTTGATTTTGCTTTTTGATTTTGCTTGCTTGTTTTCGAGCTGTTTCTCCTATTGCTCTTCTATTGAACAGTTAAATATAATATGCAAAAATTCTCCACATGAAATGCTCCACTTCAAACTGGTTTGATAGAAACTGTCTGACTATATGATTGAACTAGTGGCAGTCCATTTTCTCTGAAGTGTTGTGTGAATCCTCTTCTCATACCGGGGTGTCGAATATTAAATTATCTACTTGTCCATGGGACAGGTTGCTTTACAAATATGCTGTAAAAAATAAATAAAATAAATCTACTTGTCCCTTTTGTACTTTGTAGTGCAGCAACAAATTATGGCAGCAATCTCATTGTATGAGCTCTGATAATAGCCTCTCCTGTTATGCCCAGGCTCATAATATAGTAGGGTCTAAATACTAGCAATTCCCTTAGGGCAGAGTTCTTCAAACGTTTTGATGCCGGGACCCCCTCTTAAAAAAAATTAGGTGTAAGGACCCCCTTCTGATAAAAATTTCTAGAACCTGGTACTCCTCATCATCAACAACAATAATAAATGTCCCCATTTCCCATAGCAAATCATTTTTACTGTGAGGAAATAATATTAAACAGTGTTTAGCAAACCAAAGGTCAGTGAGTGTGGGGGTGGGGGGTCAAGGGTGTGGCTAAAAACAAAGGTACTCATTTATGAGGATTTGGCATAGGTCAGTGCCACAAGTCTTCTTGGTACACTGCCCCACGCCAATACAAAAGGGCAGGAATGCACCGTATTTATGAAATACAGTGCATTTCTGTCCTTTCCCCCGCGCTGGCGCACAATTGTTGCCTAGCGCCAATATAGGCAGGATTGTATTTGTGCAGGAAGGGGCACCTTCCGGCACAAAAACAATCCAGAGAGGCATTGTACCTCTTTCTATATGTGCGGCAGATAGCAACACACATGGAAAGAGGAAAAAACAAGGAGAAATGAAACATTTCTCCTCATTATGCCTGCTCTGGGGAGGCGTAAGGTTTTGGCACTGTTCCAGTTTACGTGATTTTGTAAATCTGGGGCAGTGTCAAAATCTATGGCTGTTGCATGGGAACACCCACCACTACTCCCATGGAACGCCTCCTCGACGCAAAGTAAGGCAATGCAGCAGCTTGCGCTGCTTTGCCTTTCTCCATATCTACAAGGCCAATCAACGCCACTCAGGAAGGCTTTGCGTCACCTCATAGGTATGATTGAGAGGCTTGTGCTGCTGGAGCATCAAAAAAAGTGATGCTTCAGCAGCGCAAGCCTCTCATAAACAAACCCAAAATATTCTCTATTTTCTTTTTTAGGTCTTTTACTGTCAGGTAGCTATATATAAAATAACAGCCAGCTTAAATGAAAAATAAATAAAAGAAAGTTGTTACTCATTGGTAAATGCACTGTAGTGCATTATGAAACCTCTATTAGTTAATGCACTGCAGAGGTCTGTGTGTAACCAGAGAGTGACAGAACTAAATCTTGGTTGGTGCAGTTGAGAATAGTGACTTGTGTATTTCTCTTCCAGGGGATCCTCATCAAAGTCATAAACATTGAATATTCCCGCCCTTGTGCGGGGACCCCGGAGCATATATAAAATATATAGACATTATACATGTGTAACAAACAGTCATGCAGGCTATCATGTTAAAAACAGGCTAAAATGCTTTATTTCTATGAAGTTATTATTTTTTTTTTTTTTAAATACTACAATAGAGCATAAATAAGTACCCAAGCTCCTAAAATTAGGCTTGGGGAAGTAAGCAGTAGCAAACTCTAGTGAAAAAATAGAGAAAACTGCATTGAAAAACAATGAAGCATTCTTAGCCAATAGGCTGCATGTAGGTTAACACAGGAGAACCATAAAAACTTTGGCACTGTGCCTTTAAGACCCTGAGCACCTCCAGTATCCCACCATGCCTCAGGGGTGAAGGAAAGGTGACAGTTGGTTCACAGTTAGGTCAGTTCTTTTTTCCGGCTTCTTCTGAGAGGATCCTGGAGCATTGAGCTCTCAGTTTTTCTGAGTTTTCCTCAGAAAAATTCTTTAAAAAAGTGTTTTTTCACTTTTCACTCGACAAGTAACATCTTTGTCTGAGCTAGGAAGGTTTTTTCTGACAGAAAAATGCCTTCTCTTTTCGTCAAATGCCCTGCTTGTGGGAAGAAGAAGGCCCAGTCAGATCCCCACTCTCTGTGCATAGTGTGCCTGCCTCAGAGTCACTGCCCTGACACTTGTAAGTACTGTAAGAACATGTCTAGGAGGACTCTGAAAGACAGAGAGAAGATCCGACTTCATGGGCTTCAGGAGAGGAAAAGAACATCGTCCTCCTCACTCCCCAGGCATCCAGAAGGCCATTCTCAGGAGAGAATGGCCCGGTCGACGTCGACAGGTAGGAAAATACCTGTTTGTTCACCGTCGACGTCGTCGCTACCTCCGTCCCACCGGCATAGATCGCCGTCGACGGCGACACACCCGACGTCGAAGGGAACGGCGTCGAGGGAACATCAGAGCAGGGGCAGGTCTCCGTCGACGGCAGCCCGCCGATCGACGTCGAGCCATCGCCGGCATGCCCGGTCGCCGCCAAAGGCTGTGCGCCCCCCGACGTCAGGACACACGACGTCGAGATCTCCACGACGGCACGAGAAACATCCGCCGTCAACCTCCCATCGCTCCACGTCGAGGCACACGACGGCGAGCAGGTCGAGGTCCAAGGAACGCCGTTCGACGTCAAGGCACTCAACGTCGAGGCAATCAACGTCGAGGCAGGACCAACCGACTGGGCGTCCTTCGACGTCGAAACAGCCATCGACGTCGACGCAGGTTTTACCTGTCCAACAGGGAGCAGAACATCGCCCCTCGCCAGACAAGGCTCAGTCTCCAGTGGTCTCCATACCGAGCGACTCTTCTCGGTCAAGAGCATCTCCTGGGCATGTCTCGCCCATCAACCTATCTCCGAGATGGCTGGAGAGCCTTAACAGACCAGCGGCCTCCCCAGATTCGCAATATTCGCGAATGTATTCACCCACTGCCTCCCCGCCAAGAACGCCATCGCCGACAGCCGGGGCAGAACGGGCTCGTTCAGCTCCTCGACAGCCGACCGCGAGGCCTAGGCGCTCGGCTACAGCGTCCCGCAGCAGATCTCGCTCTCAACGGAGATCCAGGTCGCGCTCAAGAAGATCACCCTCTTGGTCTTCATCAGGTTCTTCTGTCGGGCGTTACTCACCTACTCTTACAGATTCACCACCTGCTAGAGTCTCACCAGTGGATGACATAACCACTTTCAACGAGGTGTTGCTAAGAGGAGCGCAGAAACTCAATATAGAGGTTCCAGGACCGTCTACCTCCTCATCAATCATCTTTGAGACGCTACAACACAGATCAGCGTCGAAAAAGTTGCTGCCTCTAGTGCCTGGTTTGTTGCAGCCGACCATGGACACTTTTCTGGCCCCAGCCTCGCTTAAGTCTGCCCCGGCTCGGATTCTTAAAAAGTACAAGGCTCCAGAGCAAGACCCTTTATTCCTTAGGAAGGATCCGCCACCAGACTCAGTGATCATAGCTGCCGCCCGAAAGACCCACTCGGTGGCATCTTCATCCACGGTACCCCCGGATAAAGAGAGCAGGCATTTAGACTCTCTGGGAAGAAAGATGTGCGGGACAGCGGCTTCAGCAATGAAGGTCTCTAGTGCGTCTGCGCTCCTGGGCAGGTACGATCGTTCTCTGTGGGATTCCCTCAGTAGATTTACAGAAAAACTGCCCAGAGAAGACAGGCAAGATTTCCAGGAGATTCTACAGGAAGGATGCCTGGTATCTAACCAAGTTATCAGCGCGGCAGCGGATGGGGCGGATTTGGCGGCTCATGGGTACGCACATGGTATCTGTGCGAGGAGATCTTCCTGGCTGAGGCTCACTGGCTTGAAACAGGAGGCACAACAACGTATCCTGAATCTCCCATTTGCCGGGAATTCTCTATTCGGTGCCCATGCAGACGAAGAGATGGCCCGCATGAAGACCGAGGTGGATACCATGAAGGCGGTAGGCCTCGAAAGAAGGAAAGATTTCAGGCGGAGGTACAGACCGTACGATAGACGCCCTTTCCAACAGAGGGTTCAAACCCCTCATTGGTCGCAAAGGTCTCAGCAACGACAGGGACGCCCTCTGTTTCAGCGAAGAAACACAAGGGAGCGAGGGTCAAGTAGACCTCAACAGTCCACTCCAAAAGCACCCACTAAGCAATGAAGTCTCGCTTCCCTCGACACTGTACACCACTCCGGTGGGGGGAAGTATTATTGCTCATCTTCACGAGTGGCACTCTATCACAAGAGACAAATGGGTGCTCAATATTGTCGAACATGGCTATTCTCTCCTTTTCAAGCAGCCTCCACCACACTTGCCACCAACCAAACACAATCCGGCTCATCTCACCTTGCTACGCAAGGAGGCTCTCGCCCTCCTAAGAAAGAATGCCATAGAAAGGGTTCCACCTGCCCACAGAGGAAAGGGGGTCTACTCCCGTTACTTTCTAGTAGCAAAGAAGGGTCAAGAGGGCGTTTTCAGGCCAATCCTGGATCTAAGACTGCTGAACAAATACATAAGAAAGCAGAAGTTCAGAATGCTAGCGCTTCACCAAATTTTCCCTCAACTGCATCAGGGAGACTGGATGTGCTCCATCGACCTGCAGGATGCGTATTTCCACATCCCAATAGCTCCAAAGCATCGAAAATTCCTGCGCTTTCGAGTAGCGTTACAGCATTACCAGTTCAGGGTTCTACCCTTTGGCCTGAAATCTGCTCCAAGAGTTTTCTCGAAATGTATGGCAGTGGTGGCGGCGCATCTACGAAGACAAAGGATATACATATATCCATACCTAGACGACTGGCTACTAAAGGCCTCTTCTCCGGAGCAGGCGAGAAGCCATCGGGACATTGTACTAGGAGTTTGCGAAGCTCTAGGTCTTCAGGTCAATTACCAGAAGTCAACCTTGACTCCAACGCAGAGTCTTCACTACCTAGGAGCTATCATAAACACAGAACTGCAAAAAGTGTATCCTTCGGAGGAACGACTGTCCTCAATAAACATGAAGTGCCAGGGCCTGTTGAGAGCCAGCGCACCTACGGCACGTCAGGTGACATCACTACTGGGCTCCATGGCATCGTGCATCTTTATTGTCCCAAATGCCAGACTCCACATGAGACCCCTCCAAGAGGCATTGGAGGCCAATTGGAGCCAAAGAACAGGTTGCTGGGAAGACACAATGCGGCTACCGGAGGTAGCACTGCAGTCATTGAGATGGTGGATGCACAGACCTCACCTGTCAGTGGGCGCTCCGTTTCACCAGGTACTTCCATCCGACACTCTGGTAACGGATGCGTCTCTTCAGGGATGGGGGGCTCATCTGGGTCCTTTTCAAGCGCAGGGTCTGTGGTCAGACAAGGAGAAGCAGTACCACATCAATCTGCTAGAACTCAGAGCGGTCCATCTGGCTCTCAAGTCTTTCACACCGCTAATTCAGGGGAAAACTCTATTGATACAGACGGACAATACAACCACGATGTATTACTTGAACAAACAAGGGGGAACGAGATCCCTACCCCTTTCACGAGAGTCCCAAGCGATATGGCATTGGCTCCTGGCCAGAGGAATGTCAATCACAGCAGTTCACCTGCCAGGTCAGCAGAACGTAGAAGCAGACTTTCTAAGCAGACACCTGGAGGACGTTCACGATTGGGTCCTGCACGACGAAGTCGCAGAATACATCTTCGCGCAATGGGGTCGGCCTCAACTGGACCTCTTCGCAGACGATGTAAACAGGAAATGCCCAGACTTCGCATCCAGGTTCTACCGTCCAGGATCTCGAGGGAATGCCCTGTTGATCGACTGGTCAGGGACATTTCTTTACGCTTTTCCTCCGATTCCCCTCATTCCGGCAGTGATCAGCAAACTTTACGGATCCAGGACCAGAATGATTCTTATAGCGCCACAATGGCCTCGACAATTCTGGTACACGGATCTCCTCAACCTGTCGGAAAAACCTCACAGGAGGCTGCCGTGCAGACCGGATCTTCTGAGCAGAATGGAGGGCAGGATTCTGCATCCCAACCTACCCTCTCTGAGCTTAACAGCATGGCTCCTGAATTCCTGCACTATGGGCACCTAGGACTATCGCAGGAGTGCATGAACATCCTGAAAGAGTCCAAACGGCCTTCCACGCGGCGTTCCTACGCTTTTAAGTGGAAGAGATTCTACATATGGTGCTGTCAGCAAGGCCATAATCCCATACGGGCGCAGGAGGACGTCATACTGTCCTATTTGCTTCACCTAGCGAAATCCGGTCTGCAGGTATCATCTATTAAGGTACATTTGTCTGCTATTACTGCCTATCGCAAGTCACCTTCTCAGGAATCCTTCTTTACGAAACCTGTAGTCAAGGATTTCTTAGAAGGTTTGAAGAAAGTTTTTCCGCCTATTCGGAGGCCTTCTCCTCCGTGGGAACTGAACATAGTCCTAGCAAGACTTATGGGCCCTCCTTTCGAGCCTATCCATAAGGCCTCCTTACAACACCTTACGTGGAAAACGGCTTTTCTGGTGGCCATTACTTCAGCGAGGAGGGTCAGTGAGATTCAGGCCTTGTCTGCAAAAGAACCGTACACGGTTTTTCATGACAATAGAGTAGTTCTACGAACTCACCCATCTTTCCTTCCGAAGGTGGTGTCAGAATTCCATATTAATCAGACCATAACTTTACCGACGTTCTTTCCCAATCCGGAAACTCCGGCTGAGAAAGCATTGCACTCATTAGACTTGAAAAGAGTGCTGAAATTTTATCTGGACAAGACAAAATCGATTAGACACTCTAACCGCTTGTTTGTGAACTATGGTCATTTAAGGACAGGAGAAGCAGCATCTAAGCGAACAATATCAAGATGGATAGTCTCTTGTATTGTTAATACTTACCAGCTAGCTAATAGACAATTGCTAGCGCGGCCTAGAGCGCATTCCACAAGGGGAAAAGCGGCTACTGCTGCTCTCCTTAACAATGTTCCTATATCTGAGATTTGTAAGGCTGCTACATGGAAGTCTGTCCATACTTTTACAAGACATTATTGTTTAGACTCAGATGCAAGAGCGGATGCCCAAGTGGGGCAGGCCTCTCTAAGGAATTTATTTGCGTAAGACATGTCTATTCCTGCACTTCTATCGGACAGTCCGCTGGGTTTAGGGATGGGCTTGCTAATCTATTCAATGTTTATGACTATTGATGAGGATCCCCTGGAAGAGAAGGATAAGTTACTTACCTGTAAATCCTAGTTCTCTTCCAGGGGTATCCTCATCAAAGTCATAAACAACCCACCCTCCTCCCCGGACACACGTCTACTGGAAGTGCAGGACAGACAGTATTTTGATTCAATTATACAAATTGTCACCGTAAAAAGAACTGACCTAACTGTGAACCAACTGTCACCTTTCCTTCACCCCTGAGGCATGGTGGGATACTGGAGGTGCTCAGGGTCTTAAAGGCACAGTGCCAAAGTTTTTATGGTTCTCCTGTGTTAACCTACATGCAGCCTATTGGCTAAGAATGCTTCATTGTTTTTCAATGCAGTTTTCTCTATTTTTTCACTAGAGTTTGCTACTGCTTACTTCCCCAAGCCTAATTTTAGGAGCTTGGGTACTTATTTATGCTCTATTGTAGTATTTAAAAAAAAAAAAAAAAAAAAAAAACTTCATAGAAATAAAGCATTTTAGCCTGTTTTTAACATGATAGCCTGCATGACTGTTTGTTACACATGTATAATGTGTATATATTTTATATATGCTCCGGGGTCCCCGCACAAGGGCGGGAATATTCAATGTTTATGACTTTGATGAGGATACCCCTGGAAGAGAACTAGGATTTACAGGTAAGTAACTTATCCTTTTAGTGCCCTGAGATCACAGCCTGTGACAGAAAGCACTGTGAATATGTGAGGCATTATTTAATTCTTGCATTATACACAAGCCACTACAAAAAGGTTTAAGATAAAACTGTGGTTCCAAAATGTAGATTTAAGTAATACCAGAGCATATGCAGTACCATTTTTCTTTTTTATAGCTGTCCCTTCACTCCAGGTGAAGTAAGCACTGTGGAAATACAATTACAATTAAAAGCACACACTTCACAGCGCAGTTGTTAACTCTTTGCACTACCCCTCAAAAATAATAAATCACAAAGCTTTGAGTGATTCGATAATTTAAAGCTGCTCCCAAGCCCCCTTAGCATTTGCAGATGAGCTCCTAGAGCACATTTGCATTTCATTCAGGAAGCAGACGCCCTGGGAAGGCCTCCTTAGCTGTCTATGTGGCTTTCACAGCACAGGAGACTCAAAATTCAGCTGAGGCTTTATGAGGATCGGCTGGGGGAATGCGCGACCCCTTTTTTTTCAGGTCTCCACGGCCCCCCTGGGGGTCGCGACCCCCAGATTGAAGACCTCTGCCTTAGGGACATATTTATGAAGAAAGCGTGCAGCACATCAAATTACCCTGCAGTGCTGCATGATAGTGAAAAAGCAGGGATGCACCATATTTAAAATGTGTATAGTGCATTCCTGTCTAACCTGCGCTGGCGCACAATGTGCTTCCTAGCGCCAATGCAGGCACCCTTGCACCATGGTGCAAAGGTGAATGCTTTGTAAGTAGGATTGTTTTTATGCAGGAAAGAGCACCTTCATAGGCAAAAACAATCCTGTGAGGCATTTTCCTCTTTCTATGTGTGCTGCAGAATTCCAGGGAGCCGGGAGAGGCTGTTAGTGGGACGGTCTTTGCAGCAAGGCCCTGGCGTCTGGAAGCAGTGGGGGCCCGAGGAGGCAGACGAGGGAGTGGGGCCCCTCCAGTCGCAGCCACCAGCTGCATGTCCATTGGGGAGGAGCGGCATTGGGGTTGAACTCTGATGGCCCGGATGGGAGTGAAGCCAAATAACTAGATAGTTTGTAAGATTGCATATGAGAAAGTGATGCAAGAAATTTAGAGAACATAGGACGACTGGCAACGGACCTCAAGTATTAAAAGTGGCACCGCAATAGATCCACATGTAAGTGCAGTCAACAATCATAGCTGCTTGCGGTTCTTTCTGGGCTGAGGGCCTCCCTGCAGAAATGTTCTTCGCCTCACCCCTGGTGTCGCAGCCCCTTTGAAAGAGTGACATCAGTCCTCATTTACCGGGGGGCGTGGCCTGACGCCGATGGCAGAGGAAGCCTCTCCGTGAGGCTCCTGCCAGTGATTCCCACTCCGGTCCAGCCTGAAAGGCAGTGGACCCCCAAACCGCTCCATTGCCCGGCTGAATATGCGCAGGGGTCCCGAGGCTCATTTTGAGGGGTCCGGTCCCGGAATGAAGAGAGTTTCGGAGCTGAATTGGCGGCCGACGGAGTGCCGCGGGGAAAAAAAAAAAAAAAGATGGCGGCCGCGATCTGAACGGCGTCCCCGGTGGCAGAAAAGCCACTAAAGCAATTCCATGCTCCTTTCCCGCTCACCCCTCTGGGAGACAGGAAGTACAAGGGGTCCTAGTGGTTCCCTCTGGGGTCCCACGCCGACGAACAGAGGGGCCCAGCGCGGCGTCTGTGCTCGGATAAGGACCGCGGAGCACACACAACAAGGCGACCGACACCCGAGGGAAGGACCGAGTGGATCAAGGTGAGAGGCGAAAATTCCGGGGTTCCCCCAGAGCTCCTTTGGCAGCTCCCCTCTGAGGACATCTGATCGCAGTCTACACGACAACGCCGGGGGGTACTTCTGGGAGGCTTGACCCCATGGACCGCCTCTAGTGAGCTGGAACGAGGAGGGCGAAGTCGGCGACTTGATGGGGCGAACCTGGCCTGCACTGGGACACGGTGCATGCGGCCCCCCTCTACGGGGGTCCCCCTAGATGTGCAGTGCTACATACAGGAGAGTGCAGGGGGCCCCCAGACACTGGATGGGAGTCATGCATGCTTGAAGGCACCCTCCACGAACGGCAAGGCTTTTTGGCCCGACGGGTCCACACCCTGACTGGGAGGAGAGAGAGTGTCCTATCTACCTGGCGTGTGGAGTACCTCAGGGGTTCTTAGCGGCCTAGAATGCGGAGTGCGGCTGGCACTGGAAGGCGATAATCCTCTTACACGTGTACCGAGCGCCAGAAACAGCAAGTCTCTTATAAAAAGTTCGGCGATCCCTCTGGCAGTGCAGTATACAGCGCAGTGGTGGGAGAGTAGGGGTCCAGAGCCCACCGATCAGACGGAGCTGGAGCCATACCCCAGAAAATGGGTAAAGTCGGTCGCCGGAGGGACATAGAACAAAAAGATGGGTCCCCAGCTGAGGCACAGGCAGTCCCGCCTGAACCCAGGAATGACGCTTCAGGAGAGGGCCGAGCCGACCCCACACTTCAAGATGTCCTACAAGCTATAACGGCTTCCCGTGTAGCACTGGAGGGGAAAATCGACGCTTTGGCCACAGATCTCACAGTACTACGAGATGATCACCGCCGCCTAGCCGAAAAGGTGTCCACCACCGACAGACAACTTAAAGAGCTCCTTCCAGAGGTCAAAGATGCCACTAAGTCTACACAGCAGCTGGAGACCAGGATCAAGGCCCTGGAATTAAGGGCCGAAGAAGCGGAAAATAGATCGCGTCGCAATAACATACGGGTGATTGGTATGCCTGAAAGTGTTCCACAAACTGGCCTGGCGGAGTTCCTCGAGCGGTGGCTCCGAGAGGACTTAGCGGGCGACGGACTTTCTCCTTTTTTTGCGATCGAGAGGGCACATAGAGTTCCGTCGCGTCCTCCCCCTCCGGGAGCCCCCCCGCGACCTATAATAGCCAGGCTTCTTCATTACCGGGATAGGGATTACCTGTTGCATCAAAGCAGGGCCAAAGGGGACCGCACAATGGACAATCACACGGTTCGTATCTTCCCAGACTTCTCCCGGGAAGTACAGAAACAACGGGCCACCTTCAGAGCTGCAAAACAGAAACTGCGTCAATTGGGTCTACAATATGGCATGCTATTCCCGGCGAAGCTTAGGGTAGTGACCAAAGACAGTACACAGTTTTTCACTACGGCGGAGGAGGTATGGCAATGGATTGATCTGCTTCCACAGGAGGGGAATGGTCCTCCGGCACAGGGCCCTGAGCATGGACGGAGGAGAGGGGCTAAACGCAACACGGCCCGTATAGTAAATAGTCCCTCACCTGTGGAGATGCAAACTGAGAGACGAAAAGCCATGGAGGCAGCAGCTTCATTGAGCGGCTCTGATCGCGGATCCCAAGTACAGACTGCTGCGGACTGTGAACCATCTGATTCGGACCATGAATCCGAGACTTCCCAAGTATCCGACAGATCGGGCCCGACCATAACACCGGGCACTTCTGACTGTATCATATGAAAGTCTTCCCATCGAACTACACTTGAGCCAGTTGTCCTGGTAATGAGAGCCTCCCCTGGCAGGCACCATGGTGGCCGGTGAGGAGGGTGTACTAGCTGTCACTATGGCGGTCGTACCCACCAGAAGGATGAGACCGGGGTCCACAAGTACTACTATATCTTGCAATCCGGTAGTGGGGATTAGGGCGATGGCCCACTCCTTTTGTGATCTAGGAGTTACCCCACTTTCGATAATCTAGTTGACATTTCGCGAAGTTTGGATGAGAGTAGTTCAAACTTTTGTCCCGGGGAAGGGGAGTTGGGATGTTAAATGTTGGGGATTGTTTAGGGGGAGTGATGAGTGGTGGATGTTTAACACTGGTCTGCTGATGTTATATAATGTGAGAGTAGGGATCTTCGTGGTATATGCTAGCCCTGCATGGGGTATGTCACAGATGGGGATTGAAACACAGTTATGGCGTCGTTAGGCACTTATAAATTTCTCTCATGGAATGTACGGGGCATGCACACAATGTCTAAGAGATATAAGGTATTCTCACATTTACAGCGGAGGGGGATTCAGATTGCGTTGCTCCAAGAAACACATTTAACCCAGGCTGAAGGGCTAGCACTACAGAAAAGGTGGAGGGGCCAGGCATACTATACCTCTTATTCCGCATTCGCCAGGGGTGCCTTGATATGGATCAGAGCCGGGGTTCCATTCCAGTTATTAGACACGCTCATAGACCCAGAGGGACGTTTTGTAGCAATCCGGGGTCGATTGGAGGGAAGAGATCTAGCGTTGATCAATGTCTATGCCCCGAACTGGGACCAGGGTGAGTTCTTTACACGCTTATCGGGCCTCCTAGCCACCTATTTGCAGTTCCCCCTAGTGATGGGGGGCGACTTTAATTGTGTGGCCGATCCCTCCAGGGATCGCTCCCACCCTCCGTTACATGATTCCCCTCTGATGAGAGTAGCAGGGCTATTCTCCTCCTGGCAGGCGAGTTGGGGGCTGGTGGATATCTGGAGACGAG
The DNA here is from genome assembly GCF_031143425.1 of Pleurodeles waltl. Taxonomy (NCBI): domain Eukaryota; kingdom Metazoa; phylum Chordata; class Amphibia; order Caudata; family Salamandridae; genus Pleurodeles; species Pleurodeles waltl. Next base: position 974,357,925 of record NC_090450.1, on the reverse strand, counting down.
TACACCCAGAGACCAGAGACTATTCCTTCTTCTCCCCCCGGCATGAGCTCCATGTCCGCTTGGATGTGTTTTTCTGCTCCCCAGACATTTTCCCTCAGGTGCATAATGTTGAATACCTGACCCGCACAATTTCTGATCATAACCCTCTATTACTAGAGTCACGCTGGGGTTCGCCCCCCTCTCGCATCCCCACCTGGCGGCTGAAGACTGAGGCCCTAGAAGACGCACCCTTTCGGGAGGAGCTAAGACAACATATTACCCACTACTTTGCAGATAACGAGGCTTCGACCAATAACCCCTTGATTGAATGGGACGCTTTTAAAGTGGTGGTGCGTGGGCGCTGTATTGCGGGAGCGGTAGGGGTCCGAAGGACTCTACTTAGGGACACTGAACAAGCGGAGAGTGAGCTGCGAGAGATGGAGAAAAAAAGACCTGAAAGGCCGCTCCTTCAGCCTACTATCTTAGAGCTTAGAGCTACGGTCGCTGACTGTGTGGAGCGTCTTCGATGCTTTGACTACCAAAACTATATTACACGAGCACACGGGGAGAGAGACAAAGCGGGTCGGATGTTAGCTTGGGTAATATCGCAAACGCATAAAACATCCCCTATCCTGGAAATGATATCGGAGAGTGGAGATCCCCTTCACGGGCAGGAGCAAATTAACTCTCACCTCGTGTCCTTTTACGAACGATTATATAAAAGCACTCTTCGTCCTGTCGGTAACTCCACCGATAGTTATGTATCTAGTCTGCAGTTGCAGACACTACCACCAGATGTTGCGACACAACTTGAGGGAGCCATAACACAACCAGAGATTCGGAGGGCCATTAGAGAACTATCGAGGGGAAAGACTCCGGGGACAGATGGTCTCCCTATCGAATTCTATGCCACGTATATAGATTTGTTAGCTCCTAGGCTTGAGATACTATATCAATCCGCCAGAGACCGAGGAATTTTGCCGGCAACAGCGAGGGAGGCGGTAATAGTGCCCTTGCTTAAACCTGGGAAAAATCCTGCGGAAGCTGGGGCATACAGACCTTTATCCATGCTGAACCTGGATTACAAGATCCTCAGCAAGATTCTGGCCTCTAGGCTTCTCCCCCACATGGCAACACTAATACATACTGACCAGGCAGGGTTCATCCCGGGGCGCAACACAGCGGATAACATACGCAGATTTATAGCGGTTATGAACGATCGAAAATCGTCTAGCCCAGCCCCTGGAGTGCTTGCAGTCGATATAGAAAAGGCCTTTGATAGCTTGGAGTGGGCCTTCCTTTATACAGTGATGTCCCGCCTTCGTTTCGGACCTGAATACATTGCCTGGGTCAGATTGTTGTATACTGAGCCCACTGCTAGGGTACGGACAGGACGGATAATATCCAGACCTTATGTCGTTGAGCGGGGTACCAGACAGGGGTGTCCCCTATCACCGCTGCTATTTGCACTGGCTATGGAGCCATTAGCGGCCGCAGCGCGCGGTGGTGGGGGGGGTCCCGGCATAGTGGCAGGGGGCAAGAGACATCAAATAGCGTTGTATGCGGATGATCTATTGATCTTCTTAGACGATGTACACAGAGACCTTTCCCGGACCCAGCAGTTACTTTCGCAGTTTGGTGAGCTTTCTGGTCTTCGGGTGAATTGGGGCAAGACCGGCCTGTTTCCGTTGAACGCTACTGTAGCCCCACCATTGGAGTTGGGAAATGTCCAGTGGGTTCCAAGATGCCTCTCATACTTGGGGGTCAAGATTTTCCATGACCCAAAGGATATAATAGATAGCAATATTGGAGGCTCATTGCGTTCCCTCCGTTCCAACATGGCTTTCTGGCAAACCTTACCTCTATCTGTAGCGGGGAGGGTAGCCATCCTTAAAATGGTGGTGTTGCCTCGCCTTCTGTATCACTTCACGGTCCTGCCGGTATGGATTCCTAAGGCCATATTTGCAGAACTAGAATCCATGGTCGTGGCCTTTATCTGGGGGGGTGGTCGGAAGCGAGTGGCTCTGGCCAAACTTCAGAGGCGGTCCACAGACGGAGGCCTAGCAGTCCCGGACTTTGAGGCTTACTACTTGGCAGCGCAATTCCAATGGTTGGCGCAATGGATAGCCAACAGATCAGCAACAGGGTTGGAGGTAAAGGCATTTACTCCCCCAGAGACTAGATTATACGAACTGTTGTTGGGGTGTCCGGGTACTGGGACGCATGATTCCCTTGAATTTAAAGTCCTTGCGCGCTGTTGGAGGAGCTTTTTGCGTAAACTTAAAGTAAAGGCCCCTTACTCCCCCGACCTACCCCTCTTGTCCCTAAGAGCTTTGCCCCATCGGGGTGACTGGGGAGGACTCCAGTCCTGGGTGGAGTCCGGGATACAGACGGTAGGAGCACTATTTAAGGACGGGGCACTGATGCCGTTTGAAGTCCTTCGGACACAATTCGGTCTACAGGGAGGACACTTCTTATTGTATGGCTCAGTAGTGGCTAGTATCAGGAAACACTGGCTGACACGGACAGGAGAGCTCACTACACAAACAACCTGTACATATTTGGCGACTTCTTCTGGCACCTTTAAGGCAGTTTCTAATCTCTACAGCAGGGTTCAAGCGGATAGGAACATACCTTTGACTCAACTCAAATCGTCATGGGAAGTAGACCTGGGCACAACTATATCCGATGTGGACTGGGAGCGTATTCTGGGGGGCTTCCCCAAAATGACTCGCAATGCCAGATTTAAGCTGATTAATTTTTATGTACTTCATAGGGCATATCTCACCCCTGAGCGGATCAGCAGGTACTTTGAAGTGGAAGGAGTAAATTGCCCGAGGTGCGGACTAGAGAAGGCAGAATTTAGGCATATGTTCTGGAGCTGCCCTACGGCGGAGGTGTATTGGGCGGAGGTGAGCCGTCTGGTGGCTGGAGCGATAGGAAGAGAAGTCCCTTGCACAATAGGGCATTGTCTGCTTGGCTGGTTTCCACGCACGGCTAAGTACAAAATAACCAACAGGTTCCGAGACTTGGCCTACGTACTGGCCAAGAGGGAAATAGCGATGTCCTGGAAGAATCCAGTTGGGCCGAGACTGTCCCTATGGACCAGAGAATTAACTAGGTGGGCTGGGTGTGAGAGCGCTGTTTTACATAGCGAGGCCAGAAGGGGTTGGCGGCCCCTGGAGGTGGCGCAAGGTTGGGACGCGATATTAGACTCCTTTAAGGAGGAATGCCGATTAGGTCCAGTCCCCTGATTGAATGATGTTTGGATGTTTTGAGAAGTTACCAATAGTCCCAATCCATTGGTGCCAGTACAGATGACCCCGGGGCAGGATCCTACGGTTGGACTAGACGGAGTAAACACTCTCACACTGTGAGCGGAGGATTGACTCCTTCATAGCACACCTACATACAATACAAATGTCCAGATAAGCTACCTGTACCATCACTGGGGGGTGGGGCACTGTTGGGGAGGTTGAGGGATGGGGGGGTAGGGTAGTTGTTGCAACATCAGATTGCTGTTAGTGCAGAGATGTGTAGATTGAAAAAGCTCTTGATCTCAGAATCTATGTGGGTCACTGTATATTCTCTTATACTATGTTTATCTAATCATTGGTTGATCGAAATTGCAATAAACTTTGTTTACAAAAAAAATCAGTCCTCATTTACCATGGGTAAAGAAGCAGACCAAAATTACACAGCAGACAAAGCTGGACCACTTCACAGCACAGGGGTCGCAATTGGAACCAAGTGAGCAGACACCAGACAAACATGAGCCATCAAGTGCCCAGATCTTAGCAGCCATTGAGGCCTCTGGCGTAGCAGTGCAGACCAAAATAGAACCTACTGAGGGTAGACCTGCATGCAGTTGCGGTGAGGTCTGTCGAGACGAAGCGGCGCATGTCTATGATACAAAGTGAACTGGACACTTAGAAGGCTACGTTGGGTGCTCTTGAGGGGAGAACACAGACTAGAAGTGAGGCCGGAGGATGCAGAGGGAAGATCCCGCAGATGTAATCTAAGTTTTGTGGGATTCCCCGAAGGAGTGGAGGGACTGCCCCAGAACTGCTCCTGGAAACCTGGCTTAAGAGTGTGCCTTTCTGAGCGCGTATCAAAAGTGTTTGTTGTAGAATGAGTGCACAGGGTGCCACCACCGGGAGCCTCGCCGCTGACAGTCATCACCATGATCCTCAATTACAAAGATCGGGACACCATATTGAGAGACACGTAAACAAAGTGATCTGTCATTTGAGAATCACACCGTAAGAATTTTTCCAGACTACACCAGAGCCATTCAAATTCAAAGAAAATCCTTCAGCTGTGTTAAGCAAAAACTGAGAGCAATAGGACTCGCATATATGCTGTTGTACCCCGCTAAATTAAAAGTCCTGCATGTGGACCGCTCACACTTTTTGCAAACGCTAGGGAGCGCATAGGACTGGTTAGAGATCAGGGGAGCAAAGAAGATCTTGGTGACTCCGAAGAGGAGCAATCGCTGTGAAGCTCATGAGTAGGTCAGGACAACTGCCTCGAGTAGACACTGAGGGAGGAGCTGGGGATCCAGTTCCATTGGAAAGGTGGTATTGCCACCAGATGGTACTGAGTCTACACAGTGAACCGTCTACACTGAAATGATTGTGGTACACCTTCAAAACAACCGAACAATGCACTGTTAAAGTTCTGGGACACTGGTTGTTGCTGCTATGTGGTCATGTTTTATGCAAGAATTTCTAATTTGTCACTGTATCATTTGACTAAAATCAATAAAAATATTTCAAAAGAAAAAACAAATGTTACTTAACTGCAGGCAATGCCCTTGCCTGATCCATTATGTGGTATGGTAAACTGGCAGCCAAAGGGTTTGTGCTTCAGGGGGTTGGACCTACTTGTCCCAAAGACAAAATAAACATGAAATCGTGTTGTCTTGACCCTGAACAAAATGTCCTGGATGTCGGGCTATTGGAATTTTTATACAATCATCCATTCAGTAGTTTTTGAGAAAGTAAAGAAAATCCAAGTAAGTGTGTGTATATATGTATGTATGTACGTGAAGGCTCCTCAAACCCTCTGGTTCTTGAGAGATTTCATTGGCTACCAACAGTTGAACAAGGAAGTGTTGGCAGCCATTTTGGGACTCTCCTTTAGCTGAGTCCCAGACGAACATGTAAAAATAAGAAAAGGGGCCCGGGTAGGGACACCCTGACCCCTTGGCTCAGGTGCTGGGGTCCCAGAGGGAATCCCCGGAGCCAAAAAGCATTTTTTTTTTCTTTTTAATTTTCGGCAGGAGACTCAATGGATCTGCCAGAAATGTAAAAGCTCAGGCTCCTGTGCTTGTTTCTGTGAAGTCCCCAGGTAGGCCAGGTCCTGGTGGCATTGGAATTATCAATGTATGGGGGCCGCCCGGTCCCCACCACAGCCCTGGGGGCCGCACCTTTCCTGGGCCTAAAATCTCATTAAACACAGTAGGGGGGGGATGGTTTGTAAAACAATGAAAGGGGTCCGTTGCGGGGCCCCAGTTAACACCACCTCCTTGGGGCTATTTTAGTTGGAGGGGGGCTGCATGGCCCCCCTCGAGGAGCCATTGATGGCCCTGGGGACCCCCCCCAGGGCCGGTACCTATGTCCCTTGGTGCCAACCGTAGGACATAGCTGTTTGACAGCTCTCACTTGCTGGAACAGGAGAACAAACTGCTCTTGCTGGAAGCAGAGGGTTCCTCTTGTTTCCCTGCCTGCAGAGATGCAGGCAGGGAAACAGAGTAACCATTGTTCTAATTGAGAGGGAGCTGCCCTCATGGTGACAGCAATGCTGGCTCTTCCAGGAGTCAGGGAGCCAGCTGGGACCGCAGGGTCCTTCAGGCTTCCCCTGCGGTCCCCAACATTGTGACTGGGGGCCATCCAGGTCATATGTCCAGGGTATAGGGTCCCACCGCAAAGGGGGGGTGTGGCCAAGCCACTTAACATGGCGGGCGCGAGCTAGAAGAGCTCCGTGCCGCAACCGGCGAAAACAACATCTAGGTGGGGGCGCGAGGAGAATGCGGCCCCCAGCACTGGTCGCCTGAGCTCAGGGGAGGTGCCGGAACTCCCCGGACCGCTCTCACGGCAGACCTGACTCCTGGGAACTCCCGCGGCCGTGCGGGCCACGCCGCAGGTCGGAACGGCAGGGAGGAGACCGCGAGCGAGGAGGGACGACGGGCGCGGCTGGGACCGGGGGCGGAGATCGAGCGGCTGCTGGCCTCCCCACTGTGTGCGCCTCAACACAGACGGTGAGAGGGGCGCCCCCCCCCCCCTTTTTTAAGCGCAAAATAGAAGACAACGGGGCGCCCAATCGGGGCGGTGATGACTGAGAGCGATATCCGGGGTCCCCCTCTTCTCCGCGTGCTCTGTTGCGACCAAACCCTGGGGACATCAACGGGGCCCTGAATGAAGTGAGGAACTGGTTGAGAGGAACAAAGGGCCCTACTACAAGGGCGTGCGGAGGCTGGGAGGCCCCACCTGAACACCAGCCTTGTATAGGGGGGGGGGCGGACAGCGAGAGGGGGAAGGAGAGAAAGCAAAAAAGAAAACGAATACAGGCCCCTCATCGGAGCTATTGCGCACCTCGCCAAGAGACACCTCTTGGCCCTTCTCTTCCCTGCTCATCCCACACTCGAAGGAGGAGAGACAGCTGAACACCAAAAACCGAAATTGGTGGCCACCTACTGAAAAGCCCAAACGAGTCAACGCGAGATCCCACTTTACGGCGGAAATTCAAGAGGAGGCATTGGCCAACAGGGCTGCACGTGCTGTCGGGGGGACACGATCTCAGTGCCCCGACAAGCGGGCCCAACCTCCCTTGAGTCAAACACAAGACTCCAGCGAGGAAATTGCAGCACTGAAGCCACGTAACTTACTACACTCAAAAGACAAACAAAACACTACTGAGACGTTCCCGCCAAAAGTAATCTCCCACAGGCCTACCTAAAAACGGGAATCCATGTCAAAGACCCAGAAAAGACTAATAATACGGAAATCCTCCACCAAATAATCGGGAACTAATAACCCACAACATACCCCCTCAACAACCTGCCAATGAACATTAGTCCGCAGTATGTAGTGTGCGAGTCAACAGTCTGAGTGAGGGGAGACGACCAGAAACCAAACTAGCCTCCCAACAAACTAAACCGTGGCCGGAGCTGGATCTGGAAAAACACAAGACCTCTCAATCCAAGATAACCAAAAATTAGATGCAGTACTTGCTGTGGTGGAACACATCGGGGAATCCCTGGAGCGCGCTCGCACGTCCCTAGAAGCCAAGATAGACAGAGTAGCAGGTGATCTCACTCTCCTACACGCGGACCACCGCAAACTCTCAGACAGAACCAAGGAGATCGAAACCTCAATACAGGAACTAACGCCTGCAACCACCCAGCTGAAAACAGGAATGGAAGACATACAAGCCAGATTGGTAGAACTGGAGAGGCGTGCAGAGGACGCGGAGGGCCGATCCAGAAGGAATAATATACAAGAGTTGGTACCAGATGGAACACTCACCCATTTTTTTCTGTGGAACGCGCCCACCGGGTCCCGACCCGTACTAGACCACCGGGGAGCGCTCCACGCCCATTTATAATACGCCTCCTCCACTATGCGGACAGAGACATCATACTACGAACAGTAAGAGCAGCCCCACCACCCAAAATAGACGGCATGCAAATACTATTGTTTCCAGACTACACCCTAACAGTACAGAGGGATCGGGCCTCTTATCTTCCTGTGAAACGTAAGTTGAGATCACTGAACCTAAACTACTCATTGCTGTTCCCAGCCAAACTCCGTGTAGTGGCTAAGGACAAAACACACTTTTTCTCCACCCCGAGGAAACATGGGAATGGCTCGAATCGACAGGACTAGCAGCGGGTGACACCCCAGAGCGAACCGAAAAACACCTCGGGTCAGGCGAGGCCGAAACAAGCGGGACCGAAAGAGAAGCACAATCCGTACGGAACCAACCAAATGTGCCCCAGACCTGGAACAATTAATCCGAGAAAGAAGAGAAGCGATACACACCGCGACAGCAATGGCCACATCCCTTCTGAACTCTGGCTCAGACACAGAAATCTCACAAGCAACCAGCGACCGTCCCCCCACACCGGACTGCTTATCGGAATCGGGACCTATTGAGGGACCCTCTGTGACACCGGCCACTGCAGACTAAATTTTCTAAAAACTCCTGCATAATGTAAAATCACACTATCTAATAAGAGACACTCAACCTGAGGCACGCACATGGGGTGCCCCGATGAACGTGCAAGCAGCCAACACAGCAAAGAGATGCCCATGTCAATCCAAAAGAAACTATAAACGCGCAGTTGATGACAATGATGGGCTTTGGCCACGGGGCTGCCCCCTCTCCTCCTCCTCCCCCCCCCCCTTTTTTTATCGCATTATTGCCGGTTCTCCTCCCTGATACACATATACATCGGGGGTCACTCCTGTGCCCCCACCGATCATTCTAGTTATCCGTCCTAGCCGGACTACAAAGCCAAAGACTACACCATCTCCCGACATACTTGGCCTACCTCTACACTCCTATCAGTGGAGTCCGGAAATGCATAGACATGCACCTGCACGTCCTTGTCTTTGTTGCAATTTTTGGGCGGTGACCCGTTGTTTAACTGCTCTGATAGTATTAACTAAGTTTTGTTTTTGCCGATGTCCATACATAACCTTTACAAACTCCAACTGGGGACGGAAAGTTAACGAAATAGTGCAGCTCAGGAAACACAGGTGGGTGAGGGGAAAGAATGATCTAAAACTTCACACATGGCTACATACACAACAATCATCTGGAATGTAAGAGGTATACATTCCCCCAAACGGCGATATGCCATCTACTCCTATCTTAAAAGACACTCAGTTCAAATAGCGCTCCTACAAGAGACACATCTAATAGATCAGGAAATCCCTAGACTACGCCAGCGCTGGAGAGGGCAATTATATGCAACAGGATACTCTGCTTATGCCAGGGGTACGCTTATCTGGATAAAAGCAGGCATTCCCTTTGCGATGGAAGAACAAATCATAGACCCCCAGGGTAGATATGTACTTGTTAAAGGGAAACTAGCAGGACGCACAATCAGACTGAGCTCCATATATGCCCCAAACACGGAACAAACTATTTTCCTACACACCCTAACACGCCACCTAGCACACTGGAGCACTCTCCCGTGGGTACTTGGGGGAGACTTCAACAGCGTGCAAGACATAGAACTAGACCGCTCTTTCCCACCACTCAACATCCCCAGTGGTGGCTGCCTCACGAGGCCTGGTAAACTGGACTCAACAATGGCAATTAATAGATATATGGAGACAAAAACACAGAGAGGACAGAATCTACTCCTTCTACTCTGCCCCGCATTCCTTGCACGTACAATTAGACTACATATTCTGCACTGCGAACCTCGCCCCAGTAATAGAAAATCTGGTGTACATGGGACGCACACACTCGGATCATAACCCCTTAACAGCGCGGCTGCGTTGGGGATCTTCTCGCCCACCTATCCCCACGTGGAAATTAAGGCCAGAACTCCTAGAAGACCCTGATTTTAGAGCCTCATTAAGCTCTGCAATTCTAGAATATTTTGAACAAAATAAAGGCACGGCCACTTCGGGATTAATTGAATGGGATGCATTTAAAGTCTTTATCCGAGGGCATTGCTTAGGAACCCAATGCAACATGCGCAAAACCATCGAACGCGATTTGGCCCAAATAGAACGGGTTCTACCACAATCAGAAGATGAAATCACTAATAATCAAGCTGAAAAGGCGAGACTAGCTGCGTTGCACACAGATCGCCAGACATTATTAGAACGTCTGAGATGTCTATACTACACTCTATGCGAGAACCCATGCATCAGCGGATAAGGCAGGTAAATTGCTCGCCTGGCTGATACGACGGGACTGTGAGAGAAAACCAATAATGGAAATTCGCTCACACACAGGGGTATACACACCTGCAGAGATTCAAACCGAATTTACAAGACACTATACAACCCTCTACACCTCAAGAATAACCTCTGGAGAAAACTCCAGTATGGAATTTCTTGACAAAGTGAAACTCCCAAAATTAAAAAGCGACCAGATTGAAACTCTTGAGACACCTCTTGACCTAGAGGAAATCAAAGCCACTATTAAGGACCTCAATCCAGGCAAGAAACCAGGCCCAGATGGGCTACCAGCAGACTTCTATAAAACATTCACCATACATCTGGCACCTAAATTACTGCGGGTGTATGAGACAGCCGAGCAGAAGGGCCACCTGTCGGACACACAAAGAGAGGCATTGCTTGTCTCTCTTCCTAAACCTGGAAGAGACCCAATAGATATGGGCTCATACAGACCACTAGCAATGCTAAACACTGATTACAAAATACTAGCCAAGATATTAGCAACAAGACTGGCACCAAGCGTCCCAGAACTGATACATCCTGACCAAAATGGATTTGTACCAGCTAGAAACACCTCCCAAAATATCAGAAGACTGTTCCGGGTTATGGAATATGCCAGACGGGCCTGGCCGCGAGCGGGCTGCCTGGTCCTCGACCTAGAGAAAGCTTTCGATTCTCTGGAATGGCCTTACTTGTTCGAGGTGCTGCAAAAATACGACATAGGACCATTTTTCACCCGCCTAGCTAAATTACTATACACCAGACCAACGATAAGGGTGGCTCTCGGCCCTGAGATATCAGAACCAATCCGGGTGGGTAGAGGCACGAGACAGGGCTGCCCCCTCTCACCGTTACTATTCTCACCCGCAATGGAACCACTAGCGGCCACCCTACGCGAAGAGGGATCCAACTGGGGAATACCTTTGGGAGACGGCTTACACATAGTGTCGCTATATGCTGACGACCTCCTACTATACTTTAGAGACATCCCGCGAATCCCGCAGAGAGTTGGCACACACTTGCGGCAATTTGCACAGATATCAGGACTTAGGGTCAATTGGTCTAAGTCGAGCCTCTTCCCATTTGACCCAGGCCTATCAAACCCAAGACTCGCCCTAACAGAAAGCCCAGTTATCTGGCAGCCAAACACCTTTAGATACTTGGGCATTAAGATCTATCATAGCAAAGAAGATATATTCGAGGGCAATCTGGTAAAAGCAACATCTTCAATCAGATCCCAAATGACCTTCTGGAGAACACTGCCACTATCAGTGGCGGGTAGGATAGCACTCCTCAAAATGGTAGTGCTCCCGCGACTCTTATACTTCTTCTCTAATCTACTACATTATGTCTCCCCTGCCTTCTTTAAAACACTGGAAACAGGGCTGAGAGAATTTGTATGGAATAATGGTCGCTGTAGAGTAGCCCTTAAAAAACTGTATCTACCGACCGATAAGGGTGGGCTTGCGGTCCCCAATCTGGAACATTATTACCTAGCAGCCCAACTCCAATGGATATCCAGATGGCTGGCTGGTAGACAGCTGGCCGATACAGCAACAGAGACAAGGCCATACTCGCTCCAACAAATACAGCATTTATTCCACCCGATCACACATCCGCGAACCCCTCGACAAATATTCCTTAGAACAGCACACAAATGCTATCATAGATCACTTCATCTTACGAAGCCGTTGACCCCATTCGCACCAGCACTAGCATTGGTGGGCACACCAAGGGGCACTAGGGTCACATCAGACACAGAACTGCGCACATGGCATGAACTAGAATTACACACACTAGGTGACATATATGACGACAACCAATTATTACCGTTTGCCAAGCTCCAAGAAATGGGGCTTCCGCCCGGCCAATTCCTCCTATACTGCTCACTGGTGGGATCTTTGAGTTTCAAATGGGGAGACATCACAACACCCCCACCCACCCATCTGCTGATTCAATACCTGCAGGTGGTGGGCTCCGGCCAACATCAGGTCAGCTGGTTGGCAGATGCCCTGAGAATCCAAACTGCCACTGAAAATGACGCACTACGTATGACATGGGAAACAGACTCGGGCGAATCCATCGCGATAACAAAATGGAGAGCTGCCATCTCAGGCCACCTTAATATACCACGCAACTCGCGATTTAAACTAATCCAGTATTATATTGTAAACAGAGCTTACCTCACACCTGCACGCGTAAACAAATATTTTAATCGCCAGGACGCAGCCTGTCATAGATGCCGTGAAATAGGAGTAGACATGCTACACATGATCTGGTCCTGTCCTAACCTAAGCGCCTATTGGAGGGAGGTGGCAGACAGCCTAGCCACATGCATTACACAACAAATACCCTTTACATGGGAGACTTGCATCCTGGGACTATTCCCTAGAAGCAAGCAACACAGAGCAGAAACACGTTTTATAGATCTGGGACTAATTGTTGCGAAACGGCTGGTGACCCAAAGATGGAAATCTCCAGACCCCCCCACCGATACAAGCTTGGAGACGCTCACTCAAGGTTTGGGCGGGAGCAGAGCACATAGCACTCAAACGTGAAGAAACCCTAGGGCTACGTCAGCACCTGATATCTGTCGACTTGGAGGACCTCCTAACCAAACTACACAGCACTGAATCACATCTGACAGGGGAGAGATTGAACCACCGCTAACTTAAAAATCACAAATGAAAAGAACACACCACATAAGAGAATAAAACATGGCGTAACCGAACAAACTAGGACATTGAGAACTGAGAAGGGAATAAGCAACGACTCCCACGAAACACCCCAAGCCCCCCAATTACAAACTGAATCGCTACCAGAAATCCCCAACCAGGCATGAAAACAGCGAAATTTAAATCAATCACATCGGCTAAAGTTAAAGTTATTATCACACAAGTTCCTATTTTCCTTCACCCTTCTTCATTTTAAAGTTAAATCTATGCAAAAACATAATGATTGCCCTACATACCTCTCTTAATCAAGTGCTGCAATCCAATAATCCGACCAAAATATTATCACTACTACAAAAATTGCAGATGCGATTAACAACAAGACAAACGCAAGGACAATACGAAGCAAATGTCATGCAAACATGAAAATGTGGTAATAAAAATATGCAACAACCATGTATAATATAAGCACATTAAACTGCAATGTATTAAACAGTAACTGAGATAAAATGAGAAATGTAAACTAATAACAATAAACAGATTTATGGAAAAAAATAGGGTCCCACCGCAAAAAAATTAAATATTTAGGCTGTGTGGGATTGAGTTATTATAGGGGTTGGCCCACAGGGATTAACATATAGTAATGAAAATGACTTTATGTTTAAAAAAAAAAAAAAAAAATTCACTGAAAAAACAAAGGTTACAGTGACGTTATAGTTAGACTCACATTTTAAACCTACCAAACCATTGAAATTCACCTGTTAATTATCTCAAGTAACCTTTCCTTTCCATTACCCACTCCTATACCCTACAGTTACCCATACATTCCTTCTCCCTTTACCACTACCCAGTCCTAAACTTAATATTTATTTTCTTTCTTTTTTTGTGGTGGAACCCCCAGACGACACCCCCTTTTTTTAATTTACAGCTAACATTCCTTTACCCATACACACCCCTACATCCTAAAATTACTTTTACCTCCCTTTAGCACTGCCTACTCCATAACCCTAAAATTAACCTTACCACCTTTTACCACAACCCATCCTGAAATTAAACCTTACCACCCTTGTAAGGAAATGCCCCCTTGGCATGGTTACCCCCTGACTTTTTGCCTTTGCTGATGCCAAGTTATGATTTGAAAGTGTGCTGAGGCCTGCTAACCAGGCCCCAGCACCAGTGTTCTTTCCCTAAAACTGTACCTTTGTTTTCACAATTGGCACACCCTGGCATCCAGGTAAGTCCCTTGTAACTGGTACCCCTGGTACCAAGGGCCCTGATGCCAGGGAAGGTCTGTAAGGGCTGCAGCATGTCTTATGCCACCCTGGGGACCCCTCACTCAGCACAGACACACTGCTTGCCAGCTTGTGTGTGCTAGTGGGGAGAAAATGACTAAGTCGACATGGTACTCCCCTCAGGGTACCATGCCAACCTCACACTGCCCATGGCATAGATAAGTCACCCCTCTAGCAGCCCTAAGGCTGGGTGCACTATACCATAGGTGAGGGCATAGGTGCATGAGCACTATGCTCCTACAGTGTCTAAGCAAAACCTTAGACATTGTAAGTGCAGGGTAGCCATAAGAGTGTATGGTCTGGGAGTCTGTCATACACGAACTCCACAGCACCATAATGGCTACACTGAAAACTGGGAAGTTTGGTATCAAACTTCTCAGCACAATAAATGCACACTGATGCCAGTGTACATTTTATTGTGAAATACACCCCAGAGGGCATCTTAGAGATGCCCCCTGAAAACATACCCGACTTCCAGTGTGGGCTGACTAGTTTTGCCAGCCTGCCACACACCAGACATGTTGCTGGCCATATGGGGAGAGTGCCTTTGTCACTCTGTGGCCAGGAACAAAGCCTGTACTGGGTGGAGGTGCTTCTCACCTCCCCCTGCAGGAACTGTAACACCTGGCGGTGAGCCTCAAAGGCTCACCCCCTTTGTTACAGCACCACAGGGCATCCCAGCTAGTGGAGATGCCCGCCCCCTCCGGCCACGGCCCCACTTTTGGCAGCAAGGCCGGAGGAGATAATGAGAAAAACAAGGAGTCACTGGCCAGTCAGGACAACCCCTAAGGTGTCCTGAGCTGAGGTGACTCTGACTTTTAGAAATCCTCCATCTTGCAGATGGAGGATTCCCCCAATAGGATTAGGGATGTGCCCCCCTCCCCTCATGGAGGAGGCACAAAGAGGGTGAAGCCACCCTCAGGGCTAGTAACCATTGGCTACTAACCCCCCAGACCTAAACACCCCCCTAAATTGAGTATTTAGGGCCCCCCAGAACCAAGCAAGACAGATTCCTGCAACCTGAAGACGAAGAAGGACTGCTGACCTGAAGCCCTGCAGAGAAGACGGAGACACCAACTTCTTTGGCCCCAGCCCTACCGGCCTGTCTCCCCACTTCAAGAAAAACTGCAACAGCGACGCGTCCCCCAGGGTCCAGCGACCTCTGAAGCCTCAGAGGACTACCCTGCATCTAATAGGACCAAGAACTCCAGAGGACAGCAGCCCTGTTCCACAAAGACTGCAACTTTGCAACAAAGAAGCAACTTTTAAAGACCACACGTTTCCCGCCAGAAGCGTGAGACTTTCCTCTTTGCACCCGACGCCCCCGGCTCGACCTGCGGAGAACCAACACTACAGGGAGGACTCCCCGGCGACTGCGACCCTGTGAGTAGCCAGAGTTGACCCCCCTGAGCCCCCCAGCGACGCCTGCAGAGGGAATCCAGAGGCTCCTCCTGACCGCGACTGCCTGCTTCAAAGAACCTGACGCCTGGTAAAGACACTGCACCCGCAGCCCCCAGGACCTGAAGGATCCGACCTCCAGTGCAGAAGCGACCCCCAGGTGGCCCTCTCCCTTGCCCAGGTTGTGGCTATCCCGAGGAGCCCCCCCTTGCCTGCCTGCTTCGCTGAAGAGACCCCTGGGTCTCCCATTGAATTCTATTGCAGACCCAACGCCTGTTTGCACTTGGCACCCGTTCCTGTGCCGCTGAGGGTGTACTTTTTGTGCTGACTTGTGTCCCCCCCGGTGCCCTACAAGACCCCCCTGGCCTGCCCTCCGAAGTCGCGGGTACTTACCTGCTGGCAGACTGAAACCGGGGCACCCCCTTCTCCATTGAAGCCTACGCGTTTTGGGCACCACTTTGACCTCTGCACCTGACCGGCCCTGAGCTGCTGGTGTGGTAACTTTGGGGTTGCCCTGAACCCCCAACGGTGGGCTACCTTGGACCCAACTTTGAACCCTGTGGGTGGTTTACTCGCCTGCAAAACTAACAAATACTTACCTCCCCAGGAACTGTTGTAATTTGCACTGTCTAGTTTTAAAATAGCTTTTTGCCATTTTTGCCAAAACTGTACATGCTATTTTGCTGATTCAAAGTTCCTATGATACCTGAGTGAAATACCTTTTATTTAAAGTATTGATTGTAAATCTTGAACCTGTGGTTCTAAAAACAGGTTAAATTATGTTACAGTTGGGTTATGATGTAAGTTAAATGGTAACATTTTAAAGCTTAAAAATAACACTGAAATTCACCAGTTGTAGATAAATCAGGTAAGTATAATTTGCACACTCGCAATGCACTGCTTATGACCTCACATGACTTCATAAATTACATCACTCATGACATGTTCTATGTATCATTGATAACATCAATCATGACATCTAAAATGACATCATTAATCTCATCACTGTGCTGAGTGCAAAAGCTATAGTTACTTGAATTAGGTATAACTGGTGAATTTCAGTGCTTTATTTAGATTAAAACATAGTTTTAACTTACATTTTATATTTCAATTAACTATAACTTGGGGCCTAAGGTAACTATCTCTCTCCCCCACAATGCACAGTTTTTTCTTCAATAATTTGACTTCTGTTTCATTGATATTTTTATGACAGTATGAAAGTTATTGGTGCTGTAATATGTGGGGTAATTAGCAGTGCATGACCAGGGCATGAGGTGGTTACCTTAGGCCATGAGTTACGGTTACTTGAAATAACTCTTAACTGCTGAATTTCTATAGCTTTGTGGGAGTAAATTCAGAACCTAAGTATTACGTCGCTGTAACCTTTGTTTTTTTAAGTGAATTTCGAAGGTTTTTATAATTAGGTTTCCTAATTATAACATCCCTTTAACCGTTGTGTTTTTTCAGTAAATTTCAATATTTTTTTTTTTTTTTTTTACTTAAAGTAATTTTCATTACTATACGTTAATCCAACCACTGCCGCGCATGGGCTTTGGCCGTGCGACGTGGGTGTTGTCAGCAGGGCCCTGCCTGTGACCAATCCCTGCAGCCAACTCCCCTATCCACCCAACCCCACGCTACGCTCGGATGTGAGAATAAGTGTGAGAGCTTGTCTTTGGATGTGAGAGTGTCTTGGTGTAAGAGTGGGTGTGAGAGGGTCTCTGTGAGTGTGAGAGTGTCTAATGGTGCTCCAATAGATGAAAGTTACACTCACCTCCACACAGGAGTTTCTCATGGTGTTGTGGAGTAAACACACTTGCTTTGCCTTCGCGAAGCCCAGCAGTTCGGATCATTTGTCCTTTCCAGAAGTGGAGTTTCAACTGGGGTACCTGGGGCACCTGTTACGTTTATATTTGTAAGTGCTTCCTGCTGAGGTTTAATTTCTGTGAAATAAGCATCATGGCCAGAACGGCAGCTCACCTGCTTCTTTATCCAACAAGAGTCCACAGTTTGCATAAAAAGTTCACCAAACTGGAGTGCTTTCTACTGGTTAGTAAGTACTACCTTATGGCTAAATGTGCAGTGTGGGGTAGGGGGGCCATGCGGTTCCCATCCCCTCTGGCTGATTTCTGCCCTGGGGACACCGCCCCCTGGGGCCCACTACAATTCCATGGTAGGCCCAACCTTCAATAAATGGAGGGGGGGCCACGCAAAAAAAACAAAAAAAAATTAGGGGAGAACAGACTCCCTCCCCCAGCCGATTTTGTCCCCAGGGAACCCATCCCCCAGCCTTCTACAGTTTTAAAATATTTTTGGGGGGAGGGGTCACATAGCCTTCCTCACCGGGCTGATTTTGCCCCCCTTCCCTGGCAAATTTAGGTCCCGGTGGCTCCATGCCCCGTGGCCTGACCTTCTACATTTTTTGTTTTTGTTTTGGGGGATTGGGCCCCCCTGGCCGATTTTGGCCCAGGGAACCTTTTCCTTGGGGTCCACCACCTCTCCTGGGCTCCCCACAGGGCACCAAGTGTGCAATGGGACTGTGGGGGAGCCTGATGCCCCCGCGGTCCCAGCTGGCTCCCGGCCTCCTGCGGAAGCCGGTATTGCTGTCACAGACCAGTTTTCTTCCAAGTTCATGTAGTGGAAAAAAAGTTAAGGTAGGGGTTTTCCTATTTTAACTCATTTTTGATTGTGCCTATAGCCCAAAGCTCTCAACGGATTTACGTCAGACGTAGCATGAAAGTAAAACTTTAATAAGAAAGTGTACTTTTGGTGGTTTGATGTAAATCTGCAGATCTTCTTGAGATATAAGCATTTAAAAAGTTGCAGAGCAAGCTTCAAAGGGCTAACCCTTTTGTGTAGCGGTTCTGCTTGGAATTTGTGAACCTTTACGAGTTCAAAAATTTGAGTAGACAAGTTGGTCTGCTTTACCATCGCCCCTTTCAGAACTACAATTCAAAAGTTGTAACTGGTTCTGCATCGTAGGGCCTTCATTGAAGTCATAAACATAAAATAATTCCATGCTGCCCACACAGACCCTGGAACACCTTCTTCAGTATATCTGCACATTTCATAAAATGTTTTAATTGTGTTCATCACTTAGTTGAGGTGTGGACTATCACTGATGTATTTTTCCTTTAAATGCTGAAGCAGCGTAGAAAGAATAGTAGTAAGAAAAAAGGCCTTTTTAAAATCTGCAACACTTTTTCATAGAAAAAAGGCTGACCCTGACATAGGCAGCATGAGATGAAAAAACAGTCTGATAGGCTTACACTAAAAACTTGAAATAGAGCTTATACCTTTAAGAACCTTTGGGAGACCCCCTTCTTAGAATGCCCTGCAGTGGCTGTTTGCCTGAGATGTAGGAAAGTGCCCTCTTTTTGGCATGGTTACCCCCACTTTTTTGCCTGCTGTGAGTGTGTTTTGACTGTTTTCACTGAGATCCTACTAACCAGGACCCCAGTGATTGTGCTCTCTCGCACTAAATGTGGCTGCTTAGGACTTTGCATCCCCCTACCCCCAACAATTGGCATATTGGTGCCCCCATTTAAGTCCCTAATAAATGTTACCTTGGTACCCAGGTCATTGGGGCACCAGGAGTTCCCCATGAGCTGCAGCATGTATTGTGCCACCCATTTGAGCCCATCCAAAATGTCTGCAGGTCTGCCATGGCAGCCTGCGTGAAAAGGTGCATGCACCCTTTCACTACAGGTCATTGCACCCGGTCACTGTAAGTCACCCCTATGGTAGGCCGTCCTAGCCCAGAGGGCAGGGTGCAGGTACCTGTGTATGAGGACACCTCCTGCATGAGCGGAGGTGCCCCTATGAACTCCAGCTCCATTACACTGGACTTCGTAAGTGCAAAGAAGCCATTTTACCTGTGTACTGGACACAGGTCACTCACTACTGGGTCCACCCACATAATGGCAACTCTGAATCAGGGCATGTTTGGTATCAAACATGTCGTAATCATACTCCAATACTGTTGCCAGTATTGGTCTATGATTTCATGCACTCTGGGGGCTCTTTAGAGGACCCCAGCATTGCCCCTACCAGTCTTCTGGGGTTTTCCGAGCAGCCCAAGCTGCTGCCACACCTCAAAGGTTTCTGCCCTCCTGCTGCTTGACCAGCTTAGGCAGCGGAAGGCAGAACAAAGGATTTCCTTTGGGAGGGAGAGGCAACACCCTCTCCTTTGGAAATAGGTGTTACTTGGCTTGGAAGGGGTAGCTTCCACAAGCAACCACTATGGTTTGAAGGGCACACTTGGTGCCCTCCTTGCACAAATCAGTTTGCACAAGTCCAGGGATCCCCGGTCCCTGCTGTGGCATGAAACTGGAAAAAGGGGAGTGACCACTCCCCTGTCCACCACCACCCTGGGGTGGTGCCCAGAGCTCCTCCAGGTGGTCACCTAATTCTGCCATCTTGAATCCAATGTGGGCAGAGGCCCCTGTGAACATCTGCATGGCCAGGTCAGATGGGTGACGTCACAGCCCCCTCCTAATAGGTGGTCACCCTGCTAGGTGACCAATCCCCCTTATTGGGGGTATTTAGGGTCTCTTGGGTGGGTACTCAGATTCGACGTGCAAGATTCCAGCAGGACTTCTCTGCATTGTTTACTTTATCTTCTGGCCACTGGGACTGCAACTGGACTGTTGAGGAACCGACAATCTGCAACTACAGCGACGACTCCGCTCTGCAGCATTGTTTCTCTGGTTCCTTCCAGCAACTGCAACATTTCCCCGGCTGTGCATCCTCTGGGGGCAGCGAGTCTTCAGCCTCCAGAAGAAGCAAGAAGGAATCTCCCTTAGAGTGAAGGAGTCACTCCTCTGTATCCACAGGCACCAACTGCAACGACAATCAGTTGCATGGATCTTCTCTCCTCCAGAGTTGTGTGGATCCTGCATCACTGGTGGTGGTCTGGAGTGGATCCCTTATTCCTCTCTACCAGCTAAACAACTTGGGAGACGGTAAAGCCCTTGCCTCTCCTTGGAGGACAGTACCCCTGTGCACCGCACATCTAGCAGCTACCAAGACTTGTTTGTTCTTCCTCCAAGGGATCTTCAGGCTTATTATAGCCCTGGCCCTAGCACTTCTTCCTGCAACGCACAATCTCCTGCCTGCTGCTCCAGTGATGTGGGACATTACTCCAGGTGTGCTGAGTGGGCCTCACTGCGACTCCTTTGTGTGCTACCAGTGGGTTGCCTGTGGGGGCTGCGTCCTCTTCTTCTGACTCCTCTAGCTGCTGTGAGTCATTCTGGACTCCCCTATTTGGGTCGAGTCCCCTGGACCATGCTGGTCCTCTTCGGCCTTGCAAACCTTCCGCTCCATCTGTTGCATTTGCCCAGGCTTCTTGGTGGTTTTCAGCACCACAAACTGACTGCATCTCGACCCCTGACTTGGGACATCACTTGCATCACTTCTGGGACACCTCTTCGGCTCATGTGCTGCACTGCTGGCCTTCTTCTGGCACCGTCGACCTGGTCCTCCATCCACAGTTAGTGGCTCCTGCCAAAACCAGACACTCCAACTCGAACTGGACTTGGTCCCCTTCCTTTGCAGGTCCTCTTCTGTCAGGATCCTCCTTTTGGTTCTTCCATTCTTGGTTTGGTCTTGCACAATCCTTTTCTAAAGTCCTCCTGTTGGTTTTGGGGAAAACCAGGTACTTACCTCTGTTCTTCTGGTCGCTGGGGGTCACTCTGGTACTCACCTCTTGGGGTCCCTAGTTCCTCCAGCTCCCCTCTACAGATTGCACTTCCTTGGGTGGGGGACTGGTTTCACATTACACTTTGTTAGTATATGGCTTGGCCCTCCCCTAGGGCCCTAACTGTTTGTTATTGCTTTTACCAATGCTTATTGTTTTCTGTGCCATTTACTGATTGCTAATGTTTATATAAGAGTGTGTTTACTTACCTCCAGTTCGGGATTGCATATTCAGTATTCTATTATTTGTGGTATATCATAAAGTACCTTTAATTTTGTAACACTGTGTGGTTCTTTCATGTGTGATAGTGCTGTGTGGTTATAGTGATATTGCATAAGCTTTGCATGTCCACTAGATAAGCCTTGGCTGCTCATCCACAGCTACCTCTTGAGAGCCCTAGCTTCCTAGACACTACCTACACTTTACTAATAGGGGATACCTGGACCTGGTATAAGGTGATAACACCATAGGGGCTCATCACACACTAGGCCAGCTTCCTATATGAGCGCGCCAGTTCTTTTTTCCTGCTCCTTCAGGCATGATCTCTGAACATCTCAGGTGATTTTATTTCACCATATATCTGAGAAACATTTTCTGTGCGCTTTTGAAACCTTTTTCACTTAACATCTCCTCAACTGCACTGTCAAATAAGACATTTTTGCCTATTTTTCCCCTATGTGGAAGAGTATTCTCTACTTAAAAATGCCAGCTCTCATCACAAAGTGCCCTTTATGTGGCAGGAAAAGATCATTTTCAGATGCACATAAAGTATGTGTGTATGTTTATCACTTCAACACACCACTAAGGGCTGTGCCAGTTGTTGATAAAAAAATTAAAAAATCAAAAAGTAAACAAACTCTCAAATATAGAGAAAGGCATAAGACTATGTGGCAGAATGGAAGCCATGAAAAAAAGAACAGGGGGAAGAAAAGGAGAAGAATGGAAAGATCTTCATCCTATATCTCCCCTCAGAAGAAGAAAAAAGCAGGTACTCACAACAGGAGATCTGCTTCCAAAAGTTCTCCAGCTAGACATAGCCATCGCCACCATTCTCGTTAATGTCAAAATCTTAGATGTCAAGAGGTCTGGCTGAATTCTGCTCACCTTCTAGATAAGGTCTGACACAGACGGGACACCAATGACGTCAGTGTTTGCCGTCAAGGTCCATGATGAAACTCCCCACAACACCGGGAACCTTCATACCTGCACACTCGCAATCGATGTCAAGATCTCATAGGTCACTGTCGATAGCGGCAATCTCAACGTCTTTTTCTCACCATCTAACATCAGTCGCAACACTTGACGTCTATGCCTGATACCCACTCGATATTGAAGAGACACGTTGCCAACTAGCCTAAACAACCTTGTATGACGTCAGTGACACCTCAGTGAATGTCGAGAACCTTTCGTAAAGACATTTCTTAATCCTCATCTCACTGGTCCGGTTCTTCACAATGTTCAGACCCTCCTTCACTTGAACAAGACTTAAGCCTGCCTGCAATGCATCCCATTATACCACCTGAGGACCCTCTAAAAGTTAATTTGACACCATTAAATCTCTTACCTGTAAGACAAAACCGAGCAACCTCTATGTCCCCAAGTAGAAAATGGAAGACTCCATCACCAGTCAAAACTCCTACGAGGCCGTTCTTCCCTAGAACAACATCTTCATCTTGAAGGTCCACATAACCAGTCGCTATTACCACTTCTTACACTCTGACTTCTCCAGCACAGTCTCCAAGTAGGGTTTCAACAGTGGATGACAACTTAACATTTCAAGATGCTCTAACAAGGGAAGCCTCTTAAATATTCATTTGGACACCCCTTAACGTTCAGTGTCTGTCATATTGGAGACCCTGCAACCCAGGTCTTCCACTAGAGACCTCTTCTCCTGATGCTTCCAGGTCTCATGGAAATAAACCAAGAGAAATTCTTAAATCCAACTACAGTTCAAGCAGCAACTCAGGGGCTACTTAAAAAAAATATATATATCACCACAACAGGATCCGAATTTCTTAGTCGGATCCGAAACCTGATTTAGTAATTGTGACGGCTCTAAGAAGACATGCGCCTGCTCTAGAAACAGCTCCACCAGACAACGAGAGCAAGAGAATGGATGCCACTGGAAAGAAAATCTGTCCACCCACCATTGACTATTTCAAGGTGGTCAAAGTGGGCTCTCTAATATTTTACCAATCCATCAGCACAGCAGTGGATTCAGTAGAGCTATCCACCATTGCATTCGCACATGGGATTTCTCTTCTCATGTCTTGGTTATGACTCCTCTTTAAAACCTGGTATGCAATAAAAAATTGCCAACCTACCATTCTCTGGATCCTCCTTATTCAGTCAGCATACAGTGGAGGAAATGCTTCGCATGAAAAACTAAGCACAGACTCAAGGCTGTCTGGTTGGAAGGACAAAAGGTATTTTTTATTTTTATTTTTTTATTTTTAAGCAATTTAGGTCCTGGGACAAACGTACCTAACTATCATATGGTTCAAACCCCTAAATGGCTGTACCACTACCATCCACAAAGACAACCCCAATGATCATACCAAAAGAGGTATCAAAGGAAACCTTCTCCTCCACACAAGTCTTCTCATTCCAAAGGCAACCATTCTCAATCTAAACAGTGAGAAGTGAACACTCCTCCACTGTTACCCTCTCCTGTGGGGGGGGGGAGCGGTGCAACATTTCCTGGAAGAGTTGAGAAAAATAAGACAAATAGGTTCTAACCAACATTCGACAAGGCTATGCTCTTCGTTTTTCGAACAATCCACCACCAATCCCTTCACAGTGAGTTACTCCAACCCATTTGGACATACTCAAAGGCATCTGTTATTGCAGAAAAAAGCAATGGAGAAAGTTCCTTAACAGCAAAAGAACTTAGGAGTATACTGAAGATATTTCCTAGTTCAAAAGAAACCTAAACCCAACCAATTTCAGCCTATACTAGATTTCGGAAATGTATAAAGTAACAAAAATTCAGGATGTTTTCTCTCCATCAAATATTCCCTCATATACAGCAAAATTATTTGGTCTGTGCAGTGGATCGCCAAGACATGTACTTTCACATCCCAATAATCCTGCATCACAGACAACTCTTGTGGTTTATAGTAGACAATCATCACTGTCAGTACGCAGTTCTCCCTTTCAGCCTAAAGTCAGCTCCTCAAACTTTTTCTAAATGCATGGTAGTAGTAGCTGCACAACTAAGAAATAATAGTCTCTTGGTACCTGGACGACTGGCTAATTAGGGCAGACGCTCTACACAAAGCCAAACAAACCTATGCCATGACATCTCTCCTAACAACATCACTAGGTTTGCAAGTTAATTCAGAAAAATCAATATCAACTTGAGAACAGCGTCTCAATTTTCCAGGAACAACCTTCGACACCCAACAAGAAAGTGTTTCCTTCAGAGGAGAGAGTGTTATCTATACAAAGGTAGTGAACACATCTTCAACTTCAGTCTAATCCGACAGTAAGACAGGTAGCGTCCTTGCCGGGATCGATGGCATCATGCATTTCCATAGTCTCTAACGCACGCCTGTTTGAGACCACTTCAAATGTGCTCAGAGATCAGTGGCAGCAAAAAACAGGTCCCTGTGAAGATCGGATTCTTCTAATGACCAATGCTAGTCAGTCATTCACATGATGGACTAACTCCTACAATCTACTAATGGTAATCCACTTCCAGGAACCAATACCAACTCAAACAATTGTCAGACGCCCCATTGACGGGCTGGGGCACTCATATGAAACATATGCCTGATAAGGTTCTAACTCCATGGGCTCAGTTCCCTCAGAGGGCAGAACTTCTTCCTGGGAAGAGAGGTTCTCTTTCTCTTGTTGTGTTGAAACTGGTTCCCCAGTCTTCTTTCCTTTTCTCTTGGAGGGTTGGGCCCTTTTTCCAGGCTCCAACACCACTTTTTCACCCTGAGCTTTGCACTGTGCCCTTGTCTTGACACACACCAGTTCAGGGATACCCAGCATGGCTGCATGGGTCTTTAGTTCTACCTCAGCCCATGCTGAGGACTCCAGGTCATTTCCAAGCAAACAGTCTACAGGCATATTTGAGGAGACCACCACCTGTTTCAGGCCATTGACCCCTCCCCACTCTAAAGTTACCATAGCCATGGGATGTACTTTAGTCTGATTGTCAGCGTTGGTGACTGGATAAGTTTGTCCAGCCAGGTATTGACCAGGGGAAACCAGTTTCTCTGTCACCATGGTGACACTGGCACCTGTATCCCTCAGGCCTTCTACACTTTGCCCATTAATTAAGAGTTGCTGCCTGTATTTTTGCATATTAGGGGGCCAGGCAGCCAGTGTGGCTAAATCCACCCCACCCTCAGAGACTAGTGTAGCTTCAGTGTAAACCCTGATTTGCTCTGGGCACACTGTTGATCCCACTTGGAGACTGGCCATTCCAGTGTTAGCTGGAGTAGAGTTAGAAGTGGAACCTTTCTTGGGACAGGCCTTGTCTCCAGTTTGGTGTCCTGGCTGATTACAGCTACGACATCAGGCCTTTTTGGGATCAAAGTTTTTACCCTTGTACCCAAAATTGGATTGTGAAAAGGCTCTGGGCCCTCCCTCCTGAGCAGGTTTTTGGGGCCCTGTAGAAGACTCTTTACTATTTTTCCCTTTGGATGTCTCAACACTCTTCCCCTGGGGAGGCTTTGTGACCCCTTTCTTTTGGTCACCCCCTGTGGAAGTCTTGTTCACCCTAGTCTTGACCCAATGGTCCGCCTTCTTTCCCAATTCTTGGGGAGAAATTGGTCCCAGGTCTACCAGATGCTGATGCAGTTTATCATTGAAACAATTACTTAACAGGTGTTCTTTCACAAATAAATTGTACAGCCCATCATAATCATTTACACTACTGCCTTGAATCCAACCATCCAGTGTTTTTACTGAGTAGTCAACAAAATCAACCCAGGTCTGGCTCGAGGAGTTTTGAGCCCCCCTGAACCTAATTCTATACTCCTCAGTGACGAATCCAAAGCCCTCAATCAGGGTAGCCTTCATGAGGTCATAGGATTCTGCATCTTTTCCAGAGAGTGTGAGGAGTCTATCCCTACACTTTCCAGTGAACATTTCCCAAAGGAGAGCACCCCAGTGAGATCTGTTTACTTTTCTGGTTGCACAAGCCCTCTCAAAATCTCTGACTCTATTTATGTTGCTGCCACCATTGATGGGACCAAAACCCATCTCTCGTCTTTCCCTTTCTATGGCTAGGAGCTGTCTCTCTAAAGCCAATCTTTTGATCATCCTGGCTAGCAGTAGGTCATCTTCACTGAGGCTATCCTCAGTGATTCCAGAGGTGCTGGACCCTCCTGTGAGAGAAGCAGCATCTCTGACTATCACATTTGGAGTCAGGGTTCGAGGAGCCCTGCTCTCCCTAACTAGGACTGGAGGTGGGACTTCCTCCACATCACTAGCTTCCTCCTCTGTGAGGTCATCCTCAGAGGGGTTGTTTTTGGCAAACTCTGCCAAAAGCTCCTGGAGCTGTATTTTGGTAGGGTTTGAGCCAGTTCTAATCTTTTTTGTTTTGCAGAGAGACCTTAACTCTTTCATCCTAAGATTCAGGTAAGGGGTGATGTCGACTTCCATCACATTCTCTTCTGGATTAGACATTATGGGGGTTATTACAACTTTGGAGGAGGTGTTATTCCGTCCCAAAAGTGACGGTAAAGTGACGGATATACCACCAGCCGTATTACGAGTCCATTATATCCTATGGAACTCGTAATACGGCTGGTGGTATATCCGTCACTTTACCGTCACTTTTGGGACGGATTAACTCCTCCTCCAAAGTTGTAATAACCCCCTATGTTTCTAAAAGTTGGAATACTTTTTAAGAATCTAAAACTATCTCTAGAACTTAATTCAAACTTTTACAAAACTCTTAAACTCTAAAAGAAATGCTAACAGGGACTAACACAAGGGCTTAGCAGGACTTTTAAAAATTTAGAAAAATAGCTCAAATTTCAAAAATCAGTTTCTAATGACAATTTTTGGAATTTAGTCGTGTTAGCAGGTATTGGCTGAGTAGTCCAGCAAATGCAAAGTCTTGTATCCCACCGCTGCCACCAATGTAGGAAGTTGGCTCTGTATGTACTATTTCAAAGTAAGAAATAGCATGCACAGAGTCCTAGGATTCCCCTTAGAGGTAAGATAGTGACAAAAAGAGATCATGCTAATGCTCTATTTTGTGGTAGTGTGGTCGAGCAGTAGGCTTATCAGAGGGTAGTGTTAAGCATTTGTTGTACACACACAGGCAGTAAATGAGGAACGCACACTCAGAGACAATTCCAGGCCAATAGGTTTTTGCATAGAAAAATATATTTTCTTAGTTTATTTTAAGAACCACAGGTTCAAGATTTACAAGTAATACTTTAAATGAAAGGTACTTCACTTAGGAACTCTAGGAACTTTGAATTAGCAAAATAGCATATACAGTTTTCACACAAATGACATGTAGCTATTTTAAAACTAGACACACTGCAATTTTCAACAGTTCCTGGGGGAGGTAAGTGTTTGTTAGTTTTTGCAGGTAAGTAAACCACCTACGGGGTTCAAGTTTGGGTCCAAGGTAGCCCACCGTTGGGGGTTCAGGGTAACCCCAAAGTTACCACACCAGCAGCTCAGGGCCAGTCAGGTGCAGAGGTCAAAGTGGTGCCCAAAACGCATAGGCTTCAATGGAGAAGGGGGTGCCCCGGTTCCAGTCTGCCAGCAGGTAAGTACCCGCGTCTTCGGAGGGCGGACCAGGGGGGTTTTGTAGGGCACCGGGGGGGGGGGACACAAGTCCACACAAAAAGTACACCATCAGCGGCACGGGCGGCCGGGTGCAGTGTGCAAACAAGCGTCGGGTTCGCAATAGGATTCAATGGGAGACCAAGGGGTCTCTTCAGCGATGCAGGCAGGCAAGGGGGGTGCTCCTCGGGGTAGCCACCACCTGAGCAAGGGAGAGGGCCACCTGGGGGTCGCTCCTGCACTGGAGGTCGGATCCTTCAGGTCCTGGGGGCTGCGGATGCAGTGCCTTTACCAGGTGTCGGGCCTTTGAAGCAGGCAGTCGCGGTCAGGGGGAGCCTCGGGATTCCCTCTGCAGGCATCGCTGTGGGGGGTCAGGGGGGTCAACTCTGGCTACTCACGGTCTCGTAGTCGCCGGGGAGTCCTCCCTGTGGTGTTTGTTCTCCACAAGTCGAGCCGGGGGCGTCGGGTGCAGAGTGCAAAGTCTCACGCCTCCGGCGGGAAAAGTGTGTTGTTTCAAAGTTGCTTCTTTGTTGCAAAGTTGCAGTCTTTGGGGAACAGAGCAGCTGTCCTCAGGAGTTCTTGGTCCTTCTAGATGCAGGGTAGTCCTCTAAGGCTTCAGAGGTTGCTGGACCCTGGGAACGCGTCGCTGGAGCAGTGTCTTTAGAAGTGGGGAGACAGGCCGGTAGAGCTGGGGCCAAAGCAGTTGGTGTCTCCGTCTTCTCTGCAGGTTTTTCAGTTCAGCAGTCCTCTTCTTCTTAGGTTGCAGGAATCTATTTTACTGTGTTCTGGGAGCCCCTAAATACAGAATTTAGGGGTGTGTTTAGGTCTGGGAGGGCAGTAGCCAATGGCTACTGTCCTTGAGGGTGGCTACATCCTCTTTGTGCCTCCTCCCTGAGGGGAGGGGGGCACATTCCTATCCCTATTGGGGGAATCCTTCATCTGCAAGATGGAGGATTTCTAAAAGTCAGAGTCACTTCAGCTCAGGGCACCTTAGGGGCTGTCCTGACTGGCCAGTGACTCCTCCTTGTTTTTCTCATTATCTCCTCCGGCCTTGCTGCCAAAAGTGGGGCCGTGGCCGGAGGGGGCGGGCAACTCCACTAGCTGGAGTGCCCTGGGGTGCTGTAACAAAGGGGGTGAGCCTTTGAGGCTCACCGCCAGGTGTTACAGTTCCTGCAGGGGGAGGTGATAAGCATCTCCACCCAGTACAGGCTTTGTTACTAGCCACAGAGTGACAAAGGCACTCTCCCCATGTGGCCAGCAACATGTCTGGAGTGTGGCAGGCTGCTAAAACCAGTCAGCCTACACAGGTAGTCGGTTAAGGTTTCAGGGGGCACCTCTAAGGTGCCCTCTGGGGTGTATGTTACAATAAAATGTACACTGGCATCAGTGTGCATTTATTGTGCTGAGAAGTTTGATACCAAACTTCACAGTTTTCAGTGTAGCCATTATGGTGATGTGGAGTTCGTGCATGACAGACTCCCAGACCATATACTCTTATGGCTACCCTGCACTTACAATGTCTAAGGTTTTGTTTAGACACTGTAGGGGCATAGTGCTCATGCACTTATGCCCTCACCTATGGTATAGTGCACCCTGCCTTAGGGCTGCAAGGCCTGCTAGAGGGGTGACTTATCTATACCTATAGGCAGTGTGAGGTTGGCATGGCACCCTGAGGGGAGTGCCATGTTGACTTAGTCTTTTTATCCTCACTAGCATACACAAGCTGGCAAGCAGTGTGTCTGTGCTGAGTGAGGGGTCCCCAGGGTGGCAGAAGACATGCTGCAGCCCTTAGAGACCTTTCCTGGCATCAGGGCCCTTGGTACCAGAGGTACCAGTTACAAGGGACTTACCTGGATGCCATGGTGTGCCAATTGTGGAAACAAAAGTACAGATTAGGGAAAGAACACTGGTGCTGGGGCCTGATTAGCAGGCCTCAGCACACTTTCAAATCATAACTTGGCATCAGCAAAGGCAAAAAGTCAGGGGGTAACCATGCCAAGGAGGCATTTCCTTACACATGGGCTCTGGTCTCAAAACAAAAAATGTGTTGGAACTAAAAGTTGTTTATCTTGCTCTCAAAGCCTTCCTTCCAGCTTTCGAATCAAAGGACCTACAGATTCAGACACAGACAACACCACTTCAATGTTTCATATAAACAAAGTGGAACAAAGTAAAGGCAACTTTCACTTGAAGCCCAAACGATGTGGCATTGGGCCCTAGCAAGGGGCTTTCCATCACAGCCTTCCACATACCAGAAGTACAAAATTTAGAAGCAGATTTTCTCACGGCCCAAAACAAAAAATGATGAGACTATGCATCCAGGGCTATGGAACTAAAATCTCTGGGCAATGCCCTTGTGATGAACTGGTCAACTCCATTTGTGTATGCCTTTCCACCAATTCTGCTGATCCCGTAAGTAATCCATAAACTAATCACATTTCATATCACAATGATTCTTATAGCTCCAGATTGCCCGAGACAGTGGTGGTAACACAGATCTCCTTCAGCTATATATGGCCCATCACAAACGTCTACCACTTAGACCAGACCTCCTCTCCAAACGCCAGGGCAAGATTCTGCATTCAACGATCCAATCACTGAATTTGGCAGCATGGCTCCTAGATCACCCAGTACGGACATCTGATTCTCCCTGCAGAATGCATGAACATTTAGAAAGAAGCCAAATATCCATCCCCAAGAAAATCATATGCGTTTAAATGGAAACGCTTCTGCTTATGGTGTCGGGATAGAAACTACAATCCCATTTATGTACAAGAGAATATAATTCTACCATATCTATTACATCTAGCCAAATCAGGACTTCGATTTTCTTCAATTAAGGTTCGCCTAGCAGCCATCACAGCCTATAGAAAGAGTCCAGCACAACAATCTTTCTTCAAGATTCCAGTAGTCAAAGATTTCCTAGAAGGGCTCTAAGGTTTTTCCAGCAATAGAAAGAATGTCACATCTTTGGGAACTGAACTTAGTGTTCTCAAAGCTAATGGGTCCCCCTTTTGAGCCTATCCATGAGGCATCTCTATAGCACTTGACATGGAAAATGGCTTTTCTAGTTGCAGTCAGCTTAGCTCGAAGAGTTAGTGAATTGCAGGCTCACTTTTTAGTAGAACACTTCACGGTGTTTCATCATAAAAGGGTAGTGCTTCGCACACATCCTTTTTTACCCAAAGTAGTTTGGGTTCCATATGAATTAATCTATCATACTATCTACCTTTTTTTCCAAATCCCTCCTCTCCAGTTTAGAGAGCACTACATACACTAGGGTCCTCATTACAACCCTGGTGGACGGTGATTAAGCGGCGGCAATACCGCCAACAGGCTGGTGGTCAAAAAAATGGGATCACAACCACAGCGGAAACCACCAACACAGACAGCCACTTTAACACTCTGACTGCCACGGCGGTAGCAACAAACACTGCGGCGGTCACTGCCAACAGACAGGCGGAAGACAATGTACCGCCCATCCTATCACAACCAACCAATACGCCAGCTTTTCCGGGGCGGTAAGTATGCCATCAAAAGCACGGCAGAAACAGCATTCAGAAAGGGAACCACTCACCTTTCGACACTCAATGAAGAACCAGGACGCCACGGAGCCCGAACTACAGGTCCTGTCCATGCTGGTGTGTCTGCTAATACACCAAAGAATGCAGTGGCGACAACCACGGTGAGTACTGTACCTAGCACACAGGGGAGGGGGAGAGGAAAAGGAAAGTGACACACAGGCAACACCCCCACCCACAACACCATACACACAAACGCATGCAGCAACAGTATGTTTACACCCGTAACCCCCTGGAAGGACAAAAGGAATTGAGTGCAAATAGTGATATTTAGAAATATGCAGATAAAGTTAACGATTGGAAAAAACAGTATTTACAAATATTTACAATATGTACAGAATGCCGTACACTGTCCTTTGAAAATGTCCGTGGGCCAGTGTGCAAAAAAACATTGGCGAAGCCCACACTTGACTCCTGCCTCAGAACGGAGAGAACACTGCAAAGGCATCAGGTGGAAAACACACAGGCACCTCAGGGGGAAGGGGAAGGGGGGCACCTCAGCCGGTAGATGGTACAACGGCACTGCTCCTGGAGGGGGTTCCATGCCCACAGCGATGTCCTGGGGAGTGCAGAGCCACAGTTTCTCGAATGGATGCCTTCTTCCTGCCAAGGATAGTGATAGTGGATGCATATCTCCACTGGTTCTGGAGGGGGCCTTGTGCTCAGTGATGCTGCACCTGGGGTGTGGCAGTTCCCATTCCCTCACCTGGGTGTCTGAAGCACGAGATGTGCAGGGAACAGGTAGCCTGATACTCCATGGAGGCAGAGGCAGACTCCATCCTGCGGCGACTTAGGCTGCAAACTGCTGGTAGTTACGGTGCTGGTGGTGGATCTTCAAGTGGTGGGTGGAGGGTCCAGGCCGCCTCCTGCATCCCCGGATGGCTGCCCACTTGTGATGCTGCTGATGACAGATGTAATGGCACCGGCTGGGCATGTGGCAGTGCAGGTAGCGTTGCTTGTGGCGGAGATGCTGCCGGTGCTGGCCGTGGTAGTAGTGGAGGGAGACACCAGGCCGTCTCCTGCATTCTCGGACGACTGCCCACTGGGGATGATGCTGCTGACTCTTGTGGCTGCGGCGGTGCAGTTGGCGGTGCTTTCGGCAGTACAGGTTGCTGGGCTGTCTGTACTGATGGTGGGCACCAGCCCCTCACCTGGAGGCTCCGAGGCCTGAAGAGCCTTGACTTGGGTTTTCTTCCCCTTCCCCACCTTGGCAGACGCTGCTGGGACCTTGGCAATGGCAGATGCAGTTTTGGAGGAGGCCTTGCTGGGTGGGTCGTGCTTCTTGGCCGTGCTGCATGCTGGCACCTTCTTCACCTTGGCAGGTGGCGGAATGGGTTGGTCCTTTGCAGGGGTCGGTTGCACACTGGCAGCCCTGACGGGTGCCACTTTTGATCCCCTGGGACTTGCTGGTACCACAGCAGACGCCGACTTGGTGGCTGAGGTGCTGGCCTGGGATCTTGACACGCTGGCCCGAGGGGAAGGATGGGGGGGAGGGGAAAGGGACGCGTAGGGAAGTGGTCAATGTTTGCCAGGAAAAGTTTTTTAGACACACTGGGACGCGAAGATGGAGAGGGTTTGGAAGTGGAGGGAGTAGGAGTGGTTGTAGGAGGTGTACATCTGCTGAGTTTTTGTGAAGGTGCATGGGCTGGATGCTGTTGTGAGGTGGATGCTTGTTGGGTGGGTGGGTGCTTGCGTTTGTGTACTTTGGGAGGAGCGGTCATAGACACACTGGGAGAGGACACAGGGGGCGTGTGCATAGTTGTGGGGGTGGTGACTGCTTGTGAGGGCTGTGTTGTGAGCGGCGTGCTGGTGATGGACTTAGTGGATGAGGATGTAGTGCATGCAGGTGTGAGTGGAGACGATACTGGGAGAGGGGTGGACGACGACGAGGAGAGGGACACAGTGGAGGCAGTGGATGTTGCTGTGTCTTCATGGGGATGGTGCTTGTGTTAGCGCCTGTGTGATGAAGTGTGGTGCTTGTGTTTGCCTGAGCCACTTCTGTGTGTTGATTTGGGTGATTGTTGGTCTGAAGGTGTGCTTGGGATAGGCTGGGGTTGAGGGGATTGGGACTGGGTAGAGGAAGTTGGAAGGGGGAGGCTACACACAGGGACAATGGCTGCCATCAGTGCTGAGGCCAGTGCCTGAAATGTTGGGCCGTCACGCCAGAATTAATGCCCTCCAGGTATGCATTTGTTTGTTGCAAATGCCTCTCAACACCCTGGTTGGCAGTCAGAATGGTTGACTGCCCAACAGTGAGGGATCTCAGGAGGTCAATAGCCTCCTCACAGAGGGCAGCAGGGCTGACTGGGGCAGGGCCTGAGGTGGCTGGGGCGAAGGAGATGCCCACCCTCCTGGGTGAACGGGCACGGGAAACACGCTGTGGGGCTGCTGGGAGGGCGCTGCTGGTACGTGGGGGTGGGAGCTGTACCTGTTGATGGGGTGGGCACAGAGGTGTCCGCCACCACCAGGGAGCTGCCATTGGAGGAGGAGCCGCTGTCACTGGTCTCCCCTCCTGTCCCCGTTGTGGTGCTCCCCTCGCCCTCCGTCCCACTTGTGCCTTCCCCTCAGTGGATTCGGCCTCATGGGCCATGTGGGATGCAGCTCCCTCGGTCGCCGGTGCCTCTGCTCCTCCACCAGATGATGCTAATGCACACAAGGACAGGGTGACAAAACAAAAAGAGGGTGGGGGAGACAGAAGATACACTTGGTCAATACCAGCAACAACACTGTCGTTGGCGTACACAACACACAGGGAGCTGCCCTATGCACTAGGCCATGCCCAGCCAGTCACTAAGGTAGTCTCAGGACCCTGCCTAGTAGTAGATGCTCACTAACATCATTGGTTTTGGAGTGCTTCAGAGGCTGCACACAAGGGACGTACCCTGCCATGATCGCCCTGGCCTGGGGGCACCCACAGCCCACATCCCCCACCCAGCTAGCTCCTAAAGCACGCAAAGTCAGGATTTGGAATCTGTACCCCCCCCGAACCCTCCCCCCCTTGTGGCTGCTGTGATGCCCTCAAGCGCCCATCTAACTCCGGATAGGCCACCGCCAGGATGCAGAACATCAGGGAGGTCATGGTGCAACAGGCACCCCTTCCACGTTGGGAGGCCAGCCCCATCTGGGCCTCCGCCGTTTTCTTGGTCCAGCAGCGCAGGTCCTCCCATCTCTTGCGGCAGTGAGTGCTCCGCCTGTGATAGACCCCCAGGGTCCGCACCTCCTTGGCAATGGCACGCCAAATACCCTTTTTCTGGTGGGCACTGACCTACAGGGAAAAGACAGCAGAAAAGGAAATTACTCAGCCGTCCGGACTGGCATACTCCTTGCACCCCAGTTCCCACCCATGCCCTGACGCACATACACTGACCACCTCTCATGCAGCACTTATCCCAGGACACATCAGCACCCCCCAACATGTGGCTTACATCCACACCACTCCAAACATGCATTGCCCACACATCATGCTCACAGTGTACTCACCTGTTTGTCTGGAGGACCGTAGAGTAACGTGTACTGTGGTAGGACCCCATCCACCAGTTTCCCCAACTCCTCCGCAGTGAAGGCAGGGGCCCTTTCCCCAGACACGGTAGCCATTGTCACTTGCAGACTGAAGTCACAGCAGCACTTGCAATGTAGGTCCTCTCCTGTTGATGGTCAGGTAGCAAGTGAGTGAATAGTTAGAAAATGGTGGTGAAGTCCGCGGCGGTGCACTTACCTCATTTCCACTTGTCCCTCCTCACAGGTCAGGCAGCCGCCATTTCAGGGGGGGCACATGGCATGGCACCTTAATGCGTCACAGCAGACATTGGTCCATCAACTGACTCTTGACTTCACATACTGCTTGTGTGACCTAAATTCAGCAACAGTTGTGCATTCTATGTGGAAATATGACCTTCTGCTCACCGTTCTCCTCCATAGGCTACAACCACTGATGCAGATAATGAGATGGCGGCATCCTCCGGTGTACAGACCCCTGGTGGACCTGTCGACAACGGAGGACAAACACATTATCATCACATACAGACTTGATCGTACCACAATTCAAGAACTGTGTGCCCAATTGGAGCCAGACCTGATTTCTGTTATCTGCCAGCCCACAGGAATACTCCCTCTAGTGCAGGTTCTGTCAGTGCTGCATTTTCTGCCAAGTGGTTCCTTTCAAACTACAGTGGCCATGGCATCAGGAATGTCTCAGCCAATGCTCTCCAACGTGTTGTCTAGAGTGTTGTTTGCCCTGCTGAAACGCATGCGCAGCTACATTGTGTTCCCCCAAGTGGATGATTTGGCCACAGTGAAATCTGACTTTTATGCACTGGGACATATCCCCAACATCATTAGTGCCATTAATGGTACACATGTGGCATTTGTTCCCCCCCTGGAGAAAACACATGTGGCATTTGTTACTCCCCGGAGAAATGAACAAGTTTTCAGGTAAAGAAAAAGCTATCACTCGATGAATGTGAAGATGGTGTGTTTGGCGGATCGGTACATTTCCCATGTGAATGCCAAATACCCTGGAACTGTGCATGACGCCTTTATCTTGAGGAATAGCAGCATCCCTTATGTGGTGGGTCAACTCCAGAGGCACCGGGTGTGGCTAATAGGTGAGCCCATGGTACCCACCCAGTATAAGTAGGTGTCTGGGTATGGGGTTGTCCATAAGGGTTGTTGTCCCTCAATATTTACAGGTGACTCTGGTTACCCCAACCTCTCATGGCTACTGACCCCAGTAAAGAAGGCCAGGACAAGGGCAGAAGAACGTTGCAATGAGGCACATGGGCATAGAAGGAGGATTATTGAAAGGACCTTCGGCCTCCTAAAGGCCAGATTCCGGTGCCTCCATCTGACAGGTGGATCGCTGTACTGCTCACCCAAGAAGGTCTGCCAGATCATCGTGGCATGCTGTATGTTGCACAACCTGGCCTTGAGACATCAGGTGCCTTTTCTGCAGGAGGATGAGCCTGGAGATTGTCTTGTGACAGCGGTGGAGCCTGTGGACAGTGAGGAAGAGGAGGCAGATGAAGAAGATTTGGACAACAGAACAAACATTATACAGCAGTACTTCCAGTGACACACAGGTAAGAGACTGTAACTCAACTTTGCTTTTCAGTAATCTTTTGTACATTGTACATGGCAGCCTCTTACCCTCTGTCTATGAACACTGACTGTAGCCTTTGGATTCCCTATTTTTCAGATGTGTGCCCCATTCTGGCTCCTCCTATGTGTACTGCTGCCCACCAAAGGTCATCCTGTAGTATATTTCACTGAACATTGACGTTGCAATGCTTTGATAATATTGTACTAACACATTTTTCGAATCATTACACTGACTCCAGTATGGTATTTGTTTCAAGGGTGTTTATTTGTGTGCCAATAAGTATGGGAGTATGTGCAAGGGGCTGGGGTGATGGTGGAGGATTGTCCAGTTAGTCCAGTCTCTTGGTATCACAGGTGCATTGTCCAATGGGGCATAGGAAGGGGAATAATGGCAGTTCAAGGTGGACAGGGTGCCAGAGTGGGACAGTGGGGTGACAATCAGGAGAGCCTTATTTCCTGGCGGGGGTCTTGGCAGTGTTCTCTGTCTTCTGCCTGGATTGCAGGGACCGTTTGCAGGGTGGTTCTCCTTCTGCAGGGGGTGGGGTGCTGGTGGCCTGTTGTTCCTGTGGCGGGCCTCCTGTCCACTAGTGCCGGAGGAAGGCTGTTCCTCGGTGTGGCTAGTGTCAGGGGCCCGGTGGTGTGTCACTTTCTCCCTCATGGTCTTGGCCATGTCAGGCAGCACCCCTGCAGCGGTGACCAAGATGGTGTACATTTTTGTTAGGTCCTCCCTGATCCCCAGGTATTGTCCCTCCTGCAGCCGCTGAATCTCCTGCAACTTGGCCAGTACCTAGCCCATGGTCTCCTGGGAATGGTGGTATGCTCCCAGGATGTTTGGGAGTGCCTCGTGAAGGGTCGGTTCCCTTGGACTGCCCAGAGGTCCCTGATAGGCCAGGTTGGTCATCCAGATCCAGGCATTCAGAACTGCTGTCATTACTGTGGGCCTCTTTGGGCGGGGGGGCGGGGCGCTGGATGTAGCTGGCACCTCCTCTCCGGTGACGTTGGGTAGGGGTCCTGTTGGGATGCAAATGCATTGTTAATGTATCTGCGTGTGCCATCTTGTGCATGGGTGTGTTTCCCTCTATGATTGTGCTTTCCCTGTCGGCTTGGCTTTGTGTGAGTGGTGATTTTGTGGGCTGGGTGATTCTCTCTATTGGGCATGCTGGGGTGATGGGTGCCCATGTAGGTCTGTGATGGGTGTCCATGCATTGTTGCATGCAGGGCTTGGTATGGGGATGGGTGGGTTGTGATAGTGGGGTATATGTGAGGTGGTTGAGTGATGGGGGTGAGGGTAGGGGTAGGAGTAGGAGTTTGTGATGGCATGCAGGTAGGGTGGGGGATATAATTGTAAAGATTTGACTCTCCAGAGTCCAGTCCTCCTGCTACTCCTGCGAGGCCCTCAGGATGCATGATTTCCAAGACTTGCTCCTCCCATGTTGTTAGTTGTGGGGGAGGAGGTGGGGGTCCACCGCCAGTCCTCTGTACAGCAATGTGGTGCCTTGAAACCACAGAACGCACCTTCCCCCGTAGGTCGTTCTACCTCTTCCTGATGTAATTCCTGGTCCTTAGGTGCTGTCCCACGGCGTTGACCCTGTCCACGATTCTCTGTCATTTCTCCATCTTCCTTGCAATGGAGGTCTGCTGCACCTGTGATCCAAATAGCTGTGGCTCTACCCAGATGATTTCCTCCACCATGACCCTTAGCTCCTCCCCAGAAAACCTGGGGTGTCTTTGGGGTGCCATGGATATGGTGTGAGTGATATGTGTGAGGATGTGTAGGATGATGTGTGGGGTGATGTGTTGTGGTGTATGCTGTGATGTGCGTGAATGGTGTATGGGTGATGGTGTTCTGTGCCTCTG
Source organism: Pleurodeles waltl (assembly GCF_031143425.1). Taxonomy (NCBI): domain Eukaryota; kingdom Metazoa; phylum Chordata; class Amphibia; order Caudata; family Salamandridae; genus Pleurodeles; species Pleurodeles waltl. Next base: position 974,319,663 of record NC_090450.1, on the reverse strand, counting down.
ATTCAGTGGGTGCTCCTGGCTTGTCTGTCTCAGTTGGCTATCTTTTTTTCTGTTGTAAGGGGTTGTGGGTAATGTTGGTGTGTGTTTTATAGTGGTGTGAGTGTGTGGGGTGTGGTGTGTGTGTGTATGTGTGTCAGGTGTGTGTATTTTGAATAGTCCAATGTGGTGTAGTTTTGTTTGAGTGTGTGTACTTTGAGCGCGGCTGTGTGTACCGCCAATGGTTTACCGCATTTGAAAGACTGCTGCGTTGATTCGTGGGTCGTGATACTGTGGGCGTATTCCTGTTGGCGTAACAGTGTGGGTTTTGCTATCGCCAGTTTATCACTGACCTTTGGTCTGGTGGACTTGTGTGGATGTCTGTATTGTGGCGGTATTCTATGTGTGGGTCATAATACCTGTGGCGGATTACCGCCGCGGTCACGGTATGTTGGCAACGTCAGCACGGCAGTAGGCGGCATTTACCGCCAGGGTTGTAATGAGGGCCTAGATCTTAAAAGTTCTACGGTTTTATTTAGATAAAACAAAAGGAACTCTACTCACCTATTCATAAATTATGGCCCTAGCAGAAAAGGTCTTCCAACCTCTAAACAATCAATAGCAAGATAGATTGTATCTTGCATCTCATTATGTTATCAAATAGCAAATAAGCTTAGAGTCCACTCAACCAGAGGAAAAGCCGCCACCACAGCTTGGATGAGATACGTCCCTCTACAGGACATTTGTAAGGCAGCTACTTGGAGGCCATTACATACATTCACAAAACGCTACTGCCTAGACACCGATACTCTGGCTGATTCTAGAGCGGGACAAGAAACATTAAGAAATCTTTCCAAATAGTCTACTTTGTCCTCCTACATACAAATTGCAATTTTTAACCTATTAGATCCCAAGTAATTTGCTTCCTATCTCAGAGTACTGTATATGATTACTGACAGCCGCTTCAGTAGGATCTTTGTTAGTCATAAACTAGAATAGAATAGCAAGCTATCTCTGAAGATCCTAGGATGCAGAAGGAAAAGTTACATGCCTGTAGACCTATATCTGCATGGTAGGAATCTTCATTGAAGTCCTAAACACCCTCACTCCTCCCCGGCTCTGAGATCAATCAATATCTTATACTTTCTTTAAAAAGAAATGACATTCTCAGGCAAACTGCCACTGCAGTGCATTCTGGGAAGGGGGTCTCTCAAGGGTCTTTAAAGGTACAAGGTCTGTTTTCATGCTTTCAGTGTTAGGCAGCATGAGAGGAAAAAAACACTCTGATAGGCTATGTCAAGGTCAGTCTTTTTTCTATGACAGTGTTGCAGATGTTAAAAAATGACTTTTTTTCTCACTACTATTCTTACTACGCTGATTCAGTATTTCAAGGAAAAATATATCACTGATCGTCTACACTGCAACTAGGAAGAAAATGATTCAAGTGTTTGAATAGGATTAAAAGATTTTATGAAATCTAAAGATATATTGAAGAAGGTGTTCTGGTGTCCGCACGGGCAGCACAGAATTATTCTAGGTTTATTACCTCAATGAAGATTTGTACAGTACAGGGCTAGGTCTACAAGTATTCCGTCTGACTAATCTAATAAGCTACCGCAAGAAAAAAGGTATAGTTTCTTACCTGTAACTCCAGTTCTCTCGTAGGGGTATTTCCATGATAGTCATAAGCGTTGAATATTCCCCACCAGCCTGCGGGGACCCCAGAGCACTTTTTCCAATATAACTTCTTAAGTGTCCATGTTCGCCTTACTTCAGAAAAGGCCTGCCAAGTCACTTAACAATGTCCCCATGCAGTCTATAGGAAGTGCTACAGTGTTCAAACTTCTTCATTCATATTGTTCCTTGAAGTAAAAGCATTGAATTGCTTGACAAATGAATGTAATTTTTCTGAAACATTCCTTCACACACCTCTTTATATCAGAAAAAAACCCTATGAAGGAGTGCAGAGCAGTGTAGCCCATAGGCTGCCATTAGTAATGAAGAAAAAGGATACTGTGCTTTTAAGAACAGCCAGTCCTCCAGTATCCCATCATGCTTAGAGAGAGGCAGTTACCTCAGTTCTTTTTGCAGGTAGTTATTGGCTGAGAATAAGTATTAATCTAATAAAGCCATCTATCTGCCCCCCGGGGAGGTGGGAGGGTTGCTTATGACTATCATAGAAATACCCCTACGAGAGAACTGGTGTTACAGGTAAGAAACTATACCTTCTCTCGTAGGGGATTTCCATGTATAGTCATAAGCGTTGAATAGAATAGCAAGCCCTTCCCATAACCCGCGGAGGAGCAGGTAGAGTAATCAGAGAATATTCTCTCAAGCAAAGAGGTTCCTAAGAGAAGCCTGTCCTACTTGAGCATCTGCCCTAGCATCAGAGTCGAGGCAATAGTGTTTAGTAAAGGTGTGAACCGATCTCCAAGTCGCAGCTTTACAAATTTCTGATAATGGAACATTCCACAATAGAGCAGTCATAGCCGACTTGCCTCTGGTGGAATGTGCTTTTGGTTTACCCAGTAGGGTTTTCTTAGCTAGTTGATAGCAAAATAAAATACAGGAGACTATCCATCTCGATATCGATTGCTTGGAGGTGGCTAAGCCGGTACGAACCGTACCATAATTGTCAAACAGTTGTGAAGTTCTCCGTAGGGGATTGGTCTTATCTAGATAAAATGTCAACACCCTCTTAACAACTAGAGAATGGAGAGCCCTCTCTTCTGGAGTGGAAGGGTTTGGAAAGAAAGTAGGTAGGGAAATCGACTGGTTAATGTGGAAGTCGGATATAACCTTGGGTAGAAATTTAGGATGTGTTCATAGGACTACTTTAGATGAATGAAATACTATGTAGGGCTCGTGGGCACAGAGGGCCTGGATTTCTCTGACCCTTCGTGTTGAAGTGATTGCCACTAGAAAGGCCGTCTTCCAAGTGAGGTGTTGGAGGGATGCCTTGTGTATGGGTTCGAATGGATGTTGCATTAGACGTGAAAGGACCACATTAAGGGCCAGATGTAGGAACCGTTTTGCATGTCGCAAACTGCGAAAATCGCAGTTTGCGCCATGCAAAACGGCCATTGCGATGCTGATTCACCTTTTGCGAGTCGGTACCGACTCGCAAAATGTGAATCCGACTCGCAAATAGGAAGGGGTGTTCCCTTCCTATTTGCGACTCGCACCGCGATGCAGAATTGCGTTGTGACCGCGAAAGCGGTCGCAGAGCAATTCGCAGTTAACACCCACTTGAAGTGGGTGGTAACTCATTCGCAAACGGGAAGGGGTCCCCATGGGACCCCTTCCCCTTTGTGAATGTCGCTAAAAATGTTTTTTCAGAGCAGGCAGTGGTCCAATGGACCACTGCCTACTCTGAAAAAATGAAACCAAATGGTTTCATTATTTTTTTGTATTGCAACTCGTTTTCCTTTAAGGAAAACGGGCTGCAATTCAAAAAAAAAAACTGCTTTATTAAAAAAAGTAGTCACAGACATGGAGGTCTGCTGTCTCCAGCAGGCCACCATCCCTGTGAGTGCAGGGACTCGCTATGGGGTCGCAAAATGCGACCCACCTTATTAATATTCATGAGGTGGGTCTTTGCGACCCCATAGCGAGTCGCAGAAGGTGTCTGAGACACCTTTCTGCATACAATTTTGCGAGTTGCAAATTGCGAGTCGGTCTGACTCGCAATTTGCAACTCGCAAAATTTAACATTGCTACATCTGGCCCAAAGGTCCCATGGTGGAGAAGGGCACCTAACTGGAGGAAATACCTTATTTAACCCATCTAGGAAATCTTTGATAATTGGAATTCTAAAGAGAGGTTTGCGAAGGAGTTTTCCTATAAGCAGTTAAGGCTGCCAAATGAACTTTTATTGAAGAGAGTTGCAGGCCAGATTGTGCCAATTGTAACAAGTAAGGGAGAATGACATCTTCCTTGCAAGATGTAGGGTCTATCCCCTTAGAAGAACACCAGATGCAGAGTCTTTTCCACTTGAAGGAGTATGCTGAACGAGTAGATGGTGGCGCTTCTCCTCTTTTAAGATGTCCATACAATCCTGTGGAAGGTTTAGATGACCATACTGGACTAGCTCAGGAGCCAAGCTGCCAAATTCAATGAGGAGAGATTGGGATGCCTCATTTGTCCTCCGAACTTCGTCAGGAGGTCCGGTCTGCAGGGCAGCCTGAGATGTGGCTGGAGTGATCGTTGAAGGAGATCCGGGAACCACCACTGTCTCAGCCACTCTGGTGCAATGAGGATCATTGTGGCTGATGTCATCGAGAGTTTGAGGAGGACTGCTGGGATCAGCGGAATTGGTGGAAAGGTGTACAGAAATTTGTTGGACCAGTCTATCCACAGAGCATTCCCCAGTGATTCTGGGTGGTAAAACCTGGCAGTGAAGTCGTGGCAGTTCCGGTTTTCTTCTGTGGCAAATAGGTCGATAGAAGGTGTGCCCTACAAACGGAAAATGTCTCGAGTGACGTCTTCGTTGAGCACCCACTCGTGGTTCTCTTCTAGAACTCTGCTGAGGGCATCCGCTTGCATATTCTGAACCCCTGGAAGGTGGGTTGCCACTATGCTCAATTTCCTGGCTTGGAGCCAGTGCCATATTGACTGGGACTCTTGAGACAAGACTCTGGATCTGGTGCCCCCTTGCTTGTTCAGATAGAACATAGTGGTGGTATTGTCTGTCTGTACCAGCAAGTTGTTGGTGGCGATTGAGGGTAGAAATGCCTTGAGAGCTAAGTGTACCGCCTGTAGCTCTAGGAGATTGATGTCGTACAATGATTCCTTGTGAGAACATCGACCTTGTATTTGCAGGTGATCCATATGAACTCCCCATCCGAGGAGAGAGGCATCTGTCACAATAGTCTGCGTTGGGGGCTGTGCCCGGAATGGCATCCCCTTTAGGAGATTGGCTGGAGAGCACCACCAAGTTAGAGATCTGATTGCATGGGAGGACAGGCGAATTCGGTCTTCCCAGTTCCCCAACAATTGATTCCATTGGTCCTCCAGGCACTCCTGAAGCGGACACATGTGGAGGCGAGCGTTGGGTGTCAGAAAAAGGCAGGATGCCATGGAGCCGAGTAGTGAGGAGACTGTTCGCACTGTTGGGTGACGCGTTGATCAGAGAGCCCGACACTTCCGGAGAATGGATAAGCGTTGTTCCTCCGAAGGACACACTTTTGCCTGTAGTGTGTTTATGGTAGCTCCTAAGTAGTGTAACTTCTGGACAGAACTGTTGTTGACTTGTGAAAGTTGACATGAAGACCTAGGTGGTACAGGAGCTCGCAGGTCATCTGGAAATGCAGTTTGATTTCTGTATAAGTGGATGCTTTGATTAACCAGTCGTCCAGATACGGGTATATGAAAATTCGATTTTTCCTGAGATGAGCTGCCACCACCGCCATGCACTTGGAAAAGGTTCTGGGTGTAGACCGAATGGTAGGACCGTGTATTGGAAGTGATATTGACCCACCACAAACCTCAGGAATTTCCAATGCTTCTTCGCAATGGGGATATGGAAATACGCATCGTGTAGATCCACTGAGCAAAGCCAGTCTCCTTGCTGAATCTGAGGATATATCTGGTGTAAGGATAGAATCCTGAACTTTTCCTTTCGGACCCATTTGTTGGCAATTTTGAGGTCTAGAATGGGCCTGAATTCGCTCTTGTCCTTCTTTGGGATGAGAAAGTATTTGGAGTAAATACCCTTACCCCGTTGGTTGAGGGGAACCAATTCCACTGCTCTCTTTTTGAGGAGGATGGAAACTTCCGCCTTTAAGAGGTCGAGGTGCACAGTTGAGGGTTTTGGCGGAATGGCCAGAGGTGGTGTGGAAAACCTGAGACAATATCCATTCTGTACAATGATAGCGTCTGTTGTAATTTTTTGCCACTCTACCAGGCAATTGTTGATCCCCCCCCCACCCCCACACCGGAGTGGTTAACGAAGTTGGGGGGAGGAAATTCTCAGGGTTTTGAGGTGGTAGGTTGTCGGGTTCTCTGAGTGGACTGATGGGTCGATCGTCCTCTATGTGATTTACGCTGAGGCTGGTAGGCTCGCTGGTACTGCTGGTGAGACCTCGTAGGGACCCATTGAGGGGTTTGAACCCTCTGCGTGGTGTAGTGGCAATGGAAAAGACGGAAGGACTTACGTTGCTCTTTAGGTTTGTCCAGTCCTACTGCTTTTAATGTGTCCACCTCAGCTTTCATCCTTGCCGTTTCATCATCTGCGTGTGATCCGAATAAGGTTGATCCTGAAAATAGCAGATTCATTATTTTTTGCTGCGCATCGGGTTGCAATGACGTAAGCTGCAGCCACGAATGTCTTCTCAGCGTCACACCATGGCAGTAAGAATGTGCTGAAAGTAAAGACGCGTCAGCTGCCGCGCTTATGATCTGATTGGAGACCATAGCACCCTCTTTGGCTATTTCTAGGAAGTCCACTCTGTGATATCTCGGGAGATGCTCTGCGAACTGCAAAATGGAATCCCACAAAGATCTATTGTACCTGCCCAAAAGGGCTGAGGCGCTTGCAGTCTTCATAGATGACGCAGCCGAACCGCAGACTTTACGGCCTGTGGAATCCAACCTTTTACTCTCCTTATCCGGTGGAGAGGTGGAAGACGGAGAGGTAGCGTGAACTTTGCGAGCCGCCAAAATAACCACTGAGTCCGGTGGCGGGTCGGAATGCAAAAACACCGGATCTTGCTCAGGAGGGCGATACTTCTTCTGCAGTCTAGACGGTGCAGGTCTTGTTGTAGCCGGTGTGAGGAAAACCTCCATAGCAGGCTCTAAGAGGCCACGTACTATGGGTAGTAATAGTCTGGCAGCTGTACGCTGTTGTAGAGTTTCAAAGATGACCGACGTAGATGGTGTAGGGGCGACCATCGGAATATTTCGTTTTGACGCGCCTTGGACCAGCACTTCATGGAAGGTGTTAATATCATCCACCGGCGAGGACCGAGGTGGAGGAGAGTCCGATAAGGTAGGGGAGAGTAGTCTCTGGTGGAAGACCAAGACTCCCTCTCATGCCCCCTCGAGCTTGATCTATGCCTAGATCTGCGGTGCGACCTTGAGCGGGATGAATCATTGCCGTGACGTGAACGGTGGCGCGATGTAGAGCGCGGTCTAGTTGGGACACTAATTGGTACTTGAGGCACTGGAAGCGGTGCCGGTTGTGGTAACTCCTGACCAGTTGGTTGAGGTGACGTTGGCGGTAGATCTAAAGGAGGAGAGGCATGCGGAGAAGCACGAGAAGAAGGCGACGAGGGAAGCAGCACTACTGAAGTAGCTCGCTCTGAGGACGAATAAATTCTCCGTCTCTTGTGTCTCCTCAACGTCGATGGACTCCTCGACATCGTCCTCCCTCTCAGTCTCGATGTGGACGCTGTGCGGGATGTCGACCCATGACGTCTACGTTTACCTCTCGACATCGACTCAGACGACGCCGGTCTGCTTCTCGACGTTGTGCGTCTTGGGGTCTTCGACGTCGTGCGGTGCCTTGATGTCGAACGGCAACTCCTATACGACGTCGAGCCGGACTTCGGCGGCGAGCCTGTCGTCACCGTACCTCCTCTCTACGTCGACCGGGGCCGATGGCGTTTTCGCCCTGAAGAACGCCTCTCCGACCTTCCACGACCACTGGAGGCCGAGGTTTGAGCCCTGGTGGAAGACTGACCTTCCCCTCGCTCAGAAGTCCCACTGGTTCCTTGACGTCTTCTCTCTGCTCCACCTTGAAGGCGAATCTTCTCTCTGTCACGTAATGTGCGCCTAGAGAATGTTTTGCAGATGTTGCAGGAGGCAGGAATATGTGAGGAAGGCATCATGAGGATCTGTTTTGGCCTTTTTTCTGCCACATTTTGGGCATTTGTCAAACAAGGAAGGCATTTTTTAGGTAAAAAGTCCTTAAATTCTTGTCAGAAAACTTCAAAATCCAGTAGAGAAAGACAAAAGACGTCGAATGAAGCCTTTTTTCTCAAAGTTTCTCTATATTTTGAAGAAAAAAATGAAAGGTCGAGCTCAATTCTCCAGGATCCTGTCAGCAGGTGCCGGAAAGAAGAACTGAGATAACTGCCTCTCTCTAAGCATGATGGGATACTGGAGGACTGGCTGTTCTTAAAGGCACAGTATCCTTTTTCTTCATTACTAATGGCAACCAATGGGCTACACTGCTCTGCACTCCTTCATAGGGTTTTTTTCTGATATAAAGAGGTTTGTAGAGGAATTTTTCTGAAAAATTACATTCATTTGTCAAGCAATTCAATGCTTTTACTTCAAGGAACAATCTGAATGAAGAAGTTTGAACACTGTAGCCCTTCCTATAGGCTGCATGGGAACATTCTTAAGTGACTTGGCAGGCCTTTCTGAAGTAATGCGAACATGGACACTTAAGAAGTTATATTGGAAAAAGTGCTCCGGGGTCCCCGCAGGCTGGCGGGGAATATTCAACGCTTATGACTATACATGGAAATCCCCTACGAGAGAACATTCTCTTGTAGTGCCCATTTCAGACGCAGTGCATGATCTCCGTATGTTGAAAATAAAATTCCCATATAAGGAAGCAGAGTTAGCACACTGTGACCTAGCAAACTCATACCCCCAGGTCATGTTGGGGGGTAACGTGTAAGATGCCCCCTTGGCTTTTTATTTTTTTATTTTAAAAAAAGGAAAAACTGACATAGAATTAATATCTGGGAATCGCAAATCCCTGACACCTAAAATGGCATCCAAGGTCCATGGCACTGAGACAGGTGAGACAGATACCATGGACCCTGTCTGCCATATTAGTTTGTCAGAGAATAGCGAACTCCAGAGAGGAATTGTGTGTAGGAATCGTGTGTAGCAGGCAAGCTTCATGTCCTGGTTACATCTTTGATCTGTGGTAATGGCTATTGGTCTGGGAAGCTTGCCCTGAGTTAGCAGTAATCAGGCAGGGTGATGGTTGTGGATTTGCGAACTTTATTTTGAATGCACAATTCCCAAAAACAATTTAAAAATAAATGAGGTCTGGCCAAAGGGGATTAGCTGCCCAAGGGGAGTTTGGTGCGGACCCTGCCTGGAACAATGAAATTCACTGAAAACCCCACAGTTAAAAAATGTTATGGTTCTTGCTCTTTTTTTTTTTTTTTTTTAATCTGTTTATTGTTTTTAAACACCAAATACGTACAGATACAATTTCAAACTTAATTGACATGTTGCACTCTTATTGTATTTCCGTAGTTGATATTCACTTACACATCAATATTCTTGTGCGATATTGAAATGTTGTCATTACACGCGATTGAATATATATCTGATATTAAAGTGAACAAATTAAATATAAAAGAAAGGAAGAGAAATAGAAAAACAATTAAATTAAATAGAGTACCTGCACAGAGGTTGTCGCGCCCCGGGAGAGGAAACCTTTCCCCAAACGGGTAGCAACGTATATTGGCAGTGGCTGAAATGATTCAAACGTGATTAACCGAAGGGAAAAAGAGAGGGATCAGATATTGTGGGGACCTCCGTGGTGTTTGTATAACATAATGTGGATCCTATGATCAGACGGTCAGAGCATGTGTAGCATGAGCATATGGTGTCTGTATTGATTCTGATTCTGATTTCCCCTGTAATGTCTGTTGCCTATTATTAGTCGGTGGTGGGCAAGGTGTGTCTGTGTCCAGGTCCCGCTGTGACCCCCGTGCTGCGCGCAATTTACATGGGTTCAATTTAGTCTGGGGCATTACGCAATGGTTCTTGCTCAAACATGTAAAACCACTGAAATTTGCCAGTTATGGTAACCAACTCACCCAACACACGCCATAACCTGCACTGCCACCATGCTCAAAAACAGTATGTCAGTGGTTTAGCAACAAAGAAAATAGCTAATACAGAACAACACACTACTTGCAGGATCATTCTTATTCATCCACTGAGGGACTAATAGGATAATCTTAAAGACTGGAATCCCAGTTAAGAAACCTCTGTGTTTCTAAACCGAAAACAAAAAATATTCTTTTCAGTATAAACTTGGGTAGATGAGTTAGAGTAAACTTGAGTACACTATAGATATGGTTACCACATTTTACTAATACCTTTGAAAATGTGATGCTGAATGCAGATGCTTGATATCTTTCTGTTGGTGTACGGCAGGAAAATCCTTTGGGGAATGGGGCCAGAGGTTTCAGGCTTGGATGGGAGCTGATAGCCCTTGGTAAGGCCTGATGCTCCACAATTTACTTGGGAGCTTTTTGCGCTGGGGAAAAAACGCTCATCAGGAGAGAAACTGCTTAGCAGGGAGTTCCCTTCTGTTGCTGCCCCATATGCCTTAGAGGTGCATTCAGACCTTTTGCTCACAGGGAGTGTAAGTGAGAATGAACAACAGATCTTTTCTATAGTGCCTACTGCAAGTGACTTGTATCTAGAGACAAATCACTTGCAGTAGGCACTTAACACGAGACACAGACATGTGACTTCATTGTGTAAATAAGTGTTCTGGACTGGACATGATTTTTTTCCCTAAAATACGTTTATTGGTTTTGCATGACAAAAACAAACAACATATTACCCCAACTTCCAAGGACCATCAAAACCGATGACCTATTCAGTATGACTATTATTCGCTTGAGCACGAGGCTGGACGGAGCAGCATCTCATTTGGTAATGTTCATATCAAGGAAAAGGAACCCAGTCCTTGTGGGAAGCTAAACTTTAACTCATATTTGATGCCTGAGCCGTCCTCCATCAGGGCGCGCATTCATATCTCCACCCTAGATAGTCTTGTCCCTCCCCTCTCTCCACAGACCTCTGATTATGAAATATTTACGCAGGCATCCCCTTGCATGGTAGACCAGCTTTTCTGCCCCCATGCTCCAGTCCCTCCTCCCACTCCTGCAGTGTGGGTATTGTGGATGTCCACCAGTGTTTCAGGATCTCTGTGGGCCACCATCAGGGCCATGATACGAAACAGGGCATAGCGATCCAGGGTTTTGTCGCCCTATATTCTTAGCATGACCAGTTGGGGTGTTAGTCATAACTCACCTCCCAAGGTCTGTATAAGTCTGTAACCCACTTGCTTCCAATAGGTTTCCAGCCTTGGACACTCCCAGATCGTGTGTATTAAGGTGTCTCATTTTGCAGCCCCTCAGGCACCAGTCATCTAATGTCCAATCCGTGATGAAAAGATGTGCCCAAGTGTAGTATGCCCTATGTAGGATTTTCAATTGAATCAGTCGAAAGTGTGCTGAAATGGCAACTTCTCTTGTAGGGGATTTCCATGTAAAATCATAAGCACTGAATAGTCCTGCCTGTGTGCGGGGATCCTGGAGCACTTCTTCAAAATATTTTAAGTGGAAGTTTCCGTCTTTCTTCAGGAAGGCCTGTAAAGTCACTTAAGAAATGGACAGATAATGTAGCCTATGTTTATAGGATACGCTTGCTAAACTCTTCATCGTAAATCAAAGAAAGGGCCAGCACAATATAATTTGAGAATAATTTTTCAACAGAATGAATCTCCCTCAGAAACCCCTTTTGCTTTATAGATGGACAGGGTAGTACCACAGGCTACGATTAAATGGCTAAAACAAGAGACTGTGCCTTTAAGACGTCAGAGATCACCAGTATCTCATCATGCACAGCTGGTGACAATTGCTTCAGTTCTTTTTTCTGGCTCCTGCTGACAGGACCCTGACGCACTGAGCTCGACCAATTTTTTTGCTTTTTTCAGGATAATTCACTTCTGAATTTCATTGACAAAAATTTCACTCAATTTCTTTGGTCTTCCTCCACCTTTTCTGACAGAACTCTGTGTTTATTATCAAAATGCCATCTCTTTTTGATAAGTGCCCTGTCTGTGGGAGGAAAAAGGCCAGGATTGATACTCATAGTTTGTATTCTGTCTACCAAATTCCATATACCTGACTTGTGCAAAATGTGCAAGACATTTTCTAGGCGCACCCTAAGTGATATGGAGAAGATTAGCCTTCAAGATTTGGAGGAAGACCCAAACTACAGGTGGGACCTCAGGACGAGGAGAGGCACAGTCCTTTCCCAGGGCTGTCTTTGGCCTCTGAAGGGCACTCCAGTCAAAGAAGGGCTGAAAAATGACATTGCTCCCAGTTGATGTCTAGAGCGTCGAGGAGAGGTGCAGCACCCACCGTCTCTCCATGGCCATTGAGGAAACACCGTACACCTAGTTGTCGGAGCGAAGAACGACGACTGCAACACCATCGTCACACTGAAGACCTTTAACGTCTAGGACTCCTTGGATGTCGAGGCTTTCTAACCCGTCACCGTCAAGGTCCTTATCAACGTCCAGTCATCATGCATGGTGTTTTGCCATCAACGTCGACGTCAGTAAGGCGAACTCCATTGCATAGGCGTTGTATGACTTTGAGAAGTGGATCAACGTTGAGAGAGGGAGGAAGATCAAAGTCTATCACGATTTCAGATTCTCCACCTCCGGAAGGGCGCAGAAAGTGTAGGCTAATCTATAATTCTCCTGATTCTGATTATTCGTGCCCCTATTTTCCATCAGGGCTCAAAATCCACTCGACCACTCACATTGGCGAGTCTTATTTGATCAGGTTGAGCTATTTTTAATAGTTACTTGCCTTTTCTGGTGTGTTGACACTAAACAGGTGTTCTGTTCAGTTGAAAAGTGGAGGGGCAATTAAAGATGCCTTTAAATCTTGTTCTTATGAAACATTTGCTCCGTGTTCAGACAGAGGTCAAAAGTCAGTTTTTTCTTATAATTAATTTTCCTTCTGACTGCAGAGTTCCAGGACTTTGTAATGTGAACTGTGTGACCTGCTGCCTAGAATGTAAAATAAAAGGCTATAGTGTGTCAGGTTTTTCCTAACACACAACATTTAAATGACTGAGTCAACTGTGCAAACATTTCAAAATATATTTCAGTATTAAAAGTCCTTTTTTAAATTTCTGTGTGATGAAAAAATATTTTTATAAGATGAGAACAAATCAGAATACTTTATATGTTGATGTGCAAAAGGATATGTTTTCTGAAACCCAATTTTCACAGATTGTTCATACACTATATAGTTTTACCAGTAAAGCTGCAAGTTAGTGGAGAGGTTTTTGGACATTTCTTGGAAAGTTACTGTGTGTAGATGACAATATGTTACCACATCATAGTTTAGTAATATATATATTTATTACTTTAACTAAATTCTCAGTGAAGCCCTAATGGTATCGTATCAGATCATTAGTGTAGCAGCAGAATCCTCTTTGCTGACAGCACATGAATACTGCCATGGAGTCTCCCTACAACGACATTTATAGCTTTGCCTCACCTTTCTCAAACTAGTCTTAAAGGATTCTTAACTTGCCTTCTCTGGAACTCCCCTCTTTGGCTCTCACACAGATGATGAAATGGTAAGAATGAAGGCAGAGCTAGAGACATTCAAAAGTGTTGGTTTAGAGAAGACTATGGACTCAAAATCTTTCAGGCCTTTCCAACGCTGCTTCTGATCAGAGGGTTCAAGCCCCTAGTTGGTATCAAGGTAACCAACAGACTGGGGCCCAGTCTCAACATTATCAAAGGTCCTACCAGCCATATGAAAGAAAGCAGGCTAGAGGAAGTCAACGACCTGCTCAGGGAAGCAAGCAGCCAACATGAACAAACCCGGAGTCATCTCTTTCCCCCTCTTCTGTTATCCACTCCGGTGGGGGAAGCATTCAACATTGTCTGGAAGAGTGGCAAACCATCATGCAAGATGGGTTCTGAATATTGTTCGCAATGGTTACTTTCTCAGATTTTCTGCTCCTCCACTGTCTATTCTAACGAAACCTTCCAATTTCCACATTCCTCAGTTACAAGTGGAGGAAGTGAAACAGGTTCCTCCTCATCACCGAGGGACCGAGATTTACTCCAGGTACTTTCTAGTTGAGAAAAAAGACAGTAACGAATTGGGACCCATCCTCGACCTCAAGCTAGCCAAGGAATGGATTTGGCAAAAAAAAAAGTCTGCATGCTGGTATTACACCAGACCTATCCCCAACTGCACCAAGGAGACTGGCTCTGCTCCATCAACCTACAAGATGTATAATTTCATATACCAGAGGCCAAAAAACATCACATTTTTGAGGTTCCTAGTGGAGCACAATCATTGCCAATACCAACTGCTTCCACTTCCAAAGCACCCAGGACTTTTTCCAAATGCATGGCAGTAGTTTTGGCTCACCTTCTGAAACAAAGTATTAGTCTAGCATTACCTCATTGACTGGGTAATCAAGGCATCTACGTTTCAGAAGGTCCAACTTCACCACGATTGGACATACGCTGCAACAGTTGGGACTTGAGGTCAACCATGTGAAATCAGTCTCTGTCCCAGTGCAAACTATACATTACCTGTGAGCCCTCATCGATACCCGCTGAGCAAACGTGTATCCTTACGATGAGAGATGCCTATTGACCATATGGAAGTCTCAAGCTCTCATGAGAATTTATCATCCGACCGTGAGAACTGTGTCCTCTCTCCTCAGGTCGATGGCGTACTGTATATTTCTCACACCAAATGCCCGTCTCCATATGAGACCCTTACAAGAATGCCCTGAGGATCAATGGGACCAATTGACAGGCAGCTGGGACGACAAGGTTTGGCTGCCTCGTCACGCCAAACTGTCTCTGAAATGGTGGTGCTCTCTGGCCAGCACCCTACGGGGAACACCATTCCATCAAGAGATTCCTCCTCAAACCATAATCACGGATGTCTCTTCTGGGATGGGGAGCCCACATGGACATCTTCAAATTCAGGGCAAGTGGTCCCAGAGAGAATCTACATATCACATCAACCTCCTCGAACTGCAAGCAATTCATCTGGTGCTGAAACCGTTCCGTCCATCATTCAGCTCCAACTCCCTGCTTGTTCAGAAGGATTATACAACAGCCATGTACTACCTCATTAAACAGGAAGGAACAAGGTGCAGGCCCTTGTCACATGAAGTCCAGGCAATCTGGCTTCTGGCCAGGAACTTATTGATAACTGCTACTCATCTTCCGGGAACGCAAAATACAAAAGCCAATTCTCAAAGCAGACACCTTCAAGAAAATCATGAGTAGGTTTTAAAGGACAAAGTAGTTCAAGAAATATTTCATTGGTGGGGAACTCCAGACATCTATGTGTTTACAACTGCAGAAAATGCCAAATGACGATGCTTTGCATCAAGGTACTTCCAAACAGGGACCGTGGGGAATTACCTGATTTCTCTACGCTTTTCCACCAATTCCCCTAATTCCAGCAGTCCTCATCAAGCTACCTTAGTCGAGAGCCCAGATGATACTTGTAGCTCCTGAGTGGCCACTTCAGTGGTGGTTCATGGACCTCCTTCATCAATCCACAGTTCAAGCTGCCATGCAGACCAAATCTATTAACGAAATTCAGAGGCCAGATGGTGCATCCTAATCCTTCTTCTTTGTGTTTGGCAGCATGGCTCCTGAGCTAGTGCAATATGGTCACCTTAATCTTCCAATGGACTGCATGGATGTTGTTAGAAGCAAAGTGGCCTTCCCCATGAGCTGCATATGCCTTCTATTGGAAACGATTTCGCATATGGTGTTCATCTAAAGACAAAGACCCTACACCTGCCAGGAAGATGTCATGCTTCCATACTTACTCCATTTGGCACAATCCGGCTTGCAGTTCTCCTCTATAAAAGTCCACCTGGCAGCTCTTACTACATACAGAAAATGGCCTTCACAAACCTTTTTTCATAATCCCTGTCATCAAGGATTTCTTAGAGGATTTGAAAAAGGTATTTCCTCCCATTAGGTGCCCTGCTCCTCCATGGGAGCTAAATATAGTTCTTTCACGCCTTAAGCAAGACCCTTTTGAGCCCATACATAAGGCCTCTCCCCAACACTTATCTTGGAAAACCACTTTCCTAGTGGCCATTACATCTGCCTTTAGAGTTGGTGAAATTCAGGATCTCTGTTCAAATTAATTATACACAGTATTTCATTCCAACAAAGTAGTCTTGAGAATTTACCCGAAATTCCTCCCGAAGATGGTTTCAGATTTCTACGTCAACCAAACCATCTCCTTGCCTACATTTTTTTTTAACATCCCCATACTCCAGCAGAAAGATCGCTCCATTCCCTGAATGTAAAGCGATTTCTCAAATTCTACCTTGACAAACCACACAACATCCACGAATCGGATCAATTATGGTCCTCCACGCAAAGGCTTAGCCACCTCAAAGCAATCCATCTTGCGATGGATAGTCTTGTGTATTTTTTTCTTCTATTAAAAAGCTAACAAAACACTCCCTACTAGACCAAAGAGACACACTATTAGAGGAAAGCAGCTACAGCGTACCTATCCCAGAAATTTGCAAGGCAGCAACCTGGAAATCAGTTCACACATTCACTAAATACTACTGCCTAGGCTCTGACGCTAAAGCAGATGCTCAAGTGGGGCAGGCTTCCCTCAGGAACCTATTTGCACCCTCTGCTGGGATGGGCTTGCCATTCTATTCAATGCTTATGACTATAAATGGAAATTCCCTACAAGATAAGAAATGGTTTCTTACCTGTATCACCAGTTCTCTCGTAGGGGAATTTCCATGATAAGTTATAAATGACCCTCCCTTCCCTCCTCCCCTGGGAGAATAGACAGAGGTATCGATACACACTATATAAGTCTAAAGTCACCTTCAAAAGACCTGAAGCAACTGACACTAGCTGTGCATGATGGGATAATGGAGGTCTCTGACTTATTAAAGGCACAGTCTTTTTCAGCCATTTAATAGAAGCCTATGTGGCTACTCTGTCCTTCATCTATATTATGCAAAAGGGATTTGTGAGGGAGATTCATTCTGTTGATAAATAACTTTCAAATTATATTGTGTTGTCGCTTTCTTTGATTTAAGATGAAGAGTTTAGCAAGTGTAAATTATAACGGTGGTGCACCACTCGTGAGCAGTAGTCAGATTATATGTAAAGAAAGTCCAATTCTCTTGTAATGTGAATACATCAAGTCTTCTCTTTATTTTCTTCCATATTGGTCTTGGTGCAACATAATGTACAGAAAATGAAAACAGCCAACGCGTTTCGCCCTTTAACCTAGGGCTTCTTCAGGGCTGTAACATAATGTGTAATAAAATAAACATACAAACAAACACTTAGATACAAAGTACAGACAAAACATAATTATTTGACAAAACATAAAAGTTAATACAAAGTGACACAGATCTGTCCAATGGAAGCTCTGCTTCCTCACTGGACAGTATTACATCCAAAGACAGTGGCTCATCTAAGCATATTCTAAATGGTACTTCTAATTTTTTAGTCGAAATGGAGAGACTACGTTTGGGTACAAAAATAAACCGAAGAGAACAAAGACCAGAAGGGGTGGGAAACAATGGAGACAGTGGACCCGAAGAACAGGGTTTACGAACCCGGTCCAAGAATGACTAGGATCGACCGTGCACCACCATTATAATTGTCATTTGGTTTCTGTTAACCTTTTGAGCATCTTTGCAGCAGGTGCTCTGGTGGAGTTGCACACCTTTGATATTAAAATACCCCAATTGTTTGATAGTTGGGAACCTATAGGGATTAGTGCGTTTCTTATGAGCCTGCTGCGCCTTGTAGTTTAGCAAGTGTAGTTTGTGTACATAGATGGCATTATCTGCCCATTTCCTAAGTGATATTACAAGCCTTCCTGAATTACTCATCTTCGGCACCAACCCCTCAGCTTGGAACGACTCCTGGTGGTCCACCTCCCTAGGATCCGCACCCTCACCCACCACTCATGCACGCAACTTGGGCTTCATCTTGGATTCCACACTCAGCATGACCCAGCAGGTCAATGCCATCTCCTCTTCCTGCTACAACACCCTCCGCCTGCTCTGCAGAATCTTCAAATGGATTCCCATCGAAACCAGGAAAACCGTCGCCCACACCTTGGTCAGTAGCCAATTGGATTATGGAAACGCCCTATATGCAGGAATAACCAACAAACTCCAAACAAAACTGCAAAGAATCCAGAACACATCTGCCTGCCTCATTCTGGACATCCCACGCTGCGACCACAACTCACCCCACCTCAGAGACCTACACTGGCTACCAGTATCAGAGAGGATCACCTTCAAAATCCTCATCCACGTACACAAGGCCCTCCACAACACAGGTCCCGCCTACCTCAACGACAGTCTCACCTTTCACACCCCTACCGGCAACCTTCGCTCCACCAACCACGCCCTCGCCTACGTTCCTCGCGTCCGCTGCACGACCGCCGGAGGAAGATCATTCTTTCACCTTGCTGCAAAGACCTGGAACTCCCTACCACTCCACCTCCGCCTGACCAAAGACCTTCTATCTTTCAGGAAACACCTCAAGACTTGGCATTTCGACCAGTAGTATTTCTACATATGGTGCTCTAACACTATATCACACCTCCTGCCAAAGTGTGTAACTGGAACTTAAAAAGACCAGTACATTTTAGACAAAAAGAAAGAACAGTGAAGCACACATATGTAGATTACTGTATGTCTAATTCAGTCCATTTATAAGTCAATCCGGTCAACTATTGCAGATTATTTTAGGACATCCGGGTGTTGTCTGCTATTTTCTATATATCAAAGACTATCACAAACCTGTAATTATATTATTTTCCCCGCACATACCTCTTTTATTTACATTATTTATATATCTCCACACTTATCAATACCATCATCTTATACAATAATGTAACCCCATTTCCTAAAAACAATATTCACAGTCAATTTTTTTCACTTTTGGTCCAAATGTTGTAGATTACGATCCAATTGGTTGTGAAGTGGGTCATCAGCTTAATAGAATTATAGCCAAGATCATCCTATTCAACAGTATAAGCCTATTTGTACAGACAGACATATACGATCAATAGATGTAGATTTTAGTCCAATTAGTTGTGGGTTGAATCCTCAGCCCACTTAGTTGGAAATTGTAACCAACACGTGTTTCGTCCTACAACAGGACTTCTTCAGGGCTGGTTGTGTATCAATATAAAAACATCATTAAGATATATTCTTTATTCCTACCTTGTTTATAACCTTAATATTATTTACATTATAAAAATGTATCCACCTATATAAGCATCTTTTGAAAACAAGTGTCTAAAAACTTCTCTCATTTGAAGAGACACCACACCAAAAACTGTGTCCCTGCTTATTTACCAAAGTTAGTGCTTTATTAAAATCCCAGATAAATGGTGAATGAAGTAGGACTGTTCCAATATATACCAATGAGTGCCATATAAGTGATTGTCTACCTGTGGAACTCATGCAGTGTTCACACAAAGAAAAAAAATTGTTAATAAAACACCCGATCTGCCCAGTGATGAATCATATATTGAAGATTCTTTGTTCATCAGAAGATTTCTCAAACATTAACATTTCATTGATTACCTTAAATCTGGTATCAAATACTGCGTAATGAAAAAAACACAACCACTAGAAGAGGAACTTTTTTTTTTTTTTTGTAATTAGGGACTCCACCTATGTAGCCTTTTATATATCTATTCAGGAACACATAAATATCATGTGAACTCCGGACCTCCTAGTAACATTGTCCACAAATCACTTTTACAGTCGATCTCAAAGTCGACAACTGTGTCCCCTCAGTGGAATATATTAGAACCTTCGCGACTAGATGTCCACCACAAGATGTTCATATACTGTTTCCAAATCTAAATATATAGTACTCTCATCAAAAGTATTTCCCTCAAAGGTACACAACAATAAACCTGTTCACGTCCTCTTAACACATTAGAGCAATACCTAATTACTTAGATATTTCATATATCACTCACTATTATCATGTTCTCATATACAAAATTACATTATTCAGCGCACAGCCTAGCGCAGAACAATTTTTACCTATTTGTTCCCAAAACACCGAAAACCGAGTGATAGCCTCATTTACAGCGTCTCCTCAATATATTGGCAAACCTCACCCACCTCCATTGGCATCTTCAAAACGTGAATTGGAAACCCCAATGGATATGAAGCACGTAAACAATCGCCATTTTGTAATGGGTTAGTGTGCCTATCTTTCACTGCCATTTCATATATTCTTGTGCCAAAAATTCCCACAAACCTACTAGCACAACTAGCGCAGCCTGATTAGACCTGTTCATTATCAATTCTTGTGTAAGTCGATTCGAAATATCATTTACGAACAAGGTCCCTAAACGGTCGTCATCTTGTAATGGGTTAGTGTGTTAACCTTTTGCTAACATTCCATATATTCCTGTGATTTTATCCACAAGAAACATAACTAATGCAGGTCAAAATAATCTGCTAAGTACCCATTGTTATATAAGTATTCCTAACTGTTTATAGAACTCCCAATGAAAATATTACCAACTAATTTAAAGATGTTTCTAAAACATGACGTCTTGCCAAAAGAATAGTCACACATCATGCATAACGTGCAATCAACATCCTACATCCGATGTATGAGTCTGTTTCATAGTATAGGCCCATAACCTTAAATAGAGAATGTAGAAGATAGAATAGCCAATTGGCATTAGTGTCAAAGTTAGTATTGGTGATCGTCACAAAATAAGAATGCATTCACCATGTGAGTAATAGGGATGAGATATATATATATGTATATATATATAACATACAAAATATCTACGTCATCAGTTGAGCATATCATGGTTCAGTATTACATTCAATACTCCAGTATCTAAGACCATTATATGCAATTTTGGTTTGTATTTCCTCATCCTCAATAGATATTGTTCTTTATCACATATGTGAAAGAACTAAACAAACAAAACTCATATAGCATATTAATTAGATCGATGCATGTGTTAAATCGATAGCTAAAAGTAGTGCATCTCACTATCTATGCTCATACCTAATTCTACAGTTTTTACTCTAATGATCCATCTTGCCTTGTTTTTTCTTAATTCCAGAGTACGATTGCCACCCCCAAGGTTAGCTGTAGTATGACTAATCCCCATATATTTAATCAGTGGGATTTCTGATCTTGGGTGTTCTTCACCAATATGACGTGCCATGGGAGATGAAGGATCATTATTCCTCAATGAGCGGATATGTTCTTGTAGTCTTTCTTTTAGGGCCCGAGCTGTACTGCCCACATAAATTTTGCCACATTCACATAATAGGATATAAACCACATATCTTGTATTACAGTTAATAAAGATGTTTATTTTGTATGTATTACTACCACTGTAACTAAAACTGAAGGGCCTATGTAGTGCTATGCTGCACATTTTACAACAGCTACATTTGTAGAATCCAGACGGTCATGTGGGTAACCACATTTCAATCTTATCCTTTGTGGGGGGGGGGGGCAGATAGCTGTTACAGACCACATCTCTAATTGTTCTTCCTCTTTTATGTATCATCTTCGATTTACGAGGAATAATACGAGATAGTGTCATCCGTACCTAAAACATTCCAATGTCTGCATAGTATTTTGTAAATGTCATCACTATTTCTACTAAGTGGTGTGCAAAACGTGACCGAATTGTATGGTAATTTCCTTTTATGTTTTCTCTGTTTGTCTAATAAGGACACCCTAGATACTTTGTTAATCCTCTGTCTAGCTGCTGATACAACTTTCCTAGTGTACCCTCTTTGTAGAAATCTGTTTTCCAAATGATCGAACTCCACCTCACATACATCTATTTCACTGCAATTTCTTTTTATCCTGGTCATCTCGCCAAAAGGTATGGCTGACAATTGGGTATTAGGATGGGAACTATCCGCATGTAATAATGCATTGCATGCAGTGGATTTGCGATAAATCCTTGTCTGTATTGTACTGTCTGGTGGTAAGCTGTATATCCAAAAAACAAATGGAATCCTTAATAAATTCAAACATCATTTGTAAATTAAAATCATTCATTGGGATAGGTACAGAACTCCAATATTAGTACTTCGGGTCCTGTCCAAATTAGTAAGATATCGTCAATATATCTCCCCCCCTCCACCCAAAAATATATGCTCTGTCAAATGTGAGGGACCCTTTTGCCAAATATGTGTTTGTTCGAAAAAACCCGTATACAAATTTGCATATGATGGTGAAAAACGGGATCCCACAGCTACTCCCTGGGCTTGTTGATACCACACACCCTCATGTATAAACACATTATTATCCAATATGAACTCAATCAGTTTGAGCAACATGTTTGTATGTTCTAAGTGGGAAGCTGATCGATTCGACAAAGTGGCGGACAGCTTCCAAACCTTTAACTTTAGGTATGCACGTATACAGTGAGCTAGCATCCAATGTCACCCATATCATTTCTGATGTCCATATAACATCCTCCAATTTATTGAGGACATCTTTAGTGTCCTGCAGGAATAATGGACAATTTCTAACAATCAAGTGTAGATAGCTATTTATATATTCCGAAAGTTTTTCAGTAGGAGAGCCAATTCCTGAAATAATAGGTCTTCCAGGCGGCAATGTACAGTTCTTATGAATTTTTGGTAATAAATACATACATGGAGCCACAAGGTATGTGTTTAACATATATCTATACTCCAGGTCAGAAATCAGACATTGGTCTCGGCACATTTGTAGTAGTTTGTTCAATCTATACACAGTTTGATTCAGCGGATTCCCATCTAACTTAGTATATGAGGTTGTGTCCATCCGCTGTTGTTTAATTTCCTTATTCTAGTCAGATCTGTTTAGAATGACAGTATTGCCACCTTTGTCAGCTTCCCTAATGACTATCATCTTATTCTCACTTAGATCTTTTAAAGCTTTCTTTTCTATTTGTGTCATATTGTGTGTTATATATGATTTGCCCTCCCTGATTTTCTTTTCTAGTCCATGTAGATCCTCTTTTACCAACTTACCAAAAGTATCTATAATATTATCCGTAGGTAGAACAGGCATAAAAGTAGACCTGTGTTTAAACCCACTATCTAAAGATAGATCTTGTCTAATTCTTAGATCTTCCAGTATTTGTTGTCTATCCAAATCACTCATGTCTCTATTATCCAGAGAAAGTAAAATCTGAATATCCTCAGTGTCTTTTATTGTATAGTTGCTCAGTGGTGAATTCATGGTATGTACTCGTTGCCTATTAGACTTCTCAAAAAACATTTTTTTGAGCTTTAGTTGTCTCAGGAATTTAAACAGATCTTAAGGACCTGAGTTAGGGGCAAAATCCCAAACCTCTTCCCAACACATTTATTTGATCTTTTGTTAGTACATAGTTAGACAAGTTAACAATAGAGATGTTGTCATTCTCAACAAAATTGACAGATGCACTCCCATCCTGAGAACACATTGTTAGTTGTTCTGATTTCTCGACTTGGCCGCCCTGGTTTGCACCCCTATTACCCGTGGTGTTTCTGTTGTTTCATTTTCCCCTTTGTGTTCTCTTAGCTGGTTTGGAGGAATCTTGTTGGAAAAGTTTCTTTTGTTTCCCAACCTGTATCTCTTGGCCTCCCGTAAAAAACTGGAGAACGCAATTTGATCAGTACTTGAAGCCGTGCTTATATTATCACTAGATAAATCATTTGTTACCTGTTCTTCTGACGTAACTGAAAATTCGGATTCACTACCTGTTAAATCTTTTCCCACCCTTGGATTGGTGTTGAAAGGTTTAGTCAAATATACCATTGAATTCTTTAGCAAAGGTATATACTTGTCCATTCTCATAGTCCTTATCTCTACGTATATTAATCATTTTCTTATTTTTGATGTATGTTTATCCAATACCTATTTTAGGATCTTTTCGTTCTTAGCCTTCACCTCTGGTAAGTTAAGAGCTTGGATCTCTAGTTCCAAGTCTCTAATTTCCTTCAAAAGACTCTCTTTTCTCTTCTGCGTGTTCTATTAGAATAAGCATTATACCATTAGATGCTTCAAATAGTAATTGTTCCCAGTCCGACATATGTCTTGTCGATAAATCATCAAATGATGGAAATATAACTACTCTCAAACCACGTGGCACTTTTTTGTCAGCAACACTCCATTTCGTTAGTACTGTAGAGTCACACCAACGTGATAATTCCAATTTTCTAAGTTTCTCTAATCAAACATATTTTTTGCTCATACCTTCTGGTTGTTTTGCTCCTGTGCGTAACGTACAGTCCTCTAATAACCCCTGTTGAAACATTTGTTGGAATATCTTATCCCTCTCTTCTCCAAATGGATCCATTTGTATTTATCAAATATTTATAGTTCACAAAACAGTACACAATGTTATCACCCCTCATGGAGTGCGCATTTAAATCTTCAAAATATACACAGGCAACAATGACTACCTCAGCTGCACATCCCTCCAAATTTGTAGGATTTCAATATTTCTACATATGATGCTCTAACACTATCTCACACCTGCTGCCAAAGTGTGTAACTGGAACTTAAAAAGGCCAGTAAATTTTAGAAAAAAGGAAAGAACAGTGAAGCACACAAATGTACATTACGGTATGTCCAATTCAGTCCATTTATAAGTCAATTCGGTCAACTATTGCACATTATTTTATGACATCCGGGTGTTGTCTGCTATTTTCTATATATCAAAGATAATCACAAACCTGTAATTATATTATTTTCCCAACATATACCTCTTTTATTTACATTATTTATATCTCTCCACTCTTATCAATACCATCATCATATACAAAAATGTAACCCCATTTCCTAAAAACAATATTCACAGTCAATTATTTTCAATTTTGGTCCAAATGTTGTAGATTACAATCCATTTGGTTGTGAATTGGGTCATCAGCTTGATAGAATTATAGCCAAGATCATCCTATTCAACAGTATAAGCCTGTTTCTTAGACAGACGTATATGATCAATAGATGTAGATTTTAGTCCAATTAGTTGTGGGTTGAATCCTCAGCCCACTTCGTTGGAAATTGTAGCCGAAACGTGTTTCACCCTACAACAGGACTTCTTCAGGGATGGTTGGGTATCAATATAAAAACATAATTAAAATATATTCTTTATTCCTGCCTTGTTTATAACCATAATATTATTTACATCATAAACATGTATCCACCGATATAAGCATCTTTTGAACAGAAGTGTCTACAAACTTCTCATTTGAAGTCACCACATCAAAAACTGTGTCCATGCTTATTTACCAAAATTAGTACTTTAAAATCCCAGATAAATGGTGAATGAAGTGGGAGATTTCCAATATAAAACAGTGAGTGCCATATAAGTGATTGTCGACCCGTGGAACTCATGTAGTGTTTACACAAAGAAAAAACAATTGTTAATAAAACACCCGATCTGCCCAGTGATGAATCATACATTGAAGATTCTTTGTTAATCAGAAGATTTCTCAAACATTATTATTTCATTGATTACCTGGAATCTGGTATCAAATACTTCGTAATAAAAAAAACAACAAAACCACTAGAAGAGGAACATTTTTGGTAATTAGATAGGGACTCCACCTATGTAGCCGTTTTTTATATATATTCAGGAACACAAATATCACGTGAACTTTGGACCTCCTAGTAACATTGTCCACAAATCACTTTTACAATTGATATCATCAAAGTCGACAACTGTGTCCCCTCAAGGGAATATTTTAGAACGTTTGCGACTAGATGTCCACTACAAGATGTTCATATACTGTATCCAAATCTAACTATATAGTACTCTCATCAAAAGTATTTCCCTCATGACCTGGATTCCTCCTCTGGATCAGCCCTCAGTACCTCACATCTACAATAGCATGAACCGCAGCTGCTGGTACCTCCGAAATGAGTTCCTTGATAACTTGATTTTGAACTGCAGGTCAGTGAAGGGGATTATTGCTCCATCCCTCCAAACGTCCCCCAATTGAGAGATCCCCAGCAGGTCCCATTTCCGGTAGCCCTCTATAACTCCTCAGGCCAGGATGCACGTCAGAGTCCAATGGGGGTGTCTGTAATGAAACCCTGCCCCAACACCCCAAAAGGTGTGTAACGTCTGCCTCGGGATGGGGAGAAGCCCTCTTCCGCCATACAGTCTGCGGAGTTGTCACTCTGGTTCCATGGCCATGCGGTGTGTACCTCGGGAGGGCTCTTGACTTGTCGAGAGAGCCCAGTTATTCACAGTTGGCAGCTGAGTATCCCAGTAGTACAGCCGGAGGATCAAGAGGGCAATACCTCCTTTGGGTTGTCGTCTAGTCAGGGTCGAGAAGGCTATGTGTGGAACACCGCCTTTCTATAGCAGCACTCTCGTCCTGTTGTCCATTCTATGGAAGAAGGCGTCTTGGACCGGGTATGGGTTATTTTGTAGGACATATAGGAATTGGGTAGGTATATCATTTTGTAAAGGGCTGCACGACCCAAGAGGGACCACAGTAGCTTCCTTCACATTTCCACGTCCCTGCAATAAGAGTCCAGGACTTTCTCCAGGTTTTCAAGAGCAATCACAAAAAGTAAAGGTGAGAGCATACATCCCTACCTGGTGCCCCGACATAGACTGAAACAATCTGGGAGGACTCGGTTGAATCTAATTCTCACCACGGGTCTTTATATAATAGGCTAATCCATGATAGAAAATATGGCCACTGAAGAGAATCAAAAGCCTTCTCGATGTCCAAGGCTAGAAGGTTCCCGGTTCTTGTAGGCATTCACTACTTGCCAGGCATCCCATTAACCTTCGCAGATTGTGCTTCGTGGCCTTGTAGGGCATAAAGCCTTACTGAAAGGGTTGGACAAGGGAATCAATCATCTGGATTAGACTGTTTGCTAGTATTTTGGCCAGAATTTCTTTCCGGTGTTGATCAGAGATCGGCCTGCAGGAGGCTCAGTCATCATGTGCCTTTCCCTCTTTATGGATCAGGTCGATTGTGGTCTCGCAGATTGGGTCACAGGACTCCTGCTTCCCTAGCCGCATTAAACATGAAAAGTAGCGGTTTCGTCTCCTTCGATGTGACTCACTTGTAGAGGTCTGCCGGTAAGCCATTGGAGGTCAGGGGTTCTAATGTTGTGTAATTGTGAGATGGCAGCGTTCACCTCACTCTCTGACTTTCTCCTCCAGAACTCCAGCCTGGTCTGGATTCAGTCAGGTGGCCTGGAGATCTCCCACAAAGGCTTTCAGATTGTCCCATTTGGCGTTGGCCCGACTGTAGATCCGTTCCAGATAGCATGCAAACTCCTTTGCAGTCGCTTCGTGATGTCTCACTCAGATCGTGCTCCATTGTCCAAATCCCCTTATCCATCACTGCCCCCCCTCTTTGTTAGCCAGCCAGACAAGGAGTTATCAGGCTTTGTTGACCACCTGGTATACCCGTCCTTGGATGATTTAGAATTGAGCCTTTGCCTCCAATTTAATCAAAGCAAGGTATTTGCGCTTCCCCCGCTCAAGGGTGTGGGCTTGGTCCTTGGTGGGGGGTGCAAATATTCATCCTCCATTTGGAGTAGCTTCTCTTTGAGCCTCTTGCACTCTGTTCTTCCGCAGGCCTACCCTCCATGCTATCAGTTGACCTCGTAGGACTGCTTTATATGCTCCCCCTCCTCCATTCCACCCCCTCCAAAACTGGCTGGCCGCTGATTGGAAAGATCCCTCATTCGCTGTAAGATAATTAGTAGTTGTGGCCACCATTGTCCCAGTCTATCAGTTCCCATGCATCCAGTCACCATGATATTGTCTTTTGCAGGACACCCATTTGGACCCTGGTAAATAAAGGTGAGTGGTCTGAGATTCCCCGGGGTAGGATGATAATGCTGGAGAATCTGTCCAGCTGGTCCATGGATAAGAGTTAGTACAGTCGGGACATGGCCCCGTGTGGCATAGCCTCGTATGAGTATTGAGGTTTAGCAGGGTTGTTGCCCTCCACAGGTCCTTCATGCTCATGGCATCCAGAAAGACAGCCAATAGACTGTCTAGTATAGCTTGGTCACCCGTTGCTGTCACTCTGTCCATGCCCCTTGGAGCATCAAATTGAGGTCCCCACCTATAATTCAGGGCATCTGGAGAATTTGTCAGCCAGGCTCCCATGCGTCCCAGACCAAAGGACTGTAAGCGAGGGGGGAAGATACCATGAACCCACAGCCACTTCTTCCCCATAGCATCTACCTTGGATCGCGCCCTGATATCTGTTGCTATCCATCCAGTTGTGATGGACCTCTAGTGGCATGGGTCGCCAGACCAGGAACCTCACCTTCATGGACCCCTGGTCCTGCATGAGCCAACAGTTTGTACCTGCCTCTATTTAGAAAACATTTATTTCCCAGTAGATGAGCTTCCTGCAATAGAGCTATATCCGGGTCTTTAAGAAGGTATTTTTGCACTGCTCCACGTTTAAGCTTATCCCCAATCCATTGATGTTCCAAGACAATATCTTCAGGGTTAAAGCTCGGTCTCAGGCATTGTCATCCCTCATTAACCAGTTGAGTCTCATCAGTACATTGCAGCCCCTCCAGGTCTTTGTGGTCTCAGCCCCAATAAACCCCCTCCTCCTTAACACCCTCCTCCCAATCACCTTGCGCTGCAGGTTCATAACTGCCCTCCACCACAATGCCTGACATGTCTGTCGTCCCTTCCTGAAAAACAAAGAGTAAAACATATAAAACACTGCACTCATTTATTGATTGCAGGTGTTTAGGGGCATGTGGGTGCCTCAGCCCCCGGCGTACTCTCTAGCAAATCATATGGGCCTAAGACTATCCATCTTCATCAGGTCATTCAGGTTATCCTGTATTGGATCTTTCATAAATTCACATGCTTGAATCATCCCAGTCATTGAAGTGGGAGCCCCACAGTTTCCTTTAAAAAAAAAACACACAAAAAAAAACTAGTAAGTAAGAATATCCATAGGCTATAATGCTAACAAACTCAAACCTATAGCCTATCCATGTCCTTTTATAAAAAAGAACCAAACTTGATTTATGACCAGCCAGGCGCCAGCACCCTTTAGAATATTCCCAAAAGAAACTCTTTCCCTCAGATTTTCTACCGCACGTCGTGTGAAGGTGACACTACCGTCGACGATAGTGACGACAACCACTTCCACAGTTACCGTCGCCACCGTCTCGTCGACGAGACCCTCATCGACTACAACAACGTCGACGTCTGTTTTGAAGTCTCCTATTTCATCTACTAGAGTGAGTGACAAAAAATATCCATCGATGGAGCAGTCAGCGAAATTGCCTACACCGACGACGACTCAATTGTTGATGAGGAAAACTTCAGAAAAGCCTTCGTCGGTGAGGGCCTAGTCGAGGAGACCGACGACAACACCATCAACTGGCCCATCATCGTGGACGCCTTTGACATCAGTTGTCGACAGTACCATCATTGACGACCACACTTGTCCCTACCATGCAAGACAATGTGGTCACCATTCCCGATAGATCTCCTGATCTTGAAACAACAGTCAAGATTACAACAATTTCCAGATCTGCAGTACATCCGCAGATACATCCCTAAGTAAAGTAACATCATTACTGCCTAGCCACCTGCTGGACTGGGAAGAGTCAGAAGACGAAGGGCCTTTTGGGGATGCACACAGCCCATCACAATTGCATGTAAAATATCAGGATGATGAGGAATATGAACAATCTTACTATCAAAGGTGTTACTATGAGCCATTGCAAAAGAGACATAGTACAAATGCCGGCCTCCTTAATTCAAGACTTGCAGACCGTGCTCCAAGACTATAGAAGCAGATTTCCGGCTGCAGCTGAGGAGCAGCCGCAACAACCATCTGACCAAGCTACACCGAGTAATATGCCTCCACCAACGCCCAGGTTCACACCGGCGTCAACAATAGCTGTTCCCTCAAGGGAGGACACTTCTTCTTCAGAAGATGAAAGAGAAAAAAGAGAAATTCTTACTCCTCAATGTCCTGACGATGAATGGGATGACTATTTAGCCCCCACACCATCACCGCCAGCTCCTCATCCATCATACTGTCCCCTGGAGGATATCTGAGGTTTCCATAATCTAATGGATAGAGCCGCTACGCGTTTCCATTTGCCGACATCTATTTCACATTCAGAATGTTACGCGATTTTAAAGAGCAAGCAAGAAAATCAGTGAGAGCAATCCCCATCATAGACTTTATCTGGAGTGAAGGGCAAAAAATTATGAAAACTCCAGCCACAGTCCTGCACCATTACCAACTAAACTGGATAAAAAGTATAAGGCCACAGATGACTCTCCAACCTGTTTAACAGGGCACCCAAAACCAGATTTCGGTCATATCACAGGCTGCCCAAAGATGCTCTAAGAATCCGCGTACACCCATTTCTGCCCTGCCAGACAAGAAAGGCAGACGTCTAGACAAGGTAGGCAAGAGGTTTTCATCCATGGCTGCCATTATTGTGCGTGCTGCCAACACCCTGGCTAACCTAGGTAGCTATGACTGCCAAATGTGGTCTGACGGAAATGCTTTTATTGATCTCATTCCGGAAGACAAACAACCGGAGGGCCGAAAGATATTACAGGAAGGGGAGCGCACATCAGCTGAAATAATCTACTGCGCCTTGGACATAGCTTACACGAGTTTCCGACAGTTAGCTGGAGCAGCGGTGTTGCGCCGCCAAGGATGACTGAAGGCGACCTCTTTCAGTCCTGAAGTACAGTCCAGAATACTGGACATGGCCTATGATGGCGAAACCCTGTTTGGGGAAACAAATAGATGACGCCCTACTACCCATCAAGACCGATGCACAGACTGCTCGTTCCCTGGGTACTTTACAGTACAAAAAGCAGCCCTTTCGGGGAGCCAGGGGTAGGGGTTTCTCATCGTTTCGAGGCACCTACCATAGGCAATACCAACAATCACAATACAGACCTGCTTACCAACAGTCTTATTGACAGCCATCTACAGCAACCTACATCAGGCAAGGTGGAAGGCAAAAACATACCTCACAAACCCGGGATCAAAGTTGTAAACAATGATCCCCCTCGGGTGCCGGCTGCAGTTCAGTGCTTTTCAAAATCCAATCCAGTGGGGGCAAACATCTCAAATTATCAACAGAATTGGGAAAGAATAACATCAGACAAATGGGAGCTTGATATAGTGGCTCAAGGTCATACGCTAGAATTTGTACAGAAACCACCAAACCATCCTCCTGGGAGGTCCCATTCACTTCATCTTCACCTGCTCAAGCAAGAAGTATTTCAAATGCCTCCAAGGGTGCGATAGAAGAGGTCCCTGTTCACCAGAGAGGCCTGGGGTTTTATTCTCATTTTTTTCTCGTAAGAAAAAAAGTCAGGAGAATGGAGACCGATCATAGACCTCAGACAACTAAACAAAAGTTCTGAGGAAACAATCCTTCCGTATGATTACCCTGTCTGATATCCTTCACCTGCTCAACAGTGGAGACTACATGACATCGTTGGATCTTCAAGATGCATATTTCCACATCCCACACACTCCCAGCATCACAAATACCTTTGTTTCACCGTAGCCAGTGCTCATTATCAATTCAAGGTTCTCCTGTTCAGACTAAAGTCAGCGCCAAGAATCCTCACAAAGTGTCTCGCGCCTGTGGCAGCTACTCTCCACAACAAAGGCTTTCAAATATTCCCGTATTTAGACAATTGGCTAATAAAGGCACCAACCTCACACCAGGCCTACAAAGCCAACAACGCCTGCCTAGCCTTATTTCACAATTTCAGTCTGGCAGTAAACCACAAGAAATCATCTACTCGTCCAACAACCAAGATGGTTTTTTGGGGGGGGGGAGTGGGGTAGGGGACTTGACACAGACAAGAACAAGGCTTATCTTTCAGTGGAAAGACAACAAAAAGCGTCCAACATGGCCTACAGGATCTTGAAAAGAAAGTCTGTTTCGGTGAGAAAATTCAAGTCGCTTCTAGGGATGATTTCTTCATCAATCAATTTGGTTCATTTGGCAGACTAAAAATGAGGCCACTACAAGAGGAATTACAACTGCAATGGATACAGTCTTGAGGATCCTTCTAAGATTTAATCAATATCACACCAAAGATGGTGGAAGCCCTACGGTGGTGGTCCCAAATTAGCCACATCTCGCAAGGATTGAGCTCCATAACTCCAATCCCAGATTTCATAATAACAGACGCTTCCCAGTGTGCAAAGCAGGCGTCGGGTTTGTGATAGAAATCAATGGAGGGACACGGGGGTCACTCTAGTGGTGCGGGCAGGGCACAGGGGT
The DNA here is from genome assembly GCF_031143425.1 of Pleurodeles waltl. Lineage (NCBI taxonomy): Eukaryota > Metazoa > Chordata > Amphibia > Caudata > Salamandridae > Pleurodeles > Pleurodeles waltl. The sequence goes on along the minus strand of NC_090450.1, from coordinate 974,287,604 downwards.
GCTTCACGGGTCAGCCACCGACTGGGCTAGGCAGAGGGTCACCTGATGGTCACTCCTGCACTCAAGTTCGGTTCCTTCTGGTCCTGGAGGCTGCGGGTGCAGTCCTTGGTCCAGGTGTCGGGTTCCTTGGTACAGGCAGCCGCGGTCAGAGGGAGCCTCTGGATTCTCTCTGTATGCGTTGCTGTGGGGATCCAGGGGGGTCATCTCGGGCTACTCACGAGGTTGCAGTCGCCTGGGAGTCCTCCCTCTAGTGTTGGTTCTCTGGAGCTCAACCCGGGGCGTCGGGTGCAGAGGGTGAAGTCTCAGGCTTCCGGCGGGAGGAATGAGTTCTTTAAAAGTTGCTTCTTTGTTGCAAAAATTTTGCTGTGGGTGAACAGTGCTGCTGTTCTCTGGAGTTTCTTGGTCCTTCGGGTTTCAGGGCAGTTCTCAGAGGCTTCAGAGGTCGCTGGTCCCTGTCAGATGCGTTGCTGTGCAGTTTTCTTTAAGTCTGGAGACAGGCCAGTAGGGCTGGGGCCAAAGCAGTTGTCATCTCTGCAGAGCTTTCAGGTCAGCAGTCCTTTGTGTAGGTTGCAGGAATGTCATTTCCTGGCTTCTGGGGTGCCCCTAAATACTGAATGTAGGGGTCTGTTTAGGTCAGGAGGGCAGTAGCCGATGGCTACTGTCCTGGAGGGTGGCTACACATCTTCGTGCCTCCTCCCGGATGGGAGGGGGGCACATCTCTAATCCTATTGGGTGTATCCTCCAATCTCAAGATGGAAGATTTCTAAAGGCAAGGGTCACCTCAGCTCAGGACACCTTAGGGGCTGTCCTGACTGGTGGGTGACTCCTCCTTGTTTTTCTCATTATCTCCTCCAGCCTCGCCGCCAAAAGTGGGGGCAGTGGCCGGAGGGGCGGGCATCTCCACTAGCCCTGGGGTGCTGTAACAAAAGGCATGAGCCTTTGAGGCTCACCGCCAGGTGTTACAGTTCCTGCAGGGGGAGGTGAGAAGCACCTGCACCCAGCACAGGCTTTGTTCCTGGCCACAGAGTGACAAAGGCACTCTCCCAATGTGGCCAGCACTCGACTGGTTGTGGCAGGCTGGCAGAAACTGGTCAGCCTAGCACTAGGAGTCAGACTGGTATTCAGGGGGATCTCTAAGATGCCCTCTTGGTGCATTGTACAATAAATTCGACACTGGCATTAGTGTGCATTTATTGTGCTGAGAAGTTTGATACCAAACTTCCCAGATTACAGTGTAGCCATTATGGAACTGTGGAGTCTGTGTTTGACAAACTCCAAGACTATATACTCTTTATGGCTACCCTGCACTTACAATGTCTAAGGTTTTGCTTAGACACTGTAGGGGCATAGTGCTCATGCACATCTGCCCTCACCTGTGGTATAGTGCACCCTGCCTTAGGGCTGTGAGGCCTGCTGGAGGGGTGACTTATCCATGCCACAGGCAGTGTGAGGTGGGCATGGCACTCTGAGGGATGTGCCATGTCGACTTAGTCATTTTCTCCCCACTAGCACACACAAGCTGTGAGGCAGTGTGCATGTGCTGAGTGAGGGGTCCCCAGGGTGGCATAAGTCATGCTGCAGCCCTTAGAGACCTTCCCTGGCATCAGGGCCCTTGGTACCAGGGGTACCATTTACAAGGGACTTATCTGAGTGTCAGGGCTGTGCTAGTTGTGGGAACAAAGGTCCAGTTTAGGGGAAGAACAGTGGTGCTGGGGCCTGGTTAGCAGGGTCCCAGCACACTTTAAATCATAACTGGCATCAACAAAAGGCAAAAAGTCAGGGGGTAACCATGCCAAGGAGGCATTTCCTTACAGTTACCATAGTAAAGTACCTTTATTTTTGTAACATTGTGTGGTTCTTTCATGTGTGTACGTGCTGTGTGACTGTAGTGGTATTGCACAAGCCTTGCATGTCTCCTGGATAAGTCTTGGCTGCTCATCCACAACAACCGACACTGTCTACCCCTCACTAATAGGGGATACCTGGACCTGGTATAAGGTGATCACCACACACCAGGCCAGCTTCTTACAGTGTTTACTATGATAGATCCCGCCTAAACAAGATGGGCAGGACTGCATCTCTGAAATGCCTCAGATACGGAGAGCAAAGTGGAAGCTTCTATCATACCCCAAGTATGTCCTCCTAGGGATACATAATTATATAGATCTCCCGTGAATGAAACTAACACTATGTAATCTGGGACTGATGATTGAGAGAGGGGAGAGCTCTCATGTGCCTAGACTGTCCGAGTGGAAAAATTGCATGAACCTTTTCATGATGGCAGAGAAAGTAACTTATAAAAGCAGAGGTTGCCCCTGTAAATTCTGCAAGATAGGGGGTTTCTGGGTCGATTGTTATGCTTTAGAGGAGCAGTATAATGTGGATGAAATACCCATCATAGAATTACAGCCATCAGATGCCTGTTTCATTGTATAAACCGGTTCAATGTAAAGTTTTTATCTTCTCTATTTGATTTACGAACCATCAGTGTCCGATTTAATGGAAAGACGGACTCCGGATCAGTTTTTGTTTCTCTATTGTGTTGGGCACCAGCGTTGCCCTTGTTGTATTTTTAAAATACGAATACAAATATATATATTTTTTATGTATTGTGGCATTAGGTGTAACCTGTCACGAGATCTCCATAGCACTTTCTGGGCAGTCAGGTAATTAATAAGTAACTAATGTGTGATGACTGGTTGGTAGTTCATAGTGTAGCTTGTGTAGATGTTTGGTATTATGTGCTCCAGTTGTATTCCTGCTTCCTAGCAGTAGCATCTATGCATGATAGTGAAAAAGAGAGACGATCCCAGGATGCCTGTATATCTTGTTACACTTTGTAATCTGCTTCTGATTAATTATTCTAAAAGGATTTAATTGCCTACCTAATTACTGCAAGAACAAGCGGGAGAGAGGGCCCCACTAAGCCTATCACCCTGAGGGGACAGGGCACTGTATCACAGTACTTAAAGAAGAGCATCCCCAAAGGGGAACAAAGAACTGTCCACCACTCACCACACTTCTCAAGCACTCATTCACTCCAGTGATCAGTCTTAATAAAGGAATGTCTAGAAAATTATTTGAATGGTTTGCTTCTGCACTGCCCGCCCTTCTTTGCTCCAGCGTACCCCTACAAAGAGTTGGTCATCCACCCGGAACTCTTCTGTGCGGTCAAGGCAGAACGACACCGGTCCTTTTTGGTCCAGTTGATGGATTTGCTCCTCTTCTTTAGAGGTATGCGGTGGAGCAAAGAAGGTGGGCAGGGTGATGGGGGAGGAAAGACGGATGAGTTCTGAGAGTCACCTCTCTAGATAGATAGTGAGATATGGTGGCTTTGGTGACAGGGCATGCATCTCACTCACCCTCGTGGCAGGTGTTATTGCCACTAAGAAGGCTGTCTTGCTGGTGAGCAGCCAGAGAAGACAGTTATGCAAAGGCTCGAAAGGAGCACACATAAATGTGAGGACAAGATTCCCAGTGAGACAAAATAAAAGGCATGGGGGAAACATATGTACAAGCCCTTTGAGGAATCTATGTACAGTGGGAGATTTGAAAAGAAAAGGCTGATCAGGCAGCTGAAGAAATGCCGATAAGGCAGAAAGATAGTCCTTGAGAGTCCCCAAGGCAGAACCCTGATGGGCTAGAGAAAGAATGAAGAGGAGATCAGAAAGAGAAGCAGAAAGAGGGTCAATAGACCTTTCTGTACTATATTATATAAAGCGTTTCCAACAGCAGGTGTATACCCTTTTAGTGGAGGGACGCCTAGCTGCCAAAATAACTTTATAGACTTCGGGAGGAAGGTCAAAGGCCATCAGCTGCTGCCGCTCAATCTTCATGCATGAAGGCGCAGAGTTGACAGGTTCGGGTGGAGAACCTTCTCCTGCTGTTGCAACAGAAGATCCTCTCAAAGGGGTAGCCTGATCAGAGGATTGATGCTTATTTTAAGTAGCTTGGGTACCAGACTCTCTGTGCCCAATCCGGAGCCACTAGGATTACTTGGGCCCGGTCATTCTTGATCTTCTTGAGAACTCTGGGCAGAAGTGGTATGGGCGGAAAAGCGTATAGGAGGCCTGAATTCCACTCGTTATGAAAAGCATCTCCAATCGATTGCCACCTTGGAAACTCCAACGTGAAATACTGCTGACATTACACATTCTCTGCGGAGGCAAACAGATCTAAGTAAAGCTCTCCCCAATGCTGAAAGAGTCCTCGCGCCACCTCCGAATGGAGATATCACTCGTGATCCGCTAGGCATTGACGGCTGAGTTTGTCCGCCCTGGCGCTCAGAGAACGTGCTAGGTGTTGAACCACCAGGGTTATACCCTGCTGTTCCAGCCATGTCCAGAAACGCAGAGCCTCCTGACAAACGTCCACGACCCCACACTGCCCTGCCTGTTGCAGTACCGCATTTGGGATGGTGTTGTCCGTGAACACCTGCACTACCTTCCCTTTCACAACAAGAATAAATGCTTTCAATGCTAGCCGGATCATCTGAAGCTCTAATAAGTTGATTTTTAGTCCAGATTCTGCCGGAGACCAGAGGCCCTTGATCGCCACCTCTCCCAGGTGGCCACCCCATCCCAGAAGTGACGCAACTCTCACTACTGTGAGATCTAGTTGGGGAAGGGAGAGGAGTCTGCCTTTGACCCAATTGCAGTTCACTAACGACCACTGCATGTCTTTTGCAGTTCTGACGCCATGGAATTCAAAGGTAAGGAATCTGTAGCTAGATAGTCTCTACCAGATAATGCGTTACCGAAAGTAAGTAACTTGTTCGACTTCACTATAGTACTGGGATTTCAATTTGGATTAATTTGGCACTCGTTTCAGAGATGTAGTGATCTGTTCCTCGTCACTTTCTATCCTGGCAAGTGTCTCAGACTTCATCCATAATGATTACTGATGCATTTAATAGTAGTAACAACTGCCGTTTATAGTGATTAGAAACGGTGTGTTACAGTAAAGTCAACGTATTTTTATGAAGCCTTATTGGTCGTTAAAGCAGGTGAAGACAAAAATCTGAACCCTAATAACCAAATATTGCACCGCTGAGACATACAAAGTAGGTGCTACGCGCAGTTAGACGTTTTACTTCAGAGGCACTGCCCCTGGCCAAATGGTGAGTGTCCTTCGTGTGGGTGGGTACCACGTACCCCAGTTGTCAGAATGGCTGCGCGACCTGTCCTACTCAAACGACCAATTGGAAACCTATCACTGCGGTACCTTTACAGCAGCGCCCTAAAAATATTTCGCCTCCCCTGCATCAATACTTAATGAGTCAACTAGAGCGCCAGGATGGGTGGTGAGGCAACGGACGAATAAACGATCAACCGTCAAATCGCATGTAACGGGCATATAAAAACTTCAGTGATGACGAGGGGCATACCTGACGTGTCAGGAGAACTTGCGCAGCTGTGTGTACCACGGATCTTAGTGTGATTGGGTGTGATGACCACACCTTTCGTACAGACAGAATTTTACGAAGTGCTAAATGCTCATATGTACGGATACGTGCCACGCGCTGCATACATCATTGTACTACACTGTGATATTTCTTATTTTGTTATGTTTTGTTTATGCTGTACAATAATCTGACCCCTAACAAGTTAGTTTTCTATTAAATATTAAATCGAATTACTTTCCAGTTTTATTGTCTTACAAAATCGAGCCCTGTGCTGTTCACTATTGCTGAATACTATTTCTAATGGACTTTTTCGTTTTTTAGTGAAACGAAAACATACTAATCATTCCGCGGACACTGTAAGGCAATTGTGAGCCGTTAAAGGCCTCTTTTAGATCTGGGCACAGGCAATGGCTGTAGGCACTGTGGCACTAGTACCTATTCCTCCCCGCAATGCCAGTCGGTAGCAATTGCCCCAGATGGTCACATCATGGCTGGAGGAGGGCTTGGTGAGTGCGGATGTCAACGAGGACATAAAAAATGCCATGCTGATGTCCTTGTTTCTGTCGGAATCACACATGCATGCAGTATCTGCAAAGGTATCTCCCTCCAGTGGCCCCCCCATCGAAAGGTGGTCCTAAGATTCCTTTTAACCCCAACATCCCAACGATTACCTTCTCCGGGATGTTTGCGCCCATTTACACCGTCACTCACGAATATCGCAAACAAGGATTTCCTTTTATTAATGTACACGCAGAAATCACCATTTGTACAGAGCATGCACGTGGTGCTGTAAAATGACCTCGTCCCCGTTTCCTGTTTGTCACGGGTTGTAGGTGCACCTCAGTGAAATCATTAATTGGGATTACAAGTGCGTTGCAGAGGAAACAAGATCTGTCTCCCACTCCCATGAATGTACAGAATCCCCAGGGATTCCCCCCCCCCCCGGCTACAACACGTGCGGCACATCAATGAAATTCTCCGAGGGCCCCCTAAGGGGGCAGGCCTTTACCCCAGCGTCATGCTTTTGCCCTGTCAGCCCATGACAAATTGTTGTGGCGAATGTCACTATCCAATCCTGTTGTGGCAGGGGGTTTCTCGGACTTCTGGACGTAGCTGAGATGATGAAAACAACTGGGTGACAATGACTCCATTTCTGTCCTTCGACTTAGAGCTATTCTTTATTATTCCTTCAGCTTCTTACATGTGGAAACAACTCTAAGAAGAATTTTGAACACTTAAGGATTGGAATATTTGAGAACCTGTTCTCTGATGAAAGTAACATCTCCAGTGGTACAAGTTTAAAACACCGTCTCCAGTACCTCTTTCCAAGCATTTCTCCAGAAGGGCCTCCGTTTCTACTAGCTTTTCCAACTCTGGTAATTCATACGGTTCCTACACCTGCAGCCTTGCCGCGTTCAATTCCACCTCGGGTTGTTTCGATAACTGTAATCCCAAGACTAACTTTTCAACAGCTAGGCTAAGCAGTACTGTGCAGCTGATGGAATATTTTGTAAGGAGATACCATTCTAGGCATCACAATTCAAGAAGAGTGCATCTATCAAGGGCTCCTACCTGCAGGCCATTGACCTCCTCATTGTCAACTGCTACCTGAAGAGTACTTACCTACTTTCTCCAGTATTGGAACTTTCATAGATTCACATGCTTGAATCCTTCCCCGTCGTCGAGATGGGAGCCCCCAGTACATCAAAACAGCAATACATATAAGCTACTGCAATAAAAAAAGGCCCAAAGGCTTTCACTTTAGTAGCCTATCCTTATCTCTATGAGCAAAAAGGACCAAAGCAAGGCCCAGCCAATCAGGCTTCCCCTCCCTCTAGAACCCTCCTGAGAGGAGCTCTCTTCCTTCAGATTTTCTACTGCAGGTTGTGCTAGGGAGTCTCCATTGAGTTCTGCTCAGTCAAATCTCCAGAGAAGTTTATTTCTACTATTCTTTCTTCAGAAAAGAGGATTTCTTCAGCAAGTAAGGTGTCATCTTTTTACTTTACTTAAAGGAGCTCTATTTTCAGGAGATTCATCATGTCAGATAAGGAAAAGTCTTTTCAGAACCTGTAAGACCTGTGGGAAAAAAAGACTTCACTTTGAAGACCCACACAAGGATTGCATTTATTGTATCTATCCTGACCATGTAGTCAAAGACTGCAAGGTTTGCAGGACCTTTTCCAACAAAACCCTCAAAGACAGAGAAAGTAGGCTACTAATTTGGCTCCAGAAGTTGAAGTCCAGATCTAACCCAGTGTCTGGTTCTGACAGTGAGGAATCTTTAACCTCCTCCAGAAAGCTACAGAAAAGAGGCAGATCTCCTCAAGCCCACCATTCTGAGGATCTACCTAGAAAGGCTCATAAAAAGACCAAACAGGTGTTTTCTAAAGCTGGCAGTCCTTCCAGTTCTCCTCACAGGAGTTCTATTTCATCTAAAAGACACTCTAAAGAACATCCTGTCTCCTCAGAGCGCAGCAAAAGAGCCTTTTCTGAGCCTCCAACGCCACCTCCTGTGGTAAAACGTCTTTAAGAAGCCGTCTGAAAAATCTTCGCCGACGAGAGCACAGTCGACGGCAGTGTCTAAAGGTGTCTTTACAGCTTCGTCGTTGATTGCGACATCTACAGTCTCTACAGCGGCGTCTTTTTCAACGACTATCATCTCGACGACGTCCTCGTCGACGGCGTTTGTGGTCACTTCTCCCATCGCTTCTCTTCCGTCGACGCTGCTGCCAGTGAGACCATCTACGATGATTCTACCGTCGTCGACTTCCTCGATAATGAGATTTTCTCCATCGTCAGTGATGTCTCCATTGACGATGTTGTCGGTGATGCCGTCGACGAGAGTTAAAGGACATAGGAAGTCTAATTTCCTTTCACCATTGGTGACATCTGCAAGAAGGGTATCAGCCTTGGTACCTACACATCTACTGGAGCAAGAGGATTCAGATGATGAAGGTCCTTTTGGGGCTGCTCATAGCCCATCAGAACTGCATGTAAAGTGCCAGGATCTAGAGGACATGCATCATGATCCGCATTCATATTATCCACAATCACACCAGTATCCCTATCAGGAGCTAATGGTTTCTTTGCCAGGATCGCTCATAGCTGATTTGCAGCTGATGTTGGATGACTATAGAAGGCGGTTTTCACCAGCTAGCTCGGAAGTTCAACAGCCTTCTATCACGCCCTCTGTGCCACTTCCTTTTACTCCGGTTCATCCAGGGTGCCACCTGAGACACCAGTCTCAATCCCTGTGTAGGATTTGTCCTCCTCTGATGATGACAGAGAGGAGGGAGAATTGCTGGATGCCATAATATAGTGGGATGATTATCAAATTCCTACTCTGTTCTCACCCTCTCTAGTTCCTGTGGATTCCCCTCCTGGTGACATCGGGGGTTTTCACAACTTGCTAGAAAGAGCTACAAAGAGATGCGAGCTGTCCATGCCCAGGAAGCAGATGGACTGCTTCTTGTATGATTTCAAGGAACCATTTCAGAAAAGTGTAAAGTCCATGCCAGTTGTGGACTATATTTGGGATGAGGACATCAAGGTTATGAAGAACCCGGCGACGGTCACCCCGGTTCCACCTCGCCTTGACAAAAAACATAAGGCACCTGAAGACTCTCCGGCCTGCCTCAAGGACCATCCTAGACCGGACTCAGTTATTGCCCAGGCAGCACAGCGTAGATCCAGGAACCCGTCAGCGCCAATCTCTGCCCCACCAGACAAGGAGGGTAGGATGCTAGATAATATAGGAAAACGTTTTTCTTTGATGGCTTCGCTTATTATAAGGGCTTCTAACTCTTCGGCTATCATAGGCAGATATGATGGACAGCTATGGGCGGGCATTGCGCCCTATCTGGATCAACTGTCAGAGGATTCTAAATTGGAAGCCAAGAAAGCCTTGCAGGAAGGAGAGAGGTCTTCTGCCGAATTCATAGACTGTGCTATGGATATCGCCACCACAGCTTTCCGTCAGATGGCAGGTGCCGCGGTTCTCTGAAGACAGGGTTGGCTCCGGGCGACTTCGTTTAAACCCGAAGTCCAAAACAAAATTAGGACCTCCCTTTTGATGGGGAAGCCCTATTCGGGAAGCACGTTGATGATGCGCTCCAGTCAGTAAAGACGGACACTGACACGGCCAGGTCCCTTGGCACCCTTCAGTTTAAAAGACAGCCTTTTCGAGGAGCTAGAGGCCGGGGGTATTCATCGTATAGACCAGGCTTCCAACAGTATAGATACCCCTCTGTCTCTGCGGCATCTCATTCCTTTCGCCCCCAGTTCCAGCAGAGAATGCCTCCGTAGGCGGCTTATTCGAGAGCTTCACAGAGAGGAAAAGCCGGCAGGCAACCGAAAGATACAGGCCGTAGACAATGACTTGCTACCGTCTCCGGCTATGAACCTTCCCTTGGACCCAAGACTAGGGGGGAAGGATTTCCCTATACTTTCACAATTGGCAAAAGACAATATCAGACCAATGGGTCCTAAATCTCATTCAATTTGGCCATACTTAGGAATTCTTGCAGTACCCTCCTACAAAACTTGCTCTCCCTCGAAAGGTGAAACACTTGCATCTGCTCAACCAGGAAGTCGAATCCATGCTTCTCAAGGGAGCTATAGAAAGGGTTCCACATCAGGACAGAAGAAAGGGTTACTACTCCCGATTCTTTCTAGTTCGAAAGAAGCTAAATAGTTGACGTCCAATCTTAGACCTCAGGGATCTCAATACTTATCTCAAGAAACAATGATTCCGTATGATCACCCTATCAGACATTCTGGGGGTCATTCTCCAGACTTCCCCCACCAAAATACCGCTCCGCGGTCGAAAGACCGCTGAGGGTATTTTGGGATTTGCCCTGGGCTGGCGGGCGACCGCCAAAAGGCTGCCCGCCAGCCCAGGGCAAATCAACCTTCCCACGAGGACGCCGGCTCAGAATTGAGCCGGCGGAGTGGGAAGGTGCGACGGGTGCAGTGGCACCCGTCGCGTATTTCAGTGTCTGCAGAGCAGACACTGAAATACAGAGTGGGGCCCTCTTACGGGGGCCCCGCGGCACCCCCTACCGCCATCCTGTTCCTGGCGGGAGACCCGCCAGGAACAGGATGGCGGTAGGGGGTGTCAGAATCCCCATGGCGGCGGAGCGCGCTCCGCCGCCATGGAGGATTCTCAAGGGCAGCGGAAAACCGGCGGGAGACCGCCGGTTTTCCAAATCTGACCGCGGCGAAAGCGCCGCGGTCAGAATGCCCTGCGGGGCACCGCCGGCCTGTCGGCGGTGCTCCCGCCGACCCTGGCCCCGGCGGTCTCAGACCGCCGGGGTCAGAATCAGGGCCTCTGTCCCTTTTAAATCCGGGGGATTACATGGCCACCCTCGATTTGCAGGACGCATATTTCCAAATCCCTATTCACCCTTCCCACAGAAAGTACCTCAGATTTGTAGTAGCCGGATACCATTTGCAGTTCAAAGTCTTGCCCTTCGGCCTGAAATCGGCCCCCAGGATCTTTACCAAATGCTTGGCTCCAGTGGCAGCTTTCCTCAGAAGGCAGAACCATCAAGTCTTCCCGTATCTGGACGATTGGCTGGTCAAAGCCAGGTCCAGGTCCAGGTCTCAGGCGCGGTAGTCCACGAGCACTTGCATCGAGCTGTTCACGAACCTGGGCTTAACGGTCAACTGCGAAAAGTCAGCATTCTAGCCCTTAAAGAGGAGAACATTTTTAGGGCCAATACTGGACATTTCCACCAACAATGCAGCTCCTACAGAGGACAGACGAAGAAAGCTCATATCCCTCGCGAGGCACTTACAAAAAAGAAAGTATGTTTCAGTTCGCCTCTTCAAGTCCATGTTAGGGATCATGTCCTCCTGCATTCCACTGGTACCTTTCTGTCGTCTAAAAATGAGGCCCCTACAGGAGCAGTTAGATCTTCAGTTGATGCGATCCATGGGGTCTTTCGACGATGTCATCAGAATAACGAAGCCCATGATATCACCTCTAGCTTGGTGGACTCAGGAGTCTCACTTAGTGAGGTGGCTTTCTTTTCTTCCCCAACAAGCTCATTGGGTGATAACTACAGACGCTTCTCTCGAGGGATGGGGTGCCTTCCTCCAGCACCTACGAGTCAGGGACAAATGGAAGCTACATGAGAAGGTCTTTCACATCAATTACCTCAAATTGAAAGCTGTTCGACTAGCGGTTTGCACTTTTCTTCCAAAAATAAAAGGTTCATCAGTTCTCATCCGGACGGACAACACTAAAACAATGCATTATATCAACAAGCAGTGAGGAACCAGATCTCTGCTCTTATCGAGAGAATCTCAGCGCATTTGGGAATGGTCTATCGTCCGCAAGATAAACCTTCGAGCATAACATGTCCCAGGCGTACAGAACATCATTGCGGATTCCCTGAGCAGATCCCGATCGCCCAACCACGAATGGGAGTTGGACCAAGGAGTCTTGAATCAAGTCTTCTCCCTATGGGGAAAACTGAACCTGGATCTCTTCGCCACCCCACAGAATGTGAAATGCTGATTCTTCGCAAGACGGGATCAACATCAGGGCACTTGGGGGAATGCGTTTTCCGTGGCATGGTCAGGAATTTATGCTTATGCTTTTCCTCCCATTCCCTTGATACCAAGAGTTCTGGCGAAGATCAAGATCGAACGTTGCAAGCTCCTTCTGATTGCTCCGGCATGGCCTCGTCAGTTTTGGTATACAGAACTCCTTCACCTCTCTCAGAACTGCAGCATCCCTCTACCAGTAATGCCCTCCCTACTAACGATGAACAAGGGTCAAGTTCTCCACCCGGATCTGGCTTCAATACACTTGACAGCCTGGCTCCTGAACACCATGAGTTTGCGTGTCTAGATATGCCTTCGGATTGCAGAGCCATCCTCGCCAGAGCTGCAGCTGAGAGTACCAGCAAATGTTATCATTTCAAGTGGAGGAGATTTTGCTCATGGTGTGCACAAGTTCAGGTGCATCCCTTTTCTTCATCACCGCAGCAGATACTGCCTTATCTTCTCCTCCTGGCAAGATCGGGTTTGGCTATTTCCTCGATTAAGGTCCACCCGGCAGCGATTTCCCGTTTTAGGCGTACAGAGAACGTGCCTCCTCTGTGGTCTGCAAGGGTCATAAAACTGTTTCTTAAGGGTCTGTTCAGGTCTTTTCCCCCAGTTCGGCCTCCTCCTCCATCATGGCACCTTAATTTGGTCTTGTCTCAATTAATGAAACCACTGTTTGAGCCAATTCACAAAGCGGATTTGAAGTTTCTATCCTGGAAGGTCTCTTTTCTTCTCGCTCTTACCTCAGCCAGAAGAGTGAGTGAGATTCAGGCATTCACTATACATCGTTTCTTACAATTCAAAAGGGACAAGGTCATTTTGCGAACAAATCCAAAATTTATACCTAAGGTCCAGTCAGATTTTCAGATAAACCAGCCGGTGATACTGAAGTCATACTTTCCTAACCCATCGACACCAGCAGAACAAGCTCTGCATTCATTGGACGTTCAGAGGTTCCTGAAGTTTTATCTTGAGAGAACTAAACAGTTTAGACAATCGAACCTACTTTTAGTGGCATTCAGTGCTCCGCGTAAAGGACGAGCATTATCCAAACAGGGTATTACAAGGTAGATAGCCTCTGCGATTAACTATTGTCATACAGTGGCAGGAAAACCTTTGCAGAATCCAGCACGTCCACATTCAACAAGAAAAATGGCTGCATCCATAGCGCTTTTTGTAGGAGTGCCCATTCAGGACATCTGCAGGGCAGCCACGTGGAAGTCAACGCATACTTTTGCGAAGCACTACTGTTTAGAGGAAACTCAGCAAGGTGATATGGCGGTAGGACAAGCGGTGTTACGACATCTTTTCCTGTAACGGTGAGCTGTTGTATTTCTTTATTCCTTATTTCCCCCCAGCCCAGTTTAATTTGCGCACATTGTATAGGTTTGTCTCTTCCTTTAAGGATGTGATATTTCTTGTTTTGCTTACTCAAGGTAACGTTCTTTTGTCATATTTATTGCTTATCTAATATTGTATATTTCCTGCATAATCTTTTTTCTTTAATGATTTTGCTGATATATAGCAACAGGGATACACATGAATTGATGCTATACAATGTGCTTCATTACTGCTTGCTATTCTGATTCAAGCATGTGAATCTATGAAAGTTCCAATACTGGAGTAAGAAAATAAGTTACTTACCTGTATCTGTAGTTCTCCAGTATTGGAATCTTTCATATATTTACATGCGACCCCTCCCTCCTCCCCAGGGAAGCTCACCGTTTCCTGTCTTCTTCAGATACTCTAACACTCGTGCTTCAGAAAATATGAGGGAAGGGAGCTCCTCTCAGGAGGGTTCTAGAGGGAGGGGAAGCCTGATTGGCCCGCTGGGCCTTGCTTTGGTCCTTTTTGCTCAAAGAGATGAGGATAGGCTACTAAAGTGAAAGCCTTTGGGCCTTTTTTCATTGCAGTAGCTTATATTTATTGCTGTTTTGATGTACCGGGGGCTCCCATCTCGAAGACTGTGACTACAGTTACAGGTAAGTAACTTATTCTCTTTTGTCGTTTCTACACCATCCATATACTCTCTTTTTGATGACTTTGATATATTCTAGGATGGCTTGGTGAATACACCGAAATTATCAATTCCAAAACCTGCTTTGCCTACTACTAGTATTTTGAGGCAAATAAACCGCTATAGAATCTTTATTTTTCTAAGAAGATGGACACTTTAGATTGTGGGATATATGGAACTGCCTTTGCGTCATTTTTTTTTTTTTTTTTGTAATCAAGGTCCTTTGAGTTGAATTCAAGACCAAAGCTTCTTCCACGCTAGTTATATGCTGCTTATCCTTTTATCCACTGAAGGATTAGTAGTATTATCAAATGTACTACTTTCTTGTAAAAATTACTGGCAACCTTGTAGACTAAAGAAGGATGTTCCCCTAGTATAGAATTAAGATAATTACTGTAATATTCTGCCAACCAAAGGTGTTCTACCTAAGAATTCTGATCAGTGAGGGAGAAACATAATATTTTTCCAAATTTGGGATTTTAACTCTGTGTCAGTGAGATTGAGTGAAAAACAATTCTATTTCATTTCCCAAAGATGTACATAAATCTGCCCAAAAAGTGGATACAATTCCAGAACTTCTAATGGACACTATCTTTTGAGGCAACCCATGTAATCTGTGTGTTGTAAAAACAACTTACTGGGTGGTTTTGCAGTTGGAGGTTCCCTTGTAGGAATGAGCAATTTTCATGAATGTGTCAACTGCAACACAAAAATGTTATGCTGATCTAAAGGTATGTCAGTAATACAATCCACAGAAATTATCACCCAAGGTTGAGTGGATGTCTATTTGTATGTCTTTTATTCTTTGACAAATCTGTTGTTGCTTGGCCACAAACTGCACACGTTTCTACATACTTAGCAACATCAGTGGACATCTTTTCCCACCAATAATCATTTTGAAGTAGTTCTAGAGTTCTTTTCACACCAAAATGACCACTTTACTTTGAAAGATAGGGCAATACGTGCACTGCAGCTTTAAAAAAAAAAAAAAAAAAATACAGCAGTCCATATTCATTTTTTTAATCAATACATTTCCTTGCCCTTACTTGTGGAAGGCACTCTTGTTAAGACATGTACTGTTGTATCTTCTGAACACAAATGTCATTATGATTTGGTGATGAAATAAAGCTATGTAGAGAAATGATTGGAAGCACAATTATATTTTCCCCATCGTCGAAGTGGGAGTCCTACAGTAACATGATAAAGCAGTATGTGCGTGTCTCTCTCTCTCTCTCTCTATATATATATATATATATATATATATATATATATATATATATATATATATATATATCACTATCATAGGCTATAATGGCAACAAAAGTCAGTTTAATAGCCTATCTGTGTCCTTTTAAAAATAAAAAAAGTAAAAAACCCTTTAGAACACTCCCAACAGAGGCTGAGTCCCTCAGATTTTAAGATGAGGCTGTGTTTGGGACCACAGAATCTTAAATATGTCACTTATGATGAGGACAGGGAGGATTCCTTCACCTCACAGGAGAGGTCAGAGGGAGATGTTACGCCAGGCCCTCCGCAAGGCGCGCAGAAAACCCATAAAAAGACTTACCATGAGGCTTCGTAAGTCACTTCTCACAGGGAGAGAAAATTGGAAAAAAATAGACCCTCAACTCCCTCTTCAACCTGACAGTGGGGTGTCTAAAAACCACCATGTCAACTTTTGCCACCTTGTCTACGAAGGCCCTCGTCTACGACAGTCATCTACAATGGTTGTTTACAACAGTCATCTACAGTGGCCATTGATGACGGTCTACAGTGGTCATCAATGAGAGTACAGTGGTCATCGAAGATTGCCTCATCTATGATGGTCATCTACTACAGCCTCATTTGATAGTCACCTATAACAGTCTCATCTATGATGTTCGCGTGCGACAGCCTCTTCTAGGACAGTTGTCTACTACAACAGCCTTGTCTTCAATGACCTAGTCTATATAACCACATTTACGATGGCCTTGTCTCCATCTGCATTGTCAATGACAGCCCTGTCTATGACTCGGGGTTCGAAAAATCTACTTGACCACTCGGTATGGCGAGTCATTTCTTTTGGGGTCGAGCTATTTCTTTTTACAAAGGCCAGTGGACAAAGAACAGGTGTTCTGTTCAGACAGAAACTGAATTAGCAATTAAGATGCCTTTAAATCTTATTCTTGTCCCATTTGCTCTGTGTTCTGAGACAGAGGTCAAAAGTCAGTTTGTCTTCTTTCAATGCAAATGCTTTTCCTTGTGAATGCAGAGTTCCAGGATTTTGTAAGTGAACTGTCTGACCTGTGTGAAATGAAAGGCCATGGGTATCAGGTCTTTCCTAACACGCAACAGTTATATAACTAAGTCAACTTAACAAACATTTCAAAATATATTTCAGTAGCTGTGAAAGACCATTTTTTTGTACCTGTGTGATGAAAAAAATATTTTAATAGGATAAAAATAAAGCCAGAACACTTTACTTGGTGATGTGCAAATTATAAATATTTTTTCTGAAACCTTATTTTCACATATTGTTAAAACATTATATAGTTTTATCAGTAAAGCTGCAAGTTAGTGGAAAGGTGTTTTGACATTTGTTGGCAATTTACTGTCTGTAAATGAGTGTGCTACCACATCATACTTCAGTATTATATTTATTAAAAGTGAGTGTTTAAACATAAACTGAGAAACACTCCTGCCCTGATGGCAAAGCTATTAGTAAACCAAGGGGCAAGTCATGCATGGCTCATGTGTACCCTATATGTGGGCTAGATTTATTATACATTGGATCAAACGGTTAGTGCATTTAATCAAACAAAAGAGGACTTTATTTTTTTTCAGCAGAAATGCTGAACTCGCATATTCGAAGGTGTGCATATACGTGAGAATGAAGAAAGGGGTGACTGTAAAATTCAATATTTGCATAGGATCACAAAATTTGTGACTCGTTTCTTGGTCAAGTACATTACAGTTAGGTTGAGTATGTTGTTCAAGCTACTCGACCTGCAGGTCTAGTAACATTTTTATGATTTATCAAGGCCTGTGACTTCATGCTGAAGGCCTCGTCTACAACAAACATTGTCTAAGTCAGCCTATTCGTTTAAATCCGACTTGTTGAACTTTGAAAATACAAACTAAGACGAAAGCACGTAATTGTCAACAAAACGCACATAATCCAGAAAAATCTATTGTTGAATTAAGGCACTAATATGAGCAGGGCTACAACAGTTAACAATTTATGGAGGGGCAATATATGGAGCAATATCACCCCTCTGCCGCCATCTGCAGAGCATGGGTCAGTTCCATGTAGCTCTAGTACTAAGCCTACAGGGCATATAACACCCACAACTGGTGGATTCCCCCACCAGATGAATTTAGGTGGTTTCCATACCCTTCGGAGCGAGCGGCCAAACACTTCTAGCTTCCTGTAACAAACAAGAAATTAGTTTGTTTTTTCTTCATGATTTTAAATAGGTAAGCTGTAAAACCTATTCCAATTGTTGATATAACCAAGAGGAATTAAAATCATGGAAAAACCCTGACATTCATTATCCTGCCTAACTAGCAAGGACACGTTCTCATCTATGTCCAGTGCTGCTGTACGGACTGCCAGTTTAATTGGCAATACGAGGCAGGTATAGCCACCAGATGTGGTCAGACATGGCCACATAAATAAAATGTTTGCCGGAAGATAAAGAAAAAAAAATGCTGCTGCTTTGTGGGGGGGGATTGGGGAGAGGGCAAAATGTCCTCATCTGACAACATAGATTGTGCTATAGATGAAGCTTCAGTAGGATTCCCACAGTTGGTAGGGTCAGTGGTCCTTGGATGCTAAGGTTCAAGGCCACAACATTTATAATTTGAAGTACAAATATATCTAATGTTTTTATCGTACCAATGCTGACGCTCTGTTTGGCAAGCATGTTGATGATTTCTATCAAGCAGTCAAGGCTGAATCTTGACACTGCAAGATCTTTTAGGTCAGTGGTTCCCAACCTTTTGACTTCTGTGGACCCCTATTTTATCAGTACTGGAGCCCGGGGACCCCCACTGAATCATTATTGGAACCTGGGGACCCCTACTGAGTCATTACTGATAGCTGGGACCTAATATTATAAAAAAAATTAAGCAGTCGCGGACCCCCTGAGGAGGCTTCGTGGACCCCCAGGGGTCCCCGGCCCACAGGTTGGGAACCACTGTTTTAGGTCATTACAATTTTGTAAAAAAACTATCTTTAGAGTGACCCACGAAAGACACTTGTCCGTTGATAACTATCTGACTTATCAACCCTTCAGTAGCTCTTAGGCTAGCTTACCTACAGTGACAACATTCTGGTGCTGATTACATCATCCAGTGGAAAAAAAAGTTCCAAAAACATTGTCATTCGTGGCAGAAAATAGCATCAGGCAAATAAGTCCTGGATCTAGTCACATATAGACAGATGGTACAGTTCACCCAGATTCTGCCCACTACACCAAAACGAGGCCTCCCACCTCATCTCCATCTCCTTTGGACGGAAGTGCTAGCTACACTAACCAAAGGTTCCATAGAGAAAGGTCCACATTCTCAGCAAGGAATAGGCTTCTATTCTCTGTTTTGCCTCGTAAACCAGAAAACAGAGGAGTGTCCATCCATCATCAGACCTCCAGAAATTGAACAAGTATTTCCGGAAACAATCCTTTGATGTGGTTACCCTCTTCCATGGCACATGACATTAATTATCAGAGATAATCAACTCTTCCATCAGAGAAGATACTGGGGGTAATTTTGACCCTGGCGGTACGAGACCGCCAGGGCTAAAATGACAGAAGCACCGCCAACAGGCTGGCGGTGCTTCCAGGCGTATTACGACCGCGGCGCACCTCCGGGGCCGGCGGTATTCCGCCACTTTTGCCCCGGCGGTGATAATCCCAGGGGATTACGAGTCCCCGACCGCCAGCCTTTTTCTGGCGGGGAGTCGTGGGGCCCCTGCACTGCCCATGCCACTGGCATGGGCAGTGCAGGGGCCCCCTGACAGGGCCCCATGCAGCTTTTCACTGTCTGCTGTGCAGACAGTGAAAAGCGCGACCGGTGCAACTGCACCCGTCGCACGCCGCAACACCGCCGGCTCCATTTGGAGCCGGCTCCTATGTTGCGGCCGTGATCCCCGCTGGGCCGGCGGGCGGAAACCAGGTTTCCGCCCGGCCGCATTGGCGGCCGCACAGCGGTCAGATCTTGGCGGGCAGCTGATGCCGCCCGCCAAGGTCGTAATGACCCCAACTGTCTGTTAGATTGGCTTTTGGGTGTCAGGTCCTCAGCGATCAATATGATCCCTCTTGTACGCCGGAAAATGAATGCCTTACAGGAGTAGCTACAAAAACAATATATTTAATCAAACTAATCATTTGAGGGCCTGGTGAATTTCACATAGGTTTGATGGAAACTCTAGTCTGGTGGTCTCAGACTACAAATTCTTCCCTGGAAAGCTGGGACATTCATCTACAGAACCTCTAATTTAAAAAAAAAATTGCTTTCTGCTCCAAAAGAGCATACATATCATTCATCTGGATCTCAAAGCCATCTGCTCAGTCTCAAAACATTCCTGCCAATGTAGCAATGTGGTGTCTTCCGTGTTAGTTTGCAAGGACAATACCACCAGCATGAAGTACGTGAATAAAAAAGCGGCACAAGATCTTTGGCGCTGTCCAAGGAAGATCAGGAAATCTGGAACTGGCTAACACACAGAATAACTCTTAGGGCCAAACATGTTCTCTGGACTAGAAATCTCATAGCAGACATGCTAAACAAAACTGGAAACGGCCTCCACGAAGGGGAGTGTGATCATTAGGCTGTAAGTATGATCTTTTCGTTCTGAGGCAAATCGGCTCTGCATCCCTTTGCAACAAACGAAACCTGCAAATGCTGGTTCTATGCAAGTTGGCATATAGATCTTGGAGGAATGCCTTTTGCCAGGATTTATACCTACCTTTTCCCCTGATACTTTTAATACCAAAGATTCTCACCAAGAGGAAAGCAAAACAGTGTCGTCTAATCCTGATAGCCCCCAGGTGGATAGCAAAGCATTGGTTCACAGAGATTCTCCTGCTATCAGAATACAACCATATTCACCTATCAGCATTCTATTAACTTTTGATGAACTAATGCCAGGACTTTTATCCTGATCCCACCTGTCTTGGAGGTGTGTTCTCCAAGTCAAAGCGGAAGCCACGATAGAGACATGTAAACTTTAATGGAAATGCTTCTGCCTATGGCGCCAGAAAATCAAACCTACATCCTCTACTGGCATAATCTGGCAAATAACTATTCTGTTTCCTCTCACTAGCTCAGTCACAGTTGCTACTCTCCCAGAATCATCGCATAGTTACTAAAACAATTATTCTGATGGATACAACTACCTGTGGATTACTCACCTTATGAATTCGTCCTTGCGCCAGCATCCAACGGAAAGTCTTCTTCCTAGCTGTCCACGTCGACGAGGACGTCATAATGGCACGGCTCCACGTGACTCCGTCTGATGTCACCGTGCCAATAAGAGGTCCTCGTCGGTGTGCTGACGTCAATTTCCCTTTTCCCGTGCCTTCAACGCCAACGTTTTTTCTTTCCTGGCTCGTTGATTACTGTTGCGTTTTGGTGGTTACAATTTCTCTCCTAAATAAATCGGGTTTTAAGCACTGTAAAGAATGTGGAGGTCGGATGTCTGTAACCGATCCACATTTGGATTGTATCTGGTGTCTTAGCTCTGAGCACGATGTCAAAGGGTGTAGGTCGTGCCAGAGCATGAACCCTAAGGCTCTAAAAGAACGAGAGGCTAAGCTTTTCATGGCGAAAGCCATGAAGAAGGGCCATAAGAGGGTTTCGTCCCATGCTTCGCCAAAGAAGCATAAGAAGCGGCGTCACCATGATTCACGGCGCCGTCATGACTCTCGGCGCCGGTCGGAGCGGAGCCGATCGAGGTCGAGGTCTCCTTCTACTTGATGCCAAAGTACATGTGAGGTGAGCCCTACTGTGACGCCTCAGCCCAGGAGCCCGGAGATATCTCCGGCGCCGTTGGTCTATGAGGTGACTCCTCATAGCCTTCAGTTTTCACCGGCGCCGCAGGAGCCTGATGTGCAGCAGGCTCAAGAACAGCAATATCCTGCTTTAACCACTCCAGGAGCGGATCCGGCAGCATTTTTAAATGCAATGTATGCCGTTTTCCAGTCCATGGCTCCTGCTGGTGCACCGGCGGGTCCCACGGGGCCATTGGCGTTTGATTTGGGCTCCCCGGCGCCGTTTAAGGCTGCTCCGTTTATGCCGTTTTGCCCAGCTGAAGGTGTTGGTTCGGCGCCGAGGATGTCTCCTTGTGGAAGATCTTCACCAGCTGGGTCTGTGGCTCCATCATCGCATCAGCCGACGCCATCGCCCCGTCATTCGACGTCTACCGGGATTCAAAGTCTTCGGCGTCGGTAAATTCATGATCAACGCCGACTTTGGAATCACGCCTTAGGTCCTGGAGAAAGGCATTACGACTCCTGGAGGAGGAAGAGTACAGGTAGTTAGAAGAAGGTGAGATTGGGCCTTTGGATGAGTACCAAGGCTTGGGGTCTGCAAGCGGCCTGGACACCTCCCCGGAATGGGACATTGCATCTCTGGGGGAGTTTACAGAGGAGGCAGCATCTTTTCATACAGTGATCAGAAAAGCAGCAGAGTTTTTAGACTTGCCTTTGTCTGTGGCAGAGGTGAAAACCAACCTGTTGACTGAGGTGTTGCATCCCTCTACGTCCACTGCCGATCCTTTACTGCCCTTCAACGAGGCGTTGATGGAGCCCATTCTGGACCTGTGGAGGAAGCCGGTTACGACTCCAGCGGTGAACAGGGCAGTAGCGAGGAGACATAGGGGCGCGCCCGGGGATCCGGGTTTCCTGTCACACCATCCAACTCCTGAAAGCTTGGCAGTCCAGGCGTCTTGCTCCGCGAAGTCTGCGCCTGGAACATTCCCTGTGGTCCCAACTGATTGAGGTCCTCCGGGTTTTCCTCGGACGTTCAAACCACCTTGTTGGATCTACCATTCGATGGAGAGAAGTTGTTTGGAGAAAAGGCGGATTCTGCCCTTGAGAGGTTTAAAGACAGTCGGGCTACAGCTAAGTCTTTAGGCTTACAGACTACCATTGCTACTCCTTATAGACCTTTTCGCAGGTTCAGGGGGTTTGCACGTGGTTCTGCCTTTCGGAGGCCCCAGTACTCGGCCCAGCAACCTGCCAATCCACCCTATCATTCCCTTAGAGGGTGGGGTAGGGGTAGAGCTAGAGGGCCAGTCCAGCAGCCTTCATCCTCATCCTCTTCTTCTGGTGGACAACAGCAGAGGCAGCCCTAGTTTTCCCCACTTTATCGTTCATACATCTCCTGTAGGGGGAAGGCTGAGTCTTTTTCTCCGCAAGTGGGAGTCGATAACAACAGATTCTTGGGTGTTAAAGATTGTGGAAAAAGGATATGCTCTCCCCTTTCAGGAGTCCCCTCCTCCCTTTCCCCCCGTCCTTCATTTTGTTCAGAAGACCATCTTCTGTTGCTGCAACAGGAAGTTCAGGCCATGTTATCAAAGGGCGCAATAGAGTTGGTGCTGGTGCAGGAAAGGGGTCAGGGTTGTTATTCAAGATATTTCCTGATCCCCAAAAAGGACGGTTGTGTAAGACCGATCCTGGACTTGAGGATTTTGAATTTGTTCCTCAAACAGGAAAAATTCAAGATGCTGACCCTAGCGCAGGTGCTATTGGCGTCGAACGAAGGAGACTAGATGGTGTTGTTAGAATTCATTTTGAATTGCTTCGTTTCTTTACACGTGTAAGTTTGAGCTTTTGTTGTCTCTGAACGCACTGTCTATCACATATGTTATCTTATGTATATTTGTTTAGGTAAAATAAGCCTGGTTCCACGCAATAGGCTTGCAGCTGGTTTCTTTCCCTAACTGGGGCACTGTACTCATTATAATTGTGTGTTCAAATAACTAACTGACCTCGGCTGTGGTATTTTGGGGAGGGAAAGGCTGATATCTATACCTTTGAACCACGTAATCCTTTGAAGGGTCTCAAGAATGTGGGAGTCAGGCAGCTGCAGAAGGGAGGCAAGGACAAAGCTGGGAATGGAATCAGTGTGTGGAAACTGATTAACTCCTTAAAATATCTGTATGACGTATATCATTATTTAGACATTTTATGTATCCTTTGATGTATGAGTATAAATATCACTGTTAAACGCTTTATGCTAGCACACTTTACTTCGGGCCTGGGATGCCAGTGGTAAACCTGTCCTCTTTGCTGCAGCAAAAATAAACAGACCTTTGGTCATTGATTTTTCACTCCGGCTCTCCGTGTCAAAAACTCCTTTGTAAATGCATTTGTAAGTATCTGCAAATATGTGCATTTGACAATTTGGCGCCCGAACAGGGACCTTCCAGTGGATATCTTCAGTGGCTCTGTCAAGAGACGTGCTGCCAGTGGGGGGACGCCGTTCCGGAGGTGTAGATTCCAGGGGCCCCTGCACAAAGACTTAGTTTCAAAAGCAGCTGCATCTTATCCACCGGGCAGGCCTCTCCCCGCTTTCTCATGATGTCCCAGCGAAGTCCCTGAAACATCGGTGTTTATCTTGACTGATTAGTCTGACACGGGCGGCCGGAGAGAAATCCAGGAAAAAGCAGATAGTCAGGTAAGACTGTTCCTCGCTGGCTATTTGTCTGCTTTAACTTGCATTTGAGAGAATAATTGTTTTTGGATAACTTATCATTTTTGGGAATGATTAGTTCTTGGTAAATTTGCATTTGTACAAGGTACCATTTGACAATTTGTATTACACGTGTTTTTCTTGTTTGAGTAATTTGCCCAGGCCTGGAGCAATTTGTAAGTTGGTAAACATTTGAAAAAGGTTTTTTTTCTTCTTTGGTGCACATTTGAAAAAGGTTTTTTTTTCCTCTTTGGTCCACATTTGAAAAAGGGTTTCTTTGGTGCATGTTACATTTTAAAGTTTGGTGTGTGTTGTCTTTTGAAAATTTAAAAGGTTAGATATGGGAAATAAGAAATGTTGGCAAGGGTTATGTCTTTGTTTTCGCCGAAATCATGTGCCACGTTTAGATAAAAAGCAACCTATCCCAAAAGAGGGAACACCAGGGTGGGACATGTTAAAGGATTATGGTTTAGAGAATAATTTGTATAATAGTATATGGCGCAGGTATACTAGACATTGTCCTGACCTCCAGTGGCCAGAGGATGGGTCTTTTGATTTAAAGAAACTAACCTACCTACAGGAATGTTTGTTTCATAAAAAGGCTAGACAACACATGTTTGAGGTATACAGAAAATGGGAAATGGAGGCCAATAAAAGAAAAATTAAATCAGATAAACTGATAGAGAGGGAAAATAGGAGAACCATCCTGCAAAAGGCCGCCCTTTATCACCAGTCCCAAACCCAGAAAGGGATTGAATCTGAAGATAGAGTCCATAGGGCTCAGGTGGAGGGAAGTTATGTATCAAAGCCAACAGAAACCAAACATGCATTAGAGGAAGATGAGGTAATGCTACAGCTATTAGATAATAGCCCTACTGCACCTCCACCTTACACACCCCCTGCAGTAGCCCAACCTATCATGGGGGCACAGCAACAGCAGCAAGGGCAAGGACACAATTTGGGAAATCCAGGTGCACCACTACAGCAGCATGTGCCACAACCACCACAGCCTCTAGCCCAAGCTACCCCAATAGCCCAAGTCCTAATCCCTCTACCACCTACCCCACCACTACCAGCCAGCACTGCAAGGTTACAAATAATGTTCCCTGCCCCTAATACCCCAAATGGACAACGCCGACAGTGCACAGCCATACACTCACTTTCACCCATATGGAGCACACCTATTAAGTCGATTTCGCCCCCTAGTACCCGCTCCACTATTGGGGATGGGGAAAAACGGGTTATCAAGAATCAGTCAGAGAACTGGATGTCACATCCTATTTACACCCACACCGATATTATGGACACAATACAACAGATGTCACATTTTGGACAGCAATTAGCACTGCTGTATATGATTGAAAAATTGGAGAGGGATTGGAAGTCTTGTATTACAGATTCTACCCCTCTCCCTTATGAACAAGAATTAAACCAATTATGGCGGGACAGTGTGGCTTGTATTCTTGATAGTAACAGCATAAATGAGGGAGTACGCATTTGTGTCATAGCCAGGGAAGATGTTCTAAATAGATATGACAAGGGGTACCCAATGAGGGAAGTGCACCCTGATATGCCCACTGCAGCTGCAGTTGCAGCAGCAGCTGCCGCCGGACAACCAGCTCCCGGGCCGGTGGCCCAATTTGTCCATATACCATGGAAAAGGGAGGAGGTAATGGCTATAAAGAAAGACTTGCCAGACCCTCGAAAGAATCCAGCTGGATTCTATCGGGACCTTAGAATTGCCATTTCCACCACAACCATGACACTCAAAGACATTGACTATTTTTTTGGTGTTTTATTGGGTCCTGAAGTTTGGCATAAAATTAGAAGAGTAGATGATGCACCTACTTTGGGAAATACATGGGGGGGTTTAGAAGCACGAGAAGCACAAAGGGCACCAGGAACCCTGCCGCATCAGGATATTTTAGATTTACCTAACCGGATATTGACTAAGTTAGAAACTGTTATACCTCTTCAGACTGTGGATTGGGGAAAACTTGCCACTTATAAACAGAAAATAGGTGAAGATGTCCCAGATTATTTTACTAGAATTGAACAAGCTTTCATAGATTTTAGCGGTCAAGACCTCGCCACCGTAACAGGTGTCACACTATTTGTAGAACGCTTTGTTAATGGCCTTCTACCTGAAATATCACAAAAATTAAAAGCAACAGAGAGTTCGTGGATGACGAAGGGACAGGCAGAGATTTTGCAGATGGCGCAATACTATGAGAGCAGGTACAAGGAAGAATTAGAAAAGAATGAGAAGTCAGTAAAAGAGTTGAAGAAAAAGGTATTATTACAGCAGGCATACCCTCAGCGGGATACAACCCCTCAGCAAAGGGGTGGCCCACCAAGGGGACGGGGAAGGGGTCGAGGCCGAGGTGCATCTGCACCACCCCAAGACCGCCGATTAAATATCAACCAATGTGCCTACTGTAAGCAGGATGGACATTGGCGTGATACTTGCCCATTACTGGAAGGAAGACAAAGTATGTCACTTCATAGAGGGAACGCGGCAGGTAATGCACGAGGACGAGGAAGAGGTAGAACTGATCAGAATTCGCAGAATGAGAATCAGATCCCGCGTAACACTAATATTTTTGACAATGCATTTGAACGACAATATTATGTTGATGATTTCTTTTCTGAATCCTACAATTATTAGGACAGCCACAGACAGGGCCAGGGGCGAGTAAGTATTCCTGTAGATCAAAATGGTCCCTACATTGATGTAAAAATCGAAGGAGAGGGCCATAAGTTTCTTCTAGATACTGGTGCCACCAGAACATCTATTGCACATTCTGCAGTCCCCGGGGCTCCCCTGTCTGGGCTTCATACCACATCAATTGGGATTTCTGGAATCCCCGTGGTGAGCCCCATCTCAACACCTATGAGAGTAACTGTAGGCCCATTTACAGTACACACGCCACTCTCTTTAACATCAGGTTGCAATGAAAACTTGTTTGCATTAGATTTGTTAAAGAAATTAAATGCAGTTATTCACTGTTCAATGGATGGTGTCTATGTAACTATGGATAGTGTTTCCCCAACTCGGTGCATGTTTTCACAGGAATACGACTTACCCCCAGAGCTAAAGGAAATAGACCCTCGCTTATGGGCCAAAGGCAAGAATGATGTAGGCATTATGGATATCGACCCTATTGTAATAAAAATCAAACCAGGTGCCCGGTTACCTCGTGTTCCTCAATACAAATTACCTAAATCAAGCGAAAAAGGGCTCAAGGCAGTCATATCTGATCTTGTGCATGAAGGTGTCATAAAGGAAATAGTGAGCAGCCCATGTAACAGTCCAATCCTTCCTGTTGTAAAGAAACGAAATGATGCTAATAGATTAGATGGTGAGCAATCATTTACTGATAACACAGTATATCGATTAGTTATTGATCTCCGAGAAATTAATAAAATAGTAATTCCCCAGTTTCCCGTGGTCCCAGACATGAATAGTCTTTTCACCATGATTCCACCCTCTGCGTGTTTTTTCACCGTAATCGATTTGAAGAATGCGTTCTTCAGCATTCCAATTGCCGAAGAATCTCAATATTTGTTTAGCTTCGCGATTTTTGGTAGATCATTCGCGATGACAAGAATTCCACAGGGATTTGTTGAGTCCCCGAGCATATATAGTCAATGTCTTAAACGTCAATTAGACCAATTCAATCCACCTTCAGGCTCTGCATTGTTGCAGTACATTGATGATATTTTAATTGCCTCAGATTCCATGACACAATGTAAGACTGATACTGTTGCATTATTACATCATTTAGCACCTCTGGGCCATAAGGTGTCCCTTCCAAAATTGCAGTATTGTAGAGAGGAGGTCACCTATCTAGGACACCTCCTCTCTAAGGAGGGAAGGAGATTACATCCAGACAGAATTAAATTGGTTCATACAATGACTGCACCACGCACCCCTTCTGAAGTCCGAGCATTTTTGGGATTTACATCCTTTTGCAGACAGTGGATTCCAAATTTTTCACTTATAGCAAAACCATTGACTGCTCTGACACTTTCAGATGTGCCCTCTCCTGTACCTTGGACTGACAAATGTGAGGAGGCTTTTCAAGATTTAAAAAAGGCGATGTGCTCTGCTCCTGTATTGGGTAATCCGGATTACAGCAAACCATTTGTTTTATTTGTGCATGAAAAGCATGGCTGTACATTGTCTGTTTTGACACAGGATCAAGGTGGGAGACAACGCCCTTGTGCATACTTCTCTTCCACCTTGGACACTGTGGCGCAAGCTTTGCCTACTTGTCTTAGAGGAGTGGCTTCTGCAGCAGCTGCGGTGAAACAAAGTGAAGGGTTTGTTGGTGGCAATCCGCTCACTGTGATGGTTCCTCATGCCGTTGATATTTTGTTAAACAAGACACAGACGCAGCACCTCACCAGTGCTCGTCTAACGGGTTACGAATTAACATTGTTCAGTCCAAATATTACTTTGAAGCGGTGCAATGTCTTGAACCCAGCTACGTTACTACCCCTCCCTCAGGACAATGTGGAATTTGATCATAATTGCATTTTTGCCACTGAGGAAGAAACCAAGGGACGGGTAGACTTAACAGACACTCCCCTATCTGACCCACAGGGAGAGCTGTTTGTAGATGGGTCTTGCTTCAAGTTACCAGATGGTACGACCACTGCAGCCTATGCCGTCACCACAGTCAAAACAGTGGTTGAATCTCATAGAATCCCGCAAAATTCGGCACAGGCTGCAGAATTAATTGCCCTCACCAGAGCTTGTGAAATAAGTGAACATCTTAGTGTTAACATCTACACTGATAGCCAATATGCGTTTGGAGTAGCTCATAATTTTGGGCGACTCTGGGCGAATAGAGGCTTTATCACGTCACATGGCACTACCATTCAGCATGGCAACTTGATTGTGACACTTTTGACTGCTCTCAGCCTGCCCCGTCAGGTCGCAATCATTAAGTGTAGTGCCCACAAAAAAATTACTGATGATATAGGACGAGGAAATGCTTTTGCAGATGCTACAGCGAAAGCAACAGCACGAGCACCCTTTGACAATGCATATGTTGAGAGTAGCATCAAGGGAGAACCACAGTACGAAGTATTAGAAAATACCATGCAGTGTGTGAGAGATATTCAAGCAGAAGCAACAGCAGAGGAAAGGGAACAGTGGGAGAAGAACGGTAGACTAGACAGTGAGGGTTGTTACACAGATGACACAGACAGAAGAAGATGGATGTTACCTAATTGTTATGTACACGCTATGGTTACTATGGCCCACAGTCCTGCACACATCAGTGCCCAAGGCATCAAGACAACTTTGGACCATGTTTGGAGTAATCCTCTGATATCCAAAGCTGCTAATAACCTGGTTAAAAGTTGTATGGTGTGTGCAGTGCACAATGCAGGAAAAGGGACCCCTACGCCCCCTGGCCACTTTGCCCCTCCTGATCTCCCCTTTGAAGCTATACAGATGGATTTTATCCACATGGAACCGTGTAACAAACTGAAATACGTGTTAGTGGTAGTATGCATGTTTTCAAAATGGATAGAGGCCTACCCATTAAAAGACAATGGTGCCCTCTCTACCGCCAAAATATTACTAAAAGAATATTTTCCTAGATACGCCTTGCCACGATTAGTCTGGAGTGACAATGGCAGTCATTTTTCTAATGAGGTAATGGAGAAGGTCTGTACCGCCCTTAACATCAAACATCGATTTCATGCTGCAAATCACCCACAATCAGCGGGCCTTGTAGAAAGGTATAATTACACCTTGAAGAGCAAAATAGCTAAGATTTGTGCTGAGACCAACTTAAAATGGCCAGATGCTTTGCCCCTAGCATTAATGTCCATCAGGATGACTGCCAGTAGCAAGTCACGATTATCCCCCTATGAAGTTGTCATGGGGAGGCCAGCCAATATCTGGGGGGTACCACGACCAAAGAAGCTTTCTGAAGTGCAATATCCTTTGTTTGTAGATTACTGTAAACAATTGACTAAAGATTTGCGTTTGATCCACCAACAGGTCAAGGCCAGCCTACCGACTCCTCTTGAAGGCCCTGGTCACCCCTTTAAGCCAGGGGATTGGCTTATGACAAAGAATTTTCAAAGAACCAACAGTCTTCAGCCCAGGTGGCGGGGGCCAGCCCAGGTACTGCTTGCAACACAGACAGCGGTGAAAGTGGAAGGAAGGAAAAACTGGATACATGCTAGCCACTGTAAGCGTGCACCAATTCCACTACAAAGTACTCTAACAGCAGAATTACCATTGTCTCCTGATTACAGAAAAGTAGGGAGACAGGAAACACCTCCACAGGTTTCAAGTGCTACTTCTGCTCCTGAGGTGACACAGCTGCCCAGTGACGAAGAGTTACTGTTTGAAGATCAACAAACTCATCGATACAACCTGCGTCCTCGCCCATCTAAATGAACAGAATTTTGAAGGTGCGTAAGGTGGTGACCCCTACGAAAAGCTACATTTACATCACCCTGATAGCTCCTAGCTTGGAACTGCAAACTGAGGTCTCTTCTGAATGGCCAAGGAATCCTTTGCTTAGCAGAATACGGCACGCTTGCCTTCATGAAATACAGTTCCCCGCTTTCACCGCCACCGGCATTTCCGATGCCATTGATGTACCAGCATTAAAACGAGCTATCCTCACTGTTGTTACGCACACCTTGGGCGACGAGGTTGTAAATGACTGTGATGACTAAATTTCCAGCATGAACACGGGTCACTAGCCTGTGCAACGACACCAGAAACATTGGTCAGAACAATTGTCTCAACGAGAACACAAGCATAGTGGGATGCAGCTTGTGCAACGCTATTCAAGCAGTGGGTAAATGGAGTTAACAGTTCTGTGACTGGCGAGAAAAAACCAAGTACCAGTTCTACGGAAGCGGCCAGCCATTAGGGTTGGTGCGGTTTGTAGTCCCAGCGGTAAAAAAAAAAAGGGGTGCCCTTTTTCTGTTTAATACCCAAGCACATCACTGATCTGGTTGAAACTTGCTGGCCTCCGCCCTCATTTTTGCTGAGACACTGAACGAAACTGACAAACTATACTGAAGACGAACTTTGAAGTATCGCGACTTACTCACTGGGAGTTGAAACTCACCAGGAGTTAAAACTTGAAAAGGAGAAGATAAGGGACCTAGGATCAAGCCAACATCTATTGTCCTGTATTTGAAAAAAAACTTGTTCATGGACCAACCAGTGCAGCCTAACTGCTAGAGTGGAAAGCACGGCGGTGCTGAACCCTAGTGGGTGTGAACATTGAAGGAAAATTCACTTATCTGTATCTATACGTATATGATTATTAGTATAGTGATATCAATATTTTGCATTTACATATTTGGTAATTGTGTGGGAATATTTTTGAACACGCGTAGGCGGTTGAGACGAGTAAAACGGTATCATAGAAAGGTTGTAGGACCAAGGAGGAGAGCACAATAAAATTATGAAAATATATCCATTTGGCAGGACAAATATCCCTCTAGAGAATAGGGAAGAGTGGCCTTATAACTATTTTTACAAAACAACAATGAAGTACCTAGTGACCCTTATGTTAATATGTATAATGTCCAGTGGTGTTGCATCATTGTTGCAAAATCCTACCTTACATCCATTGATAAAGGTTCATGGAAAATTAGCGGAGACATTAAGTCTCACTGACTGCTGGATTTGCCGGCACTTGTCTAGACACCCCGAGGATCCTATAGGCCTTTATGAAGTACCAGTATCACCAAGCGAATATGAAAGAGGGGAAGTGTGTCTTGTACCAAATACCACTTGGAGATGTGACCAACAAGAATATCAATGGTACCCTAGGTGTGCGGTGCTCCCTAATACTCAGGCAGAATACAAGCTCTCCCCGATGCCTGGAGAGAATGCCACACTTAAAATGTTTCCCATATGTTTTGGTACCTATTTTTATGGGAAAAACCCAGAGGCAAAATACATGGGAAAGATCCCTCCTGAACAGTGTGTTTACACTTTGTTATTTGATATAAAAACAGGGAATTGGGATCTTGAAGGAGAGGAGAAAATAGACAGAAATTGGACAGCGTTAATTAATGGGACTCATCAAAATTACACTGTAAATTATTGGAACCTGACTGTGGGAGAAAATGAGATTCTAGTAGATCCAGAAGGATTGTTATATGATCCCTCCAGAGAACAAGATAGAAATGGGAAAAATTCACCTGTAATATTATCCCGGGTTTTCCTTGGCCCCCTCTGGACGGCTAGATGTTCATATGTTGCACCCTGGGCAAATGTATCATTGCTAAATACAATCTGGGAAGATTACAAGTATTGCAATAATTCTGAGCATGACACCCCAGAGGGTGTAGGATTGCCCCGAATAAAATACAGCATTATAAATTCACAAATCCAGGGAGGCATGTACTTCGTATGTGGAAGAACTGCATATAAAGTACTACCTCTAAACTGGGAAGGGATATGTTCACTGGCATATTTGGCACCCAACATTACTGTGATATCAAATATATCATCTTCCCAGCCCCTTAACATGGGGAGTTTTGCACATAGGTACAAACGAGGGACACCCATACTGGAGGAGCGAAAGAATTGGGTATTTCAAGTATTACATGTTCTTATTCCAGGATTTGGAATTTTCGATTTACAACTGGCAATGATGAATATGTCAGCTGAATTAGCCATTGCATTTAATGCCACCAGGGAGGCCATAGGAAGTATACAGATAGAGATAAACTCTGCAGCCCAATTGGCGATACAAAATCGGCTTGCCCTAGACTTGATTACAGTACAACAAGGAGGAGTATGTGTTTTAATCCAACATCAGTACCAGCAAAAGTGCTGTTATTTTGTCAACAAGTCATCAGAGATAGAATTGGATATTGGGAAAATAAAAGAAGCAGTACAGGTATTTGAAAAGGGGGGCCAATATGAAGGAGGCGATTTGAGTTTATCATGGTTATGGTCTTGGTTTGGGGGGTGGGGCTGGTTGTTTAAAGACATACTTTTTATAATAATAGCTATTGCATTAAGTTGTTTATTAGTACAGTGCTTACCTGCTCTCTGTTCCTGTTTAAAATTGTGTAAACTTCCGCCAGTGAAAATACTAGAAACCAATCGAGCTATGATGCAGAGAGAAGAGATAAATTCCCTAATGGCTATTGACCCCACTATCCTCACTACAGATACTGGTTGCTCATACCCATCGGTTGTTTATGTCCCCATGAATGCAAATTTCAATGAAGTAGGAGTAAAATTCAACATATATGAGGAAATTTAGAACTATTCAAACGTTTATTATGTTCAGAAGAAAAAAAAACTCAAAAAGGGTCGATTGTTAGAATTCATTTTGAATTGCTTCGTTTCTTTACACGTGTAAGTTTGAGCTTTTGTTGTCTCTGAACGCACTGTCTATCACATATGTTATCTTATGTATATTTGTTTAGGTAAAATAAGCCTGGTTCCACGCAATAGGCTTGCAGCTGGTTTCTTTCCCTAACTGGGGCACTGTACTCATTATAATTGTGTGTTCAAATAACTAACTGACCTCGGCTGTGGTATTTTGGGGAGGGAAAGGCTGATATCTATACCTTTGAACCACGTAATCCTTTGAAGGGTCTCAAGAATGTGGGGAGTCAGGCAGCTGCAGAAGGGAGGCAAGGACAAAGCTGGGAATGGAACCAGTGTGTGGAAACTGATTAACTCCTTAAAATATCTGTATGACGTATATCATTATTTAGACATTTTATGTATCCTTTGATGTATGAGTATAAATATCACTGTTAAACGCTTTATGCTAGCACACTTTACTTCGGGCCTGGGATGCCAGTGGTAAACCTGTCCTCTTTGCTGCAGCAAAAATAAACAGACCTTTGGTCATTGATTTTTCACTCCGGCTCTCCGTGTCAAAAACTCCTTTGTAAATGCATTTGTAAGTATCTGCAAATATGTGCATTTGACAGTGTCTGTCGACTAGCAGGATGTGTACTTTCATATTCCGATACTCAAGTCGCACAGGAAGTATCTCCGGTTTGTGGTGGGGTCGCAACACTACCAGTTTGCGGTCCTTCTGTTTGGACTTACTTCAGCACCTCAAGTTTTTACGAAGGTGATGGCAGTGGTTGCAGCACATCTGAGAAGGAAGGGAATAGCGGTATTCCCCTACCTGGACGATTGGTTAATCAAAGCCAAGTCTCCAGCGCTTGTGCTGTCTCATCTGTGGATGACAACCCAGTTGTTGTTCGATCTGGGTTTTTCGATAAACGTACCCAAATTTCACCTGGAGCCCTCTCAACGCCTCCTGTTCATAGGGGCAATACTGGACACAACATTGTTTCGGGCCTACCCCCGCCTCAGCGGATTCGGGACATTCAGGCGCTGATTCCAATGTTTCAGAATGGAGCGGCTGTTCCAGTCCTCAAAGTCTTACGCCTGCTCGGTCTGTTTGCTTCTTGCATTCTGTTGGTCACTCATGCACGCTGGCATATGAGGGCTCTTCAGTGGTGCCTCCGCAGGCAGTGGTTCCTGCACAAAGGAGATCTCGGGGATTCGATAAGGATCTCCAGGGACACTGCAGCAGATCTTCATTGGTGGACGGTGGACGGCAACCTTTCCCAAGGAAGACCGTTTTTGCTACCACCGCCAGTGGCCACAGTGATATCGGATGCTTCCACTCTAGGGTGGGGAGCTCATCTGGGGGACCTGGAGATCAAGGGTCATTGGTCTCCAGCGGAACAGATGTTGCACATCAATCTGTTGGAATTGCGGGCAGTACGTTTGGCACTCAAGGCCTTCCTCCCTTCCCTTCGCAGTCAGTCGGTTCAGGTCCTGACGGACAACACTACCGCGATGTGGTACATAAACAAGCAGGGAGGGATAGGGTCGTACCTTCTCTGCAGAGAGGCTCTGCAGCTCTGGTCCTGGGCTCAGGACCATCAGATTTGCTTAATAGCAAATCATTTGGCCGGAGTTCTGAATGTACGTGCGGACGGTCTCAGTCGTCACTACTCAGTAGATCACGAGTGGCGTCTCCATCCGGACATGGTCCTCTACATCTTCAGGATGTGGGGTTCGCCTCAGGTGGATCTATTCGCCACTCGGGAGAACGCGCACTGTCCGTTGTTCTGCAGCCTCCAGTATCCGATGCAAGGAGCGTTGGGGGACGCGTTTCAGATGTCTTGGAGCGGACAGTTGCTTTACGCGTTTCCCCCCATATACCCTTGATTCCTCGGGTTCTGAGGAAGGTTCGCCAAGACCAGGCCCAAGTCATCTTGGTGGCTCCGGACTGGCCGAGAAGGGTGTGGTACACAGACCTTCAACTCTCTCAGTGCCCTCCGCTCCGTCTCCCACTCAGGGCAGACCTCCTCTCACAGTCGCAGGGGCAGGTTCTACACCCCCACATCCAAAGCCTGCACCTTCATGCCTGGAAATTGAACGGGGCAACCTGAGTTCCTTTTCTCTCCCACCGGATGTAGTGGATATTATTCTATCGTCCAGGCGACACTCCACTAAATCCATTTATGCTGGTAGGTGGGCAAAATTTGTGGTTTGGTGCAGAGAGAATCAAAAAGATCCCTTAAAGGCCCACCTTTCAGATGTTCTTTTGTTTGCTCTTGATTTAGCAAACAAAGGCTGCGCGGTAGCTACAGTTAAGGGCTATTTAGCGGCTCTGTCGGCTTTTCTTTGCCTTCCGGACTAGCCTTCTCTATTCAAATCTCTAATTGTAAATAGGTTCATTAAGGGCTTAGTTAATAAGTTTCCTCCCACGCCCTTTCACATGCCTCAGTGGGATTTAAATCTGGTTTTGACATTCCTGATGGGTTCGCCTTTCGAACCCATGCATTCATGCCCATTGAGATATTTAGTCCTTAAGACTGTTTTCTTGATTGCAATCACCTCTGCTAGAAGGGTTGGGGAGCTTCAAGCCCTTTCCATTAAACCTCCCTTTACCATGTTTTTCCCTGATAAAGTGGTGCTGAAAACCAGGGCAGCTTTCCTGCCATAAGTTGTCACTCCTTTTCATATGGGACAGACTATTACCCTTCCCTCTTTCTACCCTCCTCCACACCCCTCTAAAGATGAAGAGAGACTCCATCGGTTGGACCCTAAAAGGGCTCTTAGTTTCTACTTGGAGAGAACAAAAGACTTTCGTCTGGATGATCAGCTGTTCGTGGGGTATGTTGGACAGCGGAAGGGCAGAGCGGTCCAGAAGCGAACTATCTACAGGAGGGTCATCCTTTGTATAAAAGTTTGCTACTCACTGGCGAAGAAAGTTCCCCCGGAGGGTATCAGGGCCCATTCCACCAGAGCTAAGTCGGCCACTTCGGCTCTGGCAAGAGGGGTTCCAATAGTGGACATTTGTAAGGCGGCAACTTGGGCGTCCCTCCATACCTTCGCAAAACATTACTGTTTGGACTCTGAGGTGAGGAGGGACGGCCACTTTGCACTCTCGGTATTGCAGGATTTCTTGGTGTAATCAGGCGGGCACCCACCACCGAGTGCGGTACTGCTTTGGGACTCTATTCATAAGGTGAGGAATCCACAGGTACTTGTATCCATCAGAAGAACAAGTTACTTACCTTCGATAACGCTTTTTCTGGTGGATACAATAGCTACCTGTGGATTCCTCACAGTCCCTCCCGCCTCCCCGTTGCCTGCCTGATTGCACAGTTATTGTTGCAAAGATTTATATATATATATGTATATATGTGTATAATTTGATATTTATATTTCATGTGAATATATGCAATTATGGGAAGTGTTCTAGTGTATATGTATTTTTTAGTTTTTTATTGGTCGGTTCTCACCTGTTCGCCTCAAAGGCATGTAAAAAAATGGGGTGAAACTGACGTCAGCACGCCGACGAGGACCTCTAATTGGCACGGTGATGTCAGACGGAGTCACGTGGAGCCGTGCCATTATGACGTCCTCGTCGACGTGGACAGCTAGGAAGAAGACTTTCCGTCGGATGCTGGCGCAAGGACGAATTCATAAGGTGAGGAATCCACAGGTAGCTATTGTATCCACCAGAAAAAGCGTTAAAGAAGATAAGTAACTTTTTCTTCAGAGTCTTTCCCTGCAGTAAGCGCTCCTTCCTCGGACTGGCATCTGAACATATGTCTATTTCAACTCATGAGTGCATTGAACCCATTCACAGAGATTTCTCAAATGGAAGGTTGTCTTATTACTAGCACTCACTCCAAGTAAGGTAGGGTAGATACAGGCTTTCTCAACTCAAGAACCTTCTTGCATCTCTCAGGCAATTTAGTACTTCTCTGAACCTATCCAAAGATTTACTCCCAAGGTTCCTTCAGATTTTGCATCATTGAACCTAAAATATTTCAGACTTTTCTCCCGAACTCAACATCACAAGCTGAGAGGTCTGTTCATACGCTAGGTATCAAGTGATATCTAAAATTTCTACTTACATCGTGCTAAACAACTCGTGTGAACTAACTGTTGGACTCAGAGTGACCCACTCGTAAGGGTGCTCCAGCACAATGGCAACCATCGCTGAATGAATTTCAGCTGCAGTCCAGTTCTGCCATTCAAAGACTAGCAAGCCCCTCACAGAGAAAACTAGGGTCCATTCAACTGGGGCAGTTTCAACCTCAACTACTTTTTTTGCTTAGGGCGTAAGTACCTCTGGAGAAGATGTCGTGCTGCAACTTGGAAAAGTGAGCATATAATTCATGCAGCATTATTCCCTGAAATTGGCACAGCACAGTAATGCAGATGTAGGGCAGGTTTTACTACACCACTTATTGCAATAAGGAGAACCTTTTTTTGTTCCATGTGTTTATGTTTTCATGCAAATTTGAATGTATGATGTGTATATATGTTTTTATATATTTATTATATTGCATATGAATGCTATGCATATATTTTCTATCCACCATCCTCTATTTGCGCCAATACTATAAGATATGCAAATACAGTTACCGCTTGCTATTCTGATTCAAGCATGTGAATCTATGAAAGATCAAATACTGGAGAAGAAATAAGTTACTTGCCTGTAACTGCACTTCTCCAGTATTGGTATCTTTCATAGATACCAATATGACAATAGGATGGAGCAGGAAGACTCCTCTTGTGGTTACAAAAACGTAAATCAAGGGAACATTCATTCTCTGAGGAAGAGAGGGATGACTTCGCAAACTGAGAAATCCCACAAGAGGGAAAGATCTTCGGGAGTGGAGCCTTCAGAGCCCCACAAAAAAGCACCAAAAAATCTAATGGAAAAGAGATGGTGCCACATAAGAAATCTTCCTCAAAGGTCTCTTCTGAGCCTTCAACACCAGCTACTAGAGAACGTTGTGTCAAGAAAATTTGGAAATCACTTCCTTCTACATCAAAAATGATTTTGGATTAAAAAAAAAAATCAAATTTCAACATTTTTAGCACCGTTGACGATATCGTTGACAAAATCGACCACCAAAATGCCGACATTTACAATGGCGGCATTGCCTATGATAATATCCTCATCTCCATTGTTGTCGATGACAATTGTATCCTGCAAGATTACGGCGAAGCCTTCGTCGACTAAGAAAATGAGGACGCTCCCATCAACAAGCCAGCAACGAGCGGTACAGCTATGGTGACATCTTTTCCATCGACGATACCAACGTCGACGAGGGTTACCAAGAATACATCACCATTGACAACAGTACCGTCGACAACTCCATCGTTGACAACTCCACCATCCAAAAAGCAGTCGACAAAGCCATCGTCGACGATAGTATTATCAACACCGTCTACAGAGATGCCAACAACAACCACATTGTCTTTGACACCCTTGTTGCCTGTTACAGGCCTGCCCCATGCAGGCCAACTATTACGTCAGGAGCACACCCCACCAAGTAGTCACCCCATTTCCATGGCATCATCTGTTGAACGACAAATTTGAGGATGAAGGACCTTTTGGAGTAGTGCACAGCCCCTCCGAGTTGCTAGTTAAGTACCAAGATGATGAACAAGATGATGACCAGTACTATCATACCAACGTTTACATGACTGAGAACGTACAATAGAGCTACCAGCCCAGCTCAACACATAATATACAGGACCAAATGATCCAGATGTCACAGGACTTGATATTTAACCTGCAAGCAATGCTACAGGACTATTATAGAAGCTTTACCGAACCTGCACAATCTGCACCTCCATTGCAGTTTCATACTCTGGTGCGATCACTTCTGCAAATGCCGCCTACTCTCCCTACAATGCTATCCTTTTTAGGGATTCTGCTATCTACAATTCCATTAGCAGATTCCCCCGTCAGACAACCACGATACATTGCAGGACGAACAAGAAGAGGAAGGAGAAATAAGAGAATAAGCCTCCACTGCTTCAGAGTGGGACAACTATGTTATACAGCCGCCACCACCACAACCGACTCCTGTTGACTCTCCACCGGTTGATATTGGTGGTTTTTATAGCATAATGGAGCGTGCACTGAAAATATTTGTCACCTCTAACATCACAACAGACAGACTGTTTCTTTTAACTTTAAGGAACCCAGAGAGAAGTCAGGGAAAGCAATACCCTTACTAGATTTCATCTTGCAAGAGGATATTCGTACTATGAAGAATCCAGCCACCATTTCAGCAGTCATGCCGAGACTGGATAAGAAATACAAAGTACCAGACAATGGGCCATCTTGTTTAATAGGACATACGAGGCCAGACTGTTATAAGTCAAACTGCCAAGAGATGTTACAAAAATCCATCAGCACCCATCACAACACCACCATAGAGAGATGGGCGCCACCTCGATTCTATTGGGAAACTATTCTCAAGTATGACAGGGCTTACAGCCCGTGCAGCTAATCCTCTTGCGATTCTGGCAAGGTTCGACAGACTGATGTGGTCGGATATGTCGAAATACATAGATCTCCTTCCAGAAGATTCTAAAGAGGAAGCCAGAAAGATTCTCCATGAAGATCAAAAAGCGCCTGCAGAGATAATAGACATCTCTGCAACAGGTTTTCGGCAGCTGGCAGGAGCAGCTGTGCTCAGAAGACAAGCCTCGCTAAATGCCACATCTTTTAGGCCAGAGGTGCAAAGCAAAATTTTGGACATGCCTTATGGCTAGACATTTTTCAAAAAGCACATAGACGATGCCATGCAAGCTATTAAGACCGATACTGACACTGCTAAATCATTGCGTATGTTACAATCGAAAAGGCAGCCATTTCGAGGAGCCATTGGCAGGAGTACTTTTTCCTTTTGGGGAGTTTTTCAGCCTTTAGGCAACAATATCAGCCCTACCAAGGACAATACCGTTCTCACTACACCCAGCAGTATAGACAACCACCTACTGCAGCCAACTACAGGGAAACAACCCACCAGAGGTCGAGACTCTTAAAGGAAACAATGACCTAACACCAGCGCAGGCTACAGCACATTCCCAATTACCACACAAATTAGGAGGTCAATTCTCCCAATTTTAACATCAATGGGCTACTATAACAGACAGATGGGTCCTAGATGTCATAACTTGAGGGCATACTCTAATTTATCAACAAACCACTAAATCGCCCGCCCAGGAGTCCACACCCTCTACATCTAAAACAGCTACTAAAAGAAGTTCCCCTAGTGATAACCAAAGGAGCAATAGAAAGAGTACTGTATAGTCAAAAGGGAAGGGTTTTTTATTCCATTTCTTTCCGATCAGGAAAAAATGAGGAGATTGGAGTGCGATATTGGATCTTCGCAAACTGAACAAATATAGTTTAAAAACAGTCCTTTCGTATGGTTACTTCACAGGACATTTTGCACCTTCTAAACCATGGCGACTACATGACATCTATTGACCTCAAAGATGCATATTTCCACATACTCATTCATGCAAATCATCGAAAGTACTTGCGATTCAGGTAGCGGGCACTTTCAGTTCAAGGTGCTCCCCTTTGGTTTAAAATCAGCCCCTCGAATATTTACAAAGATACTTGCCACATCTAAGGCAAAAAGAAGTTCAAGTATTACCATACTTGGACGATTTGGTTTTCAAGACACCATCACAACAGTCAAACACAGAGCACACAAACATATGTCTCAAATTGTTTGACAGGTTGGGTCTCACTACAAACCTTCAAAAGTCCTCCCTCATTCCGAAAGCAGAAATAACATTCCTAGGTGCAGTTATCAACACCAATACAGACAATGCGACTGCCTCACTGGTCAGACGGATAAAAATGCAATAATTGTCCCACAAACTTATCAAGAGTCTGTTTCAGTTCAGACATACAAATCGTTCCTAGGAATGCTGTCTTCTTCCATCCCTCTAATTCCGAACTGCAGACTTCTCATGAGACCACTGCAAGAAGAGTTAGACAGGCAGTGGAAACAATCTCAGGGCTCCTTCGACAACATCCTACAAGTAACTGTAGCAATGAGATCCTCCATACAATGGTGGACGCAGAAGAAGAACTTGGCAGAAGGTCTAACACTTCTGTCCCCAGTAACAGACTACGAAATAACGACAGATGCGTCCTTACAAGACTGCGGCGCTCACTTACATGATCTTTCCATCAGTGGAAAGTGGGGCAATCCAAACAAGAAGATGCACATCAACCATCTCGAAATCAAAGATAGCTCTAGCGCTCCGTTTGTTCCTTCCAAGAATTGCAAAATCATCCGTGCTTATCAAAACGGAGAGCACCATGTGCATGCACTACTTAAACAAGCGGGGGGAACGAGATAAGCAACACTGTTGCATCAAGCCCAAGAAATTTGACGGTGGCAATACAGACCAAAATATCTCTGAGAGCGGAACATTTACCAGGAGCATCAAATGTGCTGGCAGACACACTGAGTAGCTTGTCTTCAACCTTCCATGAATGGGAACTCGACCATCAAATATTGCAGAACATATTCATCCGATGGGGCACGCCAAAGTTGGACCTCTTCACCACCAGGGAAAACCGCAAATACCAGTACTACGTAAGTTGGCGTCACCAAAAAGGATCGTGGGGAGATGCATTTTCGATAAGATGGTCGAAGATATTTGCTTACGCTTTTCTCTCAATTCATCTAATCCCTCAGATACTTTGCAAACTCAAGAGAGAACCATGCAGGATCATCCTCATAGCCCCCAAATGGCCCAAACAGTTCTGGTACACAGAACTTCTCCTGCAATCGGAAAGCCCACACATACAGGTAATGCCCAGTCGTTAATTGCTAACAATCAACAACGGACAGATCGTGCATCCCAATCCGAATCATCTACACTTGACGGCTTGGCTCCTGAACACCATGAACTCCAAGGCAAGAGCAGATTCTACAAATAGATCATATAAATTAAAATGGAAACGTTTTTATAATTGGTGCCAGCAGAGCAACTTGCACCCGTTTTCTTCAAATCCTGAACAGATTTTACCATACCTTTTACAACTAGCAAAATCCTGACTATCACACTCATCCATAAGATTTTATTTGGCAGCAATATCCTGATTTAGGAGAGAGGACAAACACCATCTTTCTGGTCGTCAAGAGCTATCAAATTTATAAAAGGGCTTTTCAGAGTTTTTCCCCCCAGTAAAACGACCACCGCCCACGTGGCATCTTAACATTCTTATCCCAGTTGATGAAAGCCCCTTTTGCCTCTATACGTAAGGCAGAACTAAAATATATTACAGGAAAAACTGCGCTGCTACTAGAGCCCTTCATGCAGTTAAAAAAGGACTGTATTCTTTTTAGAACAAACCCAAAATTAATACCAAAAATTCCATCGGATTTTCATCTAAATGAACCCATCATTTTAAGAACATTTTTTCTAAACCCTCAATCGCCTGCTGAACAGACACTACACACCTTAGATGTTAAAAGTTGAATAAGATACTATTTACTTAGAACACAACAATTTCATAAATCAAACCAGTTATTTGTCACTTATGGTAACTTTAGAAAAGGCTTTCCAGCAACCAAGGCCACAATCGGAAGATGGATTGCAGAAACGATTAAATTCTACCTTGCAAAGGCATGGAAACCATTAGCAGATAGAGTGAAAGCTCACTCTAGAAAGCTGTGTCTACATCAACAGCTCTATTTGCAGATGTGTCTATCCAGCAGATCTGCAGAGCAGATCTGTCTAACAGAAACACCTTCACTCAAAACTACTGCCTGGATGAAGCTGACCAATCGGATGCAGCAGTGGGGTAAGCAGTTTTACGCCACCTATTCCAATAAGGTGAGCCATACTATAATTTATTTACCCACCATCGCTCCTGATGTATATGCATATATTTGGTCATTGTAAACTGCTGACTACTCTGATTCAAGCATGTGAATCTATAAAAGATTCAATACTGGAGAAGAAAATAAGTTACTTACCTGTGATTGTAGTTCTCCAGTATTGTAATCTTTTATAGATTCACATGCGACTTTATTGTGTTTACAGTATAACTCACCTTTGTATGTGAAAATCTGAGGAACTGGAGCCTCTGTGATGAGGGTGATGTCTCCTGATTGGGCAGTGCATATCTTTGGTCCTTTTTTAACAAAGGATATGGATAGGCTGTTAAATAGAACTTTGCATTCCTTTTTAAAACCTATTAGTATACTGTACACTACTTGTTATGGTACCGGGGACTCCCACTTCGAGGAATGATTCAAGCATGTGAATC
Organism: Pleurodeles waltl; assembly: GCF_031143425.1. Lineage (NCBI taxonomy): Eukaryota > Metazoa > Chordata > Amphibia > Caudata > Salamandridae > Pleurodeles > Pleurodeles waltl. The sequence continues at coordinate 974,244,334 of NC_090450.1, read as the reverse complement.
TATGAAAGATTACAATACTGGAGAACTACAGTTACAGGTAAGTGACTTATTTTCTTCTTCCTCGCTCAGATAATCTAAGCAGAACAAATTATTTCCTATTTTAACTTCCAGATCTGTAGGTGAGGGCAACATCACATTCAGAGAAGAAAGTGGCCCACGCACTTGTGTAGGTGACATTCTCTTGATTTATTTGAAGTCGGTGATATTTTGAAGATCCACATATACAGTAAAAAGTTCTTTGGGACCCATTTAGAAGGTAATGTCTCCTTTCTTTAAACAGCAGTTAATAGCCAGTAACATCTTGTATGTAATGATATAGGGGGTCATTCTGACCCGGGCAGGCGGCGGACACCGCCTGCCTGGCGGGAACCGCCAAATGGCCGCTCTGCGGTCAGAAGACCGCGGAGGCCATTCTGACTTTCCCGCTGGGCCGGCAGGCGCCTGCCAAGGGAGCGCCCGCCGGCCCAGCGGGAAAGGCCCTGCAACACAGAGGCCGGCTCCGAATGGAGCCGGCGGTGTTGCAGGGGTGCGACGGGTGCAGTTGCACCCGTCGCGATTTTCACTGTCTGCTATGCAGACAGTGAAAATCATGCTGGGGCCCTGTTAGGGGGGCCCTGCACTGCCCATGCCAGTGGCATGGGCAGTGCAGGGGCCCCCAGGGGCCCCACGACACCCGTTCCCGCCATCCTGTTCCTGGCGGTCAAAACCGCCAGAAACAGGCTGGCGGGAAGGGGGTCGGAATCTCCATGGCGGTGCTGCTTGCAGCGCCGCCATGGAGGTTTAGCCCAGCCAGGGGAAATCTGGCGGGAAACCGCCGGATCCCCTTTTCTGACCGCGGCTTTACCGCCGCAGTCAGAATGGGCACTGAAGCACCGCCAGCCTGTTGGCGGTGCTTCCGTTGCCTGCGGCCATGAGGCCCATAGTGTAACTCAGCTGAATTAACTTTATTTGAAAATGAGCATGATGTGTAACTGTCTAGTAGAGAAAGTCATTGGGATGAAAAAAAAACTGTAGCCATTAGAAAAGCATCAGTAACAACATAAAATAGTTTTGATGTTCCTGGGTGTGTTAAAATGGATGCAACAGTAAACTTCCTTTAACATCTGAAAAGCCTTTTCTGCCACTTGTGACTATTCAAATAACAAACATTTTCTAATATTTTGATTAATAGGATGCACTATTCTTGAAAAGCCTTCCGTGAAACACCTATAAAATTGTCAAACCCAATAAAACGTTGGATTTTCTTCACTGATTTGGGAGCCAAGATAAAATGGTTTCCACCTTCTTCATATCTTTACATATTATGAATCCAAGAAACTTTAAGCAATTCTCCTGAAAATAACACCTATCAGCTTAGCAAATAACCAATGTTTGGTCGATAAAGACAATTCATACTTAGATTGTTCTGTCAAAGAATTTGACGTGATCAATTTATCATGTAAGTAATTGATGGCGTGCTGATTTAAAACTGCATGTAATGCTTCATTAATAAAAGAAACTTCAGGTAACAGGGAGTCACTGCCTAAACTGAAATGCATCACTTGATATTCAAATAATCCAAATTTGGTCTTGAATGCAGGCTTCCACATATGCTACTCTCAAATGTAGTTCAGTGAATACTGTTGCTCCTTTTGCTTGGAATCACTGTAATAGGATATTGGTTATTAATGCTAAAAGCTAGTAGATCTCAATATTCCATATGTCTTTATCCTTCCAATTTGTCTTGGGAATAAAAACCAAGGTAAAGTGAATGGAGAACTGAAAGGTTTTATTAAACCATTTCCGAAATGTGCATCAAAGTATTCTAAGTAAACTCACTTTTCTTTTCAGTTAAGGTGTAAATTCTGCAACAGGGTAACTTAGCTCCAGGAAGCAAAACTACCCAACAGGCATATTGTTGATGTGGTGGTGGTGTTTAAGCTCCCTTCTTGCTAAAAATGGTAATATAATCATGATATTGCAAGGCGATTTACATTGTGATGGTTAACTTCATTATTGAATGAAATGATTATGCAGCCACAAGAGAAAACATATCTCCCTAGTATTCAAATTGATTCTTGGATTGTATCTTTTTAATCATGGTAATTCTCAATCAAACTATTTATATAGCGCAACTTCTCACCCATGCAGGTATCCAGGCGCTGTGCTGCTGGGTCAGTCAAGAAGCTAGGTCTGGAGCCCCTTCTTGAAGTGAGTCAGGGAGGGAGAACTGTGGAGGTGGAGGGCGTTCCATGACTTGGCGGAGAGGTAGGAGAAAGAGCGACTTCTGGTGCAGCAGTACAAGATGTGAGGTGTCTGAGCAAGGGCTTGGTGAGCGGAGGTTTCTGGGAGATTGGTTTAACCTCAGGCGGTGGTTGAAGTCCTTGGTTGTGGAGGACCTTGTAGGCGTGTGTCAGGAGATTGAATTGACATTGTTTCTGGATGGGGTGCCAGTGGATGTCTTTCAGCCCTGGTATGATCTCATACTGTGGAGCATCAATTAAATGAAACAAAATTGTTTCAGAATGCTGTTGAATATCTAACATGACAAATCAAAGTGTACAAAGCAGCACATGTCCAGATGTAGGTGTAGTTCTAACAAAAGCTTTGACTGGATATTCTTTTTCCTTTTTTAATATAGGCCACTTTAATCTTTGGACTCTTTCAGTTTGAAAATATACCTATATTGACAGTCTATAAATTAATTTGATATTTTATGCATGTATTTGACATTAAAGATATGTCATAGTTACTTGAAATGAAGCAATCACTCTACATTCTTCCAACCCTGCAATTCCAGTACATGTTGTGGAGTGATCGGTCTCCAAACCACTGGTTAGATGTTGTATTAGGACAGGCTGACAGAAACGTTTTGTTAGACCTGCAATAAAGACATCACACATTTCTTAGCCTATTTTCTCTTTCTTTCGCCTCTAGTCATTGGTGGATCTAACAGCACTTACGTTGGTTCTGGCAAAGTGGATCAGGTTTTATTTTCTTGAAATTTGATTAAATGCTCTGTTACGCATCGTACGATCTTCATTCAAAGTCATAAACTTTTGAATAATTACTCGCTGAGTGTGTGGACCCCAGAGCATTTTCTATTCAACAGTCACACAGTGTCCATCTGTCTTTGATGAGCAATACCATGTAATAGTCAGTGGCTCATTTGTTTTCTGAAAACTCCTATAAAGAACCTAAAAAAGCAAATTCAAGCTTGCATTTCTGCACCAAATGTGCAGGAAAGTGAAAATGTATGAAAGGGAAGAAGGAAAAATACAATGCAAGAAATTGCAAATGATATGATACTATCAAAAGTAACAAGTCTCCAATTCTTTTTTTTTTTATAACAGAAACCAAGTATCACATTGTAAAACCTGATTATCTCAGGGTAGCAAAGCAGGGCACTCTAAAGACTATTCAGGAGAGGTAGTGTGGGCTAGTAAACCTAGCTTGCTGGTACACATCAACACACAATTATTGTCCAGTCAGTGCTTTTTCTCATAAAAAGTGAAAATACTTTTATGACACGTGCACACACTACCAAATACTGGCCCTCATTCTGACCTTGGCGGTCGGCGGAGAGGCGGCGGTCGGACCGCGAACAGACCGGCGGTATTAAAAATGGCATTCTGACCGCGGCGGTCACCGCCGCGACCGACCGCCACTTCCCCACTCCGACAGCCACGGCGGTCATGACCGACGGGCTGGAGTCTGCGCACTCCGGTCCGGCGGTCGACCCAAGACCGCCAACGGTATCATGACCCTGCTTACCGCCGCGGTTTCTGGCATTCGGGAACCGCCATGCGAACCATGGCGGTAGGCACTATCGGGGCCAGGGAATTCCTTCCCTGGCACTGATAGGGGTCTCCCCCACCCCCCACTGCCCCCCGAGTCCTCCCCCCACACCCTCCACCCCCCTGCCACCCCCCAGAGGTGGTACGAACCCCCTCCCCACCCCACCCCGACATGCACATACACGCACCCCGACATGCACACACCCCCAACATGCACATATACACACCCCCTACACACACACATACACAACGGGGACACATACATGCCGACATGCGCACCCGCCGAACTACACACATTGCCCATAGGCACAGCAGCACTCCCCGCCCGCATGCACGCACTCACACACCCCCTCTACACACTCACACGCACACCCCCATGCACGCACACATCACACAACACCCCCCCACCCCCTCACCTCACGGACGATCAACTTACCTTGTGCGTTGGTCCTCCGGGAGGTGACAGGAGCCATGGGGAGGTGACCGCCAACAGAAGACCGCCAACAGAAGACCGCCACACAGAAATGTGGGTCGTAATTCTGTGGGCGGTGTTCTGCTGGCGTGGCGGTGGAGGTTGACCAGTCTCCACTTTCCCGCCGACCGCCAGTGTGGCTGCTGGCGGTTTTCCAGCGGAACGCTCCCAGTGGTCAGAATGCGCACAGCGGCATACCGCCGCGGTCGGCGGTCTTCACCGCGGCGGTAACTCGGCGGTCTTGCGAAAAGACCGCCAAGGTCAGAATGAGGGCCGCTATGTATTAGATTACAAATATAAACATACAGGTAGATGGAACTAACTTTGGTGACACCCTCATAACACAATATACCCATAGCGGGTCTTCAACCCTATGACCACAATACCCCACCTCTATCGGTTGCATCCTCACAAGATCATGGTGGTGTCATTATCAATAATGCAGGCCTACTTGCTTTTCAGGATTACATTAGTGAAGCAGCCACATCATGAATAAACATTTTCTGGACATGAAAAGAGCTCTACAGTTTTCTGAAGACAAAACTAAAGATACAAGAAAATCAACCAACTATTTGTTAACTACTGTCACATCAGACAAGGGTTGGCCACTTTAAAAGTGAACTGCGCTGTGGATAGTGGCATGTATTTCAGTGTAACCAACTTTTGAAAAAGCCACTGCCAGGTAAACTCAGATCCCAGTCCACAAGAGGAAAAGCGCATACTAAAGCATCTATAATGGATACCCCTATTGAAGATATTTGTAAAGCTGCAAAATGAAAATCTATTCTCACATTCCTAGTTCTCGAGTATTGGATCTTTCATAGATTCACATGGCTGAATCATTCCCCATTGTCAAAGTGGGAGTCCCATGGTACTGACTGAAGCAGTACAATAATGCACACATAGCTTATAAAGGCTAAAAGACATTTATTTAAGTAGTGTATCCACATCATTTATAAGGATCCAAACTCCAGCCAATCAGGTGACAGCACCCTCTAGAACACTCCTCACAGACCCATCTTCCCCCAGATTTTCTATTGCACTTTATGTGAAGAGTCTTTCCGAGTTATGCTCAGTTTTAACATCTGAACCAATTTTCGGTACTCTAAAGACAGCTTTACCCTTCCTTTTACTACATACTAACTATAGTAATGTAGGAGTATCAAAGAAAGGACTTTCAGACCCTCTGAAAAAGAGACTTCACCCTGAAGACTCAAACAAGAAATGAATCTGCTGCCTACACCCTGCCCACAAGATAAAGAATTGTCAAATCTGCCTCACTTTTCCCTCTAAGACTCAAGGATAGGGACGGGAGGCTTCCCTTATTGCTGCAGAAATTAAAGTCAAGAAAGTCTGTTCTTTTTGAGGATGAGGATAGTGAGGGTCCTACTCACATTCAGGAAAGGTTTTAAAAAAATATATACAAAAATAAAAGGTAGGGAGAGGTGGCGTGACCAAGAGTCTTCAGAGGTGCCTAGGAAAGCCATAAAAAGACACCATGAGCCTTTAAGGGACAGTTCTCACAGGCAGAATCAAATCTCCTCTGAAGCTGCAAGATCCGAGCCTACCACTCCTTCTTCAAACTTGGCTTTACGCTTTGAAAAATCCTTTTTGGAGCAGTTAACAATAAAATCTAGACTGGTTGTAAAGATGGCAAAGACAACATTGTCTGTGACTGTGACCACGATGACAATGGTAACGTGGACAGCACAACGAGGACACCATCTTGCGATGATCCAGTCGGAAAACTGTTGACTAGACCATCGACATACCCACCTTTGACAAAAGGACAGTTGTCAATGGTAAAACCACCAGCAGAGAAACTTACACTGACTCAACAACTACGCTGGTTGACGAGAGATATTAAAATAAACTACTTACCTGTAACTGTTGTTCTTCAGTATGGGAATCTTTCATAGATTCACATGCTTGAATCATTCCCTATCGTTGAGATGGGAGTCCCCTGGTACCTTATAATAGCAATGTAATGTTAACTATAGTGCATGAGGGCCTTGGGGCTCTCACATTAGTAGCATATCCTTGTCAATTTAAAAAAGAGACCAAACTTAGGTTTCAGACAATCAGGCTGCTTTGCCCTCCAGAACAGTCCTGTGAGAAGCTCCAGTCCCTTAGATTTTTCAGAGCATGAGTGCTGGAGTACCTGAGTTAGAGTGTAACGGTGAGCTTCTCAGAAGAGGCGGGAAGGTTGCTTGTGAGTCTATGAGAGATTCCAGTACTGGAGAACTACAGTTACAAGTAAGTATCTTATTTTCTTACTCCAGTATTGGAACTTTCATAGATTCACATGCTTGAATCAGAGCAGCAAGCAGTAGTGAAGGACATTGTATGCTTAATATTCATATAATTGAAAAAAAACACGAATACGATTGATCAACAAAACTTTAGGTGATAAATGCGTATTAATAACCATATCCTAACATACAATCTTAAATAAAAACAGTGCACGGTCAAAGGAAGAAAAAAAAATGAGTATGCAATGTGCGGAACATATACTGGGATGGAGGGAAAGAGAGAATACAATAGCTCACAGTTACTGGAACAGAAATCTTAGCACCGCTTGTCCTACTGCTACATCACCTTGTGGCATTGTCTCCAAGCAGTAATGCTTTGTAAAAGTGTGACTGCGCTTCCAGGTAGCCACTCTTCAAACATCCTGGATGGAAACACCAGCAAATAGTGCAACGGATGCTGCTACGGCTCTTGTTGAATGGGCATGCGTCGATCTGTGCACAGGCTTTCCTGCAGTTCAGGGACAGTAATTGATTGCACTAGACATCCATCTAGCAGTCCCTTGCTTGGAGAGTGGTTGACCTTTTCCTATGGATGCGGAACGGCACAAACAGTTGATTGGATCTTCCAAAGTCCTTCGTTTTACCCACATACAATTTGAGACATCTTTTGATGTCTAAGGAATGAAAGGCCTGTTCCGCCGGTGTGGAAGGATTTGGAAAGTACGACTTCAGGACTACTGGCTGATTAATGTGGAAATCTGAAGGGACTTTGGGTATGAACCTTGGATTTGTTTGTAGTAATACCCTATTTTCATTAAACTGCAAGACAGAATCCTCTATATGGAAGGCTTGTGTAGGAAAGTACCCTCTTTTTGGCATGGTTACCCCCACATTTTGCCTGCTGTCAGTATGTTTTCACTGTTCTCGCACGGATCCTGCTAACCAGGACACCAGTGATCGTGCTCTCTCCTTCTAAATTTGGTTGCTTAGGACTTTGCACACCCCACAATTGGCATACTGGTGCCCTCATATAAGTCCAAGTATATGGTATTTAGGTACCCAGGGCATTGGGGCACCAGGGGTTCCCCATGGGCCGCAGCATGTATTATGCTACTCATGGAAGCCTATTCAAAATGTGTCTGCAGGCTTTCCATTGGAGCCTGCGTGAAAAGGGGCATGCACCCTTTCAGTGCAGGTCACTGCACCAGATCCCTCTAAGTCACCCCATGGTAGGCCCTCCTAGCCCAGAGGGCTGTGTGTGAGGCAACCCCTGCATGAACAGAGGTGCCCCTATGAACTCCAGGTCCATTAGACTGGACTCCGTAAGTGCTGGGAAGCCATTTTACCTGTGTTCTGGTCAAAGGTCACTATCTATGTCCAGCTACATAATGGTAACTCCGAACCTGGGCATGTTTGGAATCAACATGTCAGAACCATGCCCCAGTATTGTTGCCAGTATTGGTTGTATGATTCCATGCACTGTGGGGGCTCCTTAGAGGACCCCCAGCATTGCTCCTACCAGTCTTCTGGAGTTTTCTGTGCAGGGTGTGCTACTGCCACTCCTCAAACAGGTTTCTGCTTTCCTGCTGGTTGACCAGCTCAGGCAGAGGAAGGCAGAACAAAGGGTTTCATGTGGGAGAGGAAGGTAACACCCTCTACCTTGGAAAATAGATGTTACATGGCTTGGGAGGGGTAGCCTCCCAAAGCCACCGGTTTGATTTGAACGGCACATCTGGTGCCCTCCTTGCATAACTCAGTTTGCACCAGTCCAGGGACCCCCGGACCCTGCTCTGGTGCAAAACTGGACAAAGGAAATGGGAGTGACCACTCTCCTGTCCATCACCACCCCTATGGGTGGTGCCCAGAGCACCTCCAGGTGGCCCCTTGATTCTGGCATCTTGAATAAAAGGTGGGCGGAGGTCCCTGGGAGCATCTGAGCACCAGGTCAGGTAGGTGACGTCACAGCCTCCTCCTGATAGGTCGTCACCCTGCTGGGTTACTAGTGACCAGTCCCCCTTCCTGGGCTATTTAGGGTCACCCTCTTGGGTGGGTCCTCGGATTCGACGTGCAAGATTCCAGCAGGACTCCTCTGCATTGTTTACTTTATCTTCTGGCCACTGGGACTGCAACTGGACCGTCCAGGACCAGAATCTGCAGCTACAGCAACGATTCCGCTCTGCAACATTGTTTCTCTGGCTCCTTCCAGCAGCTGCAACATTTCCCTAGCTGTACATCCTCTGAAGGCTGAGAGTCTTTAGCCTGCAGAAGAAGGAATCTCCCATGGAGTGAAGGAGTCACTCCCCTGCATTTGCAGGCACCAACTGCAACGACAACTGGCTGCGTGGATCTTCTCTCCTCCTGAGCCGCATGGATCCTTCATCACATGTTGTGGTCTGGAGTGGTTCCCTTGGTCCTCTCTACTAGCTGTCCAACTTTAGAGATGGTAAGCCCTTGCCTCTCCTTGCAGGACAGTACCCCTGTGCACTGCTGCTCTTGCAGCTACCAAGGCTTGTTTGTTCCTCCTCCAAGGGATCTTCACGCTCCTTGTAGTCCCGACCTTCATCACTGCTAGCAAAGCAGTCTCCTGCCTCCTGCTCCAGGTACGTGGGACACTCCTCCAGGTGTGCTGAGTGGGCCTCCCTCCGACTCCTGTGCCTGCTGCCAGTGGTTTGCCTATGAGGGCTGATTCCTCTTGTGACTATCCCAGCTCTAGAGGTTCACCCCGGACTCCCCTCTTTTGGTCACGTTCCCTGGACCATGCTGGTCCTCTTCCGCCTTGCATTTGCCAAGGCTTGTTGGGGTTTTCCCAGCACCACTAACAGACTACATCTCGACTGCCGACGTGGGACATAACTTGCATCACTTCTGGGACTCCACTTCAGCTCCTGTGCTGACCTTCTTTATCCACCGTCGATCTGGTCCTGCATCCATAGAAAGGTGGGTAGTGGCTGCTGCCACAACCGGACACTCCAGCTCATACTGGACTTGGTCCTCTTCCTTTGCAGTTCCTCTTCTGTCAGGATCCACCTTTGGGTTCTTCCAGTCTTGGTTTGGTCTTGCACAATCTGTTTCCAAAGTCCTCCTGTTGGTTTTGGGGAAAACAAGGTACTTACTCTGCTCTCCTGGTCGCTAGGGGGTCACTTTGGTACTCACCTCTTGGGGTTCCTAGTTCCCCCAGCTCCCTTATATTGATTCCACGTCCTTGAGTGGGGGACTGCTTTTCACAATTCACTTTTTCTTAGTATATCATTTGGCCCTCCCCTAGGGCCCTCAATATTTGCTATTGCTTTTACTAATACATATTGCTATTTACTTATTGCTAATGTGTATATTATAGTGTTTACTTACCTCCAGTTGGGGGATTGTCTATTCAGTATTCTAGTATGTGTTAATATAATAAAGTACCTTTATTTTTGTAACACTGTGTGGATCTTTCAGGTGTGTGTGTGTGTATGTGTGTGTAAGTGCTGTGTGACTGTAGTGGTATTGCATAAGCTTTGCATGTCTTCTAGATAAGTCTTGGCTGCTCATCCACAGCTACCTCTAGAGAGCCCTGGCTTCCTAGACACTGCCTAAACCTCACTAATAAGTGATACCTGGAATTGATATAGGACCATATGTACCAACACATTTTCCCATAGACATAGAATGGGTAAAACCCTTTGATACATCTGGCTCATAAGGTGGTAACACCATAGGAGCTCACCACACACCAGGCCAGCTTCCTAATTGGTGGCAGCGGTGGGAAATTACACTTGCAATTGCCTTACCACTCTCACTAGTCACTTTCCAAAGGAAAAACTATTACTAGCTGTTAGGTACACACTACACTTAGTTATCATGATTTCTAGTCTCTTAGTTTTGGTACGTTAGGGGTCCAGCATAGCCCCTGCTCCAAACGTTTCTAGGGAGCCTAGTTGTTAGTGGTTGGGTGCACCCATACCACTCTAGCAAGAATGTCTTCAGTAGAGCACAGCTCTCAGGCCTGAGACTCTCACTATGGGAGTCTTACTTTTGAAGAGTTGAGGGAGATATGTGCCTCTAGGAAACTAAAGATCTGGATAACGCCCAACAAGAGTCTCCTTCTGGGGTTACTTCTCCAGGCTGACCAGGACAATACAGGCAGCCAGGAGGAGGAGGAAGTAGAAACTGACCCTCCAGTCCTAAACTGGGTAGATTTAGGCTACACTGGGGAGTGTCAGGAAGAACCTTGGGAACACCATAGACCTGTTAGGAGCACTGCAGGTAGTGAGAGGGGGGTTACTCTAGTAGGCCCACTTTTACTCCTAGAGGGTTGGTCCAGAGTTTTCAGGAGGACGGATAGATCCTCCTCTGTCCATACCATTGTCTCCTCAGTATCTGAGGGGACCCACTGCTCCAACTCAATGGAAGATTCCTTAGATAGGGAGCATAGGAAACAGGTTGGCGGATGTGAAGCTGAGGTTGCAGCAGCAACAGCTGGCCCTAGATAGGGAGGCCCTAGCAGTGTAAAGGGAGAGACAGAATTTGGGGTTAGCTCCTCATGGTGGCAGCAATCTTAGCTTTAGGGACACCAGGGTCAGGGAGGACTCCTGTGATTCTAGGAACCTGAGCAAGATAGTCCCACCTTACAAAGTGGGAGAGGATATTTATAAATGGTTCAGTGCTTTAGAGAGGGCCTGTAAAGTACAGAAGGTCCCCCAAAGACAGTGGGCAGAAATCTTGTGGCTCGTCTTCTCTGACAAAGGTAGAGACAAACTCCTCACTGTCCAAGAGGAAGATGCAGGCAACTACACAGCATTCAAAAATGCACTGTTAGATGGTTTTAGCTTGACTACTGAACAATACAGAACTAAGTTCAGGGAAACCAAAAAGGAGTCCTCCCAAGATTGGGTAGATTTTGTGGACTCCTCTGTTAAAGCTCTGGAAGGCTGGTTGCATGGGAGCAAAGTTAGTGACTGCCAGGGCTTATACAATTTGAGTCTAAGAGAGCACATTTTGAATAACAATATCTGATCAGCTGCATCAGTACCTCGTGGACTCTGGTCTGACCTCCCCAAGAATTGTGAAAGAGGGCAGACAAGTGGGTCCGCACCAGGGTGAGTAGAAAAACACACCCAGGGGGTGACAACAAAAAGGAGGCGGGTAAGCATCAGGATAAGGATGGGAACAAAGATCAAACTAAAGTGTCTTCATCAGGCCCACAAAACTCTTCTGGGGGTGGGAATAAATCCTCTTTCTCTCGTAGGGGATTTCCATGATAGTCATAAGCGTAGAATAATTCCCCGCCCTCCTGCGGGACCCCGGAGCACTTTTTCCAATATCACTTCTTAAGTGTCCCTGTTCGCCTTACTTCAGAAAGGCCTGCCAAGACACTTAAGAATGTTCCCATGCAGCCTATAGGAAGGGCTACAGTGTTCATGCTTCTTCATTCAGATTGTCCTTGAAGTAAAAACATTAAAATGTTTGACAAATAAAAGCCATTTTTCAGACAAACTACTTCCAAAAACTTATTTTATTTCACAAAAACCTCTAAGAAGGAGTGCAGAGCAGTGTAGCCCATAGGCTGCCATTAGTAATGAAGAAAAAGGATACTGTGCCTTTAAGAACAGCCAGCCCTCCAGTATCCCATCATGCCTAGAGAGAGGCTGTTACCTCAGTTCTTTTTTCCGGCACCTGCTGACAGGACCCTGGAGCATTGAACTCAACCTTTTTAGGTTTTTTCCTTCAAAAAGATAGAGAAACTTTCAGAAAAAAGGCTTCAATCGACATCTTTTGTCTTTCTCTACTAGATTTTGAAGTTTTCTGACAGAAGTTTAAGGCTTTTTTACTCAAAATGCCTTCCTTGTTTGACAAGTGCCCAAAATGTGTCAGAAAGAAGGCCAAAACAGACCCTCCTGACGTCTGTATTATTTGCCTGCCCTCATCACACATTCCTGCCTCCTGCAACATCTGCAAGACGTTCTCCAGACGCACTTTACGTGACAGGGAGAAAATTCGCCTTCAAGGGAGAGCAGAGAGAAGACGCCAAGGAACCAGTGGGACCTCTGAGCGAGGGGAAGGTCAGTCTTCCACCAGGGCTCATACCTCAGCCTCCAGTGGTCGTGGGAGGTCTGAGAGACGCTCTTTAGGGCGAAAACGACATCGGTCCCGGTCGACGTCAAGAGGAGGTACGGCGCTGACATGTTCGCCGTCGAAGTCCGGTTCGACGTCGTACAGAAGTCACCAGTCGACGTCAAGGCACCGTACGACGTCGAAGACCCCAAGGCGCACGACGTCGAGGAGCAGATCGGCGTCGTCGACGTAGACGGCATGGGTCGACACCCCGCACAGCGTCGACGTTGAGACGAAGAGGGAGGTCGAGGAGCTACGAGAGGCAGAGAATTTATTCCTCATCAGAACGCTCTTCCTCAGTAGTGCTGCTTCCTTCGTCACCTTCTACTCGTCCTTCTCCGCATAGGTCTCCTCCTCCAGATCTACCGGCAACGTCGCCTCAGCCAACGGGCCAAGAGTTGCCACAACCAGCGCTGCTTCCGGCACCTCAAGTACCGGTTAATATATCGTCTAGACCGCGCTCTACATCGCGCCACCGTTCATGCCATGGCCATGACTCATCCCGATCAAGATCGCACCGCAGATCTAGGCGCAGATCAAGTTCAAGCGAACATGAGAGGAAATCTTGGTCTTCCACCAGAGACTACTCACCTACTTTGTCGGACTTTCCTCCTCCTCGGTCCTCACCGGTGGATGACATTAACACCTTCCATGAGGTACTAGTCCGAGGTGCGTCGAAACAAAATATACCGATGGTTACCCCTACGCCATCTACATCTGTCATCTACAACAGCGTTCAGCTGCCAGACCATTACTACCCCTAGTGCCTGGCCTCTTGGAGCCCGCTATGGAGGTTTTCGTAACACCAGCAACGACAAGACCTGCACCGTCCAGGCTGCAGAAGAAGTATCGCCCTCCGGAGCAAGATCCGGTCTTTTTGCGCTCTGATCCGCCACCGGACTCGGTAGTTATCTTGGCGGCTCGCAAGGCTCAGACAACTTCTCCATCTTCCACCTCTCCTCCATATAAGGAGAGTAAGCGATTGGACTCGACAGGCCGTAAAGTCTTTCGTTCGGCTGCGTCATCTATGAAAACGCCAAGCGCCACAGCCCTTTTGGGCAGGTACGATAGATCTTTGTGGGACTCCATCTTGCAGTTCGCAGAACATCTCCCAAGAGATCACAGAGAGGACTTTTTAGAAATAGTTAAAGAAGGCGCTATGGTCTCCAACCAAATTATAAGCGTGCCAGCCGACGCGTCTCTGCTTTCAGCACATTATTACTGCCATGGTGTGACGCTGAGAAGACATTCCTGGCTGCGGCTCACGTCATTGAAACCGGATGCGCAGCAAAGAATTTTGAATCTGCCATTTTCAGGATCCACATTATTCGGCTCACCCGCAGATGATGAAATGGCGAGGATGAAAGCGGAGGTGGACACATTAAAGGCAGTAGGATTGGACAAACCTAAAGAGCAACGTAGGTCCTTCCGTCCTTCCCATCGCCGCTATACCACGCAGAGGTTTCGAACCTCTCAATGGGCCCCTACGAGGCCTCACCAGCAGTACCAGCGGCCTTACCAGCACCAGCGTAAGGCACAGAGGGGATGATCAGCCCATCAGTCCACTCAGAGCACCCGACAGCCTACCACCTCAAAGCCCTGAGAATTTCCTTCCCCCAGCTTCGTTAACCACTCCGGTGGGGGGAAGCGTCACCAATTGCCTAGTAGAGTGGCGTAAAATTACAACAGACGCTTGGGTCTTAGACATTGTACAGAATGGATATTGTCTCAGATTTTCCACACCACCTCCGGCTATCCCGCCAAAACCCTCGACTGCACACCTCGATCTCCTAAAGGCGGAAGTTTCGATCCTCCTCGAAAAGAGAGCAGTGGAATCGGTTCCCCTCAGCCAACGGGGGAAGGATATTTACTAAAAATACTTTCTCATCCCAAAAAAGGACAAGAACGAATTCAGGCCCATTCTAGACCTCAAAGTGGCCAACAAATGGATCCGAAAGGAAAGGCTCAGGATGCTATCCTTACACCAGATGTATCCTCAGATTCAGCAAGGAGACTGGCTTTGCTCAGTGGATCTACACGAGGCGGATTTCCACATCCCCATTGCGAAGAAACATCAGAAATTCCTGAGGTTTCTGGTAGGTCAAGATCACTTCCAATACCCGGTCCTACCATTCGGTCTCAAGTCTGCACCCAGAACCTTTTCCAAGTGCATGGTGGTGGTGGCAGCTCACCTCCGGAGAAAGCAAATCTTCATATACCCGTATCTCGACGACTGGTTAATCAAAGCGTCCACTTATGCAGAAGCAAAATGGCATTTCCAGATGACCTGCGACCTTCTATACCAACTAGGTCTTCATATCAACTTTCAAAAGTCAACGACAGTGCCTGTCCAGAGGTTACATTACTTAGGAGCTACCATAGACACACTACAGGCAAGTGTGTGTCCTTCGGTGGAACGACGCTTATCTATTCTCCGGAAGTGTCGGGATCTCTGATCAATGAGTCACCCAACAGTGCGGACAGTCTCCTCACTTCTCGGATCCATGGCATCCTGCATTTATCTGACACCCAACGCTCGCCTCCACATGCGTCCGCTTCAGGAATGCCTTGAGGACCAATGGAATCAGTTGTCGGGGAGCTGGGAAGATCAAATTCGCCTATCCACCCATGCAATCAGATCTCTGACTTGGTGGTGCTCTCCAATCAATCTACTAAAGGGGGTGCCATTCCGGGCACTGCCTCCAACGCAGACTATTGTGACAGATGCCTCTCTCCTCGGATGGGGAGCTCATATGCATCACCTTCAAATACAAGGTCGATGGACACAGAAAGAATCATTATACTACATCAATCTCCTAGAGCTACGAGCGGTACACCTAGCTCTCAAGGCGTTTCTACCCTCAATCACAGCCCACAACTTGCTGGTGCAGACAGACAATACCACCACTATGTTCTATCTGGACAAACAGGGGGGCACCAGATCCAGAATCCTGTCTCAGGAATCCCAGACAACACAGCATTGGCTCCTAGCCAGGAAATTGAACATAGTGGCAGCCCATCTTCCAGGGGTTCAGAACATGCAAGCGGATGCCCTCAGCAGAGTTCTAGAAGAGAACTACGAGTGGGTGCTCAACGAAGACGTCACTCGAGACATTTTCCGTTTGTGGGGCACACCTTCTATCGACCTATTCGCCACAGAAGAAAACAGGAAATACCGCGACTTCGCCACCAGGTTTTACCACCCAGAATCGCTGAGCAATGCTCTGTGGATAGACTGGTCCAACAAATTTCTGTACGCCTTTCCACCGATTCCGCTGATCCCAGCAGTCCTCCTCAAACTGTCGATGACATCAGCCACAATGATCCTCATTGCACCAGAGTGGCCGAGACAGTGGTGGTTCCTGGATCTCCTTCAGAGATCACTCCAGCCCCATTTCAGGCTACTCTGCAGACCGGACCTCCTGACGAAGTTCAGCGGACAAATAAGGCATCCCAATATCTCATCATTGAATTTGGCGGCTTGGCTCCTGAGCTAGTCCAGTATGGTCACCTAAACCTGCCACAGGATTGTATGGACATTTTAAAGGAGGCGAAGAGGCCGTCTACCCGTTCGGCGTACTCCTTCAAGTGGAAAAGATTCTGCATCTGGTGTTCGTCTAAAGGGATAGATCCTACATCTTGCAAAGAAGATGTAATTCTCCCTTACTTGTTGCAATTGGCACGGTCGGGCCTGCAGCTTTCTTCCATAAAAGTCCATTTGGCAGCCTTAACTGCTTATAGGAAGACTCCTTCGCAAACCTCTTTCTTCAGAATTCCAGTAATAAAAGATTTTTTAGAGGGGTTAAAGAAGGTCTTTCCTCCAGTTAGGCGCCCTTCACCACCATGGGAACATAATGTGGTCCTTTCACGTCTAATGCAACACCCATTTGAACCCATACACAAGGCATCCCTCCAACACCTCACTTGGAAGACGGCCTTCCTAGTAGCGATCACTTCAACACGAAGGGTCAGCGAAATCCAGGCCGTCTGTGCACACGAGCCCTACACAATATTTAATTCTTCCAAAGTAGTCCTACGAACACATCCAAAATTTCTACCTAAGGTCATATCCGACTTCCACATTAACCAGTCGATTTCCTTACCCACATTCTTTCCAAACCCTTTCACCCCGGCTGAGAGGGCTCTCCATTCTCTAGATGTTAAGAGAGTATTGAAATTTTATCTAGATAAGACCAATCCTTTACGGAGAAGTCCACAACTGTTTGTTAGTTACGGATCTGTACGTACTGGCTTAGCCACCTCCAAGCAATCAATAGCGAGATGGATAGTCTCCTGTATTTTATTGTGTTATCAACTAGCTAAGAAAACCTTACAGGGTAAACCTAAAGCCCATTCCACCAGAGGCAAAGCGGCTACCACTGCTCTATTGCGGAATGTTCCATTAGCAGAAATTTGTAAAGCTGCGACTTGGAGATCGGTTCGCACCTTTACTAAACATTATCGCCTATATTCTGATGCCAGGGCAGATGCTCAAGTAGACCAGGCTTCTCTTAGAAACCTTTTTGCTTGAGAACATATTCACGGATTACTCTATCTGCTCCTCCGCAGGTTATGGGATGGGCTTGGTATTCTATTCTACGCTTATGACTATACATGGAAATCCCCTACGAGAGAAGGTATAGTTTCTTACCTGTAACTCCAGTTCTCTCGTAGGGGTATTTCCATGATAGTCATAAGCAACCCTCCTACCTCCCCAGGGGAGCAGTTAGATATCTTTATTACGTTTATCCCTATTGTCAGCCAATAAGTACCTGCAAAAAGAACTGAGGTAACAGCCTCTCTCTTGGCATTATGGGATACTGGAGGACTGGCTGTTCTTAAAGGCACAGTATCCTTTTTCTTCATTACTAATGGCAGCCTATGGGCTACACTGCTCTGCACTCCTTCTTAGAGGTTTTTGTGAAATAAAAGAAGTTTTTGGAAGTAGTTTGTCTGAAAAATGGCTTTTATTTGTTGTAAGGAAATGCCTCCTTGGCATGGTTACCCCCTGACTTTTTGCCTTTGCTGATGCCAAGTTATGATTTGAAAGTGTGCTGAGGCCTGCTAACCATGCCCCAGCACCAGTGTTCTTTCCCTAAAACTGTACCTTTGTCTCCACAATTGGCACAACCCTGGTATCCAGGTAAGTCCCTTGTAACTGGTACCCCTGGTACCAAGGACCCTGATGCCAGGGAAGGTCTCTAAGGGCTGCAGCATGTCTTATGCCACCCTGGGGACCCCTTACTCAGCACATGCACACTGCTTGCCAGCTTGTGTGTGCTGGTGGGGAGAAAATGACTAAGGCGACATGGCACTCCCCTCAGGGTGCCATGCCAACCTCACACTGCCTATGGCATAGATAAGTCACCCCTCTAGCAGGCCTTACAGCCCTAAGGCAGGGTGCACTATACCACAGGTGAGGGCATAGGTGGATGAGCACTCCGCCCCTACAGTGTCTAAGCAAAACCTTAGACATTGTAAGTGCAGGGTAGCCATAAGAGTATATGGTCTGGAAGTCTGTCATACACAAACTCCACAGCACCATAATGGCTACACTGAAAACTGGGAAGTTTGGTATCAAACTTCTCAGCACAATAAATGCACACTGATGCCAGTGTACATTTTATTGTGAAATACACCCAGAGGGCATCTTAGAGATGCCCCCTGAAAACATACCCGACTTCCAGTGTGGGCTGACTAGTTTTTGCCAGTCTGCCACACACCAGAAATGTTGCTGGCCACATGGGGAGAGTGCCTTTGTCACTCTGTGGCCAGGAACAAAGCCTGTACTGGGTGGAGGTGCTTCACACCTCCCCCTGCAGGAACTGTAACACCTGGCGGTGAGCCTCAAAGGCTCGCCCCCTTTGTTACAGCGCCACAGGGCATCCCGGCTAGTGGAGGTGCCCGCCCCTCCGGCCACTGCCCCCACTTTTGGCGGCAAGGCTGGAGGAGATAATGAGGAAAACAAGGAGGAGTCACTCCACAGTCAGGACATCCCCTAAGGTGTCCTGAGGTGACTCTGACTTTTAGAAATCCTCCATCTTGCAGAACTAAGAAAATATATTTTTCTATATAAAAACCTATTGGCCTGGAATTTGTCTTTGAGTGTGTGTTTCTCATTTATTGCCTGCGTGTGTACAACAAGTGCTTAACACTACCCTCTGATAAGCCTACTGCTCGACCACACTACCACAAAATAGAGCAATAGAATGATCTCTTTTTGCCACTATCTTACCTCTAAGGGGAACCCTTGGACTCTGTGCACACTATTTCTTACTTTGAAATAGTATATACAGAGCCAACTTCCTACATTTGTCAAACATTTTAATGTTTTTACTTCGAGGACAATCTGAATGGAGAAGCTTGAACACTGCAGCCCTTTCTATAGGCTGCATGGGAACATTCTTAAGTGTCTTGGCAGGCCTTTCTGAAGTAAGGCGAACAGGGACACTTAAGAAGTTATATTGGAAAAATTGCTCCGGGGTCCCCGCAGGCGGGCGGGGAATTATTCTACGCTTATGACTATCATGGAAATACCCCTACGAGAGAACTGGAGTTACAGGTAAGAAACTATACCTTCTACATCATGTCTACAGCCAAAAAAAAGTCTATTTCGACGTTGCAACACCTGTGGAAAGCTAAGGCTTCACTGTGAGGACCCTCACAAGGAGTACATTTACTGCCTTTACCCAGAACACGAGGTGAAAGACTGAAAAATGTGTTGAACCTTTTCTCACAAAACTTTGAGAGACGGAGAGGCCAGGCTCCTGCTTTGACTTCAAATGCTTAAATCCATGGAAAACCTCTCTGATGGTGTTGACAGTGACACCACTGTGGCATCGCGAAAGAGGACAAGATCTGTGGAGAGTTTCTTTCCAAAAAGGAGGCAGCCAAGAAAATGCATCTTGTAAAGGAAAAAACGCAGGATATTGTTACGACTCGGTCGTCCCATTTCCAGGGGGCGCTGTAAGGGGACTGTCAGAAGCCTGGGAATCACCTTGAACACCTATCTAGAGTCCCTTGCTGACTCCTGTTTGTTTCTCTTTTCTCCATGGTACACTTGTGTAGGACTACTTTTGCTTCTTGGGACTGCAAATCCCATAATGCACAGCTTGGTAGTCAGGAAAACCCGGATTCTGTTTCCCATTGTTTTCAATGGGAGAAGTCCAGTTGCTCCTTTTCACTGGAT
This sequence comes from Pleurodeles waltl, assembly GCF_031143425.1. Classification (NCBI taxonomy): domain Eukaryota; kingdom Metazoa; phylum Chordata; class Amphibia; order Caudata; family Salamandridae; genus Pleurodeles; species Pleurodeles waltl. The sequence goes on along the minus strand of NC_090450.1, from coordinate 974,224,552 downwards.
CCTCTCCTCTAGGACTTGCAAGTGTCCGAAACCACACACACCTGAAACCTCTCCTGTGCAGCCCAGCTTGGAACTGCTTATAAGCAGCCATTTCCTCAAGCTCCCAGTCGTGCATCGGACTTCAATTCCTTTGTGTTACAGACCCCTTGTCGGATGGTGTTCCAGTTTTGTTCCTGTTCTGTTCCAGCCTGATCCTGTTTCCTATTTCTCTGCCCTGCTCCTGATTGTTCCAGCCAGAGTCTGCTCCCTACTTCTTAGCCTTGTACCTGTTTGTTTCTTCCAAAGCCTGCTCCCTGTTTCTCTGCCCTGCTCCTGTCTTGTTTCAGCCTGAACCTTCTCTCTGTTTCCCAGTCCTGTTTACTGCTCATTTCCTACTCCCTGTATTCCAGTCCTGTCCTTGCCTGTTCCAGCCAGAGCCTGTTCTCAGTTTCCCAGTCCTGTCTCTGTCTGTCCCAGCCAGAAGTTTGCGCCCTGTTTTGAAGTCCTAGACCCGCCTTTGCTTCAGCCTGAGCCTGTTCCTAGTTCTTGCCTCTGCCTCTTTGTTTGTTCCCTTCTGTTTCTTCTTGGTTCTTTGTGTCTGGTAAGTGTTCTATCAGTCTTCACCAGTGTATACGTGTCCTCCTGTGTACTGGGGTTGGCTCCTGGTTTCCAGGAGGCAATTCCAGCCCCCATCCTTGTCCAGTGTTATACGTTGTATTTCGTGCCTAACAGTGACAGTGTGCTATTGCTGTTTTCTCAGGAATCGCCACTGTGTTTCGAGCTGGACCCACAAGAGCGTGTCCTGTGTATGTAAGTACTATCTTTGTTTGTGCTCTAGGGTCCAGAGACAGAATCACTTCTGCTGCCTCCTTTCTATGGGGCTGGCAGGGTGACTATCTGTAAGAGCAAACTGCACAGAGGCATTGAGATTCCCTGTCACTGTGGGAGGTTCTGCGCCTTACTCTGTGTACAACCCCAGCGTGTTTGTCCACTGGTAATCCGTTTACTGTTTGTTCACACAAGGGTTGCTCTGCTTTCACTTTCCTGTTTCCTGTGCCTATCCATAGCTGTCCTTTCCGTGTATGCCTTTAGCTGCTCCTCTGCCCCAGTGTACTACCTCTTTAGGATATTCAGTGACCTCAAGGGGTGTCCCAACCAAAGTCCTGATCAGACCCGCCCGAAACCGTGACAGAATGCACGACCCAAAAATGTCAAGCTCTCCAGGCAGTAAAGGCACACACAGACCTAAAATGCTTTCCTGTCATGTTAAGACACCCCTTTCTAAACCTAGACATTCTCTGAAGACCTCTAAAAAAGGCCTTAGTTTAAAGGATAGGCTTGTTAAAGAAAATCAAAGATTGCAAATGCAGTACTACATTGCGTGGCTTGCTGATCCATCAATGTTCAACTATTATAATATCTGTGATTATGACCCCCAATCCCTGTCTGTAGAAGAATTACAAAGTAATAATGAGTTTTTGGAGGTTCTATTACCTCAAACAGAGGAAAATGTTCCTAACAGTGAAAGTGCTTTTGCTACTTCTGCACAAGACATTTACTCTCAAGAAAACCTGGTTAATTCCTTGCTTCATGCTAGTGCATCCCAAATTCACTTCCAGGACTCTGTCAAAACAAAGAACCCGGACACTGTTCAAGAAGCCACACTAGGGATTCCCTTGTTTTCTGTTGAGTGCTTCAGCCCATCTAGGCCAGTTTCTCAGAATTCAAAGTGCAGTGCTGACTCTTATAAAGACCTATCAGTCCCTCAGAGCTTTCAAGTCAGAAGGCTAGACCCTGTATCTAAGGGATCAGGAAAAACTGTGGGATTCCTTAGTTCAACTCAAATGGCTTGTTCTCCTCCCAAATTGGATGACAGTACATCAGTCTCAATTCCTAAGTGTTGTGCTGACTCGTGTAAGGATCTACCAGTCCCTCAGTGCTTTCAAGTCAGCAGGATAGAACCTGTATCAAAGGGATCAGTAAAGACTGTGGGATTCCTTAGTTCGACACAAAAGGCTTGTGCTCTTCCCAAACGGGATGATAATACACCAGTCTCAATCCCTAAAAGCCCTGCTAAACCCTTTTCTATTCTGAGGGGGTTTGATAACAATATGGACATACACACACTAAAAGAGCAGTTTTGGCAGATTAAAAGGCAGATATTGGACTTCTATGATGAATATGTTGTAACGTACACAAGAAATCGTGCACGTGGGCTCTTCTCATCAATGCATATTTCACTGTTGGCAGAACCAGACATTCTGTTTATCTGTAAGGTAGAAGAAGTAACCGAGCAGCTGATGGAAACTACTGCAAGGCAATTTGAAAACCTGAAAAAAGAAAATGATCACCAGCTTTCGCTTAAAGAACAGTATGCTACCTCATGTGCCTCTCCAAAGACTGCTATAAAGCAGATTTTCCCTGCTATGAATGAATGTCAAGAGACTGCTCCAGTTATAAATATATCAGCCTCTTCTTCAGACTCTCTCTCAGCTTGTAGTTTTCCAGAGAATATCCCTGTGCAGTTGACTGAATCTCTGACATCTCTGAGAGATTTGACACCTCTTGATTCAAAGGATAGATCAGAGTCTTCAGAAGGAAGTGTCTCAGCCCCTCTATCAGAACAAATAAAGCCAAAGGAAGAAGAGAGTTCTGATGCAGACTCCAATAGCTGCACCTTAAGAAACCAAGATATGACTTTACTGGAGATTAATGGCAAGTTGTGCAACAGTGTTGAAGAATCTGAATCTAGTGATGACAGTGGTTCCTGCCTTGCCGTGAACAAACCTGCAGATAGTGCTGTACAAATGGCGCACACACCAGAATTTTCAGATTGTGGGAATACTCCTGCCCTTTCAAACAATATCATAGAATTTTCAGACAATAAAGAGACTCCAGTTCTATTTCAATTCAAAGAACAACCTTTCAGTGTTAACAGAGCTGAAGATCAACTACCTGTAGTAGAAACACCTTGCAAAGAAACCATTTCTGATACCACGAATACACCACAGAGCACTTGCAATGAAGAAATCTCAGTCTTGTCAGAAGATCACCCTAAAGAATTAGTTTGTGGAACTTCTACATTTTCAGATGTTAATCCAGTTTCTAAAGACTTAAAAACTCTTGTTGATCCTGTGATTGATACTCCGAAGTCATCCAAAACTAAAGAAAATTCTGAATATTTCATGTTCACCTTGAGAACACCAGTTACCCATGTCTCCCAAGTTTCTATGCTTTGCAAGCCTCAGACCACAATCAATGCAAATACTGCTGCAGAAACAGACATATCCTGCTCGTCAGAAGGAGTTACAGACCTTACTAATACGCCAATTATGTCCTCCAAAGAAGACAGTACTGAACAGGAAACTAAAGTCCTAAAGAATACCGCCCATGATGCAATTCCAGATCTCCTTGCTCCTGAATCCACTTCACCAGAAACCAACTCCATGCACTCCTCCTGTATCACTCGAACAATAAAGAGGAAAGACATTGGAGCCCATATGGGTATTAATACATGCTTTGCTCATTGGATGATTCATCTGTGGCAGGACTGTAAACTTATCAACCAAGGTTGGTGTTGGATTTTCTTGCTTTGGCTTTTCCTCTTCAACTTTTTTCAGCCAAAGGATCGCCTTCTCTTCTTGAGCGGACTGGTGGGAGAGGGTATACTGTTACGACTCGGTCGTCCCATTTCCAGGGGGCGCTGTAAGGGGACTGTCAGAAGCCTGGGAATCACCTTGAACACCTATCTAGAGTCCCTTGCTGACTCCTGTTTGTTTCTCTTTTCTCCATGGTACACTTGTGTAGGACTACTTTTGCTTCTTGGGACTGCAAATCCCATAATGCACAGCTTGGTAGTCAGGAAAACCCGGATTCTGTTTCCCATTGTTTTCAATGGGAGAAGTCCAGTTGCTCCTTTTCACTGGATCCTCTCCTCCAGGACTTGCAAGTGTCCGAAACCACACACACCTGAAACCTCTCCTGTGCAGCCCAGCTTGGAACTGCTTATAAGCAGCCATTTCCTCAAGCTCCCAGTCGTGCATCGGACTTCAATTCCTTTGTGTTACAGACCCCTTGTCGGATGGTGTTCCAGTTTTGTTCCTGTTCTGTTCCAGCCTGATCCTGTTTCCTATTTCTCTGCCCTGCTCCTGATTGTTCCAGCCAGAGTCTGCTCCCTACTTCTTAGCCTTGTACCTGTTTGTTTCTTCCAAAGCCTGCTCCCTGTTTCTCTGCCCTGCTCCTGTCTTGTTTCAGCCTGAACCTTCTCTCTGTTTCCCAGTCCTGTTTACTGCTCATTTCCTACTCCCTGTATTCCAGTCCTGTCCTTGCCTGTTCCAGCCAGAGCCTGTTCTCAGTTTCCCAGTCCTGTCTCTGTCTGTCCCAGCCAGAAGTTTGCGCCCTGTTTTGAAGTCCTAGACCCGCCTTTGCTTCAGCCTGAGCCTGTTCCTAGTTCTTGCCTCTGCCTCTTTGTTTGTTCCCTTCTGTTTCTTCTTGGTTCTTTGTGTCTGGTAAGTGTTCTATCAGTCTTCACCAGTGTATACGTGTCCTCCTGTGTACTGGGGTTGGCTCCTGGTTTCCAGGAGGCAATTCCAGCCCCCATCCTTGTCCAGTGTTATACGTTGTATTTCGTGCCTAACAGTGACAGTGTGCTATTGCTGTTTTCTCAGGAATCGCCACTGTGTTTCGAGCTGGACCCACAAGAGCGTGTCCTGTGTATGTAAGTACTATCTTTGTTTGTGCTCTAGGGTCCAGAGACAGAATCACTTCTGCTGCCTCCTTTCTATGGGGCTGGCAGGGTGACTATCTGTAAGAGCAAACTGCACAGAGGCATTGAGATTCCCTGTCACTGTGGGAGGTTCTGCGCCTTACTCTGTGTACAACCCCAGCGTGTTTGTCCACTGGTAATCCGTTTACTGTTTGTTCACACAAGGGTTGCTCTGCTTTCACTTTCCTGTTTCCTGTGCCTATCCATAGCTGTCCTTTCCGTGTATGCCTTTAGCTGCTCCTCTGCCCCAGTGTACTACCTCTTTAGGATATTCAGTGACCTCAAGGGGTGTCCCAACCAAAGTCCTGATCAGACCCGCCCGAAACCGTGACAGATATTCCTTCCTCTTCAAGGAAACCTAGTGAGAAAAGAGCTGATGTTGAGGGGTGAAACCTCTTCGTCAGTGGTTCTATAATGGTTGATTTCTTCGTTTTCTTACCCTAGGGTATTGTCGACAGTAAAGAAGGCCCATACTTTATGCTCACTGATGTTATTGTCGTCGATGATAACGACGACAATGTTATCATGTGCAAAGGCAGTACTGTAAACGTTGCCATCGCTATGGTAGCAGTGGGGCTCAAACCGATCATCGATGTGCTCGTCGAGGAGACTGAAATGTTTGTCGATGGTGGCATAGGACTGGATGGCTTTTTAATCTTTATGGTAGTGGCAGCTGGAGTGGAAGGTTCGGAATGACCATCGTCGACTGGTAGGAAATCAAAGGCTATTACATCCTCCACGCTGATACAGTTGGCAGCTCCATCAACGTACATACCAGAAACTAGCTCCGTCGACAGCAGCTCTGACGACAGCAGCTCTGTCAACGGCATCTTCGACAATGACGACTGTCGACGAGGGTGCTGTCGACGACAGAACCGTTGAGGACAACACCGTTGACGGCCCACTTTCCTGCAGACACACCGGCGACACCTATACTGTCGACGACAGTTGATTCAATGAAATCTTCCTTTTTACCCTTAAGAGTGATAACAATGAAACGTAGATCTGCTCAAGAGATATTACTACCTTCACATACCTCACCCAGTAAGGTATCGCCTGTACCTCTAGAACATCTTGATGAAGAGGAATATGGAGATGAGTACTCTGATTGATGGTCTGTTCGGGAAGAGGATAATGAAGAGTGTGAAGAGTTTTATATATTCAACAATCGTTTCATGATCAACACACACGTTCACAAGAACAACACCACGAGCCAACAGTGCAGATGACAGTGTCACTAATTGCCAATTTGCAGCATATGATGCAAGATTACTACAATAGATTCCCACCACCAGAATCAACAACTCTGCTTCAGCATTCACAACTACCGTTAAGTCATTCTTCCAGAGACTGAACCTTAGAGTTTCAGGTACCTACAGTACTGCTACCACCTCCATCTTCACCTCCTGAAAATGATCCACCTTCTTCAGAAGAGGATCAAGAAGGGGAAATCCAGGACACTGCCTCACTCCCCAATGAATGGGATTGACTATCATAGGCAAACACCATTTCCTCTCTACCCCACCACCAGTAGATTCTCTGCCACAAGATATAGGAGTGTTCCATACTGTAATGGAAAGAGCAGCCAAGAGATTCCAGCTTCCCATTGTAACAAAGCAGTCGGATTGCTTCCTTTATGACTTTAAAGAAGACACCAGAAAGTCAGTTTGTGCAATCCTGATTGTAGATTTCATCTGGGAAGAAGGCCTTAAAGTGATGCAGACCACATCCTCCATACCAGCAGTGCTTCCTAGACTAGACAAAAAATACAAGGTGCCAGAAAATTAATCAGCTTGTTTGGTTGGTCAACCCAAAACTGACTTTGTGATAACTGAGGCAGCCAAGCGCAGGTCGAGAAACCCATCTGCTTCGCTTTCTGCAACCCCGGATAAGGAAGGACAGTGCTTAGATACAAAAGGAAAGAAATTCTCCACAATGGTGGCTACAACGGTCAGGGCAGCAAACTTGGTAGCAATTCTAGGATGATACGACCACCGGATGTGTCCGACATCTCCCAATACTTTGATCTCCATCCAGAGGATGCTAGAGCTGAAGTGTGATATTACAAGAGGGAAAAAAGATCTCTTCTGAGATCATAGACTGTGCAATAGATGTGTCGTCCACAGGTTTTCGCCAGATAGCCGGAGCGGCAGTAGTATGACGTCAGGGTTGGCTAAAGCCCACTTCCGCCCGGAGATTCAGATGAAAGTTCTGGACATGCCATGTGATGGGGAACTACTGTTTGGCAAGCATGTCTGATGTGCTACAATCAGTAAAAACTGACACAGCTAGATCATTAGGCATTCTGCGATTCAGAAGACAGCCCTTTCGAGAGGCAAGAGGTAGAGGACTTTATTCCTACAGAGGTGGCCTGCACCAACATACAGTACCAACCTTATTAGGGCCAGTTTCGTTGAGCCACCAATCAACAACAATCCTATAGGCAGCCACCATCTGCAGCCTACAGACATACCACCAGAGGAAAGTCTACTTATAGGGGCAAGGACACATCCAGAAATCACTGCCCTCCACCAGGTGCCTGCCTCTAACCCCTATTCCAACTCTCAGGGGGCAGAATTTCCAGCTTCTCCCACCAGTGGTCCCAGATCACCTAAAACCGATGGGTTCTCGATATCACCAGATGGCATACCCTGGAATTTCAGTAACCTCCTCCAGATGTACCAGCGCGAGGACCTGCCCACTTAAAAGAGCTCCTTTTACAAATTTCCACAATGATAGACAAGGGAGCAATAGAGATCGTACCGAAGTCTCAGAGGGGAACCAGCTTCTACTCTCGCTTCTTCCTCATCCAGAAAAAGACAGGATACTGGTGCCCCATCTTAGATCTTCGACTGTGTAAGGAAATGCCTCCTTGGCATGGTTACCCCATGACTTTTTGCCTTTGCTGATGCCAAGTTATGATTTGAAAGTGTGCTGAGGCCTGCTAACCAGGCCCCAGCACCAGTGTTCTTTCCCTAACCTGTACCTTTGTCTCCACAATTGGCACATCCTGGCATCCAGGTAAGTCCCTTGTAACTGGTACCCCTGGTACCAAGGGCCCTGATGCCAGGGAAGGTCTCTAAGGGCTGCAGCATGTCTTATGCCACCCTGGGGACCCCTCACTTAGCACATACACACTGCTTGGCAGCTTGTGTGTGCTGGTGGGGAGAAAATGACTAAGTCGACATGGCACTCCCCTCAGGGTGCCATGCCAACCTCACACTGCCTCTGGCATAGATAAGTCACCCCTCTAGCAGGCCTTACAGCCCTAAGGCAGGGTGCACTATACCACAGGTGACGGCATAAGTGCATGAGCACTATGCCCCTACAGTGTCGAAGCAAAACCTTAGACATTGTAAGTGCAGGGTAGCCATAAGAGTATATGGTCTGGGAGTCTGTCAAACACGAACTCCACAGCACCATAATGGCTACACTGGAAACTGGGAAGTTTGGTATCAAACGTCTCAGCACAATAAATGCACACTGATGCCAGGGTACATTTTATTGTGAAATACACCCAGAGGGCATCTTAGAGATGCCCCCTGAAAACATACCCGACTTCCAGTGTGGGCTGACTAGTTTTTGCCAGCCTGCCACACACCAGACATGTTGCTGGCCACATGGGGAGAGTGCCTTTGTCCCTCTGTGGCCAGTAACAAAGCCTGTACTGGGTGGAGGTACTTCTTACCTCCCCCTGCAGGAACTGTAACACCTGGCGCTGAGCCTCAAAGGCTCACCCCCTTTGTTACGCCACCACAGGGCATCCCAGCTAGTGGAGATGCCTGCCCCCTCCGGCCACGGCCCCACTTTTGGCGGCAAGGCCGGAGGAGATAATGAGAAAAACAAGGAGGAGTCACTGGCCAGTCAGGCCAACCCCATAAGGTGTCCTGGGCTGAGGTGACTCTGACTTTTAGAAATCCTCCGTCTTGCAGATGGAGGATTCCACCAATAGGATTAGGGATGTGCCCCCCTCCCTTCAGGGAGGAGGAACAAAGAGGGTGTAGCCACCCTCAGGGCTAGTAGCCATTGGCTACCATCCTCCCAGACCTAAACACACCCCTAAATTGAGTATTTAGGGGCCCCCAGAACCAAGCAAGATAGATTCCTGCAACCTGAAGACGAAGAAGGACTGCTGACCTGAAGCCCTGCAGAGAAGTCGGAGACACCAACTGCTTTGGCCCCAGCCCTACCGGCCTGTCTCCCCACTTCAAGAAAAACTGCAACAGCGACGCGTCCCCCAGGGTCCAGAGACCTCTGAAGCCTCAGAGGACTAACCTGCATCTAAAAGGACCAAGAACTCCCGAGGACAGCGCCCCTGTTCCACAAAGACTGCAACTTTGCAACAAAGAAACAACTTTAAAAGACCACACGTTTCCCGCCGGAAGCGTGAGACTTTCCACCCTGCACCCGACGCCCCCGGCTCGACCTGCGGAAAACCAACACTACAGGGAGGACTCCCCGGTGACTGCGAGCCCGTGAGTAGCCAGAGTTGACCCCCCTGAACCCCCACAGCAACGCCTGCAGAGGGAATCCAGAGGCTCTCCCTGACCGCGACTGCCTGCTTCAAGGAACCCGAAACACACTGCACCCGCAGCCCCCAGGACCTGAAGGATCTGACCTCCAGTGCAGGAGCGACCCCTAGGTGGCCCTCTCCCTAGCCCAGGTGGTGGCTACCCCGAGGAGACCCCCCCCTTGCCTGCATCGCTGAAGAGACCCCCAGGTCTCCCATTAAAACCTATTGCAAACCCGACACCTGTTTGCACTCTGCACCCGGCCGCCCCTGTGCCGCTGAGGGTGTACTTTCTGTGCTGACTTGTGTCCCCCCCGGTGCCCTACACAACCCCCCTGGTCTGCCCTCCGAAGTCGCAGGTAACTACCTGCTGGCAGACTAGAACCGGGGCACCCCTATCTCCATTGAAGCCTATGCGTTTTGGGCACCACTTTGACCTCTGCACCTGACCGGCCCTGAGCTGCTGCTGTGTTGCTCTGAACCCTCAATGGTGGGATACCTTGTACCCAACTTTGAACCAACTTTGAACCCTGTAAGTGCTTTACTTACATGTGAAACTAACAAATACTTACCTTCCTCAGGAACTGTTGAATTTTGCACTGTGTCCAATTTTAAAATAGCTTATTGACATTTTTGCCAAAACTGTACATGCTATTGTGATGATTCAAAGTTCCTAAGATACCTGAGTGAAATACCTTTCATTTAAAGTATTGTTTGTACATCTTGAACCTGTGGTTCTTAAAATAAACTAAGAAAATATGGGCCTGATTCTAACTTTGGAGGACGGTGTTAAACCGTCCCAAAAGTGGCGGATATACCACCTACCGTATTACGAGTCCATTATATCCTATGGAACTCGTAATACGGTAGGTGGTATATCCGCCACTTTTGGGACGGTTTAACACCGTCCTCCAAAGTTAGAATCAGGCCCTATATGTTTCTTTATAAAAACCTATTGGCCTGGAATTGTCTTTGAGTGTGTGTTCCTCATTTATTGCCTGTGTGTGTAGAACAACTGCTTAACACTACCCTCTGATAAGCCTACTGCTCGACCACACTACCACAAAATAGAGCATTAGAATTATCTCTTTTTGCCACTATCTTACCTCTAAGGGGAACCCTTGGACTCTGTGCATGCTATATCTTACTTTGAAATAGTACATACAGAGCCAACTTCCTACAGACGTCTAATCACATTCCTGAAAAAATTATCATTTCGGATGGTCACTCTTCAGGATGTATTACAATTGCTCAACCAGGGGGATCACATGACAGCCTTAGATCTCCAGGACGCCTATTTTTATATCCCTATTTACACCAACCACAGGAAATTCTTACGCTTTAAGGTGGTAGGCACCCACTACGATTTCAGGGAGTTATCATTTGTTCTGAGATCAGCTCTGGGTGTTCACCAAGTTCCTAGCTCCGGTGGAGGCGTATCTCAGACAAAAAGGAGTTCAAGTGTTTCCATACTTGAACGATTGGCTAATAAAAGCAAACACAGCGTCCAAGGCAGCCAGAGACACAGCAACATGCCTTCGCCTCTCAAGATGGGCAGAAGAAGAGTCTAAATCTAGCGCTCTGCCTCGGCAAAAGGAAGTCCACTTCTGTCCGGATCTACAAATCTTTTCTGGGAATGCTCTCCTCTTGCATTCAGTTGATACCAAACTGCCGTCTCAACATCAGACCACTTCAACAACAGGTAGAGAGCCAGTGGAAACAAACGGATCTTTCGACGACATCGTCCAAATAACCCCACCAATGAATCAGGACAGGGAATGGTGGTCGAAGAAGCCCCCCATCTCCAAAGGTCTCTCCTTTCTGAATCAGAGCCTGGAGCATGTTCTAACCAGACGCGTCCCTAGATGGATGGGGAGCGCATCTTAAAGACCTGACGGTGAGAGGGAAATGGACCACCCAGGAAGCAATGCTCCAATTCAGCTTGCTAGAATTAAAAGCCATCTTCCTAGTGCTCAAGCCCTTCCTGACCAAGATCAAGGGCTCATCGGTTTTGGTCCGAACGCCAACCCAACAAGCATGCACTACGTCAACAAGCAAGGCGGTACAAGATCGCCAGCACTGTCTCTCCAGGCGCAAGAGATATGGAACTGGGCACTTCAACATCCCATAACTCTCAAAGCAGAAAACGTTCCAGGAGTATCCAACACCCTTGCGGACTCATTAAGCAGGACCTCAACAACCTGCCACAAGTGGGAGCTCAACCAGACAGCTCTCAATCATCTTTTTCTTTGCTGTGGCAAGCCCAGCTTGGCCCTCTTTGCGTTAAAGGAAACCAAGAAGTGCCAATACTACGCAAGCTGGCACCCGCAGAGAAGGTCGAGGGAGAATGCATTTTTGATCAAATGGTCTGGGATCTATGCTTACGCTTTCCCTCACTTCCACTAATCCCAAGAGTTCTAAAGAAGATAAAGAGAGAACCTTGCCAGCTGTTACTAATAGCTCCAAGATGGCCACGCCATTTCTGGTTCACAGAGCTCATACTCCTCTTGGAACAATCTCACATTCTGTTGAAACTGATACCGAACTTACTAACGATGAACCAAGACCAGGTCCATCCTTCCAACCTGACTTCTCTTCAGTTATCGGCTTGGCTCCTGAATTCAATGAATTTGCTTACCTAAACACTCCAACAGATTGTCGTGGAGGAGTGCCCACTAATGCTAAAGCCCAGACTACAAAAAAAATACCAACTCACATGGAAAAGATTCTGTATATGGTGTAAGGATTCTGATGTCCACCCTTTGACCTCTTCTCCAGAGCAGATACTTCAAAATCAGGTCTCTCACTCATCCATTAAGGTTCACCTGGCTGCCATTTCTAGATTTGGCCGTACAGCTAATTCACCATCTTTGGGGTCCTCCAGAATAGTAAAACAATTTTTAAAGGGGCTATTCAGATTGTTTTCCAGTATTGGATCTTTCATAGATTCACATGCTTGAATCATCCCCGTCATCGAGGTGGGAGCCTCACGGTAACCTGAAACACACATAGCAGTACACTCTATACACTAGGCCCCAAGGGCCCCCCTAGGTTCTTTTATAGTCTATCCATGTCGTTTTGTAAAAAGACCCAAAGTTGAACCTCAGCCAATCAGGCATCGACACCCTCTAGAACACTCCCAACAGAGGCTCTTTCCCTCAGATTTTCTACTGCACGTCGTGTGAAGGGAGTCTCCCTGAGCTCTGCTCAGTATACCTTTCTGACAGGAATTTTTCTCTCAGAAAATTTCACTTTTACTATTCTAGCATGTCTCAGCAGGCTAAGAAAGGTCTATTTAGGGGAGGAGCCAAAATGGCGGCCGGGATGGTCGCTTGATCGATTCAGGATTCAGCGCTCGACGCTCCGTCCTGGGCTCGACCAAAACATCCTGAAGGGCACCCCTCAGAACTTCGCAGCCACACTGGAAGCGGTGGTCTGCCCGGGGCAAGACGGAGCACCCAGCGGGGGCCGGTCGCGGCTCGAATCGAAGAAGCGGCGCTGAAATCCAGCCACGGGAACCTCACCCCGGAGAGGCGACCGGCGCGGGGAGCTGCTTCGGCAGTTCCGACCGCGCCTTCGCTCGGCGTAGCTGGCGCCTGCCTGCCTCCCTCGTGGCCGTGGGAGCTGGAGCACCACGGACGTGTCCACCAACCTCGGGCCGCTGACTGGGACTGGGCTGGAGTGGGCCGAGACCCGGGGGCGGCGTTCTGCACCCTCGCAGCACGGCAGGTAGCCGGCGCGAGGCTGTTGCAGGGATTCGGGACTGGGCTAAGACGCCGCAGCACCATACTGAGCAGAACCGCGGCGGTGCTCAAGTGAACCATCCTGCTGGGCAGAAAGGGCACTCCTGCCCACGATTAAAGAACACTGCAGCTAGTGGCCTAAAAGGGAGCCGAGGAGTACAAGCACAAGCCAGCACATCGCGGTAAGGGGGTGACCGGATGGGGGAAGCTTGAATTACGTGGATGGGACGCTGCTAAACCTCCGGTCCCCCCCTACTGCCTCATTATTTTCATGGCAGACCTGCGCCCTTCAAAATGGCGGCGAGAAGCGCTCAAACCTAGAGGGGGTTCAAGCCCAGAATGCGCCACAGGTCCCTACAGGCTTTGCCTTGACAGCCCGCACAGCGCCGACAGCTGGCATGAGCCGTGAACGTTCGAGCCCCGTCTGGACCCCACGGACTGCATATGTGTAGCAAGAATCTAGCTGTCCTGCGCCAACGCGGAGCCCGCCCGCGGCCCCGGACACCCGCTCCTCTTCTCGAGCCCGCCCAGCTGCACTACCTGCCTCAGCCACCGGCTGTGCCCCCTCTCCCCACCGGGGGCATTCCTGTTACCGGGCCCGCCGCCACCCCTCAGGGTACGAGCACTTTACTCTAGCTTACATGAGCCGCATCCCCCTTTGGGGGCACCACGAATAGCCTCATGGGGACTCAACGTTGGACCGACGCGGGGCTCGGCAGCCGGCGCATCGACCAGGCACTGGCCACCCAAAGATGAGAATAAGCTTTTCCCTGGCGCTGCTAGCCAATCTCACACCCCTAGAACCAAACGTGCACGCCATATTGAGGACATAAAGCAAAAGGCTAATCTGCCGAATCGAAAGCGCCAAATAGGGAGAAATAACTGCATACAAGGTAACTCCTGGACAGCCACAATGGCTGGCAGAGCTAAGTCAGCTAAGAACCTGGACCATAGCACCCATGGAACAACACCCATTGACCAGCAGTCCAACCCGTCCCTACAGTCACTGGAAAACACTCTCATGTCGCACTCTGCCAGTTTGAGAAAGTATTACAGGCGATTATGGACACTAAATCATCTCTAGAAAACAGAATTGACGCAGTTGCACAAGACTTGAATCTCCTGCGCGTGGACCACCGAAATCTAGCCGAAAGAGTGAAAACGGGCAAAGATGAAATATCAGACTTAACCCCAATGGCTCAAGGCAACCAAAAACAGATCCAGCGCATGGACGCGGAGCTGAAGGTGCTCTGGAGGAGATCGGAAGAAATTGAGAGCAGGGCGCGCCGCAATAACATACAATTCCTGGGTTTCCCAGAAAGCATGCGGCAAACAGAATCGGAAATCCCCCTGGAGCAATGGCTAATCAAGGAGGTGTTAAATGGGGCTCCATCCAAGTTTTTCTCTGTGGAAAGGGCATACAGAATACCGGGCAGACCCCCGGCCCCTGGTCAGCCACCTAGACCACTGATCGCCAGATTCCTGAACCATAGAAACCGGGACGCAATATTACAACAATTCCGCAACAAAGGCCCATTTAAGTACGAGGGCTCGACTATTAACGCATACCCAGACTTTACACAGGAGGTGCAGAATCAACGCAACTCCTACGTTAAAATTAAACAGCGCCTGCGTGAACATAACATAAAATATGCCTTGCTTTTTCCCGCGAAACTAAGGGTGGTAGCGGAGGACCGCACCCACATATTCACTAATCCTGAGGATGCTTGGACATGGCTGCATGCCAAGGGCCTAGCTCGCCCGCGGGAAGACGCGGAGGGAGATGAGGAATGGCAAACCTCTGCTTCAAGGAAGCGATCCAAGAGACGCACTAGGGGCCAACCTAATGACCTGCAGGCGGCAGAAGAAAGAGCAAGAGTGCTGAAAGAGACGCCTTTACACATGCAAAGCAACTTTGCAACTCCTAGGAAACCCCCAGAGTTGGGCTCGGACTCCGGCACAGCCAGTTCCGCATCTACAATAACTGGAGAGATGGGTGGGCCAAAGGTCACCCCCAGGTCCGCAGACGAACTTTAATTTGCATACATCTACTCCGTTGGTCCGCCGGCTCTAATGATGCTTGAAATCCGAAAACCACCAGGGACTCTGCGGCGCCGCCGAGGACCGGGGCGAATGTGCCTCCAGCAATGTGTATCTTTGATATAAATGTAAAGCTAATTTATAGGGGGTGCGCGGGGGCGGGCTGCGGGTGGCGGAGTGGCACTGGGAGGAATAGTCTCACATCCCGAGGGGCGCCCAATGGTATTAGCAGACTAAGGGGGTTATTACAACTTTGGAGGAGGTGTTAATCCGTCCCAAATGTGACGGATATACCACCAGCCGTATTATGAGTTCCATAGGATATAATGGACTCGTAATACGGCTGGTGGTATATCTGTCACTTTACCGTCACTTTTGGGACGGATTAACACCTCCTCCAAAGTTGTAATAACCCCCACAGTCTGCGGAAAGATGTGAGCCCCTTATAAGAGCCACATCTGGAAGATATGAGAACCCCAATATGCAAATCCAACCGGATACGGGTTAGTTCACGTGTTTTTGATCTTAGTAGTTTCACACCAGTTGTAAGTAGTATTGGGGATCCATTGAGGGGGGATGGGGCTAGTAGTTTAGCATAAATGCACGCGTCGGAATCACTCAAAACACAAAGCAAACAGCTGCACTCGCTACTTTTAGCAAATAGCAACGACAGAAGGGTAGTGACCAGGTGGGCCAATATCAAAGCTCAGACCTCAAGCACAGAGATTTATCCCCAAAACCCTGTATGACACCTTCCGGTAAAAATAACAAAAACCAGTATGCTATAGTAACATGGAATGTAAGGGGCTTGGGGGCGCTGAGCAAGCGGACCAGAGTACACGCACGTCTTAGGCGACTAGGAGTGCATATTGCCATCCTACAAGAGACGCACATGCTAGATGGGGACTTACGTGATCTGCGCACAAAATGGGGAGGCCTGTTGATAGGCATGACGTACTCGGCCTTCGCAAGGGGGGTCCTGATCTGGATAGCGGCGAGAGTTCCATTCCTCTTATCGACACATAAAATAGACCAAGGAGGAAGATGCGTGGTAGTGGAGGGCAGACTGGACGGCAGACAAATAGCAGTGGTCGGTATATACGCTCCAAACAGTGGGACTGTGGGATTTCTTAGCACCCTCACTCCAACATTACTGTCCTACCCCATGGCCCCGGCCCTCTGGGGCGGAGACTTCAACAGCACACCATCTGCAACATTGGATAGATCTCATGCCCAAGCGAGCTCGCTGGCAAACAGGAAACCCACAGGTCCCCTGCAAGACTGGGCAAGTGATATGAGACTACACGACATATGGCGCCTAGGACACCCACAGCATAGGGAATACTCATTCTACTCAGCACCACACAACACCCACACCAGAATAGATATAATATGGGGCACTCGGGATATAGGGGCACTGGTCAGCGAGTCGGAATACTTAGCGAAGACACTGTTGGATCATGCACCATTGAGAGTAACACTGAATTGGGGTAGGTCACGCCAGGCGGTTCCCACCTGGCGGTTCCAGGTGGAAGCACTACAGGACCAGGCATTCGCCGAAACATTGAAAGAATCTATAAGCCAGTACTGGGATACAAATGCCATGTCCGCAACAACACGAGCGATAGAGTGGGACGCCCACAAAGTAGTGGTACGTGGAGTATGCATATCCTCCACGTGGGGAGTGAGACGCTCTTTGCAGGCGGAGATTGGCAAACTAGAGAAGGAGCTCAGAGCAGCAGAAATAGCGGTAGCGCTAGGGGAAATCCCTCACACCGTCCTAAAAGAAAGGCGCTTAAAATACAATGACGCTGACAGCAAACTCCGTTGTCATGATTACAACTATCATCTAATAAGGCTGCAAACAGAAGGGGATAGATCAAGCAGAATGTTAGCGTGGCTGCTCCGGGAGGATAGACAGCAATCTCCAATAGGGGCCATACGCGTGGGCGCACATGCTATGGCTACCACACAAGCTGAGATAAACGAGCTTATACACTAAACGCACCTCATGCACTGCTCCACAACTTGAGGCTTTTCTCGCTGACTCTCTTCTGCCGCAATTATCACAAACTGACAGAGAAATAATCGAAGCTCCCATGACAATGGAAGAAATAGAATTAGCCCTTGCACAGTTGCCTAGAAATAAAGCGCCTGGCGCATATGGCCTCCCGTCGGAATACTACAAAGCCCATTTATCATGCTTGAAACCTCACCTTCTAAAAGTGTTCGAAGAAGCGTGGACTAACGAATGCCTGCCCACATCCCAAAGAGAAGCTATGATAGTGGTACTCCCCAAACAGGGCTGTGATCCCACAGATGTCAAATCCTACAGACCACTATCACTTCTAAATTTAGACTGCAAA
This sequence comes from Pleurodeles waltl, assembly GCF_031143425.1. Taxonomy (NCBI): domain Eukaryota; kingdom Metazoa; phylum Chordata; class Amphibia; order Caudata; family Salamandridae; genus Pleurodeles; species Pleurodeles waltl. Next base: position 974,207,149 of record NC_090450.1, on the reverse strand, counting down.
ATACTAGGCAAAATACTAGCAAACAGATTAGCCCCCCTCATGCACTCTTTGATACACGCAGACCAAAATGGCTTCATTCCAAGGCGTAACACCTTCCTAAATATTCGCAGATTACTGAGCATAATGGGTGATACTCCCCGAGACACACAAGAAGAAATGGTGCTCTCACTGGATATTGAAAAGGCTTTCGACACGCTCGAGTGGGACTTCCTTTTGCCCACAATGGCCCGCATGGGAATAGGCCCCAACTATACCCGCTGGGTCCGGACACTGTATTCCAACCCAAGTGCAAGGGTGAAGACGGGTGGGGTGATCTCAGACAGCTTCTCGATCTCCCGGGGCACAAGGCAGGGCTGCTCCCTATCCACGCTACTGTTTGCTATAGCAATGGAACCATTAGCGGCAAGAGTACGTCTCATGGAGCACGAATGGGGAATAATCAGGAACGGGCTCCACCACACGATCTCGCTATACGCAGACGATGCCTTAATACACATCCGGAAAGGCCACGCAGCTGTTCCCTTAGTAATATCCTTACTGGCCGAGTTTGGAGACCTGTCAGGCCTAGTGGTAAACTGGGAAAAGTCTTGTGCGTTCCCTCTGGCAAAACGGCCACCCGAAAGTCAGGGCGCTCCTCAGTTAGGGCGCCTAAAATGGTGTCCGGAAACGTTCAAATACCTTGGGATAAACATATACCACGACACAGAAGATCTAAGAGATGGGAACTTGGGGAGGGCGCTGACCTCCATAAAAGGCTCATTGCAGTTCTGGAACAAGCTTCTGCTCTCGCCGCCTGGCAAGGTGGCGATCGCAAACATGTTGATCCTACCTAGGCTGCTATATTACTTGGCGGCCTTACCGATAACCATTCCCAAAAGCTTCTTTGGCAATTTAAACACAGCCCTGCTGCAGCTCATCTGGGGCGGTGGCAGAGCGCGTGTGGCCCTAGCCACGCTACAAAGGCCAGTAGAGATGGGCGGTCTGGGAGCCCCCAACTTCGAACGCTATTATGCAGCCGCACAGCTGCAGTGGGTTCAGAACTGGATCCACAGACCAGCGCAGGCAGAGTCCACGTGCCTGGAGTCCTGGTTGAAGGGGACCCCCCTGATAAGGTGGTTGACATCCAAACGCCCCAAGGCGGAACATGTTAACCCACTGCTTGCGGTGGCGCAAGCGTGCTGGGCTAAATTCGTGCAAAGTGGAGTGGACAAACTCCCCTACTCCCCACACATACCACTGGACTACCTCCTGGGGGGGATCGCAGCTGGAACGCGGGCGTCATTGGTATGGATGGAAGCAGGAGTACAGACAGTGGGCGACTGCTTCGAAGATGGCAAGCTAATGTCATTCGAAGCACTACAGGCCCTCACTGAGATGAGCCCCGGCCAGTTCTTGACATACCACGCTGTATGCCACGCAATTAAAAAAACGTGGGGGGCAGGCACCTCAGAACCAGAGATCTCCCCTGTAATTCATCATCTCCTACAATATAATGACCAAATAAAAATAATATCCATCCTGTACAAAATCCTCAATAAATCTCCCGAACCGCAAGCGGAGACAGCCCGTGAGAGATGGAACGCTGTACTTCCTGCCCCGATCCCACATGTGGACTGGCCAAAAGCCTTGTATCATGCCTGTGGCGTATCAAGGAATCCCAGATTCAGGTACACTCAATTTAACTTTACGCATCAAACATATTTATCCCCTGCTAGGATAAAGCGAATGTTCCCCGACTCTGAGCCAATATGTCCCAGATGCAAAGCACCGTCAGCACCCTTCTACCACATGGTTTGGGATTGCCCTAACATACAAACAGCCTGGTCGGAGGTGGTACAGGAGATTTCTGAGTTAACGGGGCTTGTGTTGATAGCAGACCCCAAGGTCTGCTTACTGGTATTGAGGGAAAGACCTAAAAAACTAAGATACCTGCACAAATTCGGAGATCTAGCCTGTTTAATGTATAAAAGGATGATAGTGATGCATTGGAAAGCCCCCAATGCTCCTGATCGGAAATATTGGGACACTCTAACACTACGCTGGGCTCGCACGGAATACCAGGTACTAAAAAAACTGGCGCGAGAGGGGCGACATCACACAGGGTGCACCACCTGGGAAATTCTGGTAACCAAACTTGAGACCAAAAATGATGATATGCCCCCATGAGCCAGGGAACGCATAGCTGTAATAAACGCGATATAAATCTCTCCGCATATCTCATCACAGAGGCATAACCCGCAGCGCGGCCCATCATAATAGCACAATCACCTCCCTCCTGAACTCACAACTCACCAGTTCTCCAACGCAAGAACACCAATATCACACAGGGCGAAGTACCACCCCGGTAGCCATCCGCGGCCACCAACCTAAACGGGACCTCCACCAGGTGACTAGAGATATAGGCTCAGCAGCAAAGGGTCCACACTGGTCACGAACGTGCACCCCCAAAGATAGTCAACACACGCTAAGCCTCCGGCAATTGCAGCAAGGAATGATACTGTAGGATTGGTAGTGTTCTGAGACGTGTTTAAAGGGTGGGGTTCGGGGTTGTTAAATGGTTTTAATACTGGATAATGCTCTAGGTGATCCTGTTGCCGATAATTGAACAGTTTGTATTGCATATTTGAAACATAAAACCAATAAAAATATTATTTAAAAAAAAGAAAGGTCTATTTAGAGATTGTGGCAGCTGTGGGAAGAAGAGACTTCACGTTGATGACCCCCACAGAAAGTGTATCTACTGCCTCCATCCGGACCACAAGGTGAGAGACTGTAAAATCTGTCGCACCTTTAGTCAGAAAACCCTCAAGGACCGTGAGGGTAGGCTTCTGTTGTGGCTCCAGAGACAGAAAGCCATGGAAAACCCATCCTCAGATGAGAGTGAAGCATCATCTCGCTCCCTCAAACGTCATGGAGAAAAGGGAAAACTATCTGAGGAACCCCCAAAGAAGATGATGAAAAAGACAAAGCATAAATCTATGGAGAAACAGGGGCACCAAGAGCTTACTACTGCCAGATCAGAGGCCCAGGTAAAACTCTTAAAAAAGGTTCGTTCAGAGCCTACGACGCCTGTGGGAAAAAAGGCACCCGCAAAAAGTGCCTCTCTGTCACTGTCGCAGAAGTGGTCTACCCGTCGACGACAGCATTACCGTCGACGAAGCACCTGTCCTCGAGAATGAGGAAAATGACGTCAACGAGCACACCTGCGCCGTCAACGAGAGATCTGTCGGCGAGAGACCCGTCGACGACACCACCATCGTCGACGACAGATCCGTCAATCGCACAACCGTCGACGAGAGACCCGTTGGCGGCAACACCGTCGACGAGAGAACCGTCAACGAGGGGACTGTCGAGGACGAACAGTGCAATGTCAGCAGCAGGGATGGAAGTTCTGTCCACTCAACCGACGACCATCATGCCCCCCTCTGGAGCTTTAGAAACACAGCAGGAGTCCACAAGATTCCTCCCTCTTTCTTTTATCTCCATGGGAGAAAGGACATCATCAATCCTTCCAAGGCATACGTCTCCAAGCAAAGTTTTGCCATATCCCCGGCAGCATCTCCTAGATGAAGATGAAGACAATTATTCCCAGGATGAGGGAATGTTCGGTGCAGCCAGTAGCCCATCTCAGCTGCATGTAAAGTGCCAAGACTTAGATGAGGAGGAAGAACAGCTGCAGCTCTATTATTCCTCAGCGGTATATCGGGACGGTTCTTCATACCCAACGGGGAGCAGGAACCTTCTTTCCCCATGCCCAGGTCTCTGGTGACAATCTACAGTGTATGCTCAGGGACTACTATAGACGATTCCCACCATCAACGCTGGCAACTCCATCTAGGCCGTACAGTCAACTGACACCTATACAAGCCCCTTTTACTAGCCTTCCAGGAACACCGCACAGAAGTGTCCCATTGGTACCACCGCCACAGGATGACCACATCTCAACAGATGAAGAGAGGGAAGAAGGAGAAATTTCTGAGGCAGCCCTAGTGAGTGGGATGACTACCTCATTCCCACGCCGTTGCCGCCGCCGGCAGGACCAGTTGATTCGCCCCCTGAGGACATCGGAGGTTTCCACAATTTAATGGAAAGGGTGGCCAAGAGATTCGACTTGCCTATTGTTTCCCAAGAAACAGATAGTTTCTTATACGATTTCAAAGAGCCATCAAGGAAATCTGTAAGAGCAATCCCAATAGTGGACTTCCTATGGCAAAAGGGATTGAAGACAATGAAGAACCCAGCCACAGTGCCTTCACAGATGCCAAAGCTGGAGAAGAAATACAACGCACCTGACAACACTCCAGCCTGTTTAATATCGCAACCAAAGCCGGACTCGGTAATATCCCAGGTTGCACAACGCAGGTCGAAGAACCCTTCGGCGCCTCCAGACAAGGATGGGAGGAGGTTGGATAACATCGAAAAAAAGTTCTCCTCGGTAGCGGCGATCACAGTAAAGGCGGCCAACTCCTTGGCTATACTAGGGAGGTACGATCGACAGATGTGGGCGGACATGTCAGCTTACCTGGGGATGTCAAGGTGGAAGCAAGGAAAGTGCTGCAAGAGGGTGAGCGGATCGTAGCGGAAATCATTGACTGGGTGATAGACATTTCCTTAACAGGATTCCGCCAACTCGCAGGAGCAGCGGTCTTGCGTAGACAGGGATGGCTCAAGTCTACGTCTTTCCGCCCAGAAGTCCAGAGCCGCATCCTAGATATGGCGTTTAATGGGGAAAGTCTATTTGGGAAACATGTTGACGGCATGCTACAATCCATAAAGACAGATACTGACACTGCGAGATCGCTTGGTACCTTGCAGGACCGCAGGCAGCCCTTTAGTGGGGCATGAGGCAGAGGAAATTACTCCTTTCGAGGGGGTTTTCAACAACATAGACCCCAGTATCAGTCCTCTACAACAGGACCCAGGCAGCAATACGGCCAACATCAACAACATTACCGGTTACCACCTACCGCGGCATATCAGCACCCGGCGAAGGGAAGACCAGCGCCACGGGGAAGAGATACCAGCAGGAACAAATGACCAGCTAGCCATACCAGCTTCCTACACTACCAGGGGCTCCAAGGTCGGGGGTCGCATCACTTCTCACTTCCTTCGTTGGAAGGTCATAACATCAGACAGGTGGGTGTTGGACGTAGTGGCCGGAGGACATACTCTGGAGTTCAATCAGAAACCACCAGACGTCCCGCCGTCGGGCCTTCCACCTCCACGAGTAGCCCAACTCCTCAAGGAAGTACAAGTGATGCTACGCAAGGGAGCAATAGCGCTGGTCCCTGCTCCTCACAGGAACAAGGGGTTCTACTCACGCTTCTTTCTGGTGAAGAAACCTTCAGGAGACTGGCGCCCCATTCTGGACTTAAGGTTGCTAAACAAGTTTCTGAAGAAACTGTCGTTCAGGATGGTAACACTGCAGGACATCTTGCGCCTCCTGAGTACCGGAGCTCATATGGCATCCCTAGACCTCCAGGATGTGTATTTTCATGTTTCGATACACCGCAACCACTGAAAATTCCTCAGGTTCAAGGTAGCTGGTATGCATCTACAGTTTCGGGTCCTACCTTTCGGTTTAAAATCAGCCCCCAGAATTTTTACAAAGATGCTGGCTCCAGTGGCGGCTCATCTTCGCCAGTTGGGCATACAGGTGTTTCCCTATCTCGACGACTGGCTCATAAAAGCACCTTCAAAACGCCAAGTGGTGCGTCACATATCCCTCTGCCTCTAGTTGTTCGACAATCTGAGACTTACCGTCAACTACCAGAAATCGCATCTTCATCCAACGCAGACATTAAGCTTCTTAGGAGCGATACTGGACACTGTCCAAAGCAAAGCGTACCCGTCGCAGGAAAGAAAATGAAAGCTCAACAGGTTAGCCCGCAACCTCTCGGCAAAAAATGTCGTTTCAGTTCGCGCTTACAAGTCATTGCTGGGAATGATCTTGTCATGCATTCCGCTGGTTCCAAACTGCAGGCTGCAGATGTGGCCCCTGCAAGAGCAATTGGATTTACAATGGCACCAGGTTCAGGGATCTTTCGAGGACAAAATTCTCATCACACCGCAGGTGAGAGCAGCCATGGATTGGTGGGCAACACCGCCAAATTTGTCCACGTTTCTTCATCAGGTGCCTCGCTATATCGGGACGACGGATGCTTCCCTCGAAGGGTGGGGTGACCACCTTCAGGATCTTCGCATCAGTGGGTCTTGGACTCCAAAGGACAGACAGCTCCACATCAATCACCTGGAGCTCAAAGCAATAGATTTCGCTCTAAAAGCTTTCTTGCCAAGGCTTCAGGGCTAGGATGTCTTGATCAGAACGGACAATACCACGAGCATGGTTTACCTAAACAAACAGGGTGGCACAAGGTCTCTACAGTTCTCACAGCAGGCTCAAAACATATGGAAATGGGCCATAAAGCACAACATTTCTCTGAAAGCAGAGCATGTCCCAGGACACACCAACGTGCTGGTGGACACCCTGAGCAGGACAATAATCCCCTACCACGAGTGGGAACTGGACCAGGAGATTCTGGATTAGCTATTCCAGTTATGGGGCAAACCAAACATCGATCTGTTTGCCCCGTTCGAGAACAAAAAATGCCCCTACTATGCAAGCTGGCTTCCCCAAAGAGGATCGTGGGGGAATGCGTTTTCGATGAGGTGGTCCGGCATTTATGCCTCTGCCTTTCCTCCGATCCCACTGATACCGAGAGTCATCAGCAAGATGAAGACGGAGGGTTGTCGCCTCCTATTAATAGCAACGAGATGGCCCAGACAGGTGTGGTTCACGGAGCGCCTCATGCTCTCGGAACAACCACATGTGCTGCTCAAATGACCAGCCCTATTAACGATGCACCGGGGCCAAGTCAGACAACCGGATCCGTCATCTCTCCACTTATCGGCCTGGCTCCTGAGTTCCATGAGTACTCCAACATAAACATCTCTTCTGAATGCAGAGAGATTCTAGCTAGAGCGGATACTACCAACAGGACCTACAGGCTGAAATGGAAGTGTTTTTGTCTGTGGTGCGCAGCTGAAGGGATCCACCCGATCTCCTCCCCTCCAGAACAGGTATTACCGTACTTGTTACACCTGGCAAAGTCTGGACTCTCATACGCTTCGATCCGCGTGCACGTGGTGGCAATTTCAAGGTACCGCAGATCTTAAGAAGCGGTTTCATTGTATTCCACGAGAATTGTAAAGCAGTTCCTTAAAGGACTGTTTTGTACTTTTCCACCAGTGCAGAAGCCTCCACTGTTGTGGTCCCTAAACGTGGTCCTGGGGCAGCTCATGAAGCCTCCTTTTGAGCCCATTCACAGAGTGGAGTTAAAGTTCATTTCATGGAAGACGGCGTTGTTGCTGGCTCTTACCTGCGCTAAGAGAGTGAGTGACATACAGGCATTCACCATTAAAGAGCCTTTTCTTCAGTTCACCACTACTAGCGTGATTCTGAGAACGAACCCTAAGTACATTCCGAAAGTGCCCTCAACTTTCCATCTGAATGAACCAGTTGTTTTGAAAACCTTTTTTCCTAATCCACAGACAGTGGCAGAAAAAGCACTGCATTCCCTGGACGTTAAAAGATGTCTGAAGTTTTACCTACAAAAGACTCAGAGCATACACAAGTCAGACCAGTTGTTCATAGCCTTTGGAAACGCAAGGAAGGGCTTTGCAGTATCCGAACAGACTATAGCTAGGTGGATTGGCCTGGCAATCCAATTCTGTCATATCCAGGCTGGTAAGCCTCTCCACAACAGGGTAAGAGCCCACACAACAAGGGCGGTAGCCGCCTCAGCTGCCCTCTTCGCAGGAGTACCCCTACGGCAGATCTGTAGAGTGGCCACATGGTCCAGCCAGATGAAGCGAATAACATGGACACAGCAGTGGGTCAAGCAGTCTTGAGGCATTTGTTTTGCTAAGGTGAGCCTCTTGGAACATCCCACCTCCACAACCAGGGTAAGGTGAACAACGGTTTTCTTATTATAATCAAGATTAAATCTGCTCTATTTCTTATGCTTATGCTAGAGCCTGATTATCGTAGCATGCCACATATTTGTTGTAAAGCAGTGATCTGTGCTTATTATGACTGATGGCTACTTACAGAGTAACATTATTACGTTACCATTGAACACTAACTAGAGGTACTGTTGCTCTCATTTCTATTGATATTCTAATATTGGTTCGGATTGTAAAGGTACGGCTATATGTCTACTTAATCAATATTACTGCTCGCTACTCTAATTCAAGCATGTGAATCTATGAAAGATCCAATACTGGAGAAGAAAATTAGTTACTTACCTGTAACTGTGTTTCTCCAGTATTGGTATCTTTCATAGATTCACATGCGACCCACCCTCCTTCCTGCAGAGGCTCCCCTTATAGATAAACTCTTATCTTCACACTTGTACTAGAAAATCTGAGGGAAAGAGCCTCTGTTGGGAGTGTTCTAGAGGGTGTCGACGCCTGATTGGCCGAGGTTCAACTTTGGGTCTTTTTGCAAAACGACATGGATAGACTATAAAAGAACCTAAGGGGGCCCTTGGGGCCTAGTGTATAGAGTGTACTGCTATGTGTATTTCAGGTTACCGTGAGGCTCCCACCTTGACGGGGATGATTCAAGCATGTGAATCTATGAAAGGTACCAATGCTGGAGAACCACAGTTACAGGTCAGTAAGTAATTTTCTTTCCTCTATTGAAAATACCTCCTCCTCCCTGGCACCTCGATATTGTACTTTCACAAATGATGATGAAGCATCCATTTGACCCTATACACAGAGCAGACTTTAAATACGTAGCCTGGAAAACAGCACTTCTCCTAGCACTTACTTCAGCAAGGTAAGTCAGTGACATACAGGCATTTACAATCTCTCAACCTTTTTCTCCAATTTAAGTCTGACACTGTCATCCTTAGAACAAATCCTAAATGTATCCCCAAAGTTCCCTTGAGCTTTCATCTGAATGAACCAGTGGTATTGAAGACTTTCTTCACAAACTCAAGCAGAAAGAGCACTACATTCCCTTTATATCAAGAAATGTCTCAAATTCTACATACAAAAAACTAGCTTTCGCAAAGCTGATCAATTGTTTGTAGGCTATGGACAGCTAAGAAAAGGATATCCCGTTACCAAACAGACTATAGCTCGGTGGATTGTCACCGCCATACAATTTTGTCACCAGCTAGCGGGAAAACCATTGACAGCCAACGTCAAAACCCACTCCACCAGAGCTCTCTCCACCTCCGCAGCTCTTCGCAGGGGTGCCTATAAAGCAAATATGTAGAGCGGCAACGGTGTCTAGCAGCCACACCTTCACTCAGCACTACTGCCTAGATGCCGCAGACAGGATGGATGCAGCACTAGGACAAGCAGTTCTACAAAATGTATTTACATAAGGTGAGACAACGTAATGGGTACCCATGAGACAAGGCTGTTGCTGGTATACTGGAAGCAGGGGGCAATCATGATACAATGCTGGCCGCTAACATACTAAAGGTAAATTTTAACTTCTGGGTCACCCGTGGGTTTGTGCAATCAATGGCAACATTTCTGGCACTAGCATATTGTTTGTAATTGTTAGCGTGAGGGAAACTAATGGTATAACACCTCAGACAAAATGCTGGCCCTGACACAGTGGAGAAAATTAACATACGGATGGGATCCATTGCACATTTTGGGGAAAAAAATTGGATCAACTCCTTGGGAGGGTCAACAGGCTTCATACCTCGGTTTAGCACACCATGAAATATTTCAGTATTTAATGAGTGCCCTTTCAGATCCTATGGCTTTTGAGCAAATTTATGTGAAATTTTTATGGATGGAGAACCTGCACTCAGTCACACTCATTTGCTGGAATTCCGAGAAAGTGGTACGCCATACCACTTTAAAAGATCTCCAGCCACCTTTACATTTCACTGCTTGAAGTACATGGCCTAAATATTGTAGCATTTTGTTATCCATTTGACTCTCCTGGTTAGTGATACAGAGAAAGCCTGATCTATATTCTCAGTGTTGACAAAACATGCAGAGCTTATTCACAAGCTGCCTTTGTAGTACACAAGCTTACAAGTGTAAATCAAGACACCTCTATCTCCTATTTTTGTTATCGGGAGAGCCTTACACCCGTAAGCTTACTTTTCTCCACTAATCACCTGCACAGAAAACATATCTGGGTTTCTCATCAGTCTGCACAGGAAGTGACATCACTGGCGTTCCAGTCATCCATCTGCAAACCAAGTGACATTACTGGATTTTCCATCATCCATCAACACATGAAGTGATATCACTGGCTTCCCCCCAAAAACTACCTTTCAAAGAAGAAGCCAAGGAAGAGGGCTCACTTCCAATCTTTCACCTGCATAGGAAGCGACATCACTGGATTTCCCATCCTTCATCTGCACAGGGAGGTACATTACTGTATTTCCCATGAGCCATCTGCCCAGAAAGTGACATCACTGGATTTCCCTTGGGGCATCAAAAGCAAGGTGACAGATGGAATGCTTGAATTAATCTCAGCCACTTGCAATCTCTCGGGCTGCAGCCCAATCCATAGTTTTTTGTGCACCATGCCACCCCAGTTTGAACCCAGCCATATGAAAATCAGACCTGAACCACCTGCAATGTGAACAGTCCAACTGGAACCACTAGGCTAGGTCCTCCCTGAACGCCCATATTGGTATCTTTCATAGATTAACATGCGATCTACCCTCCTCCCATAGAGGCTCACCTCATGTCTTTTTCCTTTATACATCACTTAAGTTAGAAAATCTGACAGACTGGAGCCTCGGTGGTGAGGGTTCTAAAGGGTGCTCTCGCCTGATTGGCTAGTCTTTGAGTCATTTCTAATAACACTGATAAGCTATTAAAGTGAATGTATTTTCCCATTAACTTCAATGTTACATTTTTATTTACTGCTTTCTATGTGCAGTAGGACTCCGATTTCGACGACTGGGAATGATTCAAGCATGTGAATCTATGAAAGATACAAATACTGGAGAACCACAGTTACAGGTTAGTAACTTATTTTCTTATATTTCCCGTTTCATTTCTCTAACCCTGGCACTAATGTCAGAATAGCAGAAAACAAGATAAAAGACTACATAAATATGTAACCTTTTCCTAAAAAATGCTTACGTTCTGAGATGAGGCTATTATTTCAATTACAGAATCTTATCTGTCACTAATAATGAGGACAATGAGGATTCCTTCACCTCACAGGAGATGTGAGAGGGAGAAGTTGCGCCAGGGGCCCCAGAAGGCACGTAGAAAAGCCATAAAAAGACTTACCATGAGTCTTCATAAGCCACTTCTCACAAAGAAAACAAAATAGAAAAGAACCCTCAGCTCCCTCTTCAACTCTGACAATACATCAGAAAGATCCTCATAAATTTACAATGGTGCATCTAAAAACTGCCTGTAAAATCATCAAGAATTAAGAGGACGTAGTTGATGAACATGTCGCCTATCACTTAATCTACGAACTGCCCTAGTCTATGATGGCCTAAGCTACAAAGGGCCTAATCTACAATGGTCCTCTATAACTGCCTCATCTATGACGGTCGTCTTCAACGGCCATCTGCAGTGGTCTTGGACGGTCATCTACAGAGGTCATCGACGAAGGACAAATACAGTGGTCGTTGACGGTCGTCTACAGTGGTTGTCATCGACTACCTTATCAATGATGACACTATCATCTATGACGGTAGTCTACGGCAGCCTCATCTTTGATGGTTGTCTACGACAGCATTATCTACAACGATTGTCTACCACGGTCATATACGATGGCCTCATCTATGATAGTCACCTATAACAGTGTCATCTACGATGTTTGTCTGCGACAGCCTCTTCTGATGGTTGTCCACTAAGACAGCCTTGCCTACAGTGACCTAGTCTACAGAACCACATCTACGATGGCCTTGTCTCTCTATACTCTGTCGACGATGGCTGTGTCTATGAATGCATCCTCTACGACGGCCTTGTCTGCTGTGAAGGCCTCGTCAGCAACAAATATTGTCTACATCAGCCTAGTCATTTATATCTGTGTCGTCGAACTTGATCACAATACAAATTAAGACAAAAACACGTAACTGTCAACAAGAATAAATCACACATAATCAAGGAATATTTAGTGTCAAGCATTAAGGTACCAATATGAGCATGTCTTCAACAGTCAATATATTGAGGGGCAAAATATGGAGCAATTACACCACTCCAAATGTAGCGCATGGGTCAGGTCCATGTATCTTTAGTACTAGAGCTTCACAGCATATTACACCCGCAACTGGTGGATTCCCCCACCAAATTAAATTTGGTGGTTTCCACACCCTCCGGAACGAGTGACCAAACACTTCCAGCTTCCTATAGCAGACAAGAATTAGTTTGTTTTTTCGTTATGATTTTAAATAGTAAAACCTATTCCAGTTGCTGATATATCCAGGAGGAATTACAATCATGGAAAACCCGGTCATTTAATTCTGCCTATCCAGCATGGACACGCTCTCCTCTAGGTCCAGACTACCATACTGGCTGCCAATTCACTGGCAATACAGGGCAGGTATAGCCACCAGAAGTGGTCAGATATGGCCACATAAATAAAATGGTTGCCGGAAGATTTAATAAAATGCTGTAGGGGGGGTGAGATGTTGTCATGTCAGCATAGCTTGTGCTATAGATAAAGTTTTAGTAGGATTCCCACAACTAGCAGGGTCAATGTGTTCCCTGTATGCTATGGTTCAAGGCCACAACATTTAAAATTTGAGGTACAAATATATCTAATATTTTTATAGTACCATGCCGACACTCTGTTTGCAAAGCACGTTGACGACGCCTTGCAAGCAGTCAAGGCTGACTCTTAACACTGCACGATCTTTTGGGGCATTACAATTTCGAATGACACAATCTTTAGAGGGCCCCAAAAAAGACACGTCTATGTTGATAAGTATCTGACTTAGCAACCCTCTCAGTAGCCCTTAGGCTAGCTTACCTACAGTGACAACATTCTGGTGCATATTACACCATCCATTGGGAAAAATAGTTCCAAAAATGTAATCTGTGGCAGAAAATAGCATCTACAAATAAGTCTCGGATCTCATCAAATATAGATATATGTTGCAGTTCACCCAGATTCCGCCACCTCCTTCGGAAGGAAGTGCTAGCTACGCTGACCAATGGTTCCGTAGAGAAAGGCCCACATTCTTTCTATTCTTGTTTTTGCCCCATAAACTAGAAAACAGAAGAGTGTCCATCCATCATACACCTTCAGAAATTAACAAGTATTTCCCGGAAACAATGCCTTTATGTGGTCTCCTTCAGCACAGGATTTATATTTGTTTGCATTCCCACCCACTCATCAGAGTTCTTCCATTTGGCTTCAGGTCAGCTTTTTTCAGGAAGGGTTTCCTTAACTTCATCAACTCGTTGATAAAAGCACCAACGGCATTTCAAGCGTCCAAGGCCACAGAGGCTTGGCTAAAGTTGTTTCACAAGCTGTCTCCTTGTGAGTTATCAGAGATAATCAACTCCACCATCACAGAAGATATTGGTGGTCATTCCAACCCTGGCGGTCCATGACCGCCGGGTTGGAGGACCGCGGGAGCACCGCCGACAGGCCGGCGGTGCTCCAATGGGCATTCCCACCGCGGCGGTAAAGCCGCGGTCGGACCGGCAACACTGGCGGGCTCCCGCCAGTGTACCGCCGCCCATTGGAATCCTCCAAGGCGGCGCAGCTAGCTGCGCCGCCGAGGGGATTCCGACCCCCCCTACCGCCATCCAGTTCCCGGCGGTTCTCCCGCCGGGAACCGGATGGCGGTAGGGGGGGTCGCGGGGCCCCTGGGGGCCCCTGCAGTGCCCATGCCACTGGCATGGGCACTGCAGGGGCCCCCGTAAGAGGGCCCCTAAATGTATTTCACTGTCTGCTGCGCAGACAGTGAAATACGCGACGGGTGCAACTGCACCCGTCGCACAGCTTCCACTCCGCCGGCTCGATTCCGAGCCGGCTTCATCGTGGAAGCCTCTTTCCCGCTGGGCTGGCGGGCGGCCTGAAGGCCTGAAGGCCCAGCGGGAAAGTCAGAATTACCGCCGCGGTCTTTCGACCGCGGAACGGTAACCTGACGGCGGGACTTTGGCGGGCGGCCTCCGCCGCCCGCCAAGGTCCGAATGAGGGCCATTGTCTGTTCAATTAGCTTTAGGGTGTCAGGTCCTCAGCGATCAATATGATCTCTCTTGTACGCTGGAAATTAAATGCCTTACATGAGCAGATACAAAAACAATAGATTGAACCAAACAAATCATTTGAGAGCCTGGTGATTTTTCACATAGGTATGATGGAAGCTCTATTCTGGTAGCCTCAGACTACAAATGCTTCTCTGGAAAGCTGGGGCAGTCACTTACAGAACCTCTAATTTGAGGAAAGTGGTCTTTGCTCTAGAAGAGCATACATATCACTCACCTAGATCTCAAAGCCATCTTTTCGGACTCCAAACTTTCCTGCCAATGTAGCAGAATCTTTGGTGTTAGTTTGCAAGGACAATACCCCCAGCATGCAATACGTCAATAAACAAAGTGGCACAAGATCTTTGGCGCTGTCCAAGAAAGAAAAGGAAATCTGGAGTCGGCTAATGAGACACAGGATAAATCTTTGGGCCAAACCTATTCCCTGGACTAGAAATATCATAGCAGACATGCTAAGCAAAACTGGATACAGCCTCCAAGAAGGGGAATTTGATCATTTGGCTCCAAGTGTGACCTTCTCGTTCATAGCAAAGCCATCTGCTCAGTCTCAAAACTTTCCTGCCAATGTAGCAATGTAGTCTCTTCCATGTTAGTTTGCAAGGACAATACCACCAGCATGCAGTACGTGAATAAACAAAGCGGCACAAGATCTTTGGCGCTGTCCAAGGAAGATCAGGAAATCTGGAACTGGCTAACACATAATAACTCTTCGGGCCAAACATGTTCTCTGGACTAGAAATCTCATAGCAGACATGCTAAACAAAACTGGAAACGGCCTCCACGAAGGGGAGTATGATCATTAGGCTGTAAGTATGATTTTTTCGTTCTGAGGCAAATCGGCTCTGCATCCCTTTGCAACAAACAAAACCTGCAAATGCCAGTTATTTGCAAGTTGGCATCCACATCAAGGATCTTGGAGGAATGCCTTTCGAGAGATGGTCCAGGATCTATGCCTACCATTTTCCCCGAAACCTTTAATACCAAAGATTCTCACCAAGAAGAAAGCAAAGCGGCGTTCTGTTGTCCTGATAGCCCCCAGGTGGCTAGTGCAGCATTGGTTCGCTGAGCTTCTCCTGCTATCAAAATACAACCACATTCACCTGCCAACATTCTATAAAACTTTGACGATAAACTAAGGCCAGGCCCTTCATCCTGACCTGACTTCTCTCCTCTTAGGTGCATAGCTCATAAATTCCATCAATCCAAAGATCTCAATATTCCTCAGGACTGCATGTGTATTCTCTCAAAGTCAAGGTGAAGGCCACGATAAAGACATGTAAACGTTAATGGAAATGTTTCTGCCTGGGACACCAGAAAATCAAACCTACATCCTCTCTAGCATAATCTGGCAAATAACTATCCTATCTCCTCTCACTAGCTCAGTCACAGTTGGTACATGCGTCCGGTATAGTTGTTCATCACATTTTCTCTTTCTTCTCTTGCAGAATCATCAAACAGTTCATAAAAGATGTATTCCGTGTTTTCCTACAGTAAGGGCTGCTTCCACAGACTGGCACCTAAACATACTTCTATTTCAACTCATGAAGAGTTCATTCGAACCCATTAACATAGTACACCTCATACTTCTCACATGGAAGGTCGTCTAGTTAATTTCTCTAAACAAATCCACAGATTTATTTCCATGTTTTTTTCAGATTTTGCCTCA
Organism: Pleurodeles waltl; assembly: GCF_031143425.1. NCBI lineage: Eukaryota > Metazoa > Chordata > Amphibia > Caudata > Salamandridae > Pleurodeles > Pleurodeles waltl. The sequence goes on along the minus strand of NC_090450.1, from coordinate 974,191,248 downwards.
ATGAACCTCTAATATTTTTGACTTTTCTCTCAAATTCAACATCGCCAGCTGAGAGGTCTATTCATACTCTAGGTATCAAGTGATATCTAAAATTTCTACTTGGATCACACTAAACTTATGTGAACTGTCCAACTGTTGGGCGCTCGGATAGTCAAACTTGTTAGGGTGCGCCAGTCACAATGGCAACCATCGCTGAATGAATTTCAGTTGTAATCCAGTTCTGACACTCAGACTAGCAATCCCCTCTCAGAGAAAAGTAGGGTGCATTCAGCTGGGGCAGTTCCACTTCAACTACTTTGTTTGCGTAAGTACCTCTGGAGAAGATATGTTGTGATGCGACTTGGAAAAGTGTGCATATAATTCATGCAGCATTATTACCTGGAATCGGCACAGTGCAGTTATACAGCGGTTGGATTATGCCCCTTATTTCATTAAGGGGAGCTTTTGGTTCCATGTGTATGTTTTCATGCAGATGTTAAAGTATGATGTGTGTGTGTGTGTATATATATACACACACATACATATATTGCGTATGAATGTTATGTATAGATTTTCTACCCACCATCCACTTTTTGCGCTAATACTATAAGTTACACAAATACAGTAACTGCTTGCTATTCTGATTCAAGCATGTGAATCTATGAAAGATCCAGTACTGGAGGAAAATAAGTTTCTTACCTGTAACTGCAATTCTCCAGTATTGGTATCTTTCATAGATTCACATGCGACCCACCTTCCTCCCCAGAGAGGCTCTCCTTATAGCTTGGGATAATCTATTCCCACTTATGCTTGAAAGTCTGAGGGACTCAGCCTTTGCTGGGAGTGTTCTAGATGGGTGATGTCCCCTGACTGGTTATAGTTCAAGTTTTTTCTTTTTAAAAAAAAAGGAGATGTATAGGCTATTAAACTGAGCTTTTCGTTGCCATTATAGCCTATGATAGTGATATATCTACTGCTCTATTAAGTTACCGTGGGACTCCCACTTCAACGGGAAATGATTCAAACATGTGAATCTATAAAACATATCAATACTGGAGATCTGCAGGTACAGGTAAGTAACTTATTTTCTTACCTTGTCCCCTCTTTGCCTATAAGGAGGTTCCTCAAAAGGGAGTGGGCTACAGCCCCTTTCGGCTTTTGTTTGGACACCCTGTTAGGGGTCCCCTTGATCTTCTAAGCCAAGAATGGCAAATGCAATGACATGATGGGAAGGCTGTGCTGGATGTTTACCAGTCAGGACAAAAGGTGTGGGTCCTGGAGCCTGTGGCTCCCAGGGTATTTCAAGACAAATGGAGTGGACCACACAGTATTGTGGAGAGAAAGAGTGAGGTCACCTATCTTGTTGACCTAGGCACTCGTACAAAGCCCCCATAGGGGGGCTTCATGTGAACCGCCTGAAGCCCTATTATGATAGAGTTGACATGACATTGCTCATGGCAACTAATGAGGGACATGAAGAGTGACCCTCTCTTCTCCCATAATACAGTGGATGGCTCAGTAGATGGGGTTGTGCTTGCAGACTGCCTCTACGAGTCACAAAAAGATGACTGCGGAAATCTCCTAGGGCAGTTCTGTGAACCTTTCTCTCTGACCCCTGGACAAACTACTTGGGGTGAACACACCATTGACACAGGTGTCAAAAGTAAAATTTACAGGCAGCCTGACCATGTCAGGGAGTGCATCAAAGCTGAGGTGCAAAAGATGCTAGACCTGGGAGTTATTGAGCCTTCAGACAGCCCTTGGGCTAGTCCTGTCGTCCTTGCCCCAAAACCCCACTCTCAGAATGGTAAGAGATGAGATTGTGTGTAGAGTACAGAGGCCTCAGTACTGTAACTAAAACAGATGCTCATCCTTTCCCTAGAGCAGGAGAGCTAGTAGTTCTCGAGTATTGGAACTTTTATAGATGCACATGCTTGAATCATTCCCCGTCGTCGAGATGGGAGTCCCCGGTACCATAACAAGTAGTGTACAATATAATAACAGGCTTAAAAGGAATGCACAGTTCAGTTTTACAGCCTATCCATATTCTTTGTTGAGAAAAGAACCAAAGTTATGCATTGACGAATCAGGCGAGAGCACCTTCTAGAACCCTCATCAGAGGCTCCAGTTCCTCAGATTTTCCAAAGCAAGTCAGGTGATAAGAGTCTCCCTGATCTTTGCTCAGTTTTTCTCTTCAGAATACAACTTCTACTGGATAATTTTCAGATCAGCTTTAAGATTTTTTTTTTTTACAACTTGGAACACTCTGACCATGTCAGGATCTCAGAAAAGGCCTTTTTAAGCCATTTAACACATGTGGCAAAAAGAGACTTTATTCAGAAGACCCTCACAGAGAGTGTATTTATTGTCTACATCCACATCATAAAGTTGTGGACTGCAAAATCTGTAGAACTTTTTCACAAAAAACACTTAGAGAGGGAAGGCTCCTCTTGTGGCTACAAAAATGTAAATCTAAGGATACACTCTCTAACAAAGAGAGTGATGACTTCAAAAACTGAAAATTCCCACAAGAGAGGAAGATCATTGCAAGTGGAGCTTTCAGAGCCCCACAAAAAAGCACTTAAAGAATCTCATAGAAAAGAGATGGTGTCACATAAGAAATCCTCCTCAAAAGTCTGTTCTGCACCTTCAACACCGGCTACCAGAGAAAGTTCTGTCAAGAAGATGTCAAAATCGCTTCCTTCTACATAAAAATAGTTTTGGAGAAAAAACTAAGATTTCAAAAATTTCCTCACTGTCTACGATCTTGTCGACTATATCATCAACATCTGCAACCATGACTCCAACTTTCGCAACAGCAGCGTCACCTATGATAATGTTCTTGTCTCCATTATTGTCGACGACCATGGTCTCCTGCAGGAACACAAAAAAGCCTTTGTCGTCCAAGAAAAGTAAGGAGGTACCGTCGACAAGCTCACCAACGAGACCTATGGATAAGGGGATATCCTTACCATCGGCGATTCCACCGTCAAACCATCGTCAACAACACTATTGCCTACACCATCTCCAAAACCCTTGATACCTGATACTGGCCTTTCTCCTACAGACCAGCTACTGCTTCCAGAGTACACCTCACCGAGTAAAGTCAGACCATTTCCACCTCATCTCTTAAACAACGAATCAGAGGAGGAAAGACTTTTTGGAGTAGCACATAGCCCCTCCGAGTTGCACGTTAAGTCCCAGGATGACGAACAAGATGACGACCAATACTAACACTCCAAAGTTTCCGTATCAGAAAACGTACAACACAGCTACCAGCCCAGTCCATCACATAATATTCAGGATCAGACAATCCAAATGCCGCAAGATTTTTTTGTTTTTTTTAACTTGCAAGCAATGCTGCAGGACTACTATAAATGCTTTCCCGAACCTGCACAATCGGCACCTCCATCACAGCTCCAATCACCGGTGAGGTCACCTCAACAACTTCCGCCTACTTATCCTACTTCGCTATCCTTTTCAGGGGTTCCGCTATCTACACTACCGTTAGTGGATCCACCCTCAGATGAGCAAGATGAACAGGAGGAAGAAGGAGAATTAATAGACCAGGCCGCCCCATCTTCAGAGTGGGACATTTATGTCATACAACCACCATCACCACCACAGTCACCTCCGGTGGACTCCCCACCAGACGACATTGATGGTTTTCATAGTATAATGGAGCATGCAGCAAAAAGGTTTTAATGACCTCTTACCTTTCAGCAGGTAGACTGTTTCCTATATGATTTTAAGGAATCCAGAGAGAAATCGGTGAAAGCAATACCCATAAAAGATTTCATCTGGCAAGAGGGTATCCATACTACAAAGAATCCAGCCACCATTTCAGCAGTTATGCCAAGACTGGATAAAAAGTATAAAGTACCAGACAATGCACCAGATTGTTTGATCGGACATCAAAGGCCAGACTCTGTTATAAGTCAAGCTGCCCAGAGGCATTCCAAGAACCCATCAGCACCCATCACAACACCACCTGATAGAGATGGGAGTCGTCTTGATTCAATTGGGAAAAGATTCTAGAGTATGGCAGGGCTTAGAGTTTGTGGTCGGATTTTTCACAATTTCTAGATCTTCTTCCAGACAGTTCAAAAGACGAAGCTAAAAAGATTCTCAGAGAAGGTCAAAAAGCTTCTGCAGAAATAAGACTGTGCAATTGACATCTCTGCAACTGGGTTTCGACAGCTAGCAGGAGCAGCTGTACTCAGAAGACAGGCCTGCCTAAAGGCCACGTCCTTTAGGCCTGAGGTGCAGAGTAAAATCTTGGACATGCCTTATGATGGCGAATCATTATTTGGGATACATATAGATGACGACTTACAGGCTATCAAGACTGATACCGATACAGCCAGATCTTTGGGTACGTTACAAATAAAACAACCACCTTTTCGAGGAGCCAGAGATAGGGGTACCTTCTCCCTTGGGGGAGGGTTTCAGTCTTATAAGCTACAATATCAACCCTACCAAGGACAGTTCCGTCCTCAATACTCTCAGCAGTAAAGACAACCACCTGCTGCAGCTTACAAGCAACCAGCAAGGGGGGAAACACCCAACCAGAGGTCGAGACTCTTCCATGAAGCAATGACCTAATACCAGCACAGGCTACCCCACAGACCAAATTACCACATACATTAGGAGGTCAAATCTCCCAATTTGTACACCAATGGGCTACTATAACAATGGACAGATGGGTCCTAGATGTCATATCTTGAGGGCAACCCTCTAATTTATCAACAAGCCACCAAATCGGCCGCCCAAGGGTCCACCCCCTCCACGTTTAAAACAACTACTAAAACAAATCTCACTAATGTTATCAAAAGGAGCAATAGAAAGAGTATTGTATACTCAGAAGGGACTGGGGTTTTACTCCTGTTTCTTTTTAATAAAGAAGACATCAGGAGATTGGAGTCTGATATTGGACCTGCACAAACTAAATAAATATCTGAAAAAACTATATTTTCGGATGCTTACTCTACAAGACATTTTGCACCTTCTAAACCATGCACACTATGACATCTATTGAACGCAAAGATGCATATTTCCATATACCCATACTTCCAAATCATCAAAAATATTTAAGATTCCAGGTAGCTGGCGTTCACTTTCAATTCAAAGTGCTCCCCTTTGGTTTGAAAACAGCCCCTTGCATATTTACCGAGATGCTAGCCCCAGTGGCGGCACATCTCAGGAAAAAAGGAGTTCAAGTATTCCCATACTCAGACGACTGGCTGATCAAAGTACCATCACCACAGTCAAATACAGCACACACAAACATATGCCTCAAATTGTTCAACAAGTTGGGTCTTGCTACAAACCTTCAGACGTCTTCCCTAATTCCGAAAACAGAAATAACTTTTATGGTAGCAGTTATCAACACCAGCACAGACAAGGCAACTGTCTCGTTACACACAGATGAAGATGCAGCAGTTTGCCCACAAACTAGTCAAAAGACAGTCCGTTCCAGCTCAAACATACAAATCATTCCTAGGAATGCTCTCCTCTTTCTTCCCCCAGATTTCAAACTGCAGACTTCACATGAGACCGTTGCAAGAGGAGTTAGACAAGCAGTGGAAACAATCTCAAGGCTCTTTCGACTACATCATACAAATAAAGACACGAAGTCCTCCATACATTGGTGGACACAAAGAACGAACTTGGCAGAAGGTCTAACCTATCTATCCCCAATAACAGACTATGGCCCTCATTCTGACCTTGGCGGGCGGCGGAGGCCGCCCGCCAAAGTCCCGCCGTCAGGTTACCGTTCCGCGGTCGAAAGACCGCGGCGGTAATTCTGACTTTCCCGCTGGGCTGGCGGGCGGTCTCGTTCAGACCGCCAGCCAGCCCAGCGGGAAAGACGCTTCCACGATGAAGCCGGCTCGGAATCGAGCCGGCGGAGTGGAAGCTGTGCGACGGGTGCAGTTGCACCCGTCGCGTATTTCACTGTCTGCGCAGCAGACAGTGAAATACATGTAGGGGCCCTCTTACGGGGGCCCCTGCAATGCCCATGCCAGTGGCATGGGCACTGCAGGGGCCCCCAGGGGCCCCGCGACCCCCCCTACCGCCATCCGGATCTCGGCGGTCCGACCGCCGGGATCTGGATGGCGGTAGGGGGGGTCAGAATCCCCGCGGCGGTGCAGCAAGCTGCGCCGCCGCGGAGGATTCAATGGGGCCGCGGTACACTGGCGGGACCCCGCCAGTGGTGCCGGTCCGACCGCGGCTTTACCGCCGCGGTCGGAATCCCCATTGAAGCACCGCCGGCTTGTCGGCGGTGCTCCCGCGGTCCTCCGCCCTGGCGGTCAAAGACCGCCAGGGTCAGAATGAGGGCCTATGTAATAACAGATGCATCCCTACAGGGCTGGGGCGCTCACTTACAGGACCTTTCCATCAGTGGAAAATGGAACAATCCAGACAAGAAAAGGCACAATATCACCTCGAGTTCAAAGCCATAGCTCTAGCGCTATTTTCCTTCCCAGAATTGCAAATTCTTCCGTGCTCATCAGAACAGACAGCACTACGTGCATGCACTACTTGAAAAACAAGGGGGAACTAAGGGCCAGATGTAGCAAAGGATTTGCGCGTCGCAAACAGCGAAAATCGCCGTTTGCGAGGCGCAAATGCCTCTTTGCTATGCAGAAATGCATATTGCGAGTTCGGACCGACTCGCAATATGCATTTCAGAATCGCAAATAGGAAGGGGTGTTCCCTTCCTATTTGCGATTCGGAGTGGCATGCAATACCATTTGCGACCGCATATGCGGTCGCAAATGGTATCGCAGTTACCATCCACTTCAAGTGGATGGTAACCCACTCGCAAATTGGAAGGGGTCCCCATGGGACCCCTTCCTCTTTGCGGATGGACCCACAAATATTTTTTCAGGGTAGGTAGTGGTCCAAGGGACCACTACCTGCCCTGAAAAAAAAACGAAACTAAAGGTTTCGTTTTTTTTTTTTAAGTGCAGCTCGTTTTCCTTTAAGGAAAACGGGCTACACTTTAAAAAAAAAACTGCTTTATTTAAAGCAGTCACGAACATGGAGGTCTGCTGACGACAGCAGACCTCCATGTTTGCGAGTGCCTAGACTCGCTATGGGGCCGCAATTAGCGACCCACCTCATGAATATTAATGAGGTGGGTCATTGCGACCCCATAGCGAGTCGCAGTCGGTGTCTGAGACACCGTACTGCATACCAATTTGCGAGTTACAAATTGCGAGTCGCAGGGACTCGCAATTTGCAAGTCGCAAATTAGCATTTTGCTACATCTGGCCCTAAATCACTGGCATTGTCACATCAAGCACAAGAGGTTTGGCAGTGGGCTATTCTCAACGGGATATCTCTCAGAGCGGAACATCTACCAGGAGCATCAAATGTGATAGCAGACAAACTGAGCATATTGTCCTCAACCTGCCACAAATGTGAACTCTACCATCAGTCACTGCAGAACATATGCAGTCAATGGGGCACGCCAAAATTAGATCTCTTCCCCACCAGGAACAACCAAAAAGATTCATGGGGAGATGCATTTTCGATCAGATGGTTGAAGATATTTGCCTATGCTTTTCCCCCAATTCCTCTAATCCCTAGAGTAATTTGCAAACTCAAGAGGGAACCATGCAGAATCATTCTCATAGCCCCCAACTGGCTCAAACAGTTCTGATACACAATTTCTACTATCGGAACGTCCACACATACAGCTGAGGCCTAGTTGTACATTGTTAACAATGCACAACGGCCAGATCCTATATCCCAATCCGGAACATCTACATTTGACAGCTTGGCTCCTGAATACCACGAGTTTTGAAACCTGGACATCCCATCTGATTGTCAAGAAATTCTGGCTAAAGCAGCAGCAGATTCCACAAATCATATAAATTAAAATGTAAGCGTTTCTGCTATTGGTGCCAACAAAATAACTTGAATCTGCTTTCTTCAAATACGGAACAGATTTTACCAGACCTTTTACAACTAGCAAGGTCTGGACTCTTGCACTCATCCCTAAGAGTTCATCTAGCAGCAATATCCCGATTTAGAAGAGAACAGAACACCATCTCTCTGGTCCTCAAGGACTATTAAACAATTTATAAAAGGGCTTTTCAGAGTTTTCCCCCCAGTAAAAACACCACCACCTAAGTGGCATCTTAACATTGTCTTGACTCAGCACATGAAAGCACCTTTTGAACCTATACATAAAGCGGAACTAAAATACCTTACAGGGAAAACTGCACTATTACTAGCTCTTACATCGGCCAGAAGACTGAGTGAGATACAAGCTATTACTATAAAAGAACCATTCATACAGTTCAAAAAGGCTAGTGTTCTCCTAAGAGCAAATCCTAAATTCACCCTGAAAATCCCATCAGATTTTCATTTAAACAAACCCTTTATTCTAAAAACCTTTTCCCAAACCATCAGTCGCCTGCCGAACAGGCACTTCATACCGTAGATGTTAGAAGGTGTTTACGATTCTACTTGCACAGAAGGCAGCAATTTTGTAAGTCAACCCAGTTATTTGTCACTTACGGGAACTTCAAAAAAGGCTTTCCAGCAACCAAAGCAACTATAGGAAGATGGATCGCAGAGACCATTCGGTTATGTCACGCTAAAGGAGGAAAGCCATTAAAAGATAGGGTAAAACCTCACGCTACAAGAGCTGTATCCACATCAACAGCTGTATTTGTGGGTGTGTAGATACAACAGATCTGCAGATCAGCAACATGGTCTAACAGACACACCTTCATGCATCACTACTGCCTGGAAGAAGCTGACAAATCAGATGCAGCAGTGGGGCAAGCAGTTTTATGCCAGCTATTCCAATAAGGTGAGCGATCTTATAAATTATTTACCAGCCTTCCACTTGAAATCTATAGGCATGAATTTGGTATTGTAACTGCTAACTCTATGAACTGCTAAATCTATGAAAGATTCAATACTGAAGAAGAAAATAAGTTACTTACCTGTAACTGTAGTACTCCAGTATTGCAATCTTTCATAAATTCACATTCAACCCACCCTTCTTTCCATAGAGGCCTCCCTTTTTGTATTTACAGTATGCTGCGCCTTTGTGCGTGAAAATCTGAGGAACTGGAGCTTCGGTGATGAGGGTTCTAGAGGGTGCTCTCGTCTGATTGGTCAATGCATAACTTTGGTCATTTTCTTAACAAAGAATGTGGATAGGCTGTAAAATTGAACTGCGCATTCCTTTTAAGCCTGTTATTATATTGTATAGTACTTATTATTGTACCGGGGACTCCCATCTTGACGGCTACAGTTACAGCTAAGTAACTTACACTGGTTTCTGTCAAATGTCTGAGCAACTTTGACCTGGTTCACCAATGCCCTGGGTACTTAAGTGCCATAAACTAGGGACTTACATGGGGGCACCAGTATGCCAACTGTGTGGTGTGCTAAGTCCTAAGCAACCAAATTTAGAGGGAGAGAGCAGAGTCACTGGGGTCCTGGCTAGCAGGATCCCAGTTGACAGTCAAAACACACTGACAATAGGCAAAAAGTGTGTGTGTGTAGGGGTGGGGAGGTAACCATGTTAAAAAGAGGGTAATCTCCTACAGCAGCTAAGTGAACTTTAATTGAAGCATGTGCCATACCAGTTCTCGCTAAATGGGGAAAATAAGACAGTATCTGCTCCAGTGATAATAGGTGCACTTAAGCTTGTTTGCACCATATTCAAAATCTTTACCATTTAAGATGGTAAGTCCTGTTTGTACTAACCGCTGAGGTTCTCGCAAGAATGAATGACTCTGTAGTCTAGAATATGCCTAAGTGTGCAAATTCATTGTGTTCAGGAGTCAGGCTGTTGAATGAAGTTATATTGAATCCGGGTGGAGAATCTGACCTTTCCTCATTGTTAGCAGGTATTTTGTTACTGGTAGAGGGAAGCTGGGGGACTCTGAGAGGAGAAGTCACTCTGTATACCATTACTGGGGAGGTCATACAGGGACTATCAGGAGTATTTTGCAGTGCTCGTTCCTGATCTTGGCTAGGATTCATAGAATGAAGGGAATAGGAGGAAAAGTGTAAACAGGTATTCCTGACCATGCCATTAAAAATGCATTCCCACCCCCAACAGCCCAGATGGTGATCCCGACATGCAAAGAATTGGCATTTTGCATTCTGAGGAGTGGGGAAAAAAAGGTCCATGTTTAGCTTGCCTCAGTGAGAGAAGACATGATTTGAGCACCTCCTGATCTACTTCCCATCCGTGGTTGGATGTTGTCAGCTTGCTGAGAGAGTCTGCTATAATTTGCAGGCACATGTTCTGCTCGTAGATGCACTACGTGGAGGATAAACCAGTTCAAGCTATGCTGTGATTCTTGAGATAAGAGCAGAGATCTAGTCCCTCCCTGCATGTTCATATAGTGCTTCGTCGTTATGTTGTTCATATGTATGAAGGCTGGCGAATTCTTTATTTTTGGTAGGAAAGCTAGTCAAACTTCTTTGAGCTTGAGGTAATTTGTGGTAGGCCTTGTGATGGTTTTCCACCTGCCGCTGACCTGCCAGTTTTAAAGGTAAGCTCCCCAATCTTCCAGGGAAGCGTCAGTCGTGATCACCCAAGGGGGTGGCGGAGTGAGGAATGAAAGACCCACTGACAGATGGGAACTCTGGGTCCACCAAGAGAGAGATGTGATCATGGTCTCCGGGATCCTGATTGTATCGTCGAAAGACTCTGTGGACTGTGTCCACTGACTGTCCAGTTGTTCTTGAAAGGGTCACATCTTGAGACAGCAGAATGGACTGAGGGGATTACAGGAAGACATCGTCCCAAGCAGGGATTTGAAGAGACAAACAGAAAGATTTTCTTCTTTGTACCAGTTTGGTTAAGGTGATTTGTTTTTGTTGTCTTTCTCTCAGGAGCAGCTTTGTTGTGTGACGTGTCCAGGACTGCACTCAGAAAGGTAATCTTTTTTGAGGATTGGAAGGTTGACTTCCTGTCATTGACAGTAAGGCCCAATTCACTGAATAGTTGTATACAGGCTGATGTTAATTTCTGCACCTGTGCTTTGGACGTGGCCTTGATCAGCCAGTCGTCCAAATACAGAAATACCTGATGCTTTTGTTTTCTCAGGAATGCTGTGACTGTAGCTAAACATTTGGTGACAATCCTTAAGGGCGGATTTGAGGCTGAATGGGGGAGCTTTGAATTGGAAGGGATTTCTGGCTACCGTCAACGTGAGGTACTTTCTGTGGGACGTATGGATAGGGATGCGTAAATTTGTGTCCTGGAGAGAGTGGACATATAGGCCCTCATTACAACCCTGGCAGTAATTCCCGCTTACCGCCGTGCAGAAGACCGCCAACATACCGCTGCAGCCGCAGAATTCCGCTACAGGTATTACGACCCACAGCCTGGAATCTGCCACAATACAGACACCCACACAAGTCTGCCACACCAAAGGTCAGTGATAAACTGGCGATACCAAAACCGACACCATCACGCCAACAAGAATACACCCACACTATTATGACCCACAAATCAACGCGGCGGTCTTTCAACCACGGTAACCCATTGGCGGTACACACCGCTGCGCTCAAAATACACACACATATACAAAACACAACCACATTGGACAATTCGAAATACACACACCTGATACACATACACACACCACACCCACAAAACTATAGAACACACACCTACATTACCCACAAACCCTTACTACCAGAAATTTGAAAGCAGGCCACAGAGAGACACTACCTAAAACAACACCAGCATCCACAGACACACAACACCATCACTTACACAACATCCACGCACCTCAAACAACACACACCAACACACACCCTCACACATCACAACAGACGCCACCTCACACATCACCCACACCAAATCATGGCATCTCAACGACACCCCAGGTTCTCTGAGGAGGAGCTCAGGGTCATGGTGGAGGAAATCGTCCGGGTAGAGCCACAGCTATTCGGATCACAGGTGCAGCAGACGTCCATTGCAAGGAAGATGGAGCTATGGCGCAGAATTGTCGACAGGGTCAACGCAGTGGGACAGCATCCAAGAACACGGGATGACATCAGAAAGAGGTGGAACGGCCTACGGGGGAAGGTGCGTTCCGTGGTCTCCAGACACCAGATTGCTGTACAGAGGACTGGCGGTGGACCCCCACCTCCTCCCCCACAACTAACAACATGGGAGGAGCAAGTCTTGGCAATACTGCATCCTGAGAGCCTCGCAGGAGGACTGGACTCTGGTAAGTCAAATCTTTACTACTATTATATCCCCCACCCCACCTGCATGCCATCACATACTCCCACCCTTACCCTCACACCCATCACCCCAACAACCCACAGATACCCCACCAACACAACCCACAAATCCCAAAACCAAGCCCTGCATGTAACACCAATGCATGGACACCCATCACCCAAGCATGTCCAGTACAGAGACTCACTCATGCCCCAAAATCACCAATCACACAAGGACCAAACCAATAATGCAAGCACTGGAGTAGAGGGTCAACCACCCATTGCACACAATGGCACACACAGATACAATAATTATGCATTTACACCCCAACAGGACCCCTACCCAACGTCACTGGACAGGAGGTGCCAGACATATCCAGTCCCCCCAAAGAAGAGGCCCACAGTGATGGCAGCAGCTCTGCACAACTGGATCAAGATGACCAGCCCAGCCCATCTGGGACCTCGGGACAGTCGGTTCCCCTGACACTGTCACAAGCCACCAAAGAGCCTCCCTCCTCAGGAAACACCAGCACAGCACCCACCCGCGGGCCCATCCCTCTGTCCCCAGGACATGTCAATCAGCAGTGTGTCCACCACTACAGGGAACCCAGGCAAACCCACCAACCCAAGAAAATCAGGGACCTGGGGGCAGCGGCAGTGGGCACACGGTTCAGGGGACGGAGGCACAGGAAAACGGGGAAACTGGGAGGACTGCTGTGCAACAGGGGGAGGACAGGCCCTGGGAACCGAGGCACTCTCCAACATCAAGGGAGCTTACCATCATTCCCAGGAAACAATGGCAACGGTACTGGCCAAGTTTCAGGAGACCCAGCGGCTGCAGGAGGAACACTACCTGGGGATCAGGGAGGACTTGAAGTCCATTAACACCACCCCGGTCACCATTGCAGGGGTGCTGGCAGACCTTGTCAACACCAGTAGGGACACAGTGGCACAACAAGGGGCCCCTGACACTAGCCTGGACGATGAACAGCCCTCCACCTCCACCGGCGCAAGTGGACAGGAGGCACCGCCACAGGAACAACAGGACACCAGCACCCCACCTCCTGCAGATGGAGAACCACCCCGCAAACGGTCCCTGAGATCCAGGAACAAGACAGAGAACATTGCCAAGACACCCGCCAGGAAATGAGACACCCCTGAATGTCACCTTCTGTCCCACTATGTCACCCTGTCTATCCTTAAACTGCCATTGCTCCACTTCCTATGCCCCTTTGGACAATGCACCTGTGAAACAAATAGACTGGACTCTGCCATGGACATTCCTCCACCATCCCCCCAGCCAATTTTACAACCCCCTCCACTTATTAGCACAGGAATAAACACTTCAATCACAAAACAATCTGGAGTCAGTCTGTCCTTTCACAAATGTGTAATTGCAATAACTATGGAATATAGCAATGTCAATTTACTTGTTCACATACCAATGTAACACAGCTGTAGGCCAGCAGTAAACATAGCAGAGGGCACAAAGTGGGACCCAGATCTGTGAAATGGAAAGTCAAAGTGACAAGTCAGGGTCCATACACTAAATGAAAATGACAGACTCATGCTAGCTCAAACAATAATATGAGATGTAGGAAGCAGTGACATCTTCTTACCTGTGTCTCACTGGAAGTATTGCATTATGATGTTGTTTCGGTTGTCGATATCCTCTTCTTCTGCCTCCTCTTCTTCACTGTCCACAGGCTCCACAGCTGCCACAAGACCACCATCTGGCCCATCCTCCTGCAGAAAAGGCACCTGGCGTCGCAGAGCCAGGTTGTGCAGCATACAGCAGGCCACGATTATCTGGCACACCTTCTTCGGTGAGTAGTATAGGGAGCCACCTGTCAGATGGAGGCACCGGAATCTGGCCTTCAGGAGGCCGAAAGTGCGTTCGAACACCCTCCTAGTTCGCCCATGTGCTTCATTGTAGCGTTCCTCTGCCCTTGTCCTGGGATTACTTACCGGGGTCAGTAGCCATGACAGGTTGGGGTAACCAGAGTCACCTGCAAATGTCGAGGGACAACTGTTAGACACACACTAACCCTTAGGGACAACCTCATACCCAGACAGCAAATGAAACTGTGTGGGGACCTTAGGCTCACCTATTAGCCACACACTGTGCCTCTGGAGTTGTCCCATCACATAAGGGATGCTGCTATTCCTCAAAATGTAAGCGTCATGGACTGAGCCAGGATACTTGGCATTCACATGGGAGATGTACTGGTCTGCCAGACACACCATCTGCACATTCATAGAATGGTAGCTCTTCCGGTTTCTGTACACCTGTTCATTACTGCAGGGGGGTACAAATGCCACATGTGTACCATCAATGGCACCAGTGATGTTGGGGATATGTCCCAGGGCATAAAAGTCACCTTTCACTGTGGGCAAATCCTCCACCTGAGGGAACACGATGTAGCTGCGCATGTGTTTCAGCAGGGAAGACAACATATTAGAGAACATTGGCTGGCACATCCCTGATGCCATGGCCACTGTTGTTTGAAAAGACCCACTCGCCAGGAAATGGAGTACAGACAGGACCTGCACTAGAGGGGGGATTCCTGTGGGATGGCGGATAGCTGACATCAGGTCCGGCTCCAACTGGGCACACAGCTCCTGGATTGTTGCACGATCAAGTCTGTATGTGACTAGGATGTGTCTCTCTTCCATTGTCGACAGGTCCACCAGGGGTCTGTACATCGGAGGATGCCGCCATCTCATCACCTGCCCCAGCGGACGTGCCCTATGGAGGAGAACAGCGAGCAGAGTCATCCAACACTGAGGTATCACAATGTGCTATTTGCTCAAACGTTATTAATTCGCAATGTGCCTATATTCGCGGCCTAGATAGGTGTGACGCAGTTAACATCCATCCCATGTGGCCTCCTGAAATGGCGGCTGCCTGACTTGTAAGGTGGGACAAGGGGATATGAGGTAACTGCGCTGGCGTTCTACACTGTTGCGGTGGGCGGTCAAAGACCGCGGCGCAATTCTGTATTGGTTAACATTGGGCCCTATGGGTCCCAGGAACCAATGACGATGTACGCCGGCGGTGACGGTACGCACCGCCGCGGACGTGACCGCCATTTTCTGTCTGTTCACTCACTTGATAACTGACCTTCAACAGGAGAGGACCTACACTGCAAGTGCTGCTGTGACCTGTGTCTGGAAGCGACGATGGCTACAGTGTCTGGGGATAGGGCCCCTGCCTTCACTTCGGAGGAGTTGGAGAAACTAGTGGATGGGGTCCTCCCCCAGTACACACAACTGTACGGTCCTCCAGACAAACAGGTTAGTACACTGTGAGCATGCTTCATGGGCAATGCCTGTTTGGAGTGGTGTGGATGGAAGATACATGGGGGGGGGGGCTAAGGCCTGCATGTGCGGATGGGGAGTGTATGTGCGTCAGGGCAAGGGTGGGAACTGGGGGGCAATGAGTATGACGGTCCGGACGGGTAAGTAATTTCCTTTCCCCTATACCATTCCTCTAGGTCAGCGCCCACCAGAAGGGTATTTGGCGTGCCATCGCCAAGGACGTCTGGACCCTGGGGGTCTACCACAGATGGAGCACCCACTGCCGGAAAAGATGGGAGGACCTGCGCCGCTGGAGCAAGAAGATGGCGGAGGCCCAGCTGGGGATGGCCGCCCAACATGGGAGGGGTGCCCGTCGCACCATGAGCCCCCTGATGTTCCGGATCCTGGTGGTGGCCTATCCGGAGTTGGATGGGCGCTTGAGGGCATCACAGCAGCCACAAAGGGGTGAGTACACTCTCATTCAGCTGACTCTGCGCACATTACGAGGTGTCTGGGTGAGGGAGGCGGACAGTGGGTTCCCCTAGGCCAGGACGAACTTGGTAGGCAAGGTCCCATGTGAGACAGGCCATGTGGCACCCGAAACCCACCAGTGGTAAGAGCCATCTACACCTAGCCAGGCTCCTGTGACTTCCAGGTGTGCATCATTTGGTCTTAGGCCTCGTACCCCATGGTCAGCTGAAATTTCTAGGAACTGTCAGTGCATGGCGTAGTGCAGAGGGCTGCTCCCTGTGTATTGTGTCCGCCAACGGTAGTGGTGTTGCATGCACTGAACATGTCTTTCTTCTGTCTTCCCCCCCCCTTTTTGTGGTCTCCCTGTTCTTGTGTGCAATAGCATCATCCGGCGGAGGAGCCTTGGCACCAGAGCAAGAGGGAGCTGCAACCCACTTGGCCCTGGAGGGCGAAACAACGGAGTCTAAAGCCACCAGTGGGACGGAGGGCGAGGGGAGCTCTACGGCAGGGACAGGAGCAGACAGCAGTGACAGCGACTCCTACTCGTATAGATGTAGCCGCCAACGATGAAATCGTAGTCTCTTTTGTCGACAAAGGGGGAGAGGAAGTTATCTTCAACGTCAATGGTTTGACTGAAGGCGCCGTCGACTAGGTGTCGTCATGGTGTGCACAGTCAAAGCTCTGCACATTGTAGATACTGTCACCGTAGTAGCGGTTGTTGGCGTCGCTGTAGATGCTTTCGTCGTCGTCATCATCGACGATGTTGATGTTTTCTCAGGAGGCTTCTAAAAGGAATGCTGAACCCTTGAAGGTGGTGTAGGGGGTTCAGAAGAATCTGTTTTGTGCCATTCTGAAGAGGCAGAACACTCCTTCCTTTCCTTATGCGAATATGAAGATTTTCTATGAGGAGAGCCAGGAGGACTGAAACATCTGTAAGACCCTTCAGTGGTCGTTTTGGGCAGCTCACTAGAGGCTTGAGAGTGAGGTGACCTGTCCCTTTTTTGAGGAAATAGAAGATTCCTCACTGTCGGATCCAGAAACAGAATTTTGCCTTGATTTTAACTTTTGAAGCCAAATAAGGAGCCTGCCCTCTCTGTTCTTGTGTCATTAGAAAATGTTCTGCATACCTTTCAGTCCTACGCTGAATGGTCTGGGTAAAGGCAATATATGCAGTTTCTATGTGGGTCTTCAAAATTAAGTCTTTTCTTGCCACAGGTCTTGAGGGCTCTGAAGAGACTCTTTCTTTGTCTGACATAGTGGAAGAAGTCAAAAATCAGTTACCCACTAGACCAATAAATGGTTTAGGAGGTTATAACTGCTAGAAGTAAGACCCTGTGGAAAAATATTCTCATAAATTATCCTGAAAAGGTGTGGCTGAGTAGAGCTCAGTGGGGACTCCCTAGCATGAGATGCAGTAGAAAATCTGAGGGACTGGAGCTTCTCACAGAAGTGTTCTGGGGGGCAAATCAGCCCAATTGGCTAAAATCTATGTTTGGTCTCTTTTAAATTGACAAGGATATGCTACTGAAGTGAGAGGCCTAAGGCCTTCATGCAGTATAGGTAACATTACATTGCTATTAAAGGGTACCGGGGGAACTCCCATCTCAACGACAGGGAATGATTCAAGCATGTGAATCTATGAAAGTTCTAATACTGTAGTAAGCTACCTCAAACAATTTTGCACCCAGAACATACATTGTCAAGTAAAGTCTCTCCTCTGCCAGCAAGTTAACTTCATGATGAGGATGACTGACAATAAAGGTACACTTGGAGTGGCTCACAGCCCTTTAAACTCAATATAAAATATTAGGAGGAGGTTCAGGAAGAGTATTACAAACATTGCTACTATCCTAGACAGCAATGTAAAGAAAAACCTAAATAATATATGGAACACTTCACTCACCCTTCATCTCAAGAGGGCATGGTTCAGGCTGCTATAGCTCTGGTTGAAGACCTCTGAAGGCATGTTAGAGGACTTGTATAAAAGATTTCCAGAACCCACAAAGGCAACATCTCCAGTGCAGTCCATGTGTCTACCTCGAGCTCTGGTGCCAAACTCCTCATCCTATACCCCACCTTTAACGCCTAGGAAGACTCCAACTTCCAATATTGCAGTGCCTCCTGTAGAGGCTCCATCCTCCTCTGATGATGAAAGACTAAGGGGAAATCCCTGATAATCAAGCGACTCACATCTAATGGGAAGACTATTTGATTCCAACATCATCTCCACTTCCACCACAACCAGTGGACTCTCCACCTGATGACATTGGAGGTTTCCATAATCTTGTGGAGAGAGCCACAAAAACATTTCAATTATCTGATGATTAAACAATCTGATTGCTGCTTATATGATTTCAAAGAGCAAACCAAGAAATCTGTTAGAGCAATCCCAATAGTAGTTTACATTCGGGAGGAAGGCACAAAAAGTATGAAAAATCCGGCAACATTCTGTGCTGTCCTGCCAAAGACTGACAAGAAATAAAAAGCACCGGAGAACTCACCTGCATGTCTGGTTGGGCATCTGTCGTAGACTCCCGTTGTAGTAACAAGACTGCTGGATTTTGGGCAGCAGCACCACTGAGTATGAGGGACTGTCTTATTCATGCTGGCTAGCTAGCAGCACCTCACCAATACCAAAGGTGAGAGTGATTTGTGCCAGCCTATCGCATGACACTCAGACTCTTCAGGGAAGTCGTGGTGGAACAGATCGTTCCCCTTTCTGTTATACAAGATTCGCCTTTGTTTTGTATTTATCTTTATTTTGTTTTTGTTTAACCCAATGTTTTTTAGAACCCTCTGTTGCTTGCTTGCTAGAATCCTTATTGGCTTTACATTGTAGTTGTGGTTCATTTGGTCTGGCCCCCAGACTATCCAGACCTATACTAGAAAAGGTCTCAGCAATAATCTTTGGCAGCATGTGCTCCTGATCCTTCATAGGAACATCCTCTTGGCGTACTGCTGATGCTACTGCTTCCCCTTTAAGGTTACTTAATAAGATTGAGGATACTGTGGCAAAATTGCCCATTAATTACATCCGCAGATCTAGGGCAGCCCCATATTCATCCTGAATTTGTTTCAACATTTCCAGGAGATTCACATGTGTTGATGTACCATGTGCGGTAGTGTAAAGTGCAGCAAACACTGCACCCCAATGGGCGCAGTTCTCCACTAAGGGAACCACCCTAAACGGTAAGCACATTCTGAGTATTCTATGTTTTTCTTGGGGTCCCGCTTGGGGGAATAGTGCTTCTAGGGCTCAAATTTTTTGTGCTAACCAAAAAGGAATCTCTTCATGCTTGATGGGTACTTTACCCATAATTTAGTGCACAGTAGTAGGATTAATGCCTGCTGTGGCCACGTGGTTGCGCTGGAGCAGTATTTAAAATCTGCATTACAAATTGTATTAATAGTCTATATATTTCTACTAGTGTATAAGCGGCGTACATGTGCTGCCGCCATTGTACCTATATTAGGATGTGGTGTATAGGTAGCCAACCCTAGCCATGTAGGTCTGTCATTACTTAAAGGATCTAGTCTAATGTTTTGTGGAATGTGGGGTACTGTGCAGGTGCATTTGCTGGAGTGCAGTGATGAAATGTTTGTGTATTCCCATCTGCTGCTGGAAAAGTGACCCCAGAATAAAATAAATCTGTTCTATATGAGTTGTGAGCCTCAGCGCCAAATGTAACTGCTCCTTCGCATTTGTGAGGCCATTATTAATAGATGTGTTATGAGAGGGAGTCTCATGTTTGCTGCAATCATGACCCTGCTTTGATCCGCCATTTAAAAAAAAATTAATTGAATTGTTCAGAGATAGAAACACAAACTGTGGAATCATGTTAAGAGTTCAAGCTTGAACAACCTACAGGGTCAAATAGGTACTACCTGTCTAGCCGAAGAGGCTATTCCTTAATACTACAGATGTCTCTGTATTAGGTAGTTTGGGTCCTTCTACACAAAATGAGACCAATATTTGAGAGATCTGTAAAATCCTAACCAACGCTAGTGGCACCATGTCGTAGGCTCCCACTGTAGTAATGAGACTGCTAGACGCACCTCACCGATACCAAACGTAAGAGTGATTTGTGTCAGCCTATCGTATGACACTCAGACTCCTCAGGGAACGTACCCGTTCCCTCAGTTATACAACTCTCATACATGCAAAGACAAACAAAAGCAGGATCTTCGTTCAATATATATGTTATTGAAATAACTGCGTTCTACGTAAAAAGGCATGAATTGTGATTGAGGATAATGAAACAGCGTTATTACAGCAGTGACCAGGAAAGTGAAACAAAAGAAGAGTCCCACCATTTTGGCACAATAGTGTCCCTAATACCCATACTTACACTACTAAGTTTCAACATGAGAGCAAGTAGCAGTGGTAGCCCTTATCTGCCCTTCTGGTCCCGGGAAGGAAGCCCAACCCCCATGCTGCGTTCAGAGGTGAAACTGTGACGACGTGCAACATGAGATGGCTAGCTGGCTAGAATGTCCGCTCTACCCTGCTGTGGGCAGTGTGATGTTTTATAATGTGTTATTCTAACAACTACCCTGACGTGACAACATGCATTTTTCTGTGTAGGGTAGACAATGTACTCTTTCGACCCGGCAATACCTGATAAATATCTTGTACAGCCTTGGGTTGAGCACAGGATGAAAATGTTGTGCAAAGAAATGAATAACAAATTCTGCTCGGAAGGGCAACTGATAAAAGAATGAAAAACATCTCCACTAAAATGAAGCTTTGTTTAAATAATAAAAGCGAACTGTAAATAGGTGAGAGGGCTCAGGCCCAGGACTAAATAGTGTGCCCGTGTAAATGCTAAAATAACCTCACAACGCACCCAAAGCCAGATTCTGTACTAACACAGGTGGCTCAGTATCCGTATAAAAGTGCTTTAAGGCCCATATCAACTCCGCTTGACATGGAAGGCAGACACCTGGATAATTGTGGCAAACTATTTTCTAGAGTGTCTGTGACGACTGATCAAGTAGCCAAATTCACTAGCAGTATTGGACAGGTACGACAAAATGTGGGCAGACATTGCTACATATACAGGTCTTTTGCCTGAAGATTAAAAAAGGGGAAGCAAAGAAAATTCTACTGGACATCAGAGATTATAGATTGTGCAATGAATATAGCATCAACAGAATTCAGACAACTGGTAGGGTCTGTGGTTTTAAGGTGTCGGGGATGGCTAAAGGCCATGTCGTTGAGGCCTGAAGTACAGAGCAAAATTTTAGATATGCCATACGACAGACAGATTGTTAGGGAAACATGTCGACAACACCTTGCTGGCAATCAAGGCTGCCACAGATAACGCAAGATCCTTAAGCACCCTTGCAAATAAGAAAGACACCTTTTCAAGGAGCATGTGGAAGAGGTTTGTTTTCGTATAGAGGAGGGCTACCTAAAGAATTAGCCCTATCTGATAGAGACTTCTAGTTGCAGATTCCTTACCTTTGAATTCCCCCAGGCGTCAGTCTGGATCCAGAGATTTTTCTTCGAGCAGTACCTCTGTGTGCTGTCAGGTGATGTCTGTCGACTCCACTGGCATTGTGTTTGCCGTGATGATGTCGCGGTCATATATAGGCGCCACCCCGGCGCGCTGATGTCAGTTCTTTCCTTTCCGCACCAGCATACGCGCAGATCTGTAAAGAGCTACCTCAGTCATTTTTTGACTACTGTGACATTTTTGAAAAATTATTTTTGACGAGGTCATGGATACGTTGAGGGATGCCCCGCAAGACTGGTTTCCAGCCCTGCGACTCATGTCACCGAATGATGTCGGTGACGGATTCTCACCTCGTGTGTCTTTGGTGCCTGGAGCGTGATCACAAACCGAAGTCGTGCTCCGAGTGTCAGGCCATGAACCCGAAAGCTTTGAGGGAAAGGTCCCTAAAGCTAATGGCAGCCTGACACTTGACTCCGCGGCGATCATGGTCTCGTTCGAGAGGAAGGTTTCAAGATTTGCCATGGAGTCACCACCACTTTTCGTCCTTCAAGTCATCGGGACATTCGGGTCATAAGAAGAAGTCGAAGAAGGACAAGCGTTCTTCGACTTCACCCAGTCACTCGGATGATGCGGCGAGGAAGAGTGGCGACGTTCTAGGCCTCCATCTTCGGAGCCTTCATCTGGGTCTGCTCCACGCTTCCCCGACTTCCCGGAGCCACCCCTGCCCAGCTCAAATAGGTTTGAGGCAATACGCCACATTTTTGGGCAGACCGACCCACCTTTGGTGCCCTCAGGGACAGGTGAGTTGGTGGGGGCCCCCTCAGGTTTGAAGTCCTCTGCTTCAAAATCTGCTTCAATCTCTGATCCGTCCCGACACCAGTCGTGCCACAGCGACCTTCCCCGGGTCAGACGTCGATGCTCCCGGCTGTTGGGCCCACAATCAACGTCGATCCCATTCTCATAACAGACGACCTGGAGCCGGAATGACTTCACTCGACACTGATTCTGTTCTCTATGGGTGCTCCTGGGCCCAGATTTAATCCAGACCCATATGCTTATGCTTATGGGTATGGATATGGGGATAGTTTGGAGGGGACACTGGACCCTTTAGAATAGCAGCTTGACCCCCAAATGGACTGGGTGCAGGATTTGGGTGATGCCACTGGTCTAGACACCTCCCCTGACACTGGTATGCTCTCTCCTCCTACCATGGCTACTGAGTAGGGTGTCTCATACTTGAGCTACCTTCTGTGGAGGTTAGGCCTGATATCCTAACCAACGTGCTTCAGCCGTGGTCTTCCACATTAGAAACCCTTTTTCCCTTTAATGAGGCACTGACGGACGTCCTTTTGGGTACTTGGTCCAGACCCAGCACAGTGGCTCCTGTGATTAGGACGATTGTCTGCCACCATCGGCCTGCGCTGCCAAAATTTCTCACCCAACACCCCACGCCTGGAAGCCTTGCCATCCAGGCTTCCTCTTTATCGGCCGCATTCCTTGCCGCCCCCCTGGATAGGGAATCAAAAAGACTGGATAACTTAGGGAAGAAGTTATTTTCTTCCAACAGTCTAGCGTTGCGGTCCGTGAACATCGCATGCCTTTTGGGACGCTATTCCCATACTCTCTGGAATATGGCTGTGCAATTGCTGCCTAGAGTTCCAGAGGAGGCCCGGACTGTCCTTTTGAAAGCCGTGACAGACGAGAGGGACGTAGCAAAGTTTGATTCATTGTGGACTGGATACGACCAACTCTCCGGGCAGATCGGTTGCATCGATGGTGGCATTGAGACGCCACTCCTGGCTGAGAACATCTGGCTTCTTAAGGGATGTCCAGGACTCTCTGATGGACATGCCCTTTGATGGCACATGTATCTTTGGAGACAAGGCGGACTCAGCGCTTGAACACTTCAAGGATTCTCGAGCCACGGCCCGGTCCCTTGGCCTCGCGCCTGCTCCTAGACCCTGGCAGTCCGCCTTTCGTGGCTACGGAAGGGGCACCCAGCCGCGTTCCTTTGCCCCTGGTCATCAACCCACGCATGCTGTACTGCCCCTGCGCGGATGCAGGATCCCACGCCCCCAGGGATCAGGGAGCTAGCAGATCACACAACCCACACCCACCCCAGCCTCCAAACCTTCCTAATCCGTGGGTACACCAGGAACCAGTTGGTGGCAGGATTCCCCATCACCTGCCCCAATGGCGATCTATTACCTCGGACAGGTGGGTTCTCCAGATATCCCGAAGGGGCTACTCCCTTCGAGACACCTCCTCCAGCCGTGCCACCTTCATACAATCACAAATCGGCGGATCATATGGCGAGGAAGTCCAAGCCCTTTTGGCTAAAGGAGCTATAGAGAGGGTTCTGTTGTCAGAAGTAGGTTGTGGTTGCTATTCCCGCTACTTTCTGGTGCCGAAAAAGGACAAGGGTCTTAGTCCTATCTTGGATCTTCGGTCTTCCTCAGGAAGGAGAAGTTCAAAATGTTGACATTGGCTCAAGTCCTATCTGCCCTGGTTCCCAGAGACTGGATGGTAGCATTGGGCTTGCAAGACGCATACTTTCACATTCCCGTTTTGCCAGCCCACACAAGTTACCTATGATTTGTGGTAGGTCACGAGCACTTTCAGCTTACCGTGCTCCTTTTTGGCCTTACCAGTGCCCCTCGGGTGTTCACGAAAGTGATAGTAGTGGTAGCAGCTCATCTGCGCAGGTTAGGGGTCCCAGTCTTCCCTACCTCGACAATTGGCTGTTGAAGGCAAACTTGCCCCAGACAGTTGTCTCCCACCTCCACACTTCAGCGAACCTTTTGCATTCGCTGGGGTTCACTATCAGCGTGCCGAAGTCACACCTGACTCCTTCTCAGATGCACCCTTTCATTGGAGCTGTTCTGGATACAGTGCAGTTTCGGGTGTATCCTCCCGAAAAACGAGTCCAGGATATTTGGGCTATGATACCGATGTTTCAGCCTCTATCCTGGATTTCAGTGAGAATGACTCTGAGGTGTTCACAGACAACACCACCGCCATGTGCTACTGCAACAAACAAAGCTGAGTGGGGTTGTGAACCCTTTGTCAAGAGGCTCTTCGCCTCTGGACTTGGCTGGAACAGCAGGGCATTTCCTTGGTGGTTCAACATCTGGTAGGCTCCCTGAACACCAGGGCAGACTAACTCAGCTGACGATGAGTGGTTGATCACAAATGGTATCTCCATCCAGAGGTGGCACAAGGTCTCTTCCTTCAGTGGGGAGAACCTTGGTTAGACTTCTTCGCCTCCGTAGAGAACGCGCAGAGTCAGCTGTTTTGCACGTTGGAGTTTCCAAGGTGGCACTCGCTCGGCGACGCTTTTCGTCACAAGTGGAATTCTGGCCTCCTGTACGCCTCTCCACCCATACCACTTCTGCCCAGGGTTCTGAAGAAGATCAGGCAAGACCGGGCCCAAGTAATCCTGGTGGCTCTGGACTGAGCACAAAGAGTCTGGTATCTCGAGCTGTTGAGCATGGCCATCGCTTCTCTGATCGGACTGCCTCTTCAGGAGAATCTTCTGTCGCAGCAGCAGGGGAGGGTCATCCACCCAAACCTGTTCACCCTACACCTCCTTGCATGGACACTGAGTGGCGACAGTTGATGTCTTTTGAACTGCCACCTGAAGTCTGTAACGTTATCTTGGCAGCCAGGCGTCCCTCGACCAAAACTGTATACACCTATTGTTGGAAGAAATTTGTGGCATGGTGCATCGACAAATCTGTCGATCCTCTATCTGCTTCTATTTCTCAAGTCTTTCTCCTTATTATTTCCCTTGACCTACAGGGCTCCACCCTGGGCACCCTTAAGGGATATCTCTCTGCTATCGCTGCTTTCTTGTGGTTACCAGATTGGCCTTCTTTATTTAAATCTCCCATTCTTGGGATGTATCTTAAAGGCCTCACACATCTTTTTCCTCCTATCCCATTCATCATGCCCCAATGAGATCTAAACCTAGTATTAACATTCCTTGTGTGCCCCGTTCGAGCCGCTTCACAACTGCCCTTTACGGCTCTTAACCATCAAGACTGTCCTTTTAGTTGCCGTCACCTCTGCCCGCAGAATAAGTGAGCTCCAGGCTCTTTCTTCTAAACCACCTTTTCTGGCAATACATCCTGACACAGTGGTACTTCACAAGAGGGCTTCTTTCCTACCTAAAGTAGTGACACCCTTCCATGTCGGGCAGTTCATCACCTTGCCTACCTTTTATGCACCCCCACATCCCTCACATGAAGAGGAGAGACTCCACCGTCTGGACCCAAAAAGAGAGTTGGCGTTCTACCTTGATTGTACCAAAGACTTCCATGTGCAATATCAACTCTTTTTGGGATATGTGGGTGCAAAGAAGGGGAAGGCAGTGCAGAAGAGGACCATTTCACGATGGGTGCTCTTATGCCTCAAAATGTGCTACGCTTTGGCTAAGAAGCAACCTCCTGAAGGTTTGCGTACTCAGTCCACCAGAGCTACTGCTGCTACCACAGCGCTAGCAGAGGGCGTTCCAGTCCTGGACATCTGTCAGGCAGCAACGTCGGCATCTGTGCATACTTTTACCAAACACTACTGCCTGGACAGTCAGGTCCGCAGGGACGGCTACTTTGGCTGTTCGGTTCTGCAGGACTTCTTGGTGTGATCTTGGTTCGCAGCCCTCCACCGGGGATGGTATTGCTCGGGTATCTTTTCAAAGGTAAGGAATCTGCAACTAGAAGTCTCTATCCCATGTACAAGTTACTTACCTTCGGTAACAATATATCTGATAGAGACATATATTCTAGTTGCAGATTCCTTACCGACCCGCCCATCCTCCCTGCACTGCCAACTGATTTCTAGGGACAGGAACTTCCCTTTAAGGTCCCTAGTTTTGGCACAGAAGTACTGCTTGAAGAAAAATCTCTGGATCCAGACGCCTGGGGGAATTCAAAGGTAAGGAATCTGCAACTAGAATATGTCTATACCAGATATATTGTTACCGAAGGTAAGTAACTTGTACTTCAGCAACAATACAAGCCTTCCTACCAATAACAGCCGTATATATCACCGCCAGGAGCAGTTTACAAAAAGCTCAATGGAGGGAAGCGGTGACACTATAGAAGTGCCAGCTGTACCCGTTACAGACTAACGACCTGTAGGAGCAAAAGTTCCCACTTTTTCTATCAATGGTGGCAAATAACATTGGACACACAAGTGTTAGATCTCATCACATACAGTCATACTGTAGAATTCATACCAACGCCATTAAACACTTCACAAAAGGATGTGCACTCACCTCATCACCATCTGGTTCTAAAAGATGTGTTCAGCATGCTACAGTTAGGAGCAGTTGAGAAAGTACGCCCCACCTATTCATCCAAAACATTGCAAATCCCTCAGATTCAGGGTAGCTGGCGCCCACTATTAAATCAAAGCATTAAATCAAAGTCCTCATCTTTGCAAAATGTCTAGCTCCAGTGGCAGCCCACCTAAGACAGGTAGGTTTGGCTGATAAAAGGACCAATTGTCCATAAAGTATTGAAGGCTACAGCAGCTTGTTTGGCATTGTTCTAAAACTTGGGTTTAACCGTCAACCATCCGAAGTCTTTGTTTCACCAATCAACGAGGATAATGTTCCTGGAAACAATTTCAGATCCATTCCAAGACAAGGCATTCTTTTATCAAACGAAAGACAGAAAAAGCTCTCATTAGCACACAGGCTATTGAAAAGAAAGTCCATTTCAGTACACCTTTTCCAATCGCTTCTAGAAATTGCCCTCTGCCATCTCACTAGAACCTTTTACCTATATGAGAATGAGGCCTCTACAGGAAGAAGTGGACAAGCAATGGATTCAAATAGAAGGATCATTTGACAATCTCATCAACATCACTCCAAGGATAACGAAGGCTCTTTCCTGGTGGATAGAAGCTGACGATCTGTCATCAGGTCTAACATTCTTACCCCAGATACCTGACTAGTAATTACCACAGATACTTCCTTAGAGGTTTGGGGTGCTCATTTACAAGACCTACAAATATGTGGGAAATGGTCTCAATCAGATGAAAATGCACATACATTTGCTAGAACTCAAAGCAGTTTCATTAGGTATCCAAGCATTCCTGCCAAGCATAACATGCTCATCAGCATTAATACGCACAGACAACACCACCAGTATTCCTTATGTGAACAAACAAGGGGGCACAAGATTGCTGGTCTGATCCACATTAGTATAAAGAATTTGGAAATGAGCTCTGACACATCAAATAACATTGTGAGCATAACATGTTCCAGGTACGAACAACATTTTGGCTGACACATTGAGCAGAATCAAGAACAACTGCCATGAATGGGAGGTCGATCAATCCACTTTGAACAAGATGTTTCAACAATGGGGCAAACTGACAATGGATCTCTTTGCAACACAAGGGTACTGGAAATGCCAATTTTTACAAGCTGATCCCCTCAGAGGGTTGTGAGAGGAAAGCGTTTACGATCAGATGGTCCGGTATCTTTACAAATGCTTTCCTCTGCTCCTGCTAGTACCCAGGCTCCTCAGTAAAATGAAAGAACCAAAACAAATAAAAACAGCACTGGTTCACAGAACAGTTACTACTATGGGAGATGAATCTCATTCAGCTGAAACCTCTAATTATGCTGTCAACAATGAACCACAACCAGGTACTTCACCTGAACCTGACTTCCCTGAACTTATCTGCCTGGCTCCTGAATAGCATGAGTTCACAAGTGTAAACATCCCTCAAGAATGCAGTCACTCTTGCAAGAGTCAGAGCTGACAACACTAATAGCATATGAAATAAATTGGAAGCATTTTTGTTTATGGTGCCAGCAAATGAATATTCACCGTATCTTAGCACTACCAAGGTACCAATACAGGAGAACAGTAGTTACGGGTAAGTGAACTTCTCTTGTAGGGGATTTCCATGTATAGTCATAAGAGGTGAATAGTCCCGCCCACCTGCGGGGACCCACCTGCTTTTTCCAATGTAACTTCTTAAGTGTTCATGTTCGCCTTACTTCAGGAAGGCCCGTAACGTCACTTAAGAATGTCCATATGCAGCCTAGAGGAAAGGCTACAGTGTCCAAAATTCTTCATCCAGTTTGCTTTAAAAAGGACAAGATTAAGGACCATGCCTTCAAATGCATGAAAGAGCTGAAAATTGAGGAGGAAAAGTCTTTCACAAACCTTTTAACAATGCAAAATAATGATGGAATGCAGGGCAGTGTAGCCCGTAGGCCGCCATTATAAATGAGAAAAAGGAGACTGTAACTTAAGAACAACCAGTCCTCCAGTATCCCATCATGCCTACAGTGATGCAGTTACCTCAGTTCTGTATCCGACAACTGCTGACAGGTTCCTGGAGCATTGAGCTCGACCTTTTTTAGTTTTTTTCTTTAAAAAAAAAAGGTGCCATTTACAGTGACATAAAGGAGACCTAGCCACTCGTAATACATCAAAGTCTATAGAAATCACTATTATAGTTAAACAGAGTATAAATATATCATTAGTTATACATCCACTAGTATATGCAGACGAACAGAACTTCAATGGGAATCATTTTGAGTGACGAATCTATCTTTTAATGTGACACAAACAACAGCCAACACGTGTTTCGTCATGGGAGTAGATACTCCCCGTGACTTTCTCAAGGCTGAAAGAAATATCAAACATAAGATATGTACTTATCTCAACAGAAATCACAAAATATATGTTACATAACCATCATGACTAATATAAATTAACATACCCCAAATAACAGTTACCAATACTAATTTGTTAAGCTCACATAATCAAAATCAAAATTCATGGCTAATCGTTAAGTATACTGTCACCTTACAATGTTTACATCATGTTCTTGTGTTACCCTAAACTAATATTAAAGATATGAACATGGAGGAGGCGACCTCTAAGAATTATGCAATCCTCAATGAGATTGTGAGTCAACATCAGTTAGAGGTTACACGTAGGAAGTCACGCAAACTCAAGCGGGATGAATTGGACTATATGAGAGGTACAATTTTTACTTTTTCACGCAGGTCTGATCATCTAATTAAAGACACTGCTGATATGCAGGTCCGACAGTCGGGCTCGCAGTCATCACTTAGCAACATTTCTGTCAGCAATAGTGAATCTAGGGCCAGATGTAGCAACTTGGCAATTTGCGACTTGCAAATTGCGAGTCCCTGCGACTCGCAATTTGCAAGTCACAAATTGCTATGCAGTACGGTGTCTCAGACACCGACTGCGACTCGCAATGGGGTCGCAATGACCCACCTCATCAATATTCATGAGGTGGGTCGCAAATTGCGGCCCCATTGCGAGTATAGGCACTCGCTAACATGGAGGCCTTCTGACGTCAGCAGACCTCCATGTTCGTGACTGCTTTTTAAATAAAGCAGTTTTTTTTGTTTTAAGTGTAGCCCGTTTTCCTTAAAGGAAAACGAGCTGCACTTAAAAAAAAAAACGAAACCTTTAGTTTCGGTATTTTTTCAGGGCAGGGAGTGGTCCCTGGGACCACTCCCTGCCCTGAAAAAATATTTTTGGGTCCATTCACAAAGTGGAAGGGGTCCCATGGGGACCCCTTCCAATTTGCGAGTGGGTTACCATCCACTTCAAGTGGATGGTAACTGCGACTCCATTGGTCGCAAATGGAATTGCATCCCACTGCAAGTCGCAAATAGGAAGGGAACACCCCTTCCTATTTGCGAGTCGGAAATGCATTTTGCGAGTTGGAGCCGACTCGCAGAATGCATTTCTGAATAGCAAAGTGGCTTCTGCGCCTCGCAAACGGCGATTTTCGCCATTTGCGAGGCGCAAACACTTTGCTACATCTGGCCCGTAGTGATGTTTCTAACATTTCAGATCAGGATGCTCTTAATAAACAGGGAACAAAGTCTTTTTTAGCCGAGGTACAGAGAATTCGACAAGGACAGAGAGAGACAAACAGACGTATAGAAGGCCCCGCAAAACAAGGAGAAGTAAGAGAGGGGGAGCACAAAGAAACAAAAGTAGGGGTTCAAACTAGATCGTGGAACAGGCGGAAATGAGTGAGAGTAGTAGTGGGTCAATCACCATTGTTAATCTATCAAGTATTGAACTTTCCATGCATACCAACACACTACTTACCAAGGGACTGGGTTTTTGCCCGACCAGTTCTGGAGATTTTCAAAAAACTAAAATTGACTTCTTTAAATATGTGAGGAGACTTAAACTTAAGAAGTTCTTTAGCGCTTGTAGTAATACTACTGACAGGGATATCCTTTCTGCCTGCAGTAAGGACCACCATTCTCTATCTATCGGTGACATACAAGATACAGCTGTATTGCTCTCCATTACTGATTATGAACAGGATCCTACTGCGGTTTCCGAGATTTTGGAAGATCTGGATGTAGAGCCAGAAACTAGAGCTAGTGGCCTGAAATCTAAGTCAAGATGGACACCTGTTCTTAGTGGGGGTAATTGCGTAGACACCTTCTTCAAATTAGTGTGGCAGGATCTTATGAAGGCTGAGAGCAAGAGTAAGGTTCGCTGTCAGAATCATCGTAACAATTTGACTCAGAATGAACTGGAGTGCCTAAAAAACTTACGTGCATGTAAAGACATTACTATTAGGGAAGCTGATAAGGGTGGTAATATTGTAATAATGAATACCTTCGACTATGATTTAGAGATCGCCAGACAGTTGGACGACTCTGCCTGTTATGAGCAAATTCAGGTGAACCCTATACCAGTTCTCTCTAATAAGATCAACAGATTTCTGAAACTTTGCTTTGATCAACGTTTATTGAGGGAAGACGAGTACATATATTTGCGGGTTTTTAGACCAAGATATCCTTGTCTTTACACTTTACCCAAAATCCACAAAGATGCTCGCTCACCTCCGGGGAGACCTATTGTATCGGGAGTGGGGGGGCCCAACGGAAAGGCTGTCTGAATACGTTGATATATTTTTACAGCCCTTCGTCAGCAATCTCCCCTCTTACATCAAGGATACCAAACATATTCTTGGTATCCTGAGTGACATTACTTGGGAGCAAGGTATGACATTAGTGACATTAGATGTCACTTCACTATATACTAGTATTGATCACGATTTAGGCATGACAGCATTACGTCATTTTCTGTACAGCCAATCGGCTAGTCTGTATGGACACCCCAATATGGTGTTAGATATGATTAGGATGATTTTAGACAACAATTTTTTCCTTTTCAAAAATAAATGGTATCGTCAAAAAAGAGGTGTAGCCATGGGATCTCGCTTCTCTCCAGCGTATGCAAACCTCTTTATGGGGTTTTTTGAACATAAATTGATCTGGGGTCCGGATGCACAAATTTGGAACTCACATATACTATTTTGGGGTCGATACATCGACGACTGCATTATGAATTGGACTGGGGACATCACTCAACTGAATGAGTTTGTCGACTTTTTGAACTCTAATCATTTCAACATAAGGTTCACTTGGGAATACAGTAAAACCAATATAACTTTTTTGGATGTGGAACTCTTCATCCTTCGTGACAGGATTGAGAGTCGTCTATATAGAAAAAGTACATCCTGCAACTCAATTTTGCACGCTAGCAGTGCACATCCTAGACACCAAATCTACTCTATTCCCTATGGGGAAATGGTACGTGCCAGGAGAAATTGTAGTTTGGAAGTGGACTTTATTGATAATATTCGAGACATGTCAGCCAGGTTCAAATCACGGGGTTATCCTGTTGGGGTTTTAGAGAAAGCGTGTAAAAAAATTAGTTGTCTATCCAGGGCCGATACTTTAAAACATAGGAACAAATGATCAGACAATCACATTAGGTGTGTAGTTGATTATACTCCTGCCTCAGTGGCCCTTCGGAGATGTATGAAGAAGCATTGGCACATACTCAGGGCAGATATAACCCTTAAGGATCAAATATCTGATTCACCCACCTTTACTTTCCGTAGGGGTAGAACCCTTAAAAATATCTTATGTCCAAGTTACCCACTGATATCTCACCAGGACAATTGGCTTACTACTCGTAGTAAGGGGTTCTTAAAATGTGGTCGGTGCGGGATGTGCAAATGGAGTAGATCTGGTGTTTCCACTTTCGACAGTTTGTTGGGAGATAGATTTTCCATCACTTCCCACATTACATGTGATAGTTGTTTCATCATATACATGATAGTATGTAAATGTGGTTTATATTACATTGGCAGCACCATAAGATCCCTTAAAGTAAGAGTTAGTGAACATTATAGAGCCCTAATACAGCGGGATGAGCGTTATCCCATTGTTGTACACATGAGTCATTGCCCCAGTCAGACGGACACATGGACCTTTGAATTCTTTGGCTTTGAGACGGTTCATGCTAATCCACGCAGCGGAAACAGAGAGCTACAATTGAGGTAGAGGGAATGTCAATGGATACTCAGACTTAGAACGGTAGAATTGGGGCTTAACACAAATTACGAGATGGAATACTTTCTGGACTGATTGAATATGATAATATACATGATTGATTTTGTATTTTATATCATTGTATTCTTTTATATGTGAGGGTCTTCTCTGTTTTTCTAGAAAAATGTCATGGTTATGGATATTTCACCATTGTTATGTATTGACTATGAAGTTATTAATTCTCATATAACACTTTAGGTATAGATATATAATGAGACATTTGGTGGCCTTCTCCATCTTGTATATTTTTGGTGTAGTTATTTTCTTTGTATTTATGGTGATCAGTGTTTTTTATCTATTTCCAATTATTGTGTTACCACCATTGTGTGACTGGTGGGGTAGGGACTGAGGCACAAACGTTTTTTATACTTAGGTATAGGTTATAGTATCAATAGAGGGTGTATACTATGGTCAGTTATGCATGATTTTTTATTGTAGTTGCCTAATGGCAGGTTTCTATTGTATGTGTAATACAGGGACGGAAGTAACCTTTTTGTCTCTTTTGTCTGCTTTCTCATGGTGTTCTTATTTTAGTATTCTCTTATTGGGGACTGCCTTTCTCTACTATATAAAGGTGTAAATGAGCGGCCGGAATATTTTATAATTATGGATTACTGTGGAATATGTTCGTATATATATATATAATTTGTTTTTCTCCTACAAAGATGGCGCCCGCTTTCTGCCGTTCCGGAATACGGATACTTAGACATTGCGGTCGTGCGTTTATTTGTTACGCGCGCCGGATACGGGTCTAGTTAAAATGAGGGCAGCCGAGTGGAAACGCTTCTTGGTTTATCGACTTTTGGAGCCGGTAGCTTTGGCTCCGTTCTGCGCGCATTTATGCACTTTGAAATGAGGTGAGTGATCAAGGATTATGGCCACACACGCTGTGACCATATATAACATTACGAGTTTTCATGATTATACTGTTATGCTAATCGGCTTCACAATTAAATTTTTGTCATTCTAGGTGTCGAGGAAATTTTTTCGTTTCTACATGTGGCCAATTTTAGATGGCCATGAGTGGGTAGGTGCCCCTTGTTGAAGTTTGGTGGAGCACTTGGCTATAATAGTTCTCTTTCTCTTGTTTTTCTTACACGTTTTGCACGCTTTATTTACAGATTGGATTTCACTAACTGTTCAAGCTTTTTGGAATTATTGATAGTCTTCGTACTGTACCCGATTGAGGTATGATGTAGTTTATTTTAGGGTTACTATACCGATATGCGGGTTTGTCACTCAATAGATATATCATGTGATGTGCACCGTTTTGTGTTATGGTTTACTAGTTAGTCTTGTTCTTCTTTTTTTTGTGGGTAACGCATGTACGGT
The DNA here is from genome assembly GCF_031143425.1 of Pleurodeles waltl. Lineage (NCBI taxonomy): Eukaryota > Metazoa > Chordata > Amphibia > Caudata > Salamandridae > Pleurodeles > Pleurodeles waltl. The sequence continues at coordinate 974,157,045 of NC_090450.1, read as the reverse complement.
GTTGGTTTTTTGTTTAGATTTTAATTTAGTATTATTATTATTCTGGTTTGCTGTGGGGTTTGTGCCTTGGTCTCCCTGTCTCACCTTTCACGCTGGTTTAGGGTAACACAAGAACATGATGAAACATTGTAAGGTGACAATATACTTAACGATTAGCCATGAATTTTGATTTTGATTATGTGAGCTTAACAAATTAGTATTGCTAACTGTTATTTGGGGTATGTTAATTTATATTAGTCATGATGGTTATGTAACATATATTTTGTGATTTCTGTTGAGATAAGTACATATCTTATGTTTGATATTTCTTTCAGCCTTGAGAAAGTCACGAGGAGTATCTACTCCCATGACGAAACACGTGTTGGCTGTTGTTTGTGTCACATTAAAAGATCGATTCGTCACTCAAAATGATTCCCATTGAAGTTCTGTTCGTCTGCATATACTAGTGGATGTATAACTAATGATATATTTATACTCTGTATAACTATAATAGTGATTTCTATAAACTTTGATGTATTACGAGTGCCATGGTCTCCATTATATACTTTGTGTATCTGTGTTCACACAGTGTTGGGGGTAGGGGAGATTCCTCTGAGGCCGGGAGCACCGTGTCTGTTAATTGTTATTATTCTTTTGTACTCTTATAGGGGATTGTTGGGAGCGCTTCTTTTCCCCTAATATTTCTTCCCTGCGGGCATATCTCATAACGCCATTTACAGTGGCAACTGTTTCACTCGACGTCTTTCGACTTTCTTTATTCAGTTTGTTTTTTTCTGACTGGAATTAGGCTTTTTCTAAAAGGATGAGGATTTATTCCTCAACGGAGTCACAACGTTCCAGGGAAGTGTCGACGACGAAGGGAGAGGTCAATGTCGAAGAGCCTCTCGATGTCGAGGAGACAGAAGACTTCTAAAAGGAGGAGGATTTATTCCTTGTCGGAGTCACAATGTTCCAGGGAAGTTTCGACTTTGCTGGTTCTCCTCCCTTCATCACCGTCGCCACCTCCCACTACCTCTCCACCTCCAGCTGCAACTCTGCATCCTCAAGAGCTGCCTGCCGCACTGCCGGCTTCTCTGCTGCTCCAGCCACCTACGCCACTTCGTGTCACTCCAACTCCCAGACCGCACTCAAGATCGCGCCACCGGACACACCATAGCTATCATACATCTGGCTGTTCTACAACGAGATCAAGGCACTCTTGTCAGATCGCGACAAAGGTCACGCTCTTTCCAACGCTACCACAGAGACTCATCATCGTCTGCCAGAGACTATTCACCTACTATATCTGACTCGCCTCAACCTCGTACGTCACCAGTGGACGACGTTAATACCTTTCAGGAAGTCTTAGTTCGAGGCGCAGCAAAACTTAACATTTGAATGGCTGTCCCAACACCAACTACATCGGTCATTTTTTTAAACACTTCAGCAACGTTTGGCATTAAGAACTTTACTTCCTCTGGTGCTGGGTCTCCTAGAACCCGCCATGGAAGTCTTCCTGACACCGACCACGACAAAGTCTGCTCCTTCCAAACTACTAAAAAAGTACCGTCCTCAGGAACAGGACCCTTTGTTTTTACGGTCCGACCCTCCACCTGATTCAGTGGTGATCCTTGCGGCTCATAAATCTCATGCCACTTCTCAGTCGGCAACCTCTCCGCCGGACAAAGAGTAGAAAGGTGGCAACATCTATAAAGGCAGCAAGCGCCACAGCCCTTTTGGGAAGATATGATAGGGCCTTGTGGGACTCCCTGCTCCAATTTGCTGACTATCTCCTGAGGGATCAGAAAAATTATTTTTTAAAGATTGTGAAGGAATCCAGGTCATTAGAGCAGCAGTGGACTCATCCTTGCTCTAGGCACATGCATACTGCCATGGGATATCCTTAAGGAGGCACGCTAGGTTGCGTCTAACGTCCCTCAGGCCAGACGCTCAACAATGTATTCAAAACTTGCCATTTTCCGGATCCACGCTGTTAGGCTCTAATGCTGATGATGAAATGGCAAGAATGAAGACAGGACTGGACACTTTGAAAGCGGTAGGTCTTGATAAAATCCAAAGACCGGAGATCCTTCCGTAGCTTCCAGCGCCGCTACCTTTCTCATAAGGTTTAAACCCCTCAGTGGCCATCTAATAGATCGCAGCAGCAGTTTCAAAGAGTCTATCAACCTCAAAGGAAACAACATAAAGGACGAGCAGCACACCAGTCTACTCAGGGTACTCGTCAACAACCAGCCACAAAACCCTGAAAGTTTTCTTCCCCCGAGGCAGTTATCCACTCCGGTGGGGGGAAGCATCACCAATCACTTAAGAGTGGCAACGAATTACAACACATTCTTGGGTCCTAAACATTGTGCAGAATGGGTATTGTCTTAGATTTTCCACTCCAACACCAAAGGCAACCACTTCTCATCTCACCCTCATAAAGGGGGAGGTTTCCATCTTGCTAGAAAAGAAAGCGATAGAACCAGTCCCTCTCAACCACAGAGGAAAAGGCATTTAATCCAGATACTTTCTGATCCAAAAAAGGACAAAAAAGAGTTCAGACCCATTCTAGACCAGAAGATTGCCAACTATTGGATCAAAAAGGAAAAGTTCAGGATGCTGGCCTTTCACCAAATATATTCCCAAATTCACCAAGGGGACTGGCTTTGCTCAGTCGATCTACAAGACGCCTACATTCATATCCCAAGTGCGAAAAAACATTGAAAGTTCCTGCGATTTGTGGTGGGGAAACGATACCACCAATACACTGTCCTCCCATTTGGACTCAAATCAGAACCCAGAACTTTTTCCAAATGCATGGCTGTCATAACAGTGCATCTTCGAAAGCACCGAATATTTATTTACCCATATCTGGATGACTGGCTTATCAAGGCAGCAACCTTTCCAGAAGCACAGCAGCAGTTCAATTGGACTAGTTCTTCATGTCAATTTTCCCAAGTCCACAACAAAACCTGTCTAGAGACTGCACTAGTTAGGAGCTACCATAGACACGCGTCAGGGAAAAGTGTATCCTTCATAGGAATGACGCTTATCAATCCTACGGAAGTGCTGCATGCTCAAGACTATTCTTTGCCCCACAGTTTGCACAGTTTCCTCACTTCTAGGCTTCATGGCCTCTTGCATTTGCCTAACTTCCAACGCTCACCTCCACATGCGATCTCTCCAGGAGTGCCTGGAGGACCAATGGAAACAACGGATGCGAAACTGGGAAGACAGTCAGTCTATCCACCCATGCACTCCAATCCCTCAGTTGGTGGTGCTCCCCCGTCAATCTGCAACAAGGAATGCTTTTTCGCCCACATGCTCCATCTCAGACCATCTTGACGGATGCTTCTCTCCTCAGGTGGGGAGCTCATATGGATCACCTTCACATACAAGGTCTCTGGTCTCTGAGGGAAAAGTCTTACCACATCAATCTCGAGCTATCTGCGGTTCATCTTGCTCTCCAAGCCTTTCTCCCTTCGTTCAACACCGACACCCTGCTTGTCCCCGACGGACAATACAACCACCATGTATTACCTGAACATGGGAGGGACCAAATCCAGAGTCTTGTCTCAAGGGGCCCAAATAATATGGCACTGGCTAGAAATATAAAGATAATAGCAACTCACCTTCCAGGGGTTCAGAATGTACAAGCGGATGCTCTCAGCAGGGTTTTAGACAAGAACCACAAGTGGGTTCTGAACAAAGACATTGTTCAAGATATATTCTGCTTGTGGGGCACTCCTATCGACCTTTTCGCCAAAGCAGACAACAAAAAATGCTGAGGCTTCACCGCCAGATATTACCAACCAGAATCGCTGGGGAATGCTCTGTGGATAGATTGGTCCAACAAATTTCTGAACGCCTTTCCACCAATTCTCCTGATCCCAGCAGTTCTAAACAAACTCTCAATGACCTCAGCCAGAATGATCCTCATTGCCCCGGAATGGCCGAGGCAATGGTGGTTCCCGGACCTCCTTCACTGGTCAATCTGACCACATCTCAGGCTTCCATGCAGATCAGACCTCCTCACAAAGTGTAGAGATCAGCTGAAACACCCCAATCTCTCCTCCTTGAATTTGGCAGCATGGCTCCTGAGCTACTGCAGTATAGGCACTTACATCTTCCACTGGATTGTATGGAGATTCTGAAGGAGGCAAAAGGGCCTTCCACCCAAGCTGCTTATGCCTCCAAATGAAAGAGATTTTGTATCTGGTGTTCCTCCAAGAAGATAGACCTAGAATCTTGCCAGGAGGATGCCATCCTGCCATACATGTTACACTTAGCAAAGTCTGGTTTACAATTCTCTTCTGTTAAAGTCCTTCTGGCAGCTTTGACTGCATACAGAAAAGGTCCTTCACAAACCCAGTTGGCAGTCATAAAAGATTTTCTAGAGGGTCTAAAGAAAGTTTTCCCTCCACTCAGGCGTCCTTCCCCACCATGGGAGCTGAACGTGGTTCTTTCATGTCTCATACAGCATCCATTTGAACCCATACACAAATCATCTCTCCAGCACCTCACTCGGAAAACGGCTTTCCTTGTGGCAGTGACATCTACACGCAGAGTTAGCAAGATTCAGGCTCTCTGTGCTCATAAGCCCTACACAGTGTTCCACTCCTTCAAAGTAGTGATGCGTACACATCCTAGATTCTTACCTAAGGTTATTTCCGATTTTCATGTCAACCAAACGATATCCTTACCATCTTTCTTTAAAACTCCTGCCACCCCAGCTGAGAGGGCACTACACTCTCTAGACGTAAAGAGGGTTTTGAAATTCTATTTAGACAAGACCAAGGGGGTCATTCTGACCCTGGCGGTCATTGACCGTGGGAGCACCGCCAACAGGCTGGCGGTGCTCCCAAGGGCATTCTGACTGCGGCGGTATGGCCGCGGTCAGAAACGGAAAACCGGCGGTCTCCCGCCGGTTTTCCGCTGCCCTGAGGAATCCTCCATGGCGGCGCAGATTGCTGCGCCGCCATGGGGATTCCGACCCCCTCACCGCCATCCTGTTCCTGGCGGTTTTGACCGCCAGGAACAGGATGGCGGTGAGGGGTGTCGTGGGGCCCCCGTAAGAGGGCCCCTAAAAGATTTTCAGTGTCTGCCATGCAGACACTGAAAATCGCGACGGGTGCTACTGCACCCGTCGCACCCTTCCCACTCCGCCGGCTCCATTCGGAGCTGGCTTCCTCGTGGGAAGGGGTTTCCCGCTGGGCTGGCGGGCGGCCTTCTGGCGGTCGCCCGCCAGCCCAGCGGGAAACACAGAATAACCGTGGCGGTCTTCTGACCGCGTAGCGGTATTCTGTTGGGGGAACTTTGGCGGGCGGCCTCCGCCGCCCGCCAAAGTTAGAATCACCCCCCAAATCTGTTAGAAAATCACAACACTTACGTGTCAATTATAGGCTGGTTTGTACTGGTCTGGCCACCTCTGAACAGTCCATCTCTCGGTGGATTGTCTCCTGTACTCTTTACTGCTACCAGCTGGCCAACAAATCTCTAGCTGGAAAACCAAGAGAGCATTCTGCTAGAGGTAAGTTGGCCACGACTACCTTGTTGAATGTTCTCTGGCAGATATCTGCAGGGCTGCGACCTGGAAGTCTGTTCACACTTTCACTAAACATTACTGCCTAGACTCTGATTCCAGGACAGATGCTCAAGTGGGACAAGCCTCTCTCAGGAACCTATTTGTTGTATAGCGCATCCCTATATTGTTCGGTCTACTCCCCTGCTGTTTCTGGGATGTGCTTTCTATTCTATTCACCGCTTATATGTTGAAATCCCTTACGAGAGAAGGAATGGTTTCTTACCTGTAACTCCGGTTCTCTCATAGGGGTATTTCCATGATAGTCATAAGCAATCCTCCCTCCTCCCCTATGGAGTAGACAGAATAATATCTCAGGTATACCTTCCCTCTCAGCAATGACTGCCTACAAAAAGAACTGAGGTAACTGCCTCACTCTAGGCATGATGGGATACTGGAGGACTGGCTGTTCTTAAAGTTACAGTCTCCTTTTTCTCATTTATAATGGCAGCGTATGCGCTACACTGCCCTGCACTCCATTATTTTGCATTGTAAAAAGGTTTGTGAAAGACTTTCTCCTTAATTTTCAACTCCTTCATGCATTTGAAGGCATGGTCCTTAAGTTTGTCCTTTTAAAGCAAACTGGATGAAGAATTTTTTACACTGTAGCCCTTCTTCTAGGCTGCATATGGACAATCTTAAGTGGCTTTACAGGCCTTCCTGAAGTAAGGCGAACATGAACACTCAAGAAGCTATGTTGGAAAAAGTGCTCTGGGGACCCAGCAGGCAGGCGGGACTATTCACTGCTTATGACTATCATGGAAATATCTCTACGAGAGTTACAGGTAAGAAACCATTCCTTCTCTTCCAGGGATCCTCCTCAATAGTCATAAACATTGAATATTCCCGCCCCCGTGCGGGGATCCCGGAGCATATGTAAAAACACACATGTACAAGTATGAAATATATATGAAAAAATATCATTTTTAGTAAATCATTTTCATACAAGAATCATGTATACATAGCATAATAGCAATGTAGTCTATGTTGATAAACAGGCTAAAATGCTTTATTTCTATGGAGTTTTTTTTTTTTTTTTTAAATACATTAACACTCTCCATTATAATCAAAAAACTTTCTGAAGCCCAATTGGAAGGCCTAGAAAATACAAGCAACACATCTGAAAAGAGAAAAACTACACTGAAAATAACAGAGCATTATTAGCCAATAGGCTGCATGCAAGTCAATACAGCAGAATCACAAAATTTGGCACTGTGTCTTTAAGACCCTGAGCACCTCCAGTATCCCACCATGCCGCAGGGGTGAAGGTGAGGTGACAGTTGGTTCACAGTTAGTTCAGTTCTTTTTTCCGGCTTCTTCTGAGAGGATCCTGAAGCATTGAGCTCTCTTTTTTTCTGAGTTTTTCACAGAAACATATTCAAAAACCTTTTTTTTCCACTTTCACTCGACATTTTCACCTTCTTTCTGAGTGAAGGGATTTTTTCCTGTCTGGAAAATGCCTTTTCTTTTTGTGAAGTGCCCTTCCTGTGGGAAGAAGAAGGCCCAGTCAGATCCACACTCTGTCTGCATTGTGTGTTTGCCTCAGAGCCACTGCCCTGACACCTGCAGACATTGTAAAAACATGTCTAAGAGGACTCTGAAGGACAGAGAGAAGATACGACTTCATGGGCTTCATAAGAGGCAGAAAACATCATCCTCTTCTCTTCCTAGACCTTCTACAAGCCACTCTCAGGAGCGACAGGCTAGATCGACGTCAGCTGGTAAGAAAATACCTGATTGTTCTCCGTCGACGTCATCGCTGCCGCCGTCGCATCATCGGACTTTATCACAGTCGATGGCGACCCAAGCGGCGTCGAAGAATACGACGTCGAAAGCGCATCTCCCTCATCGGGACAGATCTCCGTCGACAGCAACCCACCGATCGATGTCAAGCCAGCACCGGAGTGCTCATACGCTGTTGAAGGCGTTACAACCCTAGACGGCAAGTAAGACGACGTCGAGGTCACTGCATCGTGCCGAGCACAGACTTTCGTCGTCAGCAGCCCATCACTCGACGGCGAAGCATACGACGTCGAGTCGCTCAACGTCGAGACCTGAGCAGCCTATGGCACATTCGGGGCCTCCTTCGACATCTGTACACCGATCGACGTTGAGACAGCTGCCACCTGTCTCTCAAGGAGGAGAGCATCAGCAACTACCGGCCGACAAAAATCTCACTCCACCAAGTCCAGTGGTCTCTATAAGGAGCGGATCGTCCAGACGGTCAAGGGCCTCATCGCCAGGGCACATCTCGCCCATAAATCTATCACCTAGGTGGTTGGAGAGCCTTAACAAGGCACCGGCTTCTCCAGACTCTCAGTACTCACGCATGTACTCACCGTCAGCGTCACTACCGAGGACACCATCGCCAACGGCGCATACAGAGCGGGCTCGCTCTACGTCTCGCCAGTCCATCCCTAGGCCTGGACACACTCCCACAAGATCACCAAGATCTCGGAGCAGGTCACGCTCCCTGAGGAGGTCTAGATCAAGGTCGCGCCATCAGCGAAGGACCCCTTCTTGGTCCACATCGTCGAGGTCTTCCATAAGAGGTTACTCCCCGACTCTGACAGACTCTCCCCCAGCTAGAGTTTCCCCGGTGGATGATATAACAACCTTCAATGAGGTGCTGCTCAGAGGAGCACAAAAGCTTAACATTGATGTTCCTGGACCTTCAACTTCCTCATCAGTGATCTTCGAAACCTTGCAGCACTTCCAGGAAGTTGTTACCACCCGTGCCTGGTCCTCTCCAGCCGACCATGGACACTTTTCTCACACCAGCAAGCCTGCGTTCAGCTCCTGCTAGGATCCTGAAAAAGTACAAGGCCCCGGATCAGGATCCTTTATTTCTCAAGGCTGATCCACCACCAGACTCAGTCATATTAGCCGCAGCCCGCAAGATGCATTCGGTGGCGTCATCGTCAACCGTACCGCCAGACAAGGAGAGCAAATATCTGGACTCTCTGGGTAGGAAGATGTGTGGCGCGTCGGTGATGAAGGTCTCCAGCGCCTCAGCACTCCTGGGCAGATATGATCGATCCCTCTGGGATTCTCTAAACAGATTTGCGGAAAAGCTGCCTAGGGAGGACAGGCAGGATTTCCAGGAGATCCTTCAGGAGGGGAGTTTGGAGGCCAATCAAATCATCAGCGCAGCTGCAGACAGCGCGGACTTAGCGGCCCATGGATATGCGCATGAGGTTTGCGCAAGAAGATCTTCCTGGCTGAGGCTCACAGGGTTAAAGCAAGAGGCGCCACATCTTATCATGAACCTTCCGTTTAACGGGAACTCGTTATTTGGTGCCCACACTGATGACGAGATGGCACGTATGAAGGCGGAGGTCGACACGATGAGAGCAGTCGGTCTAGAAAGACGGAAAGATTTCAGTAGGAGGTATAGACCTTAAGACAGGCGCCCGTTCCAACAGAGGGTTCAAACCCCTCATTGGTCCCAGAGACCGCAACAGAAGCAAGGGCGTCCTCTTTTCCAGTCTCTCAAGGCCGCAAGAGATTGAGGATCAAGCAGACCTCAGCAGTCTACCCCCAAAACCCCCGCCAAGCATTGAGGGTTCACTTCCCTTAATTCTGTCCACCACTCCGGTTGGGGGAAGTATCACAGAGTTTGCTCACGAGTTGCATGGCATAACAAGAGACAAATGGGTGCTGAGCATTGTAGAGAATGGATTCTCTCTTCTTTTCCGACACCCTCCACCTCATTTACCACCAAACGGATCGAAGCCTACACACATGGACTTACTACGCAAAGAAGTTTGCATCCTGTTAGAAAAAAGAGCGATAGAAAAGGTGCCAACCGCTCAAAGGGGAAAGGAGGTATACTCCCGATACTTTCTAGTAGCAAAAAAGTGTCGGGAAGGAGGCTTCAGACCTATTGTAGACTTAAGGCTGCTCAACAAGTTCATCCGGAAGCAAAAATTCAGAATGCTGGCTCTTCATCAAATCTTCCCTCAGCTGCATAGAGGAGACTGGATGTGCTCCATAGATCTGCCGGATGTGTATTTTCATATTCCGATTGTGCACAACATCGAAAATTCCTTCGGTTTGTGATAGCCTCTCAACACTATCACTTCAGGGTGCTACCTTTCGGCCTCAAATCTGCCCCTCGCACATTCTCCAATTGTGTAGCAATGGTAGCGGCACATTTACGGAAGCAGAAGATCTTCATTTATCCATACCTGGACGATTGGCTACTGAAAGCCTCCTCTCCGGAACAGGCGAAAAGACATCTAAGCATGGTCCTCAGTACTTTCCGCTCTCTAGGTCTGCAAGTCAACTTCCAAAAGTCCACTCTCATCCCAACTCAAACCCTCCACTACCTGGGGGCGATGCTGAATACAAGGCTAGAAAAAGTGTATCCTTCGGAGGAACAACTATCATCAATAATGAGGAAGTGTCACAATCGTCTTGGTTCCCCCGCGCCTCCGGTCCGTCAGGTGACATCTCTGTTGGGCTCCATGGCCTCTTGCATTTTCATTGTCCCGAATGCCAGGCTACATAAGAGACCTCTTCAAGAGACTCTAGAAGAGCAGTGGAATCAGCACACAGGCCAATGGGAGGACAGGATACTTCTTCCTATCGGAGTACGGCAATCATTGCAATGGTGGACGCGCAGACATCACCTGTCAGTAGGGGTTCCGTTTCACCAGCCAATTCCTTCCGACACTCTGCTAACGGATGCATTGCTGCAGGGCTGGGGGGCTCACCTGGGTTACCTTCAAGCTTAGGGCTTGTGGTCCAGCAAAGAGAAGACTTTCCATATCAACCTGCTGGAGCTCAGAGCGGTTCACCTGGCTCTCAAATCATTTGCACCATCGATTCAGGGGAAGTCTCTGCCGGTACAGACAGACAATACAACGACAATGTATTATCTAAACAAACAAGGGGGTACGAGATCCCGCCCCCTGTCTCTGGAGTCTCAAACCATTTGGCACTGGCTGATAGCGAGAGGAATGTCTCTTACAGCGATCCACCTCCCAGGGCAATAAAACGTAGAGGCAGATTTCCTAAGCAGGACCCTCGCGGATGCCCACGACTGGGTTCTTCACGACGAGGTAGTCGTAGACATCTTCCTTCAGTAGGGTCAGCCTCAGTTAGATCTGTTTGCAGACGAAGTAAACAAAAAATGCCCAGACTTCGCGTCCGGGTTCTACCGTCCAGGGACTCGAGGGAATGCCCCATTGATAGACTGGTCAGGGATATTTCTCTACGCTTTTCCACCGATCCCCCTGATACCAACGGTGATCAACAAACTCTACAGGTCCAAAACCAGGATGATACTCATAGCCCCGCAATGGCCTTGACAATTCTGGTACACAGATCTTCTCAAGTTGTCAGAGCAGCCGCACAAGAGGCTGCAGTGCAGACCGGATCTCCTTTGCAGGCTAGGAGGCAAGATTCTTCACCCCAACCTTCCCTCTCTGAGCTTGACGGCATTGCTCCTGAATTCCTGCAGTATGGGCATCTAGGGCTCTCTCAGGAATGTATGAACATTTTAAAGGAGTCCAGAAGGCCGTCCACGCAATGCTCCTGCGCGTTCAAGTGGAAGAGATTCTACATGTGGTGTCGATAGCAGGGTCATAATCCTATTCTGGCTCAGGAGGAGGTCATATTGTCTTACCTGCTCCATCTGGCGAAATCAGGTCTGCAGTTTTCCTCTATTAAGGTACATTTATCTGCCATTACAGCTTATCGTAAGTCGCCCTCTCAGAAATCCTTCTTTACCATGCCAGTAGTCAAGGATTTCTTAGAAGGTTTAAAGAAAGTTTTTCCACCCATTCACAAACCCTCACCTCCAGGGGAGCTGAACATAGTGTTATCTAAACTCATGGCCCCTCCTTTTGAACATATCCACAAAGCTTCCTTGCAACACCTTACGTGGAAGACAGCGTTTCTCGTAGCCATTACTTCGGCTAGGAGGGTTAGTGAGATTCAGGCTTTGTCCTCCAGAGAACCGTACACGGTTTTCCATAATAGAGTTGTCCTGAGAACTCATCCATCATTCTTACCGAAGGTGGTGTCGGATTTTCACATTAATCAGACTATATCGCTCCCAACTTTTTTCCCCAATCCAGGTACTCCGTCGGAGAAAGCTTTGCACTCCCTAGATCTTAAGAGAGTGCTAACATTTTACCTGGATAAGACCAAATTAATTAGACGATCTGACCACCTGTTTGTAAACTATGGACACATGAGGACAGGCGATGCTGCCTCAAAACAAACTATTTCTAGATGGATAGACTCATGTATTGTAACTGCATATCAATTGGCTAACAAACAGTTATCGGCTAGGCCTAAGGCTCATTCAACAAGAGAAAAAGCAGCTACTGCTGCCCTCCTTAACAATGTTCCGATCTCTGAGATCTGTAAGGCTGCTACATGGAGATCTGTACATACGTTTACGAGGCACTACTGTTTAGATTCAGATGCCAAAGCAGACGCACAAGTTGGTCAAGCATCTCTGAGAAATGTATTTGCATAGCGTATGTTTTTTCCTGCACTTCTATTAGACAGTCCGCAGAGATAAGGGATGGGCTTGCTAATCTATTCAATGTTTAGGACTATTGATGAGGATCCCCTGGAAGAGAAGGATAAGTTACTTACCTGTAAATCATAGTTCTCTTCCAGGGGTATCCTCATCAAAGTCATAAACAACCAACCCTCCTCCCCGGACGCCAGTCTTCTAGAAGTGCAGTAGAGACCATCTATCTAATCTATAGGTTTCTTTGTCACCGTAAAAAAGTACTGAACTAACTGTGAATCAACTGTCACCTCACCTTTACCCCTGAGGGATGGTGGGATACTGGAGGTACTCAGGGTCTTAAAGGCACAGTGCCAAATTTTGTGGTTCTGCTGTATTGACTTGCATGCAGCCTATTGGCTAATAATGCTCTGTTATTTTCAATGTTGTTTTTCTCTTTTCAGATGTGTTGCTTTTATTTTCTGTGCCTTCCAATTGGGCTTCAGAAAGTTTTTTGATTATAATGGAGAGTGTTAATGTATTAAAAAAAAAAACAAAAAAAACAACTCGATAGAAATAAAGCATTTTAGCCTGTTTATCAACATAGACTGCATTGCTGTTATGCACATGTATACATGATTCTTGTATGAAAATTATTTACTAAAAATGTTATTTTTTCATATATATTTCATACTTATACATGTGTGTTTTTACATATGCTCCGGGATCCCCGCACGGGGGCGAGAATATTCAATGTTTATGACTTTGATGAGGATACCCCTGGAAGAGAACTAGGATTTACAGGTAAGTAACTTATCCTTCTGTTCCTACAGTTGTCCCGAAATGTATACCAAAGCAGAATCTAAAGTAGGGCAGGGAACTCTTGGGACCATTTTAAACAAAACCCCTATCTCACTGATGGTGAATATTAGTGTATAGCAGGAATATTAAATGTTTTGGGATTTTTACATGCGTGACTCCGGTAAGGGGAAGCACCTTTATCCTTAAGAGTGACACCCAAAATAAACAATTGTGTGCAATATGACTGTGTTCAAGTTGAAATCTTCTCCAATGGCATTTCCTCCAGAGGAATTGTTGTAATGGCAATAGGACAGATTACAGGAGACGGTGACCCTTTTTCTAGAAAAGCTAGTTGTGGAAAGGGTTCTCAAATCTCATAAAGCAAAGGGAATGTATTTTTAGGACTTCCTGGTTTAAAAAACTGGCCAAAGAAATAATTTTGACCCATTTGGTACATGAAAAAAACAAATATTTGGCTCAAATAGAAAAATGCTGATTTTTATTTAGTATCCTATCAAATATTTCCCCCAGCTCCATCAATGAGAGTGGATGTATGCTATGAAGCTGAACAAGATATGTATTTCCGCAACTTTCTAGCTCCAAAGCATCAGGCGTTCCTAAGAATAAAATTGGGCGGCAACCATTACCAGTGCAAAGTGTTACTGTGCGTTTCCTTGTGAGCAGGCTCGCTGAAATCCGTTGCCGTCCTTGAAGATTACGCAGGTTGGAAGTTAAAGAACACACCTACTATAGGAAAAAAACTATAGGAAAAAAAGGGAAAGTGAGTGAGAGAAACACTAGACTGGCTTCCACTCTCAAAGGATTTGTCACAGGCTGGGGATGTCAAAGTGCATTCTCGATGACAGAGGAATACACAATTACAGAATAGAGGGAAGGATTAGAACATGTTTGATGCAGATTTACCAGTTTCGGTAGTGAATGTTGCTGTGGCGTGCTTCTGGTAAACTAGAATACCAGACAGAAACCCCAGAAACGTCATACCAGAGCAGTAAGGAACAGAGGGAGTAAGAGGAAGGATACCTCAGGATTTGTTTTTTATTTTTGTTTCTTAGTTTGACAATCAAAACATATGAAAAGAGGAGGGAAGAAAGGGCATGCATTGTACATACATCAGTTACTTGTTGACATATTTGACCAAGTTTTACACGCAGCAACCCAACTGTGCTCAAACAGTCCCCCATTGATAGCAAGTTGGAAAATATTTTGTGCTTATACTCATGTAGGACTCAAGACTAGTCTCGGGAAAAGATGGAGATGAAGGTTAAGTTGCAAGGGCTGACCAGTACCCCCAAGTTAGGGCAGTCCTCCAAGAGCCCAGCTTCTCGCCAAGCAAGATGGTAGTCAATGGGGCCTCAATGTCTTTAGAATAATCTGACATGAGTTTCCAGTACGCCGTTAGGTGCTCTTGGCAATAAGCTGCATCACTGAGCCAGCTTTTAACGGTTGGGGCAGGGTGTTGTCCCCAATACATGGACACCTGTCTTTTAGCCAGCAGCATTGCAGTCAGGGAGAGAAGGGGGCCTCCTTCAGATAGCCCAGAAGGGCCACCTGTGGCACTAACTGACAATATGATAAATGTCCGTCCAGTATGCAGCACAGGGCAAGGTCAGGAGAGGTATAGAATAGTTGCTAAGGGTGCCGCACATCACTCACATCAAACATCTTCTGCAGGTCCTATTTTTGCAATTGAACAGGCGTCATATGATCTGTCCAGATAGTTAAAGTTAATGTATAGAAAATTACAGTGATTTGCGATCTGGGTAAATAGTTGGGTAGAGATCACTAAAGTGGTTAGGCCCAATCGGCGGGCCCACCAACATGCTCCGTCGTCACTCATCCCAGTGAACATACAGTGATACCTCACGGTTTGGAGCACAACAGATATAAAATAGGTGAGACTGAAAGAAACCTAAAAGGGATAGAACAACTAATGTGGGGGAACAGTCATATGGGCAAGAAGTGGTATCGTGACCCAGAACAGTGGAATGTGACCCAGAACAACTAACTACACTTAGCTAGTCTTTAAATGCTGAATGGCCTTACAATACTGGCTCTCCCGTGAACGTCCTGGTGGTGTGCTTGTAACCAGGAAGTGAGTATATAAAAATCAGTCATTTAGCAGTCTAGCATTCACAATTTTTTCAGTTTTTACTTTATGACCTCATGTCAGCTGTGAGAATCTTCTCCAAATGCATGACGGTTGAAACCATTTACGATCTGGAAGTAGTAAAAGACATCTAAAATTAGAGGAGAGACTTGCTTCTATTCATACTATAAGTTTTCTTTAAAGGACTCCGCTTCCAGCTGCTCACCAGATGTCATTTCTACTGGACTTGAAGGCAATGTGAATTTTCCGATTCCACAATCAGTTTCAAAATGGACAGTTTCATGTATCCTTATCTCTTATCAAAAAGCTAACCAAACATTATGTGGTAAACATAGGACTCTCCTTTATGGGTTAAGCTGCTTTGCGAAGGAACAGCAACATGTTTGGAAACTTGCGATAGAGGCATATAATTCACATTTTTACAAGACATTAATGTGAATCGAAATCCAGGAAGGACGGTCAAGTACGTCAGAGTTCCTTGAGGAATGTATTTGGGTAGAGCACTGCTTTCTTCCTTATTTCTTAGTGGACGGGCTTGCTTGCTTACTGTGTTAATTGCTTTTAACCTTTAAGGAAGATCTCGGAGTCGAAGGAAGATCAAGTTACTTACCTTTGGTAATGGTCTTTCTAGTAGACTATCTAGCCCAGTTTACTCACCATTTGAATATCCCCAGGTGTTAGACTGGAACCAAAAACTTTTCACCAGTGCCTGTGTGCTATGGTAAGTGGTGCTGTGTGGTTCTGTGACACAGCTCTGGAAATCCTGAGCCTATATGAGCGCCACTCCTGCATGCTGACATCAGTTGCTTTTAAAGAGAGTATGCGCTCCCAAATGCAGAACCCCAAAAGCAAATTGGTGTGACTAGTGTGCAGATTCCTAGACTTGAGATTTTATTAATGGATAGGGTCAAATCACACAAAAGGGAGGATGCAAATGTTGGCGAAGTATCTGTGGCTAGATAACCTCTACCAGAAAGAGCGTTACTGAAGGTCAGTGACTTGTTCTTCTGATAGGGACTGTTACCCGCAGATTCCTCACCTTTTGAATAGATACCAAAGCAGCATGTATTGGGAAGTCGGTCAGTGGCTTGACACAAACCAGAAAGTCTTGCAGGACCGAGTGGCCAAAATGCCATTCTCGACGGACTGACCAGACAATAGTGCTTCTTGAATGTATGGAGGGATGCCCACATACATGCCTGGAAAATGTTCAGGACACTGGGAGCAGCTTTGGCCTTGGTAGAATGAACATGTAATCCTTCCTGAGGCTTATTTTCGACTAATGCGTAGCAGATCTTAATGCAACACATGATCCAGCAGGAGATGGTTCTTGTAATCGCACCCAGAGAATCCTGCAAAGAGCTGATCCTCCTCCCATTGTTCTTAGGTATGATCTATGTAAAAGCCCAGCGTTCTCTTGGGATCCAAGCAATGGGATCTCTCCTCCTCAGAGAGGTGAGGCAAAGCATATAATCCGGCCAAGGTGAAATTCTGGTCAACGTGCAATGGCATCAGAATTATAAGCAAGAAATATGGCAGTGTGCAAAATCAGCTTGTCCAGGGAGAGAGTTGTGTACAGTGGGTTGACAAAGAGAGCTTGAAGCTCACTCGTGCCAGGCCAATGTTATGCCAACAATGAACACTGTTTCGAGTGGAGCAGTTGTGAAGTGGCTCGAATGGAATGTATGTACCAAGTTAAGGTCTCACTGCGGCATGACAAAGGGATAGGTAGGAAACAAATGTTGAACCCTTTTAAATACCGTAAAATAACTGGAGACTTAAAGAATGACGGCTTATCTCTCAGCAAGAAAAAAAGCTGAAAGGTTCCTTTTTCCTGTGCCTAGACTAAAGCCGGTGGTGGTGGGTTTTTGGTGGGGGGTATAACTGTTCAGTGCCACACCTTGGCCCCCCACTAATTGGTCCCAGTGATATGCGTATGTTCAGACATTTGGGCAGGAGTGGTATTGGCAGAAAAACATATATATATCCCAAGTTCCACTCGTGGCGAACGTGTCTCTGAGCAAGAACTGCCTAGGAAACTCCTAACACGCAGAAGTGCAGGCTTTGCACTTTTTCATTTGTGATGAATAGATTAAGCCAATTTCTCCAGTATTGGTATCTTTCATACTTGAATTATTCCCTGTCGTTGAAGTGGGAGTCCCACTGTACCACAATAAAGCTGTGTGTGTGTGTGTGTGTGTGTGTGTGTGTATATATATATATATATATATATATATATCACTATCATAGGTTATAATGGCAATGAAAAGTCAGTTTAAGTTTAATAGCATATAGTCCTTTTTTCTTTTTTTTCAAAGGGCCAAATTTGAAGCATAGCCAATCAGGTGACAGCACCCTGGTTTTCAAACTTGTAAATGCTGCGCCCCCCAGTGGGGAAAAAAAAAAAAATCCCCCCCCCCCCCCCCCCAGTTTGAAGACCCCCTGCTCTAGAATACTACCAGCAGAGGCCAAGTCCCTCAAATTTTCCACCACATGTCGTGTGAAGGGAGGCTCCCTGAGCTCTGCTCAGTTCTTCAGCTATTAATTTTTTTTTTTTGATCATCCAGGATTATATTTCATGTTTTGTTTCTCTAACCCTGGCCCTAATGTCAGAGTAGCAGAAAGTCCACAGCCCACCATCGTAGATCCACTGCAGCGTCTCTGGAGATCGTTATTGATTCCTTTAAATCCCCTTTGTGTTGAAACCACTGCTTGCGGAGGCACCACTGGAGAGCCCTCGTGCCAATGTGCATGAGTGACTAACGGAATGCAAGAAGCGAACAGACTGTGCAGACGTAGTACCTTGAGGACGGGAACAGCCACTCCATTCTGAAACACTGGAATCAACGCCTGAATCCTCCGAGGAGGAGGGTAGGCCCGATTCATTGTTGTTCAGTACTGCCCCTATGAACAGGAGGCGCTGAGAGGGCTCCAGCTGAAATTTGGGCACATTTACTGTAAAGCCCAGGTTGAACAACTGGGTTGTCACTTGCAAGTGATGCAGCACAAGCTCTGGGGACCCAGCTTTGATCAGCCCATCATCCAGGTAAGGGAATACAGATACTCCTTTCCTTCTGAGGTCCGCTGCAACCACTGCCATCACCTTTGTGAAGGCTCGAGGTGCAGAACTAAGACCAAAAGTAAGTACCGCAAACTGGGAGTGTTGCGACCCTACCACAAACCGGGGATACTTCCTGTGCGACTTCAAAATGGGGATATGAAAATAAGCATCCTGTAAGTCGACAGACACCATCCAGCCTTCCTTGTTCAACACAGGAAGCACCTGTGCTAGGGTCAACATTTTGAACTTCTCCTGTTTGAGGAACCAATTAAAAATTCGCAGATCCAGGATAGGCCTTTATCGAACATCCTTCTTGGGACTCGGGAAATGCCTTGAATAACATCCCTGACCCGTCTCCTGGTCCTGCACCAACTCCACTGCATCTTTTTTTAAAAGGACCTGCACCTCCTGTTGAAGCAACAGGAGATGATCTTCTGTGCAAAACAAATGATGAGGAGTGATGGGAGGAGGAAACTCCCAAAAAGGAAGGCTATATTCTTTCCCCACAATATTCAGCACCCAAGAGTCCGATGTGATTAACTCGAACTCGTGGAAAAAACAAGATAACCTTCCCCCTACATGAGAAACATGATGCAAAATGGAGAGAAAACTAGGGCTGCTTTCCTTGATGGGCTCCCCCAGAGGAAGAGGATGAAGCGGAAGGCTGCTGAGTGGCTCCTCGCATCCTAACCCTTCCCCAACCTCCGTAAGATCTGTAAAGAGGGTTGGCAGGCTGCTGAATGCTAGATTGTGGCCTTCCACGAAAAGAGGACCCCGGGCCAAACTCCTGAAACTTCAAAAAGCCCTGAGGGGTGTAGATGATGAAGCTTGGAGTCTTCAAGACCTTGCAGTAGCTCTGCTATCTTTAAATCGTTCCAAAGTTGAGTCTGCTTTGGATCTAAACAACTTCTCTCCATCAAAAGGAAGGTCCACAAGAGTGGTCTGAACAGAAGCCCTGAGCCAGGCATGCCTGCTGGTTGCCCATCGCCCTGGCAACAGAATCTGCCATGTCCAAGCCAGATTGAATAACCTGCTTGGCTGCAGCTTGACTGTCCAACAGGAGTTCATCAAACTGTCCCTGCCCATCCTGAGGCAATCTGGTACAACAGCTCTTGCCGAGTCCATCAGGGCATGGATATACCTCCCCAGCACACATGTAGCATTGAGAGACTTCCAGGCCATCCTGCACGAGGAGAAGACCTTTTTAGCTGTTTGCTCCATACGCTTAGACTACCTATCTTAAGGAGTCACAAGGAAGGAATCAGGAGGAGACCTCGCAGAACAAGAGGCTTGCAACACCAAGGTCTCAGGAGTAGGAGGCTGAGAAAGAAACTGTGGATCTCCTGGAGCAACTCTGTACCTCCTAGCAACAGTCCTGGAAACCGCTGGAGTTGTGACAGGCTTCCTCCAGTAGTCCAGAATGGGCTCAGTAAGGACATCATTAAAAGGGAGGAGAGGCTCAGAAGACATAGCCGATGGATGTAACACCTCTGTTAAAATGTTTGTCTTTATCTCTGATGCTGGCAAAGGAAGAGCCAAAAACTCAGCAGCCTTTCTTATTACACTGTGGTAAGAAGATGCCTCTGCTGTGAGCTCTCCAGGGGATGAGCAATCCCACTCTGGATGTATCCAAGCCACTTGCTGAGTATAGGCCTTGAAATTCACCCATAGGCTCAGGAATTTCTCCTTCCTCCAACAGCGGTTGCCGATACGCCTGCTTTTACAAGAGCCTTAAGGCCCTTCTCCTCGACCTCAGCCTGGACTCCAAACGTGGCGTCAACAGAATTAGCTGGCGTCAACGACGCCGGTTTCAATGCAGATGGATGCTCCGACGGAGATGATAGAGAGACACTGTGGGTTGAATGGGATCCATCCGACACCGGCATTGACTCCATCCGCAGTATCATCCTAGGTGGCAAAGTCATCGACGCCGAACCAGCACCTTCACCCGGATAGAAGGGAACAAACGGAGCATGCTTGTACGGCACCAGCGAACCCAGCGTAAACGTTAACCGACCCGTGGGACCAGCAGGGGCACCAGCGGGGGCCATGACTCTGTTAAAAATGCTAAACATAGCATTGAGGAATGCTGATGGGTCCGCTCCCAGAGTCAGGAAGGCAACAAACCTCTGCTCCTCCTGAGGCGTCTATACCGACTCCAATGCTTCAACACCCGACTCCTTACCCTGAGTGGACATAGGAGAAAACTGAGCTGTAGGGTTCACTGGGGACGCTGAGATCTCTATCAACTTCGGCGCCGGAGAATCCTGTGGACTCCGAGGCCGAGGAGTCATCGTAGGACTGATCTCCTACACCCCATGGCGCCATCTTGGAGGGGACCAAGACCGATCCCTGGAAGAACGACGCAGAGATTCGTGCCGGCGTCGCTTCTTATGCGACCTTAAGGGCTTACGCAAATAAGTATCCCTCGCCTTTGATCATAATTGACCCCTTTTCTCTTTCTTAGCTTTCGTTAAGAAGAGCTTAACCTCTTTCTCTTTCAATGCCATCAGGTTCATCTGCCGGAAGGACACGAATCCCAACGTGGTCCAAGCTCAGGCACCACAAGCAATTCTTATGAGGATCTGTCACCCCACCCCCCCGGTTATAAAGGCTTAAATCCTGTTTTATTTTGGGGCGGTGGAGATATTGTAATGCTCAACAACTCCTCGAAACAGTAACTGTTCGAGAGGTAGGAAAAAAACGTTAGTGTTGAAGGCGCTGAAAAAAGGGAATGGACGTCAGCATGCCGGCGAGGACTTCTTATTGTCAGATGGAGTTGCGTGTGGAGCCATGCAATTGTGACGTCCTCGTCGGCGTGGGGATCTAGGAAAAAAAATTTCCATCGAAGGCTGGTGCATTGGGAGAATTCATAAGGTGAGGAATCCCCAGGTAGTTGTATCCATCAAAATTACAGGATTCCTACTTCCGCATTCCCACCCACTCATCAGAGTTCTTCCATTTGGCTGCAAATCAACTTTTTTCAGGAAGGATAGTCATCAGGTATTCTCCTACATGGGGAACTGGTTAATAAAAAGCACAAACAACATTTTAAGTGTCCAAGGCCACAGAGGCTTGCCTAAAGTTGTTTCACAAACTAAGGGCCTGATTACGACCTTGGGGCTTGGGATACTAGCCTCATATCTCGCCCGCCGTTTTCATAAGTTCCATAGGACATAAAGGAACTTGTAATATGGTGGACAGGATATCCCTAACGTTTGTGACAGAGTATCTCATCCGCCAAGGTAGAAATTCGGCCCCAAGTCTTTTTGTCAATTATCAAGGATCATTAACTCCTCCGGCGCCTCAACACTAGATGCTTTCCAAAATTAAGACTTTCTATTCTGAGACAAGCAAAAAAAAAACACTCAGTGCATCTGTTCAGTTAGCTTTTGGTCATTATGTCATCAACAATCAATACAATCCCTCTTGCACGCCTAAAAAAGAAAGCCTTACATGAGCAGCTGCAAAAACAATAGATTCAATCAAACTAATCATTTGGGGGCCATACCACCATCATTCAGTACGTGAATAAACAAAGTGGCACAAGATCATTGGAGCTGTCCAAGGAAGATCAGGAAAACTGGTGCCGACTAACACCACACAGAATAACTCTTCAGGCTGAACATGTTCTCTGGACTAGAAATCTCTTAGCAGACATGCTAAGCAAAACTGGAAAGAGCCTCCATGAATGGGAGTTTGATCAGTCGGCACTCTCATTCTGGGACGTACCGGCTCTGCATCCCTTTGCAACAAATGAAAACTGAGAATGCCAATTCTATGCAAGTTGGTATCCACATTGAGGATTGACAGATGGTCCAGGATCAATGACTTCCCTTTTCCCGGATTCCTTTAATAGCAAAGGTTCTCATTAAGAGAAAATCTGAGCAGTGTCGTCTCATCCTCATAGCCCCCAGGTGGCCCACAGCATTGTTGCACAACCACATTCACCTAACACTCTGTAAACTTTTGACCATGAACTAATGCCAGGTCCTTCATCCTGACCCAACCGGTCTCCACATAAGTGCTCCTAAATTCAAGGATCTCAGTATTCCTCAGGTCTGCAGGTGTATTCTCTCCAAGTCAAGGACGGAAGCCGCAATAAAGACATGTAAACGTTAATGGAAACTTTTCTGCCTGTGGTGCCAGAAATCAAACCAACATCCTCTACTAGCTGATATGGCAAATAACTAACTACCGGATCTACTCTCACTAGCTCAGTCACGGTTGGTACATGCTTCCATTAAGGTAGAGCTTATCAGGATGAAGGTGCTCATCACATTTTCTCTTTCTACTCTTGCAGAATTATCAAACAGTTCATAAGAGAATTATTCTGAGTTTTTTCAGCCAGTAAAGGGCTCTTTCCACAGACTGGCACCTGAACATAGTTCGAATTCAGCTCATTAAGAGTTCAGTCAAACCCATTCACAGAGCACACCTCATATTTCTCACCTGGAAGGACGCCTCGTTACTAGCACTCATTCTGACAAGTAGGGTAGAGATGATACAGGCTTTCTTGAGAACCTTCTTTTGCCTCACAGGCAATTTAGTACTTCTCCGAACCAGTATAAAGATTTATTCCTAAGGTTCCTTCAGATTTTGACTTAACCTATATTATTTCTGACTTTCTTCCAGAATTCAACATCACCAGCTGAGAGGTCTATTCATACGCTAGGTATCAAGTGATACATGAAATTCTAATTACATTGCACTAAACAACCAGTGAGAACTGACCAACTGTTACACTCAGATATATTTATTTGTATGGGTGCTCTAGTTGCAATGGCAACCATTGCTTGATGAATTTCAGCTGCATTCCTGTTTTGCCACTCAAGACCAGCAAGCCCCTCACAGAGAAAACTAGGGCAGTTTCCACCTCAACTACTTAGTTTGCGTCAGTGCCTCTGGAGAAAATATGTCCTGCTGCGACTTGGACAGGTATGCATATAATTCATGCAGCGTTATTAACTGGAATAGGCATAGCACAGTGATTCAGTGGGTGGACAGGTTATACTACACCACTTGTTTCAATAAGGGAAGCCTCTTTTGGTTCCATATGTTAATATATCCATGCACAATTTTAATGCATGGTGTGTGTGTGTATATGTATGTATGTGTATATATATATATATATATATATTAAATTACATAGGAATGTTATATATATTTTCTACCCACCATATGCTATTGGAGCTAATACTATAAGATATATAAATACAGTAAGTACATGCTGTTCTGATTTAAGCATGTGAATCTATGAAAGATCCAATACTGGAGAAGAAAAAAGGTTACTTACCTGTAACTGGAGTTTCCCAGTATTGGTATCTATCATAGATTCACAGCTTCAGATGTTGCTATGGGGCCGGGACTCTGCTGTAGACCATTAGCCTCTGATCTCGCATTTGGCTGCCCCAACTCAGAAGTGATGCATTGGTCTCCAATGTTATCCTGGAGCAAGGTAAGGAAAGGTTCTGCTGCTTCCTCAACTATCATGCAGTCTCCTCCAAAGGCTCACATACTTCAGGTCCTACTGGAGAGACTACTTATGCCACCTGGTGTGCTCAACCAGCTGGATGCTGGAGGCCATCAATCCCAGCCAGCGACCTCAGTCTAAAACCTCAGTAAAGTACAGGACAGAGGTTACGAGACTGGGCTCACAGCCTGAATGTCCTGGACTCTTTCCCAGGGAAATGTACAAAACTGAACCGAACTCAGAATGGCTCCCAGGAAGGATCACTTTTGTGACCATCCGAGGGGCACTAGTGGGACCAAAGCAGAACACAGCAAACTGAAAATGCTCCTGTCCCTCCACGAACCACAGGTAGTGCTGATGGGCGAAAAGGACGGGGATATGTAAAAGGCGTCCTGCAGGTCCAACACCGCCATCCAGTCTCTAGGTTCAAGGGCAAATAAGACTTGAGCCAGGGTAAGAGTTTTGAATTTCTCCATCCGGAGGAAGATGTTGAGAGGGTGTAGGTCTAAAATAAGACAAAGGTCTCCGTCCTTCTTGGGCACCAGAAAATAGTTCCATATCAACATTATGGAGCAGAGGGCCATCTGCTTGGCACCGAGAGCTTTTTTTTCTTATCTATTAAAGGGATACTGGTACACAGACAACACAAATGCCATGTGGTAATGTATCAGAAAAGACCAATTTTTTTTTTTTGGGAGGGGAGGGGGGGGGTAGGGTGGTAATGGCCATGTGCCAGAAAACTTTGTGCCTCTGGAAGTAGCTGAACTACCAAGAACTTTTCCTGATGTTGAACCACCTGGCAGGATCTTTGCATGCCAGGACAGACAAGCTCGGCCATCTGCACCTAGCAGATCACAAGTCAGTTACACCCAAAGGTGAAACAAGGTCTCTTCTGCTAATGGGGACAAGCATGACTCGATCTGTTAGCCACTTCCAAGAACATGCAATGTCAGCATGTCTGCTTGTTGGGAGTTTCCAAGGCATCTCTCACTTAAGAAACATGTTCCGCCTCAAGTGGAACTCCGGACTCCTGTATGATTTTCTGACCATACCATTTCTGCCCCGAAGAGAGGCACTGATTGTCCCAAGTCATCCTAGTGGCTTCAAATCGCACACAGAGAAGGGCATCTAAAACTCCTGGGCCTGTCCTCTGATTCTGATCAGGTTGCCCTTCTGGGAGCATATGCTGTTGCAGCAGTGCATGGTTCTGCACCCAGGCTTTTGCCATCGACACCTTCATGCTTGAAGACTGAGTTGACGACAAGTAGGTGGTTCAACTATCTACGCAGCCAGGTGCCCCTTAACAAAAAATGGTATACACCGGTGGTTGAGGCAAGTTTGTGGTTTGGTGCAGCAAATGCCAGACCGATACCCTCCAAGTGAAACTATCTGATGTTTAGTTGTGTCCCTACCCTGGCAATGACCTTGCTCAAGGCACAGCTTAAGGGTAGCTTTTCACATTTTTTTTTTTTGCAGTTGTTGAATCAGGCTCCAGTTATGCGCTTTTTGGAAGGTTTACCAAATGTTTCCTCCTCTCTTTGTCATGCCACAGTTGGACTTTAAATTGGTCTTCATGTTTTTAATATGAACTCCATTCGAACTGCTTTACAGCTCACTTAACGGCCTCTTACCCTCAAGGTGGTGCTCCTTGTTGCCATTACATTGCCTCAGTGGGTGAGGGAGCATCAAGTTGTTTTTCTCACCCCTTCTAGAAGGAAAGACTCCATCGCTTGGAACCTAGGAGTGCTGATCTTTTACATATATTGTTTCAAAGAATCCCATATAGAGTGCATGATCAGATATTTGTGGGGTCTGGAGAGTGCTCTTCTTTAAGATCTGCTGTGCATTGACTAAAAAGCAACATCTGGAAGGGTTGTATGCTCATTTTAACAGGGCCAAAGCTGCTACCACTTAGTTAGCACACATGCATTTGCCAAACAGATACGCAGGTCTGTCCATCCGATTGTTTAGTCATTCTGACAAGATTTGTGGACCCCACAAGTTTCAAGTTTATTTTATGAATTGCATAAATTATACAAAAGTGACATAAAACATTAAAGAAACTTCCTAAATAAAATTGATATCAATTATACAATCACAGTAATATCCCTCAGACAATATTGGAATTTATCACGGTGAGCAATTTAAAATATATACCAATACAGCAGGTTTAGAAAAGGAATTAACTCCTGTATACAAAACGCAAAAACTCAACCCCATTATCTCTTTACAAGTAGGACCATAAAGTGCAATAAACAGTGCAGAACAGTACCCTAAAAAGAGGCCTTTCTTCTTGAAAACCCTAGAGCACATTATTATTTTCTTCAGGAAGGACCATTGTGCAGCGTAAGCTTTCTTTTTAAAGTACTAGGTAATCATTTGGATCCAAAACAGCAAACCCGCTGCACATCAGGGGTGCATTATAGGACATTATCATGCTCTGCCGAACAATAGGAGAAACTCCACTCCCTTGGTGCACAAAATAAAAACTGATAATAATTTTCAAAGCTGCTTTGAAGGTTCACTTATGGTCATCTTAAATTACCATTAATACACAGAGTCAAAAATGTTTTCAAGAAGACTGGCAAGATTAAAAAATCCTAAAACAAAATAATTCAATATAGCTTCCAAGGCCTCTCCGGCTGAGCAGATAAAGCCGGACAAACAAATACATGCTTTAAGTTCTGTACACCCAATTGACAAAGATAACAATTATTATCAGATCCATCCCATTTAGAGGTTAGTTCTCTGAGTGGCAATCTATTTGATCTAAACAAGATGAACAGATGCCTCACCCCATGTGGGAAATTCTAGGACAGATACGGCTGAGACTGTTTGAAAGTTAATGATTTAGTAAGTGTGGCCAAGAGCTTTGGGACCAAGTTGCCTCTTTCAGATTTTTTTTTAAGAGGAGGCGGTAATGACAGAATATGACCCGGATCAAGCTCCAGCACTTGCAGTCAGATTGTAGTTTCTAAAAAAGAAAGAAAAAAAACGTCGATTTTTTTTTTTAATCTGCTGAAGATTTCTATATAAGCTAAGTATCTTAAGAGTGAATTCCCTACTATGAGCAAGGCTATAAGCCCTCCGGACCACTGCTGCTATAAAGTGTTAATAATACAAAATTCAAGCCTCAGAGCAGCCATTGAGGCTGAGTTGTTACAAACAGCTAGGCATCTTAGGATCTGCCCTTCCATCCTTTTGGGAAAATTCCATTTAGAAATATCTGTACACTCTAAAGCGTACAAGAGGGTGGCCGGGATCTTTGTTTGATAAGCAGTTAGTACATGGTGGAATTGATGCCGGGCGAGTGCATTAAAGAAGGTTACTAAACTTTGTGCTTGGACCCCACAAGAAATACGAGAAACAAACACTTAATGGTGTTGATGGCCGTCCTGCGATACGACACACTGGTTACACTTTGGATGTGCAGACACTTTAGGCTCTGGCCAAAAGAAGCATTATGCAGATAACAGTGCTTTGTTTTAAGCAGAAAAACATTCATTGCATTTTTAAAACAGTAACAGAACTTAACTGCTATTGTTAAACGGGCATTTAAAAGTTCCACTGCTAGGGCATGAGAAACTGGTTCATTGTTTCCAAATTGCAGGATTTCAGAACTATATCTGCGCTGTATTTGAAGAGAATATTAGGGAGCTACCCTCTAGCGAAGAAAACCTTTGCCTACACAGCCTTACAAAATGTTTAAGAAATCGTCATGTGCATGGAGAGCGAAGGGATCAGAAATAGCCAAACCACAGCTTACTGAGAAGTTCTGATGTATGGACACATATGACAATCTATTATTCTTGCAGCTTTTCATTTTGGAAGCTTATTCCGATGAAAGTCCCAACCAGGGGGAATTTTACTTGCTAATATAAAACAATTGTAAGAAACAAAGTTTCTTAAGACACACGTTGAACCTTGTGTAATTCTGGTAGGTACAGTCTGCAACTCGCCTTTACAAAACTGATTGGCTCGGTTGTTGACCTTTGTTTACATATAGCTTTTATGAACGTGTGTGTTGAGAAAACGTAAACATGCCTGGTACACATTGGTGATTACCAAACCAACTGCATCAGAGGCTCCTATTTAAGCTGTAGGCTTAATTTAATTCGAGAAAATTCTCCTAACGGATGTCACTGGTTGAAAGGTAGCATTGTCATTTCCAGTGAAAGCAGCAAGCTTTAAGAAGGCAGCAGTAAACTGTGGCTGAAAAATCAACGAGATTATATTGAACACCCGAGTTGTTAACAAGTTCTCACAATAGGATGTTACTTGGTTAGTCATGAGTTAATACTGGAGCAAATAATGGTTGATCTTGAAGATTAAAAGTTCCAACAGTATGCGGTCAATCGGTTTATAATTGACAATCTTATCAGTGAGTGAACAAGCAATTGAGCAATATTTATTTTTTTATTTAGCGATATAAACATATACCCTATGTTTTACATAATTAAATTCTTACAAGGGCTGTGCTATTTTATATAACATACTCCTGAATGTTCAAAAAAAAAAACTACATTTTGAGTAAATTAATGCTTCAGTAGGAGATTTATGGGGTGAAGATGGTCATCCTTTTATAGCATCTTTCATGGATTGCCGTGGGTATCTTCAAGGTGGTCATCTTCTCACTAGAGGTAATGTGCGGGATGCCATGTCACCAACTGAAGTGAGAAGGGACCAATGCCTGAATCAGAGGGGAAAAAATGTACTTTATTTTTAGATGGAGTGGGGAGATTCGCATTGTGTAATAACATAAAACTGTACAAAATGGTATTTTACATCTGTATTATAGAACCTCAATAATATTCTTTTAAGGTTAATACCTTCAAGTAGTAGACCAGCCACTCTTTACTGAATTGCACTTTTCGTTGAGCTGAGTTGCCGCCCAGGTGCCCATGAGTAACAGTTGTTGAAGAAGACAATACAAATTACAAAAAAAGAACCCTGCAGTTCTCTTCCAGGGGATCCTCATCAATAGTCATAAACATTTAATATTCCCGCCCTTGTGCGGGGACCCCGGAGCATATATAAAATATATACACATTATACATGTGTAACAAACAGTCATGCAGGCTATCATGTTAAAAACAGGCTAAAATGCTTTATTTCTATGAAGTTTTTTTTTTTTTTTTTTTTTAATTAAATACTACAATAGAGCCTAAATAAGTACCCAAGCTCCTAAAACCAGGCTTGGGGAAGTAAGCAGTAGCAAACTCTAGTGAAAAAATAGAGAAAACTGCATTGAAAAACAATGAAGCATTCTTAGCCAATAGGCTGCATGTAGGTTAACACAGGAGAACCATAAAAACTTTGGCACTGTGCCTTTAAGACCCTGAGCACCTCCAGTATAGGGGTGAAGGAAAGGTGACAGTTGGTTCACAGTTAGGTCAGTTCTTTTTTCCGGCTTCTTCTGAGAGGATCCTGGAGCATTGAGCTCTCAGTTTTTCTGAGTTTTCCTCAGAAAAATTCTTTCAAAAAGCGTTTTTTCATTTTTCACTCGACAAGTAACATCTTTGTCAGAGCTAGGAAGGTTTTTTCTGACAGAAAAATGCCTTCTCTTTTTGTCAAATGCCATGCTTGTGGGAAGAAGGCGGCCCAGTCAGATCCCCACTCTCTGTGCATAGTGTGCCTGCCTCAGAGTCACTGCCCTGACACTTGTAAGTACTGTAAGAACATGTCTAGGAGGACTCTGAAAGACAGAGAGAAGATCCGACTTCATGGGCTTCAGGAGAGGAAAAGAACATCGTCCTCCTCACTCCCCAGGCATCCAGAAGGCCATTCTCAGGAGAGAATGGCCCGGTCGACGTCGACAGGTAGGAAAATACCTGTTTGTTCACCGTCGACGTCGTCGCTACCACCGTCATAGATCGCCGTCGACGGCGACGCACCCGACGTCGAAGGGAACGGCGTCGAGGGAACATCAGAGCAGGGGCAGGTCTCCGTCGACGGCAGCCCGCCGATCGACGTCGAGCCATCGCCGGCATGCCCGGTCGCTGCCAAAGGCTGTGTGCCCCCCGACGTCAGGACACACGGCGTCGAGATCTCCACGACGGCACGAGAAACATCCGCCGTCAACCTCCCATCGCTCCACGTCGAGGCACACGACGGCGAGCAGGTCGAGGTCCAAGGAACGCCGTTCGACATCAAGGCAATCAACGTCGAGGCAGGACCGACCGACTGGGCGTCCTTCGACGTCGAAACAGCCATCGACGTCGACGCAGGTTTTACCTGTCCAACAGGGAGCAGAACATCGCCCCTCGCCAGACACGGCTCCGTCTCCAGTGGTCTCCATACCGAGCGACTCTTCTCGGTCAAGAGCATCTCCTGGGCATGTCTCGCCCATCAACCTATCTCCGAGATGGCTGGAGAGCCTCAACAGACCAGCGGCCTCCCCAGATTCGCAATATTCGCGAATGTATTCACCCACTGCCTCCCCGCCAAGAACGCCATCGCCGACAGCCGGGGCAGAACGGGCTCGTTCAGCTCCTCGACAGCCGACCGCGAGGTCTAGGCGCTCGGCTACAGCGTCCCGCAGCAGATCTCGCTCTCAACGGAGATCCAGGTCGCGCATAAGAAGATCACCCTCTTGGTCTTCATCAGGTTCTTCTGTCGGGCGTTACTCACCTACTCTTACAGATTCACCACCTGCTAGAGTCTCACCAGTGGATGACATAACCACTTTCAACGAGGTGTTGCTAAGAGGAGTGCAGAAACTCAATATAGAGGTTCCAGAACCGTCTACCTCCTCATCAATCATCTTTGAGACGCTACAACAGAGATCAGCGTCGAAAAAGTTGCTGCCTCTAGTGCCTGGTTTGTTGCAGCCGACCACGGACACTTTTCTGGCCCCAGCCTCGCTTAAGTCTGCCCCGGCTCGGATTCTTAAAAAGTACAAGGCTCCAGAGCAAGACCCTTTATTCCTTAGGAAGGATCCGCCACCAGACTCAGTGATCATAGCTGCCGCTCGAAAGACCCACTCGGTGGCATCTTCATCCACGGTACCCCCGGATAAAGAGAGCAGGCATTTAGACTCTCTGGGAAGAAAGATGTGCGGGACAGCGGCTTCAGCAATGAAGGTCTCTAGTGCGTCTGCGCTCCTGGGCAGGTACGATCGTTCTCTGTGGGATTCCCTCAGTAGATTTACAGAAAAACTGCCCAGAGAAGACAGGCAAGATTTCCAAGAGATTCTACAGGAAGGATGCCTGGTATCTAACCAAGTTATCAGCGCGGCAGCGGATGGGGCGGATTTGGCGGCTCATGGGTACGCACATGGTATCTGTGCGAAGAGATCTTCCTGGCTGAGGCTCACTGGCTTGAAACAGGAGGCACAACAACGTATCCTGAATCTCCCATTTGCCGGGAATTCTCTATTCGGTGCCCATGCAGACGAAGAGATGGCCCGCATGAAGACCGAGGTGGATACCATGAAGGCGGTAGGCCTCGAAAGAAGGAAAGATTTCAGGCGGAGGTACAGACCGTACGATAGACGCCCTTTCCAACAGAGGGTTCAAACCCTTCATTGGTCGCAAAGGTCTCAGCAACGACAGGGACGCCCTCTGTTTCAGCGAAGAAACACAAGGGAGCGAGGGTCAAGCAGACCTCAACAGTCCACTCCAAAAGCACCCACTAAGCAATGAAGTCTCGCTTCCCTTGACACTGTACACCACTCCGGTGGGGGGAAGTATTATTGCTCATCTTCACGAGTGGCACTCTATCACAAGAGACAAATGGGTGCTCAATATTGTCGAACATGGCTATTCTCTCCTTTTCAAGCAGCCTCCACCACACTTGCCACCAACCAAACACAATCCGGCTCATCTCACCTTGCTACGCAAGGAGGCTCTCGCCCTCCTAAGAAAGAATGCCATAGAAAGGGTTCCACCTGCCCACAGAGGAAAGGGGGTCTACTCCCGTTACTTTCTAGTAGCAAAGAAGGGTCAAGAGGGCGTTTTCAGGCCAATCCTGGATCTAAGACTGCTGAAAAAACACATAAGAAAGCAGAAGTTCAGAATGCTAGCGCGTCACCAAATTTTCCCTCAACTGCATCAGGGAGACTGGATGTGCTCCATCGACCTGCAGGATGCGTATTTCCACATCCCAATAGCTCCAAAGCATCGAAAATTCCTGCGCTTTCGAGTAGCGTTACAGCATTACCAGTTCAGGGTTCTACCCTTTGGCCTGAAATCTGCTCCAAGAGTTTTCTCAAAATGTATGGCAGTGGTGGCGGCGCATCTACGAAGACAAAGGATATACATATATCCATACCTAGACGACTGGCTACTAAAGGCTTCTTCTCCGGAGCAGGCGAGAAGCCATCGGGACATTGTACTAGGAGTTTGCGAAGCTCTAGGTCTTCAGGTCAATTACCAGAAGTCAACCTTGACTCCAACGCAGAGTCTTCACTACCTAGGAGCTATCATAAACACAGAACTACAAAAAGTGTATCCTTCGGAGGAACGACTGTCCTCAATAAACAAGTGCCAGGACCTGTTGAGAGCCAGCGCACCTACGGCACGTCAGGTGACATCACTACTGGGCTCCATGGCATCGTGCATCTTTATTGTCCCAAATGCCAGACTCCACATGAGACCCCTCCAAGAGGCATTGGAGGCCAATTGGAGCCAAAGAACAGGTCGCTGGGAAGACACAATGCGGCTACCG
Organism: Pleurodeles waltl; assembly: GCF_031143425.1. Lineage (NCBI taxonomy): Eukaryota > Metazoa > Chordata > Amphibia > Caudata > Salamandridae > Pleurodeles > Pleurodeles waltl. The sequence goes on along the minus strand of NC_090450.1, from coordinate 974,124,880 downwards.
GAGGTAGCACTTCAGTCATTGAGATGGTGGATGCACAGACCTCACCTGTCAGTGGGCGCTCCGTTTCACCAGGTACTTCCATCCGACACTCTGGTAACAGATGCGTCTCTTCAGGGATGGGGGGCTCATCTGGGTCCTTTTCAAGCGCAGGGTCTGTGGTCAGACAAGGAGAAGCAGTACCACATCAATCTGCTAGAACTCAGAGCGGTCCATCTGGCTCTCAAGTCTTTCACACCGCTAATTCAGGGGAAAACTCTATTGATACAGACGGACAATACAACCACGATGTATTACTTGAACAAACAAGGGGGAACGAGATCCCTACCCCTTTCACGAGAGTCCCAAGCGATATGGCATTGGCTCCTGGCCAGAGGAATGCCAATCACAGCAGTTCACCTGCCAGGTCAGCAGAACGTAGAAGCAGACTTTCTAAGCAGACACCTGGAGGACGTTCACGATTGGGTCCTGCACGACGAAGTCGCAGAATACATCTTCATGCAATGGGGTCGGCCTCAACTGGACCTCTTCGCAGACGATGTAAACAGGAAATGCCCAGACTTCGCATCCAGGTTCTACCGTCCGGGATCTCGAGGGAATGCCCTGTTGATCGACTGGTCAGGGACATTTCTTTACGCTTTTCCGCCGATTCCCCTCATTCCGGCAGTGATCAGCAAACTTTACGGATCCAGGACCAGAATGATTCTTATAGCGCCACAATGGCCTCGACAATTCTGGTACACGGATCTCCTCAACCTGTCGGAAAAACCTCACAGGAGGCTGCCGTGCAGACCGGATCTTCTGAGCAGAATGGAGGGCAGGATTCTGCATCCCAACCTACCCTCTCTGAGCTTAACAGCATGGCTCCTGAATTCCTGCAGTATGGGCACCTAGGACTCTCGCAGGAGTGCATGAACATCTTGAAAGAGTCCAAACGGCCTTCCACGCGGCGCTCCTACGCTTTTAAGTGGAAGAGATTCTACATATGGTGCTGTCAGCAAGGCCATAATCCCATACGGGCGCAGGAGGACGTCATACTGTCCTATTTGCTTCACCTAGCGAAATCCGGTCTGCAGGTATCATCTATTAAGGTACATTTGTCTGCTATTACTGCCTATCGCAAGTCACCTTCTCAGGAATCCTTCTTTACGAAACCTGTAGTCAAGGATTTCTTAGAAGGTTTGAAGAAAGTTTTTCTGCCAATTCGGAGGCCTTCTCCTCCGTGGGAACTGAACATAGTCCTAGCAAAACTTATGGGCCCTCCTTTCGAGCCTATCCATAAGGCCTCCTTACAACACCTTACGTGGAAAACGGCTTTTCTGGTGGCCATTACTTCAGCGAGGAGGGTCAGTGAGATCCAGGCCTTGTCTGCAAAAGAACCGTACACGGTTTTTCATGACAATAGAGTAGTTCTACGAACTCACCCATCTTTCCTTCCGAAGGTGGTGTCAGAATTCCATATTAATCAGACCATAACTTTACTGACGTTCTTTCCCAATCCGGAAACTCCGGCTGAGAAAGCATTGCACTCATTAGACTTGAAAAGAGTGCTGAAATTTTATCTGGACAAGACAAAATCGATTAGACACTCTAACCGCTTGTTTGTGAACTATGGTCATTTAAGGACAGGAGAAGCAGCATCTAAGCGAACAATATCAAGATGGATAGTTTCTTGTATTGTTAATACTTACCATCTAGCTAATAGACAATTGCTAGCGAGGCCTAGAGCGCATTCCACAAGGGGAAAAGCGGCTACTGCTGCTCTCCTTAACAATGTTCCTATATCTGAGATTTGTAAGGCTGCTACATGGAAGTCTGTCCATACTTTTACAAGACATTATTGTTTAGACTCAGATGCAAGAGCGGATGCCCAAGTGGGGCAGGCCTCTCTAAGGAATTTATTTGCGTAAGACATGTCTATTCCTGCACTTCTATCGGACAGTCCGCTGGGTTTAGGGATGGGCTTGCTAATCTATTAAATGTTTATGACTATTGATGAGGATCCCCTGGAAGAGAAGGATAAGTTACTTACCTGTAAATCCTAGTTCTCTTCCAGGGGTATCCTCATCAAAGTCATAAACAACCCACCCTCCTCCCCGGACACACGTCTACTGGAAGTGCAGGACAGACAGTATTTTGATTCAATTATACAAATTGTCACCATAAAAAGAACTGACCTAACTGTGAACCAACTGTCACCTTTCCTTCACCCCTGACGCATGGTGGGATACTGGAGGTGCTCAGGGTCTTAAAGGCACAGTGCCAAAGTTTTTATGGTTCTCCTGTGTTAACCTCCATGCAGCCTATTGGCTAAGAATGCTTCATTGTTTTTCAATGCAGTTTTCTCTATTTTTTCACTAGAGTTTGCTACTGCTTACTTCCCCAAGCCTAGTTTTAGGAGCTTGGGTACTTATTTATGCTCTATTGTAGTATTTAAAAAAAAAATTTAAAAAAAAAAAAACTTCATAGAAATAAAGCATTTTAGCCTGTTTTTAACAGGATAGCCTGCATGACTGTTTGTTACACATGTATAATGTGTATATATTTTATATATGCTCCGGGGTCCCCGCACAAGGGCGGGAATATTCAATGTTTATGACTTTGATGAGGATACCCCTGGAAGAGAACTAGGATTTACAGGTAAGTAACTTATCCTTACTGAAGGATGCAACAAAGGGAAGCCTTAACCCTGGGACTTCTAGTCAACCCAGACTGCTTTTCCCCCTACTATGTCACTGACAAATAACTGTCTTGTTTTACTCCAACGTCTATGAATGACTGACATTATATCTGAGAGGGTCATATTTGCCACGGGACATACGATTTTTGGTGAAATGTATGTATGTTAAGTGAATTTTATAATACTAAAGTTTCAGCATTTATGGCTTGGACGCTCTTGCAAGGAAGATGAAACAAACGTGTCTTTGTGGTGTTGGGAAGAGCTTCCAACTTGAATTCTCCAGCCAGTAAAGTACTGTCAGATAAGTAGTAGTCTGTTGTCAACAGAATTTGTCATTGGACCTTTTCAAAGTAATACTGAAACCTTTAACCATTGCCTCCAAGAGGATGTCATTCTCTCAACAAGGCTGATCTGAACGTACGCAGGGTATACGTTTGTGACAATTGTGCATTGTTTATCTACTTAATGCCTTTTACCTGAACATTTTTAAAGTCATCTGACAGACGGTGTTCCAATATCTCAGTTCCCCAGACTTTAATGTGAGGATGTTGAACTGCAGCCTTTTAAACTGGTGCCAAGCACAACTGCACTAGATTTATAAACCTTTCGTTTGAAAATGTGTTCTGTATTGGCAGAATTAATGAATTGCCACTGCTGTGTGAAAACCAACAGTTTTATGCTTAGACACGTCCTGTGCAAGCTTGAACAAAAAGTATCAACATATTCAAATATTGTTGCTCTAGTGGTTCGTGCTAGTGTCAACTAAAATATTTTGTTTTCTTCTAACGGTGGTGGTGGGGTGCTTGCATGTAGTTGAAACGTTTAATAGTTTAGGGGCAGCTGCCTATGAATCTATTCGAATGTGTATTTTTAGTAATAAAACGGTCTGACTCAACAGATCACAGTGAAGGCAAATAAGGACTACACTAGGCAGTCATCAATGGTGGCATAACTTTAATATGTGCATTTTCTATACTCAGCAGTCTATCCGTCGAGTACAGTATTTTCTATAGGTGCCTTCGAAAGAATAACCGTCTAAAATGAAAGTGCCTAGAGTCTGTCCCGTTTCTGTGAATTGTGCAACTTCGCTGTAGATTGCTTCTGTTGGCAGTTTTCCTGTGGCAGGTGTTGGGTGCAAACCACCTTGAATTCTCAGTACTAGTGCACATTAGCATCATCCATTGTTTTTCTGTCTTCGTGCGAGAAATATTTATTATTAGCTACTGTAAATTCTCGCTTTGTCTTGTATTTACACTTGAGTTTATATTAGTTGTCTTGATTGTGTTACTCTGCCTATCACTAGGTTTTGTAGTGGATTAAATTAAAGGAAAGGGCTTGTGTGGCAAGTATAATTTGCAGAAGAATTTGCGCTGACGGGGAAAATAGGATGCTTGCAAATTTTACCTGAAATTGTTTGGAAGCACCGGTGGTTCGGTAAACACATAAGCATGTGTTCACGTTTCCCGGGGTGTGAAACGAGAAGCCGCCCACGTAGCAGTAGGTAAATGCAAAGGCCTGGAGGCGCCAAGGCGGGGTTTACTCCATGTAACATCCATGCATGGTCTGTAGGCACTGAAACCCAGCAGCCGGCGGCCTTTCCTTTCTGTTACTCCAGGCGGGCACTTCCTGAAGGGCATGCTCCAGATACCAGTAAAACGTTCCGCAATCCAGTAGGCAATCTGGTGTAGTCCTGAAGTGTTGTTGGTTTGATATCCGTTGTTATGGTGGCGTTTTTTTTCTTCTTCTTCTGGATGGAATTTCACATTTGCACTTCACTTTCCACACTGTCGAGGTGTAACCCTTTCCTTTAATCAGCCACTTAATTTCATGTGCGAGTGAAAACGCAGTAACTCCATGTTTTACACCGAGTTTTGTTCTACAGTATTTAAAACCCAAGTAACCTGGGAAAATAAACGTTATTATGAGCTCAGCTGTCAGTTGATGATACTCGTGAGGGCCAGATGAACCGCCCTCGCCCCCTCCGCTTTTGTGCTGGCGACAACCACTTCAATGGGAGAAAGGCGCATGTAGCAGGCGCCTCATTAACTGCGACATCCAGGGTGCTCCACGGCACCCACCACGCTGGCTAATGGGCAGCTTTCCCACTGCTGCAGTGGCAATATCGATCATTGCAAATGTTTGCATTGCAAACGTACTTATGGAATATTAACGTTAATTAAGAGTGTTTTTCAAAATGCACTGGGTGCGTTTACAGGCACATCAGCTTTATCTCTTAAGACAATATTTTGGCTGCTATTTAAAAAAATATATATATATAAATCGGAAACAAGAACCACATACTCATCAGCAGTTCACTAAACTGGAAGAAGTAATTGTTGCACTTTAATTGCATGTATCCTTTCATTCATGACCTGAAAGATGGAGAAATTTGCCCCAACCCCCCTTTTTTTACGCTTCTCGGGACGGAGAGGAAAGGGGGCCTCGGGGTCACAACCCTGACAATCTGCAAAGGATCTGCTGTTTCCAGCAGCTGTCCTAGCTCCCCACGGGGTCGGTAAGAAAATAAACAGGGGAAGGGGGTTGGGGCGCAGAAGGCCTTTGAGGGGGTGGGGAGGAGAGGAAGGGATTTCTTTGCCTCGCCCTAAGAGGCCATTCCAGGCATAGCTGACACTTTAGAGACCCCTGTGAGGTTCACAGTGCATGGAGCAGTATTTTAAGGTAGGAACGGAGGCAAGATTTCTTGGTGGACGTGAGCCCACCCAGTCTAGACTGCGGCCATTTTAGATTTGTGCGTGAGGGCACTGAGGGAAACCCCGTCTAAGGCTGATGTAAATAGAGTAAAGCGGATGCAGAGTCCCCTCGGCTTGTGCCACGATATGACGTCATTCGTGGCGTTGTACCAGTGGAAGTGTGAAATATTTCTGGATTTTTAAGGCTGACATGGCGAGGACGTCCTTTCCCGAGTGTTACCAGACTATTAGGAAATATTTGTTTTCCTTTCTTTAAATCAAGTCCTATATGCTGGTTTGTTTTTTTAAAGCTCTGTCATTTTTCCCCCATTCTTGGACCCAAATCTGCTTTGAAGTTTACACTGTTTTTAATTTAATCGGATAGCCTGCCCTCAAAACACAGTGTGCTTAGCGTTTTTTATATATTTGGTTTGAATGCTCTTAATTTTTCCCCAATTTGCTTCTAGGAAAGGCATCTAGGTTGTTGAGCCCCCTTTAACACGAACACCTATCTCCCCAGTGCATACGTGTTGGTGGTGCCTTTGACACAACCTTCCTTACCAGTGGGAACGAGGCACATCAATTGGGAGCGCTACAGCAGCGTGGAGCCGACTCGTATAGCGCGCATGTGGGCGAGCTTGGAGACCACGAGCGGAATCCCTCCAAAGGATACATATGTACTTTTTTACCACACATAAGTGCAACTCTCCAGTAAACTACGCTCAACTGGTTAATTGTGTCATAACGAGGCTGCGCCAATAAGCCATATTGGAAATCCTATTAGTGCGTTTTGTAGCCGAGCGGTCGACCACGCATAACGTAGTTGGGCTAGTAAATGCATCGGCAAACGTTGATAAAGACAGATGGAGTGGGAAATCTGTGAAAAGAGCCACTTGTATTTTAATTTTTTTTCGAACAAGCGGCATCCTTTTTGATTGGCTGGGCGGGCGCCATTTTGTGAGATTTCCTGTAACGCGTGCGCAGCGAGGAAACAGGGCAAAGGCCGTAGTGCGTGCTGCTCCGAAGGGCCCCGTCCACTCTGCCTGGATACGGGAGCTTTGAGCGTGTGCTAACTTGTGCAAACCCTAGTACGTTCCAACCACCACCTCTGCTCGGCCGACTCTTAAAATGGCTTCTCCTCTGCCGGGCAGGAAAGGCTAACACGAGGCACGACCCCCGCCCACATGTGTACGGTTCACATTGAATCGCACACCACATGCTCACTCAGATCATTAAATCACCTGTCGGCCTGGCAGGTGGTGCCACTGATGTATCGATCAAGATCCTGAATGAGTGACAGAATGAAAGGTGCATTTCTCGGGCATTACGTGTGCGTTCTTCCTATGTGGGCTGGCCCGACCTGCTCTCCTGCCCAGCCCTTTTACCATCAGAGGGTGCACTACATTCTAATGACTGCAGCATTTTATGTAACCGTTTAGTAACGTGGTTTGTTGACTCTTGTTTAGATTTCGCCAAGACCACCATATAGGATACGATGCTAGTCATTTGAAGAACAAACGTTGGCTTTAGAAATTGGGCCTTGGTGTGCATTCTGCACTAGGCTTCTTGAAACAAGCACACAATTACGAAAAGGGTGGGGTGGGGGGCGGCTACAAACTTGAATTTGATTGCGCGGCTCTTACTGCTGGTTAAAGAAGTAACTCTGTCCCCAAACAAATGTTACCATTGCACATATTTGGTAAGAATGTGGCGTTAGGACCTGGATTTAATCCTACATCTTCAACAGATATAAATAAACAAGTACATTGCAGTTTACGCACTAAATCCCAGACTGAGTGGTTTGTCCCTGCACTGTGATTGTTGTTGTTGTTGCTGCTACTGCTGCTGCTGCACCCAGGGCAGACTGACGCCCTTTCATTATTGCACTGCTAGCTTTAAATTTGACAGTAGTGCAACAGAGAAAGAGTATCAGTCAGCCTGACATCGAAGCTCCGAATACTGCATCAACATTAAGCACATTTCATAAACGCACACCCCTAGCATTCATACGCAATACTGTTTAACAGAAATAAAAAAACAACGAATCAGACCCTGTGATAATCTTTACTACTGTAGGAGTCCAGCGCATTAAGAACAGAAATCAGATTTTTTTTTTAATACAAGCGTTTTGATATGCGTGTTTCTATATTCTGGTTTCTTGAAAACCTGCCAAGGCTGCAAGCAGTAGGTTTGTGTTCATGCATCGAAGGGGCACGGCTCTGCCTGTCGTTGATCAGAGCTCCTCGGGTTTAGGCTGCCTGTTAATCCCACCATCCTACCCTTTTCCCGGCCCTCGATGGTCCCAAACGAGACACTGGGACCACCTGAAAACAGCAGTTAGAGGCCACCCACACGGCCACCCCCTTGCTCCTGGCCAGCCCCTCCCCCCGGCCTTTACAAAGAGCCACAGAGGGCTGAGCAGTACTGCTGTGGCCACCATTTTATCCACTGCTTCTAACAGCCAGAAATGGACCTCTTCGGGCACCTTTAAATTGCGCTATAAAGCGTCGCAGCACTTGATCAAAACCATGAATGGCATTTTTTGGTGCAAAGATCCATCTATAGCTAGAATGCGGCACGTAAAAATAATTGTAACCCATTTCAGTGAGGGAAAGAAGAATGGTTAAAACGAAGAAAAATCACAATAATATAACGAGTTATGATGAAACGCAAACAATTTATATATATATATACACACAACACATGTTTTGGCTTTAAGTGACCAATAACTGGCTACTGCTGGGTTGTAAGCTGTCAATTCCTATATTACGTGCAATAAGTGCGTCTGTTTTCATCTATACTATCTATCCACTGCTGTTACGAATTGGCATAATTTAATTCAGCAACAATTCTAAAATGGTATTATATATGCCTGATGCTACGTTTCAATAAAATTAACCACGCAGTAGGCAGAAGTACATTTATTAACACAATGTTTCACTTTTTGTTATCATTAAAATGCATTTTTTGGTTTCCAGTTCGCATTAAAAAAAATGTGCTTTTAGCACCCACCGAACCTGCCTCATAAAAGTAAAGGCGTGATAGTTAGGTGGGTGACATACTTGTGTGTGGTACCTACATAAGCCAGTGTAAATGTAACTCGTTATTTAGAGCAACTCTGCTAATAAACACTTGTTTCAACAGTTCGGAGGGCAGTAATACCACACTGAAAATGAAATGATAAACAGTTTTTGGCTCACCAGTTGCGCAATCACTGCAACTCTTATTAGTCACGAGGTCTCTCTCTTCATGCTGATTGTATCTTAGAGCGAATTTTAATACTTACATCCTGGTTTTTGTTAAATGCCTTTTTTGTTCAAAACAAATACTCAGATGCAGATCCACGCCATGTAATGTGCTTGTATGACCGTGATTGAAGACGTTCTGATTTGACCCACATGAGGCTTCACGTTTTCATGTCCCATCAATCTTCTTAATAAATAGAATATTACACCTTGCATGCACACTATAGACATATATATATATATATACACATATACACTAAAAGGACACACGGTTTCGCAATACCACATTTAATACACTGTAGTATGTGCCTTAACTTCCCATGCTCAAATCAAAGCAATGCAGAAATACCTGGCCCCTCTGAGCAGTATCAAATAAGGATAAGAGAACATTCTAAAGTCAACAGCCATTAAAATGTGTTTTTCTACCAGAAAGTATGGCCCCATCTACGTTCTCTGTGATTTGCTTAGCTCCTCTTCTGTTGCATTGCTGGAGGAAGATTACTCTCAACGAAAAGACCCTATAAGCAATATTGCACTACTACCCCAGCACAAAAGCAGAGGCAATACTGATAGGGTCTTGTCCTTAAGGTCACACGCTGAAAAGGGAGGGAAGGGAGGGTTCTCCAGGAGGGTCTCTTACCTGGGACCATCAAATGTAATCACTGCCAATAGGTATGAATGACTGCAGCAGGCCTCAAACAAATATATAGACATTAAATACTTAGCAAGCATTCAACCGACATAAAAAAAACCTGCCTGGGCAACTTTAACATTTATCCTTTAACTGTTCAAGCGCCATGTCTACCACTTGATGGTCACACATATTACATTGATAAGATTGTTGTGACTAGAGTATCACTCCTGTCAAAAAACACGAGAATAGAACGTCAGAAAATTGTTAACAGTCAAATAGGAGCATATTTTCAGTCTCCGGGTAAATAATAGCGGTTTACTTTTATAAGTTATTACTAAAAAAATAAATAAACGTAATTTCGCAAATAAAGCATTTTTTTTTTCAAACATGAAATGGCAACATGTACATTCCTTACACGCGCCATTAATGAAGTGTGCGCCGAGGTGTATGCTAGACAGAGCCCATGTTCATCGCATGTACACACAACTCTAAAGGCTCTTGGAAAATGCACAAACACGTTATTGAAAAAAATACTTTACCTCAGTTTACAACTCTGTACCTGCAAGAGGGCATCTTCCGTAATCCTGAGCAAGGATGGAGGTGCAGTGAGTGCTGCTCTCTGCCCACACCCTACAACCAGTCCCATGTCTGAGTACTTCAGGCTCTTCTCTAGCCTTTTTTTTTGTAAGGGCATTAAATGGAGGTGGACGGGGAGACAATCCCCTAATTCATGAATTCGTGGCTAATTTATGCATTCCACATTGATCTGGGCCTGCCATAAAGATTCCTGACGTTCCACAGAGCGGTGTGAGACAGGCATGGCCTGCTTTGAAGTTGGATCACTAACCCAAGAGAAAAGCGCACCCAACCCTGGACACTAAAAATAAATGATAACAGGGAAAGGCCGCTTTAATTGTTTTTAAATGGCACAATAAACATTAGTATTTACCTTGCAGTTCACTCCCACGCTTGACTTTTAACAGGGGCTGCTCCCTGGTAGTCATTGGGCACCTTAAAGAATTATTTATTGATTGTAACCTTTGCTCGGGTTTATGGAGAGGTTAACAGTCCGACAAGGTAGAAAACAGTGTACATAACGCCACCACTATGTTTTTTTTCCATATCATGAGTCAGTATTAAGAATGTTAAAAAAAAAAGTACAATCTTAAAAAATCCAAATTTCATAATCATAGTATCAAGTGCCGACTAAAAAAGTGTAAAAGGCACGTATAAGAAATGCTAAAGAAAATGCCTGTTATGTGTGTATAATGGGAGAAAACAGCAGGGACGGCCCCCTCTAAAGCCAGGGAACGTTGGGTTAGATCGGGGGGACTGGGTCTATTTAATACTTTTAAAAACTCGACTCAAGATACACCTTAATAGCCAATCTATACGGGTCTTTTCATATAGCAAGTGAATACCCCCCCCAAAAAAAATCTGGAATGGCTCTCTTGGAGCTACGCTGGACCCTTCATAATATACGCCCGCGTCTCTAAATGGTTCTATTTGATTGTTTTTCGACTGCATATGGATGCTGTAGGTGTGAACATCACACAGTTGCGCGGACACATGCGACATTTTTCAAATCCTTTTCCTCCATTACGTGGTCGGGCCCCTGTAGTTAACACTTTGGACGCGTCCACTTACTGACCACACACGCATTGATTTTGTTACAAATGTATGCCTAGAGCAGGTAAAACACACACATGTTTAAGAAAGTCATGCAGAGATTTCCCCAAGCGCTGCACCCTCTAAAATTAAAGTTCTGAGCACATGGCAGCTTTAATCGTTTCCTTAAGGATCCTTCACCCACCACAAACCTCTTGTAGACAAAGTAAGAAAGGCGGGTGTGAAGGATATTGATTATTTTAAAGCTACTGAAGATACAACTTTAAAAAGAAACTATTTCGAAGTGCAGAACTATTTCCAACAAATGTACCGGACTCCTGGCTAAGAAATAAAGCAGCTTACAACAAAAAAAACAGCAGTTACTAGTAGACAGCATTAAAACCAAGAGAGCCTGAGAGTTTCTAAAACAAGTAGGTTTTCAGTGCACACAAGCAAATAACCAGTAACAGTGTTTGAAATGACAGTTAAAAACAAGACCTACTTTTGTCACTAACTATAAAGGGTTGTAACGTATCAGTGGCAACCCAAGTTTATATTAAGTGACCATATCTTGTTTTAGTAGTATGGCCTTATAAATTCCGCAGCGCTTAACTAACTGAGCACAAAGTGATCAGAAAGAACACATTTTAAAGAGCTGCGTAAATATGTTAAAATTTAAGAAGAGGGTTGTGTCTGACATATCTATGATCTGCTATGTGCTATAATAGTGTCATTCTGAAAACATCGATACTAAGGGAAGAGCGGGTCACGTGGGGGCTGTCAGTAACCGTGAGGTTGAAACAGTACTTCTTTTGGGGGCATTTTTCGCCAATTATTCGCTGCTTCCCAACTGGATGGCTCCTTCTACTTGTAATTCTTAACATTCCACCCGTGTCTGGCTAAGCCTACCCAGCAAGCTAGTACAAATCCCCGAGAGAACCAGGGATTCCTTCGCTGTGCAAGATCCAGCCTGCCTAGGTGCACAAGGAGGCACCCTGCTCCAGGGCACTGGAGTGAGGGATCGAAACACCTCACCACACCTGGACACGATAGCCGGGCTTTCACTGAAGGACGTCTGTGATTGTCACCTACACAGTCGGCAGGATTGTGAGTTATGTTTCTGCTAGGCTTTGTTTACCAGGAACCTGTCTGCAAAAAAAAGGAAAACAGACTTTATTTTAGAACTTACTCCAGGACTCACCTTTTTATTTTTATAAAACCATATTGTAGTCTGTATGCAAAGGGCCACGATCCTATAAGTACCCTCTTTGTGGGTTAAAACCAGTGCTTCAAATGGTCCGGTACTTTGTACAGGCACTATTTTTTCCTTTTTTTTTGTTTTTGAGGGAGAGTACTAGCACTTCTCCAAAAATGGTAATACTTTTCATTGGAGAGTACCTTCACTTCTAAGAAACAAGCACGTACCCTAATACAGAGTACCTGCACTTCTATTTTTCCATTTCAAGCACTGGTTGAACAACAATTGAGTTGCCTGGCTGTACGACGGAGATGGGCAGCTGTAGACAGAATGAATCCTTCGCCAGTCTTGGGAACGTTTGGACTGCAAACTCCATTCAATGCATTACAGCTCGAGGGGCACACTTCCTCTTCTACATTGAATCGGAGCTTACCAATGAAAGGGAGCATGAGAAGCAAGAGAATGGATTTCCAGGGGAGTACACAGGTTAGAGCAGAAAGGAGGGGTAAATAATTACAAAACAAATGGAAAATGGACACAAGCACTGTGTCGTTACGTACAGTGGTTCTTAAGACCTCCGTGGAAAAACAACACCTCTAGAAATGTCACCCATCTGATTACGTTTTCCGTTGCAATTTGTTTTAGAGAGGAGGCACGGGCCTGGCCTCCTCTAGAGCACACATCTCAAGGCTAGCTTTACCACACATGAGGTTTTCTTTTAACAAGTTTATGCAACAACAGGATGAAAGTTATCCCAAGGCAATCCCCTCCCCCTCCTCAGCCCGACCTGATTCCCTGCATTCCTCAGAACCCCTCCCCCCCCCCCCGGCTGGAGACAAACCCTGGAATCTCCACACTCGCACCCACACACATGCAAATGGTTTCCTTGCGCAAATACGGCTTCGCAGAGCCTCGCTCCCGACTGTTTCTTTCCTGCTGCACTTGGTTAATGCTCGCCTCCTTTGCAAAGTTAAACCCTCTCAGCCCAGCGAGGGTATATAAAATAGACCACAACTGATGACAAAGGGTAGAAAGTATGCAGCATCTCCTAACCACGTGACTGCGTGCTTGCTGATGTGATTTCCTTTAATCTTTTATGCTGATTCTACCAGCGAAGAACGTATTTTTGGAAGATTTTAAGCATCTGAATTTTGATTTTCTACAAGTGCAATTATCTATTGAAGTAGTGGAACCTAACTGCTTCAGAGCACATTTTGGAAATAAGAACCTTGTGCTAAAGTTGACTGCCATCCTAAAAATGAACACACTGCAGCATAATTGTGATGTGACAGCAGACCTCTCTGGGACACCTTGCACACCACAACACTACATGCCGTTTGTGGTGCTCCGACGAATAAGATAACGATTGTTTTGTTTGCTTCGGTGTGGCATCCAGGTTTGTCATCTACGTGCCTGCTTATCTACAAGCAAAGGTATAACACTTCTTAGATGAGAATGGGCCCTCTTCAGGGACGGGGCAATTGTAAATCAGCAGGGGCTGTTGTCTTGGGTTTGCATCTGTCAACAGGGGTTTTTAGAAGCCCTCAGAGAATAAAACCCCATCATAGCCAAAACCACGTAGGCCCAGGACAGCGCACTGCCACAGATACATCTTGGAAGGGCAAGGATGTGTGCTTTCGAAGACCCACTATCCCAGCTGTGGGTACGCAGGCGCCTTTCTTACTGACCTCAGAGGCAGCGTTACTGGGTTGTTTTCTGTTTCCTAATGAGAGGACGTTGCTGCGATCGGTGTAACGTTTCCCCTCCCCTGCGCCCAACCCTCCCCTCCTCTCCAAGTGCGTAGGCGATGACATGAAATAGCAACAGTTATTTTCTTCGAGTGGCTCACAAACACCGTCCCACTTTTTCTGCCATCATGCCTAAAAATGCAACTTTTGGCTTGAATGTGTATTTTCATTCCTGCCTTCCTTGCCCTCTCCCAGTTAGGTGTATGTACATCGCTCTGCCTAAACTATCTACCGCCTAAAAGCTGCCAATTGAGCGCGTTCTGCGCCAAAAACGGTCACAAACAGGGACATGTTTCACAGAAGCGGGCCGTATCAGAACCCCTCCCCTCTCTGAAGATAACAGTCACACATTGACACACTCAGGCAGGATCGAGGAATGAGACTGTATTTTGCAGCATTGTAATTACAGGACCAAGCGTATTCTTTGGAGCAAACATTTAGACCAGCAACAAGGAAACCAACGCGCTAGTCCAACGGCTTTTTAGCCACCATTAGCACATTTCTGGTAAATATTGTTTTTAGGGGGAAGCAGATCAAAAACATATGCACATTTCGGTTTCATCCATAACTGGAATTCATTTTTAAAGCCACAAGGAAGTACAAAAGACTGAGCGAATTTGCCACCGGGCGAGACAAAACCAGCGTTTCTATAGCACTTGGATCTACAATAGACTACTAAATCATCGAAAATACGAATGGCCGCCGCTGTGTTTTGGATGTCAAGCCACCCACACCTTCTGGATCAGTTCAATTAGCCTGGTAATTCGATCCTCAAGCAACAGGAAATAATAACCATGTTGTAATAGCGCTGGAACCAAATGCTTTGACAATATTATTGCACTGCTTATTTGTGCACACAGTAGTGCAACACTGTCAGAGCAACTGGCGCTAGCAAAGTGACACAAGGGGCCATTGGGCAGCACCGGAGAGACAGCCCGTTGCCTATGTAGGTGTACTCCGATGTCTAAACACGGGGACGCTTTTAAAGCTAATATTAGCTCGCAGCTCTGGCAGGGAAGACTTGGTACGAGAAAAAAGTTTGTACCAAGCAAATGCTATAAAACGGAATACTGACTATTTAACAACCACTGCCACTACTGCTTCTAAGCACATTTGGATAACAGATTACACATAGCTAAGGACAAACCAGCTACCGTAAGAAAAGACCGAAATGGAGAAAAATCAACATTAGGAGAAGCATTATTTTCGCATCTACGGTGAGCACTGTACTCGACTTTTAGGACAGTGCCTTTAAACATTAGTGACATTGTAGTGTAAGGAAGAGGCAGTGGATTGCCACTAAATATGACAGAAATAAACTAAGCTAGTGTAACAAAAAAAAGTTAAATGATTATTCCAGTAAGCCTGGGGGGGGGGTTACATTACATGGTGGGCCAAGGGTCCAAAGGAATCAAAACAAAATACCCTTTGTTTAATGGGAATGTACTATAAATGGTATGTCCCGAATACATGCATGAACCCCTCTGAGGGTCCCACGTTATATCTTGCGGTATCAGACTGAAACACACCCTGCAGAATCGCACTCGATGCATCTCCTCGGTGCCTGCCAATGTTTGTCAGCCAATGCCCTTTTAATATTGCACTGCTCGACCACAGTTCCCAGTAGTACAACAGAAAAAGGGCTCTGGACAACAGTAGATCCATGCAGCTTTTCCTGAGAAGTATCCACATTTCACTTGATTTATTAAAGACAGCAATAATAACACGTCCCCCTCACTACGACTAACTTTATAACTATCAACAAAAAAAAAACTCATGTTTACACCGTGCGTTTACAAATAAAACATTAACATGAGGCATCCGTGGTCTGTGCAGCCGGGCTCTCTATCGATTTTAGGCTTTTAGTTTAAAACGAGTATGGTAGGTTGAATAATTCATTTATATAGTATGCGGGCACATTTTTACTAAAATCATCTAATACTTGAAAACATTTCTGTACAGAGCAATTATTATACTTAACAGAAATGGAACACGGTCTCTAAAAGCTTCGATATGTGCGCCTGTTTCACAGGCATTGTATCGCTAGGAAAATCACGTTAACTTTATACGCGGATTATCCTGTTCTCAAGGTAAAAAACTGTATATATCGCAATACATGTCTGAAGCCGAGAATAATTTACGTACGACTACACAGTACTACAATTAAAACACTAAACGTGCCTCATAGCAAGCGTTATGTAAATCAGCTAATAGAAAACGCGTAGGGGAATACACATCGTGGTCCGAAAGAAAACCAACAGTTTGGATTTACAGCTGCATTTAAACCATTTAAACACATTTAAGCATGTAATTTTAAACATTGAAAAACTATACCCAATCTTGATCATCTGTTGAAATGTGACTTACTTATAAGGTTTTCCTCAGTTTAACGGTGTAGCTAAAAAGCTCAATTTACTTCACAGTGAATAATTAGCAGTTTAAATGCGATTTCGAAAATGCTCTATCCATTTAATTAAACGAGTTCGTGTGATTTGTTATGCAACAAACGTAGTTAAATTAAAAAAGAACAAGCACCATTAATGGCAACGTGTGCATTACATTCTAGATGTTAGGAACATTCGAATGTTTTCGGCATCAACGTTTTGACAGCCTCGGTGCTAAAGTTACAGGGTCTTGCGCGAGGTGGGACGCAGGGGCAGGACTATTTAGTAAGGGGGCTCAATCAAGACAAGACCACACTGATACAGCTAGTGGATAAACTACAAGATTTCACGCAGCAGAATACTTAACTCACACACACTATTTAACTTAATCGGGTGGTACTACTTGTACCACAACGTGTATCTGTATCGTTTAAATAAATATCTTAAAAAAAAAAAAAGACGTATACTTATTAATGTATGACGAAGTAAAAGCGTACCCAAGCCATGTAAGTGAAAACTACAATGGAATAGTCGATATGCAAAACTAAGCATTTTAAGATAAAAACCAATGGCACCTTGTGCAAACTAGAGAAAAAGTAAAGTAGGGCACCCAGTCCACCCTCAAAATGTGTATTTGACTTACATTTTTTTTTTTTTTAAGTCAAATTCAAATTTTAAGGGTGAACTGGGTGCCATACCTTCCTATGTATATATGCCAACATCACATTTCACCAGATGCTCCATAAGGCCAGTATTTTGTGAGGCGAGTCCCCAAAAGGAATGCATCTCCGTCATGCTGGGTGAGAGCGGTATCCTAGCTAAGAGTGCAAGAGCCTAAAGTTTTTGAATATGCCCCAGGGCGACTTGCACGCTCAGCATGTCTCACAGTTCCTACTGGACACTCAATAGTGTTGGCAACTAATTTTTAAGCCTGTATAGATGTAAGCAGCTTTCATGCCATTCCTTCTACAGCTTCCACTCCCCGTCTTGCCTGTGTTAGCCTGACCGGACCCCTTGTATGTGCCACACGTAGCTTCTCGTATTGAGAATGCTTCGGTGAGCCCTTGTCTCGCGCAAGCCTCAGTGTAAATGGAGTTATCTGCTCAAACGAGCTTCATGTTCGAGAGGCATCTTGAAGAAGTAAGTGCCGGTGAGCGTTTTACTTGACGTGTGTAAAATCTCACATGCGTATTAAAATAAGGAGTCTCACGATTCCTAAATTTCACTGACATTTACCGCTTAGAATAAGCTGCATTCTCGGTGAGATCTCCTTACTGAACATGTGGCTTCTGTTGCCATATGGCTGAGCCTGCCTTTTCTGGACATGGCTACGGAGTCAGGCCTCTGCTTCACACACTCCACGGGGTCGAGTGATGTACGGGAGGATGGCCAGCCGCGGCTACCGCTGTGAGGCGCATGTGACTAGCAGGCCTAGGCCTTGGTCTCGGTGAGGCCACTGGATGTTCAGGCCCAGCAAAAGCTCCGGTGATCAACAGATCTCTTTCGGTGAGCAAGCCATACTAACCAGGCCTCGGTGAAGGCAAAGCCCCATTGATGAACACAACCCTTCTCCGCGAAGGGCCTCAGACACTGAAACCCTCTTGATAGACGCATGACAGCGAGACCGCCGCTACATTTCTTTAAATACTAGTTTGCAGCGAAGTCCCTTCTGGAGCCAGGAGTCGGGCGTCCCAGCGAAGAACCCCAAGCCAACGAGGCAGGGAGGGCCCAGGCTGGGGGCGGAGAGGAAGTGTACCCATCACACCCGGGTTTTATCTAGACACGTGATGGGAAGCGGACATCATCTCCTGGCCGCAAAGAAAAAAAGTGGCGACCCCTTCAGGCCCATGGGTGGGCCCTCTTCAGTTCTCTGCAGCCTAATGAATTCTCGAGGGACCCCCTCCTTACTTGTACGACCCCTCAAAGAAAGAGCTCCCGCCTTTTCCGTCCAATCTCTCGAATGCTCCCTGGGCCAGTAAGGGAGTAAGTGTCAACCACTACTATGGCAAGCAAGCGGATATGTTCGAGGCCCCGAGCAACTTTAAGCCCGGTAGAGGCTGCAGTCTAAACCGGGGAACTCGCGAGGGCCTTCTCCTTGCGGAGAGAGAGCAGGTCGCACCGCTTTCCAATGATCACGTCACGCCCCAAAGCGAGGCTGAGCACGAGGGGCCAGCTCCTCGCGAGCCACTTCAGAACGAGGCTAGTGCGAGCGCGGGGCCACGCGAGCCTCCTCAGTGAGGCTGCGCGCGAGTGCTAGCTCTGAGCAAAACCACTTCTAAGTGACGCCGCTGAGGGAGAGGGGCCACCAACATGTGGAAGAATCGCGCGCAGCTTATAGGAAAGGAAGCACGAAACCAGTGCGAACTAATGAGGCACCTACAGCTCTGTTTGATAGGAAAGACGAGCGCCAAGCGTATTAAGTAGAAGAGTGGGTGCGAGGTAGGGGCGAGTGCCCCCAGTAGTGTACAATACCTGACGAAAAGCGGGGGTGGGACCGCCCGTGACGCCCGGCTTCTTCCTCTCCGCTGTCGGGGAGGGCTGCTGCCTCGGTTCAGCGGGTTCCCTCTGTGCCTCCGCCGGCGTACTCCCATGGGAGAGGCGGGGGCTGCCTCCAGGCGCACACCTCATGGCCTCCCCGCTCCAGCCTCCATCTTTGACTAGTTGACATTCAGCTCCTGCTCGGCCGAGCGGCTCATTAGCATATCCATGCTACCATTGGCCGCCCCCTGCGCTAGTCTTTGCCATCCGCCTTTCCATTGGCTCCGCGAACAGAGGTTTGAAAATCTCACCGGGCTGCAGATTGGACCTGACGTCACTCGAGGACGCCTCTTTTAACAATGAATGCACACACATATCCCCCCATTCACAAATCTGAGGGCCTCCCGCGAGCTTTACCCGCCTTTTCCCAGCCACAGCCCATTGACTCCCATGCAGCTTCTAGGGGTCCTGTGCTGGCGAACAGAGGGTGGGGTGGAGGTACGCGCATGCACCGGATTCTATATACAGATGGTTCTGTTGTAGGGTCTGCACATATATATTTAGAGAGATAGGCTTGTAGTTTTGTGGGGTGGGAGGTCTCAGTTATGTGGTCATGCTAGTTGATACATGGGGCGGTAATTAATGATTTAGCTAGTTGGGGAGACACCATAAATACATACACAAGGGTGGTAAGGAAAAAACCTGACACATATTTGGGGGCCATCAGAGGGTGTGTATCTCATGGGGTGTCAAGCAGGGTCATCACGTGAGTTATCTTGGAGATCTTACATACGTACAACTTCCGAAAATGCATGGGAGGCAGGTTATCATGGAGGTAATCATACACAGGAAACAGCCATTCCCCTAAACTTCTGCGCACTGAACAGCATATAAAGGGTCTGTTTAAAAAACAGCCATACCGTGCACATGCGAGTCGTTTCAGCGGGGTCACATTCACCAGCGGCAGAGCATAAATACACCAGAGCTCTCCTCAGAAGATGAAGTCAATATTTCTACTTGCTCCGACATCAGGGGAGGGCGAGAAAGTACCCCTGTTATGACATGCGCCAGAGTTTGAAAGCACATGTTGAACAAGGAGTGCGCTATCACGGCTCTGACCGCCCTTGGAAGCTTGTATTTGTGCGCAAATATTCACGCTTGCTTTTTCGTATTGCACTCCATTCTTACACCGATTATATTTATATATATATGTGTGTATATATATATTTATCTATATCGCGTGTACCTGTGTATCTACTACAGCTATACGTTCACATACTGTGAATTACAAGTATTGAAGAATGGTTTTTTGCCAACGTGTACATTGAAATATATAAAAGCAGAAAAAGCAAAGCGTACCTGGCTATAACTCAATAATGTGCATGTGTGTTTACGCTACACACAGTTTAAATGTCCTCTCGCCCACTTTTGTATCCGAGGTGTACCAAGTGAAATTTAAATGTCTAAAACATCCATAATTTTTATTTAGACAAACATCTATATCTTTTAGTCCACAGATGAATAGAATTTAAATGTATACGCGGGTTGTACAAGTTTCCCTACATATACATTTTGGAAATATGTTTTGTCTGCTGCAGAACCAGCTCTAAGTCTTTATAGTACAACAAAATACTACGTCTACCCGCGCTTTCGATTAAGAGATGTATATTTGTGAAACTTAACACAGAATGTAAACACACGCTAAGTAACCTTGGGAAATAATATTAATGGGGCCCGAAGATAAAAAGAACACGTGCGCTGCTTGCACAGTGCTATGGGCGTAGGATTTGGAGGGGTGGGGGGCTCTTAACTTTTTTTTTTTTTTAGATCTACTATCAACATGGAGATGCATGTTTCAGCATATCTGGAAAGAGTCAGAATTTTGTCTACGTGCTTTTGGGTTACATTAATTTATCCACTCACGTTTACACTACTTCATGTAGGTCGTATTGACTCCCAGCTGACCAAAGTTCTTTAAAATCCATTCTCTGAAGGAATAAAATGTATTCAGCTTTTAAATTGCAATTTAACTATAGTATTATTAATAACATTTAGTAATACATTCTACATTTATATTTCTCCAAGTCTGGACTTTTCATAGGGGGGCGGGGGTTGGGGGGGACGAGAGAGGGAGGGGAGGGAGGAGGGATAAGAGGCAGTGAGCTGTGAAACCAGACATTCCTATCCAATGGAGCTGAAATAATGGTATTGTTCTCTGGAAAAAGAGGTTGCCTTCTCCCCCAGTCTTCCCCTGATCTGCAGGGACCTGATTGTGTAGTTAATCAGCAAAAAAAAAAACGTTTGATGTAAAGCAGGGCGTGAATTCAAAAGGACCAAGGGGTGGGAGGCAAGAGGGGTTCTCGTGTCTGCTAAAAAACTGCCTTTTCTGATTGCAAAATGGTAACCACCTAAAGCTGCAGTAGCCCCCGGGAAACAACAGAGAGTTCTGGCCCTCGGTACTGCACTTCCTTTGTGGTTTGACACTGTGCTTCTGGATAGAGAGGTGACTGTCTCCTAGAAAGAGGTGTGTGTGTGGCAGCTGGAGCGAAAGGTGAGCCCTGCAGCGTACCTTTTTATTTGTTTCTAGATCAAATTAAATCCATACAACAGTTGGTTATTCTTTGGGAATCCCCACATTGTTTTTATTGCCAGTGGCCACGATCACACAGTACACCGAGTGAAGGATGCGGTGTTCCCCAGGATACGGAGGCGTTGCTTTTGTAACCTCTGTCAAAAATAATGCATGCCCAAAGCCGTGCCGCCTCCGTGTATCCAGGACCCTCCTCAAACTAGACTCTGGCCCAGGGCCACCCGTCCCTCTTAGTTGGCACTAAATGAACATTCGCGTGTCTCCCACTTAGGATGGTTTCTGTGGGATCAAGCCTTCCGCCGAGTTCTCAAAAGAGCCCCCACTCAGTGCATGCGGTCCCACCGATGCTACCCAGGGCTTACCTTCCAGGCAGATGTGTCCAGTGGCAGCCTCCGGAGAAACATGTACAGGGTTTCCGTTAAAAACGTCAACAACTTGCTGAGCAGGGTCCCGAAGCCCCCTCTTGCTTCGCACGTCTGCCTTGCACCCTGAATTTGCCCGAGGTCCCTGGAAGGGAAGGTCTTGGAGCATCGGGGAGGCGTCTCGGCTTCCAAGGACTTGTTTTGATACTAAACTTCTCCCCTTTGCCCCCCTCGCCCCTCCTCTCCGCTCGCTATCTTCCCACAGCCATTCTCTTTAATAATCTGCGCTCCTTCCCCTGTGCCTCTCCCTATCGCCTCCTCCCTTCCCTCCCTCCACGCCGTACCTCTCCCTTTCCTCAACACTCCCACCTCTACCCCATCCCTTCTTCTATTTAGACGGACATGTACCGCGACACATCGCAGAAGTTTTTTTTTTTAAATATATGATCCAGGTTAAACAGCTGGATGTTCAGGAAATCTTGCGCAAAATGTCCAGTCGTTTCAGAGTGGATTGTAAGAAGTCCTGTTTTTGTCGGTGTAACTGTTCATCTGATGTCATCGGGGGCGTGGCTTCAATGTTTTTACTTAAACGATATCTCGACCACAGTCGAGGACCTTCTGGGCTTACGTCCCTTGGAAGCTGCTGCACAGCACGCATTAGTAGTTTCAGGGGGTCCCACTGTAACTGCTTTTTTATTTTATTGGCATTTGTAATGTTAACACGCGATGTTTCTCGAACGAGGCACTTATCTCAAGAGTGTTTTTTCAAAAAAAACGTTATTACACCCTGCATTTCTGTAAGGCCCCTTCGAATTATACTGTACTCGGTCAGGCACACACGAAGTATCCACGCCAATCACACGAGTGGTAGTCTTGCGGTAAACTTTTAACACCGCCGGTAAAGTGCAGATCGTCCACTTAAAACTTTACAAATGAGTAGCCAGATGGAATAATGTAGCAAATTCATATCAGTGTTGATATATTTAATTCGTTCTCGTTACATTTCATTAAAACATGGAGGTACAAGTGTCAAAACGTGCTTTTTACAGTTTTAAATGGCACGTTTATAACAGCTGTATATTTGCACTCATGTTTATATGCATTGTGCATGAAACAGATTTGCACGATGGTTTGATTATTTATACACATTTCAATCAAACATTTTTTTACACATCATTAGGTTTTTCAGAGGCTGCAAAAATCGTTGCAACGTATTAAACGTCTGACGTATAAAGTGAACTATTTTTACACTTGCTCAGTTTCTTCGAATTTGACTCTCCTAAAAGTACTTCAATAAATAAATCTATATACATACGTGTGAGTGTGTGTCTAGATATTATCCACCCCCGTCAATTTAACATTAATGCTAGGAGCAGCAGCCCAATGACATTTGAATATTTCGGAAAGTGAAAACACTGAGAATTTTCTCATCTGAACCTTTTTTTAAAGCCAAATGTATTACAAATAAGGAACAATGTTGTAAACAAGATAATCTATATCTTGTTTTAAGTTTTACACAAGTAATCCCAACCAAGTTGTTTTTTGCAACGTACTTAATCCGAGGAACAGATTTTTTAAATTCAGAAATGAGCACAGCGTTCTTCAGAAAACAGCTTTACTTCCCGATTTTCTAACAGAATATTCTCCTGGTGTGGCCGAGAAGAGAGCGTATAAATTGATCAGGCGAAAGCTCTCAGATATTTGATGTTTTCACAATTATACCAGACAGAGGGGCCTAGGCGTCTAAAGTGATCGGAAACCTTGGCTTGAAGTATTGTTCACTTTTGACTATGGTTTTTTAATCAATTACAGTTCATCGACTTCCTGCCTAGTACAGGGCAGCAAAAACCTTAAAAAACACATATAGCAAATGTGCGCAGCAGGAGTCGCTATTATCGACAGAAATAGACACATTTAAAAAGACAACAAAGCACATTTTTTGAAAACCTGCAAAGAAGACATTTTGGGGAAAAATGGAGAATCCACGTAGTTTATTTAGTGAAGCTGAAAAGTTTATAAATGGCGTCTGATAGCATTCCACCCGGGCCTTGGTTTCCCCTTCACCTGTTTCTCTTTTTAGCTTTTGGTAATCAGGATATTTTACAGTGAGTGTACTATCCCCCACCCCCATTTCCTTCCTAAACGCCGCATTTTTTTTATCTCCACCCCACACGCCCCCTCCCCCAACCCCCACCACACACGCTGCTGAAGTGCCATGGTATTGATTAACCCTTTCAGTGCTAAAGATTGGGTTTCTCCTTTCAGAAAAAGGCTAAGTTTACCATCTAAGAGGAAAGAAAGGGGTATTGTTGTTCTACTCAAGTGCCCCCCTTCCAGATACACAGGCCTGGCTTGGGGTGTAAACTTCAAACATCCCTCAGAAAGCAGAGCACACCAGTTGTTGAAATGAAAAAATACGCCTGCCTGATTGAATGACAATGGGCGAGGTAGTGACAGATTTCAGTTCCAATCGATGGCTGAGATTGAGGCGTGAATTGTGCTGAATACCCCGTATACGCCATCTCTGGGAGAGCAAATCTGCAGGGTTTTTTTAATGGCCCCACCCATCTCCACCCACCACTAGACGGGGGCTGCATGGCCTGCTCTTCCCCTAGCACTGAAAGAGTTAATGATCCCCGGCAGCATTGATAAGTAGTGATGGCCTCTGTGCTTTAAATGGATCTCTGGTCTGTGGGAGGTGGAGAGTTTCTGCTTCTCTCCACCGCCTTTGTATCCTACCCCCCTGGCTGGGAGTTTGCCCCTAATTGCATACATGGCATTCCTTCTGGGTGGGTGGTATCACCTTTTACAACTCCCCTTCCTCAGGGAAGGCCTGTAAAAAAAAAAAAACGTTCATGTTCCCGAACAAAATCAATAGGCTGGACTGGTCTGTGTGCCATCAAAATTAGAACAAAATGAGAGCCACACCATGATTGAGTGTACAACACTGGGCAGGATCTTATTAACGCCATCGGTCGAAACAGGATTTCATCCTTATTTTATTGTTATTGTCTGTTATTCCCATCCTTGTTAAGGGATGCCCCCTAGAGAAAAGAAACAGCTGGAAAAAAAACTTTATTAAGTGAACCTCACTTGGGATTTTCTTCTCAAACTAAGGGGACACTTGGAAAGAAAAGAAAATAACTCATTTTGTCATACAAATTAAGGAGCATTTGGCAGATATCAAATAGCTTAGCGATTTTACACTAATGTTGTAAACCTGAACGTCAGCTACAAGTTGCTTTTAATAATGGCAGGGACACTGATCTCACCCTTTGATTCTCACGCGTGATAAGAACGCGATTCTCTTCAGAGGTTAGCTGTAAATATCTCTGTTTCATATTTAAATGCTCTGAATAATTCTCATCACACCACTCGTGTTGGTGCTAATATATCTCGTTTACTGAAGTTCCAATTTAATTATTTCCAAATATTTGATTTAGGTGTTTTTTCAGAATGAAAATTAGGTGAGAGCTGTGAATCATTAGCTTGCACGTTTCATTATTCTTATTGATGTGTACATTCCGTATTCCTTCGTAAATCCATTAAAGTTTAAGGGATAGTGCAAATCTGTGGAGCCAAGTTGTCTGAACAGTTCCAAAGTGGCTCAGCAGTGCAAATGATAACGTAATTCATTGATTTGGAACAAAAATATACAATCCAAGTTGTTCATGCCATCCCATCAGATAGATATTTTTTACAGCTGAGAAAACTTGGATTCAAAACAGTCTGTGTTGGTTTCATGAGTCTATGAGAAGTAATTTCAATTCAACAAAATAAAACGAAACAAAAAATAGCACTAAACCACTTGAATTGGTGAATATACATTTCATATATTCTGCCCACTTGAGGAGGGATCCATGTTCTGTCTAAAGTAATCATATTTAGTAAACATTCTGATCTGCGACTGCCTATTTGTGTGTACTGATTGTGATTGTTTTTCACTTTTTGCCATGCAATTCTCTGGGCTGAACTGCTAGTTCAGTTAGTTATACCCCAAATACAACTACTGCCTGCTGCACTTACAATTCATTTACACACGAGACCTAAACAGAACATTTGTGTTTATTATAGTTTTTTGTAGATACATCATGGTCAGAATTGCCCAATGTGGAGAGAAATAACTGAATAAGGAATTTAGGTGGAATGGCATTTCTCTAAACAGTCATCTCCTACAAGTTTCACAAACTCACGTGAAATATAAAGAGAAATATGCTTTAGTTTTTCTGCATAGTCCTAAATAAAATTAGTTTTTATAGAATTTAAAAACACCCTCACCATGCCAACCATAATATCTTTCAAATGTAATTGCAAAGTGTTATATCCCCTCTCAAAAATTAATTTCGATCATGGATAATCAACGGGGGATTTGAACAAGAAACGTAATTATTTTCTTCTTTCAAACAATTGCTATTATTTGTCACTGTTTCTAGCAATGTGAGTGGTGGTGATATAACTTAAACTTCTTTTTAAGTATACCATGTTGTTTGCCCTCTCTGGTTCAGAAATACAGCTACAACAAACACCACACAATTACATTTTAGCCCTAAATAATATGCAAGTTGCTTGTGGGGACATATTGGAACAAAACAGAACGAACACAAAATAATCACATAGGGACAATCTGAGGAAAGTTCCCAGAATTTACAGTAATCACACCTTTAGTAGGATTTGTGTTCTTGACAAATGATGTGCACATTTTCTGTTTCTCATTCTTACTAGTACATTTTTTTCTCATCCCACTTGTTATTTGCATTTACTTTGTTCAGAGATAACACCCCAGGGGTATTCTGAGCCATGTTTGTGACATACATTTTCAAAACAGGAGCCAGAGAAAAATCATCCTGAAAGGAAGTTAATTTCGCAGACTTTAAAGAGCACTTGTGTGCTACCAATATAACTCTTTGTAAAGTACCCGTTTTCTGCCATCAAAATCCTTTACTGTTGAAACCTTATGTCAGCTCGACCACTACCACCAGCAGTCACAAGTGCGTAAAATACATCTGTTATCAGTGGAATAGCAGAGCCCTTGAAGTAATCACCTGAGCGTACTGTCTGTGGAAGTTTAGCAAATATGTTTTTTACTTTTCCCACATGAACACGTGCCTCCATAGTATAGGTAGCTGCGTGTTGTTATTATTTGGTTGCTAAATACGAATGTTATTCCCTTTTGTTAATATTCAAAATCTTATTTTGTTGAATTGCATTTTGCGTGAGATGGAAGTAAGTTTCATAGGTGTTTGCTAAAAGTATAGTAATGTTGTTAGCACTGTCTCGTATAATTAGGTTAAAAGGTGCTTGGTGCCTATGAAAACGTGTACACAAGACATACCGGTACTGAGATATGTTATGCCATAGAAAGACCCTTTCTCCATCCAAGGCACTATTGTCTATGTTGAATATGGGGCAAACTAAAATTGATTTCACATAACTCAAAATCACTGGGCAGTTGCAATAAATACAGTGTACAGCTGGTTCTCTCAGTAACAACGCAGTATTTTTTAGGACATGTGCAAAAGCATCAAGTAGTTGAAAATGCACAGCTTCCTTATTAACCAGGGACAATAGGCATATGTAATTAGCTGTAAGGCTCCAAAGCCCAATAGTTTTGCTAACATGGACAGTGATATGGTGTGA
This sequence comes from Pleurodeles waltl, assembly GCF_031143425.1. Classification (NCBI taxonomy): domain Eukaryota; kingdom Metazoa; phylum Chordata; class Amphibia; order Caudata; family Salamandridae; genus Pleurodeles; species Pleurodeles waltl. Next base: position 974,097,629 of record NC_090450.1, on the reverse strand, counting down.
CCTGCAATCAAAGCTGGTAAAAGTCTTAAACCCAGTTGAACTTTTGCAGACTGGTTTATTCAGTCCATCTATTCCTGCAGACCAGAACGCATCCTTTTTGTGACAAGGGGGTTTTGTCTGAAGTGTAGAATGTTCATCGAGAGGGTATCGCTTTTATTCACCATTTCCAAACTGAGTTTGGTTCTTGGCTGTGCAGTTAGCATGCAATACATTATAGAAAACACACCACTCCTGTTTTCAACAAGTTATTTATCCTGTGTCCCATTGTTCTGTCTTGCTAAATTATACTTGTGCATGCACAGGATCACACTACATTTAGTGGGGTCGTCGCCATTGCATTCAAGATAAATATACGATTCTTGTATAGGAACAATTACTGATGATAAACAGCACAGCAGCACATCAGTCACTGATAACGTGAAAGTTATCTAGACTTGATCCCAGTACTATCTTTGCCTCTCAACCTAACATTCACATCATATCCGGAAGGCTAGAAGTTAAAACAGGAAAAAGACCGAAATGTGTTTTCAGGTTATTTGTTTCAACTTAAGAGCATCTTCTGAGAACCATTATCTTTAGCTAAAAACGTGCACCAATAATGTAGTGTGTGTTGCCCCCTCCCGGTATGTTCCCTATTTAGAACCAGAGTTACAGGGCACTAAATATTTCTGTCCCTTTTTTTTACCTGCTGCTGTTGTTCATCCTTTCTCGTTTCAGCTGTTTGCTAAAGCTTAATTTTAGAATCTTAAATGTGTAACTGAATCTGTCGTGACACACAGGCATTGCCCAGTTGCACATCTTGGTGTCCCAGCCCAGCAGCTGCTTGTGATGACAAATAGCACTGCAGGAGTCTGAGTCCCATCAAATGTTACACATGACAGCCTCCAATCTCATCTCCCCATCTTCACATCTACCTCCCCCTTCAGCACTAAAAGGATTAAAAACATCGGGTTAATGTTATTTGTTCCAACTTCATGATGCTTTTCGACAATTGAAGGTCATATTAAACATGACAGTGAAGAGAAAATAATGACATTTACAGCTTTGCAATAGGCAGAGTATTTAATGTTTGCTATCTCTTGTATGTTCCATTTACTCAAGGAGCAATCTGACCTACATTTCACTGTTAACAAAATAGACTCCTTTTGATGACTAATCGTAGAGAAGGACGGTATAGGTGTTTTCCTTCCCTTTTCTTGTCCTTCTTTCATGTGTCTTATTCATTATCTTGTTGTGAGGGACATTTAAAAACATAAAGGTTTAACTACAGTCAACATGTCATAAGCATTGGGCTATTTCTGATTCATGGCATTCTAGCAAAGTGACTGTTAATGATGACAAACAGCTCAGGGCCATCCCACTGACATAACTTGTAAGTGCGCGTGAATAAAACGTTATCTCCATCACCTCACCCCTAAAGTTTAATTTATATTCCCACTATGGGACTAGAATTACAACAAGAAATATTTAAAAGTAGTTGTAGTTTTATGAGTCCTAACGAGCCTGTGCGTTATAAAACCTTGCACCAATCAGGGAACGATCAAATCGATTTCTACTGTTTTATTAATTTGGACATCAGATGATCAAGGTTGTCTGTTATGCATCTATTTTAAAATTTAAAGCTAGATGATTGCCTTGTGGTGAATAACGAATGACGATGATGCGAACTCCATATGCAAAATTTCAGGGTGATTGCCACTATAATTCAAAGTCCGCAGTTTTTAAGCATATCTTGGGTCCTTTTCAGTTAATCTGTGTTGTGTGCTTTTCATGAGATGTGACTGGATAGACTGATTTCAAATTTCCTCCCAATTAATCTTTACATTAATCATAACATATTTCATATGAACACTTTGCTGAGAATCCAATTCATCATTTTTTTCCCGAAAGAAAGTTGGTAAGGGTTCATAATAATGCTGACAGCATACATTATGATTATTTATTTATTTAAAGCAACTGCTTGCATGGCAATCTGGTTGCTATGTAAAGTCATACAAGAGATGCCTCATAAGTTACAGATTCATGTTCATTCCAAATATTGCTTCAATATATGATTGTTGTGCTTGTTTCAATAGATGAAACAGTCCGTTTTTTACAAGTCATACAAAGATGCCTAATTGGTCTTTTCACAAACTTGTTCCCTTTTATGTCACTACCGCCTGTAGGAGGCTGGACTGGCTTGTAGTGAGTACCAAGGGGTACTTGCACCTTGCACCAGGCCCAGTTATCCCTTATTAGTGTATAGGGTGTCTAGCAGCTTAGGCTGATAGATAATGGTAGCTTAGCAAAGCAGCTCAGGCTGAACTAGGAGACGTGTGAAGCTACTACAGTACCACTTAGTGTCATATGCACAATATCATAAGAAAACACAATACACAGTTATACTAAAAATAAAGGTACTTTATTTTTATGACAATATGCCAAAGTATCTTAGAGTGTACCCTCAGTGAGAGGATAGGAAATATACACAAGATATATATACACAATAGCAAAAATATGCAGTATAGTCTTAGAAAACAGTGCAAACAATGTATAATTACAATAGGATGCAATGGGGAAACATAGGGATAGGGGCAACACAAACCATATACTCCAAAAGTGGAATGTGAACCACGAATGGACCCCAAACCTATGTGACCTTGTAGAGGGTCGCTGGGACTATTAGAAAATAGTGAGAGTTAGAAAAATAACCCTCCCCAAGACCCTGAAAAGTGAGTGCAAAGTGCACCAAAGTTCCCCTAAGGACAAAATAGTCGTGTTAGAGGGAGAATGCAAGGAAAACACAAATCAGCAATGCACCAACGATGGATTCCTGTCTGAAGGTACCTGTGGAACAAGGGGACCAAGTCCAAAAGTCACAAGCAGCTCGGAGATGGGCAGATGCCCAAGAAATGCCAGCGGTTGGTGCAAAGAAGCTCTTACTAGGCTGAAGAACTGTGAATACTGCAGGACCGACAAGGGCTAGAGACTTCCCCTTTGGAGGATGGATCCCCCACGCCTTGGAGAGTCGTGCAGAAGTGTTTTCCCGCCGGATGGACGCCAACAAGCCTTGCTACACGCAAATCGTGCGTTTGGCGTTTTTGGACGCTGCTGGGGCCCAGGAGGGACCAGGAGGTCGCAAATTGGACCTGCAGAGAGAGGGGACGTCGAGCAAGACAAGGAGCCCTCACTGAAGCAGGTAGCACCCGGAGAAGTGCCAGAAACAGGCACTACGAGGATGCGTGAAACGGTGCTCGCCGAAGTTGCACAAAGGAGTCCCACGTCGCCGGAGACCAACTTAGAAAGTCGTGCAATGCAGGTTAGAGTGCCGTGGACCCAGGCTTGGCTGTGCACGAAGGATTTCCGCCGGAAGTGCACAGGGGCCGGAGTAGCTTGCAAAGTCGCGGTTCCCAGCAATGCAGCCCAGCGAGGTGAGGCAAGGACTTACCTCCACCAAACTTGGGCTGAAGAGTCACTGGACTGTGGGGGTCACTTGGACGGTGTCGCTGGATTCGAGGGACCTCGCTCGTCGTGCTGAGAGGAGACCCAAGGGACCGGAGATGCAGCTTTTTGGTGCCTGCGGTTGCAGGGGGAAGATTCCGTCGACCCACGGGAGATTTCTTCGGAGCTTCTGGTGCAGAGAGGAGGCAGGCTACCCCCACAGCATGCACAAGCAGGAAAACAGTCGAGAAGGCGGCAGGATCAGCGTTACAGAGTTGCAGTAGTCGTCTTTGCTACTATGTTGCAGGTTTGCAGGCTTCCAGCGCGGTCAGCGGTCGATTCCTTATCAGAAGGTGAAGAGGGAGATGCAGAGGAACTCGGCTGAGCTCATGCATTCGTTATCTACAGTTTCCCCAGAGACAGAGACCCTAAATAGCCAGAAAAGAGGGTTTGGCTACCTAGGAGAGAGGAAAGGCTACTAACACCTGAAGGAGCCTATCAGCAGGAGTCTCTGACGTCACCTGGTGGCACTGGCCACTCAGAGCAGTCCAGTGTGCCAGCAGCACCTCTGTTTCCAAGATGGCAGAGGTCTGGAGCACACTGGAGGAGCTCTGGACACCTCCCAGGGGAGGTGCAGGTCAGGGGAGTGGTCACTCCCCTTTCCTTTGTCCAGTTTTGCGCCAGAGCAGGGGCTAAGGGGTCCCTGAACCGGTGTAGACTGGCTTATGCAGAATTGGGCACATCTGTGCCCAACAAAGCATTTCCAGAGGCTGGGGGAGGCTACTCCTCCCCTGCCTTCACACCATTTTCCAAAGGGAGAGGGTGTCACACCCTCTCTCAGAGGAAGTTCTTTGTTCTGCCATCCTGGGCCAGGCCTGGCTGGACCCCAGGAGGGCAGCTGCCTGTCTGAGGGGTTGGCAGCAGCAGCAGCTGCAGTGAAACCCCAGGAAGGGCAGTCTGGCAGTACCAGGGTCTGTGCTACAGACCACTGGGATCATGGAATTGTACCAACAATGCCAGGATGGCATAGAGGGGGCAATTCCATGATCATAGACATGTTACATGGCCATATTCGGAGTTACCATGGTGAAGCTACATATAGGTAGTGACCTATATGTAGTGCACGCGTGTAATGGTGTCCCCGCACTCACAAAGTTCAGTGAATTGGCTCTGAACAATGTGGGGGCACCTTGGCTAGTGCCAGGGTGCCCTCACACTAAGTAACTTTGCACCTAACCTTTACCAGGTAAAGGTTAGACATATAGGTGACTTATAAGTTACTTAAGTGCAGTGTAAAATGGCTGTGAAATAACGTGGACGTTATTTCACTCAGGCTGCAGTGGCAGGCCTGTGTAAGAATTGTCAGAGCTCCCTATGGGTGGCAAAAGAAATGCTGCAGCCCATAGGGATCTCCTGGAACCCCAATACCCTGGGTACCTCAGTACCATATACTAGGGAATTATAAGGGTGTTCCAGTAAGCCAATGTAAATTGGTAAAAATGGTCACTAGCCTGTCAGTGACAATTTGAAAGTAATGAGAGAGCATAACCACTGAGGTTCTGGTTAGCAGAGCCTCAGTGAGACAGTTAGGCACCACACAGGGAACATACACATGCACACCTATGAGCACTGGGGCCCTGTGTGACAGGGTCCCAGTGACACATACATATAGGCCACAAACCTATGAGCACTGGGGTCCTGACCAGCAGGATCCCAGTGACACATAACAACCATACTGAAAACATGGTGTTTTCACTATGAGCACTGAGGCCTGGCTATCAGGATCCCAGTGAGACAGTGAAAACAGTGACAAACACCCTGACATACACTCACAAACAGGCCAAAAGTGGGGGTAACAAGGCTAGAAAGAGGCTACCTTCTCACACAACCCCCCCCCAAACGAAGGACAATAAGGCTAACCTTGGCCAGTTGAGACTTTATTGTCTAAGTGGTGATAAGTAGAGAGTAGCTCTGCAATAGACTGGTTACTCCCTTTATCATCCACTATATGGTTACTTCCCTGTGGGGATGTAAACCACCCTGTTTGAAGTTTTTTAGCTAAGCAACAATGTGAAGATGTATTTTCAGAGTTTCTATCAGTAAGTTTTAGTTTAGAGCAGTGGGAATTATCCACTGAACCTATTTGTAATGATGGAAATGCCAGACAGGGATGCTGTCTCAGTAAAGCCATAGCTGGACAAAAACTTTGTCCATTTGGCTGGAAGAGAGAACAGGGATGCTGTTTCTCTTGAGTTGGAGCAGGGCAGGGATGCTGTCCTATGAGCTCCACACTAGGGCAGGGATGCTGTCCTAAGTGTTGTGAGGTAGTGCAGGGTTTCTGCACTAAAGTTTCTCTGGGAGGGTTGGAGGGATGCTCCATGTTAACTAAAATGGTGCTGTTTTTCTCACCAATGTTAGTTATCCCACAGAGAGGTACTTCCACCTCAGGGAGTCCAGCTTTGCCAGCTGATGATTCCCTTGGAACAGATGCCACCCCAGGAGAGGTTTCTCCCACCACAGGAATAGTATCCTGAATGGTAGGGTGGTTAGGGGATACTGTGATACCCTTTTTACCTGTTGATGGAGAGGGATCCTGAGTTTTCAGGCCTTCTCTCCTTTGCTTTTTCATTTCACTTGAAATGAGAGGGAACAATTCCTCAGGGATGCCCAGCATGGCTGCATGGGCATAAAACTCTACATCAGCCCAACCTGAGGCCTCTAGGTCATTACCTAAGAGACAGTCTACAGGTAAGCTAGGTGATACCACCACCTGCTTAGGGCCAGTAACTCCACCCCAACTAAACTGAATTATAGCTAAGGGAAGAAACTTAGTGGAGTTATGGACATCAATAATCTTATACTGTTGTCCAATGATGTGTTGTTCAGGAGGCACTAGGTTTTCAGTCACCAAAGTGAAACTGGCACCTGTGTCCCTGTAGGCCAAGGCCTCAACACCATTTATTGAAACTGTCTGCCTGTACTTATCCATTGTAAGGGGACAAGCAGCCAGTGTGGCAAGGCCAATGCCACTAGGTGTGACAGAAACTGTCTTGGGACTGATTACATCAGTTTCCACTATGGACCCATAAGTGAACCCAACTACACCCTTTGCTTGACTGTTGCCAGCAGTCCCACCACTAGTACCACTACTGCTAGGGGCACTAGAGCTTGATATATTAGTGGTGGTAGGCTCAGGGGGTTTACCTGGACAGGACTTATCCCCTGGCCTATGGCCTCTATTTTTACACACAAAGCACCAAGGCTTTTTAATGTGTGCAGGTTGGGAAGAAGAGGAAGAATTTGTTTTATCCCCACCCTCTGAAGAGTGTTTAAGATTTGAAGTGGGATCTTTGGTTTTACCCTTATCCCCATGCTTATCTTGAGATTTTTCACCATCTTTCTTCTTATTGCCATCTTTGTCACCCCCTGTATGAACTTTTCTGTTCACCCTTGTTCTGACCCATTTGTCTGCCTTCTTTCCCAATTCTTGGGGAGAGGTCAGATCAGAGTCTACCAGGTACTGGTGCAACAAATCAGACACACAATTATTAAGAATATGCTCTCTCAGGATCAAGTTATACAGGCTGTCATAATCAGTAACTTTACTGCCATGTAACCACCCCTCCAAGGCCTTCACTGCCTGGTCAATGAAATCAACCCAGTCTTGTGAAGACTCCTTTTTGGTATCTCTGAACTTGATCCTGTACTGTTCAGTGGTTAAGCCATAACCATCCAGGAGTGCATTCTTAAGAACTTGGAAATTGTTAGCATCATTTTCTTTTACAGTAAGGAGCCTATCCCTACCTTTTCCAGTAAATGATAGCCATAGGATAGCAGCCCACTGCCTTTGAGGGACATCCTGTACAGCACAGGCCCTCTCAAGTGCAGCAAACCACTTGTTAATGTCATCCCCCTCCTTGTAAGGGGGAACTATCTTATGCAGATTCCTGGAATCATGCTCTTTTGCAGGATGACTATGGGGAATACTGCTGCTGCCACCATGGGTATCTAAACCCATTTTCTGTCTTTCCCTCTCTATTTCTAAAGACTGTCTATCCAAATCCAGCTGTTGCTTCTTGAGCTTCAGTCTGGTTTGCTCCACCCTCAATCTATTGAGCTCCCTTTCCAACAATCTGTCATCAGAGTGGGTGGGAGGGACATTTCTAGATACAGAGGTATGATGGGAATGAACAGAAGGAGACCTGTCCCTTACAGAGGGCACCCTAACAGCTTGGCTACCAGTATAATGTGAGAGCACATCATCAGTATGATGTGATTCAACCTCTGTACCAACTATGCTAGACTGTCTAGTAATGGGCAGGCTGAGAAGTTTCTTTCCTGAACCTTTTCCTGGGGGAGTCCCTGGATCAGATTGAGAACCATTAGCTACTTTTTCTACAGATTGGGCACTTATGGCCTTATCTTGTACTCTAAGCATATTAATTAACAGTTCTAAAGAAGGATTCTTCCCTACACTCAAACCTCTCTCTATGCAGAGACTCCTTGCTCCTTTCCAGCTAAGGTGATCATATGCAAGTTTGGACAGTTCAACTTTTTGGCCTGTGCCAGACATTTTTTAGAGAGAGTTAAAGTGATAGACAAAGAGAAAAAAGTTTTCAGAACTTTTTGGAAAGACAGAAAAAACTTTTTAAACTTTTAAGAACTTTTTGAAAGTTTAGAAGTACTTTTCAGCACTTAGAAAAGAGTGAAAAGAGGAAATGCAAAACTTTTTGGCTATGTGTATATACACTGACCTTGTTTTGTATATTTTTCTCTTATGAAAAGTACAATGACAAGAGTGGTAAGTAGTCTCAAGCACTTATCCCACCGCTGCACAACCAATGTAGGAGGCTGGACTGGCTTGTAGTGAGTACCAAGGGGTACTTGCACCTTGCACCAGGCCCAGTTATCCCTTATTAGTGTATAGGGTGTCTAGCAGCTTAGGCTGATAGATAATGGTAGCTTAGCAAAGCAGCTCAGGCTGAACTAGGAGACGTGTGAAGCTACTACAGTACCACTTAGTGTCATATGCACAATATCATAAGAAAACACAATACACAGTTATACTAAAAATAAAGGTACTTTATTTTTATGACAATATGCCAAAGTATCTTAGAGTGTACCCTCAGTGAGAGGATAGGAAATATACACAAGATATATATACACAATAGCAAAAATATGCAGTATAGTCTTAGAAAACAGTGCAAACAATGTATAATTACAATAGGATGCAATGGGGAAACATAGGGATAGGGGCAACACAAACCATATACTCCAAAAGTGGAATGTGAACCACGAATGGACCCCAAACCTATGTGACCTTGTAGAGGGTCGCTGGGACTATTAGAAAATAGTGAGAGTTAGAAAAATAACCCTCCCCAAGACCCTGAAAAGTGAGTGCAAAGTGCACCAAAGTTCCCCTAAGGACAAAATAGTCGTGTTAGAGGGAGAATGCAAGGAAAACACAAATCAGCAATGCACCAACGATGGATTCCTGTCTGAAGGTACCTGTGGAACAAGGGGACCAAGTCCAAAAGTCACAAGCAGCTCGGAGATGGGCAGATGCCCAAGAAATGCCAGCGGTTGGTGCAAAGAAGCTCTTACTAGGCTGAAGAACTGTGAATACTGCAGGACCGACAAGGGCTAGAGACTTCCCCTTTGGAGGATGGATCCCCCACGCCTTGGAGAGTCGTGCAGAAGTGTTTTCCCGCCGGATGGACGCCAACAAGCCTTGCTACACGCAAATCGTGCGTTTGGCGTTTTTGGACGCTGCTGGGGCCCAGGAGGGACCAGGAGGTCGCAAATTGGACCTGCAGAGAGAGGGGACGTCGAGCAAGACAAGGAGCCCTCACTGAAGCAGGTAGCACCCGGAGAAGTGCCAGAAACAGGCACTACGAGGATGCGTGAAACGGTGCTCGCCGAAGTTGCACAAAGGAGTCCCACGTCGCCGGAGACCAACTTAGAAAGTCGTGCAATGCAGGTTAGAGTGCCGTGGACCCAGGCTTGGCTGTGCACGAAGGATTTCCGCCGGAAGTGCACAGGGGCCGGAGTAGCTTGCAAAGTCGCGGTTCCCAGCAATGCAGCCCAGCGAGGTGAGGCAAGGACTTACCTCCACCAAACTTGGGCTGAAGAGTCACTGGACTGTGGGGGTCACTTGGACGGTGTCGCTGGATTCGAGGGACCTCGCTCGTCGTGCTGAGAGGAGACCCAAGGGACCGGAGATGCAGCTTTTTGGTGCCTGCGGTTGCAGGGGGAAGATTCCGTCGACCCACGGGAGATTTCTTCGGAGCTTCTGGTGCAGAGAGGAGGCAGGCTACCCCCACAGCATGCACAAGCAGGAAAACAGTCGAGAAGGCGGCAGGATCAGCGTTACAGAGTTGCAGTAGTCGTCTTTGCTACTATGTTGCAGGTTTGCAGGCTTCCAGCGCGGTCAGCGGTCGATTCCTTATCAGAAGGTGAAGAGGGAGATGCAGAGGAACTCGGCTGAGCTCATGCATTCGTTATCTACAGTTTCCCCAGAGACAGAGACCCTAAATAGCCAGAAAAGAGGGTTTGGCTACCTAGGAGAGAGGAAAGGCTACTAACACCTGAAGGAGCCTATCAGCAGGAGTCTCTGACGTCACCTGGTGGCACTGGCCACTCAGAGCAGTCCAGTGTGCCAGCAGCACCTCTGTTTCCAAGATGGCAGAGGTCTGGAGCACACTGGAGGAGCTCTGGACACCTCCCAGGGGAGGTGCAGGTCAGGGGAGTGGTCACTCCCCTTTCCTTTGTCCAGTTTTGCGCCAGAGCAGGGGCTAAGGGGTCCCTGAACCGGTGTAGACTGGCTTATGCAGAATTGGGCACATCTGTGCCCAACAAAGCATTTCCAGAGGCTGGGGGAGGCTACTCCTCCCCTGCCTTCACACCATTTTCCAAAGGGAGAGGGTGTCACACCCTCTCTCAGAGGAAGTTCTTTGTTCTGCCATCCTGGGCCAGGCCTGGCTGGACCCCAGGAGGGTAGCTGCCTGTCTGAGGGGTTGGCAGCAGCAGCAGCTGCAGTGAAACCCCAGGAAGGGCAGTCTGGCAGTACCAGGGTCTGTGCTACAGACCACTGGGATCATGGAATTGTACCAACAATGCCAGGATGGCATAGAGGGGGCAATTCCATGATCATAGACATGTTACATGGCCATATTCGGAGTTACCATGGTGAAGCTACATATAGGTAGTGACCTATATGTAGTGCACGCGTGTAATGGTGTCCCCGCACTCACAAAGTTCAGTGAATTGGCTCTGAACAATGTGGGGGCACCTTGGCTAGTGCCAGGGTGCCCTCACACTAAGTAACTTTGCACCTAACCTTTACCAGGTAAAGGTTAGACATATAGGTGACTTATAAGTTACTTAAGTGCAGTGTAAAATGGCTGTGAAATAACGTGGACGTTATTTCACTCAGGCTGCAGTGGCAGGCCTGTGTAAGAATTGTCAGAGCTCCCTATGGGTGGCAAAAGAAATGCTGCAGCCCATAGGGATCTCCTGGAACCCCAATACCCTGGGTACCTCAGTACCATATACTAGGGAATTATAAGGGTGTTCCAGTAAGCCAATGTAAATTGGTAAAAATGGTCACTAGCCTGTCAGTGACAATTTGAAAGTAATGAGAGAGCATAACCACTGAGGTTCTGGTTAGCAGAGCCTCAGTGAGACAGTTAGGCACCACACAGGGAACATACACATGCACACCTATGAGCACTGGGGCCCTGTGTGACAGGGTCCCAGTGACACATACATATAGGCCACAAACCTATGAGCACTGGGGTCCTGACCAGCAGGATCCCAGTGACACATAACAACCATACTGAAAACATGGTGTTTTCACTATGAGCACTGAGGCCTGGCTATCAGGATCCCAGTGAGACAGTGAAAACAGTGACAAACACCCTGACATACACTCACAAACAGGCCAAAAGTGGGGGTAACAAGGCTAGAAAGAGGCTACCTTCTCACACCGCCTCCAATACAATTGTCCCAACAGTATGTTAATAACTGCCTTCTAGTGCCATCACAGGAATGGCGTTGTCCTAGTTTACTGCCTGTCTAGCCACCGTTCTAGAGTGTTGATGTTCATGCCCACCTGCCCTGGTTGCATGCTTGGCCCTTTTCTCTCACTACACCATGGCCTGTACCAAATAACCTCAAGTCTTTGTATTAGTACTAACTTTTAATCACGAAGAGCAAATATTCTCCTTACCCTCCTTAACCACATCCTTTCAATAGTAAGTAGCTGATTTCCTTTCTGCTCTTCGGTACTAAATAGCAGGGCTGTGCGTTTTGTTTTTTTCTTAACATTTAAATTATACAGCTCTGTTCACTCACTGCTGCTGAAAAGACCCGTCTATCATATACCCTTTTGACAGCACCTTTCTATACTCCTTGACTAGAAGAAATGGGAATAGTGTGGCAGTCAAATCTTCTCAACAGACTTTACCGTCCCACTTCATCTGCCCAAGAAGGACCATTACAACATATTTTAATCCGCCTGCCCCACAAATTGTTACCCTGAACAAATATTCAAATTCAATATGAGGACACAATACAATGACCTTAGAACACTTCCCCCATTAAATATTAGTGTGACACTCAATATACAATAGTGTTCTGTAGAAACTTCCCATCTTTGTTTACTAATCTATCCACAACCTAACCTTCACTCATCCTACATGTACCCCAAACTGACCCAAATACACCCCCCAAACTGTTTCACAGCACGACCTCCAAAAGTACTATACACCCCAAAGCCAGCACCCTTTCACTATCCTAAAGCCTTTCTATGCCTCATAAAATGTCTTCTTTCCAGTCCTCTTCAGATTTACTTGAAAGCATCCACCACTCTGCTGTCTTCAGAGTCCTCGAAAACCACCTCATTCACTTTGAACATCTCCAACAATTTCCCAGTCTGTCGACAAGCCACTTGACACCAGCTGCGCTTCAAACTATGGTCATGTACTATTCCCCTCAACCATGGTTTGTCACCACCACCGGTTGTAGGTGCATGTAACCCTTGAACAGTGAATGCTCTTAGTAAAAATGCGCAAGGCTCCAATACATACAAAACCAGGTAACTTTTCATGCATGTCTCAAAAAGATGCCTACGGTAGCAATTTGACATTTTTTCCACCTTCTTATAAAGAAGTATGGGCCATATGTACACACACTTTTTCCCATAGACGCAGAATGGGTAAAAACCTTTGCTACATCTGGCCCTATATTCGTTAGGCATCTTACGATTACAGGATAAGGTCTAGCCCTGACTTAAAGTATGCTGCATTATTTGTAAAAGACTCATGATTTTGAATAAGAACAAGGCTTTCATTCTATTATTTGAATTAATTGGTTTGGAGGTACAGTCCACTTCAAAAACACTGTCTAAAGAAGATTATTCACATAGTGTAAGAAGATGAATATTTTTACAGGTAGCAGAATGTACTTACATGAAAACACATAGACACAGGTTCGACATTTAGCCATGCAATAAAAATATTCAATAACCCACTGAAAATCTTACTTGCCTCCAAATGAAGTGTTCCCATAAATCAGATAGTTACTTCACTTCAGTTCACAGATCTAAATACGTGCATTTCCTCTTGTACTTCTTGGTTAAACGTTTCTATTAATGGAAATCATTTCACTGGTCAACCACGCAGATATCGGATCAGAATATCACAAACAGACTATCGTCTGACATAAATATTGTGTCCTTAATATTGTTTACAAACATGTAGCTCTATTGAGTATTGGTATTAACAATGGAACATCTATATCCAATGGCACCATATTTTTGTGAACAAAACTTAGGCATGATCTTTGTAAGACAATCTTTGTCAACAATGGGCCAGATGTATCATTATATCCAATAGCGATTACCTAATTGCATTTTTTTGTGAATTGCAATTAAGTAATCGCTATTGGTATGTATGAAACTCCAGGAGTTCCATACTGCGATTCGAAAGGGCTAGCAAATAGATCTACCTCATTAATATTCATGAGGTAGGTCACAATTTGCGAGCCATTGCAAGTGGCTACAGTCACAGAGATGGTGGCCTGCTGGGCTCAGCAGACCACCATGTCTGTGATTGCTTTTAAATAAAGCAATCTTTTTTTTTGTTTAAATGCAGCGGGATGCGTTTAAAAATGAAAAATGAAAAGTTTTCTTTTCATTTTTTAAGAGAATAGGCAGTGGTCCGTGGGACCACTAATGTTTTCGCATGCATTCACAAAGGGGAAGGGGTCACTTGGGGACCCCTTCCCGTTTGCGAATGGGTTCTGACCAGTTTGAAATTGGTGGTAACTGCGATTGTTTTGCGACCGCATTCACGGTCACAAAACAATTATACATACCTTTGCGATTCGGTGTTAGGAAGGGACGCCCTTGACACGCCCCTTCCTAATTCCAAATCGGTATGTAGTCGCAAATCCAATTTGCGATTCGGTAACTTGAATCATACATACTTTTGCGATTCGGTATTAGGAAGGGACGCTCTGATACGCCCCTTCCTAATACCGAATCGGTATGTAGTCGCAAATCCATTGGATTTTTACATACCAAAATGCAGTTTTTGTGATTTGATACATCTGGCCCCAAATTCTGAAAAACAAGCAATGCTTGTTTTCTTGTGCTGTCATTGTGCTTGGCATATCAATACAGTATTTACCACAAGGTAAAAGTGGAGTGTGTCTAGCTCCTCTCCACGAAGATGGTACTTTTGCTTTGCCTTAATCTCCCCTCTGCTGATGGCTGCTTGCTATACTCCTCCTCCTGCCGGTGCCCACTTAAAGGGCTGATAGCTCGGGAGTGTGAAGTAAGAACCAATTTAGTTGTTCCATACTTATGATAAAATAATGGCGATGTGATGCTTATAAGGGCAGAACAATGTTTTTTTAGGTTTTTGAAAGTTGATGTAAAATAACTATCCAGGATTAGGAGGCATCAGAGATGTCAGATACTATTGAAAGAAACCAAGGAAAAGAACCTGCTTGCTCAGGACATTAATATGTGTTTTAAATGTATTTATTTAAGAACGAGTAAGATGACATTCAGACTAGAAATACCAGGGAACATAGCTAATTAAATAAGATAGAATACTTGAAATGGAAAGTTGATTGAGTGTGATGAGGGTGGACCCAGAACACTTATCTTATGTAAGCAAAGAGGATCCCACAACAAGAATGACCACACAACATAGAAGGAAAGGACACAACACAGTTAGGAAGCAAGAGGAGAGACGCAAGAATAGGAACAAGGATGCCACAGTGAGGGGAAATCCAAGGAGGGAGGCACTGACAAAACCACAGCTGTACATGAAGAGGGCCAGCAAGAAGACCGACAATCTGGGACGCCAAGACAGCCCAACTCCGACAAGGTTGAGGGAGAAGACGCAGGTACCGAGGCAGAGGAAGACGAGTGGTTTGAAAACTGGTGGGTGCCACCAGCACACACGAAATTCCCTGCCACAACTCTGAGTTGTGGCATACCTGGGTGAGCAAAGGGGGAGGATTAAAGAAGTACACATATTCATTTCTATCCCTCCTTGGCTCACTCAAACCTAATTTTACTAATGTGATCTCCCAAATAACCCTTTCTAAATTCTTCCCTCATGTAGCCCTACGTTGACTCATTCCAAACCACATTTAACTAATATAATTTCCATGATCCCTTTCTAGACTCTACCTTCCTCCATCTCTTCTTTACTCAGACCTCATCTTACTACTATGATCTTCCAAATAACACTTTCTAGACTCTGCCCTCCATTATCATATTGAATCCAACTAACAGATTTGCATGTCCACCACTCAAATGAACTCATATGTCCCAATACTAATCCACCACTAATCCTTTTTGGGTTCCGGAGTAGTATGCTACTTGCTGAAAAGCACTTCAACACCTCATCAGGGGTAGGTAGCGCTGTATGAATACATTTACAATTTATTTTCTTCTAATGTTTATTTTGTGGTCTGGAGAGGTATTTCATTTAGCGTTGTATCTCTATGTTCAACGTGTGGGGATCTATATAAAAAGATATCTTGTGACAGGGTCATATGGGTCCAAACAACCTCTCAAACTATCCTCTGGGGTTCTTAACAACTGCTAGTCAGTAATAATATTAGGGGAGGAAAAGAAAAAAACGAGGTCATAAGTACAAGAAATTATTATGGACATACTAGCCAAAGGCGTGCGGCAAACACCACACCTAAAAGGCGAACTATGGGCCTTTCTACTTCTTCTCTCTGGTGAGTGGAATACTTTCCATGTCTGCTATGGAACATACACACCAAGTGATGAAGGGCTATAACGAAGGAGAAAGAGAGAGAAATAGATTGTAACAAAGAAAAGAGAAATATAAAAAATATATCATAGAAAAACACTTACCTGGATCTTCTGGTTTTCTTCTGAGGGTGTTGGTGGCATCAAACAGGCAAACCCGGAAACAGAAGAAATAGATCTCGCCTAAAGAAACGTTGGGTCTTCTGTCAAGACAACATCCAAGTGATACGTGGAAAAATGACCTCTTCTCCACCACAGCTTTTTGGTTTGGTTTCGGAACAATTTGTATATTTTAGCCACATTTAAGTAATAATTCACAAATTTGGCAAGCCTCCGAAGCCTCCTTATTTCCAGCCATCTCGCCACAGAGCATTATCAGAAGGGCTATGTGAGGAAATGGAGGCCTTTGTCGAGAAATCAGCAGATAGAGAAAATGTTGGGAAGCTTATGGTTGTGGCCACAGAGGACAGAGGACAGAGGTGGTCATTACAACCCTGGCGGTCGGTGTTAAAGCGGCGGTAAAAATTTTGCAATTACGACCGTGGCGGAAACCGCCAACAAAGACAGCCACTTTAACACTCCGACCGCCACGGCGGTACAGACAAACAGCGCGGCGGTCACCGCCAACAGACAGGCGGGATACAATGTACCGCCCACACTATTATGACAGGCCAATCCGCCACCTTTTCCGGGGCGGATTCACCGCGGATAAAAACACGGCGGAAACAGGCATTTCGAAGGGAAAACGCTCACCTCTACACACTCCACGAGGAACGACGACACCATGGAGCCGGAACTCCATATTCTTCCTGCGCTAGTCTTCCTGCTCCTGTACCAGGAGCACCAACGCCGGCGGCGAAGACCACGGTGAGTACTGCACATACGACATAGGGGAAGGGGGAGGCAAAAAACAGGGACACACACACGCAACACCCCAACCCCCACCCCCACCCTCACCCACTACAACCCACACACCAATGCATATCCAAACATTACAGTAACACCCCCTAACCCCCCGGAAGAATGCAAAGACAAAAGGAAATGAGTGTAACCATTGTAATATATCAAAATAAAGTAAGCAAAAATATACATAAATACACTATTAACAAAATATACACCACGAATAGTAGTCCAGGTAATGCACCATTCATAGTCCGTGGACCACTGGGCCCAAAATGCATGGGCAAGGCCCACACAAGATACCCGAACATGGCGGAGAGAACACTGCAGGGACATCAGATAGAAACACAACAGGCACCTCAGGGGGAAGGGAAGGTGGGGCACCTCAGCCGGATGAGTGCACGACGCCAGATCCACGAGGGGGCTCCATGCCCATTGATGTATCCTGTGGAGTGCAAAGCCACAGTCTCTCAAGTCTCTACAGTGGGTGGGTGGCCCACTGCTTTTTCCTGGGGAGTGCAAAGCCACAGCCTCTCAAATCTCTACAGTGGGTGGTTTGGCCACTGCTGTATCCTGGGGAGTGCAAAGCCACAGTCTCTCAAGTCTCTACAGTGGGTGGTTTGCCCACTGTTCAATCCTGGGGAGTGCAAAGCCACAGTATCTCAAGTCTCTACAGTGGGTGGTTTGCCCACTGCTGCATCCTGGGGAGTGCAAAGCCACAGTCTCTCAAGTCTCTAAAGTGGGTGGGTTGCCCACTGCTGTATCCTGGGGAGTGCAAAGCCACAGTCTCTCAAGTCTCTACAGTGGGTGGTTTGCCCACTGTACCATCCTGGGGAGTGCAAAGCCACAGTCTCTCAAGTCTCTACAGTGGGTGGTTTGCCCACTGTACCATCCTGGGGAGTGCAAAGCCACAGTCTCTCAAGTCTCTACAGTGGGTGGTTTGCCCACTGCTGTATCCTGGGGAGTGCAAAGCCACAGTCTCTCAAGTCTCTACAGTGGATGGTTTTCCCACTCTTCAATCCTGGGGAGTGCAAAGCCACAGTCTCTCAAGTCTCTCCAGTGGGTGGTTTGCCCACTGCTTTATCCTGGGGAGTGCAAAGCCACAGTCTCTCAAGTCTCTACAGTGGGGGGTTTGCCCACTGTTCAATCCTGGGGAGTGCAAAGCCACAGTCTCTCAAGTCTCTACAGTGGGTGGTTTGCCCACTGCTGTATCCTGGGGAGTGCAAAGCCACAGTCTCTCAAGTCTCTACAGTGGGTGGGTTGCCCACTGCTGTATCCTGGGGAGTGCAAAGCCACAGTCTCTCAAGTAGATAACAGTCTCTACTGGTTCTGGAGGGGGACTGGCGCCCAGAGTGCTTCATCCTGTGCAGGACAGACGGAGTGGATGCATGTCTCCACTGGTTCTGGAGGGGGACTGGTGCCCAGAGTGCTTCATCCTGTGCAGGACAGACGGAGTGGATGCATGTCTCCACTGGTTCTGGAGGAGGACTGGTGCCCAGAGTGCATCACTCACCCCGTGACGGTCCCTGTTGCGTCACTGCCCCTGCCGCTCAAGGACCAGCGGTGCTTGACTTAGCGGTCCTTGCCCTGTTCAGCGGTGCTTGCCCTGTTTAGCGGTGCTTGACTTGGCGGTCCTTGCCCTGTTCAGTGGTACTTGACTTGGCGGTCCTTGCCCTGTTCAGCGGTGCTTGCCCTGTTCAGCGGTGCTTGAGTTGGCGGTCCTTGCCCTGTTCAGCGGTGCTTGCCTTGTTCAGCGGTGCTTGACTTGGCGGTCCTTGCCCTGTTCAGCGGTGCTTGACTTGGCGGTCCTTGCCCTATTCAGCGGTGCTTGACTTGGCGGTCCTTGCCCTGTTCAGCGGTGCTTGACTTGGCGGTCCTTGCCCTGTTCAGCGGTGCTTGCCCTATTCAGCGGTGCTTGACTTGGCGGTCCTTGCCCTGTTCAGCGGTGCTTGCCCTGTTCAGCGGTGCTTGACTTGGCGGTCCTTCATTGCCCAGCTGGGCTAGGGCTGGCGGTCCTTCATTGCCCAGCTGAGCTGTGGCTGGCGGGGCCCTCCTGGGCAGCTGGGCTGTGGCTGGGGCTGGCGGGGCCCTCCTGGGCAGCTGGGCTGTGGCTGGCGGGGCCCTCCTGGGCAGCTGGGCTGTGGCTGGCGGGGTCCTCCTGGACAGCGACGATGGGGCTGGCGGTGGCCTCCTGGCCAGCGGGGATGATGGCGGTCTTCTCCGCCGTGCTGGTCCTCCCAGACTTTGCGGGTTTCTTCTGCCCCTTCCCCACCTTGGGAGGAGTCACAGCTGAGTCCACACTCTCCCCGGGACCCCTGTGAGCGGCTTGGGTGGCTGGAGTCTTCCCCCTCACCCGCCAGGCACTGGCTAACTTCTGGTACTTCACAGGGGGGGACTGGCTGTGCTCTGGCTGTGTGATACACTGGCTGGCCTGGTGGCCGGTGCACTCCACATACCTGTGACAACAGGCACCACTGGTTCCGGTGATTTTGTGGCTGAGGTGCTAGTACGGAACCTATGAGTTGGACAGGGGAGGGTGGTGGGAAATAGGTTAAGGGTGGACATGAAAAGTTGTTTGGAGACACTGGGACGGGTAGCTGGAGGGGGTTTGGGAGAGGAGGAAGAGGTGGTGGTAGTAGGAGGTGTAACTTTTGTGGATTTGGGTGCAGGTGCATGCGCTGGAGGCTGTCGTAAGGTGGATGGCTGTTGGGTGGGTGTGTGCCTGCGTTTGTGTATCTTCGGAGGGGGCGTCACAGACACACTCGGAGAGGACACAGGGGACGTGTGAATGGTAGTGGGGGTGGTGAGTGCATGTGAGCGGGGTGTGGTGGTGGGTGTGCTGGAGAGGGACGGAGTGGCTGTAGTGGTAGTGCATACAGGTGTGAGTGTAGACGAGACTGGGAGGGAGGAGGGAGACGACGAGGAGGGGGACACAGTGGAGGCAGTGGATGTTGGTGTGTCTGTAGGTGTGTGATGCTTGCGTGAGTGCCTGTGGGATGTGTGGTGCTTATGTTTGCCTGAGCTTCCCTTGTGTGGTGAGGTGTGTGCAGGCTGGTCTGATGGTGTGCTTCTGATAGGCAGAGGTACAAGGGATTGGGTCTGGGTGGAGGAAGTTGGAGGGGGGAGGCTAGACACAGGGACAATGGCTGCCATCAGTGCTGAGGCCAGAGTTTGAACGGTTTGATGAAGGGCAGCCTGACCAGAATGAATGCCCTCAGGAATGCATTTGTGTGTTGCAACTCCCTTTCTACACCCTGGATGGCATTCAAAATGGATGGTAGACTGCCCAACAGATAGGGACCTGAGGAGGTCAATGGCCTCCTCACTGAGGGCAGCAGAGGTGACAGGGGCAGGGGCTGAGGTTCCTGGGGCGAAGGTGATGCCCACCCTCCTGGGTGAACGGGCACGGGGTGAAGGCTGAGGGGCTGCTGGGAGGGCGGCGCTGGTAGGGGGGTGGCGGCTGTACCTGTTGAAGTGGGGGGCACAGATGTTGCCGCCACCACAAGGGAGCTCCCATCGGAGGACGAGTCCGTGTCGCTGGTTGCAGATCCTGTGACCGCCGTGGTGCTCCCCTCGCCCTCCGTCCCACTGGTGTATTCAGGGTCCGTAGTGTGGGCCTCCATGCCCATGTGGGATGCAGCTCCCTCGTGCTCCGGTGCCACTGCACCTCCGCCTGATGATGCTAACGCACACAAGAAGAGGGAGACCGCAAAAAAAGGGGGGGGGGGGAACAGAAGAAAGACAGGTTGAGTGCATGGATTACCGCTACCGTTGGCAGACAAGACAGACACAGCAGCCCCCTGCACTACGTCGCGCTGTTGGGCTCTACAGTGCAATTCCTGGGAAATGGCCTACAAGGCTATGGACGACATCTGCACACATAGATGACACAGGTGCATGAATAGCTGTACTTGGCACTCTACAGAGGTGGGGTGGGGGGCCCAGGGCCATGCCCCACGAAGGGGCCTAGCCTACGGAACTCGCCCTGGCCTAGGGAAACCCACAGCCCTCCTCCCCCACCCAGACTCCTCCACTGCGCGCAAAGTCAGCAGAATGAGAGTGTACTCACCCCCTTGTGTCTGCTGTGATGCCCTCAAGCGCCCATCCAACTCAGGGTAGGCCACCGCCAGGATCCGGAACATCAGGGGGGTCATGGTTCGACGGGCACCCCTCCCACATTGGGAGGCCATCCCCAGCTGAGCCTCCGCCGTCTTCTTGTTCCAGCAGCGAATGTCCTCCCATCTCTTCCGGCAGTGGGTGCTCCGTCTGTGGTGGACCCCCAGGGTCCGGACGTCCTTGGTGATGGCACGCCAAATATCCTTCTTCTGGTGGGCGCTGACCTACATGAAATGTACAGGTGAAGAAGAGAAGTCATTAACAACTGCACTGTCAAAGTGAGTGGCCCCCATCCCTACCCTTGCCATGTGGCACATGCACCCACCGTCTTTCATGCACGCAGAACTCTGCCCCCTTCCTTCTTACATCCAGCCCTCTCCACACAGGCATAGCCCATACAGCATGCTCCCTGTGTACTTACCTGTTGGTCTGGAGGACCGTAGAGTAGCGTGTACTGGGGGAGGACCCCGTCGACGAGCTTCTCCAACTCCTCCGATGTGAAGGCAGGGGCCCTTTCCCCAGACGCATGAGCCATTGTCTCTTCCAGACCGAGGTCACAGCAGCAGTTGCAGTGTAGGTCCTCTCCTGTCGAAGATCAGGTATCGAGTGATTCAACAGCTAGAAAATGGCGGTCACGTCTGCGGCGGTGCGTACCATCACTGCCGGCGTACATCGTCATTGGCTCCTGGGACCCATAGGGTCCAATGTTAACCAATGCAGCATTGCGCCGCGGTCTTCGACCGCCTACCGCGACGGTGTACAACGCCAGCGCAGTTATCTCACATCCCATTGTCCCGCTTTAGAGGTCAGGCAGCCGCCATTTCAGGGGCCCACATGGCCTAATTACCAACTGTGTCACACATACCTAGGCCTACTCTCAACACACATACAGGCCAGATTTTGGGTATGAATCGTGTTCTGTGTAGACTGTGGGTACATACCTCTGAGTTGTTTGACTCTGTGCTCGCTGTTGTCCTTCCTAGGCACCATCCTCTGTGACATGTGAGGAGATGGCGGAATCCTCCCGCGTACCGACCGCTGGTGGACCTGTCGACAATGGAGGAAAGAAATTTGATCATCACCTACAGGTTTGACCGTGCCACAATCCAGGAACTGTGTACCCAGTTGGAGCCAGACCTGATGTCAGCAATCCGCCATCCCACAGGAATCCCCCCTCAAGTGCAGGTGCTATCAGTGCTCCATTTCCTCGCAAGTGGGTCTTTTCAAACAACTGTGGCCATGGCATCAGGGATGTCCCAGCCTATGTTTTCCAACGTATTGTCCAGAGTGTTGTCTGCCCTGCTGAGACACATGTGGAGCTACATCGTTTTCCCTCAGGTGGAGGACTTGCCTACAGTGAAAGGTGACTTCTATGCCGTTGGACATATCCCCAACATCATAGGTGCCATTGATGGGACCCATGTGGCTTTGGTCCCCCCCCACAGGAGTGAGCAGGTGTACAGGAAACGGGAGAGTTATCATTCCATGAATGTACAGATGGTATGTTTGGCAGACCAGTACATCTCCCATGTGAATGCCATGTTCCCTGGCTCAGTGCATGACGCCTACATCATGCGGAATAGCAGCATCCCTTATGTGATGGGTCAACTACAGAGGCACCGGGTGTGGCTATTAGGTGACTCTGGTTACCCCAACCTGTCATGGCTACTGACCCCAGTGAGGAATCCCAGGACCCGGGCAGAGGAACGCTACAATGAGGCCCATGGGCGGACTAGGAGGGTGATCGAACGCACCTTCGGCCTCCTGAAGGCCAGGTTTAGGTGCCTCCATATGACAGGTGGATCCCTATTCTACTCACCAAAGAAGGTGTGCCACATCACCGTGGCCTGCTGCATGCTTCATAACTTGGCTTTGCGACGACAGGTGCCTTTTCTGCAGGAGGATGGTCCAGATGGCGGTGTTGTGGCAGCTGTGGAGCCTGTGGACAGTGATGAGGAGGAAGCAGAGGAAGAAGACATTGACAACAGGGACTCAGTCATCCAGCAATATTTCCAGTGAAACACAGGTGAGAATACATTCCTGCCTACTGCAAGTACTTTTACACTTCTACCTCTCTCCTGTCTGTCGATTTCACCCAGTGTATGGTCACTGAGTTGTCACTTTCCCTTACGATTTCACAGGTGTGGGTCCCAACGTGTGTCATCTGCTTAGATTCCTCATGGACTAGAGCTGTGTGACATAGGTATGTTGACATTACTATTTCCTGGAAATGTTGTCACTGTAATTGCAAATACACTATTTCAAAATCACAGACAGACTCCAGATCTTTTGGTGGTTTAGGTGTGTTTATTTACATACAAAATATTGGAGGGGGAAGTTAAATGGTGAGGGGTGATGGCGGAGGAATGTCCTTGGCAGAGTCCAGTCTATTTGTCTCATAGGTGCATTGCCCATATGGGCATAGGAAGTGGAGCTGGGGCACTTCCAATATGGACAGGGTGACAAAGTGGGAGAGTGGGTTGACAATCAGGGTGGTCTCATTTCTTGGCGGGGATCTTGGCATCGTGCTCTGTCTTGTTCCTGGATCTCAGGGACCGCTTGCGGGGTGGTTCTCCATCTGCAGGGGTGGGGTGCTGGTGTGGTGGTCCTGTGGCAGTGCCTCCTGTCCACTAGCGCCGGCGGAGGTGGTGGGCAGTTCATCGTCCATGCTAGTGTCAGGGGCCCCTTGGAGTGCCACAGTGTCCCTCCTGGTGTTGAGTATTTCCTTCACTACCCCTACAATGGTGCCCAGGGCGGAGCTGATGGTTCTGAGTTCCTCCCTGAACCCCAAATACTGTTCCTCCTGCATGCGCTGGGTCTCCTGAAACTTGGCCAGGACCGTTGCCATCGTCTCCTGGGAGTGGTGGTATGCTCCCATGATGGAGGAGAGGGCCTTGTGGAGAGTGGGTTCCCTTGGCCTGTCTGCCCCCTGTCGCACAGCAGCCCTCCCAGTTGCCCTGTGTTCCTGAGCCTCCGTCCCCTGGACCGTGTGCCCACTGCTACTGCCCCCAGGTCCCTGTTGTTGGGGTGGTGGGTTATCCTGGGATCCCTGTAGTGGTGGACACACAGCTGATTGACGTGTCCTGGGGACGGAGGTATGGGCCCGCTGGGTGGGTGCTGTGCTGGTGTTACCAGAGGGTGGAAGGTCTGTGGTGGCCTGTGCCTGTGTGAGGGGAACCGACTGTCCCGAGGCCCACGATGGTCCGGGCTGGTCATCTAGATCCAGTTGGACAGAGCTGCTGTCATCACTGTGGGCCTCTTCTGTGGGTGGGTTGGTGATGTCTGGACCCTCCTGTCTGGTGACGTTGGGTAGTGGTCCTGCAGGGGTGTAAAAGCATGATTATTGCATCTGTGTGTGTCATGGTGTGCAATGGGTGGGTGACCGTGTACCCCAGTGCTTGCATTCCTGTGTGGGGGCTTGTGTGATGATGGTTTAGGGGGGTGTATGGGTATGTGCAGTGGGCATGCTTTAGTGATGGGTGTCCATGCTTTGGTGGTGCTTGCAGGGCTTGGTATGGGTGGTTTGTGATATTGGGACATTTGTGAGGAGTTGGAGTGATGGGGGTGAGGGTGAGGGTGGGGGTATGTGATGGCATGCAGGTAGGGTGGGGGATTTAATAGTTAAGATTTGTCTTACCAGAGTCCATTCCTCCACCGACTCCTGCGAGGCCCTCAGGATGCAGAATCACCAAGACCTGCTCCTCCCATGTTGTTAGTTGTGGGTGAGGAGGTGGGGGTCCGCCGCCAGTCCGCTGAACCGCCTGGTGGTGTCTTGAGACAAACGGAACGCACCTTCCCCCGTAGGTCGTTCCACCTCTTCCTGATGTCGTCCCAATTTCTTGGGTGTTGTCCCACTGCGTTGACCCTGTCGACTATTCTTCGCCATAGCTCCATCTTCCTTGCAATTGAGGTGTGCTGCACCTGTGCTCCAAATAGCTGTGGCTCTACCCGGACGATTTCCTCCACCATGACCCTGAGCTCCTCCTTCGAGAACCTGGGGTGTCTTTGCCGTGCCATGGGGTGGTGTGGGTGATGTGTGGGGTGGTGTGTGTCGTGATAAGTGTGGTGATATGTAGTGGTGTGTGGTGTTTTGTGCGTGGAAGTTGTGTGGGTGATGGTGTTGAGTGCCTGTGGATGCTAGTTTGTGGATGGTGGTGTCTCTCTCTGGCCTTCTCTCTATAATAGTGGTCATAGGGGTTTGTGGGTGATGTGGGTGTGTGTTTTATATTGTAATGGGTGTGTGGGAGTGGTGTGTGTATGTGTATCAGGTGTGTGTATTTCGAATTGTCCAATGTGGCGGTGTTTTGTAGAAGTGTGTGTATTTTGAGCGCGGCGGTGTGTACCGCCAATGGAATATTGCGGTTGAAAGACCGCCGCGTGGATTCGTGGGTCGTGATAGCGTGGGCGTATTTCTGTTGGCGTGACGGTGGAGGTTTTTTTTTTGCCAGTTTATCACTGACCTTTGGTGTGGTGGACTTGTGTGGGTGTCTGAATTTTGTCGGATTTCGAGATGTGGGTCATAATAGCTGTGGCGGAATTCCGTGGCCGCGGCGGTGTGTTGGCTGTCTTCTGCACGGCGGTAAGCGGCTTTTACCGCCAATGTTGTAATTACCCCCAGAGTCATTTAAAAAAGTTTTACAATTCGAGCAGAACAGATAGATAAAGTCGCCCAGAGACAAGACATGGCCATTGAAAAACCAGTCAGTGTGTTAGGGCAACAACAGAGACATACGGCTTTACCTTCTGTTGTCCTTCAGAAGTATACCAAAGGCGAAGATCCGAAATGTTTCTTTAATAATTTTGAAGGGATCGGACAGTCGGAGCATGGCCGGAGGAATGTAGGGGACAGCATTTGGGTCCTCTATCAACTAGTGAGCTCCAAACAGCTTATCAAGCAGTCGACCCACAATGAACAATCCCCTACATTGACATTAAAAATAGCATACTAGAAATACTGTGAGTAGAAGAAGAGACCTACAGAGTCAGATCGCATCAAGTAAGGGAGGGATCAAGTGAAACACCTCGGGCCTTATTCTTCAGAGCCAAAGACTTAACCGATAAATGGTTGGAATCAGAGACTGCAACAAACGAGAACTACTGGAAATATAAATCTGGACAAGTTTCTGAACTCTCTCCATCCCTCTCTCCAGAGATGGGTGAAACAACATATTAACCTCACGTTAGAAACTACTATTGAGATAGTGGGGGCCTATGCTAGAGCTCAGGCGAGAGCTGTAACCGAGAAGACAGTAGCACCAAGGGTAAAGTGATATGCACAGACAAGAGAGGAAAAGCTATAGGCTTGAAGAAGGGGGTGGTGGGCCACACTCTTGTAGTGGGAATATCAGCCCCATTGTCACTAGTCCCCAGCGCTATCATTGTGGTGGATGGGATCACTTAGCTATGTTTTTCTACAGAATCCTGAGCCCATGGAGATCGGGATCTCTAAACCTGTCCTGTATATGAAACAGGATCAGGAAATTCATTATTACTGTTCCCTGAAGGCCATTAGTAATCCTGTATATGCTCTCCTGAATACTGGATGCCGACAGAAGGTTATGTTATCAAGACCTCAGGTCTTGATAGGTGGGAACCCAACTCAGAAGGGAATCGTTCATGGTGATAAAAAAGAATGTCCCGTAATACAAATGAATTTAAAGAAGAATGGAAAACCTTATATACTGATTACAGTAGGCCTGATTCCCAGGTTACTAGAACCTTTAATTGTGGGCACCAGTTAACCGTGGTTGGAGTCCCTGATGCAGGTGTCTTGAAAAAAAATGAATTGTGGTGGGAAGAGGCCCCCTTTTCAAATATAGACACTAATGAATGGCCTACTTCTAAAGAAAAGAAAAGCAAAAAATGTGATTAAAGAAAATAGGTATGCCCAGTTTCCCCCACCTTGAAGAATGAGGTTCTGAAAAATTACGATAGGAACTTCAAGGCAGCTGAGAGGGAGGATCCCCTGTTTAGGGAGGTCTGGGCTAAAGCAACAGAAAAATAAAACCTTGACGAGGTTGGTCCTGAATTTTTGGCCTCTCGTATAGAAATTGGGAAAACAAATCAACCCATACATCTTCTAACACCAGATGCTTTCAGCTAAAAAAGTGTTGTATTTGGTACATAGGCCCTTATTATGACATTGGTGGTAAATCCCGCTTACCGCCACGCTGACGGCCAACAACGTACCGCCGCGGTGGCGGATATCCGTTCACTATGTTATGACACACACACACCAATCTGACAGAATACAGCCACATACACAAATCCGCCAGACCAAAGGTCAGTGATAAAGTGGCGGCACCAAAACCCATACCGTTACGCCAATAAAACAACGCCCACTACATTATGACCCACGAATCACCATAGCAGAGATTCAAGGGCGGTAAACCATTGGCGGTACATACCGCCGCGCTCAGAATGGACACCCACATACAAAACAACACTACATTGGCCAATACCAAAAACACACACCTGACACTCATACACACACCACGCCCACATCACTACAAAACACATACCCACATTGCCCAGAAACCCTTTACGAACACCAATTACCACCAGGAGACCGAGAAGAACAGCACAGAGACAACTAGACACACACACCACTTACACCCGGACACGCCTCACGCACTCCACACCACAAACCCCACCACGTTACCCAACACACCCTCACAAACACACATCACACAACACCCATGGCACCACAAAGGCCCCCGTTTCACTGAGGAGGAGTTAAGGGTCACAGTGAAGGAAATTGTCGGGGTAGAGCCACAGCTGTTTGGAGCACTGGTACAGCAGATATCCATTGCAAGGAAGATGGAGCTATGGCGGAGAATCGCGGACAGGGTCAGCGCCGTGGGACAGCACCAAAGAACAAGGGACGACATGAGGAAGAGGTGGAACGACCTACAGGTGAAGGTACGTTCCATTGCAGCAAGACACCAGCTCGCCATACAGAGGACTGGCGGTGGACCCCCAGCTCCTCCCCCACAGCTCACAGCATGGGAGGAGCAGGTACTGGCAGTACTGCATCCCTAGGGACTCGCTAGAGTTGCCGGAGGACTGGGCACTGGTAAGTCAATATTTACTACCTAAAACCCCCCCCAATACCTGCATGACATCTCACAGCCTCACCTCCATAACTCCACTTCATCCCACACACTGCACCCTCACTTCTGACTAACCCCAATGCCAAGCCCTGCATGCCATACCAACGCATGGACACCCTTCCGAGCCCTGCATGGACACCCATCACTAAAGCATGCACAGCATAGGGAAACTAACATATCCACAATACATCACCATACACAATCAAAATCTGGCAGGGTGACACCAACCATAGAGGGTAAGCTACAGAAGTACAAATGTCAGACACATGAAGCATAATACATCATTTACATCCCCACAAGTACCCCAGCCAATGTCAGTGGAGAGGAGGTGCCACCACTATCCGATCCCCCAACAGAAGACACCCCCAGTGATGACAGTAACTCTAGACTTCAGGATCTGGAGGACCTACCTGGCCCATCAGGGACCACTGGACAGTTGCTCAACCAAGCCCATTAACAGACGACCACAGAGCCTCCCCCATCAGGATCCAACACCATAGCGCCCACCCAGCATACCCACACCGCTGTCCCCAGGACACATCGATCAGCAGTGTGCCCACCTGTACAGGGACCCCAGGCCACACCTCACCCACAAGACAATCAGGGACCTGGTCAGTGGCAGTGGGCACACCTTGCAGGGGACAGAGGCACAGGCCCACAGGGACACTGGGAGGACTGCTGTGCACCAGGGGGAGGACAGGACCAGGGAACCGACTCTCCAGAAGGCACTCTCCGAGATCCTGGGAGCCTACCAACATTCTCAGGCCAGATCCTTGACAACGTGCAGTAGAACAGGTGGCTGCAGGACGGACAATATCATGGGATCAGAGAGGACTTGCAGGCCATCAACAACACCCAGATCTCCAATCTGGCAGACATGGCCAACATCATGAGGGAGGCAACAGCACACGAGCAGGCCCCTACCACTAGCCAGACCATCGACCAGCCCTCCACATCTGCTGCCACTATTGGGCAGGAGACCCCAGCACAGGACACACAGGCCACCAGCACCCCTCGCCCTGCAGAAGATGAACCACCCCGCAGACTTTACCTGCGAACCAGACAGAAGCCAGAGACACATGCCAAGACCACCGCCAGTAAATGAGACTCTCCTGATTGTCCCCCTTGTGTCCCACACTGTCACCTTGTCCACTTTGAACTGCTATAGCTCCCCTTCCTATGTCCCCCTTGGGCACTGCAGCTGTGCTACAAACAAACTGGAACAATACCCTGGACTTTCCTCCATCATCAACCCATTCCATTGCACTTTGCCCTCAATTTATTAGCACCACAATAAACACCCTTGGACAAACTTTGACTACTAGAATTGCATGTTTTGAACATTTGTATTGATTGAAACAGCTACATCCATTGCAAATTACTTGTACATAGTGAGAGCATAGAATGAATGACCTGTTTCAGGTTGTTGTGATCACATCAGGACCTTGTTGTCATATCACCAACATCTGTAAAATGACAATCCATAGGTAACAGTAAGTAGAGGAAACAAGTGGGTAATGCCAGCATCCCAATGCCACACAGAATACAACAATAGTCATGGAAATGTGAAGTTTCACTGTCTCACCTGTGTGTCATTGGAAGTACTGACAGATCACTAATGTTCTACTTGTCCAGATCCACATCCTTTGCCTCCTCATCCGTACTGTCCTTAGGGTCCACTGCTGCCACAGGGGCAACTCCAGTCTCCTCCTCCTGCAGAAAAGGTACATGGCGTCTGAGGGCCAGGTTGTGAACATGCAGCATGCCACTACTATCTGGCAGAGCTTGTAGGGTGATTAGCATGTTTTACCTGTCAGATGGAGGCCCCCGAACCTGGCCTTCAGGGGGCCGAAGGTTCTCTCAATAATCCTTCTGGTTCGCTTATGTGCCTCATTATAACGTTCTTCAGCCCTTGTCCTGGCATTCCTCATAGGGGTCAGAAGTCACAATAGGTTTGGCTAACCAGAGTGACCTGCAAATATTGAGGGATATTTAGCCACACACTGTCCTATTTGGCCAACAGCATAGGCATACACCAACATACACAGGGTAGAGTACAAGGCTCACCTATTAGCCACACCGTGCCTGTGTAGTTGGGCCATCACATTTGGGATGCTGCTAGTTCTCAGGACAAAGGCATCGTGCACTGACCCAGGATACTTAGCATTGACGTGGGAGATGTACTGGTCCGCCAGGCCCACCATCTGCACATTCATGGAGTGGAAACGCTTACGATTCCTGTACACCTGTTCATTCTGCCGGGGTGGGGGGCACAATCGCAATATGTGTACCGTCAGTCGCCCCAATTATATTGGGGATTTTTCCCATTGCATAAAACCTGGCCTTCACAGTGGCCGGGGGAAAGCTATGTAGCTGCACGTGTTTTATTAGGGCAGACAATACTCTTGCAAGCACTATTGAGAACATTCAGCGTAGAAGAGAGGTAAGGTCCCACACAAAATTCTTGGAGCAGTCAAATTCAAGGTTTATTGCATTATTTCTTCAATCATTATTTTACTTCCAAACGTTCAAAGAAAGACACTTCATTTCCTTTAGCGAAAGCAACATCCAAAATAATGGCACGAGAGGAAGAAAAGAAACAGCCAACACGTGTTTCGCCCCCTCTGGCATTATAAGCCGGGGCTTTCTCAAGGCTGAAAGAAAAAGAAAAAAACTTGTTGATAGTATTGATAAAATAAAGAAAGATATCAAGAAGCCTCCAAAAGCCACCGAAGTGTGAGCAAAAGAGCAGAATGCTCTGCGGAAAGGATCACCGATATTGTGCAACAGATGACACCGATATAGAAACGCAGTCGTTTTGCGAGTGATTTCATGGTCACTTGATTAATTAGTAAGTACCAAAGGGGTATACAAAAACAATGATAAAATAGTGGTGAAGCAACTAATGCTTAAATCCCAGAGTGAAAAGAAAATGAACCAGTGCTAGAACCGTTGGTTTTGAGAAATATAAGTGAAGTTAGTTGATGAGACACAAGTAAAGGAATAATTAAACCAAACAAGGTATATCGTAAGCATAAACATACATTTGTGATATAGGTCAATTACTTTTTGTGACAACTATTACTGACAGTTCTTGAAACCTTTCTAATATTAGAAAAAGTAGTCATAATACTCATAATGTCAATTGTAATATAGTTAATTTGAGTGAGCTCACACATTTTATATTTAAGCCATCAGAGCATATCTTCGATGTTTAAGGGGCTCATTGGTCGCAAGTACTACCTTAATGACAATGAGGTAAGTTTTATTAATTAACTAAAATAGTACGCTAAATCAAAAAGACAGTCTCCGTGTATAGCAAACCCCTGGGACATTGATGTAACCTATCATATTTCTAACTCTTCAATTGAGTATCTTGACCTTTTGATCTATGTTGATGATAACAAACTTCAGACAAAGTTTTTTCGCAAAATGACATCAGCTAATTCAATTCTCCATGCCACTAGCTGCCACTCCTCCAGTACCATTAGAAACATACCAAAAGGAGAATTTAGACGAGCAAGGCTTAACTGTACCAACACGTTTGACTATGACAATACGTCCTCTGAAATGACCAAAAGATTAATATTTAGGGGGTACAAAAAGGCCTCCCTAGATACCATCAGAGATGAAGTAAGAACTATGGACCGGAACATACTGTTGAACACACCCAAAAAAAACAATAAGAACAATTTGATTTGTTTTATTACCACCTTTCATAATGGTCATAATTATATTCGCAAATGACTCAGAAAATTCTGGTTTTTACTTTTGAACAACTCTTCGATTAACCAACACATTACTAACTACCCCCAAATAGGCTTCAGGAGGGCACCTAACCTTCGGAATAAACTCTGCCCTTCTTTTCTCCAACAAAGACCTTCTACTACTTTTTTACCTTCAAAACCAAAAGGTTTCTTTACTTGCAGTAAATGCTCTGTATGTAAATTGGGTCGCTCCAAAACTACATCAGTCAATATCAACAATTTCACTCATCGAATTTCTGACTTTATTAATTGTGCCAGCACCTATGTTATCTATGCCATTTGGTGTCCTTGCAACTTAACCTATATTGGCAGTACGACTCGCCCACTAAAAGTTAGAATTCAGGAACATTTTCGGTACATACAAAAATCTGACATTCAAGCACCACTGGTTGAACATTTTAATAAATGTCATTCACAACAATGTACCTTCACTTTCAGTGGTCTACAACGCATTTCACCTTCTCCGCGAGGTGGTAACAGGCCATTGCGACTACATCAAGAAGAAAGTCGTCTTAAATATCTTATCAAATATGATACAGTAAACAAGGGTCTCAATAAGAATTATGAATGGCATTTCTGGTTACTGTAGAAAAAAGGACTTTTTCGTTTCATAATTATATATTGTCCCATTTTCAGTTCTTTGTAATTACTGTGTACACAAAACAGTCTGTGTTCTAATCATATCAGACATATGTTCCATTAAGCTTAATGTATGTTCTAATATTGTTTCTGATATAATCTTTTTAGCTATTCTTTCTCATTTCATTCATTTTTACTCTTTCTATTTTTCACTTTTACTTTTTCTTTTTCTGTTTCTCATATTTATAAGTTGGCCATCAGTCCCCATTCAGACTCACTCATTATGTATTTGTCGTTTTGAACCATAGTTCTAGTTTGATTTTCCTTTTCATCTTGTTTTATATTCTCTTTTCTCTCTTTTTACTTTAACTTTGTCCTATTTTTTACGTTTACTTATTTCACGTGGTGTGCTTGCTACTAAATATGGCATAGTAATTATGTATATACTCTCTGTGCTCACAAAAGATGTCCTAATGTCTGGTTTCTCGATCGTCTGCACCGTGACAAAATGGAGGTTACCGTTTTCCTCTTCTTCTTTATGTCTAAAATGATAACAGTCCATCGTTTGTTTCTATTTGAAACTGAACGACGCTAGGAATTCCCTAGCCGATAAACGTTTGCTCATTACGAGCGCGACGCTTAATGCGCCCGTCTCGGCTCTTTATGACTTTCCGCCTATATCAGTCGGCGTTTCCGACACTAAATACAATCTCAAGGTAAGATAAAAGAGCGGCCCTTGCTATACACGGAGACTGTCTTTTTGATTTAGCGTACTATTTTAGTTAATTAATAAAACTTACCTCATTGTCATTAAGGTAGTACTTGCGACCAATGAGCCCCTTAAACATCGAAGATATGCTCTGATGGCTTAAATATAAAATGTGTGTGCTCACTCAAATTAACTATATTACAATTGACATTATGAGTATTATGACTACTTTTTCTAATATTAGAAAGGTTTCAAGAACTGTCAGTAATAGTTGTCACAAAAAGTAATTGACCTATATCACAAATGTATGTTTATGCTTACGATATACCTTGTTTGGTTTAATTATTCCTTTACTTGTGTCTCATCAACTAACTTCACTTATATTTCTCAAAACCAACGGTTCTAGCACTGGTTCATTTTCTTTTCACTCTGGGATTTAAGCATTAGTTGCTTCACCACTATTTTATCATTGTTTTTGTATACCCCTTTGGTACTTACTAATTAATCAAGTGACCATGAAATCACTCGCAAAACGACTGCGTTTCTATATCGGTGTCATCTGTTGCACAATATCGGTGATCCTTTCCGCAGAGCATTCTGCTCTTTTGCTCACACTTCGGTGGCTTTTGGAGGCTTTTTTATATCTTTCTTTATTTTATCAATACTATCAACACGTTTTTTTCTTTTTC
Source organism: Pleurodeles waltl (assembly GCF_031143425.1). Classification (NCBI taxonomy): domain Eukaryota; kingdom Metazoa; phylum Chordata; class Amphibia; order Caudata; family Salamandridae; genus Pleurodeles; species Pleurodeles waltl. The sequence continues at coordinate 974,064,036 of NC_090450.1, read as the reverse complement.
TTTCAGCCTTGAGAAAGCCCCGGCTTATAATGCCAGAGGGGGCGAAACACGTGTTGGCTGTTTCTTTTCTTCCTCTTGTGCCATTATTTTGGATGTTGCTTTCGCTAAAGGAAATGAAGTGTCTTTCTTTCAACGTTTGGAAGTAAAATAATGATTGAAGAAATAATGCAATAAACCTTGAATTTGACTGCTCCAAGAATTTTGTGTGGGACCTTACCTCTCTTCTACGCTGTATACTCGATTTTTGAGGACGTTTGGGTCCCTGTCCTCTGGCTGAGTCCCCTATCTTATGAATTTGGTACTTACACAGGAGAATAGTAATTTGGACCCTCTCCATTTTTGGAGTTTTTGCTTTTCACTATTGAGAACATTGGCTGTGACATTCCTGCTGTCAAGCCCACTGTCACTTGGAAGGAACCAGTTGCCAGTAAATAGAGCACTGATAGAACTTGCACAAGAGGGGGGATCCCAGTGGGATGACAGCTATCTGATATCAGGTCAGGCTCCAACTGGGCACACAGCTCTGTGATTGTGGCCCTGTCCAGTCTATAGGTGAGTATGATGTGCCTATCCTCCAGTGTAGCTAAATCCACCAGGGGTCTGTACACGGGGGTATGTCTCCATCTACTGTTCATCCGCAGCTGTAGGTATCTAAGGGACACAAGAATGAGTAGGTTGTCACAATTTGAACAACTATAGTACAAAGCAGTGCACATCGTGACAGCATGTTTTGGGACAGTGGAATTGTAAAGTATGTGCTTTTTATCCTGTGACGCAGCAAGTATCGATAGGCCTGCCTCCACTTCTGAGGAGTTGGAGCGACTGGTGAATGGGGTCCTACCCCAGTACGGACTGCAGTATGGGCCTCCAGACCAACAGCTGAGTACACTGTGGGCACGATGCATGTGGTATGAATTCATGGAGATGTGTGTGAAGGCATTGTGTAATGGTGGGTAGGGGTATTTTCTCTTGGCGGTGTACATGTTGTGAGCTGCCATATGTGTTTTGCAATGTTGATGGGATCGGGTATGGTGGGCCATGTGTGTGACAGGCTGGACTGTTTGTTTAATGGATTTCTCCTGTATGTATTACCTCTGCAGGTCAGTGCCCATCAAAAGAAGGGATTATGGCGTGCCATCGCCAAGGAGGTGTGCATCCTGGGGGTCTATGGCAGGTGGAGCACCCACTGTCGGAAACAGTGGGAGGACCTGAGACGCTGGGCACGGAAGACCGCGGAGGCCCAGCTGGGGATGGCCTCCCGAGGAAGGGGTGCCCGTCGGACCCTGACCCCCCCTGATGGCCCGCATACTGGCGGTGGCCTACCCAGAGCTGGATGAGCGCTTGAGGGCATCACAGCAGCCACAAGGGGGTGAGTACAGTGGGTATCATTACAACTTATGGCTGGTGGGGTGCTATCCGGGTGGTGGTTGTGTGTTAGTGGGTGCCCCTAAGGCCAGGCCAGACATAGCAGCGTAGGTCCTCTGAAGGGTAAGGGTTGCATGGCAAATACAGGTAACCTAGCTTGTTAGTATTCACTTCTAGACAGGGCTGCCTGTGTCCCAGGTGTGCTGCAGTTGGTGGTGTGTGCTCCTCTTCATGCCTTGGTGGCTAGCCATATCACTGGTAGTGTAATGCATAGTGCGTAGTCCTGTTCCCTGTGTGTGAGGGTGCTGTGTACGCCAATGGTGGTGTTGTTGCAGTCATTGACCCAGTGTATCCTTTGTCTCTCTCCCCCCTTTCTTGTTTTGTCATCCTGTCCTTGTGTGCATTAGCATCATCTGGTGGAGGAGCAGAGGCACCGGCAACAGAGGGAGCTGCATCCCATAGGACCCTAGAGGCAGAGTCCACCAACGCTGAGGGAACCAGTGGGACGGAGGGCGAGGGGAGCAGCACAGGGGAGACTGGAGGGGACAACACAGACTCTGATACCTCCTCCGATGGGAGCTCCCTGATGGTGGCAGACACCTCTGTGACCACCCCAGCTGCAGGTACAGCTGCCACCCCCCATACCAGCACCGCCCTCCCTGTAGCCCCTCAGCGAGTTGCCCGTGCCCGCTCACTCAGGAGGGTGAGCATCTCCTTCACCCCAGGCACCTCAGGCCCTGCCCCAGTGAGCCCTGCTGCCCTGAGTGAGGAGGCTATTGACCTCCTGAAATCCATCTCTGTAGGGCAGTCAACCATTGTGAATGCCATCCAGGGTCTGGCATCCCAGATGCAGCAATGCAATGCATTCCTGGAGGGCATTGATGGTGTTTTGGCGGCCCAACAGACATCGATTCAGGCTCTGGCCTCCTCTTTGATGGCAGCCATTGTCCCTGTTTCAATCGTCCCCCCTCCACCTCCCACTTCCCAGTCCCATCCTCCTCAACTCCAACCCATCCCAAGCACACAAACACCCAAGAGTGGCACAGGCAAACACAAGCACCACACTTCATCACATAGGCACTCACACAAACAACATACCGTTGCAGACACAACAACATCCACAGCCTCCACTGTCTCCCCCTCGTCCTCCTCCTCCACCCCCCTCTCAGTTACATCCACACTCACACCTGTATGCACGACATCAGCATCCACTACCAGCATCACCACACCAAGCAGAACACGCTCCTCACTAGCAGACACCTCCATAACATTCATGCACGCATCCCCTGTGTCCTCTCCCACTGTGTCTGCCCCCCTTCCTAAAGGACACAAACGCAAGCACTCAGACACCCAACAGCCATCTACCTCACATAAGCATACAGCCCATGCACCTGCACCCAAATCCAGCAGACATACACCTCTGACAACCACTCCCTCATTCTCCACTGCCATTACTCCTCCCTCCTCCCACCCCAACGTCCCTAAAAGGCTTTTCCTTGCCCAACTTGACCCCCTCCCTCCCCCTGTCGTGCACGTATGGGCAGGGTACCAAGGACCAAGCCCAGCACCTCAGCCAAACAGTCCACGGGGACAGTGGTAGTACCACCTACTCGTGCAGGTAAGGATACCAGACATACGACACTGAAAGGAAAGGAGCCAGCACCACCAGGGATGAAAGGGAAGAGTCCTGCACCAGCAGTGAAGCAGTGAAGAAGGGGAAGGGGTCTGCACCAGCTGTGAGGAAGGGAAAGAAGCCTGCACCAGCTGTGAGGAAGGGGAAGGACCCTGCACCACCAGGCAGAGAGGGTAACAGCCCATCCACCCCTGCAAGGAAGGGAAAGGGATCCCCGACCCATGAACAGGAGAAGAGGCACTCTACGCTAGCGGAACACCGCCACCACCACCAGCTGTCACAGGGCCCCCACCGCCAGCTGTGGATGTGTAGCCATCAGTGAGTGCAGGGACTACCCAGGAGCCTCCCCCAAACAACACCACCATGCAGCCATCAGTGAGTGCAGGGGCTGCCCATGAGCCTCCCCCAACCACCACCACCATGTAGCCATCACCGCCGGTAGACACCATGTAGTCCACCCTTCAGGCGCTACTGTGCGGGCTCTCCCCTCCAGAACCAGTGAGAAAGACACCCACTCCAGAGACTGTGGCCTTGCAATCCCCAGGACAAGGCACTGGGCATGTTGCCCCCTCCAGAACCCGTAGGGAAGTCACCTACTCCATAGACTGTGGCCTTGCATTCCCCAGGACAAAGCGCTGGGCATGTTGCCCCCTCCAGAACCAGTGGGGAAGACATCCACTCCAGAGACTGTGGCCTGCATTCCCCAGGACAAAGCGCTGGGCATGTTGCCCCCTCCAGAACCAGTGGGGAAGACACCCACTCCAGAGACTGTGGCCTTGCCCTCCCCAGGACAAAGCACTGGGCATGTTGCCCCCTCCAGAACAAGTGGGGAAGACACCCACTCGAGAGACTTTGGCTTTGCACTCCCCACGACAAAGCGATGGGCATGTTGCTCCCTCCAGAACCAGCGGGGAGGACACCCACTCCAGAGACTGTAGCCTTGCACTCCCCAGGACAAAGCACTGTGCATGTTACCCCCTCCAGAACCAGTGGGCTTGTTCCCGCATACGGCCGATGCCCCCCCTCCCTCCTGAGGTGCCTGCCTATTTGCAAACTGATGCCTCTGCACTGTTCTCTCCGGATGTGCTCAGGATTCGAGTTGGGCATTATACTGTGTCCTGTGGCCATGTGGGCCCTTTGAACTTTTGACTGGGCAGTGTCCCTTTTTGTACATGTGTACATTTCTGTTTCATTACCAAATCGAATTATTAATTTTGTTGTTGATCTGATTACAATCACTTTAGTCAATTCCTGCATTATTCTGCCGATTTTCGGGGACAAATTGTTTTTCTTGTGCAGCTGGTTGTGTGTATGGTGTGTGTGTGTGTTGGGTGTGTGTCGTGCATGTGTGTATCACTCTTGTTTTCCTTCCCTTGTGTGCTAGGTGGCTGTACTCACCGTTGTCTGCGGCGTTGGTGTTCCAAGTGGAGCATGGTGTAGAAGATCATCGGGAAGACTTGCAGTTGGGTTCCATGGCGGCATGATTCTTCCCTGTGTCTCCAATGGCGAGTCCTTTCTCTTTTGAGCCCTGTTTCCGCCAGGCTTTTGTTGGCGTTGGTAGCACCTCGGAAAAGGTGGCAGTTTCCTGTGTCTTAATATGGTGGGCGGTACTTTGAATTCCACCTGGCTGTTGGTGGCTACCGCCGTGGTGGCTGTTGTTTCCGCACTGGCGGTTGGTGTGGTACATTGGCTGTCTATTGGGGATATCACCGCCATGGTCATAATTTGGCGGTGATTACCGCCAGCCTGTTGGCAGTATTACCGCCACTTTATATCCCACCGCCAGGGCCAGAAAGAGGGCCATAGTCATTTACTGCAAAGGCATTTTGAAAGGAGAAGGCAGAGAAAGCCATCTCAGAACACTTTAATTGGCCAGGGATATATAACCATATAAAAAGTATGGCAGAGAATGTGTCATATGTCAAAATAGGGGTCAATAGCACCAAACACAACCTTGTATCACTGACCCATCTTAGGAGAACCCTTTTCAAGGGTAGGAATGGATATTATAGGATCCCTCCAAGTTGAGGGTTTGAATAAATAAGGTGTTTTATAATGAAGATGTGGCAATACACAAACACATAGAAAAGAATGATACAATTAACCACAGTAAATTAACAGTAGATCTGTTGACAGTTTTATACACTGTACTTCATTCATTTTTCTTTTGGTTGAGACTCAAAAGTGACACTTGAGGTAGGTTTTGAAAACTTTGAGTGTGGGACAGGCTCTAATTTTTTTTTGGGTGGGGATCAGTGAATTCCTGTGATGGGGTGTAGGTGGTAGAGATATCATAATCTAGATACTGAACAAATTTGTTTTGGTGTAACCAGCAGTTTGTGGTTGACAGATCATAAATTCTTGAATGATGCGAAGCAAGTCACAATGTTAGTAAAGCAGCTGGGATAGGAACTGTGGACCACTTTGTATATGATTGTCAATTATTTGCACAGGGCCTTGTTTTTAGCTGACAGAGCCACCCTGGTTCATGATGAAAGGAAGTGGTGGGCACGCACCTTAGCAGATTAAATACTGTTCTGGTGCAAAGTTGAGAATATTATCCAGTGGCAAGTATAACTATTCATACATGTAGAAGATTTAAAAATAACCGAGAGGTTTCTTGCTACAGAGGAGAAAGTGAAATGCCCACAAGAAAATAAATGGATAGAACTAGGTTGAGGGCTGGATGCAGAGGAGGAGGAAATGTAGTAGGCCTTTGTTATGGAGGAGTTTAACATGAGAAACCTAAGGGTCATCAAAAGTGAGGTATTCAGAGATGTGTGGTTGGATTTAGGAGGAGAAAGGAGAAAAAAAGGAGACTAACCCTGTGGAGACCAGACGTATTTTCTCCTTTGAAGGGTCTTTATGGTGTGTTCAAAAAGGCTTTCTGCTGTCCTCAGAATGCCCCTGGTCAGATGATCTGGACCTCTTATGGGGTTTAGAGACAGTATCACTGTCCCCACCTGAAAAGCTGGGTTTTGTAGATATGGACTTCTGTAGCCATAGAAGTAGTCTTCCTTCTCTGTCCCTCAGAGGTTTCAAGGAGAAGGTTCGACAGATCTTACACCTGATGTTGAGGTTACAGGCAACACAGACAGTCTCTATGTGGGTTATCCACATGCAACCTTTTCTTCCCACAAGATTTGCGTAACGAAAAAGACATATTTTTTGGATGAATCAGACATTGTAGCTGTAGAAAAAATGGTTCTCACAGGAAAAAACTAAGCAGTCTCCTCACAGCTGTCCACTCCATCTCTGAAGAAAAAGGAGACTCGTCATCGTTCTCCTTCTGAGCTGTTGAGAAAACATCAGTTGAAAAATCCGTCAACGACAACAGTGTCAACAACGGCTACACCATCTACTGTCACCGTCATCTCATCGACGAGTCCATCCTCGTCACCAACATTGTTGAAAAGGGCCATTCATACACCCATTTCATCCTCTTAGGTATTTGGCATTAGACCCTTAGAGGCAGTGAATTTAATTTCTCCAGTTTGGGATCTTTTATAGATTCACATGCTTGAATCATCCCCGTCGTCGAGGTGGGAGCTTCACGGTGACTTTAAATATACATAGCAGTAAGTGTATCACACTAGGCCCCAATGGCCCAAACAGGGACTGTTATAGCCTATCCATGTTCTTTTATAAAAACAATAACCAAACTTGAACCACAACCAATCAGGCGTCAGCACCCTCTAGAACACTCCCAACAGAGGCTGTTTCCCTCAGATTTTCTATTGCATGTCGTGTGAAGGGAGTCTCCCTGAGCTCTGCTCAGTTTCTTCTTCTGACAGGAACATTTTCTCTCAGAGAACTTAGCTTTCCAGTGGACAGGATGTCCCAACAAACTAAAAAAGGACTTTTCAGAGATTGTGTCAGTTGTGGGAGAAAAAGACTTCATAGTGATGACCCCCACAAGAAGTGCATTTACTGCCTACATCCAGACCATAAGGTGAGAGATTGTAAGATTTGTCGCACCCTCAGTCATAAAACCCTGAAAGACAGAGAGGGTAGACTTTTTTAATGGCTCTAAAAGCAGAAAGCCTTGGAGTACCCTTCTTCTGAAAAGAGTGAAGCCTCCTCGCAGACTTCTCAGTCCCTTAAAAGGCCTGAAGGTGAAGAAAATCTTCCTACAGAATCTCCAAGAAAAGTAAAAAGAAAATCAAAACACTGTTCTTTGGAAAAGAAAAAAGGCCAAGGGAACACAACCTCATCAGCATCAGAAACACGGTAAAAAAAAACCTAAAAAGGGTTCACTCAGAGCCTACAACACCTTTGGGGAAAAAGGTACCTCCAAAAAGTGCCTCTCTGTCTCTGTCACTGAGGAAAGAGCCGGGAAAATACTCTTAAGACTCTGACAGAAAACGCTTGTCGACGACATCACTATTGACTACGACGTCGACAGCAACGACAATGACGTCGACGTTCACCACAGCAGTCTCCCCATTGATAGTTACGTCGTCATCACTTTCGTCAACGACGATCATCACTGCAAAAATATATAAGATGGCACTGTCGACGAAGACATCGTCGACAAGAGACAAACCAAGAACTTTGTCGTCATCACACCCATCGACGAGACATAAGGCGATGACCCTGTTGACGAAAGAGCCGTCGACGACAAAACTGTGGGAACCATTGACGAGGGAACCGTCGACGAAGGAACTGTCGACAACATCTTCATCGACGACGGCCTCATGGACACACCCGTTGACGATGAATACAGTAGGGAGAACAACATCTGCAAGTGATCTCACCATGCAAACTTCAGGTACGGCAAGGTTTCTTCCTCTCTCTTTAATAACGGTGGGAAAGAAAGTATCTCCAATCCTACCAATGCATACCTCCCCAAGCAAGGTGTTACCGTATCCTCCTCAACACTTATTAGATGACGATGACAATGACAATGACGTATGTTCTCAAGATGATGGAATGTTTGGAGTAGCCAGCAGTCCATCACAGCTTAACGTCAAATGCCAGGACCTTGATGATGATGGTGATGATCAGCATCAGGACAGTTATTCGTCAGCCAAGGTCCAGCCGGATCCGTCATATTCCACATATGGGAACACAGACACCTCTATTCCTATGCCAAGGTCTTTGGTGGCAGAGGTCCTAAGTATGTTGCAGGACTACTACAGAAGGTTTCCGCCATCACTACCAGCGACTCCGACCACGCAGTGTAACCTGCAGGCGGGACTGCACACTCCTCTCCCTAGCCATCCAGGGACACCTCTCAGACGGGATACAAACATCTCTTTTGTTCAGCCGCCGCAGGATGACCCTCAGTCAACAGATGAAGAAAGGGAAGAGGGGGAAATACCGGAAAGCACTCCTAGTGAGTGGGACGAATACCTGATTCCTACGCAATCACCACCGGCGGCAGTACCGGTGGATTTACCCCCAGAGGACATAGGGGGATTTCATAATTTGATGGAAAGAACGACTAAATGTTTTGAGCTACCCATTCTTTCTCGGAAAACTGATTGTTTCCTGTATGACTTTAAGGAGCCATCGAAAAGTCAGTCAGAGCTATACCAATAGTGGACTTTCTATGGCAGGAAGGATTGAAGGCAATGAAAAACCCAGCTACAATACCTTCCCAAATCCTGTGTCTGGAGAAAAAGTATAAAGCCCTGGAAGATACTCCAGCTTGTTTAATATCTCAACCGAAGCCGGATTCCGTGATATCTCAAGCGGCGCAATGCCGCTCAAAAAATCCCTCAACACCAACAACATCCCTGCCAGATAGAAAAGGACGCCGTCTGGACAACATAGGGAAGAGGTTCTCCTCAGTAGCAGCGATAACGATAAAGGCTGCCAACTCGTTAGCCATTCTAGGAAGATATGATCGCCAAATGTGGTCAGACATGTCCTCTTACGTTGACCTCTTGCCCAAGAACGCTAAACTAGAGGCAAAGAAAGTATTGCAGGAAGGAGAGGGGATCGCAGCCAAAGTGATTGATTGTGCGATTGATATCTCACTAACATGGTTCAGGCAACTGGCAGAGGCAGCGGTCTTGCGCAGACAGGGCTGGCTGAAATCTACTTCTTTTAGGCCGGAGGTTCAAAGTAGGATACTTGACATGGCATATGATGGAGAAAGTCTCTTCGGCAAGCATGTGGATGACATTTTACAGTCCATAAAGGCTGATACAGATACGGCCAAATCCCTAGGTACGTTGCAGTACAAAAAGCAACCATTTCGAGGGGCGAGAGGCAGAGGAAGTTACTCCTTTCGTGGGGGTTTCCAAACATATAGACCACAATACCAAAAGGCTCAGACAAGTTTTCGACAGCAGTACGGACAACACCAGCAGCAATACTGATTACCACCTACAGCTGCCTATAGACACCCCGCGAGAGGGAGAACCGTTGCCCGTGGCAGAGACATGGGTAAAAACCAATGACTGGGCATTCATATCAGCTACCAACCCCACCTGTGTGTCAAAGATTGGAGGCCGCATCACTTACCACATCCCTCAGTGGTCGGGGATAACATCAGACAAGTGAGTACTGGATATAGCATCCAGAGGACATACTCTAGAATTCATTCAGAAGCCTCTAAATACCCCTCCGTCAGGACCACCACCTCCATGATTAAAACACCTCCTCAAAGATGTTTATGTAATGTTACGCAAAGGGGCAATAGAACTTGTTCCAACTCTTCACAGGAACCGGCGATTCTATTCCTGCTTTTTTCTAGTAAAAAAACTTTCGGGGGATTGGCGTCTCAGCCTAGATTTGAGGTCCTTAAAAAAGTTCCTGAAAAAACAGACATTTCGTATGGTAACACTTCAGGACATTCTATGCCTCTTGAACACAGGAGATCACATGACATCTCTAGACCTCCAGGATGCATACTTCCATATCCCAATACATCGAAACCATCGGAAATTTCTCAGGTTCATTGTAGCTGGTATGCATCTACAGTTTGGTGTCCTCCCATTCGGATTAAAGTCGGCCCCCAGAATTTTGACCAAGGTGCTAGTGCCAGTAGCGGCCCATCTACACCAGTTGGGAATAAAAGTCTTTCCATATCTGGACGACTGGCTCATAAAGGCATCCACAAGAGCTCGAGAGGTAGACCACACAGCCGCTTGCCTCCGGTTGTTCAAGACTCTAGGTCTAACCATCAATTATTGCAAGTCACACTTCCATCCCAAAACAGAAGCAGAATTTCTTAGCAGCAATACTGGATACTATCCAAAGCAAGGCATTTCCATCTCAAGAGAGACAATGAAAGCTATCCAGCATGGCTCAAAAGCTATCAACAAAAAAGTTTGTTTCAGTTCAGACTTACAAATCATTAATGGGAATGGTCACTTCATGTATTCCACTGATCCCAAATTGCCAATTGCACATGCAACCTCTACAGGAGCAACCAGTGTCTCCATGGCTCCAAGTGAATGACTCCTTCGACAATCGAATTCTCATCACACCAGAAATGCGAACTGCTGTGTCTTCGTGGGCAAAACAGACCAACTTATCCAAGGGCCTTACTTTTCTTCAACAAGTGCTGCAATATATAGTAACGACAGATGCGTCGCTCAAGGGTTGGAGTCCCCACCTTCAAGATCTGCGGATAAGTGGCAACTGGACACAAAAGGACAAACAGCTTCACATAAACCAACTGGAGTTCAAAGCAATAGATATGGTGCTGAAAGCTTTCTTACCAAGAATTCTAAACTCAAAAATTCTCATCAGAACGGACAATACCACAAGTATGTTTTACCTCAATAAACAGGGAGGCACAAAGTCCTTGCAGCTTTTACGGCAAGCTCAGATTATATGGGAATGGGCCATAGAAAACCAAATTTCTCTGAAAGCGGAACACCTGCCAGGGCAAACCAACCTCCTAGCGGATGCTTTGAGCAGGACATTCATCCCGTATCACAAGTGGGAACTCGACCAGCAGGTTCTCAACCAACTTTTTCAGAAGTGGGGCAGGCCAAATCTGGATCTTTTTGCCACATACGAGAACAGGAAATGCCCATATTACGCAAGTTGGCATCCCCAGAAAGGGTCATGGTGAAATGCGTTTTTGATGAGATGGTCAGGAGTCTATGCCTACGCTTTTCCCCCGATTCCGCTCATCCCCAGAGTGATCAACAAAATTAAAGCAGAGAGATGTCGACTCTTACTAATAGCACCTAGGTGGCCCAGGCAGGTTTGGTTCACAGAGCTCCTTCTGTATTCTGAACAACCACATGTTCTACTCAGACAGACACCAGCCCTGCTGACCATGCACCAGGGCCAAGTCAGGTATCCGGATCCTTCATCTCTACACTTATCGGCCTGAATTCAATGAATACTCCACCTTGAACATCTCATCAGAATGTGGAGAAATATTAGCCAAGGCCAGAGCGGACACCACCAATAACACGCATAAGCTTAAATGGAAGCGTTTCTGTTTGTGGTGTGCTGTGGAAGGAGTACATCCTATCTCGTCAGTCCCGGAACAGATACTTCCTTATTTGTTGCACTTAGCAAAATCTGGGCTTTCATACTCTTCCATACGAGTACATATGGCGGAAATCTCAAGATACCGCAGTTCTCAGCACACTTCCTCACTATATTCTGCCAGGATTATGAAACAATTCCACTAGGGCCTTTTTAGAGTTTTTCCCCCGGTGCGTAAACCTCCACCATTATGGTCCCTAAACATAGTGTTAGGACAACTCATGAAGCCTCCTTTCGAACCAATCCACAGGTCAGAGTTAAAATTAATCTCTTGGAAGACCTCACTTTTACTGGCTCTCACATCAGCAAAAAGGGTGAGTGACATACCAGCCTTCACCATCAAAGAACCTTTTCTTCAGTTCACTCCAAATGGGGTTATACTTCGAACAACTTCTAAGTATATTCCAAAGGTACCATCAAATTTCCATTTGGTCTTAAAAATGTTTTTTCCTAATCTACAGACGGTTGCGGAGAAAGCACTGCATTCGCTGGATGTAAAGCGATGTTTAAAGTTCTATCTTCAAACAACACAGAGCATTCAGAAATTGGACCAGCTATTTGTGGCTTTTGGCGATACAAGAAAGGGCTCTGCGATATCTAAGCAGACCATTGCCAGGTGGATCGGTCTAGCAATCCAATTTTGTCATGCCCAGGCAGGAAAATCGCTTCACAGTAAAGTTAAAGCCCACTCTGCCAGGACGGGAGCCACATCAGCTGCGCTCTTCGCAGGAGTACCCTTGCAACACATTTGCAGGGCGGCAACATGATCCAGCCAGCATAGATTTACAAAGCACTACTGCCTCGAAGAGACAAACAAAACAGACACAGCTGTTGGGCAAGAAGTGCTGAGACATCTATTCCGTTAAGGTGAGCCTCTCTGGTTATCCCACCTTCCACTTGAAAAGGTATGTGATCTATACTTGCCTAATATTATCATTGTTATTATTATTCTTATAACTATTATTATTATTATTATTGTTGTTATTGTCGTTAACCGCTTCTGTGCCGCAGATGTAACGTTTATGTCCTGCGGCACAGTGCTTGTGTGCCCAGGACATAACCATTACGTCCTGGGCACAGAGCTCAGAGGGAGCGCTAGCGCTCCCTCTGTGGTCTTCCCTCCCACCCCCCAAAGGCAGGGATGGAAGGGGAAGCCCTTCCCCTTCCACCCCCATTCCCCCCCACCCCCCCTGTGACATCAGCGCACGATCGCGCGCTGACCTCACAGAGTCCCCCTCCCATCGCGCTGGAAGCTCAGCTGTATTTTGGCTAATTTCTTGGTCTCCTTCAGGGGAACCCACAAAGTCTGGGTACCTCTAGAATCCCTAGGATGTTGGAAGAAAAGGACACAAATTTGGCATGGGTAGCTTATGTGGAGAAAAAGTTATGAGGGCCTAAGCACGAACTGCCCCAAATAGCCAAAAAAAGGCTCGGCACAGGAGGGGAAAAGGCCTGGCAGCGAAGGGGTTAATATTATTATCTTATTGTTCTTATTATTATTATCTTTCTTAAAACATCTGTATATTGATTTCTAATATTAGCTGAAAGTAGCATCATTCCTATTATTATGGATGTTATGGCTAGTTTAAACAGTATTACTGCTTGCTACTCTAATTCCAGCATGTGAATCTATGAAAGATCTAATACTAGAGAAGAAAATTGGTTACTTACCTGTAACTATAGTTTTCCAGTATTGGTGTCTTTCATAGATTCACATGCAACCCACCCTCCTCCCCTCAGAGGCTCCCCCTAATCATAAAACGATCTACTTCATACTCATACTAGAAAATCTGAGGGAAACAGCCTCTGTTTGAAGTGTTCTAGAGGGTGCGGATGCCTGATTGGTTTTTGTTCAAGTTTGGTTCTTTTATGGTTTGGTTCTTTTTTATAAAATAACATGGATAGGCTTTAACAGTGTCTTTTTGGGCCATTGGGGCCTAGTGTGATACACTTACTATGTATATTTAAAGTTACCGTGAGGCTCCCACCTTGACGACGGGGATGATTCAAGCATGTGAATCTATGAAAGATACCAATACTGGAGAACTATAGTTACAGGTAAGTAACCAGTTTTCATCGCCACCATTCAAAAGTAGATTTTTGACAGAGCAATCCTCACAAAGACAACCGTCGACGAGGTCTACTCCATCATCTACAGACCCACTGTCTACAGTCCCATCATCGAGGAAGCCACCATCGACAACTCCACCATCAACGAGGACATCGTCATCGACACCACCGTTGATGAGCCAATCATCGACAGCACCGTTGACTGGAAAGACATTACTGCCACCATACACAATAACTACCTCTGCTTTAACGTCAACTGACCCTGCAACTACTGTTCGGATCACCAAGGTCGGAAGAACTACTCTACATCATGAAGAAACTTCTCCAAGCAAAGTTTCATCCCTGCTGTCTAGCCATCGATTGGACTGGGAGGAATCTGAAGATGAGGGACCCTTCAGAACTTAATAGATTAATATCAGGATGATGACAACAACAAGTATGACCAGCAAGACTATGATTTATAATATACCCCTCATGAAAAACACCATGAGCATTACGACTACCACCAACCAAGACATGAAACTGTACAGATGCATGCGTCCCTTACCCAAGATTTGAAAGTCATGCTCCAAAACTATAGGTGCAGATTTCAGGACTCTACCCAGGATCAGTCACAGCAGCCTCCGCAACCTCAATCTACTTCTTCGGCTACACAGAGGAGAATTCCTCCTCTTCAAGCAACACCTTGGCTGACACCAACCTCAACAATAGCTGCACCTTCCAGAAGAAGAGAGGCAAGAGGGAGAGATCATTGTTCCCCAACACTCTCACAATGAATGGGATGACTGTTTAGACCCTACACCATCTCCTCCACGTCCTCATCCATCAGACTCCCCTCCTGAGGACATTGGGGGTTTCCACAGCTTGATGGACAAGGCTGCAATACATTTTCACCTGCCAACTTCAGTTTCTCAAACTGACTTTTTTTTTTTATGACTTTAAAGAAAAGACCAGAAAATCAGTAAGAGCTAGCCCTATTATTGACTACATCCAGAGCAAGGGCATAAAGGTTATTAAGAACCCAGCTACAGCTCCACAAGTACCACCTCACTTGGATACAAAGTACAAAGCTACAGAAGATTCCCCGGCTTGCTAAATTGGCCATCTGAAATCTGACTGTCTCCCAGGCTGCTGAAAGGCGTTCCAAGAATCCTTCCATTCCCATATCTGCTCCAACAGACAAGGAAGGCAGACCAGTGATTCCCAACCTGTGGTCCGGGGACCACTGGGGGTCCACAAAGCCTCCTCAGGGACTCTGCAGCTTCTCAGAAAATTAAATAATCTTGACAGATTAGGTCCCCAGCTTTTGGTAATGACTCAGTTGGGTGGTCATGGGACCCAATAATATTTCAGTGGGGGTCCTCAGATTACAGTAATGATAAATTGGGGGTCCACAGAAGTCAAAAGATTGGGAACCACTGGATTAGACAATGTAGGAAAATATTCTCCTTTATGTCAGCTATCACTGTCCATACAGCCAATACCCTTGCAATTCTAGGGCGTTATGACCACCAGATGTGATGTGATATCTGCACTTTCATCAACCTCATCCCGGAGGATAAAAGATCTGAGGCAGAATAGATAGTACAGGAGGGCAAACATAGTTCTTCAGAACTCATCAATTGTGTCCTAGACATCGTCTCCACAGGTTAATGCCAGTTAACTGGAGCAGTGGTTTTATTTCATCAGGGATGGTTGAAGGCGGCATCTTTCCAACCAGAGGTCCAACCCAAAATCTTGGGCATGGCTTTTGATGATGAAACGTTATTTTGCAAACACATAGACAACGCATTATTGCCACTAAGGATGGACAAGGACACTGCCAGGTCACTTGGGACTTTGCAGTTTAAAAAAATGTCCTTTCGAGGGGCCAGAAGGAGAGGTTTCTCTTCATACAGAGGTGGATACCAGCGACCACATCCATCACAATCTCAATACAGGCCTTCCTACCATCAGGCCTATCGCCTGCCACCCGAAGCAGCCTATAGCAAGCAAGACGGAAACAGCCCCCGCGGGGACGCAAGCCGGAAGCAATGACCTGAACCAGGTACCAACTACAGTTCCTCTTTTCTGCCATTTCACCCAAGTGGGCGCAAACATCTCAAATTAACTCCATCAGTGGAAGGAGATAACATCAGACAAATGGGTGTTGGATATAATAAGTTATGGTCACACCTTGGAGTTTGGGCAGAGACCCTCAAACCATCTCCAGAAAGGAGCACACCAACCCCATCTTCACTTACTTAGTAAAGAAGCATTAATAATGCTTTCCTATGGTGCAATAGAGAAGGTTCCACCTCATAAAAGAGGATTAGGCTTCTACTCCCGTTTTTTACCTGGTGAGAAAGAAAATAGGGGAATGGAGACCAAAACTGGATTGCAGAAAATTAAACAAATTCCTGCACAAACAATCTTTCCATATGATAACCCTTTCAGACATCCTTCACCTTTTAAACAGAGGAGACTACATGACATCACTTGGTTTGCAGGATGCCTACTTCCACATCCCCATTCATCCCAGGCATCGAAAAAACCTCTGCCTCACTGTAGCCGGTACCCACTATCAATTCAGAGTTCTCCCTTTCAGACTGAAGTCAGCCCCTCGAATCCTCACAAAATGTCTCAGGCCAGTGGCAGCTGCATTTCACAAGCAGGTTTTTAAGTTTTCCCATACTTAGATGACTGGCTACTGAAAGCGTACTCACCGCAACAAGCTTCCCAAACCACCAGCGCCTGTCTTGCACTATTTCTCAGTCTAGGCCTCAGGGTAAACCATCAGAAATCTTCCACCATACTAACGCTAAAGATAATTTTTTTTGAGTGCCAATCTTTACACAATCGAGAACAAAGCTTCTCTTTCGGACGACAGACAACAAAAGTTATCCAGTCTGGATTTCAAAATCTCCAAAAGAAAGTCAGTTTCTGTGAGACTTTTCAAGTTACTCCTAGGGATGGTTTATTCGGCAATAAGCCTCTAGCACAACTAAAGATTAGATCACTACAGGAAGAGCTGCAGAAGCAACAAATCCAGTCTCAAGGATCCTTCGAGGACTTGATCAGTGTTACCCCAAGGATGGTAGCGGCATTACACTGGTGGACTCACATAAATCACATATCTCAAGGGCTGATGTTCCTAACCCCCAGTTCCAGACTTTGGTGGTCATTATGAACACGGCGGGAAACACTGCTGACCGCCGTGGCGGCGGTGAACAGAATGACGCAGTTGGCGGTGAATGGAAACCCGCCATATAATGATCGAAAATCCCAACCCCGCCAAAAATCACCAGACCACCACTCCCCGCCATGACCCTGTCGGCGGGAATCCCGGACCTCCCCACCCCGCTACCGCCAAGCATACCAACATCCCGCCCTCCAAATAATGATGCAGAAATCACCTTGGTGGACAGTGGAGGCCGAACGACCACTGGCGGCTCCGACCGCCACCGGCGGCAAGTGGACTTAACAGCAAGAAGTGCACACATTGGATAACCCACACACCTGACACATATCCATAACCCCATAAAACACCCCCAGACATACACCACAATCCTTTGTAACGAAACCAGGCCAAGAAGATGGAGAGCACCAGAGGCAGACATCGAACGCCAGCATACAGTAGATGCACACCGACCCACAGAAGAGCAACCTCACTGTGTTCCCAGCCCCGACACCATTCACCACACTCACCATGTCACCCCCAAACATCCTGGCTTCCCTGAAAGGGAGTTAAGGACCATGGTGGACGAGATCCTGAAGGTGGAGCCAAAAATATTCGGGCCGAGGTGCAACACACACCCATCGCAAGGAAGATGGAGTTATGGCAAAACCATTGTGAACAGGGTCAATGCAGTGGGACACCATCTATGCACTAGGGACGACATCCGGAAGAGATGGAACGACCTGCAGGGGAAGGTCAGGGGCATGGCATCAAGGCACCACATCACAGTTCAGAAGACTGGGGGAGGACAACCACCAACACCACCAGAATACAGACTGGGAGGAAAAGGTACTGGCCATCCTACACCCTGAGGGACTCACTGGACTCACTGGAGGAATGGACTCGGGTAAGTCATCAACATATACCCCATATACACCATACCTGTAATGCATGCACCAGCCCACCCCACCCACACCCACCAGGATCAACACCCCACCCAGGCATCAGCCACTAAATCCACCCCCTGCATGACTACAAACCCACTAACAGGCCCACATCCCTCCCCCTGTGCACAGTCACCTACCCCTGCAAGTACCCACAATGGAACAACACCCCCCTCCACAATGCAACCCCACAGTCGACGCTAAATGCAGTGTCAAACTCACAAAGGCACCCTGTAAGGCCACTGAAAGTAACCCCAGCACAAAACAGCCCAGTCCTGTTCACCTCAAACATTCATGCAGCTGTAACAGACATGTCTATGTCCCCCAACAGGCACCACCACCCATGCAACCCCAACGGACGGGACAAGGAGTGCCGCTGCCCCCCAGGGAGACAGATGCACCTCACAGGACACTGGTGAAGGATCCCTGGACACTGATGAGCAGGCAGGCCCCTCACACAGTCCTGGACTCCCACCATGCAGCAGCCCCACCCAGGAAACCACTGTCACCCCTACCACCCAGTCAAGACCAGCAGCCCAGGGTAAGCGTCCCCACACCAGTGTATCCAGGCCACAGACTGGTGGAACACAGGTACAGAGGCCACAGTCTCCCACTCCCAACATGTAGGAAGGTGAGGGCCCCAGTACAAGTTGTACTGCCAGACCTGTGCAGGGGACACAGGCACAGGGGACTAGGGCAAGTGCAAGGGTGGCAGTGGGCCAGGGGGAGGCCACAGGATGGATGCAGCAGCCCAGGACGTGATATCAGAGGTATTGGGGGCCTACCAGCATACCCATGACAGGTTGGCACAGATTGTGTCCACCCTGGAGCACAGTCAGAGGATCCAGCAGGAACACCACCAACAGGCCAGGGAGCATTGGAAACAGCACAACGCCACAATGGCCACCATAGCAGGAGCACTGCTGCAGCTGGCCCAAAACCAGTCTGACACCCACACAGGACAAGAGGCCCCCACTACAGCACCGGAGACCCACCATGAGAATACACCATCAGCAGAAACATCCCAGGAACTACCCTCACAGGAAACCCAAGGGCCTACCATGTCATCCCCTGAAGATCAACAGCAGGCGCCAAACGGACCCTCAGGCCAAGATATGGCACTGGAACCCCAGCAAAGAACAAGGCCCCCTTCAAGAAGTAACTCAGCAACAAACTGCACACTAACCATCCCACTCAATCAGCCACCACACATTGCTAAGAGGCAATATGAAATATAGTAAGAAAAGATGGACCCATCATTAGTACCAACAAGGCTGCCACCATGTTGGTCTTGAGGACACCCACCCCTTACAACTTGCCATAACTGTAAATAGCACTATTCACTCACTTCAACACATATCACACCTGTAACACTGTCCCCTGTGTTAAATTGTGAACAAAGTGAAGTATGCATGCAACTGGCTGATAACTACTTTATTGTCAAATCTGTGCATGAAGGGAGTCCTGTGTGCCTAAATGTTGGCAATAAGTAAATGCAGAAAATTTCAATCTGTACCATGCAGAAGTGGACAATGTTACACCTATCATTATGAACCCCCCTATATGACTGAGCACACTGCCAGTATGTGTCACAAACCCCAATGTCAGGCCCAAGTCCCACACAGTTACTGGAAGTAGAGTTGTATCAGTTGGGTCCTGAAATTGACATCTTCCCCTTCCTCATCATCACCATGACTCTCCTCACCTCTCTGAGGTAGCTGGCCAGGTCATACAGCATCCTCCACCTCCAAGAGGGGGATAGAATGTCTCACTGCCACGTTGTGCAGCATACAGCAGGCCACCACTATTCTACACACCTTTTCAGGCGCATAGGCCAACGAACCCCCAGAGATATGTAGACAACAAAATCTAGCCTTCAGGAGACCTATAGTTCGCTCTATCACCCTCCTAGTACGTCCATGGGCCTCATTGTAATTCCTCTCTGCATCCATCCTGGGATTCCTCACTGGTGTCAGGAGCCAACGCAAGTTTGGATAGCCAGAATCACCTAGAAAAAGGTGCAATACAGAGTTGTCATTGTTATGCCCCTTAGTCAGACAGCCTGGCTGTCTGCTATGTGTCAGTTAGTGACAGACACACTTACCTATGATCCACCCTCTGTCCTCTTGGAGGTGTTCCATCCTGTGTGGCACACTACTGTTCCTCAACACAAAGGAATCATGGACTGAACCTGGGAACATGGCATTCACATGTGAGATGTACTGGTCTGAAGTACATACCCATTGGATGTTCATGGAGTGAAAGTTCTTTCTGTTTCTGTACACCTGTTCACTCACTCTTGGGGGGATGATCGGTATGTGGGTGCCATCGATGGCACCTATAACATGAGGTACGTTGGCAAAAGCATAGAATTCCGACTTGATGGCAGGGAGGTCAGTACTTTGGGGAAACCTCACATAGGACTGCAGGTGTCGTACAAATGCATTCAGAAATCTTGTCAGTACCATGCTGAACATTGGCTGTGAAAATCCAGCATCCATGCCCACTGTCACTTTAAATGAGCCCGTGGCCAGGAAAGGAGTGCAGAGAGCACCTGCACTTCAGTAGGGATGGCATGCTGATTATGATTTCCCAGAGTTAGTGCAGGATCCAGTAAAGCACAAAGTTCCTGAATTGTTGCACGTATGAGTCGGAATTGATTATGATCTGACGCTCCACCATGGTCCTCATATCCACAAGTGGTCTGTACACTGATGGTGCCCTTCCTCGCCACAAGGATCGGTACCTACAAGGGGTTTCAAAAAGGTGTGATGAAGACACATACATGGGCACACATTTCATCATTTGTGCACTGCATAGTTCATTGTAGTGACTCTACATTAACTGCTTCCTGACAGATCTACATCACAATGAGGGAACAGAGTATTTCATGTGTGGTATATTATGGAATGGACACATGCTTAGGTGCTTCATGTGGCTAGTAGGGGCTGCATTGTGCAAAGTTTTAATTATAGATGCGTAGTTACTGCCAAAATGTCTGGCCACTGTAATCCAGGCCTTTCGTTGTAGAAGTGACCTCATACCGCTAGCGGTTTACGTCACAGTGTAAGGCGGTGTTTACCGCCGTTCGCACCGTCATTGGTTAACATGGATGCCAAAGGGGAATCCTGGCATATCATGATCGCCGCTGGCGGTGACGTTGCACACCGCCGCGGAACGTAGGCGAGTTCGTCATCGATTATTCACTTGACTCCCTGATCTCGTGCGGACAGGTAATCCACTGTGTGTACTGCTGTGGCCTGCCTCTGGCAATGCATAGTGGCTTGTGTTGCAGGGGAAAGGGCTCCGGCCTTCACCCAGGAGGAACTGGAGAGGCTAGTGGACGGGGTCCTGCCCCTGTACACAAAACTGTACGGACGACCAGAGGTACAAGTGAGTCTGGGTTTGGGGGGCACTGTTTGGGTGTAATGGATGGTGTTGAATGGACATATGTGTGCACCTCTGAGCCTGCATGGGCCGTGGTGCATGACATGCTGCATGCGTATGGCCTGTAAGTCTGAGAGTACTGTCCGTCCCATAGTGGACAATTAGCCAGCTGTACCTATCTTGCAAGTGCCTGACCTCTGTGTTCCATATCTGTGTCACCCTTTTAGGTCAGCGCCCACCAGAAGAGGGCCCTTTGGCATGCCATTGCCAAGGAGGTGCAGACCCTGGGGGTCTACAACCGGCAGAGCACCCACTGCAGAAAGAGGTGGGAGGACCTGCGGCACTGGGCGCGTAAGATCTGTGAAGCCCAGCTGGGGAAGTCCTCCCAACGTGGAAGGGGTGCCCGTCGGGCACTGACCCCCCTCATGCCACGTATCCTGGCGGTGGCGTACCAGACCTGGATGGGCGCTTGAAGGCTGCACAGCAGTCACAAGGGGGTGAGTACTCATTTCACAAACTTCAGTCTGGAAGGATGTCTGTGTGTGCATTAGGGTTCATGCTGCTTAGAGGCAGGGACTCCGACTGGTGTCCATCTACTTTATGGTCCCCAGAGGGTGTAGCAGTGTCTTTATCAGGTCTCCCACACGTCGCCTCCTTAGGTAGTCCAGGGGATGTGTGTAGAGCAGTACTCAGTGCCATGGCCATGGGCATAGTGAACGGTGCTGCCTGTTGGGTGTGTCTGGCCATTATGTACCTCCATTCAGCTATTTACAATTGTCTCTCCTGTTTTGTCTCCCCATCCCTGTTCTCTTGTGTTGGTTTGGTACAGCAGCAACATCTGGCGAGGGAGCTGAGGCACCGGCAAGTGGGGAAGCAGCAGCCCACGGCTCCTCGGAGGCAGAGACATCCGACGCCCAGGGGACCAGTGGGTGGTGGCGGACCCTAGTGGCCACACCACTACACGGACATCTTCCGTCCCCCCATTCCATCACCGCCCTCCCTTCTGCTCCCCACTGAGTTGCCCGTGCCCGCTGACCCAGAAAGGTGGGCGTCTCCTTCGCCCCATGCAACTCTTCCCCTGCCCCAGTTAGCCCTGATGCCCTCACAGAGGAGGCTATTGACCTCCTGAGAACTATTTCTGTAGGGCAGACAACCATTGTCAATGCCATCCAGGGGCTAGCATCAGAGGTGCAGCAGACAAATGCCTATCTGGATGGCATTCACGGTGCCGTTTCTGGCCTACAGAGATCTTTTCAGGCTCTGGCCTCCTTTTGGACGGCAGCCAGTTTCCCTGGCCGTTCCGTCCCCCCTCCAACCTTCTCTACCCCTTCCAGCACCCCACTCCCTTCACCCGTCCAAGGCACACATTCAGACACGCAGTCAAGCACATCAACACATAAGAAGCACACTTCTAAACACTAGCACCACACCTCCCACCACAGGCATTCACACAGACATCAGACACATGCACACAAACAACATCCACTTCCCTCAGTGTGCCTACCTCTTCTACCTCCCTGTCTGTCCCCTCTACATCCACACCCTCATGCACTGCACCTTCAGTCACTGTTGCTGCTCCTCTTACTTCACTCACCACAATAGCAGACATTGATACATGCACCACACCTGCACTCACCACAACTACTGTAGTTGACACATGCAGCACACTCACCAGACTTGCAGACACCCACACAACATACATCCACACTAGCTGCCTGTCTTCTCCCACTGTGTTCACCTCCCCTCCAAAAACACACAAACGCACCAAGACACCCACCGATCACACATCCACCACACCACAGCATACTGTCCAGTCACCTGCACCCACTACACGCACCCCTACACCACATATATCCATTCCCTCTGCCTCCACTCCCACGCCCTCATCCAGGACCACCAAATTGCTCCGAAGAAACTTTTCCTCTCCCGTGCTGACCTCTTCCAACCCACTGGCCCACCCCGTCTTGTCCCCAAGCGTGCTCACCTCCTTGCCCTTTCCACTCCTTCCACTTCACAGCCCACCCCTGTCTGTCCTTCACATTCCCGTGCCCCTTCCCCAGAGGAAAAAAAGGCCCAGGCTGAGCCGGTCAAACCCCCCCCCCGCTTCAGAGGACAAGCCCACCCCCCCCCACCTTCCAAACGAAAGTCCAAGGCCCACCCCGTCGCAAATCCCCACCCCCACCATCCCCTGCCCCCGTTCCGTGAGGTGCCTGGATGCCCCTTTGTTGCCCCATTAGGTGGAGTACCGTGCACTTGTGGGAGTCAGGTTGGGTCCGTTGTGGCCCATGGCAATTGTAGCCGTACGAACTGGCCATTGGCCCTGGTTGGACTATTTGGCTCTGTGAGCTTTCATTAAAAATTTCTGTGTGGCCTGTGTTTTGGTGGCACACTGTTGAACCCTGGTCTTTTGTTTCATTGTTTATGGGTGTGGGGCATTTGTATGTACTATGGTCAAGTTGGATTTGCCTTGTGTCAGGTAAGTACCTCTTGCTGTGGGGTGTATGACTTGTGCTGCTGTGAAGGGTTAGGGGGGGTGTTGCAGGGTGGGTGGAGTGGGTGGGTATGTGACTGTGCCCTTTCCTCCCTTGTTTCGTAAGTTGCGGTACTTACCATCGGCGGCGGCGGTCTTGGTTGTGGAGGTATATGGCAAGGAGCAGGGCTGGCATGATCTGCAGCTCTCTATCCATGTCTGCTTCGGTGCGTTGTGTGGGCCTCCGGTGAGTGTTTCCTTAAATTTGGTTCATTTCCGCCTGGCTTTGCGTGGCGGTGGTTCCCGCCCCGAAACTGGCGGCGGACTGGTGGTTCATTATTTGATGGGCTGGTTGGGCCTTTCCGTCTGCCTGTGGGCGGACTCTGCCGTCGTCGTTGGCACTCTTCTGCTGCCGGTGGGTGGTTTTCGGGATGCCTGTCTTTCGTTTGGGTTATTATTTGGCAGTCCGGCCCACTCCTCTGTTGGCGGTTTTTACCGCCAGTGCTGAACGGACCGCCGCGTTCATAATGAGGGCATTTGTCATTACAACAGACTCTTCCCTGTAGGGCCGGGGCAGTCATTTGCAGGATATGTGGATCCACGGAAAATTGTCCAGCTATCAGAAAGTGATGCACATTCATCTCTTGGAATTAAGAGCAGTGTTACTCATATTACAGGTGTTTCAGCCACAGATATCTGGCTCTTCCGTGCTGGTCTATATAGACAACATGACCAGCATGTATTACATCAACAAACAGGGAGGCACACGATCTCTGTCCCTTTCTGAAGAAGCGCAAGCTCTTTGGGATTGGCTCACAATACACAAAATCTCCCTGAGGGCAGAGCACGTGTCTGGTGTGAACAATACTCTAGCAGACACACTCAGCAGAACAAACAACATTTGCCACAAATGGGAAATAGAAAAACAAGAGGTTGTCAGGATCTTCTTGCGCTGGGGCAAACTGGCGTTAGATCTCTTCGCAACGGACAAGAACGCCAAATGCCAGTTCTACGCCAATCAGTACCCGCTCCTGGGGTCATGGGGGAATGCTCTTTCGATGCAATGGTCTGGGATCTTTGCATACCCTTTTACCCCCTTCCCATTGCTTCCCAGGATTCTCAGAAAGATGAAAACAGAGCACTGCCGGCTCATCCTGATAGCTCCCAGGTGGGCCAGACAGCATTTGTTTCCGGAGCTGATTCTATTATCAATGACCAATCCCATCCGT
Organism: Pleurodeles waltl; assembly: GCF_031143425.1. Taxonomy (NCBI): domain Eukaryota; kingdom Metazoa; phylum Chordata; class Amphibia; order Caudata; family Salamandridae; genus Pleurodeles; species Pleurodeles waltl. The sequence goes on along the minus strand of NC_090450.1, from coordinate 974,039,318 downwards.
CTTCAGAGGAATCTAAGCCTCTTGACAAGGAGCCAAGGCCAAATCTTACACCCGGAGCCCGCCTCCTTCTGATTACATGCATGGCTCCTGAGTTCTATGTGTTCCGAAACGTGATCATCGAACAGAAATGCAGAGATGTACAGGCCAAAAGTAAAAATAAGGCTGAAGTGGAAAAGGTTCTATTCTTGGTGCCAGCAAAGCAAATTGCACCCGTTTGAGGCCTTTCCTGAACAGATCCTACCTTAATTTCTTTAACTGGCCAAGTCTGGCCATGTTCATGCCTCAATTAAGGTTCACCTTGCTGTAATCTCAACATACAGGCGTTCCCCATAAACTGCATCACTTTACTCTACAAGACTCATCAAGCAGTTTATGAAAGGGTTACTCAGTTCGTTTCCTCCTGTGCGAGCACCCCCCCTGGAATGGCATCTCAATGTCTGGCTCTAGCAATTGATGAAATCCCCATTCAAACCAATTCAAAAGCCTAAACTCAAGTTCCTTACATGGAAGGTCGCAATTTTACTTGCTCTCACATCAACCAGAAGAGTCAGTGAGATACAGGCCTTTACAATTCAAGAGCTCTTCCTGCACTTGATGGATGAATTTGTCATTCTCAGAATAAATCCGAAGTTCATTCCAAAGGTTCCATCCCATTTACATTTTAAAGAACCGGTCATACTACGAACATTTTTTCCAAACCCTTCTACGCCAGCTGAAAGGACTCTTCACACATTAGACATCAAACGATGTCTGAAGTTCACCGTACTAAACAGACTTGCAGAACGGATCAGCTGCTAGTCTCTTATAGTCAAGGGGGTCAAGGGACAGTGGTGACAAAGGCCACAGTAGCACGGTGGATCTCAGCAACCATTCAGTTTTGCCACTTTAAAGCCGGCAGACCACTGACGAGAACGGCTAAAGCACATTCGACTAGAACAGTGTCTACTTCAGCAGCTCTCTTCGCAGGCATCCCACTGGAGAAAATATGCTGAGCTGCAACATGGAAAAATACTCACTCCTTTACGTAGCACAACTGATTAGAGTCAGCACAATGCAGTGACTCGGCCGTGGGACAGACTGTACTACGCCATCCATTTCATTAAGTTGAGCCCCTTTCCTAATATATGCGTTTTTTATTCTTGTTTTAATTGATTGCTTATCCAAATATTCAAGTATGGATGTTTAGAATTTCAAAGTTATTTCCATTCATTTTATACAGATAAAATGTATATGTTATATTGACTATTATAATACGTTTTTACCCTTACCCACCATCCACTACGGGTCTTTGCAGTTACCTGTAATACTGCTTGCTATTCCGATTCAAACATATGAATCTATAAAAGATCCAAACAACGGGTGGTAGTGGTCCAAAGGGTGCACTTCCTGAAATGTATCCAAAGTCATCATCTGTTATTAGAATCTGAAACAGTCCAAGTGTACCATAGCATAGTACTGAAAAGTATTGTATGCTTTACTACCCGAAAGCATATGGTGGTGCAGGGAGACACCATAAATATGGTCATAGAAATGACACAGCGCTCCTAAGCAGTCCATAATAGCAAAGTCATCCAGATGAGTTCGGTAGTAGTGAGATCTTATTTATTGGTGGTATAGACATCAATATGGCAAGAAGAGTATGAATCCACAGCCAACATGTGTTTCGTCACACTCATGACTTTTTCAAGGCTGTAAAAATACCTAAATACATGTATGACAAAACCTTATACACAGATGTGGAGGATGATAGCATGAAGTCTATATTTATAGAATAGTGCTGGTTTTTGTCTTGCGAAGAAAGGGGCAGATGGTTCATCACCCCTACATGAAAAAAGGGGGAGCAAGATCATAGTCCATCTGTGCAATTAGTTTGTGACAGAAAATAAGATCAGTGAATAATATGAATGGAGAAGAAGAAGGAGAGACAAGTCAAAAGTACGCCCAAGTAGTCCAACCCATAATGCACCAAGTGAGTAAAAACATACGAACAGTAGATATATGGAATTAATTGAATAAAGTGATCCATGAACGGTGTAAAAAGCTGTCAAAGTTTATTGCAATGTCCTTAGAAACCAAACCGAAGGTGTACAGGTAAATATAAAAATATTTCAGTACCTTACGATGTCAGAGAACGCTAATATCATGAAAGCATCATCATGCCTGTAGGTAAGAACAGTCTGGCGTCTAAAAAAACATAAAAGAACAAAATCAAATGCGGCAAGAAAGAATCCCATTAGTAGGTATATGTAGATGAGCAACAAACTACTCACCTTACGATAGATAAGTACAGCTCAAATTTGAGTAGGAAACTGGTCAGTACTCCAGTAGCCATAGCAAGAAATGTCCATAACAACCAAAAGATGACGATAAGTCCATTCCTGAAGGCAAGGAGATGAAAAGAAACTATACTAAGGTATAGCAGAATTAACAGAACAAAGTACCAACCAATATTGTTGTGAGAAATCAACCTAATAAAATATATATATATATATAGAAAGGACAAATATATTAAAAATTAACAAAATAGTGTTCCCATCAACAAAAATAAAAAAGTTAAAAAAATATATAAAAAAATAAGATAAAATGGAAATATATGGTCACAGTGAAGGGAAAGCCCAAAGATATGATACAAAACCAAATATGTAGACAAAAAGCTTGAAAAAGACTAACACACGCTGATGGAGTGTGTCACTGCCAAAATTGCAACCTGCAGTGTCGGTAATTTCAAAAGGCCTACTAAACACCACAGAGGTCCCCAATCCAATTATGTATTCATGTGCATGGCTACAAGTAAAAGAATGTATAACAAAAACAAAAATCAAACAAACTGGAACTACATTTCTCATAAAGAGACTGCATGCAAAATCTCCCAAAACGGAGAAAGGCTAACACAAAATACATTGGACGATTGAAATGTGGCAATACCAATATATATGCTGCAGCCCATAGGGATCCCCTGGAACCCCAATGCCCTGGGTGCCTAAGTACCATATACTAGGGACTTCTGATGGGGCACCAGTGTGCCAATTGTGGATGAAATATAGTGATAACAGTTACCAACAACTACATTTAGGGGAGAGAGCATAACTACTGGGGTCCTGGTTAGCAGGATCCCAGTAGACACAGTCAAACACACTGACAAACAGGCCAAAAGTGGGGGTAACCAAGCTAGAAAGAGGCTACCTTCCTACAGTGTCATCAACAGGAAGCAAAATCTCATATATTTTTATTTGCATCCCGGATTCAAGTTGGAGGCTGTCAGAAATTGGGTCTTTGGTTAGCAGTTAGGTTACCCCCTGTCCAAGCAAGGACCCTCACTCTAGTCAGGGCAAAGTAGAAACACGCCTGGTTAACCACCACTCACCCGTTTGGTAGCTTGGTACGAGCAGGCAGGCTTAGCTCAGAAGCAAGGTGTGCAATGCAGTGAAAACACTATAAAACAGACACCACACCAGTTTAGAAAACTAGGGCATATGTATCTAAATCAAACAAGACCAAAACCTCAAAAATCCAACATACGCAAGTCAAGATATGAATTTTCAAAAGAATAAGAGTCTTACTCCATTGAAAACAATAGAAACATTGATTTCACACGAAGTACCTGGTTTGCATCAATTCCTTACTCGCAAGTGAGGCCGCGTGTCATTTCTTCTCCGTCGGGCCAGCGATGCATTGATTTTCTCCCTCGCAAGGAAGCAATGCGTCAATTTCCGGACGGGGCACCTTGGACCTGCGCAGGGTCAGGATGACTTTGATGCCCAAGGACAATGCATGAGAAATCCGGTCGCACAGTGTTAGAAAACCGTGCTGCGTGGGGTTTGCGTTGTTAGCAGCCGCAAGTGGGTGTTGCGTGTCATTTCTCCATCCGCGATGTATTGCTCTCCCAGCTGCGATGCAGGTGGGGCATCGATTTCAGCCATGAAGCCGTTGGCGCGTCGTTTATCAGCTGCGTTGCAGATGGTGCGTTGAAAATTTCCCCGCATGGCGTTCTGTGCTTGGATTTCAGCTCTTGTTCTGCCAACTTCACCTTTCAAGGGCCCGGGTACCACTTGGCAGGAGTTTCAGCAGAGAGTCCATCTGCTGGCAGAGGCAGTCTTTGATGGCCCTCTGACTTCAAAACAGGAGGCAAGCTCAGTTCAAGCTGTTGGAGATTAATCTCACACAGGAATGCACAAAAAAGTCCAGTCTTTGTCCCCTTTCACAGGCAGAAGCACCAACTGCAGGATAGCTCAACAAAGCACAGTCACAGGCAGGGGCAGCACTTCTCAGCTCTTCAGCTCTTCTCCTTGGCAGAGGTTCCTCTTGAATCCAACAGTGATTTTGAAAATCTAAAGTCTGGGGTTTTGGGTCCACTATGCATACCCCTTTCTGCCCTTGGAGTAGGCAAACTTCAAAGGACAGTCTCTGTTGTTCACAATATCCTGCCTTGCCCAGCAAGGCCCCAGACACACACCAGGGGGTTGGAGACTGCATTGTGAGAGGGAAGGCACAACCCATTCAGGTGTAAGTGACTACTCCTCCCTCCACTCTAGCACAGATGGCTCATCAGGATATGCAGGCTACACCCTAGCACCCTTTGTCCGACTGTCTAGAGGGGATTCACAAACAGCCCAACTGTCAAACTGACCCAGCCAGGGATCCACAAACAGGCAGCCACAGAATGGTTTAAGCAAGAAAATGCCCGGTTTCTAAAAGTGACATTTTCAAACTGACAATTTAAAAACCAACTTTACTAAAAGATGTATTTATAAATTGATAGTTCAGAGACACCAAACTCCATATTTCAATCTGCTCCCAAATGGAATTTGCACTTTAAAGTTATTTATAGGCAGCCTCCATATTAACCGTTGAGAGAGATAGTCTTTGCAACAGTGAAAAACAAATTTAGCAGTATTTCACTGTTAGGACATGTAAAACACATCAGTACATGTTCCACCTTTAACATAAACTACACCCTCCCCATGGAGATACCGAGGGACTACCTTAAGGGTGCCTTATAAAAAGGGAAGGTTCGGACCTGGCAAGTGATACACTTGCTAAGCCGAATTGGCACTTGCCTGACAAGTTTGGCAAGACCTACAGTGTGCATCTGAGTGCCTGCCCATTTGGGGCCAGTAAAAGTGGGTCACAAGCCGTTCAAAGTTCATGTACTGCCCCAAATGACCAGCTAAAGGCACATCATGAGCCAGACTCAGTAGGAAGGGTCTGAAGCACTGGGGTACCACCAGCACACAGGCTGACCCAGGCTCAGCAACCTTAGGCTCACTATATAGGAGGCCATCCTCCCAGTAAATCAAGTGTAATCCATGCTCCTTGTCAGATGCCTGGTCTGCAGCCTGCTGCCGCAAACCCTCCAGAGTAGGGCATGTCTTCTGTGTCTCACAGAATGCCTCCCTGGTGGGTCCCCCTTCCTGCTGCCACTGCGTCAGCTCAGGGACCTCTCCCAGTTCAGCCACTTGTTCCCCTGTAGGCTCCAGGTCTTTCCCCCTCAGGTTCAGCCTCCTCCTGGATCGTGGGAACATCTGGTGCGTGTTTCCCGCACCCCTTAACCTTCCTCCTTCTGAAAGACACCTGGGCCACTCTTTCAGGCTCCAGGGTCTCCTGATCACTCTGATAGGCTGCCATTGACAAACACCCACCCAGGCAGACCCAACATGTCCAAGTGAGACCTGCGTTCCACCTCCTTCCAAGAGGAATCCTCCAGGTCATTGCCAAGCAGACAATCTACAGGCATGGTTGGACTTGCAGCTACTCTCAAGGCACCTGACACCCCTCCCCCCCATTCAAAGGGTGCACCGGGCGCTCTGAGTTGTCTACTGCAACTACTTGGTGAACTGCATGGGGATCTATCTGCTCTTCAGATACCAGGTGACTTCTCACAGTAGTCACACTGGCTCCCGTGTCTCTCAGAGCCTCCACCCTCTGTCCATTGATGGTCGCCCACCTCATGTACTTCTTAGTGTTCTCAGGCATGAGAGTTATCTGGACCATCTCTCTGTCCCCTGGTGAGACAAGGGTCATCTCAGCTGGCTCCCACCCACCTAGAACCAACTCCTCCCCAAGCGCTACACTGGCCAAACCCTGTGACTGAGCACTAGTGGGTGCCTGTATCCACTTGGGACACTTGGAGTCCCCCTTCACATGACCCATCTGGTCACATGCATAACATTTGCGGGAACCCTCTCTGCAGGTTTCCCTTTGGAAAATCAAGGCTTCTTTTCAACTGGGTGTTGGGAATCCTGACCCTAGAAACTAGGTTGAGGGCCTTTAGAGCACCCCCCCTGTTGTCCCTTACCCCCCTTTATTCTTCTGAAAGGGACCATGCCCACCTTTTGCGTGGTCTTCCCCCTACCTCCTCTGGACTCTTGTGCTTTCCCAACGGTCCGCTTCCTGGGGTCAGTCAACTTGCTGTCAATCAGGTGCTGGCGCAGCTCTGGAAAACACAGACTATACAAATGCTCCCAAGCAATCAAACTGTACAGCCCCACAAATGTTGTTACCTTACTGCCCTTCACACAACCATTCAGTGACCTGCAAAAAGAATTAACACACTCCAACCATTTTTGGGATTCCTTCTTTTTGTAGGACCTAAACTTGACCTTATACTGATCAGGGGTGAGACCATGCCTTGTGAGTAGGGCGTCCTTCATGATAGAATACGTGAGCCCTGAGGATCCCCTAAGGATGTCAGAGCATCCCTCCCCTCTACCTCAAAGTGCTTCCACAGACCCGCCCCCCCAATGTGCTTCAGGGACCAGATAGATTCATATGGAGAGCAGACTTGTACCCCTTAAACCACAGCTTTGTCATCCTCCCTCTTGTAATCTATTACTAGGTCCTTTTGGGATGTGTAACCTCCTGTCAGGCTGCAACTGATGTACTGCTAGGTACATAGGTAATACTTATCTAAATCAAACAAGACCAAAACAAAAAAATCCAACATACACAACTCAAGATATGAATTTTCAAAAGAATAAGACTCTCTCTGTATTGTGTGTTTGCCTCAGAGCCACTGCCCTGACACATGCAGGCACTGTAAAAACATGCCCAAAAGGACTCTGAAGGACAGAGAGAAAATCAGACTTCATGGTCTTCATGAGAGGCAGAAAACATCGTCCTCTTCGCTTCCCAGGCAGTCAACAAGCCATTCTCAGGAGAGACAGGCTAGATCGATGTCAGCTGGTAAGAAGGTGCCTGTCTGTTCCCCGTCGACGTCATCGCTGCCACCGTCGCATCATCGCAGATTGCCGTCAACTGCGACCCGACCGACGTCGAAGGATACGACGTCGAAGGATACGACGTCGAAGGCGCATAGCCATCATCGGGACAGATCTCCGTCGACGGCAACCCACCGATCGACGTCGAGCCAGCACCGCCGTGCTCGTATGCCGTCGAAGGCATCACACCCCTCGACGGCACAGAAGACGACGTCAAGATCGCCTCAACGGGGAGAGAAGAGGCTTCTGTCGTCAGCGGTCCATCACTCGACGGCAAAGCATACGACGTCGAGCCGCGCACATTCAAGGGACCACCGGTCGCCGTGGTGGCGCTCGACGCCAAGACCTGAGCAGTCCACGGTACTTTCTTCGACGTCGGTACACCTTTCGACGTCGAGACAGGTACTGCCTATCTCTCAAGGGGAAGAGCATCATCAACCACCGGCTGACAAGAATGTCACTCCACCAAGTCCAGTGGTCTCCATAAGGAGTGGATCGCCTAGACGGTCAAGGGGCTGCATCGCCAGGGCACATCTCGCCCATAAACCTATCGCTAAGGTGGTTGGAGAGTCTTAACAAGGCGCCTGCTTCTCCAGACTCTCAATACTCGCGGATGTATTCACCATCAGCGTCGAGGACACCATCGCCAACAGCGCATACAGAACGGGCTCGTTCTACGTCTCGCCAGTCTGCCACTAGGCCTCGGCACACTACAACAAGATCTAGGAGCAGGTCACGCTCCCAGAGGAGGTCTAGGTCAAGGTTGCGCCATCACAGAAGGTCTCCTCCTTGGTCCACATCGTCGAGGTCTTCCATAAGAGGTTACTCCACGACTCTGACGGATTCTCCACCAGCTAGAGTTTCCCAGGTGGATGACATAACAACTTTCAATGAGGTGCTGCTCAGGGGAGCACAAAAGCTTAATATTGATGTCCCGGAACCTTCAACCTCCTCGTCAGTAATCTTTGAAACCCTGCAACACAGGACGGTTTCAAAGAAGTTGTTACCACTCGTGCCTGGTCTTCTCCAGCCAACCATGGAGACTTTTTTAACGCCAGCAAACCTCCGTTCAGCTCCCGCTAGGATCTTGAAAAAATACAAGGCCCCTGATCAGGATCCTTTGTTTCTCAGGGCTGATCCACCAACAGACTCAGTCATATTAGCCGCAGCCCGCAAGACGCATTCAGTGGCGTCATCCTCTACGGTTCCACCGGACAAGGAGAATAGACACCTGGACTCTCTGGGGAGGAAGATGTGTGGCACGGCGGCGTTGATGATGAAGGTCTCCAGCGCCTCAGCACTCCTAGGCAGATATGATCGATCCCTCTGGGACTCGCTGAACAGATTTGCGGAAAAGCTGCCTAGAGAGGACAGGCAGGACTATCAGGAGATCCTTCAGGAGGGAAGTCTGGTGTCCAATTAAATCATCAGTGCAGCAGCAGACGGTGCAGACTTGGCGGCACATGGATACGCGCATGGGGTTTGTGCGAGAAGATCTTCCTGGCTGAGGCTCACAGGATTAAAGCAGGAAGCGCAACAGCGTATCATGAATCTTCCGTTTAATGGAAACTCGTTATTTGGAACCCACACGGATGATGAGATGGCACGTATGAAGGCGGAGGTCGACACAATGAGGGCAGTGGGCCTCGAAAGAAGGAAAGACTTCAGAAGGAGGTACAGGCCTTACGACAGGCGCCCGTTCCAACAGAGGGTTCAAACCCCTCATTGGTCCCAGAGACCACAACAGAAGCAAGGGCGTCCCCTCTTCCAGTCTCGCAAGGCCACAGGAGACCGAGGATCAAACAGACCTCAGCAGTCTACCCCCAAAGCCCCCGCAAAGCAATGAGGGTTCGCTTCCCTTAATACCGTACACCACTCCGGTTGGGGGAAGTATCACAGCGTTGACTCACGAGTGGCATGGCATAACAAAAGACAAATGGGTGCTGAACATTGTAGAGAGTGGATACTCTCTTCTTTTCCGACAACCTCCACCTCATTTGCCACCAACCAAGTCGAGACCTGCTCACATGAACTTACTACGTAGAGGTTCGCGCTCTGTTACAGAAAAGAGCGATAGAAAAGGTGCCAGCCGCACAAAGAGGAAAGGGGGTATATTCCCGCTATTTTCTAGTAGCAAAAAAGGGTCGGGAAGGAGTCTTCAGACCGATTCTAGACTTGAGGCTGCTGAACAAATACATACGGAAGCAAAAATTCAGAATGCTGGCTCTTCATCAGATTTTCCCTCAACTGCATCGAGGAGACTGGATGTGCTCCATAGATCTGCAGGATGCGTATTTTCATATCCCGATCATTCCCAAACATCGGAAATTCCTACGATTTGTGAGAGCCTCCCAACACTATCAGTTCAAGGTGCTTCCTTTCGGCCTAAAATCTGCCCCTTGCGCATTCTCCAAGTGTGTAGCAACGGTAGCGGCGCATTTAAGGAAGCAGAAAATCTTCATTTATACATACCTAGACGACTGGCTACTGAAAGCCTCCTCTCCGGAACAGGCGAAAAAGCATCTAGACATTGTGCTCAGTGTGTTCCGATCTCTAGGTCTGCAAGTCAACTTCCAAAAGTCCACCCTCATCCCAACACAAACCCTCCACTACCTGGGAGCGATACTGAATACAGAGCTCGAAAGAGTGTATCCTTCGGAGGAACGACTGTTATCAATAAGGAGGAAGTGTCACGATCTTCTGGGTTCCCCCGCGCCAACGGCCCGTCAGGTGACATCTCTGTTGGGCTCCATGGCCTCTTGCATTTTCATTGTCCCGAACGCCAGATTGCATATGAGACCTCTTCAAGAGGCTCTAGAGGAAAACTGGAATCAACACACAGGCCACTGGGAGGCCAAAATGCTTCTTCCGGTAGGAGAGCGACAATCATTACAATGGTGGATGCGCAGACATCACATGTCAGTAGGAGTTCCTTTTCACCATCCAATCCCGTCCGACACTCTGGTAACTGCTGCATCGCTTCAGGGCTGGGGAGCTCATCTGGGTTCCCTTCAAGCTCAGGGCTTGTGGTCCAGCAAAGAGAAGTTGTACCATATCAACCTGCTGGAGCTCAGAGTGGTTCATCTGGCTCTCAAATCATTTGCTCCATCGATTCAGGGAAAGTCTCTCTTGGTGCAGACGGACAATACGACGACAATGTATTATCTGAATAAGCAAGGAGGGACAAGATCCCGGCCCCTGTCTCGGGAGTCTCAAGCCATTTGGCATTGGCTCATAGCGAGGGGAATGTCTCTTACAGCCATTCACCTCCCAAGGCAGCAAAACGTGGAGGCGGAGTTCCTAAGCAGAACCCTCGAGGACGCCCACGATTGGGTTCTTCACGACGAGGTCGTCAAAGACATCTTCGTTCAATGGGGTCAGCCTCAGATCAGTTTGCAGACGAGGTAAACAAAAAATGCCCAGACTTCGCGTCCAGGTTCTACCGTCTGGGGTCTCGAGGGAATGCCCTGTTGATCGACTGGTCAGGGATATTTCTCTACGCTTTTCCACCGATTCCCCTGATACCAGCGGTGATAAACAAACTCTACAGATCCAACACCAGAATCATTCTCATAGCCATGCAATGGCCTCGTCAGTTCTGGTACACGGATCTCCTCAACCTATCAGAACAACCGCACAAGAGGCTGACGTGGAGCCCGGATCTCCTTTGCAGGCTGGAAGGCAAGATTCTTCACCCCAACCTTCCCTCTCTGAGCTTGACGGCATGGCTACTGAATTCCTGCAGTATGGGCAACTAGGGCTCTCGCAGGAATGCATGAACATCTTAAAGGAGTCCAGAAGGCCTTCCACGCGGCGCTCTTACGCGTTCAAGTGGAAGAGATTCTACATATGGTGTCGTCAGCAGGGTCAGAATCCTATTCTAGCTCAGGAGGAGGTCATATTGTCTTACCTGCTCCATCTGGCGAAATCAGGTCTGCAAGTGTCATCTATTAAGGTACATTTATCTGCCATTACAGCTTATCGTAAGTCACCTTCTCAGGAATCCTTCTTTACAATGCCAGCAGTCAAGGATTTCTTAGAAGGTTTAAAGAAGGTTTTTCCACCCATTCGAAAACCCTTGCCTCCATGGGAACTGAACATAGTATTATCTAGACTCATGGGCCCTCCTTTCGAGCCTATCCACAAAGCTTCTTTGCAACACCTTACGTGGAAGACAGCTTTTCTCGCAGCCATTACTTCGGCGTGGAGGGTCAGTGAGATTTAGGCTTTGTCCTCCAAGGAACCGTACACGGTTTTCCATGAAAATAGAGTTGTTCTAAGAACTCATCCATCATTCTTACCGAAGGTGGTGTCGGATTTTCACATCAATCAGACTATATCACTACCAACTTTTTTCCCCAATCCGGATACTCCAGCGGAGAAAGCATTGCACTCCCTGGATTTGAAAAGAGTGCTAAAATTTTACCTGGATAAGACCAAATTGATTAGACGATCTCACCACCTGTTTGTAAATTACGGACATATGAGAACAGGCAATGCAGCCTCAAAACGAACCATATCTAGATGGATAGTTTCATGTATTGTTACTGCATATCATTTGGCTAACAAGCAGTTATTGGCTAGGCCTAAGGCTCATTCGACAAGAGGAAAAGCGGCTACTGCTGCCCTTCTTAATAATATTCCAATCTCTGAAATCTGTAAGGCTGCTACATGGAAATTTTTACATACATTTACTAGGCATTACTGTTTAGACTCAGATGCCAAAGCGGACGCTCAAGTTGGGCAAGCGTCTCTGAGAAATTTGTTTGCATAGTGTATGTTTTTTTTCCTGCACTTCTATTAGACAGTCCGCAGAGATAAGGGATGGGCTTGCTAATCTATTCAATATTTATGACTATTGATGAGGATCCCCTGGAAGAGAAGGATAAGTTACTTACCTGTAAATCCTAGTTCTCTTCCAGGGGTATCCTCATCAAAGTAATAAACAACCCACCCTCCTCCCCGGACGCAAGTCTCCTAGAAGTGGAGGACAGACCATCTATCTAATCTGTTGGATGTGTTGTCACCGTAAAAAAGTACTGACCTAACTGTGAACCAACTGTCACCTCTCCTTCACCCCTGAGGCATGGTGGGATACTGGAGGTGCTCAGGGTCTTAAAGGCACGGTGCCAAATTTTGTGGTTCTGCCGTATTAACCTGCATGCAGCCTATTGGCTAATAATGCTCTATTGTTTTCAATGTAGTTTTTTCTCTTTTTTCACATGTCTTGCTGGTACTTCTTTTCCTGGGCCCGTTTATGTGGCTTTGGAAAGTTTTTTCTTGTAATTATAAAGGAGAGTGTTTAAAAAAAAAAAAAAACTCCATAGAAATAAAGCATTTTTGCCTGTTTATCAATATAGTCTGCATTGCTGTTATACACATGTATACATGAATCTGGTATGAAAATTGTCTACTAAAAAATGCTATATTTTTCATATATATTTCATACTTATACATGTGTGTTTTTTATATATGCTCCGGGATCCCCGCACGAGGGCGGGAATATTCAATGTTTATGACTTTGATGAGGATACCCCTGGAAGAGAACTAGGATTTACAGGTAAGTAACTTATCCTTCTATGCTTAACATGTACATAGGTCACTGCATAGTTTTCCTATATTATTTAAATAAACGCTTATGGGTCTCTGTTTTATATATCACAATATGTAAATGTTATAATTATTTTATTTACAAATGCTTTACTATTTAAATATTGAGGAAAATATCAAATTAACAAAAATTATATAAAAGTATACAATAAAATTGCTTAAAATAAAGTGACACTTGAAAGTGTGAGTTTATAAAATATAACTTTAATAGTCAACATATTATCTTTCTTATACATGTATATCCTCTCTGTGTACTTATCTATCTATATTTGTATTACTTTACTGCTACAGTAGAAGAAAAATAACATTTGACTCTCTCCAATACACTACTCTACGTCTCACTCTGTACCTATCTCAACCTATTTCAATACATCCTCTACCTCCACTCTCCGACTCATCCCAAACCTCATTCTACTAATATGTCCTCCAAAATAACCCTTTCTAAATTCTTCCCTCATGTGTCCCTCCTTTAACTCACCCCAAACCTCATTTTATTACTGTGATCTCCCTAATCCATGTCTAGAGATTTTTCCCTCCTCCATCTTTCCTTTTACTTACCCCAAACCTCATCTTACTACTATGTTCTCCCAAATAACACTTTCTAGACTCTTCCATCTTCCTTCCTTCCATTATCCTATTCAATCCAACAATCAGACTTGCATGTTCACTGGTCAAATATACTCATATTTCCATATACTTATCCACTAAATACCTTTTTGGGTTCTGCAGTAGTGTACCACTAGCTTGAAAGCGATTTAATGCCTCGTCAGGGGTAGTAACCACTATATAAATATAAATACAATTCTCTCATAAAGGATTTCCATCTATAATCATAAGCACTGAATAGTCCTGCCCACATGCTGGGACCCCAGAGCAGTTTTTCATAATATACCTTCTTAAGTGTAGATGTTCACTTTTCTTTAGGAAGGCCTGCAGAGTCACTTAAGAAATGAAAATATTATGCAGCCTATAGAAACAGGCTGCAATAGCCCAGTTACTCATCTTGTACTTAGAAAGGGGGCCAGGAGATTATATATGTATATAATTTCATGTTGTTTTTGTAAAGACAGCATAAATGTTTTTCCTTTTTTTGATGGTCCACTCCTACCCTCAAAACCCTTTTTTGGTAGAGTAGAGAGAATCAAGAAAGGCAGGCAGTGTAGCCCCATAGGCTGCCCTTATACGAGTTAAAATAGAGGCTGTACCTTTATGAACCTAGAGACCACCAGAACCCCATCATGCTGAACAGGTGGCAGTTGCTTGAGTTCTTTTTTCTGGCTCCTTCTGACAGGATCATTGAGCATGGAGCTCAACCAATTATTGTTTTTTTTTTTTCAAGAAAATTCACATCTGAATTTTAGTGACGACAGATACATTCAATGTCTTTAGTCTCTACCTACTTTTCCTGTCATTTTCTGACAGGAATTTGTATTTTTAGCCTAAAAAATGGCATCTCTTTTTCATAAGTGCCCAGACTGTGAGAGAAAAAAGGCTAAGACAGATCCTCACAGAGTATGTATTCTCTGTCTTCCAGATACTCGTGTTCCTGACATTTGCCATATTTGCAGGAACTTTTCAAGACGCACCTTTTGCAACAAGGAGAAGATTCCCCTTCAGGGTGCAGAGGAGCGGCAACAGCTGAAGATGCAATCTGCAGGTGGGAGCTCAGGGCGAGGAAAAGTTCAGTCCTCTACCCAGGTTCTATCATCTGTCTCTGGAGGTCGTCCCAGACAGAAAAGGACTGAAAGACGTCATCGGTCTCGCTTGACGTCAAGAACATCATCGTTGAGAAGAGGTACAGCGCTGACATGCTCGCTGTCCATCCAGGGGTCGACATTGAGGAAACACTGCAGATCAACGTCAAGACAGCAGGTACCAACGTCTATGACAACAACGTCAGCCGACAGATATAGTTCGACGTTAAGGAGCCCAAGGTCTCCTCGCCGTTCCCCATTGAAATCTTTATCGACGTCGATACATCACCATTGATCGTCGTCGAGACACTCTCCGTCGCCGTCAAGGCAGACTCCTATGTTGAGGTGTCAACGTATGCCATGAAGGAGTAAATCAATGTCGAGGGAGTGAAGACGGTCGACGTTGAGAACTATTTCGGCCTCCTCCAGACTGCAGGAAACAAGCAGAAAAAGGAGATGGATCTTCAGTTCGCCAGACTCCAGGTATTCTGGCACCTACTCCCCATTATAGGATGCACCAGCAGATCCTCTGACAGAGCCACCCCTGCTTCCTTCTTTACAGCCTACTCCACCTACAGCACCAAGCCTCAAGATGCCTGCTTTGCTACCATCAGCGCCTCTACCTTCTGCGCCAAGATGCAGATCTCACTCCTGTTCTCATCATAAATCATGTCACTACTCCAGATGCCACCAACGCAGTTCAAGGCGCTTGTCTGCATCATCAAGACGATCCCACCATTGGCACCATTCAGGAAGGTCTCCGTACAGACCCACCACCAGACCCGGTTAATGTAGTGGCTGCACAGACACAACATGCCCCTTCTCCTACTTCCACAGTTCCACCGGACAAAGAGAGTTGCAAACTAGACTATGGCCCTCATTACAAACCTGGCTGTCGGTGTTAAAACTGCAGTAATACCACCAACAGGCCGGCGGTAAGAAAAATGGAATCACGACCGTGGCGGAAACCGCCATCATAGACAGCCACTTTAACACTCCGACCGCCACGGGGGTACAAACAAACAGCGCGGCGGACACCGCCAACAGACAGGCGGGAGACAATGTACCACCCACCCTATCACAACAGGCCTATCCGCCACATTTCCGGGGTGGAACCCATGCGAATAAAAACACGGCGGAAACAGTACACAGAAGGGAAAACACTCACCTCTCCACACCCCACGAGGAACCAGGACACCATGGAGCCCGAATTGCAGATACTGCTGATGATGGTCTTCCTGCTCCTCTATCAGGAGCTCCAACGACGGTGACGACGACCACGGTGAGTACTGCACCTACAACACAGGGGAGGGGGGAGGCAAAAGAGAGTGACACACACACGCAACACGCAACACCCCCACCCTCACCCACAACACCATACACACAAATACATGCTGCAACATTACATATACCCCCCCCCCCCCGGAATAACGCAAGGACAAAAGGAAATGATTTGAACAAATGTAATCATGTGAAATATCATTATCAAAATTCAAAATCCAGTATATACAATTATGTAGACCAACTACACAAGTCCGGATAGTGCACCATTTCATTGTGCGTGGACCACTGGGCCCAAAATGCATGGGCGAGGCCCACACATGATACCTGACTCCAAACGGAGAGAACACTGGAGGGGCATCAGGTAGAAAATATACAGGCACCTCAGGGGGAGTGGGAGGGGGGGCACCTCTGCCTAATGAACGCACAACGCCACTGCTCCACAAGGGGGCTTCATGCCCACTACTTTATCCTGGGGAGTGCAAAGCCACAGTCTCTCCAGTCTTTTAAGTGGGTGGTTTGCCCACTGCTTTATCCTGGGAGTACAAAGCCACAGTCTCTCAAGTCTTTTCAGTGGGTGGTTTGCCCACTGCTTTATCCTGGGGAGTGCAAAGCCACAGTCTCTCAAGTCTTTCAAGTGGGTGGTTTGCCCACTGCTTTATCCTGGGGAGTGCAAAGCCACAGTCTCTCAAGTGGATAACAGTCTCCACTAGTGCTTCATCCTGCCAAGGACTGAGGTAGTGGATGTATTTCTCCACTGGTTCTGGAGGGGGCTTGGTGCCCAGAGTGCTTCATCCTGCCAAGGACTGAGGTAGTGGATGTGATACTCCACTGGTTCTGGAGGGGGCTTTGTGCTCAGAGTGCTTCATCCTGCCAAGGACTGAGGTAGTGGATGTATTTCTCCACTGGTTCTGGAGGGGGCTTTGTGCCCAGAGTGCTTCATTCTACCAAGGACTGAGGTAGTGGATGTGATACCCCATTGGTTCTGGAGGGGTCTTTGTGCCCAGAGTGCTTCATCCTGCTAAGGACTGAGGTAGTGGATGTATTTCTCCACTGGTTCTGGAGGGGGCTTTGTGCCCAGAGTGCTTCATCCTGCCAAGGACTGAGGTAGTGGATGTATTTCTCCACTGGTTCTGGAGGGGGCTTTGTGCCCAGAGTGCTCCACATGCAGTGTGGCCGGAACAATAAACTCGCCTGGGTGTGTGTGCCACGAGATTGCCAAGGTACAGGTAGCATGATACGCCATGGAGGCAGAGACATACCCCACACTGCTGCAGCTTCGCATTCCATATGCAGGTGACAACTGTGATGAGAGTGATGCTTCATGGAAGCTGCCCAGGGTCCTGGAACTCACCACCAGCCGCGGACGACTGACCACTGGGGATGGTAGCCATGTCTGCTGTGGTTCTACTGTCTGAGGACGTCGCGGGGCCGATGGCGGTGCTTGCGGCGGTGTCAGTCGTGGCGGTGCTTGCGGCGGTGTCAGTCGTGGCGGTGCTTGCGGCGGTGTCAGTGGCAGCGGTGGTTGCGGCGGGGTCTGTGGCGGCGGTGCTGGCTGCGGGGTCTGTGGCGGTGGTGCTGGCTGTGGGGTCTGTGGCGGCGGTGCTGGCTGCGGGGTCTGTGGCGGCGGTGCTGGCTGCGGGGTCTGTGGCGGCGGTGCTGGCTGCGGGGTCTGTGGCGGCGGTGCTGGCGGCGGGGTCTGTGGCGGTGCAGGTGGCGGTGTTCTCTGCCGTACAGGTTGGCGTGCACGTGAACAGAAGGTGTGACACTGGTCCCTCAGTCGGTGCCACCATGCCCTCTCCTGACCTGCCCTTCAGTTTTTGGCCCTTCCCCACCTTTGATGGTGGCGCAGCTGTCTTGCCACTATCCCCTTTCTTTTTCCCTGACCCCTTGGTGGCAGGTGTTTTCGGCTTCTCCCTCTGGGATGTGAGCACCTTTTTCACGTTGGCAGGTGGTGGAATGTCCTTGCCCTTACTCCGTGGCAGACTGGCAGCCCTGATGGTTGGCGCACTCCATGACCCCATAGTTGCTGGCACCACTGTGCCTGGGGATGTGGTGGCTGAGGTGCTGGGCTGGGACCTGGAAAGCCTGGCCCTAGGGGAAGGACGGGGGGAGGTGTAGGGAAGAGGTCAATGTTAGCCAGGAAAAGTTTTTTAGACACACTGGGATTGGTAGATGGAGGGGGTTTGGGAGTGGAGGAAGAGGTAGTGGTTGTAGGAGGTGTACGTCTGCTGAATTTGGGTGAAGGTGCATGGGCCGGAGGCTGTTGTGAGGTGGATGGCTGTTGGGTGGGTGTGTGCCTGCGTTTGTGTACTCTAAGAGGAGGGCTCACTGACACACTGGGAGAGGACACTGGGGATGTGTGAATGGTAGTGGGGTGGTGAGTGCACGTGAGCGGTGTGTGGTGATGGGCGTGCTGGTGGATGGAGGTAGTGGCTGAGGATGTAGTGCATGCAGGTGTGAGTGGAGACGAGACTGGGAGGGAGGAGGGAGACGTGGAGGAGGGGCACACAGTGGGGGAAATGGATGTTGGTATGTATGCATGGGTATGATGCTTGTGTGAGTGCCTGTGGGATGATTGGTGCTTATGTTTGCCTGAGCCATTCTTGTGTGTTGATGTGTGTGCATGCCGGTCTGATGGTGTGCTTGGGATAGGCTGAGGTACAGGGGATTGGGCCTGGGTGGAGGAGGGAGGCTGGACACAGGGACAATGGCTGCCATCAGTGCTGAGGCCAGAGCCTGAAATGCTCTCTGTTGGGCTGCCTAGCCAGAATGAATGCCCTCCAGGTGTGCATTTGTTTGTTGCAAATGCCTCTCAACACCCTGGATGGCATTCAGAATGGTAGACTGCCCAACAGTGAGGGATCTCAGGAGGTGAATAGCCTCCTCACTGAGGGCAGCAGGGCTGACTGGGGCAGGGCCTGAGGTGCCTGGGGCGAAGGAGATGCCCACCCTCCTGGGTGAGCGGCGACGGGACACACACTGAGGGGCTGCTGGGAGGGCGGTGCTGGTGGGGGGGTGGCGGCTGTACATGTTGATGCGGGGGGCGCAGAGGGGCCCGCCACCGCAAGGGAGCTCCCATCAGAGGAGGAGTCGCTGTCACTGGTCTCTGCTCCTGTCCCCGCCGTGGAGCTCCCCTCGCCCTCCGTCCCACTGGTGGCTTCAGACTCCGTTGTTTCACCCTCCAGGGCCAAGTGGGATGCAGCTCCCTCCTGCTCCGGTGCCAATGCTCCTCTGCCTGATGATGCTATTGCAGACAAGAACAGGGAGACCACAAAAAGGGGGCGGGGAGACAGGAGAAAGACATGTTCAGTGCCTGCAACACCACTACTATTGGCGGACACAACAGACACAGCAGCCCTCTGCACTACGCCATGCACTTATAGTTCCTAGATTAATCACATGCCCATGGGGTACAAGGCCTAAGCCCGATTGCTGCACACCTGGAAGTCACAGGAGCCTGACTAGGTGTAGATGGCACTAACCACTAGTGGGGTTGGGTGCCACAGAGCCTACCTCACAAGGCACCTTGCCTACCAAGATCGCCCTGGCCTAGGGGAACCCACTGCCCACCTCCCCCACCCAGACACCTCGTAATGCGTGCAGAGTCAGCTGAATGAGAGTGTACTCACCCCCTTGAGGCTGCTGTGATGCACTCAAGCACCCATCCAACTCCGGATACACCACTGCCAGGATCCGGAACATCAGGGGGGTCATGGTGCGACGGGCACCCCTCCCACGTTGGGAGGCCATCCCCAGCTGGGCCTCCGCCGTCTTCTTGTTCCAGCGGCGCAGGTCCTCCCATCTTTTACGGCAGTGGGTGCTCCGTCTGTGGTGGACCCCCAGGGTCCGGATGTCCTTGGCGATGGCACGCCAAATAGCCTTCTTCTGGTGGGCGCTGACCTAGAGGAATAGTACAGGGGGAAAGGAAAATTTGTACCCGTCCGGACCGTCATACTCATTGGCCCCCGTTCCCACCCTTGCCCTGACGCACATGAACTCACCGTCCGCACATGCAGGCCTCAGCCCCCCCCCCCATGTATCTTCCATCCACACCACTCAAAACAGGCATTGCCCATGCAGCATGCTCACAGTGTAGTCACCTGTTTGTCTGGAGGACCGTACAGTTGTGTGTACTGGGGGAGGACCCCATCCACCAGTTTCTCCAACTCCTCCGAAGTGAAGGCAGGGGCCCTTTCCCCAGACACTGTAGCCATCGTCACTTCCAGACACAGGTCACAGCAGCACTTGCAGTATAGGTCCTCTCCTGTTGAAGGTCAGGTATCAAGTGAGTGAACAGACAGAAAATGGCGGTCACATCCGTGGCGGTGCATACCGTCACCGCTGGCGTACATCGTCATTGGCTCCTCGGGACCATAGTGTCCAATTTTAACCAATGCTGGATTGCCCCGCGGTCTTCGACCGCCCACCGCGACGGTGTACAACGCCAGCGCAGTTACCTCACCTCCCCTTGTCCCACCTTACAGGTCAGGCAGCCGCCATTTCAGGGGGCCACATGGAATTAATATTAACTGCGTCACACCAATGTAGGCCTTGAATACACACAGTTACAGGCACATTGCGTGCAAATGGCATTTTGTGATACCTCAGTGTTGGCTGACTCTCCTCCATAGGGCACGTCTGCTGGGGCAGGTAATGAGATGTCGGCATCCTCCGGTGTACAGACCGCTGGTGTACCTGTCGACAATGGAAGAGAGACACATATTAGTCACCTACAGACTTGATCGTGCAACAATCCATGAACTGTGTGCCCAGTTGGAGCCAGACCTGATGTCAGCTATCCGCCATCCCACAGGGATACCCCCTCTAGTGCAGGTCCTGTCAGTACTCCATTTCCTGGCAAGTGGTTCCTTTCAAACAACAGTGGCCATTGCATCAGGGATGTCCCAGCCAATGTTCTCTAACGTGTTGTCCAGAGTGTTGTCTGCCCTGCTGAAACACATGTGCAGCTACATCATGTTCCCTCAGGTGGAGGATTTGCCCACAGTGAAAGGTGACTTCTATGCCCTGGGACATATCCCCAACATCATTGGTGCCATTTGTGGGACACATGTGGCCTTGGTACCCCCCGCAGGAGTGAACAGGTGTACAGAAACCGGAAGAGCTACCATTCGATAAATGTGCAGATGGTGTGTTTGGCAGTCCAGTACATCTCCCATGTGAATGCCAAATTTCCTGGCTCAGTCCATGACGCTTACATTTTGAGGAATAGCAGCATCCCTTATGTGATGGGGCAACTCCAGAGGCACCGTGTGTGGCTAATAGGTGAGGACAAGGACCCTATACAGTGTGAATAGGTGTCTGGGTATGGGGTTGTCCCTACGGGTTAGTGAGTGTCTAACAGTTGTCCCTCCATATTTGCAGGTGACTCTGGTTACCCCAACCTGTCATGGTTACTGACCCCAGTGAGAAATCCCAGGACAAGGGCAGAGGAACGCTACAGTGTGGCACATGGGAGAACTAGGAGGGTGATTGAACGAACCTTCGGCCTCCTGAAGGCCAGATTCCGGTGCCTCCATATGACAAGTGGTTCTCTCTACTGCTCACCAAAGAAGGTGTGCCAGATCATCGTGGCCTGCTGTATGCTGCACAACCTGGCTTTGCGACTCCAGGTGCCTTTTCTGCAGGAGGATGGGCCAGATGGTGGTCTTGTGACAGCTGTGGAGCCTGTGGACAGAGGCAGAAGAAGAGGATATCGACAACAGAAACAACATAATCATGCAATACCTCCAGTGAGACACAGGTAAGAAGATGTCACTGCCTCCCATATCTCATACTATTATTGGAGCTAGCATAAGTCTGTCATTTTCACTCAGTGTATGGACCCTGACTTGTCACTTTGCCTTTCCATTTCACAGATGTGGGTCCCACTTTGTGCCCTCTGCTATATTTCCTCCAGGTCTACAGCTGTGTTATATCGGTATGTGCACAAGTAAATTGACATTGCTATATTCCATGGTTATTGCAATTACACGTTTCTGAAAGCACAGACTGACTCCAGATTGTTTTGTGATTGAAGTGTGTTTATTTCTGTGCAAATAAGTGGAGGGGGTTATAAAATGGGCAGCGGGATGGTGGAGGAATGTCCATGGCAGAGTCCAGTCTACTTGTTACACAGGTGCATTGTCCAAAGGGGCATAGGAAGTGGAGCAATTGCAGTTGAAGGATGGACAGGGTGACAAAGTGGGACAGAAGGGTGACATTCAGGGGGGTCTCATTTCCTGGCGGGGGTCTTGGCAATGTTCTCTGTCTTGTTCCTGGATCTCAGGGACCGTTTGCAGGGTGGTTCTCCATCTGCAGGGGGTGGGGTGCTGGTGTGGTGGTCCTGTGGCGGTGCCTCCTGTCCACTAGCGCCGGCAGAAGTGGAGGGCTGTTCATCGTCCAGGCTAGTGTCAGGGGCCCCTTGTTGTGCCACAGTGTCCCTCCTGGTGTTGACAAGGTCTTGCAGCACCCCTGCAATGGTGAGCAGGGTGTTGTTTATGGACTTCAGGTCCTCCCTGATCCCCAGATAGTGTTCCTCCTGCCGCCGCTGGGTCTCCTGAAACTTGGCCACTACCATTGCCATCGTCTCCTGGGAATGATGGTAAGCTCCCATGATGTTGGAGAGGGCCTTGTGGAGAGTGGGTTCCCTGGGCCTGTCCTCCCCCTGTCGCACAGCAGTCCTCCCAGCTTCCCTGTTTTCCTGAGTCTCTGTCCCCTGAACCGTGTGCCCACTGCCACTGCCCCCAGGACCCTGATTTTCTTGGGTTGGTGGGTTTGCCTGGGTTCCCTGTAGTGGTGGACACACTGCTGATTGACGTGTCCTGGGGACAGAGGGATGTGCCCGCTGGGTGGGTGCTGTGCTATTGTTTCCTGAGGGGGGAGGCTCTGTGGTGGCTTGTGACAGTGTCAGGGGAACCAACTGTCCCGAGGTCCCTGATGGGCAGGGCTGGTCATCTTGATCCAGTTGTGCAGAGATGCTGTCATCACTGTGGGTCTCTTTTGTGGGGGGACTGGATATGTCTGGTACCTCCTGTCCGGTGACGTTGGGTTGGGGTCCTGCAGGGGTGTAAAGGCATGATTATTGCATCTGTGTGTGCCATTGTGTGCAATGGGTGAGTGACCCTGTACTCCAGTGCTTGCATTCTTGTCTTGATCCTTGTGTGATATTTGGCTTGGGGTCTGTGTGGGTATCTGTAGTGGACATGCTTTGGTGATGGGTGTCCATGCTTTGGTGTTGCATGCAGGGCTTGGTATTGGGATGGGTGGGTTGTGATAGTGGGGCATATGTGAGGTGTTGGAGTGATGGGGGTGAGGGTGGGAGTATGTGATGGCATGCAGGTAGGGTGGGGGGGATGAGGTAGTAAAGAGTTGACTTACCAGAGTCCAGTCCTCCTGCTACTCCTGCGAGGCCCTCAGGATGCAGTATTGCCAAGACCTGCTCCTCCCATGTTGTTAGTTGTGGGGGAGGAGGTGGGGGTCCACTGCCAGTCCTCTGTACAGCAATCTGGTGTCTGTAGACCACGGAACGCACCTTCCCCCGTAGGTCATTCCACCTCTTCCTGATGTCATCCCTAGTTCTTGGATGCTGTCCCACTGCGTTGACCCTGTCGACAATTCTGCACCATAGCTCCATCTTCCTTGCAATGGAGGTGTGCTGCACCTGTGATCCGAATAGCTGTGGCTCTACCCGGACGATTTCCTCCACCATGACCCTGAGCTCCTCCTCAGAGAACCTGGGGTGTCATTGAGGTGCCATGATGTGGTGTGGGTGATGTGTAAGGTGGTGTGTGTTGTGATGTGTGAGGGGATGTGGTGTTGTGTGTTGTTTGAGGTGCGTGGATGTTGTGTAAGTGATGGTGTTGTGTGTCTGTGGATGCTGGTGTTGTTTATGGTGGTGTCTCTCTCTGGCGTGGTTTCAGAATTCTGGTAGTAAGGGTTTGTGGGTGTGTGCTTTATATTGGATTGGGTGTGTGGGTGTGTTGTGTGTATGTGTATCAGGTGTGTGTATTTCAAATTGTCCAATGTGGTTGTGTTTTGTATATGTGTGTGTATTTTGAGTGCGGCGGTGTGTACCTCCAACGGATTACCACGGTTGAAAGACCGCCGCGTTGATTCGTGGGTCGTGATAGTGTGGGCGTATTCCTGTTGGCGTGACGGTGTGGGTTTTGTTATCGCCAGTTAATCACTGACCTTTGGTGTGGCGGATTTGTGTGGGTGTCTGTATTATGGCGGATTCTGAGTTGTGGGTTGTAATAGCTGTAGCGGAGTTCCGCGGCCCCAGCGGTATGTTGGCGGTCTTCTGCACGGTGGTAAGCGGCATTTACCGCCAGGATTGTAATGAGGGCCTATGTGAGTCGGAAGGTCTGCAATACTGCAGCCACCACAATGAAGGCTGCAAGCGCGACTGCCTTATTAGGCAGATATAACAGAGCCCTCTGGGAATCACTCCAACACTTTGTCGAGCAGCTCACTAGAGACAAGAGAGAGGACTACAAAGTTATACTCACGGAAGGCCTAATGGTTTTCAATCAAGTAATTAGCAGCGGATTCCTCTCTTCTGATGGTGCACGAATACTGCCACAGCATATCTTTACAACAGCATTCTTGGCTTTGTCTTAACTCTCTTAAGCCAGATTTGCAACTGAGAATTCCCAGTTTATCGTTTTCCGGTACAACTCTTTTCGGCACTCATACCGATGATGAGATGGCAAGAATGAAGGTGTAGACGCTAAAAGTTGTTGTCTTAGAAAAACCTAAAGAGCCAACGAAATCTTTCAGGCCATTTCAATACCGTTTCTCTTCTTAGAGGGTTCAAACCCCTTGTTGGGATCAAGGTCGCTAACAATCCGGTACACACTCCCAACAGTACCAATGTTCCTACCAGCCCTATGAAAGAAAGCAGGCTAGAGGAAGATCAAGTCGGCAACCTGCCTGGGAGGCAAACAACCATCATCAAAACCTTGAATTATTTCTCCCCCCTCTTCCATTACCCACTCTGGTAGGGGGAAGCATCCAACATCATTCGGAAGAGTGGCAAAACATTACACAAGACGTTTGGGTTCTGAATATTGTACGCAATGGATACTGTCTCAGGTTCACCATTCCTCCCAAACCTTCCAGATTCCAACTTCCACAGTTACAAGCAGAGGTAGAAATCCTCTTACATAAGCAGGCGGTGGAGCCCGTTCCTCCTCACCAACGAGGAACGGGAATATATTCCACGTACCTTCTTGTCAAAAAGAAAGACGGCAACAAATTCAGACCCATTGTCGATCTCAAAACCTCCAACAAGTGGATTCAGCGGTAAAAGTTCTGTATGCTGGCATTACACCAAATTTACCCTCAACTACACCAAGGGGATTGGCTCATCTCCATCGACCTTCATGATGCATACTTTCATATACCAGTAGTCAGACAGCATTGAAATTTCTTGAGGTTTGTTGTGGGGCACATCCATTATCTGTACAAAGTGCTTGCATTTGGCCTAGAATCAGCACCCATGACATTCTCCAAATGCATGGCAGTAGTTGCTGCCCATTTACAAAGCCACAAAGTATATATCTACCCATATCTAGATGATTGGCTGATTAAGGCGCCAACGTATCAGGAAGCTCAGCATCACTACATTTGGACATGCAATCTCCCTCAACGCCTGGGCCTCCATATCAACCATGTGAATTCAGCCTCTCCAAGTACAACGAATACATTAAATGGGGGCCTCCATCAACACCCTCCAAGCAAGTGTCTTCCCTTCATTGAGAACTGTATCCTCGCTCCTTGGCTTGATGGTCTCCTCCATGTTTCTCACACTGAATACCCGTCTTCACATGAGACCTCTACAGGAATGCCTCGAGGATCAGTGGGATCAACTGACAGGCAACTGGGATGACAGGATTCAGCTATCCCATCACGCAAAGCTGTCCTTGAAATGGTGGTGCTCTCCAACCAATCTCCTGCTAGGTACACCATTCCATCAGGAGATTCCCCCTCAGACCATAGTCACGGATGCTCCTCTACTAGCATGGGGAGCCCACAAGGACCACCTCCAAATTCAGGGCTAGTGGTCGCAGAGAGAATCGACGTATCACATCAATCTCCTAGAGCTGCACGCTGTCCATCTGGCGCTGAATGCGTTTCATCTATCATTCAGCTCCAGCTCCCTGCTTGTTCAGATGGACAATACAACAACCATGTACTACCTCAACAAACAGGGAGGAGTGAGGTCCAGGCCCTTGTCTCACAATCTAGAAATGGCTAGAAATGGCCAGAGACCTCTCGATCACTGCAACTCACCTTCCAAGGGTGCAGAACGTTCAAGCTGATTCTCTCAGAAGACTTCTCCAAGAAAACCATTAATGGGTCTTAAACGACAAAGTTGTTCAAGACATCTTTCAGTGGTGGGGAACTCTGGCCATCGACTTGTTCATCGCCACAGAACACAGCAAATACCAAAGCTTCCATTGAGGTTCTACCCGGCCAGAGACACTGGGGAATGTCCTATGGAACAACTGGTCCGGCAGATTTCTCTATGCTTTTCCGCCGATTCCCCTGATCCCGGCAGTCCTCATGAAGCTGTCACACTTGAGAGCCTAAATGATACTCATGGCTCCGGAGTGGGAACATCAATGGTGGTTCACAGATCTCCTTCACCGGTCCATCCGTTCACATTTCAAGCTGAAATGCAGACCAGATCTACTGACGAAATTCGGTGGCCAGATGGTACACCCCAATCTCTTTGAGTTTGGCAGCATGGCTCCTGAGCTAGTGCAATATGGACATTTGAATCTGCTGCAAGACTGCATGGAGATGGTCAAAGAGGCAAAGCGGCCTTCCACACATACCGCATATGCCTTCAAATGGAAGAGATTTTGCATATGGTGTTCATCTAAGAACTTCCAAGAATATGTTATTCTTCCATATTTACTCCATTTAGCACAATCTGGCTTGCAGTTCTCTTTCTGAAAGTTTAACCTGGCAGCTATTACTGCCTACAGAAAATGTCCTTCACAAACCTCTTTTTTCAGAATCCCAGTAATCAAGGATTTCCTAGAGGGTTTGAAAAAGGTTTTTTCCTCCCATTAGGCGCCCTTCCCCTCCATGGGCGCTCAATAAAGTCCTTTCATGGCTTATGTAGGAACCCTTCAAACCCATACACAAGGCCTTGCTTCAACACCTATCTTGGGAAACTGCTTTCCTTGTGATCACATCTGCCCTCAGGGTTAGCGAGATCCAGGCACTCTGTTCGCATGAACCATACACCGTATTCCATTCTAACAAAAAAGCCACGAGGACTCACCCGAAATTCCTCCCTAAGGTGGTTTCGGACTTCCATGTGAACCAGGCAATCTCTTTGCCAGTATTTTTTCAGAATCCCTCTACTTTAACGGAAAGAACCCTCTTCCCTCGATGTAAGACGAGTTTTTTAATTCTTTCTTGACAAGACATGGGACATCCCCCGATCAAACCAATTGTTTATCAACTATGGTCTCCTCCGTACAGGGTTAGCCACCTTCACGCAATCCATTTTGAGATGGATAGTCTCATGTATTTTTACTGTGCTATCAAAAGGCTAATAAAACACTCTCTGCTAGACCAAAAGCTCACTCTATAGAGGAAAAGCAGCTACCACCGCTTTGCTGCACAAATATTCCTATTCCAGAGATTTGCAAAGCAGCAACCTGGAAGTCGGTTCATACATTTACTGAGCACTGATGCCTAGATTCTGTCGCCAGAGCAGATGCTCAAGTAGGGCAGGCTTCCCTCCAAAACCTATTAATTTACATTGTCCAGTTAATCCTCTGTCTTCTACTCCGAGCTCCGTAGGGATGGGCTTGCTATTCTATTCAGTGCTTATGACTATACATTGAAATTCCCTACGAGAGAAGGAACTGTTCTTACCTGTAACTCCAGTTCTCTTGAAGGGAAATTTGCATGATAAGTCATAAGCAACCCTCCCTCCTCCCTAGTGGAAGAGACAGAGGTCCACCAGTAGACTAATAACATGTTGTCTCAAAAAGAACTGAAACAGCTGCTATATGCTCAGCATGATGGGATTCTTGTGGTTTCTAGGTTCTTAAAGGTACAGCCTTATTTTAACTCATATAATGGCAGCCTATGGGGCTACACTGCCCTGCCTTACTTCATCTCTCTATTCTACCAAAAAAGGGTTTGTGAAAGACATTTATGCTGTTTGTACAAAAACAACAGGACATTATGGGGGTGATTCTGACCCCGGCGGTTCACTACCGCCGGGGCCAGGGTCGGCGGGAGCACCGCCAACAGGCTGGCGGTGCCCCGCAGGGCATTCTGACCGCGGCGGTTTGGCCGCGGTCAGAAAGGGAAAACCGGCGGTCTCCCGCCGGTTTTCCGCTGCCCTGGGAATCCCCCATGGCGGCGCAGCTTGCTGCGCCGCCATGGGGGATTCTGACAGCCCATACCGCCATCCTGTTCCTGGCGGTTCTCCCGCCAGGAACAGGATGGCGGTATGGGTTGTCGTGGGGCCCCTGGGGGCCCCTGCAGTGCCCATGCCAATGGCATGGGCACTGCAGGGGCCCCCGTAAGAGGGCCCCACATTGTATTTCAGTGTCTGCATTGCAGACACTGAAATACGCGACGGGTGCCACTGCACCCGTCGCACCTTCCCACTCCGCCGGCTCAATTCTGAGCCGGCGTCCTCGTGGGAAGGCTCTTTTGCACTGGGCTGGCGGGCGGCCTTTTGGCGGCCGCCCGCCAGCCCAGTGCAAAAGCCAGAATCACCGCAGCGGTCTTATGACCGCGGAGCTGTGTTCTGGAGGGGGGAACTCTGGCGGGCGGCCTCCGCCGCCCGTCAGGGTCAGAATGACCCCCTATGTACTTAAATAATCTTCTGGCCCCTTTTTTAAGTACAAGGGGCCAGATGTAGGTAAGTATGGTTTTGCGAGTTGCAATTTGCGAGTCATAGAGACTCGCAAATTGCAACTCGCAAAACCACATGCAGAAAGGTGTCTCAGACACCTTCTGCGAGTCGGTATGGGGTCGCAATGACCCACCTCATTAATATTAATGAGGTGGGTCGCAAATTGCGGCCCCATACCGACTATGGGCACTCGCAAACACGGAGGCCTGCTGTCGTCAGCAGACCTCCATGTTTGCGACTGCTTTTCAATAAAGCAGGTTTTTTTTTTCAAAGTGCAACCCGTTTTCCTTAAAGGAAAACGAGCTGCACTTTGAAAAATAAACCGAAACCTTTTGTTTCGGTATTTTTCAGGGCAGGTAGTGGTCCATTGGACCACTGCCTGCTCTGAAAAATTATTTTTGTGATCATTCACAAAGGGGAAGGGGTCCCATGGGGACCCCTTCCCGTTTGCGAATGAGTTACCATCCACTTCAAGTGGATGGTAACTGCGAGTTGATTTGTGACCGCTTTTGCGGTCACAAATCAACTTACATCGCGGTGCGAGTTGCAAATAGGAAGGGAACACCCCTTCCTATTTGCAAGTCGGAAACACATTTTGCGAGTCGGTTCCGACTCGCAAAATGTGTTTCTGCATCGCGCACAGGCATTAGCGCCTCGCAAACGGCGTTTTTCGCCGTTTGCGAGGCGCTAATGCCTTGCTACATCTGGCCCAAGATGGGTAATTGGGCTGCATAATATTTTGATTGCTTAAGTGACTCTGCAGGCCTTCCAGAAGAAAGGCAAACATCTACACTTAATAAGATATTTTGTGAAAAAGTGCTCCGGGGTCCCCGCAGATGGGGCGGGACTAATCAGCAATTATGACTTATTATGGATATTCCCGTATGAGAGAACTGGAGTTACAGGTAAGCAACTGTTCCTTACATGGTCTTGTCACATGCACGCATGTGTGTGACACTGCCCACTGTGACACTTGCTCAGGTTTGTCAGGAAGTGGCGTCACACAAATATGTAGTGTGCACAGAAGAAAGAATGATTTACACGTAGTACCTCAGAAGCATGGTCTGCACCGTCACACACAGAGCTAGAGAGTGCAGATGGTGCAACTAGAAGACCGCAACAAAAAACAAATTAGTGCAAGCATTGAGGATTGATCTTTGGGGACACAAACATTGTGAGGCAGCATATCAAGCAGCGTCGGATAATAATGACAAACCGTGAAAGTAACTAATAAGGACTGCAGCATTTCCTAGAAGTCAGTTTTTTTCTTTTTATTCCTTACACAGTAACAACACTATTATCAATAGAACACTATTGTCCTAGTATGGCATCAACACAGACCATTCACCAACCAGGTTTGTTCTTAAAAAAATCCAGGTAAACGGACATTAAAATAGAAAAAAATGCGACTGTGCTTTTAAAACTATTTGGCGGCCATAGATGGCAAGCCGTTCACTCCAGAAAGAAAACAAAAGTATTGACATTTGTTTTGCTGGGTGATGCTGTCAAGAGAATTTTCGACAGTCTGCAGAGATGGAAGAACCTTCTTGATTTCCCCCTCTGCCTGTCCTCTGAAACCCCTTAGTCCTAAACCTATGTTTATTTATCCTTTTGTCCCTCTTGCGTTCTAT
Organism: Pleurodeles waltl; assembly: GCF_031143425.1. Lineage (NCBI taxonomy): Eukaryota > Metazoa > Chordata > Amphibia > Caudata > Salamandridae > Pleurodeles > Pleurodeles waltl. Next base: position 974,008,987 of record NC_090450.1, on the reverse strand, counting down.
TGCTCCCTTGCCTCTGTGAGCTTCTTCCTATTTTGATGGTGTCTGTAATGTTACTCAGCCCTCCTCAAGTGTATTGCAGTGAGAATAGTGCAATCACAGATGCTGCAGAATCATCTATTAGGAAAACCAGTTCTGTCTTTGGTAAACTTTCTTTCTGATTGCTATGTGACCTACGACGGACTCAACACTCTCTCTACCCCCTCTTTATTCTTTTTCTTACTTTTGGCTGCATACTCCTATCTCTTTGGCTTGATGTCACTTGGAAATGTATGGGAACAGAACTGGCATCACTGACGGCCAGGTGACCAATTTCCAGTAGAGTTATATCTCTGCTTGTGATGTTGTGAGCGCTGAAATTAACATTCATAATTTGTACATGTATTCCTGTATTTGATTTAACATTTAATATCTTTTAGTATATAAAATATCATAATGTGCCTATTTGATTGGCCACCACCGTGTATGGAATTATTAACTAATAATTTATTAATATGAAAGAGTTTATATTTGCTTGAAAATGCATTACTCTGACATACTTGCAGCTAAATATTATGAACTTTATTTGTGTTAACTAAAAGGCCTCAAGTTTAACAAGGCTATGACTAAATTGAGCGACTGCCAAAACACTGTAAGTTGTTACTTTAGTAGAACGATCTCATGTCTGCTGTATGACAAATTCTTTGTCTACATCTCAAACTTGTTCAGAGCTTGTATTAATAAAATTTCTTTCTTTCGAGGAATTGGTTTGTAACTCAAGAATGTTTATACATCACTGTAACTGTTGTTCTGATGGATACAACTACCTGTGGATTCCTCACCTAATGAATTCTCCCAATGCGCCTGCACGTCGATGAGGACGTCACAATTGCCCGACTCCCACGCGACGCCGTCTGACGTCATTGAGGCAATAAGAGGTCCTCGCCGGCGTGCTGACGTCAGTTCCCTTTTTTCTGTGCCTTTCGAAGTAACGTTTTTTTTCTGCTGGCTGGAGCTACTGTTTCTCGGAGGAGATACTTTGTAGTAAAAATGTCTCCACCTCAGAAGTCCAGCTTCAAGCCTTGTAGGGAGTGCGGGGGCCGTATGTCGGTGACGGACCCGCATAATGACTGTTTATGGTGCTTGAGCTCCGAGCACAACGTGGAGGAGTGTGGTTCGTGCCAACAGATGAACCCAAAGGCGCTCAAAGAGCGTGAATCCCAAGCTGTTTTTGGCTAAATAGAAAAAGAAGGAAAAGCACCAACATCGGAGGTCGTCCTCAAAATCTTCAAGGTCTCATAAGAGACGGCGTTGTCATGACTCTTTGCGTCACCATGATTCCCGACGTCGTTCGGAGAAAGACTGATCCTGTTCGAGATCTCCATCTGCTCGGCGTCGTATGATGTGGGAGGTCAGCCCAACAGTGACGCCACAGCCACAAAGCCCTCAGGCTTCTCCGGCGCCATCGGTTTTTAAAGTGGACGAGCCTCGCCAGAGTCCTGCCTTCTCGCCTGCACAGTCAGAGGTGCCGGATCCAGTGCCGACGTTGAAGAATATTCAGCGCCGACGCTGCAGAGGTATCCTGCTTTCCCCGCTCCCGGTGCGGATCCGGTGGCATTCTTAAATGCGATGTACAGCATCTTCAGCTTCATGGCCCCTGGCGGTGCACCGGCTGGTCTCTCAGGTCCATTGGCTTTTGGTTTGGGCGTTCCAGCTCCATACAAGCCGACGCCTTTCATGCCCTTCTGTCCAGTAGAGGGTGCTGGTTCGGCACCGGTGCCTTTCACGTCGCCGAGAAGATCTTCGATGCCGGTGGCTTCTGCTGATCCGGTGGCACCGTTGACTTCGCCGCAACTCCAATCAACGCCAATGGATCTGGCGTCGGAAGAATCCGAAGATCAGCATCAGCCGAGGTCGTCGACATCGGCTAATTCCTTATCAACGCCGAGGATAGAGGCCAGGTTGCGCTCGAGGAGGAAGGCTCTGAGGCTATTGGAGGAGCAGGAGTAGCGGAGGCAGCTCCTGGAGGAAGGCGAGATCGCAGAGCCCCTGGGGGACTTTCAGGGTTTGGACTCTGCCAGCGGTCTCGATACTTCCCCAGAGTGGGACTTAGCTTCTCCAGGCGAGTTTACTGAAGAGGCTGCTTCATTCCCCTCAGTGGTGAGGAAGGCAGCGGACTTCCTAGATCTCCTGCTACCTGCAGCTGAGGTGAAAACCAATATCCTCACGGAGGTGTTACACCTTACTTCGGCTGCTGCAGAGCCACTCCTTCATTTTAATGAGGCTCTCACTGAATCAAGTCTTGAGGTTTGGAGAAAACCAGTGTCTTCAACTTCAGTTAGCAGATCAGTGGCGAGGAGATACAGAGTGGCTCCTGGGGACCCGGGCTTTCTCTCTAGGCATCAGACTCCGGAGAGTCTGGTGGTTCAGCCCTCCTGCTCCTCGTGCTCAGCTCCTGGATCCTTCCTTGGGGCTCCGTCGGACAGGGAATCAAAAAGGATGGAGCAGTCAGCCAAAAAGATCTTTACTTCATGCAGTATGGTCCTGAAGTCTGCTAACGCCACTTGTGTTTTAGGAAGGCTTGATGGATACATCTAAGGCTGAGATGCCGGATTTGCCCCAGGACATGGGGGGTCTTTTGACTGATGCACAAGTGGCAGCAACTCAGGTCATTCAGTCAGGGTTAGATACTGCGGATTCGGTGGCCAGAGCAATGGGAACGTCCATTGCAACCAGGAGACATGCTTGGTTGAGATCGTCTGGTTTTTCATCTGATGTGCAAACGACTCTTTTAGACTTGCCATTCGATGGGGACAAGCTATTTGGTTCTAAAGCTGACTCTGCCTTAGAGCGCTTCAAAGAGAGCAGGGCTATGGCTAAGTCCCTAGGTTTGCAGGCTTCAACCACCACCCCATTCAGATCATTCAGAAGGTTCAGGGGGTTTGGACGAGGCTCTTTCTTTCGGGGGAGACTCCAGCCTGCAGGCCAACAACAACATACGCTTCCCTATAGGTCATTTAGAGGGAGGGGTAGAGTTTGAACCAGAGGAGCCACCCAGCAGCACCCTGCCTCTTCCTCTTCCTCCGGTGGGGGTGCAACAGGGAAAACAGCCTTAGTCCTCCGTCCATTCCATTTCATACTTCTCCTGTAGGGGGAAGGTTGTTTCATTTTGTCCGCATGTGGAAGCTGATCACATTGGATTCCTGGGTCATCAATATTGTGGAGAAAGGTTATGCACTTCCCTTTTGAGAGTTTCCCCCTTCCATCCCTCCCCGTTCCTCCTTTTGCACAGAAGACCATCTCCTGTTGTTGCAACAGGAAGTTAAGACCCTATTGTCAAAAGGTGCAGTGGAGTTGGTTCCAGAGCAGGAAAGGGGTCAGGGTTGTTATTCGAGATATTTTCTGATCCCCAAGAAGGATGGTCGGTTGAGGCCTATCCTGGACCTGAGGGTTTTGAACTGGTTCCTCAAGCAGGAGAAGTTCAAAATGCTGACCCTAGCACAGGTGCTTTTGGTGTTAAACGAAGAAGATTGGATGGTGTCTGTCGACTTGCAGGATGCTTACTTCCACATCCCTATTCTCAAGTCGCACAGGAAGTATCTCCGGTTTGTGGTGGGGTCGCAACACTATCAGTTTGCGGTCCTTCCTTTTGGTCTTACTTTTGCGCCTCGAGTCTTCATGAAGGTGATGGTGGTGGTTGCAGCACATCTCAGGAGGAAGGGGATATCGGTATTCCCTTACCTGGACGATCGGTTGATCAAAGCCAAGTCTCCAGAGCTCGTGCTGCTTCACCTGCAGATGACAACCCAGTTGTTGTTCGACTTGGGATTTTCGGTAAACGTGCCCAAGTCTCACCTGGAGCCCTCTCAACACCTCCTTTTCATAGGGGCAGTACTGGACACAACATTGAATTGGGCCTTTCCTCCGCCTCAGCAGATTCAGGTCATTTAGGCATTGATTCCAATGTTTCAGAGTGGAGCGGTCGTTCCAGTCCTCAAGGTCCTTCATCTGCTCGGTCTGTTCACCTCATGCATTCTGTTGGTCACTCATGCACGCAAACACATGAGGGCTCTTCAGTGATGCCTCCGCAGGCAGTGGTTTCAACACAAAGGGGATCTCGAGGAGTTGATAAAGATCTCCAGAGACACTGCAGCGGATCTACGATGGTGGACTGTGGACGGCAACCTTTCCAAAGGAAGGCCGTTTTCACTGCCGCCTCCAGTGGCCACTGTGATAACGGATGCTTCCACTCTAGGGTGGGGAGCTCATCAGGGGGACCTGGAGATCAAAGGTCGTTGGTCTCCAGTGGAACAGATGTTTCATATCAATCTGTTGGAATTGCGGGCAATACGTTTGGCTCTCAAGGCCTTCCTCCCCTCCCTTCGCGGTCAGTCGGTCCAGGTTGTGACGGACAACACTACCGCGATGTGGTACATCAACAATCAGGGAGGAGTAGAATCGCACCTTCTCTGCTGAGAGGCCCTACTGCTCTGGTCCTGGGCACAGGACCATCAGATTTGCGTAGTAGCAAACCATCTGGCCGGAGTTCAAAATGTACGTACGGACAGTCTCAGTCGGCACTTCTCAGCCGATCACGAGTGGCGTCTCCATCCGGACCTGATCCTTTACATTTTCCGGATGTGGGGATTTCCTCAGGTAGACCTCTTTGCCACTCGGGAGAACGCACACTGCCCCGTCGTTCTGCAGCCTCCAGTATCCGTTGCAAGGGACGTTGCGGGACGTGTTTCAGATGTCCTGGCACGGCCAGTTGCTTTACGCATTTCCCCCCATACCCTTGATTCCTCGGGTTCTGAGGAAAATTCGTCAGGACCGGGCCCAAGTTATTTTAATAGCTCCGGATTGGCCAAGAAGGGTGTGGTACTCAGACCTTCTCCAACTCTCATTGTGCCCTCCGCTCCGTCTCCCTCACAGGGCAGACCTCCTCTCGCAGTCGCAGGTTCTACACCCCCACCTCCAGAGTCTGCACCTACATGCCTGGAGATTGAACGGGGCAATCTGAGTTCCTTTTCTCTCCCGCCAGAAGTGATGGACATTATTTTATCGGCCAGGCGACACTCCACCAAATCAATCTATGCTGGTAGATGGGCACAATTTGTGGCCTGGTGTGGAGAGAAGCAAATTGATCCTTTACGGGTCCATTTGTCGGACATTTTATTATTTGCGTTGTCCTTGGCGCTGAGGGGTTGTGCAGGTGCGACTGTTAATGGCTATCTGTTGGCACTGATGGCCTTTCTGTGCCTTTCTGATCAACCCTCTTTGTTTAAATCCCCTATAGTTATAAGGTTCTTAAAAGGTCTTACTAATAAGTTCCCTCCCTCTCCTTTTATTATGCCTCAATGGGATCTGAATTTAGTACTCACATTCTTGATGGGTTCACCTTTGAACCTTTACATTCATGGCCTTTAAGGTTTATGGTGTTAAAAACTGTTTTTCTTATAGCCATCACATCAGCTGGGCGAGTGAGTGAACTTCAAGCGATTAGCGTTAAACCCCCTTTCACTTCTTTTCATGCAGACAAAGTGGTGCTGAGGACCAGGGCGGCTTTCCTACCGAAGGTTGTTACACACTTCCATTTAGGGCAGTCTATAATGCTCTCATCCTTTTACTCTCCTCCCCATCCATCGAAAGAGGAGGAGAGACTCCATCGGCTTGACCCTAAAAGAACTTTAAGCTTCTATGTTGAGAGAACGAGAGAGTTCCGAGTGGAAGATCAGCTATTCATCGGCTACGTGGGGAAGAGGAAAGGCAAGGCGGTCCACAAAAGAACACTGTCCAGGTGGGTCATTCTTTGCATAAAAATTTGTTATTCCTTGGCAAAGAACGTTCCTCCTGTTGGAATTAGGGCCCAATCCACCAGGGCTAAGTCGGCCTCTTCGGCTTTGGCTAGAGGTGTTCCAGTGGCTGATATTTGTAAGGCAGCAACTTAGGCTTCCCTCCATACTTTTGCGAAGCATTATTGCTTGGATTCAGAGGTTAGGAGGGATGGCCATTTTGCACGGTCCGTGCTGCAGGATTTCTTGGTGTGACCATTCAGGCACCCGCCACAGAGTGAGGTACTGCTTTGGGACTCTATTCATTAGGTGAGGAATCCACAGGTAGTTGTATCCATCAGAAGAACAAGTTACTTACCTTCGGTAATGTCTTTTCTGGTGAATACACTAGCTACCTGTGGATTCCTCACAGTCCCACCCGCCTCCCTGTTGCCTGGTTGGTCTTACCAAGATATCCTAGGGTGTATATGTATATAAGGAGGTGTATATATGTTTGATGGTATATGTAGATACATGTACATGTATGTGTTTTTATATATATATATATATATGAGAAAACAAACTGGTCCTGCTTCTGGCGCGCTCTTTCATGTTGGTGCAGGTGTGAGGAATGGACCAATTCCTCTCATGAATCCAAAAACAAACAGTTGCAAGCAACTTCACCACTGCACTCCAGGAGGAAATTATTCCTTTTTATTGCAGTCAGGATTAAATCACCATCCTTCACCACTGACGCGTTTCGACCTACTGGTCTTGATCACAGTAACTTAGTCCTATCTCCATGTCCCCTATTTATAGTGTCTCTCCTATGACCCCTATTGGTGCATTGTGGGACATGTAGTCTATTAAAAATAAATTAAATGTTGTGCATTATAAACCAAGCTCCCCACCACCACAGAACGTGCCCTACGCTACACAAATTGTCTAAATGAATATGTGCAAAGAATATCACTATTCACAACAAAAATTATGTCCATTTCTATTTTGTTGGTACTATTAACCTTGCTTAATACAATTACCTCTGTGGTTGCTCTATGTACCTGATAATAGATTGGTGCACTTATCTATTATTGTTTTCATACTTTCTCATATACCTCCTATTATGAACCGTGACTCCAAACGTCTCAGTTGTAACTCTCTATCTCCTCCCCTTTCATTGCTCTCTACACTCGCAATACCAAAAAATCTCATGTCTGTCCATTTAGCTCCATCATGAGTCATAAGGTGTTTTGCAATAGCATAGGTTGTATCCTTATTTTGCACGGCTCTAATGTGTTCCAAAATGCGTTTTTTCAAAGGACAAATTGTACTGCCCACATAACGCAGACCACATGTGCATTGAATCACATATACCACATAATTGGAATTACATGTGATCTTTTTGTTGATAGTCATCTTGTTGCCACCAGAGTCCTCGAATTCCTTCACATTCATCCCAATGCGACATGCTTTGCACTTCTTACAGCAAACAAAACCATTTGTTTGGCTCGAGAGCCAGTTTGACTGTTCTTTGATCTGAAAGTGACTATTAACCAAAAGGTCCTGTAGAGATGGTACTTTTTTATAAGTAACCATAGGTTTCTCCCCAACCAACTTTCCCACCTCTGGGTCCTTCCTTATAATGTACCAATATTTCCTCAGAATTTTCGAGATTAAATAGCTCTCCTTGGTGTATGTCATTACAAATCTAATAGTTGTGTCTTTCTGAGGTTTTTTCATCATTGTTTTGTTCAATATATTATCTCTGGTTCGAGCAGTCCAAATAAATTGGAACAGGATGTAAACTTAATAGTTAATCTCCCCAATCATGAATTGACACAAGATGAGAGAACTCTATTAAATAGGGGATTAACGTTCTGTCCCGAAAAACATTATGACTATGTAGAAACCAGAGTGGATTTATATAAATATGTACGCAAACTAAAATTGGCGAAAGTTTTTGCAAAGAGTGCACCTAAAAAAGTGACCAATAATGATGGGGGTGCGACTAGCCCCAGTCTGACCATTCAACAAAAATCTGATATTAAAACTGCATTTGATTTGATGCACAATCTTGAAGACGATCAGCTCACAGAGACACAGATATTGGAGGAGCTGCGGATTGAAACATCTAAACATTGTCGTACAGACTTTGGGGGTTATTCTAACTTTGGAGGAGGTGTTAATCCGTCCCAAAAGTGACGGAAAAGTGACGGATTTACCACCAGCCGTATTACGAGTCCATTATATCCTATGGAACTCGTAATACGGCTGGTGGTATATCCGTAACTTTACCGTCACTTTTGGGATGGATTAACACTCCTCCAAAGTTAGAATAACCCCCTTTAAGCCCAGATCTAAATTCTGTCCAGCTTTATCACCAGGTAATAGAATGGATATATTTCATGATTTGGTAATCGAGGATCTTGAGAAGATGGTTAAGATCAAGAATAATAAAAGTGAAAATATCATTATACGAGAACGGCAGGCACTGAAGGCACTCATGGAGAATAACAACTTGGAAATTAAACCAGCCGACAAAGGTGGGAACATAGTGATTATGGAAAAGCAGCAGTACATGCAGGAGGCATACCGTCAATTAAATGATAAAAATCACTATCTGAAACTGCAAAGAAATCCTATAAATGATTTGATCTTTGAGTTGAATATATATCTGGACTCGTGGCATGAGGCTGGTTTGTTAAATGATGATGAAAAAACATTCCTTAGAAATGAAAATCCGACACTTCCTACAATATACTTCCTCCCGAAGATACACAAGAGCTTAGAAAATCCCCCAGGGCGTCCAATTGTCTCGAGTTGCGGAGCACTGTATGAAAATATTTCTACGTATGTGGATTTCTTTCTGGCACCGTTAGTACAAAATTTAAGTTCTTATATTAAGGATACTGGTGATTTCCTGAGGATTCTTGCTGACATTGGATGGGAAGAAGGCTATAAACTGGTCACTATTGACGTGGTATCTCTCTATACATCTATTGACCACGAGATTGGACTGAAAGCAGTGCAATATTTTTTACAACAACGTGACATTAGTCTGTTAAAACACTCTCAAATGCTGTTGAAGATGATAGAATTGTGTCTGGACAATAATATATTCCTATTCAATCATCAAATCTTTGCCCAAATCCGTGGGACAGCAATGGGCATTTCCTTCTCACCGAGTTATGCCAACTTGACCATGGGCTGGTGGGAGAAACAGATAGCCTGGAGAGGTGAGAATGAGAAACTAGCGGAGAAAGCTGTGATCTGGTTAAGATTTATAGATGATCTTTTCATCATTTGGAATGGGACAGAAAATGAATTCCTGCAATACTTTGCAAAACTAAATCAAAATGATATGGGCCTCCAATTCACATATAATATAAGTGAAGAACGGGTCCAGTTCTTGGATGTGATGGTGTATGTAGAGAACAATCGGATTCAGACAACTCTATTCCAGAAGGAAACGTCAACTAACAGCATCTTGCATCGAGAGAGCTTCCATCCAATGTCATTGAAAAAGAGTATACCTTATGGAGAATTTGTCAGAATAAAACGTAATTGTTCCACGGAAAGTGAACTGGAACAAAAATTCATTGAAACGAGACAGAGATTTCTTCAAAGAAAATACAAATATAAAGATATTAGAGCTGGGTAACTAAAAGCAAGAGCTCGAACCAGAGATAATATATTGAACAAAACAATGATGAAAAAACCTCAGAAAGACACAACTATTAGATTTGTAATGACATACACCAAGGAGAGCTATTTAATCTCGAAAATTCTGAGGAAATATTGGTACATTATAAGGAAGGACCCAGAGGTGGGAAAGTTGGTTGGGGAGAAACCTATGGTTACTTATAAAAAAGTACCATCTCTACAGGACCTTTTGGTTAATAGTCACTTTCAGATCAAAGAACAGTCAAACTGGCTCTCGAGCCAAACAAATGGTTTTGTTTGCTGTAAGAAGTGCAAAGCATGTCGCATTGGGATGAATGTGAAGGAATTCGAGGACTCTGGTGGCAACAAGATGACTATCAACAAAAAGATCACATGTAATTCCAATTATGTGGTATATGTGATTCAATGCACATGTGGTCTGCGTTATGTGGGCAGTACAATTTGTCCTTTGAAAAAACGCATTTTGGAACACATTAGAGCCGTGCAAAATAAGGATACAACCTATGCTATTGCAAAACACCTTATGACTCATGATGGAGCTAAATGGACAGACATGAGATTTTTTGGTATTGCGAGTGTAGAGAGCAATGAAAGGGGAGGAGATAGAGAGTTACAACTGAGACGTTTGGAGTCACGGTTCATAATACAGCTCAAAACCAAAAGCCCGAGGGGTCTGAATGGGGATGAAGAATTACATTATCATCTGTAGGTTGAGGATATATAACGCTCTTGCTAACAGTTATTAGATAAGATTACCTGTGGATGTGTGGATAGAGGATATTTATAGATAAATATCAAGGAGAAAATGAGGTAAATTTAGGAGGTATATGAGAAAGTATGAAAACAATAATAGATAAGTGCACCAATCTATTATCAGGTACATAGAGCAACCACAGAGGTAATTGTATTAAGCAAGGTTAATAGTACCAACAAAATAGAAATGGACATAATTTTTGTTGTGAATAGTGATATTCTTTGCACATATTCATTTAGACAATTTGTGTAGCGTAGGGCACGTTCTGTGGTGGTGGGGAGCTTGGTTTATAATGCACAACATTTAATTTATTTTTAATAGACTACATGTCCCACAATGCACCAATAGGGGTCATAGGAGAGACACTATAAATAGGGGACATGGAGATAGGACTAAGTTACTGTGATCAAGACCAGTAGGTCGAAACGCGTCAGTGGTGAAGGATGGTGATTTAATCCTGACTGCAATAAAAAGGAATAATTTCCTCCTGGAGTGCGGTGGTGAAGTTGCTTGCAACTGTTTGTTTTTGGATATATATATATATATATATATATATATATATATATGCATATATAAATATATTTGATATTTTGCTGTTTATATTTGATTAAAGGTTATGTTTTATATTTGTCTGATGTATTCATGTCGAGTATGTATTGTCGGTAGTCACCTGTTCGCCTTGAAGGCACGTAAAAAATGGTGAAAACTGATGTCAGCACGCCGGCGAGGACCTCTTATTGCCTCGATGACATCAGACGGCGTTGTGTGGGAGTCTGGCAATTGTGACGTCCTCGTTGACGTGCAGAGCTGGGAAGAAAATTTCCGTCGAGTGTATCCACCAGAAAAGACGTTACCGAAGGTAAGTAACTTGTTCATACGAAGTGTATTTGGGAATGGAGAAGAACAATAAAGTCTTGATAATGAACGGAAGGTAATGATTCTTATTGTATTAACTGGATGTACACCAATGGAGAAGAAACAATCATTGATGTGCGGATGTCTGTCTAACATATTTTTCTGATATGTAGTAAATCTGTAATTAGACAGTCGTCATCGCAATGGACAACGTGGGACCACTTTAACATAACCACTCTGTATTTGGAGTGCGGGCCAATCTTTCTTTGCCGATTTGCAGAGTCACTTCTTATGCTTATTTATGAGTCATTGTCTCTTGCCAGCCTGTCTACTGATGTTCTGGTTCTTTATTATTTTGTGTCATTTCCTATGCTCCATGCAGTGATGCTGGTGCTTACTTTAGCGCTCAATGCTTAAAGCCTGTAGCGCTTTGCTGCCTGCCTTAGATAATTAACCTGATTGGTTTGGAAAACTTAGAGTCCACATTCTGAACCCTTCCCTTTCCCAAATCCCCTCTGTCCTGATGCTGATGTCCTCCTGTTGAAGTTTATGCTGTTTGCTGATCCTTGAGGATCGGTATTAAAATTGCATTGTTTATTGTTGTTTGTCTTTTGTTTTCCAGGTACTAGCTGCTGTTTTGATAGAGCCATAGCTAGATGTTTTCTAAATTCATGTTACTAAATCTTTTGCATGAAGCCCAACATGATGATGCTAATCTGGAGTTAGTTCGGTGTTTCTGATATTCATTTGTTTTTTACTTGGAACTTACAACATTCAATTGCTGATCAAATGTATGTTATTACGCTTGCTCCATTGTTATTACTATTGATTTGTACTGTCGCTATTGAAGTCATAGTTGTTGTAGCTCTGATAAAACTAAGATTCTTTAGGCGTTTCGGACAGCCTGTGTTGTTTTTATATTTTTATCACATGGTTTTGAGACTAATGTACGTGATTTTAGCATTGTTAATATAAGGAAATAAACATATTAACCGATATCAAAAGATGTGGTTATTCATGGCCAAATGGGTCATGGTGCGTTCTTTATTGACTCTCTAACGATATGTATTGTTTAATTGATGCCTTTTATGTGCTTCATAGGGTATGATCATCTTAAACAAGTCAAAAGGTTAATTGACCTTAAGGACGCGTCTACCTATTATTTACTATAACTAAACAGATCAGCCTGGGCGCGCTCACAATGTCATAGTGCTCCTCTTGGCATTGGGGATGTGCAAAGCTGTCAAAAATGTTTCCAGATCCAGTCTGGCGCATGGGAAGTGGGTAAACCAAGAAATCTGCCTGAACTCATGCATTCATTAGAAAGAAGGTTACAGATGGTGAACTTCTTTGGATCCTAAATCGGTTCATCAGAAAGGAGAAATTCATAATGTTGATTTTGCATCAGATTCTTCATGCCTTACAGCATTATGACTGGATGGTATCCTTGAATCTGAACGATGCAGAGTTCCACATATCTATGGAGAATGCAAGCTGGAAATTTCTCAGGCTCACCATGGAGAGGTGAGGTTTGGGGGTGGGCTTTATTTCTGTTTCATTGTACTGTATTTTGGTCTCCCCTTGGCCTGATCATGTTTATTAAGTACACTGAGGATTGGTCATTTGAAGAGAGCTCTATTTTGTGTTTATCCATACATAGGTGACTAGTTGTTTAGGGTTTATACTTGGACTCTTGGAACCAAAAGCATGTCCATTACAACCACACTTTTGCAAGGGTTTGGTATGTATATAATTTTGTAGAAGTAATTCCTTAACCAAACGCAGTCTATTCACTACATCAGCGTAGTTCAAGGCACCTCTCCACTGCAAGTGTGTTCTCACGTGGAATGGTCTTTCAACATTCAGGACATCATCCTATTGATTGAAAAGAATCCTGTTCAGTCTGCAAGGGAGCCTTTACGGCTTTTGGACCTGATGATTACATGTAAATTTGTTCTACCTCATGCATGTTTCAGAATGTGCTTACAGTGAGTTCTGCATTTTTGATGGAATCAGTCATATGGAGATTTTACGGATAACATTTGTCTCAGACCTCAAATAATACATGTGTGGCAGTGTTGAAAGTGTGATTTGCGCCCTCAGAAAGGTGACAGGTCAATCCTTATTGGCCAGAATTGATACAAAAGTGACTTCTTCTCAGTGATGTGGCTTTATTTGCAGCATCTAACATTCAGTGCATTATGGTCTGTGCAGGAAAGGACATTTTACATCAACTGTTTTGGAATTCAGAGCGATCAGGTTAGCTTTCAAAGTTTGCCTTCCTTAGCAGTATGATAGACCAGTGTAAATACTGATGAACAATGGAACTGAAATGTAGTATCTAAAAGGAGGAGGGAGTCAGTCCTGGTTGCCTTAGCAATAGATGTCTGCAACCTTGCCCACCCTGGTAAGATGGCACTACAAGGGCAGACTCGACCTCTCCTGGAGCTTATAACTTGATAAGGCTGCGATCAAGATGATCTTAACAATACCTCAGGGTAGATCTAATGGAAATACCTTTATTGTTAGGTACCCTATATGTGGTTAACCCAATATGGTGGATGATTTGGGCACAATGCCCCTATCATCCTCTGCGCAGCCAACATGCTTCTGCCAATGCAAGTGCCTGAAAGCGGATCATAGGCATTTATCAGGGCTTTAAAAAGGATACTTACAAGTACAATATTCCTACATTCATGACAGTTAATTCAGTAACCTATCAATTACGAAGTAAAATAAACATACGTAATGTACAAACACAGTTTCTTACAAATAGTGGTAAGCTGGTGTAAGGCACTTATGACACTTGTTACAAAGCAAACCAACACAGCATTACAAAATGCATGATTATTGTCATGGCTGCCGCAGCTCCAAGGAAAGCTAGCTGGTGCAGCCGTGACCTGTAAGGAGGTTCTGGCACACAGGACACAGTCTACTTGTTGCAGTTGCATCCTGTGACTGTGCCTAGAAGGCTCTGCCCTCCCCGGAAGTCAGCGCACCTCGCTATCTTGGTCCCCAATTATGGCAGAGTACAAAAACTACACCTGGCAGCCAAACTATCACCTGTTATTACCATATCCCTGATCTATCTATATCCGTCTCTGGTTGCTGGATTCATGTGGGTCCTTCCCAACTTCAGCGGAATCAGTAAAGAACTTAGGCCCTCATTACAACCCTGGCGGTCGGTGTTAATGCGGCGGTAATACCGCCAACAGGCCGGCACAAAAAAAACTGAATCACGACCATGGCGGAAACCGCCAACATAGACAGCCACTTTAACACTCCGACCGCCACGGCGGTAAAAACAAACAGTGCGGCGGTAACCGCCAACAGACAGGCGGAAGACAATGTACCGCCCGCTCTATCACAACCCGGCAATCCGCCACCTTTTCCGGGGCGGAACCAACGCGAACAAAAACACGCCGGAAACAGCACACAGAAGGGGAAATCACTCACCTCTCCACACCCCACAAGGAACCAGGACGCCATGGAGCCAGAACTACAGATCCTGCCGGCGATGGTCTTCCTGCTCCTCTATCAGGAGCTCCAACAACGGCGGCGACGACCACGGTGAGTACTGCACCTACAACACAGGGGAGGGGGGAGGGAAAAGAGAGTGACACACACATGCAACATGCAACACCCCCACCCCCACCCTCACCCACAACACCATGCACACAAATACATGCTGCAACATTACATTTACAACCCCCGCCCCCCTTGAATAACGCAAGGACAAAAGGAAATTATTTGAACAATTGTAATCAATAAAAATCCAGTAGTCAAAATTCCAAATCCAGTATATACAATTATGTACACCAACTACACAAGTCCAGATAGTGCACCAATCATTGTCCGTGGACCACTGGGCCCAAAATGCATGGGCGAGACCCACACTAGATACCTGACTGGAAACAAAGAGAACACTGCAGGGGCATCAGATCGAAATGAAACAGGCACCTCAGCCGGATGAACGCACAACGCCACTACTCCACGAGGGGGCTCCATGCCCATTGATGTATTCTGGGGAGTGCAAAGCCACAGTCTCTCAAGTCTTTTCAGTGGGTGGGTTGCCCACTGCTTTATCCTGGGGAGTGCAAAGCCACAGTCTCACAAGTCTTTACAGTGGGTGGGTTGCCCACTGCTTTATCCTAGGGAGTGCAAAGCCACAGTCTCACAAGTCTTTTCAGTGGGTGGGTTGCCCACTGCTTTATCCTGGGGAGTGCAAAGCCACAGTCTCTCAAGTCTTTTCAGTGGGTGGGTTGCCCACTGCTTTATCCTGGGGAGTGCAAAGCCACAGTCTCACAAGTGGATAACAGTCTCCACTGGTTCTGGAGGGGGCTTTGTGCCCAGAGTGCTTCATCCTGCCAAGGACAGAGGTAGTGGATGTGATACTCCACTGGTTCTGGAGGGGGCTTTGTGCCCAGAGTGCTTCATCCTGGCAAGGACTGAGGTAGTGGATGTGATACTCCACTGGTTCTGGAGGGGCCTTTGTGCCCAGAGTGCTTTATCCTGCCAAAGACATGCCTGCGGTGGTGCCACTGGCTCAGGATGTCGCGGGGCCGCTGGCGGTGCTTGCGGCGGTGTCAGTCGCGGCAGTGCTTACGGCGGGCTCTGTGGCAGCGGTGCTGGCGGCGGGCTCTGTGGCGGCAGTGCTGGTTGCGGGCTCTGTGGTGGCGGTGCTGGCGGCGGGCTCTGTGGCAGCGGTGCTGGCGGCGGGCTCTGTGGTAGCGGTGCTGGCGGCGGTACAGGTGGCGGTCTTCTCCGCTGTACAGGTTGGCGTCGACGTGGAAAGAAGGTGTGACACTGGTCCCTCAGTCGGTGCCACCATGCCCTCTCCTGACCTGCCCTTCAGTTTCTGGCCCTTCCCCACCTTTGATGATGACGCAGCTGTCTTGCCACTATCCCCTTTCGTTTTCCCTGACCCCTTGATGGCAGGTGTTTTCTGCTTCTCCCTCCGGGATGTGGGCAACTGTTTTAGCTTGGCAGGTGGCGGAATGTCCTTGCCCTCGCTCCGTGTCACACTGGCAACCCTGATGGTTGGCGCACTCCAATAGCCCGCAGTTGCTGGCACCTCTGTGCCTGGGGATGTGGTGGCTGAGGTGCTGGGTTGGGACCTGGAAAGCCTGGCCCTAGGGGACGGGGGGGGGAGGTGTAGGGAAGAGGTCAATATTAGCCAGGAAAAGTTTTTAGACACACTGGGATGGGTAGATGGAGGGGGTTTGGGAGTGGAGGAAGAGGTAGTGGTTGTAGGAGGTGTACGTCTGCTGAATTTGGGTGAAGGTGCATGGGCCGGAGGCTGTTGTGAGGTGGATGGCTGTTGGGTGGGTGTGTGCCTGCGTTTGTGTACTCTGGGAGGAGGGCTCACTGACACACTGGGAGAGGACACTGGGGATGTGTGAATGGTAGTGGGGTGGTGAGTGCACGTGAGCGGTGTGTGGTGATGGGCGTGCTGGTGATGGAGGTAGTGGCTGAAGATGTAGTGCATGCAGGTGTGAGTGGAGACGAGACTGGGAGGGAGGAGGGAGACGTGGAGGAGCGGGAAACAGTGTAGGCAGTGGATGTTGGTATGTGTGCATGGGTATGATGCTTGTGTGAGTGCCTGTGGGATGTGTGGTGCTTATGTTTGCCTGAGCCACTTTTGTGTGTTGAGGTGTGTGCATGCTGGTCTGATGGTGTGCTTGGGATAGGCTGAGGTACAGTGGATTGGGTCTGGGTGGAGGAAGTTTAAGGGGGGAGGCTGGACACAGGGACAATGGCTGCCATCAGTGCTGAGGCCAGAGCCTGAAATGCTCTCTGTTGGGCTGCCTGGCCAGAATGAATGCCCTCCAGGAATGCATTTGTTTGTTGCAAATGCCTCTCAACACCCTGGATGGCATTCAGAATGGTAGACTGCCCAACAGTGAGGGATCTCAGGAGGTGAATAGCCTCCTCACTGAGGGCAGCAGGGCTGACTGGGGCAGGGCCTGAGGTGCCTGGGGCGAAGGAGATGCCCACCCTCCTGGGTGAGCGGGCACGGGACACACGCTGAGGGGCTGCTGGGAGGGCAGTGCTGGTAGGGGAGGTGGCGGCTGTACCTGTTGATGCGGGGGCACAGAGGGTCCCGCCACCGCAAGGGAGCTTCCATCAGAGGAGGAGTCGCTGTCACTGCTGTCACCTTGTGTCCCCGCTGTGGAGCTCCCCTCGCCCTCCATCCCACTGGTGGCTTCTGACTCCGTTGTTTCACCCTCCAGGGCCAAGTGGGATGCAGGTCCCTCCTGCTCCAGTGCCACTGCTCCTCCGCCTGATGATGCTATTGCACACAAGAACAGGGAGACCACAAAAAGGGGGGGGGGGGACAGAAGAAAGACATGTTCAATGCATGGAACACCACTACCGTTGGCGGACACTACAGACACGGCAGCCCTCTTCACTACGCCATGCACTTATTGTTCCTAGATTATTCACATGCCCATGGGGTACAAGGCCTAAGCCTGATTGCTGCACACATGGAAGTCACAAGAGCCTGACTAGGTGTAGGTGGCACTAACCACTAGTGGGGTTGGGGTTCCACTGAACCTGCCTCTCAAAGAACCTTGCCTACCAAGCTCGCCCTGGCCTAAGGGAACCCACTGCCCACCTCCCCCACCCAGACACCTCGTAATGTGCGCAGAGACAGATGAATGTGACTGTACTCACCCCCTTGTGGCTGCTGTGATGCCCTCAAGCGCCCATCCAACTCCGGATACGCCACCGCCAGGATCCGGAACATCAGGGGGGTCATGGTGCGACGGTCACCCCTCCCACATTGGGAGCCCATCCCCAGCTGGGCCTCCGCCGTCTTCTTGCTCCAGCGGCGAATGTCCTCCCATCTTTTACGGCAGTGGGTGCTCCATCTGTGGTGGACCCCCAGGGGCCGGACGTCCTTGGCGATGGCACGCCAAATATCCTTCTTCTGGTGGGCGCTGACCTAGAGGAATAGTACAGGAGAAAAGGAAGATCTTTACCCATCCGGACCGTCGTACTCATTGGCCCACGTTCCCACCCTTGCCCCGACGCACATACACTCACCTTCCGTTCATGCAGGCCTCAGTCCCCCCCACCCCATGTATCTTCCATCCACACCACTCCAAACAGGCATTGCCCATGTAGCATGCTCACAGTGTACTCACCTGTTTGTCTGGAGGACCGTACAGTTGTGTGTACTGGGGGAGGACTCCATCCACTAATTTCTCCAACTCCTCCGAAGTGAAGGCAGGGGCCCTTTCCCCAGACACTTGAGCCATTGTCGCTTCCAGACTGAGGTCACAGCAGCACTTGCAGTGTAGGTCCTCTCCTGTTGAAGGTCAGGTATCAAGTGAGTGAACAGACAGAAAATGGCGGTCACGTCCGCGGAGGTGCGTACCGTCACCACCGGCGTACATCGTCATTGGCTCCTGGGACCCATAGGGTCTAATGGTAATCAATGCAGGATTGCGCTGCAGTCTTCAACCGCCTACCGCGACGGTGTAGAACGCCAGCGCAGTTACCTCCTATCCCCTTGTCCCACCTTACAGGTCAGGCAGCCGCCATTTCAGGGGGCCACATCGCATTAATAATAACTGCCTCACACCTATCTAGGCCTTGCATACACACAGTAACAGGCACATTGTGGATTAATAAATGTGTGCAAATGACATTTTGTGATACCTCAGTGTAGGCTGACTCTCTGCTCGCTGTTCTCCTCCATAGGGCACGTCCGCTGGGGCAGATGATGAGATGGCGGCATCCTCCGGTGTACAGACCGCTGGTTGACCTGTCAACAAAGGAAGAGAGACACGTAATAGTCACCTACAGACTTGATCATGCAACAATCCATGAACTGTGTGCCTAGTTGGAGCCAGACCTGATGCAGCTATCCGCCATCCCACAGGGATACCCCCTCTAGTGCAGGTCCTGTCAGTACTCCATTTCCTGGCAAGTGGGTCTTTTCAAAGAACAGTGGCCATTGCATCAGGGATGTCCCAGCCAATGTTCTCTAACGTGCTGTTCAGAGTGTTGTCTGCCCTGCTGAAACACATGCGCAGCTACATCGTTTTCCCTCAGGTGGAGGATTTTCCTACAGTGAAAGGTGACTTCTATGCCCTGGGAAATATCCCCAACATCATAGGTGCCATTGGTGGGACACATGTGGCCTTGGTACCCCCACGCAGGAGTGAATAGGTGTACAGAAACCGGAAAAGCTATCATTCGATGAATGTGCAGATGGTGTATTTGGCCGACCAGTATATCTCCCATGTGAATGCCAAATGTCCTGGTTCATTGCATGATGCTTACATTCTGAGGAATAGCAGCATCCCTTATGTGATGGGGCAACACCAGAGGCATGTGTGTGGCTAATAGGTGAGGACAAGGACCCTATACAGTGTGAATAAGCATCTGGGTATGGGGTTGTCCCTACGGGTTAGTGTGTGTCTAACAGTTGTCCCTCGAAATTTGCCGGTGACTCTGGTTACCCCAACCTGTCATGGCTACTGACACCAGGGAGAAATCCCAGGACAAGGGCAGAGGAACGCTACAATGAGGCACATGGGCGAACTAGGAGGGTGATCGAACGGACCTTCGGCCTCCTGAAGGCCAGGTTCCGGTGCCTACATATGACAGGTGGTTCTCACTACTACTCACCAAAGAAGGTGTGCCAGATCATCGTAGCCTGCTGTATGCTGCACAACCTGGCTTTGCGACGACAGGTGCCTTTTCTGCAGGAGGATGGTCCAGCTGGAGGTCTTGTGGCAGCTGCGGAGCCTGTGGACAGTGAAGAAGAGGAGGCAGAAGAAGAGGATATCGACAACAGAAACAACTTTATCCAGCAATACTTCCAGTGAGACACAGGTAAGAAGATGTCACTGCCTCACACATCTCATACTATTGTTTGAGCTATCAGAAGTCTGTCATTTTCACCCAGTGTATGGACCCTGACTTGTCACTTTGACTTTCCATTTAACAGATGTGGGTCCCACTTTGTGCCCTCTGCTATATTTCCTCAAGACCTACAGCTGTGTTTCATCGGTATGTGGACAATTAAATTGACATTGCTATATTCCATAGTTATTGCAATTACACATTAGTGAAAGCACAGACTGACTCCAGATTGTTTTGTGATTGATGTGTGTTTATTTCTGTGCACATAAGTGGAGGGGGTTGTAAAATGGGCAGGGGTGATGGTGGAGGAATGTCCATGGCAGAGTCCAGTCCATTTGTTTCACAGGTGCATTGTCCAAAGGGGCATAGGAAGTGGAGGAAGGGCAGTTGAAGAATGGACAGGGTGACAAAGTGGGACAGAGGGTGACATTCAGGGGGGTCTCATTTCCTGGCGTGAGTCTTGGCAATGTTCTCTGTCTTGTTCCTGGATCTCAGGGACTGTTTGCGGGGTGGCTCTCCATCTGTAGGGGGCGGGGTGTTGGTGTTGTGGTCCTGTGGTGGTGCCTCCTGTCCTGGCGGAGGTGGAGGGCTGTTCATCTTCCAGGCTAGTGTCAAGGGCCCCTTGTTGTGCCACAGTGTCCCTCCTGGTGTTAACAAGGTCCTTCAGCACCCCTACAATGGTGACCAGGGTGGTGTTAATGGACTTCAGTTCCTCCCTGATCCCCAGATAGTGTTCCTCCTGCAGCCGCTGGGTCTCCTGAAAGTTGGCCAGTACCGTTGCCATTGTCTCCTGGGAATGATGGTACGCTCCCATGATGTTGGAGAGGGCCTCGTGGAGAGTGGGTTCCCTGGACCTGTCCTCCCCCTGTCGCACAGCTGTCCTCCCAGTTCCCCTGTTTTCCTGTCCCTCTGTCCCCTGAACCGTGTTCCCACTGCCACTGCCCCCAGGTCCCTGATTTTCTTGGGGTGGTGGGTTTGCCTGGGTTCCCTGTAGTGGTGGACACACTGCTGCTTGACGTGTCCTGGGGACAGAGGGATGGGCCCGCTGGGTGGGTACTGTGCTGGTGTTTCCTGAGGGGCGAGGCTCTGTGGTGGCTTGTACCAGTGTCATGGGAACCGACTGTCCCGAGGTCCCAGATGGGCCGGGCTGGTCATCCTGATCCAGTTGTGCAGAGATGCTGTCATCACTGTGGGCCTCTTCTGTGGGGGGACTGGATATGTCTGGAACCTCATGTCCGGTGACGTTGGGGTCCTGCAGGGGTGTAAAGGCATGATTATTGCATCTGTGTGAGCCATTTTGTGCAATGGGTGAGTGACCCTGTACTCCAGTGCTTGCATTCTTGTCTAGGTCCTTGTGTGATATTTGGTTTGGGGTCTGTGTGGGTATCTGTAGTGGACATGCTTTGGTGATGGGTATCCATGCTTTGGTGTTGCATGCAGGGCTTGTGTTGGGATGGGTGGGTTGTGATAGTGGGACATATGTGAGGTGTTGGAGTGATGGGGGTGAGGGTGGGGGTATGTGATGGCATGCAGGTAGGGTGGGGGATATAATTGTTAAGAGTTGACTTACCAGAGTCCATTCCTCCTGCTACTCCTGCGAGGCCCTCAGGATGCAGTATTGCTAAGACTTGCTCCTCCCATGTTGTTAGTTGTGGGGGAGGAGGTGGAGGTCCACCGCCAGTCCTCTGTACTGCAATCTTGTGTCTTGAGACCACGGAACGCACCTTCCCCCGTAGGTCGTTCCAACTCTTCCTGATGTCATCCTGTGTTCTTGGATGCTGTCCCACTGCGTTGACGCTGTCGACGATTCTGCGCCATAGCTCCATCTTCCTTAGCAATGGAGGTGTGCTGCACCTGTGATCCGAATAGCTGTGGCTCTACCCGTACGATTTCCTCCACCATGACCCTGAGCTCTTCCTCAGAGATACTGGGATGTCGTTGTGGTGCCATGATGTGGTGTGGGTGGTGTGTGTTGTGATGTGTTAGGGGATGTGTTGTGTGTTGTTTGAGGTGCATGGATGTTGTCTGAGTGATGATGTTGTGTGTTGTGGATGCTAGTGTTGTTTCTGGTGGTGTCTCTCTCTGGCCTTCTTTTGCAATTTTTGGTAGTAAGGGTTTGTGGGTGATGTGGGTGTGTGTTTTATATTGGATTGGGTGTGTGGGAGTGGTGTGTGTATGTGTATCAGGTGTGTGTATTTCGATTTGACCAATGTGGTTGTGTTTGGTAAATGTGTGTGTATTTTGAGCGCGGCGGTGTGTACCGCCAATGGAATACCGCGGTTGAAAGACCGCTGCGTGGATTCATGGGTCGTGATAGTGTGGGCGTATTCCTGTTGGTGTGACGGTGGAGGTTTTGTTTTCGCCAGTTTATCACTGACCTTTGGTGTGGCGGATTTGTGTGGGTGTCTGTATTATGGCGGATTCCGAGCTGTGGGTCGTGATAGCTGTAGCGGAATTCCACCGCCACAGCGGTGTGTTGACGGTCTTCTGCACGGCGGTAAGCGGCATTTACCGCCAATGTTGTAATGAGGGCCTTAGAGTTCTGTTCAAAACCTCCCTCAGACTTCAATCTGCAGGTAAATTGAACCGCAAACACCTGATTTTTTTATTATTCGATCCCTCAGGAAGATCTTTCTCCTTTCATGCTGGTGGAGCTTCGTAAAACAGTTACTATCGCGTAAATCACTTCACAATTAGACTATTGTAATGCTATCTATCTCGATATAAACATCTACTCTTTAAACAGACTTCAGTTGGTGCAAAATGCAGCTGCGAAACTCATTCGTAACACCCAAAAATATCTCTGAGAGAGAAGGCCTTCGAGATCTCCACTGGCTTTCAGTCAAGAAGCAGGTGATTTTCAAAGCACTTTGTACAGTCCACCTAGCTCTGCATGGCAAGGGCTCACTGGCCATTAGGTCTTCATTTTGTCTATATAAGCACACAAGGCCTCTAAGATCAGCTTCAAGCAGGAAAGTTACTTTGCCAAAATTCTGAAAGGCAAGATGGGGTACACGCTGCAGCTGCCAAATTATAGTACACCCTGCCAAGCCACATCGCAAAAATCGACTCTTTTGCCTATTTTCGAAAACATCTAAAAACCTGGATGTTTTCTTCTTAATTCTAGTTCTCCCGAGGGGGTTTATGAATTCCGGAACACAGCGCCTTTATACCTGCGGGTTTAGAGAGCTACACAAGTTTTTTTGTTTTTTTCATTACATTTATTTTTCATTTATAGTACTTATCTGTGTAAATGCGTTCTCAGACCTGATTCCTTGCCTGCAGCTCCTCTTCCTGCAAGACTCTTGAAGTCCTGGCGCTAGGTATTTTCAGCTGTTGCCTGCTTTCGTGGCTGCATCACTGCTTCTGCAAGGTAAAGGTTCAAAAAGCCCCTGCCAACAGAGGACTGGTAACGTGCAAAGTCCAAATGTTATATGGAGAGATGCTTATCCTAATGGATACCTTTTAACTACTGTTGCCCCAAAATCTAAAAGTGTTTTGGTGAATGATTAATTAATACATAAGTTATTACAATGGTAAAATGATATAACAGATAATTAGGGGAGCCACAAAAGGGTTATTATTTTTTTCACTAGACTCTGTCCCCAGAAAGTCTCACCGTGTTGCATTATTTGTTTTGTTCTAGGAAGCACTGAAAGCCTTTGTTGTTTCCCCATAACTAGAGCCTTAGGTTGGAAAGAGGGAAGTTTTAAGGAAGCTGCACATTGGGGGACTGTGCTTTTCTTTTCAGACCAGTTTACACAATTTCTTTTTGTTTTGATAGATACACTATACACTTTCCATTAGCGACCCGAAAGGGAACCGGTGAGGGACCAAGCTGAAAAGAGGATGTTATCCTTCCTTTCTCAGTCCACTTCACCTTTCCCCTGAGGATTGGTGAAGTGTGATTCTTTCCACATGATTTAGGCGGTGTCCGTGTTTGGGTGGCATTGTGAACTTGCTTCTGTAAACGCATCTCACTCCCACAAGATCGTACAACTTAAAGAAAGAAACAGTTTAGTGCTCAATGGTTACAATTAATGATTAATCGATAGGTACACTCGTATGCTCAAATAGCTCACCCTGATTTTTTCCAGCTCAGTGGTCTGGCTGGAGGGTGGCAGCTCATGCACCCTCCAGCTCATGCACCCTCCAGGTGGTTCTCTTGAGCACACACATTTGCTCAAGAGAATATTACATACATGGTGTGAGAGGAATTCAAGGTATCATAGATTAATATTGAATGCATGTAACATGTAGTGCTTTGTAGTCCTTTGGGAACCCATGGAGATTTATGTTTGCTTTAACTCCTCCAATCTCATTGGTAGCAGTGGAGTGTCGCTTATTGAAATCTGATAGTAGAACACAGCCTGTGCCATTTTAGCTATATGCCATTAAACTCATTGGTAGCAGTGGGGCATTATTACGTAAGGTCTGGCGAAATAGCCCAAAACCACTTGCATGGCCATATTCACTATTTGTAATTAAATGTACGATAGCGGTATGTGTCCCAGTAGGACCTGTAATGTGCGCAAACCTTGCTTTATGTATCGCCGCTACAGTGCCTTCGCAGGAAGCGTTGCCTCTTTTATAACAAAAAGTTGACTACTTCATTTGACAAAGCGTTCGCCAGTATTTTACTGCAACATTCTCCTCCACCAACCATAATGGTCTGGCATGGAGAGGACGCTGCAAAGGTTGTAGACTCACAGAACTGTGACATCACGCCAACCCTTGCTGCCACGTCCGAGACCATTACGTAATCAATAGGTGCGTCTTCTCTATATTCCACATTGATTATGCTCCAAGGGATAAGAATATGCTTGAGGAGGAGTGTATAATTACTCTGTACATTGTGTCAGCCAGAGGACTAATATATTACTAACTTCCAATAGAAATTATCTTCTTTTATGATGAAGGTTGCAAAGTAAATATGCCAAATTAATCAACACACCATTTCACGGTCTGTTTCCGATATTTCTAAAAGTACCTGTACAGTTTCAATAATTGTACTCATAAAAGTAAAGCAGATGGCAAAAAACTGAGAACTACTAATATATTGATGTGCTGTTAGATGCTGGATTCATACTATCGCACTGGACAGAAGATATTCTTTTTGTTAAAAATAATTCCCTTATAAGCCTCCCGTCCGTACGGTACATGTAAGTGTTATGATCATACCTTAAAGTTAGGGGATTTATGAGATATCAGATATGTTGATTGTCATCTCTTCTTGTAGTTCACAAGAGGAACCGCGAATTTACTATGATTTATTGATAATGACATTATGGATGTCAGTTCGGTTGTTTCTATGATATATCATCATTCATGCCTTCAGTATCAGTTTGAAGCATGTATACCCAGAGTTGTGCATAGTATAAGAGTGATGATGTCATGTCTGTATGTCGTGGTTTCCGATTTGATTGTTTATTGTTTTAGTCAATTAAAACCATAACAATTATACAGCCTCTTACATTCCATAACTCCACTTCAGTAAAATTAATAAAAATACTTGCTGTAGGTCCTCAGGTAAACATACTTACAGATAAAAAGCAATAACTAAGAGGTCCCCTTTGGCATATTAACCAAAATAATAAGTCTAAAATTTAATTTGTACAGTCGCTTTATCTAATAAACACCACTGGCCTAGCACCTGACGGTGTGCAGGGGTACTGCTAGAAGAAAAATCTTCTGATCCAGTCTGACGCCTGGGGGAAATTCTAAGGTAAGGAATCTGCAACTAGAATATGGGGGTCATTATGACCCCAGTGGTCAGCGGTAATATGGAGGAAAGTACTGCCAACAGGCTGGTGGTACTTTCCTACATATTATGACATTGGCGGTTTGGCTGAAGCCAAACTGCCAATGTACCACACCGACCGCCACAGCGGTAACAGCCGCTGGGCTGAAGACATCAATCGCTAACCCGGCGGCTGTCACTTGACCGCCTGCGGGGTTATGACCCAGCCTACCGCCATGTTTTTTGTGAATCCCTTCCCTGTCACTGATAGGAGTCGTCCTCACCCCTCTCCCCCTCCACAGGTTCCCCCCCACCCCCTTCCTCTCCAGACCCCCCTCATACACGCTCCTCCCTTCACATCCGCACACATGCATCCACACACCCATTCCCACATTCATCCACGCATGCATACATCCATTCACACACATCCGAAAACACCTTCATACTTACACGCACACATGCAGTCACAAAATTCAACATACACGCACTCACACCCCCAGACATGCACACACATACAACACACACCTGCATACACGCACGCACAAACATACACCCCCACCCCCTCCCCTGTCGGAGCACCCACTTACCTGTGTCCAGGAGGTCCCCCAGCAGGAGATGGGACAGGGCGCTGGTGCCAGCAGCAGCGTCCGCCAGCTGAAAACCACCAGGCCGTATTAATTCTCAAAATACAGCTGGCGGCGGTCTACTGGCGTGGAGATGCTGCTGGCACCAGCGCCACCTTACCGCCATCCGCCGGCATGGCCACAGCCGGATTTCCACAATTCTTCTATGGTCATATTATGGCGGATGGCTGGTAGCCGCGGCAGCGGTCTTTTGGCGGCCATCGCCACGGCGGTAGGTCGTTTTTACCGCCAAGGTCCAAACGAAGGCCTATGTCTTTACCAGATATATCATTACTGAAGGTAAGTAACTTGTATATTAATGCTACGGATCTAACAAATTGACAATTTTACTGCCCACATACTGATGTCTAAAAAGTGGCTTGAAACCAATAGTACTTGTGCAATCAGTAGCAATATCATCAAACTTATTTAAAATGATCCTAAAATTTCAAAATGCACCATTCTGTGGTTAACGCATCACAAGTGACCTAAAGTGCAAAACATCAAGTTTACTTAATTCAACATTGTTTAGTCTAAGGCTAACAGCTAGCCTATAATACTTGTGAGACTAAACTAACCTAAAGTGCCTATGCAATCCGCTGCAAAAAAAGTCTCAGATTTACTTAAAATGGTTCAAATTCTGACTTATGACCTTATTTTGTTTGGTAATCACAGCTGGCACTTATTTGACACTCGTGCTTGCTCCATCAGCCTAACAAATTTACAGTTCAGCTGTGGGTCATATGGATTAAGATATGCTGCTAAAGGTGCTCTACAGGTCCAAATGAGTCTATCATTGAAGCGTCTTTTCATAAGCTTCCGTCGGAGTTCATGCAGACGAGGACAGGTGCAGAATATGTGAATAAAGTCTTCCTTATGCTGATTGCAATGTCTGTATAACACCGAGGTTGGATTCCCCCATGATGGTAGAGTAGACTTCGTGGGTATGTTGCCCAGGCGCGGCATCATTAAACTATGCGTCATTCCTGCCAGGAATGGGACAGAATATAACAAGCAGTAACCGATGTAGAATAATGCTTTTTTGACCATCCATGAATTGAAACTAAACCTGATTTTACCTTCAATAAACAACGTTTTGGCAGCCCTATTAGCACCCTTTTCAAATCATATGAAGAAACGGCCTCCCATAACTCTTTGAGATGTAATTGATTAATGGAGAACCATATATATATATTTGTTATAGATCGATTGCCGACCGTTCATAAGAGCTGACCAAAGCACACTGTTTAAAACATCTTGAGCACAGCTAATTTTATATCACGTTTTTATCGCAGTAGCTTTCCTGGCTAAAGCTTGTTGAATTAAACCAAATTCCAAACGAAGTTGCGCTGGAGAAGTGGATCGTGGTAGACTAAAAACTTGTCTAAACACATTGAGCTGGATTTTATTTAAAAGCATTGCTTCCAAGCCATACAACGCCACACTGGCATATGAGATTGTAGGTAACAATTTAGCTGAAATCACTGTTGACAGTGGCCGATATGAAGGACCATGCAATTGCATATGTTAACGCTGCAGTCTTTTTTCCATTATATTGTTTCTGCTGTAAAAACGTACCCCGCGCGGCCGAAATATATGCCGAGATATTTGTAATGTGGCACTCTACCCAGTGATATGTTATTCAATATCATTCTGATAGGAGGCATCCTTCGGCGGCCGATCAGCATTATTTTATATTTGACCACATTGTTCTCCTGCTGGTTGGAGTTTATGTAGTTTGACATTATATTTCAAGATCATTGCAGACCCACCTTTGTGTGGCTGAACGGGACAAGATCATCCGCATGTAATAGATGGGTCAGTGAGAAAGATCTCAGACGAGGTGGGTGCAGATTTGCCTCATGCAAAGTCGGGGAGAGATCCGCCATAAATAAGTTAAACAAGTATGGGGCTAGCACACAACCTTGTTTTAGGCCAGAGTGCATAGGGATTTTCCTCATCAGCCTCGAGCCATCACCCATTTTTACTCTTACCCACGTATCCATGTATAGTAAAATTATTGCCTTCAGCAACAGGTCTGGTGAACCCCACAGCTTCAGCTTACTCCAGAGCAGCTGTCTATTGACCCGATCGATTGGCCTTAGAATCGATGAACTCAAGGTATAGTTTCTTCTTTTGTCATTTACTTTGCTCTGCAAGAAAGGCAGTCACCAATATGTTTGCCGTGGTGCCTGCTCCTTTTCTAAAGCCAGCTTGATTTGGGAAAATTATGTTATTCTGCATAGTCCAATCTATTAAATCAGAGAGGAGCAACAAGGCATCATTTTTTGCCTCTAAGTCTAGGAGGGCTAGGAGCCTGTAATTAGCTGGATTTGCTCTGTCCCCACCCTTGTGAATTAGATTGATTATTGAACCACGCCAGCTTTCAGGAACCGCCCCACTCATTCTGATCTCCTTAAATAAGGAGCCTAACACCCCAGACCAGAAATGTGCTTCCTCCTTGAAAGTGACTTGTGGTAAACCATTTGGGCTGGGAGCCTCATCACGGAGGGCCTTACTCAGCGGTTTATAAATTGTGACAGGGGTCAGATTACCATCATGGTCCATTGAACCTTGAGAAATGTTTACCAGGGATGGTCAATGTTTTTACTGAGAAAGAGGAATCTCTATTTTGAGGGCTTATGAGAACATTTCTCTGAGATGTTTCACGGAGTCGGTCTCAGAGATATTTGAATTATTAAACAATTTCCTTTGATATTCAAGCGATTAACGATTTCCCATAACTATCCAGGATTGTTCTGCTTTGCTGCTTACATTCTTTTTGACCAAAAGAGATCCTTTGCTTCATGTTTTTCCTCCCTAATTTTCTTATATTCTTGTAGTGGTTTCAGATTCTCAATGATGGGCCATTGCAAGTCGTTCTCAGTGTGCCTTATGTAATCAGTTCTGTGTTATCTTCCCTGCACTTAGGTACTCATTTATTCTGATATACACTTTTCTTGTGGTTATGCCTATATATAGAAGTCGGCATGGGCAGATAATAATATAAATTACATTAATCGCGGTGCTGTTGGTAAACTGCTTCAGATCTCAGGGGGTTTGTAGACTCAAATTAATTTCTTGGTTTGCGTGTGAGGCAACACCTGCCCCATTTGCGACATGGGTGATGTCCTTTCACTGACGGCACATTCCATTGAG
Source organism: Pleurodeles waltl (assembly GCF_031143425.1). Taxonomy (NCBI): domain Eukaryota; kingdom Metazoa; phylum Chordata; class Amphibia; order Caudata; family Salamandridae; genus Pleurodeles; species Pleurodeles waltl. Next base: position 973,979,545 of record NC_090450.1, on the reverse strand, counting down.
TTATTTTATTGCTTATTGGTTTTTGCTAAGGTGCATTAAGTTCTACATTGACAAGGCATATGACCTACAGTTTTCTGACCAGCTGATTTGTGTCAGTCAGCTATTCAAGAAGAGGCCGATCCCTGTCCAAAGAGGGACTAGTATATTGGCTGTCAGCCTGCTTCACCTTTTTCCACAGGGCCAAAAACCTGCTTCAGGAAAGAGTGATTCACCTGGAGCATTGTAGCGACTGCAGCACTCTGTGCCTGGGTAGCTTTACAAGATATCTGCCATGCATCTACCTGGAACAGCAGGCATACCTTCAGGAAGCACTACTGCCTGGATGTTCGGTGCAGCAGCGGACTCAGCAATGGGTCAGGCAGTTTGCAACCTGTTTCAGTAAAGTTGAGCCTGCTTCCCTCTTTCTCATAACTGTTATGTAAGGCTTACTATTTTGTTTCAAGCATGTGAATTAATGAAAGATTCAGTGCTGGAGAAGGAATTTGTCACTTACCTTTTCTCCAGCATTGGTATCTTTCACATATTCACATGTAATCTGCCCGGCTCCTAATCAGAAGCTCAGTTATTATGTACTCCATTCACACATAGGCCCTCATTATAACCCTCGTGGACGGGGGAGAAGTGGCGGTAATACCGCCAACAGGCCTGCGGGAAAAATGGAATTATGACCATGGCGGTTACCGCCATGGTCATCCGCCACTTCTCCACTCTGATCGCCAGGGTGGTGACGACCGCTGGGCTGGAGACTTCGGTCTCTAGCCCGGCGGCCGTCACTAGACCGCCGGCGGTATCATGACCCTGCATACCGCCATGGATTTCGGGTGGTTTGGAACCACCACGAAATCCATGGCGGTAGGCACTATCACTGCCAGGGAATTCCTTCCCTGGCACAGATAGGGGTCTCCCCCACCCCTGAGTCCTCCCCCTGCACCCCCCAAAGGTGGCAGGACCCCCCTCCCCACCCCTACCCCCAACATGCACAGACACACACCCCCTCCCCACCCCCACTCCCAACATGCACAGACACACACCCCAACACGCACACATACACTGCAACAACACATACCCGCACACATACAACAGACATGCACACAGACCGACCCGCACACATTTCCCATACACACAACACACCCCAGCATGCTTTCACGCACTCACACACCCCCTCTACATACTCACACGCACACCACCATGCACGCACACAACACACAACCCCTCCCCACCCCTCTCCCCTAACGGATGATCAACTTACCATGTCCGTTGATCCTCCGGGAGGGGATGG